>NC_069796.1:42217500-43467500 GCF_027406575.1 Nycticebus coucang | reverse complement strand
GGAATGGGGCAGGGGATGTCCAGAAAGTCAACTGCTCAAGTTCACTCCTGAAGGTGAGGAAGGCACAAATGTGAATCCCCCACCGGTCCCAAGGAGCTGGTAGAAGAGGTGTCCCCAGGTGAGGTTCTGATAAACACCCGAGGGAAGCAGCCCATATGTAGAAACCCAGCAGATGAACAAACCAAGAGTTTCAAAATCAGTCTATCTTCATGGAAGCACAGAAGAAAGTTTTAAATTATCATGCGTTTTAAATTATCATCTCCAACAACCCTCACCACCACTACCACCACCAATATCTATGTCCTTAAGCCTGGGAGAAACAAAATCTAAAGAAAATCATTCCAGGCCACAGTGGAAATGCTAGCCAATCTGGCGGATCCCTCTGAACAGAAACTCTAGAAAATAGCAGGTCCAAGAAAAATTTGCTTGTTCAAAAAAAATGAGCAATGAAAAAAGAGCCATCACCTACTCTGTACAAGATATTCCACAGAAATCAGGAGGAAAGAAATAAAAAAAAGAAATGACTGACCAAAAAAGAAAAAAAAAAATTAGAAAAGGTGACCTTGGATTCACCACAAAAGTTAAAATTTTTATATTACTATCAAGTCTATGACCTGTGGGCATAAAGCAGAGTTTCAGGAGCTCAGAGAAGATATGTCAAAACAATACAAAGAAATGAACTGTGAGCTGGCAAAAGTCAGGGAAAAATGGAATAAAAAAATAAAAATGTATCAAATGGAAGCAAAACTAGGATAAATATTGGGACATAACTAAGCACAGGCTAGGGAACAGAGGATAGAATTACTTTTTAAAGGTAGAAAAATAAAATGGAAATGAGAGTAAAAAGGAATCTGAGAAAGTTCTAATTGCCATGAATGGCAGGCTCAGTTATTAAAATCAATCTTCCCACTGAACATGTCTAAGCATGATGTCTAAAATACAGATTAAAACAAAAAACTTTAAAATAGTGACAATAGAAAAAGCTGCTGGAAAGTCACAAGCCAGGTTTTTTATTTTTTTTTAAAACTTTATTCGTATTAATATGAAAGTACAATAGTTGGGTTACAGTTTTTAATGAGAGAAGTGGAGTATCAGAGCGCCGAAGCTGCTTTTAAAGCTTGGAGACCGTCTTCTTGTACAACAGGGTTCTGGTTCAGCGGATTCACTCTCTGGGTTGAAGAAACAGAGGTCTAGACCCTGCGGCCCACTGCATTTGTATCCTCCTATACTGAGATGGAGCCCTAAGGACAACTCAGAAGAAAGGAAAAGCAGCTGTAAACCTTTCTCTCCCTCCCTTCACTGCCATTATCCACCCCAAACACTGGAAAAGGTTGAAGGAACTGACTTGGTGCTAAACAGAACCAGAAAGTAAAACAGACAACGGGGCAGAAATTATCCCTTCCCTCAGGTACAGAGTCTGAGCTGCCCAGGCCATCTAGATTAGGAATGCCCATGGGTGTCGCAGAAGCCACAACAACCATCTTGGAATTCTCAACCTGTGGGTTGCGACCCACAGGACTGTATTAAAGGGCTGCGGCATTAAGGAAGGTTGAACTTGGAGGAAGGTTTATACATCATTGACCTAGAAATCATTCACAAGTAATTTCCCAAAGGCAGTGATGAACAAGTAGTCAGAAGTTATGAAGCAAACAAGATAACAAAACAGTGAACAGAAATAGAAACCAACAGAATCTACAGATGGCAGAAAGGCAGAAATCACCCTCCTTAATCCAAATTAAGCTGCCTTTTCAGAACATGTGAGAGAGAGATTGGGGTGGAGGGAGAGAGAGAGAAAGCAAATTGATTAAACATTTACTGCCTTGAGAAGCTCCAGACCCACAGTTTTAGAGAGAAGTTATACCCAGTATATTTTAAATAATGCTATTTACATTTTTTCAGAAAAATCAGAAAAGCTTCTGAATATTTTTTTCATTCCTTCTTAAAACTTTTATCATATATTGGCAAAATATAATTGTATACATTTATGGAGTACCAAGTGATATTATGATTTTTAATACAATGTGGAATGATTAAATCAAGTTAATTAACATATCAGCCATCCATCACCTCAAATATTTAATAATTTTTTCGTGTTCAGAACATCTGAAATTTATTTTCCATGATTTTGAAATGTACGGTACTAAATTATTAGCTATATTCAATGAATATAACTTTTGAGATCAATGAATAGATCTCAAAAAATAAATCTCAAAAAAAAAAAAATCAAACATATTCCTCCTGAGACTTTGCACTCTGACCATCATCTCCCTCCTCCATCCTCTCAGCCTCTGGTAATACTCTAGGAATTCTACTCTCTGCTTCCATGAGTTCAATTGTTTGAGGTTCCACAGGTAAATTAGACTATGCAGCATTTGTCTTTCTGTGTTTGGCATATTTCACTTAGCATATTGTTCTATAATTCTATCCATGTGCAGCTGAATAATTTTTAATGAGATAAACATAACCTTGATCCCGATATTCAGAACTATTAGACACAATGAATCTATGCATCAATCTCATTTATAAATTTTATGTTAAAGTGTTAACTATTAGCTGACAGAATCCAGCAATACATTCAAGTAATTATACACCGTGACAAAGTGGAGTTTATTCCAGCTATGCAAGTGTAGGGAAATTTTAGAATATTCATTAAAATATGCAACATACCTAAAAAAGAAAATGTGTCTTTAATCAAATTCCAAATAATTCTCTAATAAAAACAAAAATTCTTCCATAAGATAAGTGGTGACTGCCTAACATCATCACCTGTGCCATCTCATATAAAGAAAAAGTGCTTGAAACATTTTCAGGGAAAGCGAGGAATGAAGCAAAGGCCTCTGTAGCCACCATTATTATTGAACATTGTTCTAAGGACTGGAAATACAATAAGAAAATAGGAACAAAAAAACAAGCAGAGATACAAAAAAAATTGGGAAGTAGCTAAAATTACCGTTATTGCAGAGAATATTATTACAAACAATGAGATTTTATTTTCATTTAAGCAAATTAACTGAAAAGCAATTATAAATAATAAGAGAATTTAATAAGAAAGTATACAAAATTAATACAAGGAATCGATATTCTTCATATACACAAACAAGTTAGAAGTTATAATGGGAATAAATCCCATTTAAAGTTGCAACTCCTCCTTTTTCTCCCTAAAAAAAGATACATTTCATAACTATAATATATAAAATTATAATACCTAGACATAAAGTAGGTAAGAATGTGCAGGATCTGTAAGAGGCAAACATACAGGGTCTTGAAGGACATGAACAAGGACTAAAACTCATTTAAAGAGATGCCATGTTCCAGGATGGGAAGCTAAACATTGTAAAATTTAAATTCTGTCTAAAGTATTACATAAATTTAACAAAGTCTTGAAACAAAAATCAGGCAACACTCACTAAAAAGTGGTCAGAGGAGACTAGAAAAACTAAAACAAAAAAAAGAATATCCAGGAAAATTCTGAAACAAAAAGTAGCAAGTGAGATCAGTTCTATAGCCTGTAAAAGCATATCTGAAATATACCATAGTTACAATCTGTAATACCAGTAGATATAAAAACTGTATGCTTAATGTGTTTGTTCTGAAGAAATGCTCACTGAAACTGACAGATAACTATTCTAACAATTGGTAATTACACTAATAAAAGTAATACTCAAAGTTGGCAAGGATTTAGAAAAGTAGGAAATCACAAACACTGTGTAAATTGATACAAATTAACTTCTTATTACCTACCTCTCACTTCAAACAAATTTTTACTGTTTAATCTCAGTATTTCTATTTATTTAAAAAAAAAAAAAAAAAGGTAAAAACTGAATAAAAGCCAGGTGAGGTGACTCACGCCTGTAATCTTAGCACTCTGGGAGGCCGAGGTGGGTGGATTGCTTGAGCTTAGAAGCTCCAGATCAGACTGAACAAGAGTCTTAAAAAAATAGCCAGGTGTTGGCTCAGCGCCTGTGACTCAAGAGGCTATGGCACCAGCCACATATACCTGAGCTTGTAGGTTTGAATCCAGCCCGGGCCCACCAAACAACAATGACGGCTGCAACCAAAAAATAGCCAAGCGTGTGGCAGGTGCCTGTAGTCCCAGCTACTTGGGAGGTGGTGGTAGGAGAATCGCTTGAGCCCAGGAGTTGGAGGTTTCTGTGAGCTGTGACACTACAGCACTCTACCAAAGGTGACAAAGTGAGACTCTGTCTCAAAAAATAAAGAAAAAAAAGAACTAAATAGAGGTATGTACAAATGAAGTCTCATTGCACCAATATTTAAAATTTTAACAACTAGATCAAATAAAATAGTCAACAATGAGAAATAGGTAAAATAAATTTTAATACTTTCATAAAATGAGATACTTTATAGACATGTATGTAACCTTCTGGATTTAAATTTTAGACAGTAATCCAATTTAAAATGTGCAAATGCTATAAACAAGCAATCTGTAGACAGGAAAACACAGATGGATAACCAGAATATATAGATTTTTGTCAAATACTGACATCGAGAGAAGAAAATAAGAATGATATCCCACATGACACACATCAAATTTCAAAAACTTTTAAAACTTTAATCATACCTACATTGGGTGTATCTGTGGGGAAATGGAAACCTTCAGGCATTGCTTAACAAGCTTCCCTGGTACAGGGAACCAACTACCTGGAATTACCTATAGAAATTCAATTTGTGTATGTCCTGTGACTAAGAAAGCATACTAAAGTGTAAAACCCAGAAAAATTCTCACTCATATCCACAAGGGAACAGGTTCAAGGCTATTCCTCAGAGTATTCTTAATAACTATGGAATGTCTACCAATTAAATAAAAATGTACTACATGATCATTATGGGTTCTATGAAGCAGTTCAATAGATCTTAAAAATATAGTGTGAGTATAAAATATTAGAAATAGTCCAGTCCTTAGCATAGTATGATGTAAATAATTTGGAAAATACGAAATCTGACAATCAAGCTTCTGAACAGATCCTAGAAGAAGTGCCTCATACCTTATTGCTGAACACCACTACAGTCACCTTCAAAATACTCCTGTAGGGAAGCTACGCACCAACACCAGCACCTACCCTGTTTCCCCGAAAATAAGACAGTGTCTTATTTTAAGGTGTGCTCCCAAAGATGCACTAGGTCTTATTTTCAGGGGATGTCTTATCTTTCCTGTAAGTAGGTCTTATTTTCAGGGAAATGGGGTAGTTCACCCTTCAAAGAAATCTTGAATTCTTTTTCTGGAATGGCCACCACAGCTGTCATCATATTACCCTTGATATCTTGAATATCATCAAAATGTCTTTTTGTCAATATTTCTTTTATCTTTAGGTAAAGAAAAAGGTCATGGGGACAGATCAGGAAAGTAGGAAAGGTGTTCCAATATAGTTATTTGTTTACTGGCTAAAAACTCCCTCACAGCTAGTGCCACGTGAGCTGGTACATTGTCAAGATGTAAGAGCCATGAGATTTCGGTCCAGATTTTTAGTTAAGATTTTCCTGTTTCTCTAATGATGTTTACTTGACCTACTATGTTTCTCACAGTGAGCCAACAACTTTGATGTGCAATTTGATTATTTTTGCAATGTTTTCATCTGTTCTGCTCAATACTGGCTGCCCTGACCTCTCTTCATCAGTGACACTTTCTCTCACCTCGCAAAAATGCTTAATCCTTTTGTCTACTTCTATTTCCTTCATGGCCTTATCCCCATAAATTTGTACTACATGTCCCTGATTTCACTTCCATTCTTGCAAAATGTAATAAGAAATTTAATGTTTGTTCATTGCTCCAATTCAAGTTCTGACATTCTTGTGAGAGCACATAAAAACATGCAATGATAATGATCACCTCTCAGCAAGACACCGCCACACATCAACATGAACACAGCTGTGAGACTGATATACCAAGGTCATGAAAACTTACCAAGCTGTTTGTACAGTGCTGCTAATGTAGCACACAGTGGCAAGTTCATGAACTTAATTGTCAGACCTCATATACATTTTCCTATTTCTCTTAGGACATTTACCTTATAAGAATATCCATAGATCCAGGATCATCTATCAGACACATGAAAGTAAATGACACATATGGTTAGGGGGTGTGAGGAAGGAGGTAGAATATGAGTGGGGATTAGGAATGAGGAGGACTCTACAAATTGTGAACCAAAGAATGTGCCCTGAGTTCTCTGCACCAGGGGCTTGAAGAAAATTGAAAAAATTATGATGAGAAATATAATTTAGGGCCATTAGAATTGGTATATAATAGAATTTAATTGAATAAAAATATTATATACAATACTATACATAGATTATCTCAATTATGTTTTTTAAAATATAAATGTGCACAGAACAAAAGAGTAACAGAATAATCACAACAATGTTATTTCTAACTTGTGAGTTCATTTGGCTTTTTTCTATTTTTCAGTTTTTTAGGTTCTACTAAAACCTTTCATTAATTTAATAAAATCAAATTTAATTTAATAAAAATAAAGAGTAAGAAAATGAAAGAGGACAAAGGGACTAGAAAAAAACACCCAGTTTCAAATCTTAGCTCTCTTACTTATCAGATACGTAATCAAGGACTTAAACATTTTCTTAAACCTCAGTTTTTGCATCTGAAAAAATGGGTGCAGCAATACCTTAGACCACCCAAGGTAGTATGCTTGAAATTATTTGTAACCTATAAAATAAGAGCATATAAGTTCAAAAAAGTATATATATTTAAAAAGAGCATACAAGTTCAAAAAAGTATATATATAAATATATATATATTCAGAATATTTTTGTTTTATATATATGTTATATATAACTTATGTATATATAAAAGTTATATATATACTTATATATATAAGTATATATATAAAATATATATAACTTTTAAAAAAGTTTATATATATTTTATATATACTTTAAAGTACATATATAACTTTACATATATAAAACTTTTAAATATATAAAATATATACTTTATATAAAAGATATATATAACTTTTATATATATATACACATAATAGATCTTAAAAATACAGTGTGAGTATAAAGTAAGTATAAAAGTTTTATATATATATATACATAATTCAAAAATTGAATTTCTATAGTAATTCCAGGTAGTTCTTGGGACACCTGTACCAGGTAAGTATAAATACACACGCACACACACACACATATATACATAAATATATTTTTTGTATGAACTTTTTATGTATACTACATATATACATATATATTTGTATGTACTTTTTATATGTACTACTATATATACTTTTATATATATGAAATTTGAGGCTTTCTATGCTTCAGAATTCAGAATATTTTTGTTTTAGAGACACAAAAATGTAAATAACATATACATAATCCCAAAAAAGGTCAAGAGAATTAGCCTATAATTATGTTTTTCTTAAGTGAAATATTAATATTCACACTAAGATGAATAAGTAAATAATATTTCTAGGTCTGTTCAGGTTAAGGGATTGCTGGAAAATTAAGTCAAGCTACAGCAGAGTTTGCCACAAAGTAAATTATAAAGCTATTTAATTTTTAAAACTTTTCTTAGTATGGATAAGAGACTCAGGCTGATAATCTTATCAGTATGTCTATGTGAAATTAGAATATTAGCTCAGCATTTTTACCTGGTTGTATCCAGCAACAAACAAACGTGGATATTTCAAGAAAATTGAGAATTGAATTTACTCAGAATTAGAGGTTGATAAATATCTGGGGTGAGAAGTTGAAATCTGTAGAAAACATGTCAGATGACAATGGGATCCCACCTAAGTAGGGAGGCATGAGAAACTAAATATGTGCGGCTCAAGGCCTTGAGGCTGTGATGGGGATCAAGACCAGGTTTATTTGGGGTGAAGGGAACTGAGAAGATAGTGGCGAGTGGCATTTTCAAAGTTCTGAGCCTTGGATGGGCACACAAATCAAGGAAGTGATTTTAGGCTCGCCACTATAACCACCGTCCACAAGCTTTCATAGACATGCTTAATTGTGCATTTATCCTCCCAAAAGTGAATCCTGGCTTCTCGATTGAGCAATGCTGTCAACAGTCACAGCTGCCAAGTCAACAGATGGTGTGGGTCTGTGTCACCAGCAGTTTCCAAATGTAAAAATATAGTCATTTGGATGTTTTCTGTGTACAACCGTTTCCTCATTAATCTTCTAAGTGCAGCTGCAAATGGATAATTTCCATGTGTATCACAGTGGCATCCTGGCCGCCTTCATTCACATACTTGCAGACCACCTGCCACGTCCCTCGTACTGAGATAGAACCAGTAGAGTGCAAAGAACATACAGCAAAGTCCTTCTTGCATATTTCTCTGATTATTTAGTCAATCTATGTTTTATCTAACCAGCTGTATTAAAGCCTTTTTGAAGAGAAGGCCATTTTCTTTAACTTGTTTTTTATCCTAGGTAACACATAGCAGCACTTAACACACAAGATATAATAGAAGTTTCCTAAATAGATTTAAAATAAAATCTAATTTACAAGAAATGCCCACAGCAAGGGGGAAAAAGTACATGCAAGAACAAAACAAAAACAAAAGCAAACTGAAAGAATGACTCTCAGAAGTGTAAAGCCAAATACAAATAGTTATGATTTGCTCACTGCTTTTGTTTTGTAATCACAATTAGAAAGAACAATTGAAAGTTACTTATCTGTCAATTACCTCCCACCTTGAGGCTAGCAAGAGTCTCAAATTAGAATCTATGCCAAACATGCCTCCCTTTTCCAATCTATCTTAAACAATCTGACCAAATTAATCTCCTCAAAGCATATTTACAATTTCTCCAACTTAAAATTATAAAGACATTCTATTATCCACTAAAAAGCATTCCAAAAATCCTTGGCCTAGCATTGGTTTTAATCCAGTCTCGTATTGCCCTTCCAACACCATTTTTAAAAAATTTTTGTTTTTCTAGTTAAAACCTGAACACTTTTAGCATAAATGCTTAAAAATAATCCTACTTGCACATATACACATTGATGTTTTCCATGCCATTTTTCAACAAAAGCCTTCATGATACACTCAATTGTTTTCTCTCACTTGGGGGTCATTTGCCTCAAGGAAAAAGTTGATAATGAGCAAGAAGAAAGGAATAAAAGGTAAAATAGGAAGAATATGAAGCCAAAGATTGTACTTTAAGCCACAGAAAATATTACCAAAAAGCTGTTAAAATAGCCAATGTAAATGGTAGCATAAGGAAATGAGCTTTGGTACTTTGGGGACAAATAGTACGAGCTAAAACCAAGTACCACAGTCACGATTACCACATAGATAATTTTGTACCTTTCACCTCTGCTCTTTAACGAGGGTTCGGGAATTTACATTCCAATATCTTCCGAAATTGTTGAATTTGTTTACTCTCTAGGCACTTCAAATATAACACAATGCAGACAAACCTGGTATCATTGCATGGCACACATGCACTCCTGACTCCTAATTTCCTATTTCAATCTTAATCACATTCTAGTCAGTTGCCCCAGCCAGAAACCTTCATAGCTTCTTTCAATAACCTCGTTCAAAGACTTTTTGCAGGTGGGAGAATTTTGTTATTATACATTGACAAAGTATAGTTATATATATTTATAAGGTGGAAAGTATAATTAGGATTTTTAATACTATGGAATGAGTAACTCAAACTATTTAACATATATCCATCACGTTATTTAAACATGTAAAAAAAATTTTATTCAGATCATTTTAAATTTTCTTTCAGTCATGTATAGTTTTTAGCTAGATTTACTACACTGTGCAATCATTCTCAAAAATAAATCAAATTACTTTTTCCTATCTCACTCCATATCCTTTAACCATCATCTCCCCATTCATCTCACCCAGCCTCTGGTAACCCCAGGCTACTCTCTGCTTCTATGAGTTCACTTGTTTTACACGTGGGTGCTGCATAGAAGTGAGAACATGCAGTATTTGTTTTTCTGTGTTTAGCTTATTTTATAACATGCTCCAGTTCCAACCATGATGTTGCAAATAACAGAGTTGCTTCCTTTTTAAAGACTGGGTATATATACCACACTTTCTTTACCATTCATTCGTTAATGGACACTTTGATTCCATAACTTGGCTATTATAAAAAGCACTGCAATGAACATGGTAATGCAGGCACTTTACCAACGAACTGATTTCAAATCTTTGGGGATAAATACAGAATTTTGTCAAAAGAAGATAGACAAACATCCAAAAAACATATGAAAAAGGGTCCAGCGTCACTAATCATCAGGGAAATGGGAATTAAAATCATAATGGGATACCAACTAATGCCTGTCGGAATGGCCATTGTTAGACAAGTCAAAAAATGAGATGCTGCTTAGCATTCTGCTTGTGCATTTGGCTTACTTTTCAAGAGGGCTACTTTTTTTTCTTACTGATTTGCTTCAGTTCTTTATAAATAATCCTTTGATGAATGTGTAATTTGTGACTATTTTCTCTCATTCTGTAAACCTAGAAATAATTAAAAAAAAAAACACTACTGATTTTCACCTGTTGATTTTGTATGCTGCAATTTTACTGAATTTGCCCATCAGTTTTAACAAATTTTTGGTGGAATATTTAGGGTTTTCTACATATAAAAATATGTTATAAGAAAATAGCAACGTTTTCATTTCTTCCATTCTTATTAGGATGCCTTTTATTTATTTCTCTTTCTTTATTCTTCTTGCAAGGACTCTCAACCATAATGAATAGAAGTGATGAGAGTGGGTATTCTCACCTTATTCTGAATCTCAGAGGAAAGAGTTCAAATTTTTCATCACTGAGTATCATGTTAGCTTTGAGGTTATTATATGTTATACGGCCTTTATTGTGTTTAATTACTTTCCTTCTATACCTAGTTTGTTGAGTATTTTTATCATGAAAGGATGTTAAATTTTTTCAAATGCCTTTTTCGCATTTAATGAGATGATCATATGATTTTTGTCTTTCTGTTAATGTGGTGTATCACATTTATTGATTTGCAATGTTGGATTATTCTTGCATCCCAGGAATAAATCTCACTTGATCGTGATTGATGATCCTTTCAATATGTTGCGTTTCCAAGTGGTTTTTTTTTTTTTTTGATAATTTTGCATCTGTGTTTCTCAAGGATTTTGCATATAGTTTTCTTTTCTTATGATTTCCTTATCTGAGTTTGGTAATACTGAGCTCACTAAAAGAGTTCGGATGTATTCTGAAATCTTTGAATTATCCAGAAGTGGGTGGAGTATTGGTATTAGGTCTTTTCTTTGATGAAGGACTTTTTATTATCAATTTAATCTCCTTCCTTACGATTTGTCTGTTTGCATTTTTAATTTCTTTGTGATTCAGTCTTGGTAGGTTACATGTGTCTAGGAATTTATCTATTTGTATAGGCTATCCAATTTGTTGACATATGATTGCTCATAATAATTTCTTATGATCCTTCTTTTTTTCTGCTGCCAGTTGTAATGTGTCCTGATTCCAATTTTATTTATCAATATTTGAGTCTTTTCTTTTTTTTCTTCGTCTTGCTAAAGTTTTGTTGATTTTATTTTTTCAAAATACTAATACTTAGTTACATTGATCTTTTGTGTTGTTTTTCTGGACTCTACCTTGCTTTGTTTATTTCTGCTCTGATCTTTATTATTCCTTTCCTTCTTTTAGCATTATGCTCAGTTTGTCCTTTTTTCCATTTCCCTGATACATAATCTTTAGTTGTTTATTTGCTATCTCTCTTTTTTAATATAGGTGTTTATTGCTATGAAATTTCCTCTAGAAATCACTGTTAATGCATCTCCTAAGTTTTGGTGTGTTGTGTTTTCATTTTCGTTTGTCTCAAGATTTTTTAAATTTTTAAAAATTTTTATTTATTTACCCACTGGTTGTTTGAAAGCATATTGTTAAACTCCCATGTATTTCTGAATTTTTTATGATTCCTCCTGTTATTAATTTCTAATTTCATACCCCTGTGGTAAGAAAAAGGTACTCCTTAGGATTTCAGTTTTTTTAAGTTTGCTAAGACCAGAATATGGTCTATGCTGGAGAATGTTTCATGTGTCCTTAAGAAAAAATGTGTGTTCTGGAATTTCTGTTAGGTCCATTTGATGTAAGTGTTATTCAAATCCAATCTTTTACAAAATAATTTTCTACATGAATAGTTTCTTCATTATTGAAAATGGTACATTAAAGCCCCTACCATTATTGTGTTGAGACCTATTTCCCCCTTTAGTATTTACTTTATGTATTCAGCTGTTCCCTTGTCATGTGCATAGTTACAATCATTTTCTCTTGATAAACTGACCTTTATATCATTACATAATGTTCTTTTTGCCACTTTTTGTAGTTTTCAACTTAAAGTTTATTTTGTCTGATGTAAGTATTGATACCCCTGCTTGCTTTTATTTTTCAATATCTTTTCTTTCTTTCTTTTTTTTTTTCTTTTTTATTCTTTGATTTTCAAGTCTGAGTGTTCTTAAAAGTAAAGTGATTCCTTTAAAGGCAGGGGGTCATGTTTGTCCATTCATTCACTCTCTATATTTTTATTAGAGAATTTAATCTACTTACATTCAAGATAATTACTGATAGGTCAGGACTTACTACTACCACTTTGTTAATGTTTTCTGGCTGTTTTACGGACACTTTGTTTCTTTCTTCCTCTCTTGCTATCTTCCTTTGTGATTTGATGATATTTTTAGTAGCATATTTTGAATTTTTCCATTTTACTGTGTGTGTCCTATAAATTTTTGTTTTTAGTGGCAACATAGAACATCTTACAGTTATAAAAGTCCATTTCAACCTGATAACAAATTAACTTTTTACTCCCCCCACACGCACTTATTTTATTTTTTTGAAATGTAATAATTGCTTAAGTCTTTGTAATCCTGTGTCATTGTGTTAGAGTTTTTGTATTTTCAGAGACAAATAAAGATATTTTTTAGCAGGGATAGGTCTTCTATTAGTTTAGTCTATAACTTTGGGTGGCCCACCTGATAATAATCTAGGACAAGTATAGCTTGCTTTCAGGTTCTGATGGTGGGGTTGCTGCATTTGCTCTGAGTTTGGACGGAATAGCTGGCTGAGATCTGCTATCTTGCAAGATCACTGGCTGAGCTCAGACATCAGGCTGAGCTGCTAGATAAGCACTGCAATCATCTCCAGTCTGGATGGGCCACAGCATATCTTCTCTGGCTAAAGAGCACTATTATTTGAATTAAGCAGTTTGACAGAGTTGCCAGAAATATTCAAAGGGCTAAGTGTGTTGGATGGATAAGCCTTCCTTCCTGAGTGAAGTTTGGTAGTGGGCTTGGAGGCCATGGTTAAACTCCTGGGTAGGGCAGAACTAGTCCCTGAATTCTGTTAAATTTTGTTGTGGTGGTTTTCCCCCATAATTATTAACTGTTCCTCATGGGGTTTATTAATTGAATAGTGCTACATACATAGGTTAAAAGCCATATTTGCTATGCATGACACATTCTACTTTCCATTGAGTGAATCAGACAGAGTTATTTTAGATGTCCATTACTACCACAGGAGCTATCAATAAACTACAACATATAAATTAAATATAAATAATAATCAAAGTTAATATATTCATAAGAGAAATTGATATTCCTATCCACATTGTCAAAACAAAGACACAAATGCACAGAGAGGAAAAGTAATTGTATTGAAAACGGGGTACCTGTTGAGAAGACAAAATTCACATTCTCTAAGTATATATACTTCTTGCTACTGTCATTGCTGTCGGTCCGTTTTAGTTCACTGAATTAGACAAGATATGTGAAAGTCAAATAATTATTGTATAATCCATATTTGAAGCTCATTGAACATACAACTGCCTCTCTTCTATAGAGATCACATGCTAGGTACAACTATACATCACGTATAAAACTAAGGTCAAGTGTGCAGCAGATTTCAAGCTAATAATAATCCTCCAAAAGCTGATTTTGCACAATTTTTGGGAAAAAAATTGGTCTCAATTTGTGTTTTGAAACAAAAAATGTTAAACTTCATATGCTTATTAGCTCATCTTAAATTTGTCAGAATGAAGCAATCCCTCCAACATATTTGCAGCATTGTGCAATGTCAGATGTTGCTTCAAGCTGCAAAAAAAAAAAAAAATGTATCTTTTATGCTTCTTTATGCTCTAAACAATTTGGAATGTTTACATCTGTAGAAACAGCAGCTCCATGTGAAGTTCGGCACCCAAGAGGTAGTTGTATCTATACTCTGTTGGACTATATCAAAGACAGCATTGTTAAGCACTTAATGATTGGCTTTTCATGAGGGGCCCAACATTTCAACAGAGCCTTTATTATTCATACCAATCTGGCTTTAGTTCATCTTCCATAGACACTCTAGATTAAATTTTCTTCATTATCATTACGGAACTAGATGAATAAGTGGCACATCTGTTTATGAAGTGGTTTATTATCTGTTTCAGTGAGGTCTGTGATGAATAGAAAAATAACTGTGGAGGAGATAAATGATTTATGCCCACTGTGAAATTCAAAACCAGTTATGTTATCTCTGAAAATCCTTTGGTCTCTCCCTTTCTCTGAATAAGGAATTATTAACTAATGATTTGACATCATTTGTCATGAAGATAATACAAAGCAGATAGGAATTAAACAACAACAAAAAAAAATACAGAGAACCTGGCATGGTAAGGGCCTAATGAAGACCTCACATTGTTCCACTCAATTTCTAGTTCATCCCTCCAAAAGAAATTTGAAGATTTGTAAATATTTTACCAACAGCCCCTTATCAGATATTTCTCATGCAAACTAGGACTTTATAAATAAATTTGTTGATTATGAAGACATGAACAAATTACAGCTGGGCTATTTACATAGGGTTTAAAATAAATCTTTTCTATTACTATTAGCCTTATACCATTCATGTCAGAATTATTACCAGGCTGAGACTGTCTGAAGTATCTTATACTAGATCTGACCAGGCCTACAGTCAGGTGTTTTTCTGCAACAGTATAACTTGACTATACCTCCAACTTGCCATAACCCTGTCAGAAAGGTTAATGTGGTATGAATGGTTCATTCTTGCCAGAACTAAAATAACAATGATAATGATAACTAGTCAAACGTTAATGTACAAATAAATCACCTGAGAATCTTGTTAAAATGGAGATTTTGTTTCAGTGGATCTGGGATGGGGCCTAAGATTGCATTTTTAGCAAGCCCCCAGACTTACTGATGCCATTGGCACCTAGAAGATACTACCAAGGAAATAGACCTTTTTTTTTTTTTTTTAATAATTCAAAGAGGTTTATTCTGAGCCAAATTTGAAGACCGTGACCTGAAGCCACATCTAAGAAGCCTTGAGCAAATGGACTCAGGATGGTGGGGCTACAGTTTGTTTTTATACACTTTAGGGAGAGAGGAATTACAGATGAGAGAGGAATTACAGATGAGGCCATAAATTAATACATGGAAAACATACATTGGTTTGGCCCCCAAAGGTGGGACATCTGAAGGCAGGAGCTTACAGGTTATAGGCGGGTTTAAAGATTCTTTACCTGATAATTGGCTGAAGGAGTTTTGCCTTAAAAGAGCAGGAGGCTAGAAGTAAAAGGTCTATTAATTAGAGACAAAATACCAGATGGACTCATGTGCTTTGTCATGTATATTGAGGACCTGCAGGGAGGTCTTTCACAGCCTTAAGTCTGCCTGTTAGTTAAGTCACAAAGGACTTCTCTAAGAAGGGGAGGGGCATGTTGAGGCCTGTCTGATCTCCTTTCTTATGGCTAGCAACTCAATTTCAGGGATCCCCTTGGCCAAGAGGGGTTCTAGTCAATCAGTAGCTGGGATTGGGGGAGCCTTAAGATTTTATTTTAGTTCCCAGTTCCCCCATTTGGGGCAAGACCTATGATGTTTAACAATGCCAGCCACCTATTTCTGCTGAGCACTCAAAATGCAGCTACCCATATGAAAATGTGCCCTAAGTACAAAATACACAGGGTGGACATAAAATTCATGTGCAAGTTAAATAGTAAACTAATATAAATTGCATACAAACTTTATGTCCACCCTGTATATCAGGTTTCAAATGTTTAATACAGAAAACAAATTATAACATAGGGCATTAATCATTTTATATTGATTACATGTCAAAAAGATTTCTAGCTATAATGGGTTAAATAAAATATATTACTAAAATCAATTTTACCTATTTATTTTTACTTTTTTTTAAAATGTGGCAGCTAGAAATTTTAAAATTATATATGTGGCTTGCACATTTCTATAACACTGAGATAGACAATTTGTGAGAATTGTTTATATTAACATATATACTATATATAATACTACATACATCACCACATCTGATACAATATCTCCTTGATTTGCCTACATAGGGGTGAGATAACTCTATTCTTGCCACCAACCAGGTGAATGACTATTAAAATGCTTTCAACTACAAGGAAATCAAACTGTATTAAGCTCTATGAAAGAGTATTTGCTCAGGTATCTGAGTGAAACGAGACTCATGGAGTGCTTAATTTAAGAGCTCTAACTCCATTTCTTTTTAATATTCTTAACTCTGATTTAATGCTCAGGAAAAAAAGTAGTCATCTGTTACTGAAAAAAAAAAAACCCAGAAGAAAAAGAGAACCCCTCCCTGCTAAGTTTCTATTTTAAGAGCAAGAAAACTTCTAGAATCCACCAGTAAACTTTACTCCTGTCCCAATCACTGTGGCCTGAAAATTGACATGTTCTTATTACCTTAGACAGAGTTTTGGGGGAGCATCAAACACTGATAAAAGGAATGGAATTAACAAAATTGGCTTGAATTAACATGACTCACCCCCAAGAAAGTGAAGTTGCCCTTCCAAAGTGCAAGTCTGTCACCCAATAAGAAAGAAATAGAATGGAGAGTATAAACTTAAGGCTAACAACAGTAGGTGGGACCTCTCCACTCCTATGTAGAATAATTATAATTATAATTGGGGAAAATTATATCTGACAATGGTAAGAACTTTTAAATTGCACATATACACATATACATGTTTCAAAATTATATACCTACACACAGACAAATTTAAAATACCACTCAGAATCCTATCACTTCAGGTAAAATAAATATCGGTGGCTCTCTATAGACATGCACATATGTGTGAGTTGCATACACTATGCATACTTAGCTGTAACCTTTTTTTCTATGCAATGTGCTATAGGTATGTTTTAATACCAGGACATTTATATCTATGTCATCATCTTTGCCAGCTAAAATGTCACATTGATACAGGATTTCACCACTCAGGGCTAGACAGGGAGCCCCCCCATTCTCTCGGCCCAGTGAGCTCAGAAGTCAGACCCCCATTTCCAGGCACAAGCAGACTGCCTTTTTCAGGACACACCCTCTGGGCTCTGATAAGATCGTGACCAAAGCAGCCTGTGATGATTTTTTGGGTGGTTCCAACTTGAGTAGGAGCACACACCCTAATTCCTTCTCAGGGACAAAGACTGTAAAGGACCTGATAACCTTGCCCTAGTGAAGGAGGAACTATATTCATTCATTTGTTATCAAGTGCCAGCCATGTGTAATCCTCTACACTCAAAACCCCTAGATAAAAGAGTCCACATGGAGACTCCCGAGAGAGTTCTTCAGTTCTTTCCCCCTTCCAGAAGCTCTGGTGCTTTTCCGTATTCCTTTCTAACTTCTAATAAAAGTGCTATCTTACCACTGATCTGTGGTCCATGGGTTCATTCTTTGAATCCCTGAGGTCAAGGATCTACTGAAGAGCGAAATTCCAGTATCACCATCATATAGAAATGCCATAGCTCAGGATTTTCTGAATTGTAGTCTCACATAAGCTTACTTACAGGTAAAAAATATGTGTGTGTTGTAAATGAAGGAAAGTACTACCAAATCCAAAAAGGGGGGGGGGGACCAGCCATGTAGCAGCACCTCTTGCCCCCTACCATAAGAATGTGACCTTTTGTAACTGTTCTAGGAAATAGCCCCGAGCTGAAGCAGATAACCGGTAACCGGTTCTGAGAAAAGAGCTAAGCAAATGTTCAACTGCTGATCTTGTCTTAAGACAGATGAGTAATGAACCGGAGTTCTTCTTATCTGGAAAGCCCCTGCTATGTCTGTTACCCCTCCCTACTTTGTGGTTTTTGCCTTTATAAGCTTGTAAAACCTGCTGGTCGAGGCTTGACTCCTCTGCTCCTGAGAGAGTTACGAGTTAAGCCCCAGCATACTGGAATAAAATCCTCTTGCTGATTGCATCAAGTGCCGTCTCTTGTGGTTGATTGGGGTCGTCGTCGGGTCCTGTCCAAAGTCTTTCATTTGGGGGCTCGTCCGGGATTTGACGACCACCCCTCACCTGCAGAGTCAACCTTGGAGGTAAGAAAGGGGTACCCCGAAAACTGTCTGGTCTGTGTCTTCAGTCCTTTGTTTGACTTTGTGTGCACGCTTTCAATTTCACAGCCATTCGGCACCTCGTGAGAGTGGCCGGACAGTGGTCGGTAGACGTGCCCGGAGGACCACAAGCTGAAATCCTGGCGGACGCCCCAGGAATTGAGGAGAACCAGGGATGCCTGGTTGTGTTCTGCTTTAAGGGCGCTGATCGAGTCTGGTTGTTCCATCAAAAATTATGGGAAACGCGCCCGTCTGATTCTGTTGTAAGCTTGTGAGGGACCAAGTGTGGTAGGTAGGTCCTTGTATCTAATATTTCTGTTATTCCTGTTATTTGTGTTTCTGACGTATCTACTGACGATGGGACAGACTGTGACAACCCCTCTGAGTTTGACTCTAGATCATTGGACTGAAGTGAAGAGAAGAGGTTGTGACCTATCAGTAGAGGTTAAAAAAGGCCCATGGCAGAATTTCTGCTCCTCGGAGTGGCCCACTTTTAACGTCGGCTGGCCCTCAGGAGGAACCTTTGACTTATATCTTATTTTTGCTATCAAGGAGATTGTTTTTCAGAGAGGACCGGGAGCCCATCCCAATCAACAACCTTACATCATAGTCTGGCAGGACCTGGTGCAGAATCCGCCCCCCTGGGTTCGGCCATGGACTGCCACATCCAGGCCCCCGTCTAATCCTCGGGTGCTCGCTGTCCAATCTTCTGGTTCTAGAAAAGGGGGCAACAGCTCGGACCCCCCTAAGAAGATCTACCTGGAAATTCAGGCTGATCATCTTCTCCTCGACCCTCCACTCCCTCCTCCCCCATACCCTCCCGCCTTGGCTCCTGTCGGGGGGCAGGAAGGACCAGCATCTCCGGATCCGGCGATTGCCCCCTCTGCACCCCCCGGGGGAACCTTCACTGGGGCCCGCACAAGGTACCAGGAGTCACCGCCGGGGAGGAATGTCTCCTGACACTACTGTTGCCCTGCCCCTGAGGGCATATGGCCCCCCGCCGGTGGCAACAGATGAGGGACCACCTCCTCTCCAGCCCCTCCAGTACTGGCCATTTTCTTCCGCAGACCTGTATAACTGGAAAACTAATCACCCCCCTTTTTCAGAAGACCCCCAATGCCTGACTGGGCTGGTAGAGTCCCTGATGTTCTCTCATCAGCCCTCATGGGATGACTGCCAGCAGCTCATACAGACTCTCTTCACTGCTGAAGAGAGGGAGAGGATTTTACTAGAAGCTAGGAAGAATGTACTCGGGGAGGACGGGCGTCCTACCCAGCTCCCCAACATCATCAAGGCTGCCTTTCCCCCCTCCAGACCTGACTGGGACTTCAACACGGAAGTAGGGAGTGACTGACAGTCTATCGCCAGGCTCTAGTGGCTGGCCTCCGTGGGGCGGCAAGACGCCCCACTAATTTGGCTAAGGTAAGAGAAGTAATACAGGGGGCCACGGAACCCCCCCTCAGTGTTTCTTGAGCATCTAATGGAAGCTTTTAGGCGCTACACCCCATTTGACCCTGCCTCTGAAGGACAGAGGGCTTCCGTGGCCATGACTTTCATAGGGCAGTCAGCTGTAGACATTAAAAGAAAGCTGCAGAGGATGGAAGGATTGCAGGACTATACCTTGCAGGATTTAGTTAAGGATGCTGAGAAAGTATACAATAAAAGAGAAACTGAGGAAGAAAAAGAGCAGAGAAAGGAGAAAGAGAGAGAGGAAATAGAAAATAAGAGAGACCGAAGACAGGAGAAAAACTTAACACGGATTTTGGCCGCAGTATTAGGGGAGAAGAGCCAGGAACAGACCCAAGGTAGAACTAAGAAGTCAGGTAGCCTGGGCAACCGCGTCCCGTTAGACAAGGATCAATGTGCCTACTGTAAGGAGAAGGGGCACTGGGCCAGGGAATGTCCTAAAAAAAGGAAGAAAGAACTCTCCAAGAAAGTACTGGCCTTAGAGGAAGAAGAAGAATAGCGGGGACGGGGCTCGGAACCCCTCCCCGAGCCTAGGGTAATACTTAAGGTGGAGGGGAAGCCAGTTGAGTTCCTAGTAGACACCGGAGCTCAACACTCAGTCCTACTCGAACCATCAGGACCTGTCTCCAAGAAAAAATCCTGGGTTGTAGGGGCTACAGGGCATCAGCAGTACTCATGGACTACCCGAAGATCAGTAGATCTGGGAGTGGGACGGGTAACCCACTCGTTCTTAATTATCCCTGAGTGCCCTGCGCCCCTCCTCAGGAGAGATTTACTCACCAAAATGGAAGCCCAAATCACTTTCACTCCTGATGGCCCAGAGGTAACCCAGAATAAGAGAGTAACAGCCCTGACCATGAGTTTGGAGGATGAACATAGACTCTTTGAAAAGCAGCGGGAGAAAGGGACTAGTCTCGTACATGACTGGCTAGAAAAATATCCCGGGGCATGGGCCAAAACTGCCGGAATGGGACTGGCCGCAGAAAGGCCGCCTATAGTCATAGAACTCAAAGCTACTTCCACTCCTGTGGTAGTGCGCCAGTATCCTATGACTAAGGAAGCTCGGGAAGGAATTAGGCCTCACATTCAGCGTCTCCTACAGCTGGGCATACTAGTAAAGTGCCAGTCACCATGGAACCCCCCCTTATTACCTGTCAGGAAACCCGGCACAGGAGACTATTGCCCTATGCAGGACTTGAGAGAAGTAAACAAGCGGGCGCAAGACATCCACCCCACCGTGCCTAACCCTTATAATCTGTTGAGCTCTGTGCCTCCGGACCATATCTGGTACACCGTCCTGGATTTGAAGGATGCCTTCTTCTGCCTCCGACTACACTCCTCTAGCCAGAACATCTTCGCATTTGAATGGAGAGACTCGGACTCTGGAATGACGGGGCAATTGACATGGACCCGACTTCCACAGGGGTTCAAGAACTCCCCAACCATCTTTGATGAAGCCCTCCACCAAGACCTAGCTCACTTTCGCACCAGCCACCCTCAGGTAATGCTCCCACAATATGTAGATGACTTACTACTAGCTGGAAAGACAAAGGAAGAGTGCCTTCGGGGCACAGAACTGTTGCTGGAAGAACTAGCCCACTTAGGATATCGAGCCTCCGCCAAGAAAGCCCAGATCTGCCAGAAGGAGGTAACGTACCTGGGTTACACCCTAAGAGGAGGGCAGAGATGGTTAACGGAAGCCAGGAAGCATACTGTGACTCAGATTCCAGTTCCCCGCTCGCCCCGCCAGGTGTGAGAATTCTTAGGGACTGTGGGGTTCTGCCGCTTATGGATACCGGGATTTGCTACTCTGGCAGCCCCCCTCTACCCTTTGACCAAGGAAAGCACTCCCTTCGAGTGGGGTGCCAGCCAACAGCGGGCCTTTAACAACATTAAAAAGGCATTATTATCAGCCCCGGCCCTGGCTCTACCAGATGTAACAAAGCCCTTTGTCCTATACGTAGATGAGAAGAGAGGAGTGGCCCGAGGGGTGCTGACGCAGCCTTTAGGGCCATGGAAAAGACTGGTAGCATACCTCTCCAAGAAATTGGACCCCGTCTCTGGTTGTTGGCCACCCTGTCTGAGGTCTGTGGCGGCAGTGGCGGTACTGGTAAAAGATGCAGACAAATTGACTATGGGGCAGAAGTTGACAGTCATTGCCCCCCATGCCTTAGAAAGTATCATCAGACAGCCCCTGACCGGTGGCTGTCCAATGCCCACATGACACATTACCAGAGTCTCCTATTACATGGAGACAGAGTCCAGTTTGGCCCGCCTGTCATCCTCAACCCGGCTACCCTACTACCTGATACCTCTGTCTGGGAGGATGTATTACACACATGCCAAGAAGTACTGGCTGAGGAGACTGGAACTCGGCGGGACCTCTGTGATGAGCCCCTGCCGGATGCCCAACTGACCTGGTTCACTGATGGGAGCAGCTCCATAATAGAAGGTAAAAGGGTGGCCGGGGCAGCGGTAGTGGACGATAAGCAGACCATCTGGGCAAGTAGTCTGCATGAAGGGACATCGGCCCAGAAGGCCGAGCTGGTCGCCTTGACCCAGGTCTTATGTTTGGCAGAAGGGAAAAAGGTTAACATATACACCGATAGCAGGTATGCTTTTGCTACAGCCCATGTCCATGGGGCCATTTACAGGCAGCGAGGACAGTTAACTTCAGCAGGAAAAGAAATTAAACACAAGGAAGAAATCCTAAGTCTACTGGAGGCTGTTCACCTCCCTAAGAGAGTGGCCAAAATCCACTGCCTGGACATCAGAAAGGGGGGTCCAGAGTTGCCGAGGGAAACCAAAGAACCGACCGAGAAGCTAAGCGAGCGGCTCAAGGGCTCAACATCCTGCCTCTATATGAAAACACTTTAAGGCCTAGCCTTAAAGAAATAGCACCCCCCCCTTATCAAAAACTTTGAATATTCGGAACAGGATCTCGAGAGGATGGACAGATTAGGCTTCCACCTAGAATCCCCAGAGGGGATCCGAGAAACCCCGGAAGGGTAAAACATCCTCCCTGAGGAGCAGGCAATCATCTTTCTCAGACAACTTCATAAATTAACCCATCTGGGCCCCAAGCATCTGAAAAACATTGTTCAGTCCTCTCCATACTATATTATAGAATTAAGTAAGCTCGTTGATGCAGCTGTAAAAGGGTGCAGACCTTGTCGATTAGTAAACACCCAGCCTAGCACACTACCTCAGGGAAAACGACTCCGAGGGGATCGCCCTAGAAGCTATTGGGAGACAGATTTTACTGAGATTAAGCTGGCTAAGTACGGATACAAGTACTTGCTAGCGTTCATAGACACTTTCTCAGGATGGGTCGAAGCTTTTCCTACAAAGAGGGAGACTGCTCAAGTTGTGGCCAAAATAATATTAGAAGAGATTTTTCCAAGATTTGGGCTACCCAAGGTAATCGGATCCGACAACGGTCCCGCTTTCGTTGCTCAAGTTAGTCAGGGTTTGGCCAAAATCCTGGGGCTTGAATGGAAATTACATTGTGCTTATCGGCCCCAGAGCTCAGGGCAGGTAGAGAGGATGAATAGAACCCTAAAAGAGGCCATGACTAAATTATCCTTAGAGACTGGCATTACTTACTGGACAGTCCTCCTTCCCTTTGCCCTGTTCTGTGTGCGCAACACCCCTAGTACTCTCAAGCTGACCCCCTTTGAAATCCTATATGGAGCTCACCCCCCGCTCATTGCTATGCAGCACCTCCCTTCCCCAGAATCTTACTCCTCTCAATCTCTATACACCAGATTAAAAGCCCTTGAAACTGCAAAAGGAAGTGTGGAGCCAGCTGATCGAAGCCTACAAGCCCGGAGATCTGCAAATACCTCACCAATTCCAGGTTGGAGATTCGGTGTACATCCAGCGCCACCGGACAGCCAACCTTGAACCACGGTGGAAAGGACCATACCTAGTACTGCTCACAACCCCGACCGCAGTAAAAGTTGATGGCATCGCAGCCTGGATCCACGCGTCTCATGTCAAACCAGCACCGCCGCCAGACTCCGGGTGGGAAGTGGAAAAGACGGACAACCCCCTCAAGCTCCGCATTCGCCGCAGTAGCCCTGCTCCTGCTGATACAACTCCCGGTGATAAGTAGCTCCGGTCCCAATCCCCATGCCCCCCAGAGGTTAACCTAGCAGGTTCTCTCTCAGACTGGTGATGTAGGATGGAGTACTACAAAGGAGGACCCTCCTTGGACCTGGTGGCCGTCCCTCACCCCAGATATTTGCGCCTTAATAGCAGGTCTAGATAATTGGGATATCCCCGATGAGACCTTTGAGGAGGTTCCATCGAGCCTTGATCATCATTTGGCAAAGCGCTCGCTTACCCAAGGCTCCACATCCCAAGGCCAGTACATTGCAGACGCCCCTGGCTGCGGCAACTTGCCCGCCCAGCGCCGGATGCGACAAACCGAGTTCTATATCTGTCCCCGGGATGGGAGAACGAGAAGCCAGGCCAACAGATGCGGGGGGATAGAAAATTTCTATTGTAAGCAATGGGAATGTGAAACGACTGGGCAGGCCTCCTAGCACCCCATCTCCTCTTGGGACTTAATAACCGTAAAGAGAAGCAGTACCAGGGCAGGGTCAAACCCCCTAAATATTTCCTTCACGGAGAGAGGGAAACAAGCCTGAGATTGGATAAAAGGAAGACCATGGGAATTCCGTTTCTATATGTCAGGGTGGGATAAGGGATTTACCTTCTTTATCAAATTAAAAATAGAGACCCCTGTCGCTGTCCAGATAGGACCCAACATCGTACTCTCAGGACAGCAGCCGCCAGCCAGGCTGCCTATTTCCCCCCGTATGCCCCAGACCCCAGGGAGCACCCAATTAACTGGGGCCAGGACAGCCCCATCGCCTGCAGAACTGTCTCCCCAGGTAACATCCCCGGAGACTCCAAGCACCGGGCAGAGACTCCTTAACTTAATACAGGGGGCTTTCAATGTCCTCAATACTTCCAACCCTAATCTTACTGAATCTTGCTGGTTGTGCTTAGCCTCAGGCCCACCCTATTATGAAGGGATCGCCTTCTCAGGTATCTTCCAAAATACCACCTCCCATAATTCCTGTGACTGGGGGTCCAAGATCACCCTTACAGCAGTCTCTGGACGAGGCACTTGCCTAGGCATAATCCCCGAAAATCGCCAGCATCTGTGTAATCAGACCATAAAGAGCCCGTCAACCACTACCAATTATTATCTAGTGCCCCCTAAAGGAGGATGGTGGGCTTGCAGCACTGGGCTAACCCCGTGCATTTCCTCATCAGTATTTAACTCCACTGCAGACTACTGTATCCTCGTACAGTTAATACCTAGAGTTATCTACCACGAGGCGAGTTCCTTTGAGGCAGAATTCGATCTCAGACCCCGTAGACAGAAGAGGGAACCAGTCTCTATTACCCTAGCTGTCCTGATGGGTATAGGGGTGGCGGCCGGAGTAGGAACAGGAACGGCTGCGCTTGTCCAGACCCCACAGTATCTTGAAGAACTGCGAGCAGCAGTAGATGAGGACCTAAAAGCCATAGAACAATCAATCACAAAACTAGAAGAGTCACTGTCCTCCTTATCTGAAGTAGTATTGCAGAATAGATGGGGACTCGATCTCCTGTTCCTAAAAGATGGAGGATTATATGCTGCACAGAGAGAAGAATGCTGTTTCTATATAGATCACTCTGGCATGGTAAAAGACTCCATGTCTAAACTCAGGGAGAGACTGGAAAAAAGGCAAAGAGACCGGGAGGCCCATCAAGGGTGGTTTGAAAGTTGGTACAACCAGTCCCCTTGGTTCACCACTCTCGTTTCCAGTTTAATAGGTCCCCTTATTATACTGCTTCTAATTCTTACCTTTGGGCCCTGCATTTTCAACCATATAGTCACCTTCGTCCGGGAGAGAGTGAGTGCTGTACAAGTGTTAATGCTCAGGCAGCATTACCAGTCTCTCCGCCGGGACGATAGCCATGAGAGTGAATACACAGAGCCAGAAGTTCCATGATTAGAACTTCCCAAAAACGAAATGGGGGGATGAAGGAAAGTACTACCAAATCCAAAAAGGGGGGGGGGACCAGCCATGTAGCAGCACCTCTTGCCCCCTACCATAAGAATGTGACCTTTTGTAACTGTTCTAGGAAATAGCCCCGAGCTGAAGCAGATAACCAGTAACCGGTTCTGAGAAAAGAGCTAAGCAAATGTTCAACTGCTGATCTTGTCTTAAGACAGATGAGTAATGAACCGGAGTTCTTCTTATCTGGAAAGCCCCTGCTATGTCTGTTACCCCTCCCTACTTTGTGGTTTTTGCCTTTATAAGCTTGTAAAACCTGCTGGTCGAGGCTTGACTCCTCTGCTCCTGAGAGAGTTACGAGTTAAGCCCCAGCATGCTGGAATAAAATCCTCTTGCTGATTGCATCAAGTGCCGTCTCTTGTGGTTGATTGGGGTCGTCGTCGGGTCCTGTCCAAAGTCTTTCACAAACAGGAAGAAGGAAAATATGAATCAAAGAAATGCCATTAAAATGTAAGTCTCTGTGTCATAAAACATAAATCTTGTCTTCCAAATAAATTATCACTAATTTCAAGCAATAAAAAAAATGAAGAATTTTCCAATTAGTGTGCTACAAATGGACTTCAGGTATGTCCTAAGACTTAATCTACTCAGTTCTCAGTGTAGCCAGGTAAAGCCAGGGCCTTCTTAGAATACACTGGATCATAGCAAGGTTCCGATGCCACTCCTTAATGACAAATTTATGAAACACAGCCATTAACTTTGATTATCTTTCGATATTTATGTTATTTTCTATATTTTTTTCAACATTGTTAGGGACATATGTCCCCAGTCATGGGATCTGATAATAGAATTTTAGACACTTGCATTTTCAGCAGGACTTTCAAGGCTGCAACCTTGAGTATTAAAAGTTTATTCCTAAGATACTTTGAGATGCATCATGGGAAATAATGTCTACATCTCCACCAGCTGCCCATCAAGTTCATTTTACATCACTTGGAATAACAATTAGCCACCACTCAGGGTTGGACAGGGACCATCCCCACCCCCATTCTCTATTCATGGTGAGCTCAGAAATCAGACCCCCATTTCCAGGAACAAACAGCCTGTCTTTTGCAGGCCACACCCTCTGGGCTCTAGCAAGGTCATGAACAAAGCAGCCTGAGTCATTTTGGGGTAGTTCCACCTTGAGTAGGGAGCACACAGCCTAATCCCTTCTTGGAGACAAAAACTGTAAGGACCTGATATCCTTGCCCTAGTGGAGGAGGAACTACATTCATTCATTCATTTGTTAATACACTCATTAACTTTGAAAAGATGTTTTTCTACCTACCAAGTCCTGGCCAAAAATGTAATATAGACCCCCCTAGACAAAGAGCCCAAGAGAGATTATCCAACTTGGGTCTTCCCCTTTGACAAAGGCTCTAGTGCTTTTCTTGCTGCTTCCGTATTCCTTTTTGTATCATAAAATCCTCTCTTAACACTGATCTGCAGTCTATGGGTTCATTCTTCAAATCCCAGAGACCAAGGACCTACTGAAGACGAAATTCCAGTATCAAAGTAATCTGTTTCACTGCTATTTATACATTCCAAAGTATAGTTATTGTCAAACCAATAGAAAGGAGGTTGGTTTCCCTAATGTTCAATCAACATGTGGTTGTTCTGAGTCAGTACTTATGAGAGCACATGTGGTGAAAATAAGATGGAGTCAGTCAGGCTAGGGCCAACATGACACAGCTGGTCTGGGAGTTTTAGGACCTATGTGACATTCACCTCCTGTCTTCCATTCTTGTTATTTTGTAAATTTAGCTCCCACCCTAAAGATGCCCATCTTAAGTAGGTTAGGAGGATTGATTTAGGAAATTAACTTTTGAATTAGAAATGTTGTAATATGTCACTGAGTTGTGCTGATTATTATTTAAAATAAGAGTTGATGTGCTCTTTGCTTTGAACCTTCATGTATAAAACTGTGGTTTTGGAAATAGAAGAACAGACCAGTCTTGGAGAGGCTACTCTCACTGTTCTCCAGAATCACTGGCTTTCTGACAAAGTTTGATGGACCTACTGTGGTCTCTGCAGATTGGCTGAGAGTGACAAGAGGCTGAACCCTCTTTGTCCAGTAATACTTGCTCCATGAATAGCAGAGATGGTTTCAATCAAATTTCCCAGTGCTGTGTACATGTGTATGTGTATATGTGTGTGCATGTGTGTATGTGGGAGTGAGTGTGTTTCCATATACATATGAAAGAGAAAGAGAAAAATAGGCAGACAGGTAGATAGACAAAAAATACAAACAAGCACATTTCCTAAAGAAATTGGCTGAGGTTAAAAATAAAAAAAGGGTAGAAACATAAAGCCACCTTCTTCTAAAAGTAGTTGTATTTACCTTCATTTTACAAAGAAGGTGAATGAGACTCAGAGGGTAACAAAACCAGAAAGTCTTTAGTGAAATCTTTGCCTCAATGTTTGATACTCTTTGTTTGAAGCCAGCTTCATTCTCCAGAAAGGAACTGGTAGCATGGCTGCCTAGGTGTCAATTTAGGAATTCATAGTAAAAAATACATGTTGAATTGAGTGAAACTTGATCTTGACAGAACACAATTTGGCAAGTTTATATTCAATTAGCCACATGATGAAGGTGCCAGAGCCACATTAGGATGGCACAGTCACAAATGACTGTTTCAATAGTTGTCTGTGAAAAGTGGCTGCATTAATGATTGCCTACTGATTAGTCTAAGTTCTGGAAGATTTGCCAGCAATGTCCCTGAGAGGCCTTGAATAGCTCAGCTCTGGTACTGCACAGTCTAGTTATTTTATAGAGTTGATCATTGTCTTACATGGACTATGGAAGGGTTGCCAGTAAGCAAGCATCAGAATCAGCTAGGTAAATAACATCTTGATCTTGAATTCTGTAGAAATTTATAAAGAACCTGTGAGATTGCAATGGCTTATCGGGATTATTAAAAACTTAATTTTAAGCACCATTGGCTTGAATCACACACACAGACACTACTTCTGAAGAAGCCAATAGTTTCTATTTTACCTGAAAAAAAAAAAAAAACTTAAAGCTTTGTCTTTAGTAGTTAAATTTATTTATTTGAAACAATATATCTGACATGAGTAAAACATGCAGAGTTCAGACACACACTAATAATCATTTTATTGTGTATATTTTTTTGGCCCCTTGTTTTCTGAATCAACAAAGTAGTAAAGGAGATATTGACTTCCAAAATTCCTCTTTTGAAATTATTTTATTCAACACAAATTCTGTAGGTTTTACCATGTACCAGGTAAACAATAAGGAGCAACAGTGAACAAGATCGATATTGCCCCTACCTTCAAGGATTTCTCCAGAGGGAAATAAATAAGTAACTGATAATTACCACACAGTATGGTAAGAACTCCTCTTGGGGACAAGTAAGGCATGGTGCCCCTCACCTATATTTAGGAGGAATGACTTCAAATCTTCTTTGACAAAAGAAATAGGTGAAGGATGGTAAAAATAAGAGAACAGCCTTTAAAAAGGCCACAAGGTTACACAAAGTCTATGTTCAGAGAACTGCAAATATTCAGGAATAGGTAGAACAAAGTCTAAATGAGGAATGGTATAAAAAGGGGTTGAGGAAATAAGTTTAAGCATATCGCAAACTCTAAAGCAATTCCAACACTTTGGACATCATTTTGAGGGCAACTAGAGTCGGGTTGCCAGGTAAAATACAGGGAGCCTAGCTAAATTAGGATTTAAAATAAAAACAAACAACTTTTTATTATAAATGTCTTAAATATTCCCAGCAACATATTTTTATACCAAAAAAAGTCATTGTTTATCTGAAATCCAAACGTAACCGGGTCTGCTGTATTTGTATTTACTTAATCTAACCATTTTAGTGAGAAGCCATTAAAAGAGTTTAAGCAAGGGAATAACATGACATAATTTGAGTTTTAGGAAGGTACCACTTGTGGGGGTACAAATGCAAATTCACTCGTTTGTTTACCTATGGCATCATTTTTGAGCAGCTACTTTACATAGTATATATTATACAAAGGTTTAGATAAGGAACACATTTCACGATTCCAAGTAAAACCTAGAGCGTTGTCTCTTGAGTAGCATCTTCCCTATCTATCATCTTCCCTATCAATGGCTGTTCCTTTGAGTATTGATCCTGAAGAGGTAGGATGGGGACTGGTTGACTATGGAGCCCTGGTCATGGAGACTCATGCATAGTGTGAGATATTTAATCTCTGTCTCTCACTATCTTTTTCAGGGAGAAGGGAATGAGAATAATATTCTTTTAAAAGTATAAGGATCAAACGAGTTAATGTATGTAAAGCACTAGAACAGTGCTTGACACGGAAGAAATGTTATGGAAGCTTCAACTCTTACTATAATTACTGACTTATATTTTCTTCAATTAGAATTATTTTAAATGCACTTGCTTAAAAGCAAAACTTTAAATCACTATGAAAAATGGAAAACCAGTTTCTTTTTCTATGAATAAAAGAGTTCACTGCATAAGTTCAATTGAAAACAAACAACAAAAACAACGAACAGTTATACTGAATTCATTCTTTTACAGAATACAATAAAACTTATTTTTTAAAAATCTCAGTGACACATTTCACAGAAAAAAATATTAAGGCTCACAAGGGAAGGGATTTGCCCTGAGTCACAGAGTGACTTAAACTCAGAGCTGGGAATTGTACTATATTCATTAATTCCTAATTCAGGACTTTCCCCAATATATCTTATGGCTTCTCTGCCGTATGGCTTTAGCATACATACTCCAGAGCTCCATAGCCTGGGACCTACCATTATTCTATTAATAAAAATTCTATAGTCTTGTCTATTCTTATAACTCTGGTAGAACCCTGGGGTGTCCAACCTCTCTTTTCTAGCATTAGATATGTTTTCTTCCTGTTTTTATTAGTGCCTTTTTTTCCTGTCCTTTTTTTTTTAACTTCCTCTTTTGTTCTGTTTTATTTTCTCTTGTTTCTGACCCTCTGGAGGCAGGGGAAGTAGAAAATAAAATACTTCAACAAGTTTAATGCAAAGATGAATAAATGTTGCAATAGTCAGAATAAAATTTTTATTCATATACTACTTAAAATTACTGTGGTTGATATAGTTCAGAAAAACTCTGTGGAAAAGAATTTTGTCCTGAAATCTAGGCAAACAACGAGGGAGCATCTCGAGGACCCAAGGATCTGACACTGACAAAGCCACACCTCTCCAAGCAACCATGCTGATCACCAAGGACAAACTGTTTCTCTTTCTATGACAGGTCTTTTCACATGGAGTAATGATTTATGAGATTGCAAGGTAAAAAGTGCCCTAATAATGCATGTAACCATGCCTAGCAACATTTGGTTTCCTGTATTTATTTTGCTAGATTTTACAAGTCAAGGCAGCCCTCATAATGTTTTTGATAAAGAAACATAATTCATACCTGGATAGCTGCAGAGAGCATTTAAAATACAAAATCCGTTTAGTACCGATTAGCTTTAGAACATTATTTATGTAATTTGCCACAATGGCAGATATTAGAGAGAACATTTTTCTCTTTCATTTGGAACAGTTTATCAATCACCCTTGTTCCTGACAAGCCCTTAGGAGGAGAACATTTATCAGAGTATATTAGAAAACTCTAAAAATACAGGCTGAAACCAGTGTTTATAAGGAGAATACAGGCTGATTGCAAAGACTTAAGAAAAAGACTGTTTAGTCTCCAAGTCGCTTTGGGCAACAGAAGTCAAGCTTCCAGAGATGCACTGGTAGTGCTGTGAAGCAGAGGGAAGGAATTTGCTGGGGGATGCTTAAAATGCATCATGTGCAGAGATGAGGGAGTTATAATACTATGCAATGATTAATACCTGGCTTTCAACAAGCGAAGTGAAATGTATCAATAATTTGGTGTTTTTCAAATTTGCAAATGTCACAGAATTCAGGTTACCCAGTGGAGTCAAACAAACAATAAAAGCCTTGTCTGAGGAATGATAATGCTTAGTACTTGCACAATACTGTACTATTCATCTTGAAAATGGCAAGTGAACACATCTCATAGTTACAGCAGCAATTGAGAAGTCATCTACTTCAGTCAGTTTCCTCTTGGTGAGTCATTTCACTTCTTCTTTTTTTTTTTTTTTCTTAGAGACAGAGTCTCACTTTGTTGCCCTTGGTAGAGTGCTGTGATATCACAGCTCACAGCAACCTCCAGCTCGTGGGCTTGGGTGATTCTCTTGCCTCAACCTCCCGAGTAGCTAGGACTATAGGCGCCTGCCACAATGCCCGGCTACTTTTTGTTGCAGTTGGGCCGGGGCCAGGTTTAAAGCCACCACTCTTGGTAAATGGGGTCAGCACTCTACTCACTGAGCCACAGGCACCGCCTAAGTCACTTAACTTCTTAGAGGCCTGTATTCCACTTTCAGAAAAAGTGCTTCGTGGTATGGCTTCAGGTGTTACCTCAGGGGCCCTAAACTTAAAGATTATCAATGCTGCAACAAATTACATGGGAAGCTATAAAAAGGAATCACTCAAGAGTAACTTAAATACTTGGTTGGTAGACACAAACATCTTTCTGTTACCATTGTTGGATTTAAATATTCCAAGTGATTCCAATGTCCAATCAGAGTTAAGAACCATGGGCTTAGAACAGTAGTTCTCAAATTTTGTGTATACTGGAAAGTTTCAAAAATCCAAATGTTTAAGTCATACTTGTTTCAAATTAATTAAATCTGATTTCCTGGGGATGGACCCAAATACCAGTAATTTGTAAAGCTCTCCAAATGATTCCCATCCATAGCCAAGTTTCAGATTATCACGTCTCAAATGTTGAGGTATAGATGGATAATCTGGCAGAATTTCTTTAAAATGTAGACTCAGTAGGTGCAGCCTGACACTCTGTATTTCCCAGCAAGGTCCCAAGTGATGCAGCTATTTTTGCTCTGTGCACTGCACTCAGGGCAGCAAAGAAAATCCTAAAGAATCAAATGCAAACTCCTCACATAGCCATTCAAAGATCTCCTAATATATAAGAAACTTCATGTGTGCTCCTTTGAGTAAGACCTAAAAGCTCTTAAATGGAACGTGCTCACTCTCACAAAGTCTATAGAAGTCTTATTCCAGTACTTTGGTCCACATCCCTTCTCTTATAAAATATAAGAAATGAGAAAATGAAGGATGAGTACTGTAAGAGCAATTTGAAAGTATCATTTGGGGTTTCCAGTTATACCTCCTGCCTGGATCCACCCACTGCCTGGAGGGAAAAAGCAAAATGTCACATCCTACTGCAGTGGAGAAGGAGCTTCAGACTGCAGGACTGCACTGTGAATCCTCCACTTGTAAGGAAGTGACCTGAGTATTGAAAAGAAGTTATGTTCCAACTTACATATTACAGAAACCATAGAATGGGTATCAGAAAAATCCTTAAAATGTACAACCCTGGCAGGAAGTGACTAAGAACACCCAGATTTTTGGGTCTTTTGATAGATATTTCTTATATCTGTCTCTTTCCTTTTAAATTTTACAATAATTATCCATATTCAGATATTTATTTCCATAACCCTAAGTCTAAGGCATTAATTCCCTAACTGGCCTCCTCTTTATCTCTAATCTCTTCTCTGTTCCATTTCATTTCCCAAATTGCTATGGGAGAAATGTTACTAAAAGGTGGTTGTCATTATCATGCCATACCTAAAACTTATCAACAGTCTCTATTGCCAATAACTGTTGTTGGACGACTCCAGTGGAGGAAACTGTAAGGAGCCCAAAACCATGTTCTAAGAGAGAAGAGTTAGTCATTGAGCTTACACTGCACAAAGGGCCCAATGTTGGATTAAAAATACAGCAGTCACTGAGAGTCTAGAAAAGGAGACACCCCAGGAGTAATAAGCACGCTGATGCCCAGATCCTGGTTTCTAACATCATTCTCCAATTTAAGAAAACAGGGTTCCTTGCAAGAAATGGCTATTAGGCCTGGGCAGGGATAATTCAAGATGAGACTGGAACATCTAGCAGTATCTAAAGGTAGGCAAACACTTGAAAGAATTGCAGGGTTGTCAAAGGGATACTAAAACCAACCCCAAAATCCTCAGTAGTGAAAGGCAGAACAATTGAACAACTAAATTAATAATAAATGTGGCACTGGATTAGAACAGAAAGTATAAGAAGTATACCCATGAGTCTATACTGATATAAATAAGTTAACAGATAGATGACAGATGGAGGTGAGTAGAGACAAATCTCCTTTACAGAATTCCAGGTCATGTAGGAGGTGATGTTTGGTTCCTCACTCATCTCTTTGGGTTAGACTGGACATAGTGACTTGCTTCCAAAGAATACAGTATGGAAGGGAGGAATTTCAACTTTATAATTCAGAATCTGGAAAGCTTTACCCTGGCCAGATAATCAAAGTTAGCATCACAGGGAATAAGCCATGTTCACATGTACTTAGCATGTACTTAGCATGTACTCTGAGATACTATACTGAGAAGGACACGTAACTTTCATGGTCTTTACAAAAACCCATAACCCCAGTCTACTCATAAGAAAACTATTAGACAAACCCAAGTTGAGAGAGATTGTACAAAATATATGACCCCCACTCCTTCAAACTGTGAAGGTCAGAAATAATAAGGGAAAGGGTGAGAAACTTTACAGAGCAGAGAAGATTAAAGAGACATGACAACTAAATGCAAGTGGTGTCTTGAAAGCAAACCTAAAACAAACCAACAAAAGGGATGCTAGTGGGAAAATAAGGATGTTGAAATAAAGTATGAAGTTTGATTAATGTTATAATGTTGGGTTTTTAATTGTGAAAATGTACTGTACGGTTAATGTAAGACATTAACATCAGAAAGAACTGGGTAAGGGCAAAAGAGAACTCTCTGTACTACCTTTGCAACTTTTCTGAAAGTCTAAAGCTATTTTAAAATATAAATTTTATTTAGGTAATACTAGCTACAGAAGACCACACTCTCTTCCCCTCAAGCAGCTAATAAATGTGGAAGAAGATGAAACAAAGAAGACAACACAAGTTTTCCAGCTAGATAGAGCCTGGCGCATAGATGTCACCAAAATTTCTATGAAAGAAAACAAAATGAAGATCATACACGGGATTGTGGAAGGGAGGTGCAGAGATGGAATAGATGCATAATCATAATAGATGTCTCTAAAGAGAGGACAATACAGAGAGGAAGTGAGTTGTAAATTTAGACACACCCATCCAAACTACAGGGTTGGCATCCGTTATGTTAATACGCCTCACAAGCGTCTCTGGGCAGTTCTGAGTATTTCCATTTCATAGTTGAGGAGACTCAGACACAGCAAGGTTAAGCACTTTGCTTGAGGTCTCCTGTGTCCTTGAACAAAGATTTCAGCAACCTACAGTGAAGGTGAATTTGTCCTAGGCCCATTTCTCACTTATGGAACATAAATGACAAAAATTCTCCCATCTCTAACACCTAAGGATTTATTAATTAACAAGTGTGGAAGCTCCCAGATTGCATTGATCTAAATGACAATCGGTGGGTTCTGAGAGATAAACCAGTCAGCAGAGTGTTAAACCAACTCAGGCTTCTGAAGTTAGACTCCTCAACAAGTCCATCTGAAAACTTACAGTTATGCTTAACCCTGGAGGCAAAGTTCTAAACCTTCTCTAGATCACAGCTGAAACTCAGTTGTAAATTACAATGTCTTCCTTCCCCCCTTGCCACTCTCTGATTGTTTGTCTTGCTCTCTCATAGGTATGATTCACCTTCTTCCCAGGAACAAAGGACAATGAATCAGGGGAAGAAATGTCTCCTCTGCTTCTGCTGGTGAATGCCAGTTCTCTAGCCCAACTGATCCAGGAACCTCGCCTCAACTCCATATTATCCCTGTGCATCTCCAGAAGTTACATAACTGGCCAAAGACGTGTAGGGATGATGCCAAGGAAGGAGCAACTGTGGTCACTATCCTTGAAAACTTCAGATTAACTGGCCATCGTGTTGAATCAGTTCAGAAAACAAAAGAAAGCTGAAAGAGCCTTTAGTTCTGAAATTAAGACTTGTATGTTTTGTGTTAGGTCTTTTTATTCTTTCTGAGTTAAAATGTTGCCCTCTTTATTTTATAATAATTATCTAGTTCCTCTCTTTACCATCATCATCACCATCACTCCATAACTGTGACTCAGCCTTAAATAAAAAGATGAACTACTACATAGTACTGTTTGTAACAACCTGGGTGGACCTGGAGACCATTCTCCTACGTGAAGTATCACAAGAATAGAAACACAAACACCACATGGACTCACTATTAAATTGGAACTAATTCATCAACATTCATGTAAATGTGTGGCAGTAAACTCAATGGAAATCAACCAAGTGGGAGAGGGAGGAGAGGAGGGGTAAATTCACACTTAACAGGTGCAACATACAATCTAGGTGATGAGCACACTTAAAACTTTGATTCAAATTGCACAAAAGCAATTCATATAGCTAAAACATTTGTACTCCTGTCATATTTTGAAATAAAAAAATAATAATAAAGAAGAGGAAAAAAATTTTTTAGCTCAGTGCTGTGAAAGATATTATATTAAGTAACTCCTATGCATTGTCACTTCCAGTCTTTTTTTTTTTTTTTTTTTTATAATTTTTTTATTAAATCATAAGTGTATACAATGATATGATTATGGGGCATCATACACTCACTTCATAAACCATTTGACACATTTTTATCCCAGTGGTCAACATAGCCTTTCCGGCGTTATCTCAGTTACTGTGCCAAAACATTTATATTCTACATTTACCAAGTTTCGCAAATACCCCTGTAATATGCACCACAGGTGTGATCCCACCGATTCCCCTCCCTCTACCCACCCCCCCCTTTCCCACTTCCCCCTATTGTTAAGTTGTAGCTGGGTTATAGCTTTCATGTGAGAGTCCCAAATTAGTTTCATAGTAGGGCTGTGTACATTGGATATTTTTTCTTCCATTCTTGGGATACTTTACTAAGAAGAATATGTTCCAGCTCCATCCATGTAAACATGAAAGAGGTAAAGTCTCCATCTTTCTTTAAGGCTGCATAGTATTCCATGGTATACATATACCACAATTTATTAATCCATTCGTGGATCGATGGGCACTTCGGCTTTTTCCATGACTTAGCAATTATGAATTGGGCTGCAATAAACATTCTGGTACAAATATCTTTGTTATGTTGTGATTTTTGGTCTTCTGGGTATATGCCCAGCAGAGGAATTACAGGATTGAATGGCAGATCTATTTTTAGATCTCTGAGTGTTCTCCATATATCCCTCCAAAAGGAATGTATTAATTTGCATTCCCACCAGCAGTGCAGAAGTGTTCCCTTTTCTCCGCATCCACGCCAACATCTCTGGTCTTGAGATTTTGTGATATAGGCTAGTCTCATTGGAGTTAGATGATATCTCAAAGTAGTTTTGATTTGCATTTCTCTGATGATTAAAGATGATGAGCATTTTTTCATATGTCTGAAGGCCGTGCGCCTGTCTTCTTCAGAGAAGTTTCTCTTCAAATCCCTTGCCCAGCCTGCGATGGGATCCCTTGTTTTTTTCTTGCTGATGCGTTTGAGTTCTCTGTGGATTCTGGTTATTAAACCTTTGTCAGAGTTATACCCTGCAAATATCTTCTCCCATTCTGAGGGCTGTCTGCTTGCTCTGCTTACTGTGTTCTTAGCTGTGCAGAAGCTTTTTAGTTTGATCAAGTCCCAGTAGTGTATTTTTGAAGCTGCTTCAATTGCCCGGGGGGTTCTCCTCATGAAATACTCACCCAGACCAATTTCTTCAAGGGTTTTCCCTGCATTCTCCTCTAGTATTTTTATAGTTTCATGTCTTAAGTTTAAATCTTTAATCCAATGAGAGTCTATCTTAGTTAATGGTGAAAGGTGTGGGTCTAATTTCAGTCTTCTGCAGGTTGCCAGCCAGTTCACCCAGCACCATTTGTTAAATAGGGAATCTTTTCCCCACTGAATGTTTTTAATTGGCTTGTCAAAAATCAAATAGCGGTAAGTAGCTGGATTCATCTCTTGGTTCTCTATTCTATTCCAGACATCTACTTCTCTGTTTTTGTGCCAATACCATGCTGTTTTGATCACTATCGATTTGTAGTAAAGTCTGAGGTCTGGTAGTGTGATTCCTCCTGTTTTGTTTTTATTTCTGAGTAATGTCTTGGCTATTCGAGGTTTTTTCTGATTCCATATAAAACGAAGTAATGCTTTTTCAAGATCTTTAAAATATGACAGTGGAGCTTTAATAGGGAGTGCGTTGAAAGTATATATTGCTTTGGGTAGTATGGACATTTTGATAATGTTGATTCTTCCTAGCCATGAGCATGGTATGTTTTTCCATTTGTTAACATTTTCAGCTATTTTTTTTCTTAGAGTTTCATAGTTCTCTTTATAGAGATCTTTCACGTTTTTTGTTAGGTAAATTCCCAAATATTTCATCTTCTTTGGCACTACTGTGAATGGGATAGAGTCCTTAACTGCTTTTTCAATTTGACTGTTGTTGGTGTATATAAAGGCTACCGATTTATGAATGTTGATTTTGTAACCTGAGACGCTGCTGTATTCCTTGATCACTTCTAGGAGTTTTGTAGTAGAGTCCCTAGTGTTTTCCAGATACACAATCATATCATCTGCGAAGAGCGAGAGTTTGATCTCTTCTGACCCTATATGGATACCCTTGATCGCCTTTTCTTCCCTAATTGCGGTGGCTAAAACTTCCATTACAATGTTGAAAAGCAATGGAGACAATGGGCAGCCTTGTCTGGTTCCTGATCTGAGTGGAAATGATTCCAATTTAACTCCATTCAATATGATATTGGCTGTGGGTTTGCTGTAGATAGCCTCTATCAGTTTAAGAAAAGTCCCTTCTAGACCAATTTTCTTGAGTGTTCTGATCATGAAGGATGCTGGATATTATCAAAAGCTTTTTCTGCATCAATTGAGAGAATCATATGGTCTTTGTTTTTTAATTTGTTTATGTGCTGAATTACATTTATAGATTTACGTATATTGAACCAGCCTTGAGACCCTGGGATAAAACCAACTTGGTCATGATGTATAATTTGTTTGATGTGTTGCTGGATTCTGTTTGTTAGGATCTTGTTGAATATTTTTGCATCTATATTCATTAGTGATATTGGTCTATAATTTTCTTTTCTTGTTGGGTCTTTTCCTGGTTTGGGGATCAGGGTGATATTTGCTTCATAGAACGTGTTGGGTAGTCTTCCTTCTTTTTCTACATTTTGGAACAGGTTGAGTAATATAGGTACTAATTCCTCTTTAAAGGTTTGGTAGAATTCTGACGTGAAACCATCTGGTCCTGGGCTTTTCTTTTTAGGGAGGTTTTGTATAGTTGATGCTATTTCTGAACTTGATATGGGTCTGTTCAACATTTCCACTTGATTCTGGTTAAGTCTTGGAAGGTGGCGTGCTTCCAAGTATCGGTCTATTTCCTTCAGATTTTCATATTTCTGAGAATAAAGTTTCTTGTAATATTCATTAAGGATTTTTTGGATTTCTGATGAGTCTGTGGTTATTTTGTCTTTGTTGTTTCTGATTGATGATATTAGAGATTTTACTCTTTTTTTCCTGATTAGGTTGGCCAGAGGTTTATCTATTTTATTGACCTTTTCAAAAAACCAGCTTTTTGATTTATTGATCTGTTGTATTATTCTTTTGTTTTCAATTTCATTTAATTCTGCTCTAATTTTGGTTATTTCTTTTCTTCTACTGGGTTTGGGGTTGGAATGTTCTTCCTTTTCCAGTTGCGTGAGATGTCCCATTAAGTTGTTAACTTCCTCTCTTTCCGTTCTCTTGAGGAAGGCTTGCAGTGCTATAAATTTCCCTCTTAGAACTGCCTTTGCGGTGTCCCAGAGGTTCTGATAGCTTGTGTCTTCATTGTCATTTTGTTCCAAAAAATTGGTGATTTCTTTCTTAATCTCATCTCTGACCCAGCTATCATTCAGCATAAGGTTATTTAACTTCCATGTTTTTGTATGGGTATGCAGATTCCTGTTGTTACTCAATTCAAGTTTTATTCCATGATGGTCCGAGAAGATGCACGGAATAATTTCTATTCCTTTAAATTTACTGAGGTTAGACTTGTGACCTAAAATGTGATCAATTTTGGAGTAAGTTCCGTGGGCTGATGAGAAGTATGTGTATTCAGTTTTGTTGGGATGAAATGTTCTGTAGATGTCTGCTAAATCTAAATATTGGATGGTTAGGTTTAAATCTAAGATTTCTTTGCTCAGCTTCTTTCTGGAGGATCGATCCAACACTGCCAAGGGAGTGTTGAAATCTCCAACGATTATGGAGCTGGAGGAAATCAAGTTACTCATGTCTGTTAGAGTTTCTCTTATAAATTGAGGTGCATTCTGGTTGGGTGCATAGATATTAATAATTGAGATCTCGTCATATTGAGTATTACCCTTAACAAATATGAAGTGACCATTCTTGTCCTTCCTTACCTTTGATGGTTTAAAGCCTACTGTATCTGCAAATAAAATTGCAACACCTGCTTTTTTCTGATTACCATTTGCCTGAAATATGGATGACCATCCTTTCACCCTGAGTCTGTATTTGTCTTTTAGGTTGAGATGTGACTCTTGTATGCAACAAATATCTGGCTTGAGTTTTTGTATCCAGTCAGCTAACCTATGCCTCTTTAGAGGACAGTTTAAGCCATTCACATTGATGGAGAGTAAGGATAAGTCTGGTGGAATTTTGGGTATCGAGTTTTTCAAAGGTCCAGTGGACATTTTTAATCCTTTCGCCAGTGTGGAAGTTGGAGTTTGATCCGAAGTTTCTGAGTGAGTTTACTTTTGTGGTATAGGATTGGGTTGGTCATTGTGGAGGATAGGTCTGAGAACATCCTGAAGAGCTGGTTTACTTATGGCAAATTTTTTCAACATATGAATGTCATTGAAGTATTTAGTTTCTCCATCATAGATGAAACTCAGTTTAGCTGGATACAAGATCCTGGGTTGAAAGTTTTTTTGCTTTAGGAGATTAAAAGTTGATGACCAGCCTCTTCTTGCTTGAAAAGTTTCAGCAGAGAGATCTGCAGTTATTCTAATATTCTTACCTTTGTACGTTATAGTTTTCTTTCGCCGGGCTGCTTTGAGAATCTTCTCCTTCATGTTAACTTTAGTGAAGCTAATTATGATATGTCTGGGAGATGGCTTTTTGGGGTTGAATCGTGCTGGGGTTCTGAAGCTGTCTGCTATCTGAATTTCAGATTCTCTAGGCATGTCTGGAAAATTTTCTTTCATAATTTCATGTAGAAGGGCCTCTGTGCCCTTGGCTGCCACGTCATCAGCCTCCGAAATTCCTATAACCCTTATGTTATGTTTTTTCGAATTATCTGAGAGCTCTCTGAGTGAGTGATCCGTTTTTGCTCTCCATTTCTCTTCCTCTTTGAGAGATTGGGAGCGTTCGAAGACTTTATCTTCAATGTCAGAAATCCTTTCTTCTGCTTGCTCCATTCTGTTACTGAGGGATTCTACTGTATTTTTCATATCTTTGAGGGCTGTAAGTTCTTGTTTCAGTGTGTCTAAGTCTTTGGTGGTTTTGTCTTTAAATTCGTTAAATTCTTGAGACAGTTTTTGAATTTCTCCACGAATTCCTAATTCCATTTTATTAATCTTGTCTGCAAACCAAATTCTGAATTCAACTTCTGACATCTCAGCCAGTTGTTTATGAATGGGATCTTCAATCACATGTGCCGTATCTTTTCTTGGGGGGGTTGATCTATTCTGGTTATTCATGTTACCAGAGTTTTTCCGCTGATTCCGCCCCATGGTTTACTCCCTTTGGTTTTTCCCCTGGGGTTTTATCGAGGGCCCGTACAGTGTTGTGGCCTGAGAAACTGGGGCCCTGTCTGGTGTGGTGGAGCAAAGTGGTTCTGTCTTGTTTTCAGCTGGTTTCTGTTCTATCCTATTGCAACTTCTACTCTGGCTTGAAGTCTCAGCTGTGTGGAAAAATCAGCAATTAAGTCACCCCGCCTGCCCACCTCTGGCCCCAGTTGGAAAAGGAGAATCAAACCTTCCTACAATCGCACACCCAGGGCACCACCTGAAAAGTCCTCAGTCTATTAGCCCAGTTCAAAAGGTCCGAATCAACTGTCTCAATCGGCACTTGTCTCAGGTGGAAGGGTTCAAGAGGTCTCTGGGAACTGGATCACAGGGGCCTGGTGACTCCTCTGAGACAGCTCACTCCAGTGCAGTGTGGAGTCAGGAGGAGCCACCCCGCAAACAGAGCAGTCTGGGAAGGTTAACGTCTCCTTCCCCACTTTGCCCCTCCGTCGGACCCAGTCACTGGTATCTCTGCAGATGGCTAACCCAGTTGCCTGCAGTGAACAGACACTCCAGGGGTTTGCACCTGCCTGAATCGCGAGGAAGTCTGCCAGGCCCCCGCAGACTGCCGCTATCTAGCAGGAGGAGATGGGGCCTGACATCTTTGAGTGTTTGATGCAGGTGATGGGAAGGAGGTGTTCACTCAGGCTTAGCCCCGTCCCTGATGGATGCTGCTAACAGAACAGAACAGAACAGACAACTTTGTGAGGTTCTGTCTCTGTTCCTGTCGTCGCCTACAGGAGACGGGCTGTTTTGAGTTCAAACGTCTTTGCTGCTGGAGAATTGCGTCTGAACACCTCTCTGGGTCGGCCCCGCCCTGGAGGCTTCTGGGTTTGTGAGTCGTGACACAGGTGGCCTCCTCTGGTTGCCCAGGGAGACAGGGGGTGTGGCCTCAGAATATCCAGAAGTGAGCGTTCTGCCGTTAAAGAAAAAACGGCTGTTGATCTACCTCCAGGGAACTGCTGCTCTGGTGTGGGCACTCAGGCGACCCTTTTCTCCTCTGTCCCGCGCCCCAGAGTCAGCACTGAGCGGCCGCAGTTTGTGCTGGGTCCACACCCCTTAAGAGATCCCCCAAGAATCAGAACTCTTGGGGGATGGGCGCCCAGACCCGGATTGGGAGTGGGGCGGGGGGAAGCTAGAGTTTCATTCAGTTTCACGCAATACTACGGTCCGGGGAGGGCTCCTGCACTGCACCGCAGGGAAGTGCCGCCAAGGCTTGATTTCCCCTCAGCGGAGTGCCCTCTCCTCTCTCACGTATCCCAGAGTCAGCGCTGACCTGACGCAGCTCAGGCACTGTGCACTCCCCTGGAGAAATCACCCAAGGAGCCGAACTCCGGAGGGATAGGCCCTCAGACCCCGAGTGAGAGTAGGGGCTCTCAGCTCTCAGCGGGGAGGCCAGAGTCTTATTCAGTCTTGTGCCCGGGGAGGGCTCCTGCACTGCACTGCAGGGAAGTGCCGCCAAGGCTTGATTTCCCCTCAGCGGAGTGCCCTCTCCTCGCTCACGTATCCCAGAGTCAGCGCTGACCTGACGCAGCTCAGGCACTGTGCACTCCCCTCGAGAAATCACCCAAGGAGCCGAACTCCTGGGGGATAGGCCCTCAGACCCCGAGTGAGAGTAGGGGTTCTCAGCTCTCAGCGGGGAGGCCAGAGTCTGATTCAGTCTTGGGCCCCCTATGCCCGGGGAGCTGCACCGCAGGGAAGTGCCGCGAGGCGTGACTCCCCCTCAGCCCGGTGCCCTCTCCTCACTCGGCGCGCCTCAGAGTCAATGCTGACCAGACGCAACTCGGGGACTGTCCACTCCCCTTGAGAAATCACCCAAGGATCCGAAGTCCTGGGGGACAGGCCTCCAGACCTCAGTGGGCGGGAGGGGAGCGCCGGGGATTCAGGGTTGCCGGCAAAGGATTCCCAAAGTTTTATTCAGCCCTATGTCCGTCAGGAGAACGCCACGGCACCCCAGTAGGGGAGGTAGGTCCAGTTTTTAGAAGGTCTCTCCCGTGGAGTGTAGTGGGAGGGGCTTTAATTTCTGCCCACTTGTTCAATTGTGGGGCTACAGAGCCGGTCTCATGGGGGAGGGGGACTCCCGTCCGCTTGGTGGTGGATTTTGTACCTTTTGTTTGCGTCCTTGTGATCACAACTTGCCTCAGCGGTGTTGATGTGCGTTCTTCAGCCTTCTCTCTTGGTGAGGCTCAAGTCCACCAGGATACTTACTAAATTCCTGTCCCTTAACTCTCCTTCTGGACGGGAGCCTTTGTTGAAAGCTGGCTTCAGTCCGCCATCTTGTCTCTCCGTCACTTCCAGTCTTAAAAAAAATTATTCTCTATCAAAAACTTTATGCCCAGAAATTTGACAATGTGGAGGAAATGGACCAATACCTTGAATCACACCATCTTCCTAGATTTAACCAGGAAGAAATAGATCTTTTGAACAGACTGATATCAAGCACTAAGATTGCAGAAACAATAAAAAAATCTTCCAACAACAACAACAAAAAGCCTAGGATCAGATGGCTTCACATCAGAATTCTATCACAACTTCAAAGATGAGCCTGTACTTATACTGAAAAAATTACATCAAAACATTGAGAAGGATGGAACCTTCCCCAACACGTTCTATGAAGCAAAAATCACCTTGATTCCAAAACCAGGAAAGGACCCAACCAAAGAGGAAAACTATACACAAACTTCAATATTGATGCAAAAATACTCAGCAAATATTAGCTAATAGATTGCAGCTACTCATTTAAAAAATTATGCATCACAATCAAATGGGCTTCATCCAAGGGAGGCAAGGTTAGTTTAACATATGCAAATCCATAAATGTAATACACCATACCAATGGAAGCAAAAGCAAAGATCGTATGATCCTTTTAATAGATGTAGAAAAAGCATTTGATAAAATTCAGCATCCTTTCTAATAACACTTAAGAAAATAGGCATAGGTGGCACATTTCTTAAGCTGATTGAAGCCATCTATTACAAACCCACAGCTAACATCATACTGAATGATGTAAAACTGAAAGCTTTTCCACTTAGAATTGGAATCAAACAAGGATGTTCTCTATCACCAGTATTATTCAGCATAGTTCTGGAAGTTCTTTTTTTTCAGGTTTCTGCAGTCCCTTTTAATCTGGAACAGTTCCTTTGTCTTTCTCTTTCTTTCATGACACAAACATTAACGATTACAACAGGTCAGTTGTAATGAACTGTAATCAGTTGTTTTGTAGAATATCCCTCAATTTAAGGAGAAACCTTAATAATGCTACAATTCCAAGGTTTCTGTTAATTCAACCTTTCTTTCTCCAAGAGTTTTTGTTTGTTTGTTTGGGGGGGGGTTGCAGTTTTGGGAGGGTGATTGGTGGGATTATACCTGTGGTGCATCTTACAAGGGTACATGTGAAACTTAGTAAATGTAGAATACAAATGTCTTAACGCAATAACTAAGAAAATGCCAGGAAGGCTATGTTAACCAGTGTGATGAAAATGTGTCAAACTGTTTATAAAACCACTGTATGGTGCCCCATGATCGCATTAATGTACACAGCTATAATTTAATAATAAAAAAATTAAAAAATAAAGGATGTTATGAAATTTAAATACCAAAAAAAAGAAAAACCCAGCCCCAGCCAAAAACTGGAAGTTCTAACCAATGCAATCAGGCAAGAGAAAGATATAAAGGCCATCCAAATGGGGGCAGAGGAGGTCAAACTCTACCTATTTGCTGATGATATGATCTTATGATTAGAAAACTCCAGAGGCTCAACCCCTAGACTCCTGGAAGTGATCAAGAAATATAGTAACATCTCAGGGTATAAAATCAATGTCTGCAAATCAGTAGCCTTTGCATATGCCAATAGCAGCCAAGTTGAGAAGAAAATCAAGAACAAAATTCTCTTCAAATGAAAATGAAATACTTAGGAATACACCTAACAAAAGAGGTGAAAAATATTTTCAAAGAGAATTATGAAACCCTAAGAAAAGAAATTGCAGAAGACACTAACAAATGGAAAAACATACCATGTTCTTTGCTGGGAAGAATCAACATTGTCAAAATGTCTATTCTACCCAAAACAATCTACAGACTCAATGCAATCCCCATTAAAATGTCAACATAATTTTTTTTTTTTTTTTTTTGAGACAGAGTTTTACTTTGTCACCCTTGGTAGAGTGTCATGGCTTCATAGCTCACAGCAACCTCAGACTCCTGGGCTCAAGTGATTCTCCTGCCTCAGCCTCCCAAGTAGCTGTGATTACAGGTGCCTGCCGCAATGCCTGGCTATGGTCTCCAACTCGTGAGCTCAGGCTATGCACCCACCTAGGCCTCCCAGAGTGCTGGGATTACAGACATGAACCACCACATTGGCCCCAACATCATATTTTGAAAAACTGGAAAAACAGTACTTTGTTTTGTATGGAACCAGAAAAAAAAAAAAAAAAAAAAAAAAAAAACCTGTATAACTAAGGCTAATCTTAGCAATAAAAACAAAGTGGAGGCATCACCCTACAAGACTTCAGGCTATATTCTAAGTCCACAGTAATCAAAACAGCATGGTATTGGCACAAAAATAGAGACATGGACATATGGAACAGAATAGAAAACCAAGAGATGTAACTATTCTCTACTTGCCATCTGATCTTTGATAAACCAAACAAAAGTATACAGTGGGGAAAAGAATCCCTATTCAAAAAATAGTGCTGGGAGAACTGGATAACTACATGTAAAAGACTGAAACTTGACCTTACCTCTCACCTCTTACAAAAATTGACTCAAGGTGGATAAGAGACTTAAGTGTAAGACAAGAAACAATACAAATCTTAGAAGAATGTGTGGGAAAAACTCTTGATGATGTTGGACTGAGGAAAGATTTTACGACAAAGACTTCAGCGGCCATCACAACAACAAGAAAAATTAACAAATGGGACTTAATTAAGCCAAAAAGCTTCTGCACAGCTAAGGACACAACAAGTAAAGCAAAACAAAACAACCTTCAGAATGGGAAAAGATATTTGCAGAGTATGAATCTGACAAAGGGTTGATAACTAGAATCTACAGAGAACTCAATCAACAGAAAAAGAGAAAACAGTTCCAGATACCTCTGGGCAAGAGATATGAGCAGAACTTTCTCTGACAAAGACAGACGAATGGCTAACAAACATATGCAAAAATGCTCATCCTCTCCTCCCTAATTATCAGAGAAATGCAAATTAAAACCACCTTGGGATATCACCTAACTCCAGTGAGAATGGCCCACATCACAAAGTCTCAAAGCTGCAAATACTAGCATGGATGTGGAGAGAAGGAAACACTTTTACACTGCTGGTGGGACTGTAAACTCATACAACCTTTTTGGAAAGAAATATGGAGAATCCCTGAAGAACTCTTAGACCTGCCATTTGATACGGTAATCCCATTGCTAGGCATCTATACAGAAAAAAAAAAAAAAAATCTTTTACCATAAGGACACAGCTCAATTTACAATTGCCAAAATATGGAAATAATCTAAATGCCCACCAACCCAGGAATGGATTAACAAGCTGTGGGGTATGTATACCATGGAATACTATTCAGCCATTAAAAAAGATGGAGACTTTCCATCTTTTGTAGTAACCTGGATGGAAGTGGAACACATTCTTATTAATAAAGCATCACAATAATGGAGAAGAATCCAATGTACTCTATTCTAATATGAAGGCAATAGATGATCTAATACAAGTGGGGGTTGGGGGAATGAGTTACTGGGGAGGGGGAGGAAGGAGAGGGATGGGGGTCATGGTGTAGGCACACCTCTTGGGGACAGGACACAATTATAAGAGGGACTTTAACAACCACAATCAATGTAACCTAATTCTTTGTACCCTCAATGAATACCAAACAATTAAAAAAAAAAAAAGACTGAGAAAAAAAATATATAAATTATAAAAGAAAAAAAAATCCTATGGGAAAAGTACTATTATATTGACCCTGTAGTACAGAGGGATAAATCGAGACTACCACCAGGAAATGGCAGGGTGCTGCTATAACCCAGATTTGGGGAACATGTTCTAACCACTTGGACAACGTGCTTGCACCGTGTAGGAGAAAATCTGTATGATTAGTTCCCCACCTGGGTTAGATTAGATTCCTTCTCAGGGACACTTTTTTCCTTTGTCAGTCAGTCTCTCTTTCTCTCTCTCTCCCTTGCTGGAGTGCAGTGGTGTCATCATAGCTCACTGAAGACTCCAACTCCTGCGCTCAAGTAATCCTCCTGCCTCAGTCCTGAGTAGCTGGGATTACAGATGCATGCCATCATGCTCACTTAATAGTTTTGTGGGGTTTTTTTTGTTGTTGTTGTTGCTGTTGTTGTTTTTTGGCCAGGTCTGGGTTTGAACCTGCAACCTCTGGCATATGGGACTGGCACCCTACCCTTTGAACCACAGACGCCACAGTTTTTTTTTGTTTTTTTTTTTTAGGAATGGGGTCTATGTTGCCCAGGCTGGTCTCAAACTCCTAGCCTCAAGTGATCCTCCCACCTTGGCCTCCCAAAGTGCTGGGATTATAGGCATGAGACCCTCTCAGGGTGTTTCTAACTCTGGCAACAAAATACAAGCCCCATGAGGGTAAGAATTTTGTCCTTTTTTTTTTTTTTTTCTTTATTTATTTTTCATTGTTGTGTCTACAGTGCTGAACAAATGCCTGGCAAAAAATAGGCAAACAGTAACTCTCTACTTACCGAATGAACGATTAATAGCAGTCTTCATAAGCAGTAGACTATATTGGAAAGTCCTTAAGCTTGGAGTCAGACAAATTTTACAGTTAAAGTGTAAATTACTTTGGGGAAGATTACATAATGTCCCTGAGCCAGGGAAAAGATCATACCAACTCCTTCCTCATGGCAATTCCTGGAAACTGATGAGAGAACCTGACAAACCACCAGGGAGCTGGCACGTGGTGATTCTTACTGCTGTTGCTTATCAACACACGTTTCCTGGCATTACCTGTTTCTCTGATGAGGTTTCTTATTAGAAATCATGTACATACATTTGAATTTGTCCCTTGATCAAGCCTGGCTTCCTTAGTCATTGATCACACCCCATTTTAGAGACACTTCTGGATTCTGGTTTCACAAACAAAACTATCCTAGCCAGAGTCATCAATGGAATCCGTCTGAATGCAGATGATAAGCTGTGTGATGGCTCTGAACAGTGAGGAGAAAAGATGAGTAGGCTTTCATATTAGGCAAGAGGGAACAAGCACATTCATGGGAAACAGAAATTATTAGATTGGAGGAAAGAGAGACCGTAACAAAGAGGCTGTTACAGTCGACAACATGTATCTACAGTGAAGCACCTCAGAGAGGAGGCTCCTTTTCTTTTTAATTATTTAATAATAAAGCAGCATGTGCCAGTTAGGGTTCTTAGTACACAACTGAGTGAGCGTGTGTGCATGTGTGTTTCCCAATCTGAGCTTTCAACACATGAAGAAAAACATTTTCAGCACAGGACATAAGACCAGAGTCCTCAGAAAAGGGGAATGAAAGCTGAGGTTTTCCCACAGATTTCTTTTATTGCCAAGCACATCCAAAACTATTTGCCTTCCTCTGTTTGATGAATTTTCAGTGTTCTTCTCGGCACCAGCCCAGTAGACCTGGAAACCAATTTCCCCTTTGTCAGGAGCTGGCACTGGAGTTGATCAATGTGATCCAGGCTGCACACCACCGGGCAGTTTGTCTGCGCACAACAGATGTTGCAAAAGGCAGTCCAGATTTGCTGTCCTTTTCTTGGCAGCTTTCCTGTTTTCTCTTTTGAAGTCTGATGTTTCCTTGCAGTAGATAGTGTTGGTCTGAAGAGCAGATGTGTTAGAGAGGGCTATTTTTCTAAGCTAATCCTCCACTACTGTCTGCTGATTAAATTCCAAAATGTTCACTGGACAAGCTTTGCACAAAGAGGAGGGAGTAAGACTTAGTCAAAGCTGACTATCATCTGAGAATTGGAAATTATGCATTTGCTTTCCATGGGAAAGATTATAGTGAAAGCATTTCATTTCACAGCCAAAACTGGCCTGCCATGGTATGCAAAAAGGGACACAAAACGTAATCTATCTACGGCACAAATACTAAAATTGGTGTGAACTACTTTCAAAGGTAGCTTTGGAAGCCTATAAAACCCACTGGAAACATTATGTACAAGCAACATATGGGAGATGGTACCACTTTGCCAAACACTAATTCTCTGTTCTCTTCTTGTGTTGCCTTCTGCTTTCTTTGCTAAAATAACAGGTCTAGAAATGCTAACATATAATTTCTATGGGAAGCAGCTGATGAAGAACATTTTCTACAGGTGCTCTGCTGACCATCCATCAGCACTTTCGTGGATACAAGACAATCTTCGGAAAAAATCAAGGAACAGTATCTTCACCATTTCACTGCCAGTCTGGATAAGTTAAGTTGCAATGATGACAGCCCAGTTTGGGTTGTCTCAAGCAAGGAGGGCTTACTGGAAGGATAGCCATGGCTGGAAGCAGAAGGGGGGAGTGGTCCAGATCTGAGCCGCTTTAAGGGGCTCTGCTTCTCCCTGCTTGACTCCTCCTTTCTCTCCCTCCACTGGCTTCCTCCTCTTTTTTGACGCTGGAGCCAAATTATAGGTGCATTTATCTTATGCATATTCACCTGTAAAGGCTTCTCACACAGAGAGAAATGAGCATAAAATGGGTGTCCTGAACCTGCTGTTCTGTTAGGCAGTTTCAGTTTCCAGGTGCCTCTCATACTGTGATCATCTCACTGCCCTGAGTGTAATTCCAGCATTTTAAAAAGATACATATTTGCAATAAAACACCATCAATGAATGCAAACCAATGAACTACTTCATCTGATCTTCCACTGAAGAAACAATGACAAGGGACTGAAGAAACAATGACAAACATTAAGTAACTACATAATGATTCAGCTGTACAACAATGTACTATGTGGTTATTTAAAGGCATGAGGTATTTTGGCCTTTTGGGTCCTGACAGTGGAGGCCCATTAGCTGTCTATGGTGAATGTGTCTTGCTCTGTAAACCCTCCTACTCTGTAAACCTATCTTTCTCTTCTTCAGTAAACTTTGTTTCACGTTTTCCTTGGGGTATCTGGTCATTTTCTGGTCAAGAACACCCTAAGGAAAAAAATAAAGAATGAGGTATTTTGACATAAGAACAAGTATCTTTAATATCTTCTTAAGTAAACATACAGAAGTTACAAAAAATGTGTATTAGGAGCATATTGGATTTATTTAAAAACAACAGAAAATACCCTTTGAGTTCAAAGCTATGGAATTAAATAGTCAACGTCAGAAATCTGATTCAACCACCTATTAGATTGTACTATAAGGATGATAAGATTACTGTATACCCTTTACAGAGATTTCATAAGAAAATTGATGAATAGTGCTTAACACGCTGTTAGCTGATACAGATTGCTATATAAATATGTTAATATTTTATTAACTAATGGATATATGATATTGATTGATAAAAGTACAGATAATTTTAAGGTGTATATAATTACATGGGCATGTAAAATAAGAAAACAATCATTGCTACAAATTAGAATAGTTGGCCCAGGAGATTAGTGAAGAAATGTTCAATTTTACTTTTTGCCCTTTTGCTTAATTTTATTTTGCAAAAAAGCAGATAGATTATTTAAATTTAGAATAGAATTAAAAAGAAATTGAACACCTCCTTTGAAGATTCAGTGGGAGGGAGAAATGATGGCTAAGATAAATGTCTCCAAGGTTGAGTCAGGAGAAAACTCCTGCCCATTGATTGAAAACTAATGGCAATGAAGCGGACGAAATTAAAGTTGACATGGACATTAAAGTCTGGATGACCAAGAAAGGCTCACACCCCTAACAGCAAAGGAAGAGAAAGAGTTTGGAAGCAAAGAGACATCAGTTCTGTGCTTTATTAATCGGCAGTAGTGTATTCCCTCTAAATGAATGTAATTCTCCAAACACATTTTTCACTCTAACTGATGAGAAACCTGGAGCAGAGGAGAGAAAACCCCTCTGAGGTTAGTCCATTATAAGAGGAATCTTTTGTTTTTCTAGAAATATTTTAAAGAGCTTGAAGTCTGGCTTTGAGTAAGGACAAATTATTATTATTTTTACTTTTAAAGCTTTTCAGTTGTCGCATAGACCATCTTGATTCATATCCTTAGAACTATTAACTGAGGATGATTTTTCCAAGCCTCAAATCTTGTTTTCAATGTTCATCAAAACAGTGTGATACCAAATGTTTATATGCTTAAAAGGATATTCTACCAATTAGCCAGATGTTTCCAAATGTTCAGTTATGTAGCATTGTGTGTACAGCTGGTTCCAGAAATATCCAATTGATCGATAAAGTTTTTTTATGTTATATCCACGTGTTGAGGATCAGGTAAACACATCTACCTTCAATTTAACATCTAAGTTCAATAAGAACTGAAGTTCCAAATTAAACAATACAGGGCTGATTGTGAGCAATCACAGATGCTGCCTTAAGTCTGCTAACTAAAATAAGACCTAGTGAATGAATATATTTTTCAAGGTAGAGTGAAAAAAGGATTTTAATTATCAACTGTGTTGGAATTTTTTTATTGCTGTCATTATAATTTTACCTTCTGCAATTCCACATTCAGAGTTTGAATCTCTTATAAAGTTGTCTCTCAATAGGCCTAGTGATAGTAACAATTTCAATAGCAACTTTAGGCTTCAGATTTCTGGAGCCTAAACTTGTTCACCTAGTAGCAGAGCTCCATAGATAATCTCCTACTACTGCAGACTTTGCATAGACAAGCTGATTTATTGAGAAAGTTACTGATGTTCAAGAATTATCAGTTCATCAATCAATTAAGCATATTCCTTGTGCATAGCTATTACCGTAATTTACTAGAGGTATAGAGCTATAGATGGTGCATAGCTCTAGTGGGCTATGAGGCTCTAGTCCTTCCACTGCTGTGGATTTCAATACAGTTGACATATGAAGCTGTGGTCCTTACACTGAAGCCAGTCATAATATACTTGATCTATGGAACTAGAGATCTGAGAGTAAAGTAGATTGGAAAACAGCTGACATAAGAAGCTATAATCCTTACACTAGTGTAGATTACAATTCAGTTAACCAATTGAGCTAGTTTTTGCACGGTAGTGAATTACAGTTAGAGTATTAGACATTATGTGAAATTATATAAGCAGGCCTGAAAAGACACAGTGTGCTTCATAAATAACTGAACAAATACAAAGTAAGTTAGAATTCAATCAACTCAGATTGGAAAGGAGGTGGGAGGGATAGAGATTGGAAGAGCGACAAAGTATAATAATCAAAGTGACTTTGGGGAGAAGATGAACCACAACATCCTCTCAAAGGAGGTTTTACTTCACGTTTCTGGCTGTGGTATATAATTGAAAAATTAGGAATGAAATCTTTGAACAAGAAGACCAGTTATAGGATGCCCTGTTTCTTGGTTCACCTACACGCTGCACCTTTCTTAACAAAGCAAATGACACAGAGCATCCATGGGAGCCCCCTGGGGTTCCAGGGCTTCAAATTCTTACTTTCAACAGTTTGACACTAATTTTCACCAGTATAACTGTGATGTCCCTTCAGATGTCTTCTTTTATAACTGTCGGAGACAATTCAGATTGGATAAGACAACCACAAGAACCACTGCATGAGTAGGTCCAAACCCTGCAGGGTCATCACTGCCCCAGAGTTCTGCTTTGTGGAAGGCTTAGTGTTAACACTCTGACTTCCTAAGGACACTACCTGCAATCCCTGTCAAATCCACCTCTAGTAGAAGGAGTATCTGAAATAAGTTTAAGTAGAAACCATCCCTGGAGAGCTGAGCAAACTGGACTAATCACACCAACAAAACTGGAAGCAGCTACAAAGAGCAATGAGCCAACAACCCCCTCATACTGGGCACAGGAGGGAAGACAGATCATTAGCAGCATGAATATACCCCAGAAGAGCAGAAAGCAGACATTGTGTGGAGTAACTATGCATGGAGCAGATTGTACCATGCGAACACTCATTCTTTTGTGCAAGGCAACAGGCAGACGTCAGAGGGTAGACCAGTGTCCTTCGCTGCAGGTTAAAGATCACGTCTCATTCTCTAGGAACCACTATATTAGAGAATAGAGAATTATCTTTTCAAGTGTGAATAATCCACTTCTATACCTGTGGGTCAACCCTTTCTACAGCAGCCTTAGAACGCAAAATATTCTATCCTTAAATGTTTGTTTAAACATCAAAAACAAAATCTAAAGAACAAAAATAAACATAGATTAATGGAGCAGTCATGAGAGGGTATATGCCGCCATTGACAAGAAAATGTATAATAGATGTGAAGATAAGTCATTTACAGTTTTGAGCTCTTAGCATGCATAGGCCTTGTGAAAAGTGTTTTACGTAAAGTACATCATTTAATCCCTTATGCTACAGCATAAATACTGTTGTTATCATTATGTTCCCTCTCCCCTCTAATAGATGAGTTTAGCTAATTTACCTAAGATCACATAGAATGTTGGTTTTGTGCTGTGTCACTTTAGGTATCCTGGAGCTATGTTTCCCAGAATTCTAGGTGAGGCTTCTGGTTGGAGTTGTTCACAAGAGATACTAGCTATAATTTGGACGGCAACATAAATCAACTACCATTTTACTTTGGAGGTCCCTTTTGGTTGGGAGGAATGCAAAGTATTTGTTTTTACTTTTATTACAATCTTTTTTTTTTTTTTTATTGTTGGGGATTCATTGAGGGTACAATAAGCCAGGTTACACTGATTGCAATTGTTAGGTAAAGTCCCTCTTGCAATCATGTCTTGCCCCCATAAAGTGTGACACACACCAAGGCCCCACCCACCTCCCTCCTTCCCTCTTTCTGTTCCCCCCCCATAACCATAATTGTCATTAATTGTCCTCATATCAAAATTGAGTACATAGGATTCATGCTTCTCCATTCTTGTGATGCTTTACTAAGAATAATATCTTCCACGTCCATCCAGGTTAATACGAAGGATGTAAAGTCTCCATTTTTTTTAATGGCTGAATAGTATTCCATGGTATACATATACCACAGCTTGTTAATCCATTCCTGGGTTGGTGGGCATTTAGGCTGTTTCCACATTTTGGCGACTGTAAATTGAGCTGCAATAAACAGTCTAGTACAAGTGTCCTTATGATAAAAGGATTTCTTTCCTTCTGGGTAGATGCCCAGTAATGGGATTGCAGGATCAAATGGGAGGTCTAGCTTGAGTGCTTTGAGGATTCTCCATACTTCCTTCCAGAAAGGTTGTACTAGTTTGCATTCCCACCAGCAGTGTAAAAGTGTTCCCTTCTCTCCACATCCACGCCAGCATCCAGGTCTTCCTCCTGATTGGTGCCCAATAGTAACTTCAAGCCTACAGTGAGATGCTTCACTGAAATCTCACTGACTCAGTACCCACAGAGAGCCAGCAACCCTTCACATACCACTACCGCTCCACAGTTCCAGGCCAGGAGCTGGGTGTGCCTAGCTCCCTGCAGCCAACTCATCTACCTGCCTCACACTGTACAGTGACTTTTCTTTGATCTTCTGGTCTCTATATTCACCTATGATTAGAGAAAGTGTACTTCCTATTCCCTAGGACTTATGTTGATTCTGTGTTCCTGATTATTCATAACTACTTCATAGAGTTAGGCAGTGGTGAGCCTAGATTCTAATATGAAGGCATGAGGTTGGGCTCCAGAACCACCCTAGGTACTGCACAGGTATCTCAGGCATTGTTAAGACTTCCTTGTTAGAATTCTTCTTTATTATACTCAGAAAACAAGAAAAAATAATCAAATACTATAGCAGGTTTCTCCCATGGATATCTACTTACATACAAAGCTTCCTAATATTTCCTATAAACCCAAGGGAAAGATAAATATATTGGTTAATAATGACATAAAACATTGGTGAACTGCATCTCACTATTAAACCTTCCTGAAGAGATATTAATGAAAATGGTGCGCCCACAGAAGAGCTAGCTATATGATTCCATTTGTGTAACTTAAGCTTCATTTATCCCAGAACATTTGTAAAGGTGTGCCTGCAATCATTATGTAATGGCTAGTGCATTACAATGCATTCTCCTGTGCATTGCAGAAGCTCCTGACACTACTGCGTTGGATTGGTGCTGATAGACAATGCAAGAGGCCTACATACTCTCCCATTCACAACCATGCCTGATTGCTTAAACCACCTTTTCTGATAACAATGAATTCCTTATATCCATCATTCTCTCTTCTTGTCTGGGTTTAACTGATAGAAGTTACTTCCTGTGGTTTAGAAACACACCCTGTCATGAAATTGTATTCTTAAGCACAATTGTTTGGTAGTTTTGTCTCTAATAAAAAATAAAAACTACAAACATTATTTTTAAAAGAGACAGAAATATCAGACTGTATTACCTCTTCAGGCAAGCTTAAGTATGCCAGGGAAAATACCAAAAATAAGAGAAAGAGTTAGAGATAAGATAAAAGACAGATTATAGTGAAATACTTACTTATATTTGGAAATATCTTTATTTGAGAAGTTGTTACTTACTCATCTTCCTAGGGACTGATTTCTTTTGAGAAATATGTCTGGCCAGTTATTCACAGCAAGGATAATCCAAATGAACAATTGATGGGAAATCTGGACAACAGTAATTAACATGAAGCTTGGCATTTTTTAACTTTAAGAGAGAGCTTTAAGGTCTATCATTGGAACTTTTATGTTTGTAACCATAATAGCTATCTATTATGGAATTTGTGGGCATTTGCTGGGCACTAAGCTAGCTGCTGAAAAATCACAGCTGTATACAGCTTGGATAGTTAAAATTTCTTAAAAACAGGAACACATTTAACTTAATAAAATAGCTGTAAGAATATTTTCTATAACATCCTCCTAATGAAGATATGATCACCCAGAAGATAGACACTGCCATTGTTATTTTCTCCACTTTACAGGTGAGGAAACCAGAACTGAAGCCCAAAGGAATTTATCTAGCTTCAGGGCATCAAAGCTCAGTGACAATCTTGACTCAGATCCATGTTCTGTGACTACAAATTCGACTGTTTCTAATAGTCTACTTTATATATCTCAAGATGTTATTAGGTTCAGTCTTCAAAGACTCCAGAATCAGATAAGATACATTATTTGAAAACCAAAATTTGTAAATTGTTAAAAGCTTTAATCAATACCCTATACCATGTTGATAATTCTAACATTCAAACCTATAGAGAAAAAAGGTAGCAATTCTTGGCTTCAGAAATTCATAAAAGAGGATATTCAGATACAAGGTTGAACACATGAGTTCTCCAATAATATACACACTGAGAGATCATCTGTGAAAACAATATCACATCTCTGCTTTTCAAAATTCACTTTCTAAATTATCTGCTGCAATCCACTTTCACTCACCATTGCATTTAGATCAACTGCACCAGTGAAAATCATGAAAACTGTTATACTAGGTTATATGCTAATAACTATGCAAATAGTCCCTATGCCAAATAATAAAATTATCATAAAGATTTAGGATACAACTACAATAAAACAAAATGTGAACTAAGTGAAGATCTTTTAACTTCAAGGTAGAATAGCCATATTTCCTGTCATTTAAATATCTTATCAGGAATTTTTTAAGGTGTAACAGAAGAGGCTGTTAGTCATATAACAACAATGAAGTAAAAAAGAATAAAGATTGTAGCAATCTGTTTCATGTAGAGAGAATGTGTACACATACGTGTATGTCAGTGATTTTCAACTGGTGTGCCATGAGAGGATATTAAGTGTGCCGTGAAACTTTTAAAAACTCATTAATTATTTTCAAAATGCGTTCAAAGCACAGTAAGTGTATTCCTTTTTTATTTACTATTTTTTATCAAAATAATTTAAGTGCACCATGGAAATTTATAGGTTCAAGTGTGCCGTGAGATAAAAAAAGAAGGTTGAAAAACACGGGTGTATGTAATGATGGAAGGCTTTGAAATAGGAGTTTTGTTACAAGACATAGATCACTGAACTATAAGATTCTTGAGTGCAAGTACCCTTATTTGTGTATCTCCAGAAGTGAAAATACCTTATAAATATTTAATACATAATAAATGAATGATATTTTAAATAAAGACTCTAACATCTGGGAGATAGGAAGACAATTAAGGTGCAAAACTATCCTTTGCTCTATAAGAAGAGCCTTAGGAATAGTTGAGCAACATATTTCAGTCATAAGTAATTAAGAATAGCATGACAGGTAAATTAAAAAAAAAGCCCAGGAGTTTCAAAGGCCTGAATTCAAATTCTAGCACCACAACTTACTGTGTAGGAGATCTCAGACAAGTTCATATGCGTTTATATCATCATGTGTAAAAGGAGAAAACCATACCTATGTTGGCTATCTATCGCTGCCTAACAAATTACTACAAAGCTTAGTGGCTTAAAATAATAGCAATAATTTATTATTTCTACAGTGTCCATGGATCAAGGAAGAAACTAGGCTGTGTGGTTCAGTCTTGAGGCTCCTCATGTCATTGCAGTGGGGTGACAGCACAGCTACAGCTGTTTGAAGCTTAATTGGGAGACAGAACCTGCTTCCCACATGATTCACTCACATACCCAAGAAGTTGGTGGGGCTGTTGAATGGAGGCTTCAGCTCCTCCCTACATGACCTCTCCTATGGCTACTTATCTGTCCTTGTAACAGAGTTGGGAGCTTCCCCAAAATGATTGGTCCAAAACACCAAAGCCCAGCCTCAGAAATCACATGCCACCACTTCCACCACATTCCTCAGGTCAGCACTGAGGCCTGGATAATGATTAAGAATAAAAACAAACCTATGGTGAGCTTGTTCAATGACATAATCAACTTTGAAACTAAGATAATGAGCAAAGTCAAAAGATGGAATGTATATATTATGACCTTTAGACAATGGAAAATGATACCCTCTTTGATCAAGACAGCTGTCAGCTACTGGTTGCCTCATGTTTATCAATAAATGAAAAGAACAACATAAACTGGTTTGAAAGAGTAAAACATTTGTGTAATTCTCTGACTTCTCTAAATTATCACTTACTTGTATGCTCAGCCATGGCAAAATTACAAAGTTGGCAAAGTTTGTCATTAGAAGTTCCCTTTTCATGTCTTTTCTTACTATCAGCACTCTAGCCAAAACCAGAGTATGCTTTCAATGAGTCTTCATCAGACCTTGGTGTCTTCCTTTATAAAACTAGAACATTTAAAACTGGAGTAGCATTTCCAAAGAGCTACTTTGGAAAGTAGTCCTGTGAGAGGCTCAGAAAAGTGCTCTGTGGTTAAAGAAAAAAAAGAAAAATGTTTATCAAACATCTTATTCTATATGGTCAATGTGAAAATTCAAAAGTCATACTCTACTGAAGTAAAAGCAGTAGAAATACTTAATGAATACTTATTATATTTAGTCTTTGCCAAAAACATTTAACAAGAGAAGTAGTTTTTAATCAAGTAATGCTGATCAACAACAAATGAAACTAGCATTTTGGGACACATAGTTTTGGGATTTTCTGAAGAAGATATACTTCATATTTCTTTTCAGGCTCAATCTTCTACAAAAAAGAAAAACCTCGCTTTCTAGAAGAAGGTAGTTAGCAATTACTCCCAAGGACTTTTTTTGTGTGTGTGTTTTTTTTGGCCGGGGCTGGGTTTGAACCTGCCACCTCCGACATATGGGACCGGTGCCCTACTCCTTGAGCCACAGGCGCTGCCCACTCCCAAGGACTTTTAACCTTTACTGAGCCATTAAAATAGTTGCTAAGTACCTACTAGGGGCTATAACGTCTATAGAAACAGGGTAAAGTGGATAAACAATGAATCAGACCAGTCCTCTCCCCTATGAAGGTCAAAATAAAAGACAGCAAACAGGGACAAAACTATTCATACGCCAAGGGAGTGTATGACACTGGAATAGAGTGTGAAAAATTGCAAGTGACCTAAGATGAAACGTATTATTCACAATGAGAATGATAACCATTTTTTTTCTAAAATACGGCTGCTAAAGTGTTTATATCTTTTAAAATTTTAACTGATGAATACACATAAAAGAAAAAAATAGAAAAAAATAACTTTCACTCCTACTGCCACCTTGAGGTAAGGAATACTGCTACTCATTGACCATTAAAACATACATATCATGGGACGATCTTGCTTAGTAAACTTATTCATTGTAAAGACGGTGCCTGTCATATCTTATTGTGCAAATTTCTTTCTCATATTCTAATAAATAAAGGATGTCTATCCAGGTCTCTAGGTATAGCTCTATGTCATTCCTTTTAAAACTGTAGACTATTCCATACAATGAATATATTGCAATTTATTCCACTCCCTGTAGTTCACTGAGCTTCAGGATGGGTTGTTTTCTGTCATTTTCTTCTAATATTAAAACATAGAGGGTGGCACCTGTGGCTCAGTGAGCAGGGCGCCGGCCCCATATACCGAGGGTGGCGGGTTCAAACCCGGCCCCCGGCCAAACTGCAACCAAAAAATAGCCGGGCGTTGTGGCGGGTGCCTGTAGTCCCAGCTACTCGGGAGGCTGAGGCAAGAGAATCGCTTAAGCCCAGGAGTTGGAGGTTGCTGTGAGCTGTGTGAGGCCACGGCACTCTACCGAGGGCCATAAAGTGAGACTCTGTCTCCACACACAAAAAAAAAACATAGATATAGGTATATTGTCAATTACTGTCTTTATTACCATAAAATAAATTTCCCTAAGAACAGTAACTTTGTCAAAACAATATATATATATACACATATATAAATACATATATTTTACTTTAATTGATATTGTGAGATTACTCCTCTTCCCCCCATGGAAAATTATGGCCATTCACAGTTTTATCAGTAGTTAACTAGAAAGCTCATTTCTCTAACCTTTTCAGCATGTGATACAACCTTTTTTTGACCATTATGATTAATAAAAAAATGTATCTCATTATGGACTAAGTTGTTTACCCCCCTTCTCAAATTCATATGTTGAAGACCTAATCTCAGAATGTGACTGTATTTAGAGATAGGATCTTGAAAAAGGTAATTAAGTTGAAGCGAGGTCATAAGAGTAGCACCCTCAGCCAATATGACTGGGCCCTGATAAGAAGAGGAAGTGACATCAGAATGTGCACACACAGAGAAAAGGCCACGTAAGACACAGTCAGAAGGAAGCTACTACAGCCAAGGAGAGGGGCCCTAAGAGACCTACCCTGCTTATAGCTTTATCTCAGATTTTCAGCCTCCAGACCTATAAGGAAATAAGTTTCTATCGTTTGAGCCACCCAATCTGTGGTATCTTAGTATGACAACTCTAGCAGACTAATATACCCATGAAGAGGTAGTTTGCATTTTTTTGGCTACTGGTGAGGTATTAACTCTATTAACTCCCAGGAAAATTGAAAGACACTAGATATTTTTCCCTATATATATCCAGAATCATTTTATATGTTGTTCTCTATGCTATCACATAGGGCTTCTCCTTGAAGGATACATTAATGTCTCTTGTGGCTCTTCCATCAACACATCTGTATCAAGAGTCCTTGGCTGAATTTCACTATGCACAGGCCCTGTACGAAACAATAGTCACACTCACAAGACCACCAAGTACGGGTACCCCATAGCTAAGAATTATGTGGACTGGGTAACCCTGAAAAAGCAACTAACTTATTTTCAAAATACACTACAAGGAAAAGTTTCATTTTTCCTGGAAATCTAGATTTGATTAAAAGTAACCAAAGCAAATTATATCACTATGTAACGATCATACCAATAACCAAGCAGAAGCCTACTGGAGGCATGAATGACACAAATGGAAACAAACGCTTTGTCTAATTGCCTTGAGTGACAGTTTACAGGTCACTACAGTTAATTCATTTGCCAGCACACCAATCCCCAATACAACAACATCTCATTAAAGCATATCGATTTTAACCTAAAATTTTGCATAACCTAGACCTTGGACCTATCTATTTAATGCAATTTTATTGTTAAAATTCCAAAAGACACCTTATTACAAGGTGACTTTTTTTCACCTATAAAAATGGTCCCACGCAGAGATAGCACCCAAAGACCATACAGGCTTATCACTAAAAAGAGAACTGTTTCTAAGGCCTACCACAATACCACAAATGTCACACACAAAATAACCCCCAAAGCAATAGGCAACTTAGTTAAGGACATTCACACAAACAAAATATCTTCCTGATTCTATTAGATCTATTGGAGAGAAAGAGCATTCCCCACAGGACCCCAGAAAATAATGGCTACAAAGAGATAGGGCAGATTGAAATTGGGCTCTGTGGAAATTCATTTAATGACACTTGGAGTTATTTTCAGTAAATTGGCAAATGTGTGAATTCAATCAATCCTTAACAGATGACCTGATCGAATAAGGAAATACCAGCTTCTTGACATTCATTAGTAACTCATGAGAAAGCTTTTTAATAGAACACATTACTTTCGAGTCTTTGCCTTACAGACTGAGCTTCCTTCTGCGTTTTTCCTCATGGTAACACTATTAATTAGCACTTATTGAGCTAGATTCTCCCTGGGCCTAAGCCACTCCCTGAAGGAAAAATTGGGAGGAAGGGGACATGGGATGCTGCCATGGAGGCAGTCAAGTGACCCAGCTGATTCCAGCCTAGCGATGATCTCAGTAACCAGATTGTTTGTTGTTCCTGTGGCTGCCCTTAATAACTCAATCAGAACTATGTAATGCCTTGGAAAAGCTGATTTTGCTTTTGTGTTGTGTATACAATTGGAACTAGGCCTGCTGGGTTTGAATCCCAAATCTAACCCTTACTAGGTAAATGAATTTGAATTAACTTCCTAACCTTGACAGTGCTTCTATTTTCCCATCTATAAATGAAGAGTTACAATATTATCACATGGGGCGGTTATGGGAATTAGACAAGATAATATATTTCACAGCTTAGCACAGTGTCTGGAACATGGCAAGGGCTCAACAAAGGTCAGATGCTTATTTAGATGAGGGTACAATGTGCCATTCTTTTTTCTTTTTTTCTTTTTTTGAGAGAGAGAATCTCATTCTGTTGCCCCAAGCTAAAGTGTTCTGGCATCATAACTCACAGCAACCTCAAACTCCTGGGCTCAAGCAGCTTTCTATTTTAGTAGAGAAGGGGCTCTCACTCTTGCTCAGGCTGGTCTTGAACTCCTAAGTATAAGCAATCTGCCTGCCTCAGTCTCCCAGAGTGTTGGCATTAACAGGCATGAGCCATCCTGCCTGGCCCCCATTCATTAAGTCTTTGAAAGCACCAACCATATTAAGTGTCATAGTCGTTGAGGTCTTCAAACATTGCATAGTAGTACTTAGGACCCATCATAAAGAATTCATGAACGTATTCCATGATTATTTATTATATGCCACCTATTTTAAATACCTTATCTCATTTAATCCTTATGATAATCCAGCACTGTTTTATCTCTCTGAATGAGGAAACTGAGGCTCACTGAGTTTAAGTGACTTTTTAGGGTCACAGTAGTAAGATAGAGTAGAAGCTAGTTTTAAATTCAAGATAGTCTGACTTCAAATCCTAAACTCTTCCCAACAAGCTGCTTCTCACAATCCTTAATTGACAAAAGACTATGTGCCGCGTCTAGTACAGGGCATGGCACATAGTAGATGCAAGTTCTCTCCTTAACCCCATTTTAATACAGGCATATGGGCCCATGGATGACTTAGGGAATATTCAGATGTAACCAACACTGTTACCAAGACTTTCTTGCTGTATGTGGCAGATTTATCGAAAATTATCCACTTGTTGTTTATTGCTACTTTAAGTTGTCTTTATATTTGATAAATTAATATTTTTGTCTACCTCTTAAACCAAAAAAATAAGCTCCATAAAGTCAGAAACCTGTCTCTCGTCTACCTCTACATCCCTACCACCTCGTATGGTGCGTGGCACTCAGTAGAGCTCGATGAATCTCGAGGGAACGAGTGTCTAGATTTTTTAAAACAGTATTTTAGACCAATGACAATTTTTTTGGGGGGGGGGTTAAGTTATGTGTAATATTTGACAAGTGTGCATTACAAGTTAAAAATCTTGGTTGCTCAAAGACTATGAAACTCACTTAAAATGCTTGGTGCTTTTAAAAGTTTGAATGAACGGGGTATTGAATTCTCATCTAACCAACTAAATCTTTATTCATTATATTTAGTGCTATGCTGCCGCTTTTCCATAACCTTCCCAACAAGAAATGCTTAGGAAAGTCCTGTAATGTGTTTATAAAAATAGTGGTTTAAGTAAAATCCCTCCACCTTCATCATGGTTCTTTCAGATTAAGGGCACACTTTCATCTCCCCAGTGTGTTAGAGTCTTTTGCCTGTCTAGCACAGCACACTCATTTTTATACAATGAGGATAACAGAATGATGTAAACAAGCCCCGCTTCAAATCCATCCATTGTTCTTCCCGATGATTAACATAACTGGTTTTTAGTCTTTGGCCTTTCAGGAAGAAAGCTGTTCCTTCATCATCAATACACCTAGGCTGTGTAGTTCCAGAGAATATCAAATGTCTTAGGGGCGCTCTCTTCCCATGGATCCATCTGGACTTCCAGCAGTCGGTTTACTGTGTATTTCACTCAACTTGATAGAGTGCAAGAAAGTGAGTATTTTCAGATGATTTGTCAATATCAACTGATGTTTTCTTGTCACAGATAAACAGCCTGTGCCATGAATCAATAGCGTGTCAGCAGTACTGTCACAATCCCCCCTAATGTGCGTGCGGCCTATTGACAGCTGATCCATTACCACGAATGTCTGCAAATGTTAAACAGCTTAGCTATTTGTGTGCTGCCACTTGGTGCTTCTTTACAAAGTAGGGCATTTGTTCCAGTGGCTCCCAGGGAATGTGACTGAGGCTGGTCTGCCTGCACAATGGCAGACAGCTCCATTCCAGCCCATTCCAGCTGTAGGTTTCTGTAGAATCAATTAGCTGAAATCCATCTAGGCTGTATGGCACTGATTACACAGCTGTGCCTGAAACAACACGCTGATCTTTTTGTTCACATCAAAGTTTTACAGTATCTTGAGCCAGAGCCCTCAGAATCAGCACTCTGCACATCGCAACACAACTGGGGTCATGCAAATCAGGCCAGGGTGCTCCCAACACAGGATTCTGTGTCCGACAGATTTTCTCTAAAGTAAAGCCAAGGGAAGGGCTCCTGAGCCAGAGCTGCCAACATCACTAATCCAAACTGAAGAGTCAGTGGCAGGTGAGTCCATTCTGGAAGCTGAATTGGCATCTGCAGCAATTGCTATAGCAGAGACTACAGAGTAATGACTCAGAACTAGGCCTTTGAAATTAGACTAATCTTGTTTGCAGTTTCTCCACTCACTACCTTCAAGGTTGGACAATTAAATTCTTGAACTTGTCCTAGAAAAAGTGCTACATACATCAGTGCTGAATGTCATTACAGTCACCAGATGACTAAGGGGAGTACTTTGAAGGTGACCATAGTAATGTTTAGCAAGGGGGTATATAGAACTTTTTCTAGGATGAGTTTGTGAACTTAATTTTCTGACCCTGTACACAGATAGGATCCTGAGAAAATGCTGAGTTTCTGTTTTCTTATTTTATAGTGTGAATCATAATAACAGACCTGGTTATTATGAGGACTCAATGATACATGTTACAATTTAGCCTGAGACCTGGCATTACATATGTTCTTAAAATCTGGAAAGTAAAAAATCTTCCAACAGCAAAAACAAAAACAAACAAACAAAACAAAAACCCTGGACCAGATGGCTTCACACCAGAATTCTATCAAACCTTCAAAGAAGATCTGGTACCTATACTGCAGAAACTATTCCAAAACATGGAGAAGGAAGGAACCTCCCGGAACATGTTCTATGAAGCACAAACATCACCCTGATACTAAAACCAGGAAGGAACTCAACTAAAATTAACTATACACCAACTTCACTAATGAATATAGATGCGAAAATACTCAATAATATCTTAGCCAATAGACTACAGATACACATTAAAAAAATTATATATCACAATCAAGTGGTGCAAAGCTAGTTTAACTAGTTTAACGTACACAAATCCATAAATGTAATTCTCTATATCAATAGAAGCAAAAACAAAGACCTATGATCCTCTCAATAGATGCAGAAAAAGCATTTGATAAAATTCAGCATTTTTTCCTAACAAGAACACCTAAGGATGTAGCTATAGGTGGCACTTTTCTAACTCTGATTGATGCCACCTTCAAACTCACAGATAATATCATACTGAATGGAGTAAACCTGAAAGCTTTTCCACTTAGAATCAGAACCAGACAGGGCTGTCCTCTATTGACACTAGTATTCAACATAGTTCTAGAAGTTCTAGCCAATGCAATCAGGCAAGAAAAGGATACAAAGGGCATCCAAATGGGGGCAGAGGAGGTCCAACTCTTGCTCTTTGCCAATAACACAATCTTATACTTAGAAAACCCCAGAGACTCAACAGCAAGAATCCTAGAAGTGATCAAGAAATACAGTAATGGCTCAGTGTATAAAATCAATGTCCACAAATCAGTAGCCAATCAGTAGCCATTGTATATGCCAATAACAGCCAATTTGAGAAGCAAATCAAAGACACAATTTCCTTCACAGTAGCTTCAAAGAAAATACCTAAGAATATACCTAACCAAAGAGGTAAAGGACCTCTACAAAGAGGATTATGACACCAAGAAAAGAAATAGCAGAAGACATTAACAGATGGAAGAACATACCATGCTCTTGTCTGGGAAGAATCAACATTGTTAAAATGTTTATTGTACACAAACCCATCTACAGATTCAATACAATCCCCCTTAAAATATCAACATTATACTTTGAAGAACTGGAAAAAATAGCTCTTAATTTCATATGGAACCAGAAAAAAAAAACAAAAAAACATATACCCAAGGCCATTTTTAGTAATAAAAACAAAGCCAGAAGCATCACCCTACCAGACTTCAGGCTATATTACAAATCCACAGTGATTAAAACAGCATGGTATTGGCACAAAAATAGAGATGTAGACATATGGAACTGAACAGAAAACTAACAGATGAAACTAGTCTCTTATAGTCATCTGATCTTTGATAAATCAAACAAAAGATACAGTGGGAAAAATAATCCTTATTCAATAAATGGTGTTGGGAGAACTGGATAACCACATGTAAAAGACTGGAACTGGTCCTGCACCTTTTACCACATACAAAAATTAACTTGAGATGGATAAAAGATTTAAGTCTAAGACATTAAATGATAAAAATCATACCAAAAAAGAGTGTAAAATGAGTATGTCAGCCTGGGAAAGATTTTATGAAGAAGACTTCAGTAGCAATCGCAACAACAACAAAAATAAACAAATGGGACTTAATTAATTGAAAAGCTTTTGCACAGCTGAGGACATAATAATTAAAGCAAATAGACAACCTTCAGAATGGGAAAAGATATTTGCAGGGCATGAATCTGACAAAATCTTGATAACTAGAATCTACAAAGAACTCAAATTAATCAACAATAACAACCAAAAAAAAAAAAAAAAAGAGCTAACATTCCCTTCTATCACTGGGCAAGAGATATGAACAGAATCTTCTCCAGGGAAGGTAAATGAATGGCTAACAGACATATGAAAAAATGCTCATAGTCCCTAATTATTAGAGAAATGCAAACTGAAACCATCCTGAGATATCAGCTCACCCCAGTAAGATTAGCCTACATCACAAATTCCCAGAGTTGCAGATACTTGCTTGGATGTGGAGAGAAGGGAACACTTTTATACTGTTGATGGGACTGCAAACTAATATAGCCTCTTTGGAAAGAAATAAAGAGAATCCTGAAAGAACTCAAGATAGATCTCCCATTTGACCCTGAAATTCCACTACTAGGCATCTACCTAGAAGAAAAAAAAACATTTTATCATAAAGACATTTGCACTAGATTGTTTATCACAGCTCAATGTACAATCACCAAGATGTGGAAACAACCTAAATATCCATCAACTCAGGGATGCTTTAACAAGCTGTGGTATATGTATATGGAATACTATTCAGCCATAAAAAGATGGAGACTTTACGTTTTTTTGTATTACCTTAGATGGAGTTGGAATACATTCTTCTTAGTAAAGTATCACAAGAATGGAAAAGCAAACATCCAGTGTACTCAATACTTATATGAAGCCAGTAGACAATCTAATACACGTCCTCATAGAAGTAAAATTCCATTGAATTCAAGTTGGGGAGAGGAAATATGGGGGAGGGGAAGAAAAGGAGGGATGGGTTGATGTCCTCTCACTTAATGGGCACAGTGTAGATGTATAAGGCACACCTTTTGGCTGTGGGGCACAGCTACAAGATGGACTCTACCTACCAAATTTAAATATTGTGACCTGGTTGTTTGTACTGTCACATTAAGTTGAAATTAAAAAAAAAAAACAAAAAACCTGGGGCAGTGCTTGTGGTTCAGTGAGTAGGGTGCCAGTTCCATATACCGGAGGTGGTGGGTTCAAACCTAGCCCGGGTCAAAACTGAAAAAAAACAAAAACAAAACAAAAAACAAAACTGGAAGGTATTACTAGAAAAATGAGCAAGATAAAAAGATGAGGCGGCAAGATTTCTGTGTTCTGAAAAGAAAAGAAAGAACTGATAATGTCTCCCTCGTGTGCCAATGAATGGCCAACAATTTATATGATTTGACTTTATTAGGTAAATGCCACCTTCATTTCAGTGTGTACATATAGAATGTTTAATGTGCTTTGGGATATCAGTAAAGAAGGAAACCCTCAGAATCTCACGCATGAGGTCCTGTCTTATAAATTCCTAGCTGCTTGAAATTTGATACGTGGTAAGAACAATATAGCCCTTAATTCACTCTTTGATTCTTTTGTTAACACATACACACATAAAAGAAAATGAGACAAACAATAAACTATTTTTGAAAAGGTTTCTGCTTCTTCAATATTAAGCTTTTACCAACATTATAAATATCCTCTGAAGAGGATATGCAAAGCCATTGTCTGACTTCTCTTAAGAACATTTAGGATAAGTAGACCAGGAAGTAAGATCTCTGTTCCTATTCCTGTTCCTCAAGTCAGAAAAATGGCTTGCCCCAAATCACGTACACAATACTACTCTTCCCCCCAGGCAAGAGAAGGCACAGCCTCTGACTCCAGGCCTTGGAGGGCCCCGCATATTACAAACATACAAAAAATAAACTTAGCAACGCACAGCTACGCTGCCACTCAGACTCTATCTAACATTGAAGATCTGCATGGTGTTACCTCCACATCCTAAAAATCCATCTGCTAACTAATACTATTCAGGCCAAAGACGCATTTTGCCATCTTTCTTGCCTAATACTCTCAAAAAGGGCAAGTATGTCCCAAAGCAAATAATTGTGTCCCAAAGCCATGTTTGTAGGTCTGTTGCTTGTGTGAGAGACAGACACCACTTCAGAGAAAGGGTGCGATTTGGGCAGGGGAAGGGCTTAGGTGAAAAGAAAGGATAACTTATTTGTCAAATCCTTTCTGTCAGACAGTATAAAAGGCCGTGATTTCAGCTGTTGGGGCTCAGAAAATGATACTCCATGGTCCAGTGCTTTAGTACACCGAGGACTTTGAACTGAAGGCCATTGGCAGGGCCTCAGAAGAAAATCTCTCTCTGACCTTCTCTTGCCCTCTTGTCTCTGCTCTCTTTCCTCCCCAGAAACTGGAATTATTCTTCCCCAGGGTGGGGCATAGAAGGTAGCAAGGTCACTCTAACCTTCCCCCACCTTTCTGTGTAGGAGCTGGCCATAAAGAGATTTTCTGATCTATCTTGTCTAATAGGAGTCATAGGAGCTTCATCAGGAGAGGGCCTGTCCTGTCCCTGGAGGGAAGGGAAGGCCACACGAAGAGGCCAAGAAGAATCTGAACAGACAGATCTTGCTGAGTTTTGCCCAACTGGTCTAGACATTGCCCATCACATTTCTACACCGCTGTTCATTCTTCAGTGAATGAGCATAAAAATAGAGTTGTCACTGAGTCTTTGAATCTTCATTTCTGAGGGTTCCCATGTCACATAAAACTTGGATTCAATGAATCTGTTTTTTCTCTATATTCTGCCTTTTGTTAAAAGACTGTTGCTGTGACCCTTCTTTTCTGTGTGTATCAAAAGTTCATTCCTTTTATTTTATTATTTTATTTCAAATTAATCATGAGGGTACAGATTTTTAGATTACATTGTTCTCACTTCCAAGGTAAAGTTGCAGTTGTAAAATAACCCCTTATCCAGGGCGCTCAGTACACACCCTCATGTCATGCGTATTAGGTGAAATCCTGCCAAATTCCCTCCCTCCTTCTGCCAATTGTTCTCCTCCACTCCACACCTCTTCCCGGGGCCTCCCCGGGTCCTGTACTAGACTACATGTGCGTGGGGGGAGGGAAAGGTGTGATAGATGGTCTCAGTATGGCAAGAGTGGCTGTCACACCTTTCTTCTCCCTCCCCACACAGCATAACAAGGTATTCTTTTTCCAGAAGGCATCACTTTCTTTTGTTCTATTTGTTTTTCAACTCACAGTTCTGGAGGAATTTATGAATTGGTGCAATGTTCACAGCCTAGTGGCTGAAGAGCATCTTGCAAAATTAAATAACCTGTGTTACTCTGAAACCCCCATAGCAGACTGCCTCCCAATCCACTCCGGGTCAATTAGATGGTTAAATGCTAGAATTTAATATAACACTATTTTATAAAAGGTAACTACACTTTCAAAATGTAATTCAGATTAAGTTTATTTGAATACCTTTTAAATGTTGATATTATTATCAATGGAAGTTTTCCCTTTTAATACTTACAATTTTGAAGAATTTAGAAAAAACATACCTTTTGAAAACACATGAAAAATACTTTTTGACTTATTACATTCATTTTAATTTATAATTTTTGAGAAAATATAATCCAAATGCAGATAGTTTAGATATAATTATATATTAACCTTTAGACAGTAACTATTAATAAAATCAAATTGTTTAGGGAAATTTTGATTATAACAGCATTGATAGTTGAGAAGTTCGAGACCAGCCTAAGCAAGGGTATAGTCCCGTCTCCACCAAAAATAGAAAAATTAGCTAGGCATTGTGGTGGGAGCCTGTAGTACCAATTACTTGGGAGGCTGAGACAAGAGGATTGCTCAAATCCAGGAGTTTGCTGTGAGGTTGCTGTGAGCTATGCTGCCATGGCACTCTACCCAGGATGACAGAGACTGTCTGAAAAAACAAATAAGCAAACCAAACAAACACACCCCAGGTGTATGCAATAGTGATTAAATTTAGTTGTCTTTGGTATTCTGTGGAATTTCAGTCATATTAAAACCAGAGCTTTATGCCTTTTGATTTTGTCATTATGAAGGTCAAGTTCGGATCAAGGGAAATATTTTGCGTAGCAGTTTTTAAGCTTGATTTACAGTCTTTAAACGTCTAGGCACATGATGTGTTGGCTTTCAGGTGCACTCTTGTGCTGAGCCTTACAGAGTTTAGGGTTAGGGCACAATTCACACTCAGTAACTGCCTGAAGGAGGTCTCAAACCCCTCCTAGCTGAATTCAAGCCCAAGATGTTTTGTCCAGCTTTCATAGCCAACAAGAAGTCCTTTGCCTTTCTGAGTTAGGTGCTTTTTAGATTGTTATGCAAACAAAAGGCAAGCAGTGATCAGGCAGGGGCTCTAGAGGCAGCGAAAGTGCCCTTAGGCGAGTCCCACTCCTCCCTCCTGCCAGTGAGACAAAGGACGGTGTCAAAGGACCTAAGCAACAGCCCAGGCCTGCTGCTTCAGTTCCTGGGGCAATAAATGAAGTCGCAGCAAGTTCTGGCCAAACGACCACCCCTGCCCTGAACACACACCGGCCGTACTGGCACATCTCACCCTCCCTACTGTCACACCTTGTCTCCTCCTTAGCTGAAACTAAGGCAAGAGTAACTTGTCCTGTTAAATCCTTTTCTTTACCAGGACTAGTGGATCCCTGCCTTCCTGTTAAAACACTGCTCACCTGCTGGCATGGACTTGGGATCTAGAGCTCTTACCCTTCAGTGAAGCCTGTACTCCATCCTGTTGTGACCTCAGGCCAGTTACTGACCTCCTGGGCCTGGCTTCCTGCCAAGCCTGGAAGCAATATGTAAATTTCAAAGACCATGAAAACTTGGGAAAGAGAAAGTTCATTGAAAACTCCTGAAGTCTATTAATCTCAAAAGAGACCTAACCCACCGTGTGGGCCTTTCTCTATCCTAAATACGAATGCAAAACAGCTCTCATTCCCCCAGGGCTATGCTCTGGTAGGATGGCTAATTTGATAAACAAACACAGCGTTAATTTGTGCTAACATATTCATGCATTTGTTGCTCCCAAGTAACATTAGCATTTTAACTGGAGCCTTCCATGCCTTGCAAGAACTTCTACAGACTGGGCTTTCTGCAGACTAATAGGTGTTGAAGTGGGATAGGGTGGGGAGGGGTATTAGTGGGAGGAAGTGCTAATGGGTTGGTGGTGGTAAAGTCTAAAACCACGTGTTGCAAGGGGCTGCCTCTCAGCACACTGGCCTCCCTGAGTGTCTCCCACGCCTCTGTTTCCTAAAAAGTTGCAGCTAACACTGAATTATTCATCCTCCCAGACTGGGATCATTTACTCTAATACTTGAGAATCCCAGGAGAGTATTTTGAGAGCCTGATAACCGAAAGAAATGGCAACTCCTGAGCTCTTGCTGGAGGTGCTTAGCTCAGGGGCGTGATTAGCAGTTTCATTTACCCCGCCCACTGCCCCACCCACCACTGCCACCTGCCACACCACAGGCAAGACCCTTGCTTAGTAAACGCAGCACTCAGCCTGAGCAACCCTGATTCTACCTCCAGGTCAGATTTTTAGAACTTGGGACTATTGATTTAGCAAGAAGGAAAAATTCAAGACAGGTTTTTTCCTAAACAACTTTGTACATTTGCTTCATAATTGATATCTAATAATAACTGAATCGTACTTCTAGGCAGCCCTTTTTTTTTTTTTTCAAATAAAAGGGTGTTTGTTTTTAATATGAATGTCAAAATAATATGATAAAATAATATTCAGCATTTATTAAATATCTACTGCTCTTCTTAGACTGTGTGTATTCAATAAATGTTCAAAGAAAACCTGTGTATCATCTGTATTTTACAGGTTGAAGAAACAGGACCTGTGCAAAGATTAAAAAATGGAAGCTATCAGGACAATTAAGTTGAAATCCTGGCCCCACATTGGGGCCTCATAGGTAATGTGGAATTATAAATATCTACTGTTGGGGTCAGGTTCCCTGAACCCAATTGACCTGGTTGGATTACACAGCTGAGCTCTTAGAAAGTTCAACCGAGGCACAGTGGCAGTTAAAAACAAGCGGAAACGCAAAAAAAAACAAACAACTGGAGGGCACAGGCAGTGTGGAGAAAGCGAAAGTAACCTACACAAGTTTCAGGGTAACTTTCAGAGAAAGTTTATTTAGAAGGAACAAAGAGAAAGTTTAGAGCACTTCCAAAGAGAGTTGGAAGAGGGTCCCTCTCATGGAGGGAAAAAGATGACGCAAGAGGGCAAAGGTCTGCAGGGGTGTAAAATCTCTCCCCATTTGAAATTGGTTGCACGTCTTTCATTGGACTCGCTGGGCCTCCAGATAGTATTGCCCTTTTCTATTGGTTATTGATTGTCTCTTTCTATTGGTCATTGGTTACCTAGGTTACTTCATACCCACGTTCTTATGGGCCCCCAGACTTCCTGATTGAGGAAGTCAGGTTTTCCTCCTGCCCTGGTTGAAGCCCCTTTCTTAGTGTCCCTTCTCGTCTACTTCACTGGGCTATGATAAGGACCAAGTGGAAAGTTATGGACATAGCCAAGAAGTAGTAGATTCACAGTGAATGGTAATTTCCATCCCCTGTCATTTGTTTTACAAATAAGGGGCGAAGAGTTCTCCAGCTATTGAATGGCCAGCTCAGGGCCCTGCAGTGATTCCTGTGTTGCAGCCTGAGAATCCAGATTCCCTGACCCTTAGCACCATTCCGTCTCCACCTCTTCCCACTGCCTGCTCTGCTCAGCCATCAGTTCAGCTGAGTGGCTTCTTCTTCCAAACGCTTCCAACTGTCTTCACAAGGAGGTTGGGGTGGTGCCCGCCAAGCTACGTCTTTGGGATACTTAGCTTTAACTTATCACTTTCTCACAAAACTGCTTTGGTTGATGGATTTTTTTTTTAACTAATTTTAACACACCCAAAATGTATGTTTATGCTCTTACTCTACAACATAATGCCAGTCTTCTTGGATAATGTGGAGTTTTGTGCCATAAATCATGGTGAAAATCTGGGTTTCAAGGCAGCTGCCTGTCACCTAAAATGGGTCCTCAGTTCTTGGAATGCTTATAATTAAATACTGACCAGACACCCCAAAGTAAGGCAAACATGAAACTACATTTACTGAAGAAGAGAAAGATAGGTTTATAGAGTAAAAAAGCTTACAAAGCAAGATATGTTCACCATAGACAGTGAAGGCGACTCCATTGCCACAGCAAATAGACAAAGAGGAAAAGTTTATGGCTAGTGGTTCTTTTTTATAACACCTGGGTCAGATCTATCTCTTGGTTCAGAAGTCACCTTGGAACCAGAGTCTTACTATACATGCAGACCTCCCATGAGCCTCTCTGAGAGCCCACTAGGGTGTGAACCACAACATAGATTCAAGCTAATGCCATAATTAGTCTTAATGCTGCTTTAGGTCACCTTGGTGACTCTTTTTGTACCTGTTGCTGGGCTACAGGGTAGCCCTTTAGCCCTTTGCAGTTGGCATGCTAAGTTCTGATTGGTAGATTGGTAGGACGGTCCCTCCTCCCCAAGATGTGAGCAATCTCTTGGGACAAAATTAAAGTGAGAGGCACCAGGATGGCGGTCTACAAGCCCCATCCTTGTCCTCCTCCCCCTGAAGAGCCAGGTGTTCTAGCTGTCTATCTAACAGAATGAACTAAACCATTATCTTCCCTCCATCAAGGAAACTTCTCTAGAGATGAAGAAAATTTGTCAATGATTGTTCATCTACATACCTGTTTGGAGGCTCAGAATGATCCTGACTCTCCCCACCAAGTGCACACCCATGCACATACACACACGTAAATATCTACTCACATTTGTAATGTTACCTGGGCACTATTGACATTTCAGACTGGATAATTCTTTTATATGGGAGGCTACTTCATAACTGCAAACTGTTTAGCAGCATCCCTGGCCTCTACCTACCAAATGTGGTAGCAACACTCTCCGTCCTCCAAGCCATGATATCTACATTGGTCTCCAGATATTACAAATGTCCCTGGGGAACGAAATTGGCTCCACTTTGGAACCACTGGAATACAGGATTTCAAAGGCCCTTAGCCCCAGCTTTTTCTGAGTTCACCTCCCCACTGCAGCCCAGCACAGAGTGGGGGATGGATGAGACCTCGCATCACCGTTGTTTCCTTCTCTTCAGATTTCTGCTATGAGCTGGGCTAAGACTTGGGGTGGCTTGTAGGATTCAGTGGGTGACTCTTAGCTTTTATACAAGGTAAGCAAGTCATTGTAGGCCAGGAGTGTAATACTTTCCAAACACAGCCTTCTTATCAAATGACCTCTAAGGTCTAAGTCAAAACTATTTCCACCTTTCTTTTTATGCCTTTTCAAATTCCCAAACAAGCATGTAACCCAATAGGAAAGGTAGGAGGCAGTCTGTTATAGAAAGTGAGCCTAAATACCCTGTTTCCCCAAAAATAAGACATCCTCCAAAAATAAGACCTACTCACAGGAAAGATAAGATGTCCCCTGAAAATAAGACCTAGCGCATTTTTGGGAGCACACCTTGATATATGACACTGTCTTATTTTCGGGGAAACAGGGTAATAGTGACTCACTTTTATTTCTTGAATATAATTTAGCATATACAAAGGCATAAACAAGAAAATTAGTAAAACAAATAAACCAAGCCAAAAAAAAAGATGGAGTTGTCAAAACCTCAGTTATGAAATGCAACTAAAATAAATGTTCTACTTTTAAAACAGTTCCTTCTTCAATAAGCACTTAACTTTAACAGAACTTGCCTCAGTGGCATGAAATTACAGTGGCCTTTGCCTTTCAAGTTTACAATTTTGATCTCCTGAAATTTTTATTTTAAAAGACATTTATGGGTTTAGGAGAAAAAAGAAAGACATTTCTAAAAGAAAAGAAAAGATTATGGGCGCATATATTAAGATGATAATAGTGACTGACATTTTCTCTCTCTATTCCACAATTGCTAAAATGTAAGGCATTACATTTATAATAATTATTAAACTACAGCATTGAAGTATATTTCTTGAATATTGAGGTCAAGAAATAAAGCATTACTGGCCTTCTAAAGCCTTCATCTTGTATCCTCTATCACTACTCACCTTCTCTTCCCAAAGAGTAACCACCATTTTGGTGAGTTTCATTCTGAACATTTCATAGATGGCACCATACAACATATATACATATTCATATCAAATCTATTAATGGGCATTTAGGTTATTTCCTTTTTTTTTTAGAGACAGAGTGTCACTTTTTCACCATCCCTCGGTAGAGTGCCATGGCATTATACAGGTCACAGCAACCTCCATGTCTTGGGCTTAGCCAATTCTCTTGACTCAGCCTCCCAAGTAGCTGGAACTACAGGCACTCGCCACAATACCTGGCTATTTTTGTGTTTCACTTTGACCGGGGCTGGGTTCAAACCTGCCACCCTTGGTATATGGGGCTGGCACCCTATTCACTGAGCCACAGGTGCAATCCCATTTAGTTTATTTCCAATGTGGAATTTTTACTGAAAATTTACAGATAACACCAATCACATTTTCAAAGTAGCTTTTGAACTACTTTTTTCTCTCACAAGCAGTTTATGACAGTTCTTCCTTGCCAATATCGAGTGTAGTCAGTCTTGTCAATATTAGTTTAAAAATAACTAATAGTTTAATTAAAAAAATATTATTTGCTAGAATTTACTTTCATAAAAAAGTCAAAATGTGATTCACCTCATAAACAGAAGCAAAAACAAAGACCATATGATCATCTCAATAGACGCAAAGAAAGCATTTAGAAAAATTCAGCACCTTTTCATGATAAAAATCTCAAAAAACTAGGCATAGAAGGAACATATCTCAAGACTATGAGAGCCATATATGACAAACTCACAGCCAACATCACACGGAATAAAGAAAGGTTGAAAGAATAAGAACTGGTGGGAATACCCATCATCACCACTTCTGTTCAACATAGTTCAGGGAGTTCTAGTCAGAGTTATCAGGCACAATAAAGAAATAAAATGTATCCAAATTGTGAAGGAAGAGATCAAATTATTGCTTTTTACTGATGAGAAAATCTTATATCTAGAAAACCCCAAAGATTCCACCAAGAGGCTCCTGGGATACATAAATTCAACAAAGTTTCTGGTTACAAAATCAATATACACAAATCAGTAGCATTCCTCTACACTAATAAGTCAAGCTGAGACTCAATCAGAGATTCGATACTATTCACAACAGCTAAAAAGAAAATAAAATACTTTGGAGTATACTAAGAAGGCGAAAGATCTCTACAAAGAAAACTACAATACGTTGGGGAAAGAAATGATAGATGACACAAACAAATGGAAAAACATAATTTGCTCAGGGATCAGTAGAATCGATATTGTTAAAGCATCCATACTACCCAAAGTTATTTATAGATTCAATGTGATCCCCATCAAAATACAAATGTAATATTTGACAGATCTAGAAAAAATAATTACGTGCTTGCTTTAGAACTAGAAAAGAACCTGAATAGCCAAAGCAATCTTAAGCAAAAAGAACAAATCGGGAGGCATCACATTACCAGACTTCAAACTATACTACACAGCTATAGTAACCAAAAGAGCATGTTATAGGCACCAAAAAAACAGAGACATAGACCAATGGAACCGAACAGAAAACCTAGCTATAAAACCATCCACATGCAACTAACTAATCTTTGACAAAGCAGACAACTAATGGGGAAAGGAATCCCTGCCAATCACTGCTGAGACAACTGGATAGCTATATGCAGAAGAATGAAACACAACCCATGTCTCTCTCCACTCACAAACATCAATTCAAGACGGATGAAAGACTTAAATGTAAGAAATGAAACCATAAGAATTCTACAATAAAATACTTTTTTCTTTTTCTTTTTCATGATGCTTTGTTTTTATTTTTATGTTTTAATTGTTGGGGATTCATTGAGGGTACAAGAGACCAGGTGACATTGATGCATTTGTTAGGTAAAGTCCCTCTTATAATTGTGTCTTGCCCACAAAAGGTGTGAAATATTTTTAAAAACTCTTGTAGATAGCAGCCTAGGAGAAGAATTTATAAAGGAAACCCCAAATGGTAATCATAGAAACAACAAAAATAAATAAATGGGACTGACTAAATTTAAAAGCTGTTGCACAGCTGAGGAAATAATCAACAGAGCAGACAAAAACCTACAGACTGGGAGAAAGTATCTGCAAGGTATATATTTGATAAAGCCCTAAAAACTAGGGTCTATAAAGAACGCAAGCAAACCAGCAAGGAAAAAAGAAACAACACTTTGAAAAGTGGGCAAAAGACATGAACAGAAGCTTTTCAAAAGAAGATAGACAGATGGCCAGTAAACATATGGAAAAATGCTCAACATCACTAATCATAAGGCAAATGCAAATTAAAACAACAATGAGATACTTCCTTATCCCTGTTAGAATGGATTTTAGTAAAATGTCCAAAAATAATAGATGCTGGCATGGATGCAGAGAGAAAGGAATACTTATATGCTGTTAATGGAACTGCAAATGAGCACAACCTCTATGAAAAACAGTCTGGAGAGTCCTCAAAGAACTGAAGATAGATCTACCATTTGATCCAGCAAGCCCAGTACTGAGTCTTACCTAAAGGAATTGCAAAGATATGAAATCAGCCCACATGTCCATAAATTCTTGAGTGTATTAACAAAATGTGGTATATGTATACTATGGAAAGCTACTCTGCCACAAAGAAGTATAAATTAAGGCCTTTGGCAACAATTTGGATGGAACTGGAGACCCTTATCCTGAGTAAAGTGTCTGAAGGATGGAAAAACAAACACCACATGTACATGCTATTAAACTGGGACTAACCCATGAGCACATGTGTACACAGAGGGAAGTAAGACTTGGTGGAAATCAAGCCACGGGGAGAGAAGAGAAGGGAATAGGCAAAAAGCTACCTAATGGTTAAACACTCTCTGGGTGATGGGCACACTTATGTCCCTGACTCAAGCATAACAAAATGAATACATGTAACCAAAAACATTTGTACCCCTTAACATTTTGAAATTATAAAAAAATCAAAATCGGTTGTAATCAATAAAATTACACATAGCATTTATATTCCTATTCCTATAAAATTAATGAATCATATGTAATTCTATATGTATGTATTAATATGTGTTTATTAATTTGTATATTTTACAGCTAATTTTTATGTTTAAAAATAAATATTTTGAAAAAATAAATAAACATTTTGCCTATGGGAATAATACACAGCAGTGGTTCTCAGCCTTTCTAATGCCAGGGCCCTTTAACACAGTTCCCGTGGGTCGTGACCCACAGGTTGAGAACTGCTGATATATAGGGTAGACACGAAGTTCATTTGCAACTTACTGCGTTAAACTATTTTAAATTGCACATGAACTTTATGTCCACCCTGTATGTAAAGAGAAAGAAAACAAAGGGTGAAATATTAACTGTAGTAGTAATAGTAATATCTGGGTGTTGCAATTATGGTTAACTTTTATTGTCTTGTATTTGTGGATACTTAGCTGGCAAACTGTTCCATAGAAACAGGGATGTAACTGCCCCCACCCGTGGTGCTCTTGTGGCTCACAGGGCAGCCTCCATATGACCTAACGCCATGGCCCCACTTGGAGCAATCCACCTTTCATACATTCTTTATCCTCAACCTCTCCTCCTTGCCACTGAGGCTATCTCCACTCATTCTGCCATCCCTTAAAGACCGATGTTTCTCAGACTTTACTGTGCATGTGACACTCTGGGTTTTTTTTTTTTTTATCAGTATTAGATCATAGCTGTGTACATTAATGCGATCATGGGGCACCATGCACTGGTTTTATAAACGGTTCGACACATTTTCATCACACTGGTTAACATAGCCTTCCTGGCATTTTCTTAGTTATCGTGTTAGATCTGCCATTCAATCCTATAATTCCTCTACTAGGTATATACCCAGAAGACCAAAAATCACATTATAACAAAGATATTTGTACCAGAATGTTTACTGCAGCCCAATTCACAATTGCTAAGTCATGGAAAAAGCCCAGGTGCCCATCCATCCACGAATGGATCAATAAATTGTGGTATATGTACACCATGGAATATTACGCAGCTTTAAAGAAAGACACTCTGGGTTTTATTCAAATTCAGATTCAGGGAGACAGGAGGGAAAGGCAGGTTCTGAGATTCTATGGTTCTGTGTTGCTTATGCAGAGGGTGGACTTGGAGCAGCAAGGCTTTGGACTCCCTGTTCCTTCCATTTCCAGAACCTATTTCACTTCAACTCCTTGCTGCTTATTTTATGCTTCTTTTATAGTTTATTCTGAGAAATTCTAGTAAGACAATCAGAGCAGAAACAGCAATATTGTCAGAGGAGGGAAGTAATCTGGTAGGAGGAAAAAGTTTATGAGATTAGGTCAGTAAAGTTGGGTTTCTGACAAACATCATAAGGTTTTGTACCCAGGGGACATATACTTACATAACTTCTTGTCATTTTGCTCTTTCCCCCATGTTTTAAAAGGATAGATCCTCAGAGCTCTGCATTTGGGGCAAAGAGTCCCTCCAATTCTGCCTTTAGTTTCCTGGAATACTTACAGGATTCCTCAGATCTGGAACTCGGTACTTGGAGGCCTTTTTCTGCTTGTGAATTTTCACTATCTTAGGACTAAAAGGATGGGGGTCTACATTTTCATAAACCAGAAAATAAGCAATTTTTCCAATTTAACCAAAGAAGACATCCCTTGTATATTTTTGTCTGTTTGGCATTTATTTATTAATAAAATAGTGGTAAAAATATGGGAAACAACTGCACTGCACATGTTTCTATATTATTTTGTTGACTTTTAATCTGCTTTACTTCCAGAATTTCCTCAAAGGAAAGCACCATAAATATCAACTTAAGGTGCTCGAAGAGGAAAATGAATAAGTCCTTTTCAAATCCAGTCCTCAAGTTGTGGTTCAGCTGCAGAAACTTTAGATGAACAAGCCACTCACTGAAAACCTTAGGGTGCCAGAGACCATGGTGGACTTCCTTCCATCCCAAACATAAAGTCCAGGCTTTCCAGAGGGGCCTGCAGGAACAGCTTCCTAAAGAGTAGATCAAGTAATTACCATGCTATTAATTTTCTCTAGTAATCTTTCATGCCCCAGGTACCCAGATTTGATTGTTATTAACATCCCCCTTTGCCTCCTCATACTCTTTCACATTTGTTAATATCAGGTGGCAGAGAGAATAGGGCATTCCTCTCCTTAGTTAAAACAAACAAAAGCCCTGACAGTTTATTTTGTTCTAGATACTAAAAGCCAGTTTTTTTTGTTTTGTTTTGTTTTTGCAGGAGCAAGGGGAAAAGGAACAACTGATTGCCAACTGTGTCACTTTTCATCTCCATATCCACTAAATTTATTTCTTTCCCACCTTCCCAGGCTATTCCCTCCTCTCCATGTGGAAGATAAAATGGAAATTCATGCTGGACTTGCTGAAACAAAAGGGGTGGCTTTGAGTGAGGCAGCTTATGAGTCATTAAACCTGGGCATGTATAGAAATTCACATGGAAAGGGCTCAGTGTCCACCTCACCCCTTGAGGGGGGAGGAGGAATGAAGACAGCTCATCCAGTCACACTCCCTTTGGACAGCACAGCATCCAATTCACCCCCCTTGCCCTTCATTTTCCCTTACATAGCCCTGCTGTTTGCTCTCGGACAGAGACAATCTAAAATGGTCAGCCTGGGGGAACCGCCAAAGCCTCTCCCCTGCTCCTTCCTCCAATGAGAAGACCAGCTAGGGTCTAGGTAGAAGCTAGTGGGGAAGAGGGATGGAAAACTGGTGCACAGAACTACCTCCTTCAAAGCCCTCACTTACAGATCTGATGAAGAACCTGAATGAAGCCCAGAGAATGATGTGTGCGACCATGGGGGATAGGGGGGTTTAAGGGGGGATAAGGGTGTTGTGCTTTTTCAATATGTCCACTCTGTGCTCCGGATACAGGAAGAGCAGACAGAATAAAATGGGAGAAACAGAAGAGAGAAGTGGAGGTCCAGGAGGATGGAGACGAGGAAAGCTTTTTTCGCGTCAGGAGCTGTATGCAGCTTTGTGACTTTATGCTTTGCGGTGTCAGGAGTATTTGCTTCACATCTGGCTTGGACAGCATGTTTGGGCCAGACCTAGTCACAGAGGAACAGCAATACCATTTTAATGTGCCAGTGTCTTCCAGTTACAGGGGGTGTTTTGTTTTTTGTTACCCTAAAGATAGTACATATGGTGAGTCAGAAGAAAGAGAACAAGTTAAAGATTGAATGTAGCCCCCATTCTTTTTGGTGCCTTTATGACGCGGTGGCTAAGAATAAAGAAGGGGGCCCCAGGGTGCACCTGGAGCTCCCTGGCATTCTGAGCATTTGAAAAACCTGTGCTCCTGGGCCCTTGCAGCTGAAATATTGACATATGATTATTTTTAAGTTTTGCAAAATGAGCCTGGCTTACGTAAAGCTGAATCTGTTCTGCCTCACTAGGGGTTTTAACCAGCTCTCTGTTGAGATAAACACCTACTGGGATCTGCATCAGCAGCAGCTGCCATTGGAGCAGAGACTGAGGCAGGCTCTGAATGTTTTGTACATGTCAGAAGGAATGCTGCCTTTGGGGTGAAATTGGAGGGGAGAAGTATAATCAGAGAAGTTGGTGCATTTCCCTGTTTCACCACCCTCATTCCAAAAATGATGATCCTTCTGATCAAGTCTTGCTCAATTCATTGTGTCAGAAGGATATGTTTTTGGACGTGGTAGTGTGCAGTTGCTGGATCGTGGTAGATAACAGTGCTGAGATGGATGAAGAAACACTGTACCCAAATATCTCCAAAGATCTCAAGGGAAGTCTTCTCCTCATCCACCATCAATATACTGTTGGATTCCCACACACCCAGGCTCCCAGGAAAGTAGAGAAAGCGGCCTGTGTCCATCCACATCACAGAGCCCTAGGGGATGATCTGGGAATGCTGGTTTGTGCAGAGGCTGCCTGCTGCTCTAGCAGAGCAGTGGTGATGAAGAGATTCTTGAAGACTGTGGAGCCTGTAAGCCAGCAGCCAACTTCTCCTCCTGATGTTGACGCTGCACTTGTTTATTTCACTCTGGAACAGTGGAAGCAAATGCTTTCCCATGACGTGAATCTAATGAAATTTAGTCTCTAGTTAAGTAATTTTAGGGGCTTTGGAGGTCATAACTTTACAATTATTCAACACAGGTTTTGTTTTTGGTTTTTTTTTTAAGTTTTTTTAGAGGAAAGCATAGCGCCTTCTACAAACTATTCAGCCATTAAAAAAGATGGAGCCTTTACATCCTTTGTATTAACCTGGATGGAAGTGGAACACATCATTCTTGGTAAAGCATTACAAAATTGGAGAAGCAAGAATCCTACGTACCCCATTCTGATATGAGGACAATTAATGACCTAGTACATGGTGGGGGGGTGGAGGAAAGGAAGAGCAGAGAGAGGGAAGGAGGGAGGGTGGTGGAGAAGGGAAGAGCAGAGAGAGGGAAGGAGGGAGGTGGGGGACAGGAAGAGCAGATAGAGGGAAGGAGGGAGGGAGGTGGGGGGTCATGGTGTGTGACACATCTTTTGGGGCCAGGGCACAATTATAAAAGGGACTTTACCTAACAAATGCAATTATTGTCATCTGGTTCTTTATACCCTCAATGAATCCCCAACAAAATAATCCCCAATTATTTTGTTAATAATTAAACAAAAAAGAATTCACAGAAAAATTCCTCCACAACTTAAGTTTATCTGGGCATTTTTACTCCTCTGCTGGGTTGAAGTTCAGCTTGGTCCAGCATCTGTGTTGAGGAAATGCCTATCTCTATGAACACCTTTGGAAGGCAAAGCAGATCCTGCACTTGCTTCCCTAGGGATCTCTGGGGCAACGAAGTCTAAGCGAGGATTCTTGCAGACTGGGTCCGTTTTCACACTTGGATTCCAGTGCCTTGGGTGATTCTTTACTTTGGGGCTGTGTAGGATGTTGTTACTTCTGAAGAGTTCCTCAAAACAACATTGTTACTGTTGCCAGTCACTTACTGGAGAGTTTAGGAGATAGTGTCCTAGCCTGAGCCCAGAGATGGGATTGCAGACCAGTGACAACCACACCTTTCAACCTCTGTCTTTCCTCTCTCTGGATCTCAGCCCCACCCCCCACCCCCCCCCTCCCCGCACTTCCCCTACCAGGAAGGGATTGGCCTGAATTGGCATTTCCCAAAGTGTGGTCCTCAAAGTGGGAAGCTGGAAGATTCTGGGTTAAATAAAGTTCCTAAATTTCTTTACTGCAAAACTCACAAAGCTTTAAATATGACAAGGAACATTTTAAAAGTACAGTGTGGGATGTGTAAAAGAGGTTATATTTCTCAAACTGTACATTGTCCAATTCCCTCCATTTTTTTTCAGTGCATATTATGGGACAAGTATTCTTCTAAGCACACTTCATAGCAGTAAAAGGCTAAATCATTTCTAAATCTCCTGCAAGCTGTAAAATTCTTTTTGCTCTGTATAACTTTTGCTTTTGATTAAAAAACATACTGAATGCTTAGCACATAGGCAATGTCTTAAAAGGCTAAATAGGAAAAATAAATAAATATATTTTGATATTTGGAAGGCTGAAGCCAAACTCTTCAAAATTTGCATCTTAGATAATGGTATTAAGAATGGATGGGGGTTATTAAGCATCTCTTAATGTGCTTTACTGTGATAAGTGCTTTACTTGGATTATCTAATTTAATCCTCATGGGAATCAATGAAGCATCTGTTAGTTTTATTTTCTATTTACAGATGAGGAAACTGGGTTTGAAAAAAGTTTAATAAATAGTACAAAGTCACCCAATTAACAAGAGGTGGAAGCAGAGTTTTCACCCGCTGCAGTTCCATTCTCAGTATATTAAATAACCAACTCATGAAATCTCTATCTTTTTTGTACCCCAACTCAGCAAGCCACCACAACAAACCAGAAATAAACTAATTGCAATGGTAATTATCTTTCATCTGAAATTCTCGAGTTAGCATGGAATAATATTGACTCATCATTCTCTTATGTATGCTGAAAATAGATATTTATAACCACTTTTACCAAATGATTTATTATGATTGGTGCTAAATTACAATGTATATGAAATGGAGCAGTTTATGGAAACACATAAAAATAGTTACCTATTTTTGTAAGTATATTCACACAAGAATCTGAAATATAGTTTCTGTTCTGCCTTTTAAAATATATCCACAGAATGACTTTTGTAGTTTTCACCGTACAATTTTACAATACTGATACCGCACCTGCATCATTTACCATACTAATAAAAACTAAACAAGATATTAAAGCAGTTAATTGCAAATTAATGTTTTATATCCATCAGTGATTCCAAAGAAAATAGTCGTTTGTTTGCATTGGCAGTGAAAATAGATGGTAGTAATTAGCACTGTAGACATTTCGTACATAGATAGGTATGTATACATTTATGTTACTCAGGGCTTTGGTTCCACTGATAGGCAAGTGCCTTTTGAGTGGACCCATGATTGCTAAAATGATGTGCAATTCCACTGGGACAATTAGTAGAACTATAATTTTTTTTTTTTTTTTTTACCATGTTTCTCTCGCAAAAACAATAGGTAAGAAAGAAATACAGCAGGCTAGGAGCTACAGTGTTACATACCAAGGTAAGAACAGTTACTGCGTATTAGAGTCACAGTAGTTTATGTATATTTGCTATTCACAGACTGCAGACTTTTTGCTGAATAACCGAGCTGCTGGAATTTGACGACATGTAGACATGCATTCAGGTGAGTCCATAATTAATGATGTTTATACTGTCATAAGCACATTCATTTTAATGCCATTCAGTAACAAATTCCTTTAAAGGTTGAGCTAAATCTGCTATCACAATTACACACAAAAAGAACCTGTAAACAATCTGACGTTACACTTATGTACAAGCGAACTGCATCAGAAAGAAAAAGAGGTAATTTCAGGGGTGTCACTTGTTATACATCAAGGTGCAACAAACTGACCCAAGTCATCGAGTGCTTGAATGAGGTCAGGAAAAGGTAACATGAGCAAGGCCCCAATGAATCATCACCCAGTCTTAGTACCAGCAAAATTCAGACTCCTCTATCTGCAGTGAAAGCACATTCAAAGCATCAGAGACAGATGGTAAAGAGGAACGTGGTAATCTCGGATAAAACGCATTTGGAGATCTCCAGGTAACCTGATCAATAGTCTTTAACTTTGGTAAGGGTGGTTCTGGTGTTATTTAAACATGTAGATTTCATTTTGACAAAGTATTGTGTGTTAGGTTTGACCTGAAAGATACTGGGAACAGGAATTCAATTAAAGTCATTATTTAACTTCCTTCAGCCAACATGAAGATTCTTGATTTTACAGACTAAACTGGACACCATCACCAATGTAAGGGGTCACCCGTTTAAATGGATCCCATTAACACTTTTCACTGGGACTCACTGAGATGCAGCTCTCTTAAGATTGTGTTTCTGTGTGTCTTAAGTATGATACCTTTCCAGTAATTCATGAATCCATTTCCTTAAGAAAAAACAGAGTAATTAAGAGGGGTTTTGGCACCCCTATGTCCCCATTCCCCATGATTTACAAAAATACATTAGTCTGTCCTTCACTAAACTAAGCAGAATGTTTTAAGACAAATTCTCCTGATTTAGCATTCTCCTTTGGAATTAAAAATAAACAAGTGAAAGAAAATGACAGGGGAACTCGAAGTCGGGATAATGTAAACCTCCTCTCTGCTCCAAAATTTGAGGGAAGAATAATTATTCTTTCAGGTGTTCCTAAGCCTAACTGAAACATTCAGTTGCTTAAAAAAATGAGTTTTTTTCTTAAGCTGTTAAGACCACATCTGCAGGGGGGTTATAGAGAAGTGAAACAACCATACTTGATTATTTACAAGTGCTTCTGGTGTGTGGGCACACTTATAGGTACCTGGGAGGAGGAATCTGTGCTTGGATTATCAGCTGAGCCTTCAGCCTACGTTTCTGAAGGAGTAATGGGCTTGTGTGCAGACAAACGGATCCCAAGGAGCACCAGGGAACCTCTGTTTGCAAAGGTTAACTTCAAACACTTTTCACATTCTTCAGTAATATGCAAAGCACATGATTGATTTCACTTACTGTACCTTTAAGAATGTCCAAAATTTAGTGATTTGGTTGTTATGTGTGTAGGATGCCAAAATAGATAAGTAATGTTTTCATTTTTTTGACAATACATTTTCCTTCTTTCAGCAACTATTTTGCTTTTATATAAATAGGCTTACAGGTTATTTGCAGGAGACTAGAAAGTGTTTGGTTATTATTAAAATGTGCTCTTCACCTTTAGTATCTATTTACAATGTACATATTATAAATTATTTACTACAGCTTTAAATACTTAAACAGATAATTAGATCTACCTACAAATCATGTAGGCACACAGAATACCCCATGAATGATAAAGTGAAATCAATAAGGAGACTATAAATCAACCAATAGGTCAGTGAAGTACCATTAGATCAACAACCATTGAATTCATATTATTATACACCTATATTGTCTTTTTATTGTCTTCCCAAACATCATTATTTATTCGGTAGGGTTATTTTGTGTGTATGGTTTTTTGTTTTGTTTTGTTTTTGGAATGAACATGTTTAAAAACACGTAGAGTAAAATTCCAACAAATGGTTTGGATAAGAAAGCCAATTTTTACAAGTTTATCATTTATTTAAACTCACTTTTGTTTGGTTTTGTATCCATAGATGCTAAATCTAGGTACTTCGTTTATATTCTTTGTATCATAAATAAATACATACACTCGGAGTGGAAGAGAATTTTGGAAATCAGAACTATATTAGACTACCCAAGAAACCAATACAAATTGTAATAAGAAGTTCCCCAAACACAAAATTCCAAAGAGTTTTGAACTATGAGCTTTGTTTATGTGTGTATACATATGTATAGATATAGATATATACACATTTAGATAGATGTACACATATATACATATATACACATAATTTTATACATAAACACACACACAACACACATAGATATACACACTCCTCACATACACACTCACACGTTTCAGTGCAATTTCTTTTCTGTAGCTGCCTCTCTCCCTCACTCTTTTTTCCAACTTAGAACAATAATGATGAGATGCTGAGGACAGCTTATCACCTTTGGATTCCTGATTTGTCTTGAATAAAAAACTTAAACTATTAAAAAAGCCAAAAGATGAAAATACCATACACAGAGATACAAACATATGTAAACACACTCTCATACACCCATGTCACGTCTCCTAAAACTTATCCTGGTGACCTGCACACAGCACAGCAAGCCCTTGCAGGGGTCATCCTGCGATGGAAGGACCTTATCACTTGGAGTTTCAGAGCATTTCATAACTCTCCAGATTCTCTACATCATCACCGTTCCTTGAAAGTACTTGTGGCATTAGGTACAAACTGCCCTCCAAACCCGCCTTTCCCTCATCTCCAAGGGAGATGCATGTCCAATGGCATTTCATTTGCAGTTGAGAATAAGTAACAACTTTTAGGAATGATGTCAGGCTGGTACCATCCTGGTTACCCTTTGTTTAGAGTAGAAGAGATGACAAATAGTCAATGTCCAGGGAACGGAGAGAAGGGATTGTATGCTGAGATGGTTAAGCCATCAGCCTTTGGAGTCCAATAAACCTAGATAAAAATATGGCTCTGTCATCATTGAACTACTTTATCTTTCTAAGCCTCATTAACCTTATCTGCAAAAAGTGGACAGTGGCAGGGCCTACCTCATTGGGTTACTATAGGATTAAATGAGATAAGGCATGTAAAGTACTCAGTGGAATCTCTGGCACATAATAAATCCTTAATATACATTTTTAATAACTTAGTATTCAAACCATAATTCTAGTGTACTGATCAGTATTACATACAGAAGTAATGTTAGTTTAGGGTTTGGATGATCTTAATTCAAGTTCTTTATCCAAAATTTGATTCCCTAGAGCAGTGGTTCTCAACCTTCCTAATGCCGCAGCCCTGTAATACAGTTCCTGTGGGTCATGCCCCACAGGTTGAGAACAGCTGCCCTAGAGGTTATTGTTATGCTCATTACAGTGACCCATATGTGGCGTGCACTCAACAAATATTGGCTAAACACACGCGTGAACAAATGAATGGCTGACCGAAACTTTCTGAGTCCTTAGGTTCCCTTGTATAAAATGGGGTCAGCATGATCTGATTTTTATTCCATCACTGGGATGTTTGTATGAAAAATTATAAGAAAAATGTCAAATTATTTAAGACACAAATGTGGTTTGCATCCTAACAAAGTCAGTACATATAAACTAAATAATAAGGCTTCATAGCCAGAGCTTGTCCTTAGACCCATCACATCTTTAAAAACAAGGGTTTGGAATCTGGAAAACATCCCAAAGTGCTTCACAAAAAACACATTTAGCTGGTACGAGGTTGACAACTTCACTTGAGGTATTATTTTTCTGAGACAGAAAGACTGAAGTAGAAGACAGACACCAAAACCACAGGCCCGCCTCAGCACTACTGGAACTCTGGAACAAGTTCCGTCTCTCTATACATCTAAGCTTTCACATCTATATAAAGAGACAACTGTATCTAGCTTCAAATAAATCCTATAACCATTTAAACTGGTACTAATTTTTATTGTTCTACTGTATCCTCTTGACTTAGAAGTCTTTTTGTACATGGTACAGAAATAACGCCTTGGAAATTTACCCAACCTCTAATTTAGAGTTTCTCAGCTTGCACTTGTCTTCACTACTGGCACTTGGGATGGATAATGTTTTATGGAGGAAGATTGTAGGACCTTTAGCAGCATCTCCAACCCCTACCATTAAGTGTCAGTAGCATGCCTCATGTCATGACACTCAAAAATGTCTCCAGGCCCTGTCAAAAGACGCTTGAAGTGCAAAATCACCCCTGGTTAAGGACCACTGTCCTAAATGCACATAACTCACACCTCAGACAAGAGAGAGTCTTGAAATTCTGTCTCTCATGTAAAGGCATAGATAAACCACGGACTACTGGCTGCAGCTCAAAAGGACTGCTGATAAGTAATGTGAATCCAACATCTATTTTAGCTTTCAAAAAATAAATTCCTTTTCTTTCCTCCTTTAGTTTTTTGAGAAAGATGCCACTCTTGGCTACATGAATGAACATAGGCTTTTGTCCGGAAATCTGTATAGTGTGGGTTTCACATCAGGAGACCAGCTTTCCTTAGCACTCACAAGGACTGACACCCACAGGTAAGATGAACTATTGTGAACTAAAGAGGGGTCAGACTTCGGAACCAAAGACTTTTCCCATGCACTCAGATAGCACCCCCACCCCCCACCCAGGCCCGAGCACTAATCTAACATTAACCTAGAAATGGCTCATGGCCTATGGACACACACACACAATTTGAAAGCAACTCTCCGCCCCTGCTTTCTGGAACATCAATTCTGCTTCCATTTGTGATGGATGGAACCAAGGTGAGCAGGGAGAGAATCTGAAGCAATGTTGATTTCTACAATGCAGGTAAACGAGCTAAAATTTAATTCTAAGAATAAACTGCTAAAAGGGAAGGTATCCCTGGGCAAAGGTGACAATGAACACTCTGGTTGGCTCGTGAGGCCTTCCAAAGGGGCTGTTAACAGGAGGCCACCCTACCCTTCCCCAGGGCCAGCCTTTGACAGTTGCTGGCCCAGGGGACTCTTTTCTCTCCTATGTTTTTGAAGGTAAATTCCCTAAAGAAAGCCGAGACAGTCTAGGAACTTAAAATTCTTTGCCCAATTAACAACAATATTTGTTCACAAACAGGAGGAACAGTTTTTAAAGGTTAGGATCTTAGGGCAGAAAATAGATCTCCCTTGGGAACTAAGCAAAAGAGGGTAACAAACTGAAACTAATTTAACTTAAAAACAAAATGGCCAAATAATCTTAATTAGCTGCTCAAACCATTAACCATTCCTCACTTTTCTTTGGCAGTAATCATCACTTAAATATTCACTCACGAATATCGTGAGGAGCATGTATTCAAGCCGCTCCTTCTCCGTTTCCTGTGGCGTATGGAAATCTGGCATTTACCTCTGTATTCTGTTGTATGGGTAGGGTCAACAAGGCTATTGAAACCCTCCAATTTTTTTTTTTTTTTTTTTTCTGTTTGAGTAATCATAGTCTATCTCCTTCTTAGAGTAACTGGAAAATTATAGAACTTCACTTGTCTTTGTCCCCTTATATAGGGAATATGATCATTTTTAGTTTATCATTCTTTCTTCCTTTTGCACTTATTCGAATACCTGGGTTTTGCTCCAAGCTTTCTGTTGATATTAGGGTACAGGACTTTTAATTATCTGAGAGTTTAAAAGTCCTGCTTCAAACATAGCCATTCAACGGCTTGGGTTTTTATGGACGAAATAAAGCTAAATCACCAATCATTCCATATTAACTTTGGTGACGTTGTATGTGCAGTTAATAGAACTACCTTTGGGGCTATATACATCATTAAATTATCAATTACTCTCAAATTCCTCTGACTCGTAAAGGCCAAGAAATGAACAACTTTCTTTGGGAAATGTCATTATTTTTATTCCTTGATGGGTATCATTAGGCTACAACTCCTATAGAGATGTGTGCCCATCAATCCAGAAATAAAGCTACGATGACGTAGACTTTCAGTCTGGCAACACACACAAACACACACACAGACCATGGGGGAGAGGTTATAATTGGCAGGCAGATGAAATGGCCAGTGAATACATCGAATCCTGGAAATACATATACTCTGCCCTACTCCTAGGATATCTTTGGGCCTTTTCTCTTAAGGTAAGGAATAATGCACGCTTTTGCTTATTTGTAGTGGGAAGAAAGTGAGAGGAAATGAGCGCTTTTAGGAAGAGAAGGAAATGTTGACTCATACTCCCTAAACAGAAGAGTTTCTCAAAGTAAGGTCTATAGATAATCCTCATCAAAATCATTAAGGATGCTAGCTCAAAATACAAATTTCTTGGCCCTGCTTCAAGTCTCTGAATCAGATTCTTCAAAGTTTGGGTGAAGGAATCTGCATTTTTACAAGCACCAGTGCTCTACATGATCTGTGTGCACACTGAGAATTAAGATACAGCGCTGAAAAGTTTACAGTGGAGATCACAGGGGAAAGAATCTCCATTCCAATGTACACAACAGGATGAGAAAACCAGACATTTCACACAAACCAGCTCTGTGTTTGCATCACAAGTCTGTGATTATTAAAGCTTAAGACTATTCTTTCAGCAGGGGTGGAGAGCAATAACCATTTCATCTACAACCAGAATGATGAAGGCAATATAAATCAAACCTAGTCCAGCAGGCTTCATTTGGTCTAATTTCTCTACAGATATTAATCATTCTACAGTCTTGTACAAATGACATCTAACTCCATTGTAACTCAGAATACAGAATGCTCACCGTGTTTCTTTCTCTAGTGTGTTATTTTGACAATACAAAAGAAAGTAAATAAATTGGAAGAGTGGGACATCAAGATTGCAAGACACCAACAATACAAAAGACATTAGGGAGAGAAATGGCCCATGCTAAACCTATAACCCAGCATGCAAATTGGCAAAAACATTTATCTGCCACAGACTCACCAGGGGGAAAAAATAAACTCCCTTCATTTTTCCTTTGAAAATTGCTATGTCAAGTGGAGGCGACAAAGAATTCCTTCTACAAGTTATGGAATGAGTCCTATTAATTCCAGTAAAGATCATCTAGAAAACCAAGGTTAGTCACATTCCACAGTATGGTATCTAGTGGAAGAAAACAGCAGCATTTAACTGTTCAAATCTATACTATAGTAAATAGAAAGCTGGAAAGTTAAAGTGATAGCAAAGGAAAATGTATGAGAGTCAAAGTTTGGCTTCTGCTCTGGGAAGTAGTGTCAAGTAATTTTGCAAAACGTAAGATATGCCTTTTCTTTTACTCACTGGAGCATGTTCTGCATGGCACAAACTATACTCTGAGAAGAATCTGAAGCTCAGCGATGCTGCAAAAGCAATCCAGAAGCACAAGCAGTGGTAGTGAAGACAACCCAGAATCAGCAGCAAACTTATGCCTATAGAAATAGGTGCCTCTGAATTACAAGAGTCTAATTAGAAGGTGAAAAATTCCATGTCAGCCCCCTTTAATCACTGGGTCTCCCTGAAGAGGGTTGGCTGAAATAGACACAAGTTTCGAGGAATAAGGAGCAAAGGAAATGCTTCTGATTTGTGCACTGTCTCCCCTTTTTATTTTAACTCACTGTGCATGCCTGGCCAGTAAGACAACTCTGCTATACTTACAAAGGATGACATCACTGCATATTTTGGAAGCCACTTTGCTTTGTTGTTTTTATGGCCGTATCTCAGTGCAATTTTTCTTAGCAGGGGGAAAAGCACACTTCACAGATCTAGAAGTTTTAGGTTGGGTCTTCCTCTTTTCCTGCAGAACATGGATCACTCCCCCTCTTTTGATAGAAGGTAGGGAGTCCATATAAATATGTTTCTGACTTTAGGAGACCCGCACACCCTTAGGGAATAATTTCCCCGAGCTCCCTGGGTTTTAGCTTTGCATGATTTCTCAGGCAAAAATGTAGGCTGGGAATCTACACATGACTCTCATTCATTTGACCCTTCTGATGCTACTAGTTTCTTTATATCAGCAATTTATGGCCCTTGTCATAATCAGTGCTCAAGAAGTAAACCATACATTGTTCTGTTCAGAACCAAACATTCCAAAAACTGTGTTAACTTCGGGAAAAGAGGACAGATTCACAGTGACTTCCAGAGCTACTAGAACTTCTAATCCTACAACTCACTTACCCAGAACTCAGTTCCAAGGTTGCAGACTACCTAGACCTCACCTGATAACTCTGCTAAAACTAGGACAGAAGACGTCTCTGCCCTTGATGCCTCTGTGGGGCTGTTTACTGAACAGGTGTTTACTCATCTCCACACAGACACAAATGAACATCGTGTTATGATTTTAGAGATGTGGACTTTTTACCATGGAGTGGGTGCCAATCTAGATAGAGCTAGCCCAGAATAAAAGTTGTTGTTGTTGTTGTAGTTTCAATAGATTTGCTACTTCTCATTTTGCTCACTGGGCATTTGAGGAATACCTGAGCAGAAAAATTTCATGATGGGTCAGGTGCTGGAGAAACAGTATCATGAACACTTTTTATTATTTTTTTGCAGTGTTTAATTTCTTGTTTAAAGTATGTAGCACAAGTATTATATTGCCTGCCAACTCAATTCTCTTGTTCCTTTTTTTTTTTTTTTTTGTAGAGACAGAGTTTCACTTTATTGCCCTCGGTAGAGTGCCGTGGCGTCACACAGCTCACAGCAACCTCCAACTCCTGGGCTTAGGCGATTCTCCTGCCTCAGCCTCCCGAGTAGCTGGGACTACAGGCGCCCGCCACAACGCCTGGCTATTTTTTTGTCGCAGTTTGGCCGGGGCTGGGTTTGAACCCGCCGCCCTCAGTATATGGGGCCGGCGCGCTGCTCACTAAGCCACAGGCGCTGCCCAATTCTCTTGTTCTTATTAGGAAGTCTCTGTGTCTCTTGATGCGATTTCAGTCAAGTCTGAAATGAACTTTGGCCATTTTACTTGGACCCCAAACTCTTTCACAGAACTTTCAATGGGACCACAATAGTCACTTGGCCAAAGTGAGTTTGAAGATAGTTTCCCAAAATTCAACTTCTTCTTGACCCATTAAGCTCTGTGATTCTTTGCAAGATGTCCTATTACTGAGGTGATGGTATTTTGATATGCTATCAGAAAATATTGAAAAGAATGAAGACATATTGGAGGCTTTACAAACAAAGCTATGTTTTTGTTAAGATCAAATATCCACTAATATATTAATACACAAAATAACACCACTTACATATATGAATTGTAATTCTCTTAACAATTCAACTCCCCAAAGAAACTTTCTTTTTCACTTATGTAAAAGTTTGAACTTCATTCAAACCATTAGAACAAGAAAACATAGGCTGAATCTGTCATCCAAGAATGAAGAAAAGAATTCTAAAAATTCAGAAAGATATTCATATACTAATGGGCAGTAGTAACAGCTATCAAGTTACAACCTCTTACATGATAAATGTACATCAATAAACAATTTCAAAAAGAAGAAATTAGTCTTTACTTTTTCCTCCTCCAGACATCATCCAGTTGCCTTTATTACCTGTGCTACACATACACACACGCACACATACATACACACACAATAAAAAATTAGGACTGCTTGGCACACAATTAATATTTGACAAATTCTTTTTTCAGTTACCACTGAAATGGATGAAGAATGCTGAAAATAAAAACTGGTCTTTTAACCTTCATGTAGCACAAATCTATGAAAGAGCTATTGGTACATTAATAGAATACAGAGTCACATGGATGGATAGCTATTAACAGGGTTTTTTTTTTTTTTTCTTTTGGCTGTGTCTATACAGGTCAAGCATGTAATATGTAATCAAAAGAGAGTCTAGAAAGCTAAAACCTTAACTTTGGAGTGCCGGTTACCAAGTGGAGTTGTTAGAGACATCATAAAAATGACACAACTAAATCCTAGTATGGACACAGCCAAACCCCAGAATCCCAAAAGCAAACAAAACTGGCTAAAAGCAAGTAACAATGTAGTATTGTTGCTTAACATTTTTATGAGAAATTACTAGGAGGTATGTGGAATATAATTTCCTCTAAAACAAACAAACAAAAAAGGCTGGACCCTTTTTTCAAGTCCTGTGTGTTGTTCTGAGTTTTACAACGACACAGGAATACAGAGGATTTAACGTGGATTCTGTGGAAAGGCCACATCATTAAAACATGAACAGTAAGAACTCTGAAGATACAGAGAGAAGGGAGAAAATTTAGTTCAGGGCAGAGAAGGCTGAGTGGAGGGTCACTCAGTGGTCATTTTTGTGAATATGGACGTCTGTGTTTCTTTAATGCAAAGAATATATGACTAGCTCTAAATGTAGAGAAAGAACAAAGCAGTAAAATGGAGCTGAGGGTGTTAATTTTAAAGTAAGGAAGACAATTTGTCATTGGTGAGGGTTATTCAATGTTAGAAAGTGTTGCAGAGTGGCTGGGAAGTCCTCCCAGGCGTGTTGTAAGAGGCAGAGGCCCATCTGTGGGAAGTGCTCTAAGAGGGTGCTGCCGAGAGCAGGTGCGCAGCCCTTGGGATGTCCAGGCCCTGGTGACCTGTGCGCTGTTGTGTATATACATACTCAGTTGTGCTTGTGTTGCACAGATACTCATGCATACAGAACTGATAGAAACTGGCACACATAGTTTTGAATGAAAAGTCATATAAACCTGCCATTCCCCCCACTTACCCCATTAACAAAAGCAAAAAGCAGAACTAAAAAATTCCAAACATGTGCCATGAGGCCAAATCTCCTTCCACCACATCCTCTTTCAAAAGGAGGGAGGTAGAAAATGAGAGAAAAACCCCAGTTTGGGATAAATGACTCCCACGGCCTCTCAGCTACTCCTGTGTAGCTGGCTCCCATTAGATTAGCACATGGGACCAAGTTAACAAATAAACAAACAACAACAGAAGATTTTCTTGTACTTCCACGTCTAGAAAGAAATCTACCCTGTGGATTTACATGTTAAGGTGAGCTAGGTAAAGTAGGCAGTAGTGTATCCACGGCTATTGTGTTCTAACAAATGTGTTATCATTATTTGTGATTCTTCCTTAAAATAGGATTTCTTTTAGGAGGTTTATTTCAAAATCGTGACTCATTTTTTTTTTCTCTTCCTGCCCCCCACCCGCCCTCCCCTATAGATGATACTTCCGTAAAAGTTCAGACTGCCAAGGATGTTTTCTCTCAGGGAATCGATCTGGGATTTTGATCTTTAGGAAATCCTGGATGCATTTCTCCAGCTCTTCCTCAATCGACAGCTTTTCCTTAACGGCTTTTTTTTTGCTGCTCATGTTTGACTCCCTGGAGCCGGATGTCAGAGTCCGGAGCAGGTCACTCTTCCGCCGCAGCTCCGACTGCTGGATCAGCTGGACCGGGCCCTTCTTGATGGGACGGTCCAGAGTCTGGATGTTGGTCTGACGCGTCACAGGCCCACAGATGACAGTCTCCTGGGGAGAGCTGGCCTCGGACTGGCTGTCACAGCTGGAGGTGGAGAGGTCATTGCAAGACGTACCGCTCTCCCCTTCTTTGTCACCCTTGCCATTCTTGCAGCAGCAGTCACAGTGCGAGGATGACCACCTGGAAGGCTCACCTGCAGAGGAAGCACAGGACCCCAGGGGTTAATGGCAGCCTGCTCAGTGTGAAGTCGCAAGCAGCGTTGCACTTGAACACAAACAGACAAGCATCACAGAATATAGAAGAAACAGGGGGCACACAGAGTGGGCTGCAAAATGGGTGCCCCAAAGCCAAGTCCATGGAAGGGAGGAAATTAGTGATGGTACCTGAGTAAGAATAAACAAAGTATAATGCTTAAGCCCATGGGCACTGGACTCAGGAATACTCAGCGACGCCACTTCTGAAACTTGTTACCTTGGCCAATTCCTTAAATTTTCAAAACTTCAGTTTACTCATCTGTGGGATGAGGATCATTTCCTCCTACCTAAGGTCATAGGGAGGATTTAGATGAGACAAGTGAAATTCTTAATGCAGTAAGTGACACCCAGTAAGCACTAAATAATTGCTAGCCAATTTTCCATGGCCGATGTTAAACCTTCATCGGAGTCAGGGGTCCTCAAACTTTTTAAACAGGAGGCCAGTTCACTGTTCCTCAGACCATTGGAGGGCCAGCCTATAGTTTAAAAAAAAAAAACAAACTATGAACAAATTCCTATGCACACTGCACATATCTTATTTTGAAGTAAAAAAAAAAAACGGGAACAAATACAATTCACACGGCCGCAATGTAGCCCCCGGGCTGTAGTTTGAGGACCCCTGCTAGTAAGTGCTAGTAGCCAAGTACTATGGGAGAAGGCCATCGAAGAGCCAGTAAAGGAGGGAGGGCTGCCCTGTGTGTGCTCCCATCAGAGGTTGGTTTAGCTATCATCCCGATTATCTTCATCATTATTCTACAGACTCCTAGCACTCTGGGATGCTGAGGCAGGTGGATCACTTGAGTTCACGAGTTCAAGACCAGCCTGAGCAAAAAGCGAGACCCCATCTCTACTAAAAATAGAAAAACTGAGGCAAGAGGATGGCTTGAGCCCAAGAATTGGTGGTTGCTGTCAGCTATGATGCCACAGCACTCTACCCAGGGCGACAACTTGAGATTCTGTCTCAAAAATAATAATAATAATTCTATAAAATCACTTGTTCTACTTATTTCCATTCAATTAAACTAAAACTCCTCCAGAGTTTAATAAACATGCCACCCTTTGTACAATTGGTAAGTGACAGAGAAGGGATTTGAATACAGATCTCCTGAATGCCATAACCATGGTATTTAACCATTTTATAGAATTTCCTTGATATTAAAATCCCTGCTTTTACTTCAAAATAATGTTCAAACTTTAACTTTCCTCTGAATTTCTTGTTCACCTCTCCTCCAAAGTACTTGCTTTTTTCTTGCTCTGATATTTATATTTTGTAATTACTTCTATTATACACATATCACATAATATTATAATTTATTTTTACTTTATACATCTCATCGACTAGACCCTGAGGTCCTTAATGCAGGCAACATCCATCGTTGTAATAAACAAACAGTCCAGGGAGCAAGGTAGAAGTTCAACCAAAGACTATATCCTAAAAGTACCTGTGTCCAGCCATACCTGAAGCTCCTTTTGTCAGTGGGCTTTCCAGTTATGTGATACACTGAGTTCTCATTTATTTTTAAGCTAGTGTGAATCCCTCTCTCCCTATCCCCTTAAGTCTTGTCTCATAATAACTAAATTCAGCAATTGAGAGACTGAGCAATTTTTCAGGTCCACTGTTAGTGGCTCCATGAACTAGGAAAATCCACAATCATGGCACAAAGCAATTTTCTAAACATGAGTCACTGTACCCAATCTTCCACCCTCTGAATAGCCACATAAACTTAACACTATTTACTGATTATATGTTATGTGCTGGGTACTTCATATAGTTCTTTGCACTTAGGCCATAAAAGATAAAGGAAAACAAATTCCTTTTATGATAACTGATATTGAGGATAAAAATAATGTAGTTTCTATACCTGTTTTAAATGAGATTCAGCTTTCATTTATACCACAGCTTATTCTCACAAATAAATTGCTGCCATTTTTAATGTGGTCAAAATAAAGGAAATCGGAATGGAAACTATTAGGAAAGTTATGTCCTGTATTCTTGTATAATGTTTGTCCTTTTCATAGTAAATGATTTTACATTAATAGCAAATTCTCTTAATATAATTTTTTTCCAAAGGTAGTAAAAAGAAAAAGAAAGCCAAAAGTCACAACTCCAGAAGTATCTCTAAGCCACTTTCTGCAATGTGACTGACTAATCATTTTATTTATATAGCCATTAAATTAAATGCAACAACCCAATTAGCCAGAAGGAATCATAATAGCAGTAATGTTCTAGTTATCTCAGGCTATTACAAATAAATATCTTCCATGCGACAGAGAAACTGCTCAGTATGTACCAGCTGGTGACTGAGTATATCAGCAGTAGACAATGGCTTCTGTTTTCCTGCCCGGGTTTCTAGGGGATCATTTTCCACCTTCAAAGGCAGACTCCGCTTCTACCTCCCCAAAACGTGGCAATTCCTACACTAATTTGACTCAACTGAGAAATGGTTCCAATGAATTGGGCTGAAGAAAAGTAATCGCATCAAACCAGAACTAATCTAGTTTTATCTTCTTTTGCGTAAGTTCAGAAATTGAATGTCTCCAACACAAAGAAATGATAAATATTTGAGATAATTGATCTGCTAATTGCCCTGATCCAGTCGCTGAACATTACATGTATCAAGATATCAGTGAGTCCCCCTTCAATCCCCGAATATGGGCAATTATCATACGTCAATTAAAAATGTAATTAAACTTTAAACAAATTAAATTTAGTTTATATAAAATGAAAGAAGAAAAGGAAAGACAGACAAGAGAAGACATACACACTGGGCTAGACCTGCTTATGACTTTAAAGCCAGATGTCAAAAGATTATGGCTGTAAACCCCACTGAACCAGCAGAAAAGCAAGCCCCATGTCTCAAGAGTTACGAGTTACCTTCCCCATAGTAAAATACCACATTTTGCCATGGGTAATGCATACTTTCTTGCCCAATTTTTTGAGGGAAAACTAAGGATGCACATTATACATGAGTGGTGCAGCTTGAAAGCAGGGAAGTCCAGCGAGCCTCCCAGGGCCACTGCACCTTCCCACCTGGGCCTGCCAGGCATACAGCTGCCCATCTGGGAGGACCCAGGCTCCCTATCCCTAGAGTAGGCTGGAGCACCACGATCAGAGGTGGTGGCAGGGCTGGAAAGGCAGTCCGTGGCCATGCAGGATAAAGGTCAAGGCCCAAGACCCCAGACTCAGCTGTGTGGAGGGGACCAGCAGCCCTCAAAACAGGCCCCTGGGACCCACCTGGCTGCCTGTAGGCCTATCTACCAGCCACATATGTGGCCATGGTGATGAGGAGGGAAAGGCTTTCAAAAGAGAGAGAGAAGGATCAGCCTTCACAAAGCAGGTGGCTGCGGGAGAGCAGTGCAGTCTGCAGATTGACCAGGGGAGCGTTAGTCCTCCCCAGATGTGTCTCTCCCAGGTGAGAGCTGGCTACTTTCTCAAGGGCCATTTTCCTGAAAGTTTGGGCTGAAAACATGGTGCACATTATATGCAGGAGAACATTATACTTGGCATTATATAGTAATTCCACTCAATGGACTTCAGAAGGAAACACGATACTCCTCTGTAAGCCATTATGCCCTCCTACAGGGATTCTTGTGTATTCATGTAGAAAACTGCCTTGAAACCTCCCTGCGTGCCACACCAGGAACTTAGTCGCTGACACAGCCACATTCTCCCCGAACTGCTGAGATGGTCATGGATGTCAGTGTCGGCTGGGATCCTCCAGCTTCCATACAAATAGAAGTATTACTTTCTACTTATTCTAGGCACTATCACTATTAGAGGAAATTGAACAACTTAATTTTAGTGTAACTTTTCATACTACCACGTTTTACAATTTTATGAGAACATTTGAATATTTCACTATTTGGGCAAGATAATTCACAAGATGGCTTCTGGAATGTACATATCATATTGAAATCAAAGAAAAAGATGAGGCTAATACAGCCCATCCAGAGTGCTGTGTGAAGAGTTATGGTGAAAGATGAAAAATAATCAAACATGTCAAGATACCATCCATTTTTTGCCTTTTGGAAGTGTTGTCTGCCTGACTATCTCTTCCTGACAACCACAACCAAAGAGGTTTTAAATCAGAACACAGAAGTGACACATGTAAGCTCCTTCCCACTTCATTGTGACCACAAATCCTGAAAAGTGTGGAAATACCTATGAAAGGTCAGTTACATATCTCGAAGTATTCTAGAATCCTCCAATTACAGCAAATAATGATCTCATAAATGCCTTAATACTTCAAATTGCAACATGCTTTTGCTACCAGTTTGCTGAGGTTTTAATAATGGCTGAAATAATTCTCTCAATTTAGGGATAAAAAAAGGTTATAATTGATTAGCCAGACATGGAAAGAAAACAATCTCATTCCATGAAAAGGCAGATTTATTGATATTATGGAAAAAAAAATCTATTTCCCTTGGGGTGGTGGTGGAGGAATTATTAACTAGTCCTGGTGACATAATTAATACCTTTACCCTATTTTTCAGTAAGTCATTGTGAATTTATTGAATATTACAGCATTTTAGGTACCCGGTACATAATAGAAGTTTGAAAAATGTTTGATGAATGAATGAGCTAAATCTGTATGCTGAAATTGTAGTAAATGGGTAACACGGCAGAGCAGATGTCAGGTCCCACATTTCATCAGCTGTGAGACCCTGGATAAATTATTTCACCTCTCTGAGCTTTGGTTTCCTCATCTGAAAAATAAAGTTATTTAATAGTATTTTCTTCACAAGGCTTTTAAGAAGAGTCAATAAGATAATTTATGAGATAATTAATTTAAATGATATTTCATGCGTTGTGGCACACAATTTCATTCACTCATACATATTTGTTCAACAATAAACCTGGCACTATTCTCCATAAATAAAACAAATCAAAAGCATGTTACATATGATTGTTATGTTTCCACCAATTACAGTACACAACTAACTCTTAGGTCTGGCTGGAATATCGTATTAGGAAGGACAGTGATGCTATAGCTGGATGCATTAGGAAAATGTTCGCCAAGTACTCAATAACACCTTGCCTAGCGTGGGAATGGCAAACACAAAGCGCCCACTTTGTGTGGCACGTAGTGTGTGACCACAGGATGTTTGTGGAAGGAAGGAGGGTAGAGCATAAAATTTAACAAACGGATGAGTCCTTCAGGATAAATATTTGCTTGAAAACACATCAAGGAAACTTAAATCTAGAAACCCAGAAAAGGGAAGAATTTGTATTCTGGATTAAATAAGAAGGAGCTGGAAACTCAGTTGGCCCAGCTCCTTAAAGCTCCAAATCTTCAAGCATTTTGCAACTTGGAAAAGCTAAAGACCAATCAAGCAAATTGTATGATTGCACCTGCCCCCCTCCAAGTATATCCCTAATTGTGGTAGTTCTTACCCATAAAGATGCTGCAAAACGGGAAAGACTACAGAATATTTCTCCCCTATGAACAATTCAAACTGGGCTGAGTGAAACATGACTTAGCAAACTCACAAAGTGCTTATGCATTTTTAAAAGAGGCAGCTCTGCAATCTACCCAGACTTCAAATCCTCCACCTGCTAATGGCTGTGAGCACAATGCACATCATTTACAGCAACAGCTGGGAAAACTACTTTCCCCTGTCTTTTCTGTCAATGATGTAGGAGCCTGCCAGTCTGGGAGCTAGGTGGCCAGATTTAATTTATCGAGGCTGCTGAAAGACTTTCTTGGTATCCCAGTTGAAAAGTCAATAATGGCCAAATTGATGTTTTTACAATTCTGCTAACCTTGGAAAAGATATTATATAGAGGAGTTTGGGAATAGGCAGGCTGTGTGAGCTTCTTTGAGAAACGCATCTTCAAGCTTGACAATCATAATTTCTTGCTTGTGGTTGACCTTCTTCGCTCATGGACATTTGGCCTTGCAGGGGGCCAGGTGGGGCTGCTCATTAAGAGTGTGCAAGAGCAGACGGTTAAACCATCCGTGCGTCTGTCAGAGTCAGTCAGGAGAACAGGCACCCCTCCAGTTATCTCAGCAAGGAGAATTTTACATAAGTAACTGCTTAGACAGACATTGGAGGAATGAAAATGCAAAAAGGTAACCCTTAAGAGGCAAAGAGCAGGAGGCAGATACCTAAGTCTAGGAAACAAGAGAGAACGCAGTTATCAGAAGCTGAAAGCTTAGGAGTGGTGCGCTGGGCAGGAGGGACCCAGACATCTGAGTAGCCTGCTGGTGCTATTGTCTCTGAAAGAGGAAAAAAAGGCAACTGTGGCACCAACTGTTGGCTAGATGCTAACAGGGGTCTCAGGCAAGCAAGGAGTCCCTCTTCTCATGTCTTCCAGTCTTCCTTTAGCCCCTCCTGACATGCAGCAGGAAGGCAACAGAGCCAAAGAGAAGTCTGGCTGGCATCCCCCAGAGGTGCAGGGTACAGAGGGCTGGGCTGGGAGCCAAAGACAGCACCTTAGCAGCCAGCTCACCGACCCTGAAAGGGATGCAAGCAAAACCGAAGACGCTCCAGCTGCTCCAGCAGGTGCTTCTCGGGAGCAATTAGGAAGTGGAAAAATAAAAGAAAGCCATGGCCTCACTTCAGTTCCTGCACTGCTGTCCTTCTTTACGCCTCAGGGTTTTGTTTTTGTTTTGCCTCTGCCTCCACATGTGTCCTTCTACTTCCCACCTGCTTAACTCCTCCTCATCCTCAAGAACGTGGCTTCAATTTCACTTGCTCGAAGTGGCCTTACCCAGCTGTTCCCCACCCCAGGTGGAGACAGTCCTAACCTCTCTCCCGGTGTTTTCACAGTGCCATGATGTGTATCACAATCACATGGCTTATTTGTTTAATGTCTGTTTTCCTTCATAGAATGTAGGGGACATAGCTGTTTCCTTCTGAATTCTAGTGCACATTCCAGGGCATGCACAGGTCAGGGTGTCATGGGGCATAGTAGCAGCTGCTCCGTGCATGTCTGCATGCTAACTGAATGGGAGAGGACACTGACCATGTGTATAGAAAGTAAATTTAGTTTAAAGTAAGACAGTAAACCTTCTGCTTTACTCCCACCCCCAACAAAGGACTGGAAATTCTGACATGCAGAAGTTATTAAAATGGAACATATTTAGTTAGGCATGTCTCAACATCGTTAATACGGATGTGACAAAAACATGATGACAGATAATGGCAAAATCCATAGGCGTATCCAGAATTTTTAAAGGTGTGTGTATAAATTGATCATCACTTTTAGTGACTTATTGATACAAAAATCCTTAAAGCATTGCCAACTTAAGTAAAAATTAACTTTTCTTAGCCATTCAACCTGTGATCACTTTTCCATAATTTTTCTATTTGCTATTGGTCAGATGTACAGTCCTCCTCCCACCCCAGCTCAGGTGTCTTACCTGTTAGGTTTCAGAGCAAAGCAATGTTGGTGTAAAGCAAGAAAACCAGAATTTTGACTCCCTGGTTTATTGCCTTTCAAGCGTCCCTTGATGACACCTTTATTCCACTTTCAAAGTCCTTTTTCCTCTTGTCTTGCTTTCTTCCTCATTTATGTCCTCAGCCTCAGCTTTTTCCAGCTAAGATCATACTTGATCACTCCTGCTCATGTGCCTACCCTGAGTTCTACAGCCCTCCTGACTCCCTTTCCTACTCCTGATCCTGGCAACTTCCTGTTTCATTTTTCTTCGCCGACTTTTCATAACCTGGAATAAGTCTCCCAAAGCCTACAGTTCCTCATAATTAATGTCTAGGAGTCTTTTGTCTCTCAGCCTGACATGTACATATAACTGTAGCATTGTTTGTCCCCTTCTTCCAGTAAAAGTGCCCTTCTTTTCCTTCCCTATTCCATGTTGGCCTGAAGGGACAGCCAATTGCAGTACAGGGCCTGGCTGCAGAGGAGGACACGCGGCCCAGGTTTGAACAGCGTACTTGCCACATCCTGACCACAGCGTGGGATGCAGGCATGGACGTGTGACTCCAGCTGGGTGAATCTGAGCTCTCACTGGGGCTGTCCTGCTGCAATACCGAGGTCACATGTGCCCTATGATGTGTGAGTCTAATGAGGATCTTCCACACCACGTAGAGAGGACATTCATTCACAGAGAAGCCAAGTGAGACAGTCAAAGCCGAGAAACAGTGGAGAGGCAGAGACCCACATCTAGCAATATCTGATCCCATTCCTAGGTTCATAATTCTACAAGCCAAGCAATTTTCTTTCTGCTTAATCTAGTGAGAATTAATTTCGTGTTATAATCAGAGTCCATAACACTACATCAAATTCATATAAACACACTTACTATCTGCTTAAGATCTGTTTTTCATCCTCTGAGCTCCTATGCGATTCTAGGGCTAATGTTGGTCAGTGCTTTAAAGGGAAGGCACTGTTACCATCGCTAAGTTATTCCATAGATGAGTTCCTTCTTCTCTGGAATGTTAACCCCTTTGCTACATTAGTCCTAACACATTTGACTCACACTCTCAAGAGATATAGTAAGTCTCTTTTGCTCTGTATTGTGTATCGTGATTCCAATATAAGGTAACAGCTATTCCCCCCAAACCAGAAACATAGCAAAATAATAGCAATAGACATCGCCTACTGAGAACACCCTATGTACCTATTATTGTGCTTAGCACTTAATGTAATCTAATCTTCACAGTAACCCTATCAGGTGGCTGCTATTCTTCTTCTTTCTTTTTTTTTTTTTTTTTTTGCAATTTTTGGCCAGGCAGGGTTTGACCCACCACCTCTGGTATATGGGGCCAGCACCCTACTCCTTGAGCCCCAGGCACGGCCCACTGCTATTTTTCTTTTCTTTTCACAGAGGAGGATACTGTACCTGAGATAGGTTAACTATCTGATCCAAAGTTTTAAAGCGGACAAGCAGTAAAAATTCAAACTCAGTTTCTTTTTAATACAAAGCTCTCCTTGTCTTGATGGACGTGGTATCCAATAATCATGAAAACTGTCTGTGGGAGATATTTAAAAGTATTAATAGCATGAAAGGGTGTTAAAGTATTGACTTTAAGACATGATTGTCCCAGGGATTCTAGCTTTTCGATAACTTCTAAAAGCAATCAACAAATTGAACAACTTAAAAATCCAAGCTCTTTTAGGTCTTTTGTCTTTATATTTATACATGAAATTTAAGTTCCTTTGCCCTTCCCCATTGGAACTAACTAAAAATTGCCCAGTGAAGGATGGTGTCTCTGCTACTCTTACTGATGTATCAGGCATTTTATTTCCCTCCACCTTTATTCATTCCTATCAGGGCTGCCTTCATAGCAATCAGCAGTGTTTTAAGCACACTCTTAATTAGCTCATGAAAAAGCTTTTTGCTCATTAGTTTAGATATAATATTTGCTAATACTGCCTGATGAATATTCAACAACAAACCAGTATGTGATACCTCCTCAAAAGGAGAAAAAAGTACAATGGTCTACACTTTACTGGCAAATACAAGCCTAAACTTCTATTGATCCTCCTGGTTAAAAAAGTCAAACAAGCCCCTAGCAATTGTTCAAGAGCTAGAGAACCCTGTGAATTTTATAAGAAACATGGACAAAATAGAAAAACTGTCTTAAAACATTTCTAAGTTACAAACCACTTTGGAGGGAATCAAGGTTGACCAGAAAACTTCAACTGCATGAGAAGTGTAGTATTGAGGTAGCCAACCAGGATGCCATGCACAGGCTCTTGGTAGGCAGGCCTAGAAGACTATAGCAGTGGTTTGCAGACAGAATCGTAGCATGCAAGACCCAGATGAACTTCGTTTTACAATGAACAGCCACATCCCAGAGAGGAAGACAGGCGTAACAGTGAGCACAGAGCCTGGCTCCTGGTCTGACCCGATCTGGGACGACGCCAGGGCACAGCTGGGAAGGTGTGGAGCCACCAGGGCAAGCGGTAGAGAAATCAAACCCAGCTACAGGAGGATTTCATATCTGAACAGTCTATTGCAGTGGTTCTCAACCTTCCTAATGCCGCGACCCTTTAATACAGTTCCTCATGTTGTGGTGACCCCAACCATAAAATTATTCTTGTTGCTTCTTCATAACTGTAATTTTGCTACTATTATGAATTGTAATGTAAATATCTGATATGCAGGATGTATTTAGGTGACCCCTGTGAAAGGGTCGTTCTACCCCCAAAGAGGTCACAACCCACAGGTTGAGAACTGCTGGTCTATCGTCTGAGAAAAGAAAGAAAAAAGTTCTCAGGAAGACACCATTGATGAGTACAGTGAATTTAAACACAGGACAGAGTAATTTGGAGAAAGAAGATTCCAGCTATATGACCACATGTCTAATATCCAGGGAGACAGGGGGTTATGTGATAACACTGACCTATATTTATCCAGCATCTAGGCTATGCCAGTTTACTCATGTCATCTCATTAACTCCTCATAATCAGTGAAGGGAGATAGAAATAGGATCTATAGTGGCTAATTCTTAGCTCCTCGGTGCCAGGAAGGCTGTCATTCTATCATAGAGATTTACTCGTAACAAACATGTAAAAGGCCTTCTTTTAAACTGCATGTACCCTTGGCAGAAGAATAAACCTCAGACATCTCAGTGTGAATTAGTGTATCATAATGCTTGGGCTGGACAGTGGAGGAAGCCTGCAAACTCACGTTAGTGAGGTGAGTAAGCAAAGCACGGCAATTGCAGTTATTAATTAAAAAAATAATAATAATAAACCTTGCAGGACTGATGAGCAATGAGAACCAGGAGCACTCACCATGTGTCATGTGTGAGACTGGGTACTTTACAACAATTTAATTTTATTTTAATAACACTGTAAGTCAGGGGGTCTCAACCTTGGCACTATGGACACCTGGGTTGAGTGATTCCTGCAGTGGCTGTCCTATGCTTTGTCGGATAGGCAGCTGCCTCCCTGGCCTCCATCCACTCACTGCCAGTAGAACCTCCCTCAGTCAAGGCAAGGAAAAATGTGTCTAGACCCTGCCCAAATGTACCCTGTGGGGCAAAAATCACCTCTAGTTGAGAACCATTGATTTAAAATATTTCTGCCTTATTGGTGAGGAAACTGAATTTCATAAAATGTTATTAATTTCCCCATAGGTCACAAAGCTAGTCAAAGAACAAACTAGGACTTGATTTCTGGTAGATTTTGACTTCAGGACTAATGCCTGTTCTGTCACTATCTTGTGATGCGCCAGTGAAACACTGCCTTTTTGACTAGAGCCTATCAGGCAAAGATCCAACCACTCCATTTATAGGTTCTAAAAGAAGTCCACTGAAAGAAGATGAAGGAAATTGAGTTATCCTTTCAATTTTCATGAAATGGAAAGAACATATCATTTTCATTTTCACCAGACTATCTATCTTCAGATGATAATGGAACAGAGAGACTTACAGAATTTAGCAGTTCTGCCAAAATGTGTATCTTTGCTGATTAACCAATTAATTAGCTAATGACTTTCTGTTCTCTTAATTGGGATTTCATAATGGGACAAAGGTGAAGCTAACTAACGATCATGCCCTTTTAGCTACAGCCTATATTAATATTATGTAATAGTATTATGCAATAATAATGGGCAAGACTAACTCAAGGGCTTATTATATGCCAGGGGTTATTCTAAGCAATTTCCTTGGAGAAGCTCATTGGCAATTTACAACATCCTCATGATTTAGGCACCACTATCAATCACATTTTTTCAGAAAAGCAAAACAAACTGAAGCATAGAGAGGTTAAACAACTAACACAAAGTCTTTAAGAGAGAGTGCCCTGAAGCAAACTCTGGCTGGCTGAACCCAGAAAATCCTTAGGTAAACCGGCAGTGAAGGCCAGTAGCTCAGGGTTTGGGCTTGAATGAAAAAAACAGGCATGGACCACAGCTCTGCTGGCCACTTGCAGTTTCTTCATTGAAAAATGGTGGAAATAATACGTCTCTGGTAGGAGGATGAGAATTGAATGATATAATTTGTCCACAGCATGATCACAGTGCTTAGAAAACAGTCAATGCCCATTGAATGGTGGGCTTTTAAAAAGGTAATTGTTTGCTTTTGATATCTAAATTGGTGAGGTTAATATTAATCAGTGTGCAAGTGTGCAAGATTCTAAAAGTCAAATTCCATGAGGATAACTATATAATCCTTTATTTCTTCTTCTTTTCTTTCAATAGACAATCTACCTCAAACCCACTTCCATATTACCTAACGAATATGTCTACTTTGTACACTCATCCTGGGCTATCTACCAAAGAATTGTTCCATTTGCATAAATTGATCATATTTAGCAAAATGCCATCGATTCACAAATCCATTAATATAGGAATTCTTCTCCTCTTACCACTGCCTTTCAAGTGGTTTACAGATGCATCCAAGGAGCAATAAAAGCAAAGGCACGCCACGAACGTACATTAGCACTAATGACCTCCAGATCAGACTGGCTGGAACACAAATGGCATGATCGCCAGGACAACAACAAGACGTTAGATCGAGAGATGATCTACTTTTTAAATATATCCTTCTCTCTTCATTGAGGACTAGACCCTTGGTAACATACTCTCATTGCCAACATTTGGAAAACTGATGGGAAATAGAGCTACAAAAAAAAGGAAGGATTCTAAAAAGAGAATAGCTCTAGTGACTGGACTTTTCTCTGTACGTCTCTCCCATCTGGAGCAGAAAGAGTTTCCTTTTTCTTATCAGACCACAATGACTTGAAGGACAATGAGTATCCCTGAAAGTGAAAGTAAAGGTCAATTTTAGTTGAAAACCCCAAGTTATGCAAGATTTTCTTTAGATTGATGAGTTGGCAACTATTATTCAGTTTAGAAACTATAATTGATGGCCGTGGCCCAAAGTGATGGGACACACAGAGAAAAAGGGACACGGAGAAAAAGGCATGAAGAGAATGAAAGTGTGGAGACCAAAACATGCAAATAAAAGTACTAGTCTAGATTAAGAACTAGAAGAGCAAATGTGAGTGGGCAAAGGAATCAAAGAAGAAGATAGCAATGGAAGGAAAAAGACAGAGGAGAAACGATGGGAAAATAAATGCAAGGGGAGGCCAGGGCAGCAGAATCCATTCTCAAGCAGAATTTGGAGAATAAATGATAGGAACCAGAGTTGTACTCCAAGAAAATTAAGTATAATTCCCGAAATTACAATACAATACTCTGGCATTCAATTTGACTTTGGGGAATTGAAGAAGCTCTAACAGTCTTCCTGGATGAAGTGAAATCAGGCTTCAGACAGGACTGAAGAATAAACAGAAGTTAATTAAGGAGAAAAAGACCCATTAGGATTATGTGAGATGTTGAAAATAGCGCATGCCAGGGCCAGGAACGAGGGCAAACACACAGCATCTGGGGGACTGAGAGCAGTCCACTGGTGACTGAAAAGTACTGGGGGACAGCGCTGGTCAGAGACAAGTAAAGCCAGAGCACGAGGGGCCCTTGGTTAAGGGAGACAGGGGAAGCCACTGGAGGGCGACCAGAGCATTACTGTGTGTAGAGGGGTGGAGAATGCACGGCTGTGAGAGAGGACAGAGAGTCAGGAACCAGTTAGGAGGCTGTGAAATAATCTGGATGAGTATTGGTCCTGAAAAATGGACAGAAGGATCCAGATTCCAGAAATATTCAGGAGATAGTGTGTACAGCTGTGGGTGAGAAAGGTGTCAAGAGTGTTCCCAGAGTGTGTAGCTTGGGCACCTGGCACGTGGCACTTTCAATCTCTATGCAGGCAACCTGGGAAAAGGAAGAGGCTGCTGAGAGGGAGGATGAAGGTATTGGGTGCAGTTTGGGAATCGCAGTGGGTCTGTAGAACATCCACGCTAGTTAATTCTGATCTCTTTTCTTGTAAATAGTATTTGAAATTCCCTTTTCTCATGCTTCTCTTGTAATTCCATAAAGATCCCTTTGTTTCAACAATTCTGAGTGATGTGCATGCATTCATATGGTTATACAGAGCAGTGTGGTGCAAAACAGAAAATTGACTGCAGCAAAATAAATGCAGAGTACCTTACACTTTTGTAAGAAATGTATTTCCACTCTTGTGCTAATTTTGACTTTCATTACACCATAAGTTATAAGTTCCTAGAAAGTAAATTTACATTTAAAAGAGAGTTCCTGGCTGAAAATTATGGCCCATTGACACAGATTTGTCACACTGACAAAGATTTGAGACTTGACGGAAGATGAGAAATCATGGCACCAAGAATTTGTATAACACTTAAAAGACTGCATTTCTATTCATTGTACTTCATTTAATCCTCACATTTATTCCCTCAGCACTCAACTAATATTTGATGGCTCTCTGATAGACACTCTCTAGGGAATAGGTACACAGGGAGATTATATTCCAATAAGAAAGATAAACAATACACAAGCAAAAGATAATAAAGTTGCAGAAGTATGAGGGTTGCAATAAAAATAAAACAGGCCAAAATAGTGAAGTGAGTTGAAGTGAGAGGGTTATTGCCAATGGATAAGGAATTCAGATGACATCTCCAGTCAAGCTGTCATTTTAGCAGGGACTAATATCCAAAAAAAAGCCAACCTATAAAGATCATGTAGAAGTCATTTTAGGCAAAAGGAACAGCAGGTGCAAAGGTCCTGTGGTAGCAATAAGATGGTATATGTGAGGGATGTAAAGAAGACCTGTGTGGAGTGAAGGTGGTGAGAAAGGAGGAAAGGTAACAGATGAGACTGGAGAGGAAGACAGGAACTAAGTCATACAGGGCCTCAAAGGCCACCATCAGGAGTTAGAATGTTAAACAAGGGCCATGACAAGGATGGTTTGATCCACGGAATTACATGATTTAACTTGTGTTTATTATAAGCTTGCCTTGGCTGCTCTCTATAGAATAGATTATAGGTGAGCAAGAAAGCAGGGAGGCCCATGAGGGAGGCCATTACAAGTGTCCAGGCAAGACATGTTGGTGACTTCTAGAAGGGAAGATGGAGAAAGTGCACTTTCTGACATAGATTTCCTTATTCCTGTTTTATAGACAAGGAAAGTGGGGCTCACGGAGTAGCCATGCCAATAAACTGATTGTTCAAATCTTCAACAAAGATCCATTTGTCAGAAGATGCTCCCACTGCCTCCAGCTCCTGTGTATCCTGTATCCAGAACTTACTTGGTTAGTCCTTCTGCTGATCTGCACCTGCTGGGGTTGTTTGATTGACTTCACAAACTAGAGCCTGGAGTTTAATTCTACAATCAGGAATCATTATATTGTTTGTAAACAATGACAGACTCTGATAAATATGCATTCTGGTTAATTACTGCCTTCGCATGTGCTGTCTTCACTTTCTCATTTCCATCATCCTGTCACATCTTAATACCTGATTGTGCTCTCTCTACATCAGGGAGAGAAAAAATAGCTGCAAACACATTGAAATGCAAGAAGACAGCCTTGTACCTGGATGGGTTCTTGGGAACAGGAGGCAAAACTGAAGTTCAAACATTATTAAAAACTAACAGGTTTTCAGTATGTTCCACTTTATATCATTCCTTTTGTTTGTGCATCAGAGTTGTTATTCAAGGGACAGCCCTTTTATAGTTCAGCCCCAGAAGCCAAATGAGGAAGCAATCGGTAAACGAAATTCCATTACAGTCTAAGACATTTGGCTTTTTTCCTCTTTTTTTTTCCTTTTTTTAAACAGCAGGACTCCTTGGAGTAGTTAGTAAACATTCTAGGAAGGGGTTCCTTTATCCACAGAATAACAGGCTCTGCAACAGAAATCTTGGAGCTTAGACAGTCTCCATATGGCTTATTAAATACCCACAATTCACATATGGTACAGTGCAGGTGCTGTGTAAACCAAGCAGCGGGACACGGGAAAGGTGGTTTCTCATGGTGGGGAAGAGCCTGGGCCGAAAAAAATGTCAGAAAAAAATCTCAGAATGAATCACTCCCTGCTACTGTTCCCCTGGGTCACTTGAGCAAGTTAGGGAACTTCACTTTCCTCCTTGTCACACATGGGCAATAGCACCTGCCCTTGAGGCTGTCTGAAAAGCAGATGCAAAGTGCTCTCTGCTTGGTGCTTGGTCTCTCATAACCACTCAACAAATATTTGTGTCATTGTTGTTACCAGTTCTTCTTATGATTATTATGAAGTAAAGAGCTTTTTATAGATTTTGCCTTATTCATTTTAATAAAAGAGAATGAATTTGTATGTACAATATGAAATTCCCCCCCTCCCCCCACCGATGGGCTTGGCTTTGTCTGATTTTATATTGTCTTTAGATGGAAACTCTGACCACCCCATATGGAGAAGCTCACTGGCCTGGATTTTGGGGTAAAGATAAGGCCTTAAGAAAATATGCCCCCGTTACATGACTGGGCAGCTGCGTTGCACTAGTCAAGGTACCAGGGCAGCATCCCAGGCCTGATCTGGTACCAAAGTGTATGACCTTGGCCACATTCCTAAAATCTCTATAATTTTCTCATCCCTAATTTTGACAAGATCATTGCCCTGCTCACACCTTTCTAGTTTCTTGCTAGTAAGAATGAGAATGAGAAATGAGAATGTTCATAAAAATATTTTGCAAAATAGTAATATAATAATAATATTAAAACATATGTATCTGAGACAGAATCAGTATCATTGGCATTATTATTGTTGTTACTGTCAGGCTTCTCTTTAGTCTCACCAGCACTGGGTTAACCTCCTTACCAGTTCAGGAGAGACTCTTGCTCTGATGTTTGATTCCCTCCTTAATCTCTCTCTCTCCACTCTCTGCATTACTCATCAGCCTTTATCATTAGGCTTCTTACCTCATTGACTTTACTTAGATAGTCTCTTCTGCCTAAAATGTCTTTCCCCTCCCTTCTTCCCTGACCTGGAGTCACTCAGCAATCACAAGTGAGCTCTGCTGTACTTTCTCCAGGCCCTCTCTTGATTCCTGTTATATCTGACTCCCTGTCCCTGAGGCTGAGTGAGTGGCCTCTCTTACGATCCCCACTCACGAGGGGCACATCTCTCTTGCAGGTCCATCATCACATCGTGCATGGCTCCTACAATGGACTCTGCGCCCTCAACCATCTTACCCGAGACCATGCCCTCTCACCTTCAATTTCAACAGCAGAGCAAAGCATTTGGCATAGAAGGACCACCCTGTCATTTTAGGAAGAAAACAAATGAAGCATCTTTCTGTTGATTAAGCTACTTGAGCACCGATTTGTTAAGCACACATTACATTTAGATACATATAGTTCAGTGATTATTGCTTCTCTATTGCACATTTGTATTTTATCCTTGTATAGCTTGTTTCCTCAGCTACCTCATTTGAAACTTAAAGTTCATTTTCTACCTATGGCTATGTGGGTATCTCATTTAGAATATTTCTGCACCCCTCCCAGTTCAGATCTTTAAATACTCTCCTGAATAAAAACAGTCATTATAGCATAAGGTATGACAGAATACAGAGGAGAGACAATGTCAAAGATTCTATCTTTTCAACACTCATAGTTATTACAGAAGGACTTTTGTTGTTCGTTTGCCTGTTTGTTCTTACATCCACCAGGAAAAAAACAAAACAAAACAATTATGTGGCATAGTCCCAAAAATAGTATTGTCAAAATGAATTCAAAACCTGTATCTACCCAACTATGAAGTCATCAGTAAGAAAATACAGGGCGACCACAAAGTTCATGTGCAATTTTAAATTACACACTACTTCACATTGCACGTGAACTTTATGGACACCTTGCATTTCCCCAGTGAAGTCATTGGATAACACCCTAAGGAAATGAATTGAGAACCTGAGGCCATGCCAGTTTACTTTCCTGAGCTGAATGAAAATTAGGTAGAAGTGTGATACAATGGCATTGCAATAGGCTCCTAATGAATCTAAGTGTGGGCTATACCCTGTGTGTGAGTGTGTGAACAGGTGTGTGAGTGTGTAAGAACATATAAGTGTGACTTGAAGTGTGTGAATAGAATGTGACTGTGTGAGAGTGTGTGAGTGTGTGTGTACATGTGACAGTACGTGTGTACATGTGTGAAGAGAGTGTGGGAGTGAGATTGAGGGTGTGAGTGTGTGCGTGTGTATATGTGTTGAGGGGGAAGAGAAGAACTAAGTCATCAAGTTGGATAGTAGAAAGAAGTACACAGCTTAGTGACTTCAGAAACAGGTACTATTTTCACTCAGAGTTGATTTTAGTTTTTTTAAAGAGCATGCATATATTTTCTTTATGTATTTTAAGTTAAAATTTTAGTGTCAAAGTCAGAAAGTAGTATGCTATTCTCATGCTATTCCTATTGTTCAAAACTTCAGCAAAGTTATATTTGTTGATGAGGGGTGAGGGAATATATAAAGAATTTAAAAATAGTGAATTACAAGAGTCCTTTTAAATAAATCTAGAGAAAAGGGGGTAAGGTACAAAATCAATCCCTGTTCCTAATATTGGAGGGAGGCGTGTGCATCAGATATTTACGACGACAGGTAGAAGATGGTGCAAATGTAGTACAATTTTAAAATGGCACAGTAATAGACACAGTAAGGGCTCATTACCTGTGAATCAGATGGCGTTTTAACAGTTAGCATTCTCAGCATTTCACATGCTGGCCACAGGGTTCACTCAAGTGGTGGTGCTGCAGGAGAATCAGGCCCGGCCCCAGTGCACCGAGATCAGCGCTCCTGGAGAAGAGCAGCTCTGCTCCAGCATTCTTACACCGGCCCACTGCCAACTTAGAGAAGTCCCTTTCTTAAAACACACAGGCTGTCAAAGCTCCACCTCAATGCTTAAAAATCCTCTTTAAGCATTGCCACAGCCACCTGAAAACATCTCTCCGCCCTGCTGCTAAGCTTGCAGACAGCTACAATCACTTGCTCTCTTACTGGCTTATCAGAGTCGACCCGTCCTCCAGTCCCAGCCTCTTCATCCCACTACTGGTTCACCTGGTCCTGCCCACATTTCACTGCTTAGCTGGAGGGAACACAGTAGCTGGGCCCTGCCCACAGCCCTATGCCAAACTCCATCCCTCTAGTCTTCACTGAACTTCCTTCTTTGACTTCTCCACTCATATTTATATCTCTTGGTCCCCAAATTATCTGCCACCATGACCTCCAGCACAGCAAGAGAACGCTTTATCTAGTAAAAATAGGTACTGTTGCAAAAACTGAATTGCCTCCTCCTTGTCATCTGATGCTGGGGTGCCACACTGTGTGACTCATTAAGTACAGAATGGATTCTGGCTAAGGAAAGCCGAATCTAGTGCTTGGGAAGGAAAGGGGCCATGTGGAAGCAAAAGAGAGCTGAGTGAGACTCCCCCACTTGCCCCTCTCCCATCTGCTCCAGCATCGGGGGCATGCTCACTCCTCAGCGTGTGGAGGAAGGGGCTGCTCTGACTCACAGGGAGAGGCTGGAAGTAGGGTAACCCACAGACAGAAGGGAGCCTGCGACCTCCTGGGCCATCTGAAACACCAACATTTATATCAACCCTTTCAAAGCTTAAGATCCCTGGTGCCTTCTAGAATGTAATTCCAAGAAACCAAGAAATCTTTTTAGCCTCTTTTGTTCATTTCTGAATCCTCAGTGCCCTGAAGAATGTCTTCACATGTAGATACCAACTCAAAAATATATTATCATTGAATCAATGTACAGCACTGGGGCTGGCTATCACCTCTCCATTCTGGGTTCCAGGAAAGCTTAGGTTGAATAGCCTTTTGCAGTTCTAAATTTCTACCAAATAGTACCACATATTTAATGATACTTTCTCCTTTCTTGGCTAAACATAGTAACTTTTACCTAGTGTTTTTAAGATATAAGTGAAATATCTTAAGTAACAATAAGATATATAAATATCTTCTAACAAAGGAAATTTCCATCTCTTTAAACAAGTTTGCATGGGAAATAAATCCCAAAGTTTCGCCTTCTTGCCATGTCATGGTGCTTCTGAAGAGCAGGGAGAGAAGAACTGACCACCAACCCTGCCCCCAGGGAGGGAACGGGGCTCCAAGTAGACACCTGATGTGGGTCACACCCGCCCAGGAGCAACGTGAAACAGGATGAGAACACGTGATCCCTCGCTTGGCTGCAGAGGCCCGGGATGGGCCTGAAAAGATGGGGTGTGGCTCCAGGTTATCTCAGGCGTTTGAAAAGACAAAGGAAGCATTCTCAAATAGGTTGGATCTGCTGTGGTGACCTGAGAATGTGGTAACTTCAGAATGTGTTACGGTAGCACTGGAGTCTGTAACAACAGGGCAGCACAGTCCTCTCTTGGCTGGCCTCTTTATTTTTGTTGTCTTACAAATTCAAGCCTATTTTTTGGGGGGTGGGGGTTATGGTTTGCTCATTTATTTGTCACTAAAAGCATCTCTCCACTAAGACTATGACATCCAGCCTAATGCTTTCTTAAAAGGAAGGAGCTTATATACACATCCCAAGTCTTATCACAAAAACTGTGATGACAGGAAAAATCTTATTCCAATTATGAACTTAGCCTCAAACTTTAGCATTGTTTCTACAAGAAAATATCTTTCAAATTTGATGTTGCTATAATTGCAGAAATGTAGCCCATTCATAATTTGAGCACCTGCTTAAAAAGTTGGCTGTAAGAAGAGTCAACATTCTGTGCATATTGTCAGGGGCAGAAAACAAATAGTGTTAGTAAGGACAAGCAAATAGTCCCCTAGAAAACACAGAGTTGGTTTGCACCCTGTCCGTGTGGCGAAAACAAACAAATATCAAGTTGATGTGGATGTTTCTGGTTCTATGAATGTTTTGATTTCATGAAAGATATGGAAGGTTGTGCATAAACTAGTTACTGAAATACAAGGGCTAAAGATTGCTTGGATGGAGAGCTTCCTGAATTCTGAGCCATGCAGCAAAATAAGGCATAATATAAGGATTTGAGATAACCACAGGGTTGTCATACCCTTCTATGTATTTAGAGTCCATTGATTAACTTGATTTGCCCATCAGGGCAAGAACAAGAGTTAGAACAATGCTGTGTCAACTTTCTCATCAACATAAATCTGAGCAGTCAATCCCCCTTCACTCCATCCCTTGTTCTGTCCCCATCTGCTGTATTTACTAACTTTGCCTGAGCTCACTGTTAACACTGTCATATTCTGGGCATGAGGTCACCCCGGAGTTGAAGGGGACCACCTTTAAGGCCTTAGAGAAATTAAATCTTACAAAGGGTTAGTGCATCATTTCAATCTCAGTCTCAGATTAAGGCCGGCCTGAAGCCAGTAGATCAGGCAGCTACCACGAGGAATGATACTAGAATTTGACAGAGGCTGTCTTCTTCTCTACCAAAAAAGGGCTTCTTTTGTTAGTGAGTCACAAATTCTACCAGGATGAAAATAATAACAACAATGAACTCAATTCTTAGTAGTTTAGTAGTGGATTTTATATAGCTAAGATGACATTTTATGTTTTATCCTGGGAGATAAACGATATTTTTCTTCCATTTGCCAAATTAATCAATTGAGATTAATATTAATTAAGGAGTTTTCCTGAGGTCCTACAGCTAATATGGACTCAAATGAAGGGCTTCTGACACTAACTCCCCTTATCATTTATGTTATTTTGTCTTCCGACTTTCCTATAAAAATCTAGACGAGGAAGGCCACACAGGCTGGCTGGGTGGCTTCAGCAGGGGACTAATATGTCAGAGGCAGCCAGGGGTACTAGGAGCCTGGGTACCACCTCCGAGAGGAGGGAGATGAGCATCAAAAGCTGGGGCTTCGCTGTCAAGACAAACGCTTGCGCCTCACAATCCACCTGGGATCAGTTGTCACTACAGATCATCGTCCCAGCAATGCGCTGAGATGTTGCAGACAGCTCTGTCTTCAGAAAGAAAGGCCTTCTTGGGACCAAACTCCTGCTCTGTACACTTCAGATACATTCTTCACTTTGTCCCGGGTACCCTTCTACTGTCGCAGAGCTATGGCAGCACAGAATGAATGACTTTTACCTGCCGACTTCTCTCTATTAGGGGTGGCTAGGGAGAGATGCTGAGGGAGCCTGCAAGGCCTCCCAAATAACGGCTGTACAGAACCCAGGACTTCGAAGGAAAGAAATCTGACCCTCACTGTCGTCAGCACACCCAGAGGTGCGGGAGGCCTCCCTGTGCTCTCAGTGTGCTGTTTCTTTCTTGTTTTCTTTCTCTCAGCCTTTATGCTCTATCTTCACAGCGATGAAAGACTATTCTATTTTGGTCCAGATTTGGCAGCTGATTTGGCAAATGACCAAGGTCAACCGGTCATTTTCAAATGCTCAGAGTGGATATCCCAAAATAATCCCCATATTTTTAAACGTAGATACTCTACTTTTCTCTGCAGTGTTCCTTCTGTCCTTTCCCCCTCTCCTCTCCTGCTTCTCCCCCACTCCCCCTGCACTTCTCTGTCTGTGTATTAACCCTAGGAAGGCATACATTCTGTGCGATTCAGGGTCTCTTCCTCCCTCTTCCAGGAACACATGTTACCGTGTCATGGACAAACTACCACCTTTAGTCTGTGTCCATTTAGGTTTCACTCTCCTCCTGAGTTCACCAATCCCATTCCTTAAAATGGGTTGAATTTTGGTCAAACCCAGATTATCCTGAAAATCTGCCACATGATCAACTCAGAGTTATTCTAGATAGAATATTTCTCAACACCAAAGTACCTCTTAAAGGGTTAAAGGAACATATTTTATTTTATATTTAATGTGTGCATGTGTGTACGCGTGTGTGTAGGGGTATCTTTCTACCCATTTTGACCAATAAGAAAATGTTTAGAACCAGCTAAAGGCATACACAGGAGAGAACAGAGAAATGCCTATTTGTAGCACCAAAGAAAACAGACCAGGAAAAAGTAATATGCTGTGACTAATACAGTTTCACCCCTATATATAACATCTTTCCCTAGCTCCCTCCCTCCTGAATATTCACCCTGCTAAGGAAGATGTTTAAGGTTTTCCTCACAGTTAATGAGTAGGGATGCTCAAGAGAACTTTCTCAGAATACCTGCTTCTGAGCCAGAGTGTTGAAATGATGAAACACCAGTTCCAAATTGCCTAGGGAAAAGCAATGCATTCATGTTCCAAGTACAAAGTCCCTCAAACTCACTTTGAAAGTTTGCTTAGAGTCCAAATAAATCAAATTGAAAGACTTAATTATGAAATCTCAGAGCTGGTCATGAGTATAATAAAATGCCTGGGTTTCTTTTTCAACAGAAGTGTTAATATTTTAGCAGCTCGTAACTGCCTGTGCTCTATTTCACAATTCATGATTAAAATTTGATTTTAATAGAGCTTCCAAAATAAAAGTGAGCCTTGAGCTTCAGTCCCTCTTTGTCATTTGTAACATATAATTAATGTCCCTCTCTTACTCACTATGTCTTGGTAGGGCAGAATCAACATAGTCAGAGCTGAGCCCTGTGGGTTGACATAGTCCAAACAACACAAAAACAGACCAAAAAATCACTAGTCGGCCTTCCCTATGTCCTTCTGTGCTATCTATCCTAGGAATCGTTTTGAAAAAATAATTAGGAGTAATTGACTACCTTGCTTCAAAAACATCTGTTCTCCCCTTTAATTGGCAATCCTGACTTGAGATTTCTACAGAACTGAGGAGTGAAAGGAAGTAGGTTAAGTTGTTCTGAGAGACTCTTTAGCTACTGTGGTCAAGATGAAAAAATATATAAAGGGTAATAGAGTCTAAAATTTCCTCAACAGAATATAGTAGAACCTGTGTAAACTGATCACCCAAGGGGCTGTAACAAACTGGTCAACATAGTGAGGTGGTCAAGGTCAGGAGCCAGGCCTGCTGTGCTGATGCATACAAGAGGCGGGGGTCTGGCATGTGAAAAGTAGATCAACTTGAGGTGGTAGACTATGGAGGTTGTGCTGCATTTTTAACAAATTCGGTAAATTATAATTTATATGCAGGAAGAACTGCATGTTTAACAAATACAGTTTGATGAGTATGGACATATACCATACACTGGTGGTCGCATTACCACAATCAAGGTGTTTCATTGTTGGTTTGTTGTTGTCTGATTAAGAACACTGAAGGAGAAATCTACCCTCTTAATAAATTTAAAATGCACAACATACTATTAACTATAGGTACTCTATTTTACTGCAGATTTCTAGAACTTACCTTTTACCACTGAAACTTGGTACCCATTGAGAAACAATTCCCCATTCCCCCTCTCTCAAATACCTGGTAACCACCATTCTATTCTCTGCTTTTATGAATTTGACTATTTATGATATCTCAACATTTATTATCTTTCGTTCTTTAGATAAAAGTCATCCCAATGGGCATGAGATGATATCTTATGGTGGTTTTGATTTGCATTTCCTTGATGATTACTGATGTTGAGCACTTTTGGATATAACTGGTGGCCATTTGTATGTCTTCTTTAGAGAAATATCTGTTCAGTTCTTTCACCCATGTTAAAATTTGATTATAAATTTTCTTGCTGCTTGGTTGTAGGAGTTTCTTATATATCTTAGATATTAACTCCTTATCAGATAATGTTTCACAAATATCATCTCCAATACTATAGGTTGCCTTTTCACTCTGTTGATTGTTTCCTTTGCTATGCATAAGCTCCTTAGATTGATGCCATTCCAGTTATCTATTTTTGTTTTTGTTTTCTGTGCTTTCAGTGTCATCAGTGTCATATCTAAGAAAGCATTGCCGAGACCAACATCAAGAAGCTTTCTCCTACGTCTTCTTAGAAGGCTTGCAGTTTCAGGTCTTACATGTTAGTCTTTAATTTACTTTGAGTTGATTTTTTGGGGTGTAATTTCATTCTTTTGGATGTGGATATCCAGTTTTCCTAGCACCGTTTCTTGATGAGACTATCTTTTTCCACCTTATATATTTTTGGCAACCCTGCCCACAGTCAGTTGACCATATGTGCATGTGTTTATTTCTGGGCTCTCTATTCTTTTCCATTTGTCTATAGGTCCATTCTTAATCCAGTACCATATTATTTTAATTACTGTACCTTTATAATATATTTTGAAATCATAAACTATGATGCCTCAAACTTTGTTCTTTTACAAGATCACTTCAGCTACTTTGGGTCTTTTGTGGGTTCATATGAATTTTAGGATTTTTTTCTGTTCGGATTATTTACAGATTTGGTAATTATAAATAAAATAGCTATAAACACTTTTATAAAAATATAATGTCATTGGGATTTTGATGAGGATAGGTTGAATCTGTAGAAAGCTTTGGGTAGTATAGACATTATAACAACATTAAGTTTTCCAATCCATGAGCACTGTTTGTGTCTTCTTCATTTCTTTCATCAGTGTTTTGTAGGTTTAAGTGTAAAATCTTTCACTTGTTTGGTTAAATGTATTACTACATCTTCAAAAATGCACCTTCTGCTGTCTTAGAGAAATAATGTCTAACTACACTTAACATCTTTCAATGTATATATGTAGATATTCATTGTAAGAAAATCAGAAAAGACAGATAAGAATACTGAAAAAACTTAAAACAGCCTTTAATTCTATCACAAAGAGGTAACCATTTTTATTATTTTTGTGTGAATGCCTCCAGACTTTATATCATCATCTTTCCACAACTGGAAAGATGAATCTATGACATTATTTTTAGCACCATCGTGGTGGTTCATTGGTTGTACTGAAAGTTTTTCTTATTTCAAACCAAGATGAGTTGCTTGGCATCAATCGGGGCCCAATGTGATACAATAAAAGCCATTAGGAAGAAGCAATTTCTCATTTTTCCTAGGGGTGGAACATTAAGAAGAGGAGATTTGATTAAGAGAATATGGAGACAAATCAAAATCTTTAATCCAGGGCTTAGCCTTTGGAAACATGATTTAATCTAAAACAGGAAGAGCTGTCATTTAAAAAATATGCTTGCTCTTGTCTCTGATGCTGTTTTAATGCAACTGCTGATAAGAATCCACTCCTCACAATACCAGAGTCAGGCCAAGCATATTTTAAAGTGGCAGGTCTAATTTCCAGCTTCAGCCTCAGTGTTATGAATATAAATCATCACCCAGAGAAGTAAACACCCTGTACAGGTCCTGGTCGCTAACTCATTCTTCTCAATAAACTCTCTAAAGACCAAAACTTCATCTTCAGGAATTCACAGAAATAACTAGAGGGAGCTAAAGACTCACCTCCAAGCAGGAATTGGTTCACACAGGTAGGGTTCAACACTGGCCCAGTACAAAGAAAGAAAATCCAAATTATAATGAATTGTCCATTCTCCTTGCCTTATGTTAAAAACAGATACTTGTAAGAATCTTTAGACCTGCCATCTATAAGTTGCATGGTAGTTATCAGGTGAATACTCATTTTGGGGGGAAGGGGCAATTCTAGGCAGAAAGAACAAACAGTATTTGCAAAGAGACCATGGCATCCAAAGGGTAGTGAATTTTAGTAACCATAGGTAGTTTGATATGACTGAAGCATGCACTATTCATGTGCTTGCTACAGGATGTCAAAATAGAGAGATGGAGAAGCAGATAAGAGCTAGATTCCAGTGTAAAGGGCCTTCTAGCCACTGGTTCTCAAATACTGAACTTACCTGGGAAGCTTTTAAAATGCTGATGCCTGGTCCTCCCTTCCCTCAAAGTTTCTAATTTAATTGGTATAGTGCATAATATGAGCATCAGAATTTCGAAAAACACCCCAGGTAACTCCCAAATAGAACAAAGTTTAGGGATCAGTCTTCTGAGCTGTTATAAGAAGCATGGACTTCATTTAAAGATAATAAAAAATACAAAATCATTATTTTTAAACCTTCAAAGTATCATATTTAGATTTGTGTTTTTAAAAGATTGCTCTGCAAGACTTGGGCGAAATGGCAGAGGAGGCAGCATTGTATATAATTACTTCAAATACCCACATAAAATCATCAACCAAGTAGCAAAAGCAAAACCCACCAATGACTTTTAGGATAAAATTAGATGACAAGGCATCCACACAAATATTAAAATACAGGCAGAGGGGAACAAGTTACCTATAGCTAGAAGACCTATATCATAATGGTATCTGGATGGAAAAAAGGAAAAAGTAGCAAAGTACAACTATCTGTACTTGATTGAGAATGGGACAGCTCTAAAGCTAACAGACATGTATGGAAAGCCCATTAAACCAAGTTAGGACTGGAGACAGAAACTGGGAGATCACCATCCCTACTTCAATTCTAAGCCGAGTGGGTTAGAGCAGTCCAGCCCCCACAAACCTTCAGTGTTGACCTACCAGAACTCTTTTCTAAGATGGGGCCACATATTGAGAAAAAACTGCTACAAGCAAAAGAAAAATCAAACAAGTTAGGAAGAATATAATGAAAGAAAGAGAAGGTCTAGGCCAAAATGAGGAAGGGGAACATAGCCAGGAAATCTGAGAAAGCAAGCAACTATGTTTTTGAACCTTATACCAAAACAACAGGAGGGAAAATTCTGTGCAATTAAAAAAAAAAAAAAATTCCTGAACCCTACCTCATTCTAAAAGTTCTGGGAAGATAATCACGTGTAAATTAACATGAAACTGTTAAGTTCAAATTCTATACAAAGATATCAGAAGAAAAGAAGGACTAAGTGGCAGAATAACAACATGCATACAAAGATATGATGAGGAAATGAGAAAAAGGATGAGAATAACAGAACGACGATGAATTCCTGCCAGGGTGACGTGCACATAAAGGAGATTAAAACTGCGATCCTCTGCTTCACAACGAATGCAAACAAATTCAGAATTGATACAAAACACTGAAGAATAACAGAAACTGGAATTAGAAAAGACTCGGGAGTTAGATGACAGTGTTTATAAAAGAATTATAAATAAAAGGGTAAATAATTTAAGATATGAAGACTCAACTAGAAGAAACACAAGAGAACATAAACATAAAAGAGATGTCTTAAAAGGAATAAAAGGTAAAAAGGGATCATTTTGAAAATAAAAAAGTTAAAAGATCTAAGGTTTCTGGAGAAGTGACAGCCAAATAGAAAAATAGGCCCCCACAAAAAGTAAATTTAAAATACAGAGAATAGGAAATCTTGAAGAAGACAACTGAGGCTAAGGAACAGAGCAAATGCCAAAAGCAACCAAAATGCAACTGTACCATATAGAAGTGTATGGATGTATATAATATACAGCATATGTTACGTAAAACTGTGTTATAAATAATGTATAATATATACTATAAAGAAGGCATATGATACTACACTTTACAAAATGGATATTATGTACTATTATATAGTTGAAATGACGTATAGCATTATATGAGATGTATCAATATTATTCATAACATATAGTTTTATGTTACATATATTGGTATAGTTCATTACATATATATTTTCAAAACTGTGTTTATATATATGTACACATACATATAGAAATTACATATTGAAAGAACATACCATGGAGATCAGACAGAATATCAATCCAGGACGGACACCAGTATATTGCTAGTAAAATTACTGGACTGTACGGGGGAAGAGAGTGTCTCTTCATGAAAGCATAAAAATAAATAATACAAGGCAGTGCCTGTGGCTCAGTTAGTAGGGCAGCGGCCCCATATACCGAGGGTGGTGGGTTCCAACTGCAACAAAAAATATAGCCGGGCGTTGTGGGGCGTGCCTGTGGTCCCAGCTACTCAGGAGGCTGAGGCAAGAGAATCAGCTAAGCCCAAGAGCTAGAGGTTGCTGTGAGTTGTGATGACACAGCACTCTACCAAGGGCGACAAAGTGAGACTCTGTCTCTAAATAAATAAATAAATAAAACAGTAGATAGTACTCCTAGAATGATAAAAGATCACCTGACTCTCCAGCAAAACACTAATATAACCAATTGAAATTATTAAAAATAATCATTAAAGTGTCTGGAGATTGTCATTAATTGCATATACCAAATGGAGAAGAAACCTTTATTCAAGAAAAATCTGCTGAATTTTGGTAAGAACAGTGAGTCTACAGCATTTGAGCCATGACCTACTCCATTACGTGCTCTCCCCTCACAAGCTCTGAGTAGTAGAAGGGTTATCCCAAGTTTGTGTATTCCAGAAGGCGGGGGTAACCTTAATTTACAGATCCCAATTTCAGGATATTGTTTCCCTCAGGGAGGGTCAGGCTGCCAGTATTTCTCATCCCCACTACTTCCCAGACCCCTGTTGCAGAAGCATAATTCTAGGTAAACATAACCGAGATAACTTGGCCTGTCTTCCCCCACCATGTTCCATCTTGTATGGAGGAAGCTCTACTCTGTCTCCAGCAGGCTAAGAATCCCTGGGCCACAGGTACACCATACCTGCCTTGCCGAGATGTTGGTGGTTGCTTGCCAGGACGGGCTATCCAGACAGCAGAGGCTGCCACTTCTACTGCCATTACCCCTCCACAGAGCAGGGTGTCACTCTGGGAAGAGCCCCACAGATCCACCTGAGCAAGCTGAATTTATGTAGTAAAGAGAACTCCATGCCTGAGAGTGTGGTCAGAAACAATGGAGATTTGGGTGGAAAGTGATTATGAAGAGGCTGGTCGCTCCTATACAAGCAAAATGCCAGAGCAGTCAGGAGGTTAATAGAGAGAAACGAGAACGGGTTCAGGAAGAAGACCCTTCCTGAGATCACAGTCAACTCTGGTGGTCACAATGTGCCAAAAAACACCCAGTCAGGAGCAATCAGAGAAAAGCCTGGGACCAAATTCAAAGCATTTCCAAAGCTTCACTCGGACACCTTAACCAAGCCTGAAACCTCACGGCACAAAAGGCTTAAACGCAACCTTCTGACAAAACACTGAAAGAACAATATGCTACTTTAATCCAGGGAAAACTCTGAGGAAACCAGACTTAAAAATATTGCAGTCATCACTGGAGGTTTGGACAACTGTGTGCATACACACGGCTGTGCCCCTTCAGAAGCAAGCGGAGAAGGAAACTCCAAGCTACTAATCCCTGGCTGAATGTGGGGCAAGACAAAACAAACAAAACTGCACATTTCATGAACTGTGCTAATAGCCTTTAAGTCACTCACACATGCAATGTAAAGAGTTAAAATCTAACTGAATAAAGAGGCTTAAACACAATATTTAACCAATAAGTGAGGTAGCCAGGGGTTACCCTAACATTGCCAGGCTAAAAGATAAAAACACACAGGTGGATTGGATCTAAGTAAGGGACATCAGAAGATGCCACAGTTTGGGAATAGAAACTTTATAGAATTAGTTGAGTTCGGTCACTAAACAAATGACCAAACAAAGAGAAAAAACTTTTAGGGAGAGAGTCAATCAGTCACTACAATGTATTATCTAAAATATCCAGGTCTCAACAAAATATTTTGAGGCATTTAAAAAAAAAAAAAAAAAAAAACAGGAAAATGTGATCTATGCACAAGAAAAAAGAAAAAAGGAATAGAAAATTCCTTTGAAATGGCCCAGATAGTAGACTTAGCAGACAAAGATTTCAAAGCTACTATTTTAAATATGCTCAAAGAACTAAAGAAAAACATTAAAAGAAGATTAAAAAAAAAAAACGGTAGGAGTTTGAGGCTGCTGTGAGCTAGGCTGATGCCATGGCACTCTAGCCTGGGGCAACACGGTGAGACTCTGTCTTTAAAAAAAAAATCACCATCATTTTTCACAGAATTAGAAAAATCAATCCTAAAATTCACGCAGAATCAAAAAAAAGAAACTGAATAAGTGCAATCCAAAGCAAAAAGAACAAACTAGAGGCATCACATTACCTGACTTCAAATTACACTGAACGGCTATAGGATGGCAGAAAATATGTCCAAACTATGCACCCGGCAGAGAATCTACAAAAAAGTGCAAAAAAACCCAACAAGAAAAAAACAAAATAACACCACTGAAAATGGGTAAAGGACATGAACAGACATTTTTCAAGAGCAGACACACTAGCAGCCAGTGAACATATAACAAATGCTGCGCATCACTCCTCATCAGAGAAATGCACAAGAAAGCCACAAGGCGGCGCCATTGCACACCGGTCAGAGGGGAACCCCAAGGGGACGCCGTCCCGCACCGGTCAGAGGGGAACCACAAGGGGACGCCGTCCCGCCCGGGTCAGAGGGGAACCCCAAGGGGACGCCATCCCACACCGGTCAGAGGGGAGCCCCAAGGGGACGCCGTCCCACACCGGTCAGAGGGGAGCCCCAAGGGGACATCGACCCGCACCTGTCAGAGGGGAGCCCCAAGGGGACATCGACCCGCACCTGTCAGAGGGGAGCCCCAAGGGGACGCCGTCCCGCACCTGTCAGAGGGGAGCCCCAAGGGGACGCCGTCCCGCACCTGTCAGAGGGGAGCCCCAAGGGGACGCCATCCCACACCGGTCAGAGGGGAGCCCCAAGGGGACGCCGTCCCGCACCTGTCAGAGGGGAACCCCAAGGGGACGCCATCCCACACCGGTCAGAGGGGAGCCACAAGGGGACGCCGTCCCGCACCTGTCAGAGGGGAGCCCCAAGGGGACGCCATCCCACACCTGTCAGAGGGGAACCACAAGGGGACGCCATCCCACACCGGTCAGAGGGGAGCCCCAAGGGGACGCCGTCCCGCACCTGTCAGAGGGGAGCCCCAAGGGGACGCCGTCCCGCACCTGTCAGAGGGGAGCCACAAGGGGACGCCGTCCCGCACCTGTCAGAGGGGAGCCCCAAGGGGACGCCGTCCCGCACCTGTCAGAGGGGAGCCCCAAGGGGACGCCGTCCCGCACCTGTCAGAGGGGAGCCCCAAGGGGACGCCGTCCCGCACCTGTCAGAGGGGAGCCACAAGGGGACGCCGTCCCGCACCTGTCAGAGGGGAGCCCCAAGGGGACGCCGTCCCGCACCTGTCAGAGGGGAGCCCCAAGGGGACGCCGTCCCGCACCTGTCAGAGGGGAGCCACAAGGGGACGCCGTCCCGCACCTGTCAGAGGGGAGCCCCAAGGGGACGCCGTCCCGCACCTGTCAGAGGGGAGCCCCAAGGGGACGCCGTCCCGCACCTGTCAGAGGGGAGCCCCAAGGGGACGCCGTCCCGCACCTGTCAGAGGGGAGCCACAAGGGGACGCCGTCCCGCACCTGTCAGAGGGGAGCCCCAAGGGGACGCCGTCCCGCACCTGTCAGAGGGGAGCCCCAAGGGGACGCCATCCCACACCGGTCAGAGGGGAGCCCCAAGGGGACGCCGTCCCGCACCTGTCAGAGGGGAGCCCCAAGGGGACGCCGTCCCGCACCTGTCAGAGGGGAGCCACAAGGGGACGCCGTCCCGCACCTGTCAGAGGGGAACCCAAGGGGACGCCATTGCACACCTGTCAGAGGGGCTGTTATTAAAAAGTCAAAAACAACAGATGTTATGAGGATGTGGGGAAAAGGGGAGCACTTTTATACTCTTGGTGGGAATATAAATTTGTACAATCTCTATGAAAAACAGTATAGAGATTTCTCAAAGACCTAAAAACAGAACTGCCATGCAATCTAAATAGCCCACTACTCCATAACTACCCAAAGGAAAAGAAATCACTATATAAATGAAATACCTGCTGGTGTTTATCACAGCACTGTTTACAATAGCTACATTATGAAGTCAACCTCAGCGTGCACCAAGACGTGATTACATAAAGACAATGCTGTGTGTGCACACATATGTACACACACACGCACATCATGGAATATAACTCACTCATACAAAAGAACAAATTCGTGTCTTGTCAAGTAACATGGATAGAATTGGAGGCCATTATCCTCAGTTAAATAACTCAGAAATAGAAAGTCAAATACTATATCTTCTAACGTTTACGTGAGAACTAAAAGGTGGGTATGCCTGGGTATACAGACTGGAATAGCAGACATTAGAAACTCCAAAAGGTGGGACGGTGGGAGAAGATAAGTGTGCACTAAAAGCCCAGACTTCATCACTATGCATTATATCCATGTAAGGAAACTGCCCTGTACCCTCTAAATTTATAAAAATAAAAGTTAAAAATTAAAAATAGGAATCCCCAGCAATAAAAAAAAAATTAAAAATAGGGCAAAGGGTTAAAATAAAGGCACAGTTTTTTACATGTTCCCTAAAAACTAAGTCATAAGAAGAGAATGTTTAACACCGTGGGACACATGCAAGAGGTATTTAGGGCACCAGATAATCATAATAGGTAGTTAGACGTCAGCTCCATCTGCCACCGCACCAGTCTGCCTGCCCCAAAGTGAAAACATTTATTATATCCCATAGGACTTTAGCTTTAGCCCAACAGAGAGGAAGAAAATAATTGGGACTTTGAAAGCTTCCACCTTATAGTCAGAGCTGCACAACAGGTCATCGAGTTAAAACTAAAGTGGTTTCCATGGGGAACTAGATAGAGCAGCTCTATAAATACGTTCCTACCAGCACAGCTGCAATTTCTTCCTTAGATGTGTGAATGGCTGAAAGCAATGTAGCAAAGAATGCTGGAGAGATGGACTGTTGGCCAGTAAAAGGGCAACACAATGCTTACGTGCTGGGTGTAGGACAAAGGAAAAAAACAAAACAGTGATAGGGTTCTTGAAGAGTAGAGTCAGAATAAAATTACACACAGAGACACACACGCACAGAGTGTACAGTACTCAGAAGTAACACACCATACAGAAAACAATGATCACCACAAACCAAAATCACCTCCGTCGATGCTGGCAAAAGTCTGAGGAGAAGGAAATTCTCAGATACTATTAAGAGAAGTCTAAATAAATTCAACTTCTTGAAAAGGCAATTCATGAGACGGGGCGCAGTGGCACATGCAGTGGCAGACGCCTCTAGCACTCTGGTAGGTTAATGGGGGTCGATGGACTGAGCTCAGGAGTTCAAGACCAGCCTGAGCAAGAGCAAGACCCCATCTCTACTAAAAAGAAAAAAATTAGCCGGACATTGTGGTGGACGCCTGTAGTCCTAGCTACTTGGGAGGCTGAAGCAAAAGGATGGCTCAAATCTGGGAGTTTGAGGTTCTGTGAGCTATGATGCCATTATACTCTCTACCCAGGGTGACAGAGTGAGACTCTGTCTATAAATAAATTAAAAAACAGACACGCACATAAATAAATAAATGGAAATTGATAATACAGTGGAACATCCACCACTGACCGCCTGCCTATATTGACCACCTCCTTAAGTTGACCCAATTTTCACAGACTTGGCATACACCACGTGTATATATCAGTGCAGTGGACCTAGTTCCTTAAGTGACCTTCTATGTATGTCGAGCAGTTTGTTACAGTCTCTTGGGTGGACAACTTACAGAGGTTCTACCATGTTTATCGAAATTTTAAATACATGGGTCCCTGCTCCTATCACTCCCATATCTAGTAATATTGAAGGGTATGTGAACAAGAATAGTTATTGCAGAATTTTGTAGTGTCTAGTAATGGCCATAAAGTAGTTACCCTAGAAGGGCAAAGATAATGATGGCATATTCCTATTTTGAAATAGAAAGCAGATTTTGAAAGAACGAGATAGTTCTACGTACAAGGATACGAAGTGATATTCATGACAAACTAATATGGGACAAGCAAGTAGAAGAATAATATAGTAGATAATTAAAATCAGTAGAAAGACACATTGATCTGGAGAAACAGTGTTATAAGTTCATCCCATATTTCAATTTATTGAAATCTCACAAAACATCTGTCAGTGATACTATCATTGTCTTTGATGTATCGATAAAGAAATGAAGCAAGTTACACACAAAGACGTGTAACAACTTAAACAATACATCAACTCAATAAAGTGGGGTCATAATGAGCCGACTATCAGTTTTTTCTTTATATAATTGTTTTATTTATTTTTAGTGAACTACAATGTTTTATGAAGTTAAAAATTTTAAAAATATTTTAAGAAACAAAAAAACCTCTCAAACTTATGGACCCCCAGATTCTTTTCATTTACTTCCAGCCATCTCACCTCCTAATCCTCTTCCCCATCTACTTCCCTCTTCCACTGAAAAATGACAGAAAATACCAGAAAGAACTCTGCTCCTCTCATTTCCCCAGAGAACCAGTTCCACTATCTAGCAGCCTTCATCATTAGGAAATATATGTTAATATTGAGACTAATGGCTCCTTTGCTCCATTGTATCTCAGAATTTCACAATCATATTTGTGATACATTAAAAATACAAGGAAAAAGTGTTTTATGTGACCTACTGAATGATTACCACTGCTATGATCCAACTGTATTATGACACATATTTTAGATACCGATTAGACTGACAGTCTAATCACTTCAACTAGAAGGAGGGAAGAGATTTCAGATGATTGTTTCAAAACATTATTAGGTCTGCCCCGTTGCAATCAATTCTTTGTACCAAATCCAAAATGGTATAACATATAACATTACATTAAACTGATTGAAAAATATGGCTGTAAGGAAATGAGATGAGGTACGGGGCCAATGGAGCTCAATCTTCCCTCCCTCTCGCCTTTTAAGAGGATTGCCATAATCCACATCGGCAATGGTATTCCATGAGTTACATATCCCCCCTCATTTAAGATCCACATCTTGATTATCATGATGTCTGTGAATATTAATATATCTCCCAGTGAAATACAATTAATTTAGTTATTAAGTCCTCCAAAAACTATAAGCACATGACTACCTCTAATAGCAAGTAAAGGGAAATCACTTCTTGACTGGAAAGTAGACTTTCAATTTTAAAATAAAAGATAAAGATCACCTAGAAAGGCAAAGAGTTCCACATGGGCAGTTCCCTCTTTAAGGTTAATTACGTCCAAACAGTAAACATTTAACAACCCCAGAGATAAGCTGACTGTCACAGGTGAGTAATCTCCCCGCTCAACAGACTGGCCAGTGGATAGTTTTGTTTCATTGAAGAAAGCAATTAGCTTTCAGTGTGCTGGAAAGTAGGAAACAATTTCACAGATTAGTAGAGCTGAGGGCTCTGTCTGCTGGGGAAGTTGGTGAGTGGTAAGAACCACTTTTCCAGTGCTTCCTGGGAAAGCATAATCAGCTGGTGGTAGTAGGCCACACAGGGGGAGCTGATTCCACTGACAGGCTCTGACCCAGCAGAATGCATTTTCTGAAAATCCTGATGGCAGAGACTATACTGACTGCAAAATGATGTATGCCACCACATGGTTTTTCATAAGCAAAGGGGTGTGATGCAGTGTTTAGAAAAAGACAAAGCTTTAAGGACGCCCAGCATCATTATCACAGACATGCTTACTCTATCAGATACAATAAACCAGAAGTAGAAGGGAACTTATCACAGTCCACTTGGGAAATCAGAAAAGGTGGATGCTACTTCATATGCTGGTTTTCTATTTATTTTTAAATATCAAATAAGTGATAATTATAGAGATAGAAAAGAAATGAGTTATCTAGAAACTTCATTTGGCCTGCGTACATATTTTACTTGGCTGACATTTTGCTGAAAATAAAAATTAAAAAAAATTGTAAGCCAATTGTTGGGCATAAAAGTCTAAAGTTCCAGCTTTTCTTGTAAAATAATCAGAAAATATGTTCCCTCAGGACCACCATGAATTCATACAGCAGTTGCACTTTTAAGAGTTTTTTTATAGTTTTAGTTTTTATGTATACATAATTGTACATATTTATGGAGCACATGTGATATTTTGATATGAATATACAATGTATAATGATCAAATCGGGATAACTAGAATATCATTCACCTTAAACATTTATCATTTATTTGTATTAGGAACATCTCAATTTCACTTTCGAGTTATTTTTAAAAATGCAATAAATTATGCTATTATAATTACCATTGCCCCATTGTACTACCAAACATTAGATGTTACTCCCTCTATCTAACTGTTTCAACCAAACATTACATGTTACTCCCTGTATCTAACTGTTTCAAACTCCATCCAGGTTAATACAAAAGATGGGAAGTCACCATCTTCTTTATGGCTGAATAGTATCCCATAGTATACATATACCACAGTTTGTTAATCCATTCCTGGGTTGATGGGCATTTAGATTGTTTTCACGTCATGGCAATTGTAAATTGTGCTGCAATAAACAATCTTATGCAAATGTCCTTATGACAAAATGATTTTTTTTATTCTGGTTAGATCCCTAGTAGTGGGATTCTGGGGTCAAATGGGAGACCTAATTTGAGTTCTTTGAAGGATTCTCCATACTTCTTTTCAAAGAGGCTGTATTAGTTTGCAGTCCCATCAACAGTGTAAAAGTGTTCCCCTCTTTCAATAGCCACGACTTTGGGATTTAGTGATGTGGGCTAATCTTACTAGAGTTATCTGGGGTGATATCTAGAAATGCAAGTCAAAATTATTATGTATTTTAGAGAAGTTGCCTCTGTTAAACCTACATAACAACTAAAAGCCCACCCTGTATATGTACAAAACATGTTCGGTCCATTAAATAGAAAGAAAATCAGGGATATTTTATTTTCATTTCTCTGATGGTTAGGGATGATGAGCATTTTGTCATGTTCGTTAGCCATTCATCCGTCTTCCTCAGAGAAGGTTCTGTTCATGTCTCCTGCCCAGTGGTAGGTAGGATTGTTAGCTCTTTTTATGTTGATTAATTTGAGTTCTCCATAGATCCTACTTATCAAGCCTTTGTCAGATTTGTACCATGCAAATATCTTTTTCCATTCTGAAGGTTGTCTATTTGCTTTGATTATTGTGTTCTTAGTTGTGCAGAAACTTTTCAGTTTAAATAGGTCCCATTGGTTAATTTTTGTTGTCGTTGCAATTGCCATAGAAGTGTTCTTCATAAACTCTTTTCCCAGGTTGACTTCTTTAAGAGTTTTCTTATTTTATTTTTTAAGACAGGGTCACACTATGTTGTCCAGGCTAGTCTTAATATCCTCTAGAAATCCTCAAGTGATCTTCCCTCCTTAGCTTCCTAAGTAGCTATGATTTTATTTTTAAATGAAAACTAGACTAATTTCAAACACCAATGAAATGGCATGAAGATTATTTAAATGTACATATTATCATACAACATCTGTTTGCAAGGTGTATTGGAAAAATAGAAAAAGCAGGAAGCACATTATCTATTTCACTTTTATTGAATTATAGAGTACACATAGCTCCTTTCATCATATTAGGGAACGAGCAGCTTAAAATGATCAACACATTGAAAAAAACATTACATAAGAAATTTAGTTGTAATTCCTAAGACATATGGTTTGGTGTTAAGATCTTCCATAACTTCTATTATATGTGCCATATTCAAAGTATTTCTAAGCCTAGGCAATTTTATCATGATTCACTAAAGTAAGAAGAATTCAAGTTACTGAGCATCTATATATTAAATATCTATTTTATACACAGTATTATGTCAGAATAAAAACAAGTAAATTATGATCTTTGTCTCACTACCAAACCCTTTAGGGCAATGTTTCTCAAAACGTGATCCTGGGATCACCTGCACCAGAATCACCAGGAGAAAATTTTAAAAATAGAGCTTTTGGCTGGGCACAATGGCTCAGGCCAGTAATTCTAGCACTCTGGGAGGCCAAGATGGATATATTGCCTGAGCTCAGGAGTTTGAGAGTAGCCTGAGTGAGAGTGAGACCCCATCTCTACTTAAAAAAGAGAGAAAGAAAAACTAGCCAGGCATTGTGGCAGGTGCCTATAGTTGTAGCTACTCTGGAGGCTGAGGAAAGAAGGATTGCTTGAGTCCAGGAGTTTGAGGTTGCTATGAGCTATGATGCCACAGCTCTCTACCAAGGGTGACAGAGTGACATTCTGGGGAAAACAAGAAAAAAAAAAAAAAAAGCAGGTTTCTTGCCTCCTCTCACAGACTCAGGGACTCAAAATTTTGCAATATGGACCTTTGAATATCCACTTAAAACACGCCCCAGGTTATCTGTATGTGCCCTAAGATTTAAGAGACACTCATCAGCTAAAATCAGCTGAGTTAAAGGGCTTAACCTGATTTCATTAGTAAGTCCTGCACTGATGAGTTCTTTAACTACATACTAGAATGTTAGACCATTGCAGCTAACATAGACCTTAAGAAGTCATTCATCCAGCCACCTCATCATATTTGTGAGGAAACTAAAACAAGTGTCCTCATCTTTCTAAAGTCACTATTTAAAACAACCAATCATTTATAAAAGGAGAAAATTCCCTGATTTTCCTTCTATTTAATGGACTGAACATGTTATCCACATATACAGATGGGCTTTTACCTGCTACTTAGGTTTCACAGAGGCAACTTTTCTAAAATACACAATGAGATTTTTTCCCCTAATTTCTCAAGTTATAGTTACAAGTATATTGATAAAATAATATTTCAATTAATAATAAGGTTACTTTATTTGGAATCTATAATCCTGGAGAGCTTCCTTGGGACTACATGTTTGGTCTTTAGGAAGACTACAAGCTCCTGAAACTTGATGCAAAATACAGGATATTTATGTCCTTTGGATGGGGCAGGGGGAGCCTGTGACTGGTACTAGAGTCTCAAGGATCTATATGCATCAAAAATAGCTGTACACCATTATGAAATAGAAGACTAGGAAATCAATATGCAGAAAATTCATTCTAGGGATGTTGCCAGTGAAGACTGGAAGACCTTCTGTTTGATTGGAGAGAGAGGAGGCTGGATCCATTTCCTCATACTCTTCCCCAGGAGAAACGTGCCTCAACTGTCACATGGAAAAATCCTGGCAAGCGGATTCCCACTAAAACACTAATGACAGATGATGGGTTAACATGGTACCCATCTCATTGGTTGAAATCTTTCCCACTGAATCCACACATAACTCTTCTCACTGCTAATTGATCAGAATTGGCACATTTGGTGGAACAATTTGCCATCCCTAATTTAATTCAATCTCTCTCATTTCAGAGATGAGAAATTTGAAGCCCAGAAAGGGGAAATGACTTGCCTGAGGCTAGTAGGCAAGTTTGTGTCAGAGCCTGGCCTCGAAGCCAACCCCTTTTGGCTCTTAGTAAAATGCAGACAAACAGACAAGCACAGAGACCTCATCCTCCCTCACACTGCCTGAACCTCGTTCCTCTCCTGCTCTCTTCATGCTATCTTCCTATTGTCTGCCATCTTGGCTTGATGATAATTCCCATTCCAAATGTCTCACATTTTTAATTCAAAGAAATAGTGGACTAAGTCTATGAAATATTTTTAAAAACTAAGGAATGTGTGAAAAATATATGTCTGAAAAAGTGAAAGGGAAAAGGGGGGTCTCTAGTATTGCTGCTTTGCTTTTTTAAGAAAAAAATGGGAGCACTTAATGGGCACAATGTGGGGGGACACGACACACCTCCAGGGGCAGGACAAAACTACAATAGGGACTATACCTAACAAATGCAAACACTGTAATTTAATTCTTTGTAGACTCAAATTAGCCCAAAATTAAAAAGAGAGAGAGAGAGAAAATGGATCAGGCATAGTGGCTCATGTCTATAATCCTAGGGAGGCTGAGGTGGAAAGAATGCTTGAGGACAGGAGCTTGAGACCAGCCTGATCAAGAGCAAAACCCTGTGTCTACCAAAGATAGAAAAGTTAACCAGGCATGGTAGTACATGCCTGTAGTCCCAGCTACTCAGGAGGCTGAGGTAGGATGATTGTTTGAGCCAGGTATTTGAGGTTGCTGTGAACTATTATAATGCCATTGCACTCTAGTGTGGGTGACAGAGCAAAACTCTGCCTAAAAAAAAAAAAAAGACTACACAAGGTGATTGCACAGGGAACCATATCCTCTGAGATAATGTATAGACAAGCCAGACTGCACATTCCATATTGTACCTCCTGTTCTTTTCCCCTTTTATCTTTTCTAATAAATAGATTATTATTTATTAATCTTTTATCTTTTCTAATAAATAGATTATTATTTATTAATCTATAATAATTAATTATAGTAATTATTTATAACTATAATTTTAGTTATAACCTCATACATTTGTTATTGTTATAGATTATTATTTATTTGTTATAGATTATTATTTATTATAGATTATAATATATTATAATCTATAATAATTATAGATTAATAAATAATAATCTTATAATAATTTATCTTTTCTAATAAATAGATTATTTATTAATATTTTATCTTTTCTAATAAATAGATTATGATTTATTAATCTATAATAATTAATTATAGTAATTATTTATAACTATAATTTTAGTTATATTATAACCTCATACATTTGTTATTCTATAAAAGCTAGGTTTACCTGCTCACTTCTCAGCACATTTTCTTCTTTTCCATTTTTCATTACTCCTTCTTCTCCCCCATCACTTTTTTCACTTTTTGCTTTAACCTTTGGATATTAAAGGCACTTGTGAATATGCCTTAGAAGTAAGTTCCTTGAGGGCAATACATATGCTTGTCTTCCTTGTTCATCTTTGTATTACTTATTTTAGTTCACTTGCTGCTCAAGGAAAGTTTTCTTGTTTGATTTCACTCCTCACTCCTATTTCTAACTTTTCTGGTCATAATTTCTGTCCTGAAGGAATAGCTTCTTTATGAATTGAAGCATGGCAACTGTCAATTGTGGTATCCTGTTCTTAACCAAAGATGGGTCTATGACTCAGATCTTGCCAATCATATACATCCATTACTCTGTTCCACGTGATTGTTTAAATATAAGTACGTATGTGACCCAAGCTGGGTCAAAGTTCTTCCTAAGATTGCTTAAATTGAGTTATGAAAGAAAATTCTACAACTTGGGTAACTCAAAATGATGCTAGTTGACATTGTCTATTTCTCAGGCAAGAACCTCCTACATAGCTAAAGAGAATGAATGCAATGAAAACAGCCGTAGGGAAACCAGCTGTCTTCTCTTCTCTATTCTATAAGCCACATCAGTATCTTTTCAATCTTTTAAGATTACTCTAAACAGATTATTGACACTTTCAAAAAAAAATACTGACAAATACACTCATAATGCCTTTCCCCAAATCAGTGCTCAATAAAGACTTATGGAAGGGTTCTACTTCCAAATCAGCCTTTTCTACTTTTCTCATCGCTGCTTCCTTAGATTTCACCTTACTTCCTGCACAACCTGTCTTCTTTTCTCCTTTGTGAGTAGCTCTTTTATTGCCATTTACTCTACAGATGTCTTCATGCAAGATATCAGGAGCAAAATATGCAATACTGAATAAGCAGCAAAATATGCAATACTGAAAAGACATTTCAAGAAAAAAATATGTATTATTTTTGTCAACTGATAAAAAAACAAATGTTGGGGAAGGGGAGGGAAATACATTTTATTTGGCCTAAGGACACCCAAAATAATCATTTAGGAATATCTTCTGCTCTTAATGATCACATCTTTCCTTCCTGACCAGGGAATTCAACATTCCACTGCACTTACATCACTGGTGCATTTCTTCAACTCCATAAATACCAAAGGAGCTCACCTTCCTTTGAAGAACACCACCTTTTGGTTTGCCTCCTAGAATTATTATTTTTCATGCTGTATCACCACAATGTAATGGGAGGGCTTGAAAATAATATTGTTTATTATTGATAGAGTACAAAAAGAATAGCTTGCCTTGAAGTTTAGAGATAAGGCAATCCTTATAAAATGACAATTTGATTTAAGTCACTCAGGCAAACATGGTTCCTGGAACACCCTGACAAAACCACACAAGAATTAAAGGTCTTGTGATGGATGAGAGAGCAAGATCTAATTGGTGTTTTAATAAACGTATTCTGACTTGGTAATCTACCTAGATTTATCAACAGAAAATGTCCCTGTCTAAAACAAATTACCAAGTTATGGTATAAAAACAATGACAAATGTCTTGTAATTGGCTGTAGTACAAGTGCTGGCATCAGGAAGACAAACAGGATGCTGGTGTCTAGAATTGTTTTAAAGATGCTGAATAATAGACAAGCAAAAGCAAAGAATGGGTTTCCACCATTTTATTATTTTAAATGGTCCCAAGTCAGAGATGTAGCAATTCATACTCTAACTGAGGAAATTATAGCTGAAATTCAGCATTTTGAAGTTCTGCATTACTTCCAACTGAGCCATCATTTTTCCATGGAGAGTACAGGAGGGAGCAGGACCTACTACCTTACCTACAAATGGAACAATCACAAATTTTCAGTGGCCACAAGTTGAGGGCTATCAAGAGAAAGAACTCAAATTCCTTGAGTTTTTACTCTGTGCAAAGTACTGTGCTATGTTATTTCAATAATCATAACCCATAGCTGCAATAGTTATTATTACTTTGTATTAATAAATGAATTACATGAGGTTGAGAATGGGTAACTTGGTCAAATTCATATATGAGGGAATAAACATGTCCATTTTTTGGAATATTCCAAGTTTGAGGCCAGAGTAACCTAATTCCAATGTCTATGTCATCTCCGTTTAAACTATGTTTTAGCTGTGGGAGTATACTTTAAGGCAATAGTTCTCAAACTTGGCTATGACTAAGGGTCACCCATGTAGTATCCTCGATAGTATCTTGGCTGTACCCCATTACAATGATATCATTATCTCTGGGGATGATACCAGGAATCAATATTTCTTAAAGTTTCATAAAAGACAAATATGCCCACAAATTTAGTGAATCTAAAAAGCATCTTATCTTCTTCAAGTCTTTCTATTAATTGGCTAGGATTATATTTAAGAGCACACAATACTTCAGAGAGGTCAGAAAACATAGGGAGGAATTGTTTGGGGTTGCTGATACTCCTCTGAAGAGCAACAGAACAGCGTATGACCATGGTCTCAAAGAAGTAGGAGCACGAGAAGATAATAAAGCTCTGAAAATACTGAATCTTGAGTAGGAGATCAAGATAATCAGCCCCCTTTATTCAAACAAGCAACCTCTTCTAAGTTGAGGGTTCATTTTCAAATAATTTTTTCTAAAACTTTTCCCAATGTGGCTGGGTAAGATTATCATGGATCCCATTTCCTAGAACTTAGAGCTCTCTTGCTACCAAGCATACTCAGCTATATGCTGCCATTGAACAACCACTAATCTCATTATAAATGAGGCCAAAGTGTTCCAGTAACAGGGAATAGAGAATACAGAAGACCTAAGAGGGGAACAAGCTTAGCACACGTCTATATAGGAGATAGTAAAATGGTCAATATTTTTAGATAGAAAAAATATGCTAGGGTTTGAATGTCCCCTCCAAAATTCATATTGAGATTTAATTGCCATTGTGATGATACAAGAGGTGAGACTTTTAACAGGTGATTAGGTCAGGAGGGATCCATGCTGATGAATGACTGAATGAATGCTGTTAGCATGGGAGTAGGTTAGTTACTGAGGAAGTGGGTTCCCAATAAAAGGATAAATGTAGGGTTGGGGCTACATTTATCCTTTTATTGGTAACCCACTTCCAAAATAACTAACCTGGACCCACTCACCAAGTGGCTCATCCTTTCTGCCACAGGATGACCCTCACCAGTAGCCAATGCCATGCTTTTGGACTTCTCGGTCCCCAGAACCATGAGCCAAATAAATTTCTATTATTTTTAAATTACCCAGTGTGTGGTACTCTGTCACAGAAGCAGGAAAAAAGTCTAAGACAAATGGTTGTAGTTGAGATTATAGAGGTGTGCAGCAGCTAAAGCAAATTTCTTGAGGACCAAGGACTTCAGATGAATTAACCTGAGAAGCCATTGGAGGATTTAATGTTCACTTGTTTATTATAAAACAGAAGAACATAAATCAGCTTGCCCAGTGAGCCATGAGCAAGTGCCTCAAAAAGCCACTCCTTTTTGATTTTATTATGTGCCATTATCCTCCTTGACCTACTCTAGCAACACTAGGCTTCTTTCTGATTTTCAAACACAACATTCTCCTTCCCACTTCAGGGCATTTGGACTTTTCTCTCTGCTGAGAATTACTTTTTCTTTCATTTGTCATAGTTGGCTCCAGCTAATCATTCAGGTGACTCAGATGTCACAATCTTAAATGAATATTACCTCTGCATGTTTATAGGTCTACTTCTGCCACTAAAATATGCAAGACAAATGTTCTTATTGGTCTTCACCTAGTAGGTTCCCACAAAATACTTGAGTGAACTACTTTATAAGTTTCTTCAATTAGCACCATCATAAGATTGCTTTCACCTCCTAACTTCCATTTGGTGATATATATTTATTTTTGTGATCTAATATTTTGTTTTAGCATTAGAGTATTTTCCCATATCATTAGATATTCTTACTAAACATGTTTTATCTTAAATGGCAACATATTTGTATATGGAATACCACAGTCCACTTAATAAGTTCCCTGTTGTGGAGTATTAGGCTCTTCATTCCACAGCTATAAAAACTTATTTATTGCTAATGCAGTAAACAGAAATAATGAGAGAATTCAACTTCTGATGTAGTTGAATACTATCACACATTTTCCCTAACCCGATATTCAAACCAAACACATAGGGCTGTACTATTTGGAGACAGATTTGAGATGGATTTGTGCCAAGCAATAAGAATAAATAGCACTTGGTGGAATTTTTCAGTACAGCCTGTTGTATTTTTCACAGAAATAGGGTGGCATAAATACTTCCACTTGTGGATCTATTTGAAATTTTAAAAATGTAGATGTTCTAACTTTCAAGCTGTTTAAGTAAGTGGGAAGATGAGTACATGGCATATACCACTCCAATTCCCAAGTCAACATGCAGTCAACAGTAACATTTTGAAATCAACAGCTTAGATTGCCTGATTCTGTGATTTCTTTCATAAATGCTAGACCACAGTCTTGATGATTATCAGCTCAGCAAAGTTAATGGCACTTTCTAGTTTACATACTAAGCAACACAGAGTTTAGCCACACAACTTGTTTCTACTTTCACATTCTCTGTCACTCAGAAAGCAGAGATTTTAGACAACATTTAACAGTCAGAGAATATAACAAGTGGATGAGGGATATTGATTGAAATTCTACCAGTGGGCCCATGCCAGGATTTTGATTAATGTTCCACTACACATGTAGACAAATATTTTCCCACCTAGGGCCTTTATGGCTGAATTGCCAGTCCAGGGTCTACATGCCTTTCAGTACAAAGAGGTAAGGTGACTCAAGTCCTATTTGCTATATCAACTTATTTTGGATAGTATAAGGTATTTTTCATCAAGGTGTCTCCCAGTTCCTTCCTGAGATCTTCATGGCTGACTCTGGTGGTGCCCAAACCAGAGTCTTCTCTTATTCCTCATCTTCATCACTGTTCCTATAGCCATGCCCATGTGAAGTATGCTGGCTCTGGAGGTGCCCAAAGCTGACAGTTGTAATGCCTATTCAATAGCAGAGACAGTGGCCCTCTTCCTGTCTCTCTGCCACACTCTCTCATTTAAGCCTTTGAAAAACAAATTCATTCAGCTCTGGGTCACCCTCTTACCCTACAGGCATTCAAACTGCATCTACAGATATAGATGGAATACTGTCTTGTTTTAAGCCCAAGGCATATTTAAAAATATTCTTTTCTACTTCTTTATCCATCAAAGAGCAGCCCTCTTCTAAGTCAACCCATGCAAATAGATACCTGACTGGCTTTCCAAGCCAACTGTAAATACAGGTTGGGCTTAAGGGAACATCTCTTAATGCAGGTCATAAATCACCTTTTTTGCAAGGTAAAGTGCAAGGTATTCACTTTGAGAATTTGGGGTATATGATTTTTGAGAATCTAAGTCAAGAATGACCTACATAAAACCATTCAAAGTTAAGGACACAAAAATTCTTCATGTATATTCTCAGCAAGATTTTCCAATTAAAAATAAATAAATAAGATAGAATTAGACTTGCTCTATGGCCTGTCACACTACAGCTGGGAAAGGTCTAAGAAACGAGCATAACAAAGTGAAACATAAAACCTCTGAGATGGAGGAGCAGAGAGAGGCTTGGGATGCTAGAATAGAAAAAGGCTAAAGCAGATTATATAAATCTGATTTCCTCTCCTCAAATTCTTTCCATTGGTTTTGAGATGACTTATATCAAGCATGAAATTCACATTCAGAGAGCAATCCAAACTGATGCCACAAATAAAGTTATCTGAGGGTTATCTGTGAGCACAGGATAGTCATTTTTGCCCCAGTCTGCTTCCTTTGATACATTCTCTGGGAATATCACTCTCTAGGATACATTAAGCTGCAATAAGCAAGGTGTTGTCTCTTTGGTTTTATCAGCCTTTGAGCAAAGGCCTGGGTCACACTCAAGGTCTGACGATTAAGTTTGCAGACTTGACACTGCACTTACATTGGCAGCATTGTACAAACCACTGGGAAGATTCCATAACCTTGGTTTATTAATGTCTCATGGTTATGTCTGTGTTGACATGTGGCTGTGTCTTGTTGGGGAGAGTTAATTATTGTTATTGCATGTTTTGTGTATTGTAAGAATGTCAAAGTTTGAATTAGAGCAATGAACAAACATTCATAAATTTCTTATTAACCTTGGCAAGAGCGGAAGTGAAATCAGGGACATATTAGTCTAAGTGTACAGGAATAATGCCATGAAGAAAATGGCAGTGTACATATACCACTCCAATTAAACATTTTTCTGAAGGCAAAGAAAGCATCACTGATGAAGAGAGGTCAGGGCAGCCAGTAATGAGCAGAACTGAGGGAAAGAATGCAAAAGTTCATCAAAATTGTACATCAAAATTATCAGCTGACTGTGAGAAGCATAACAGACTAAGTAACATTGATAGATCAAGAAATAGTTAGAAAAATCTTAACTGAAAATATTGGCCAACAATGTATGGCTGTTGCATCACAACAATGTACCAGCTCACATAGAACTATCTGTAAGGGATATTTTAGCCAGTAAATAAATAACTATATTGGAACACCCTCCCTACTCATGTGATCTGGCTCTAAATGACTTTTGTTTACCTGAAGATAAAGAAAATACTGAAAGGAAGACATTTTGATGACATTTAGCACATCAAGGGTAATATAACAACCACTGTCATGACCATTCCAGAAAAAGTCTCAAAATTGCTTTGACGGGTAGTCTAGGCACTGTCCTCAGTGAATAGCTTCCCCAGGGGAATATTTCAAAGGTGACCATAGTGATATTCAGCAATGAGGTATGTAGTCCTTTTTCTAGGATGAGTTTATAAACTTAATTGTCAGGTTCCATATAGGCACCCATAAAAGATGCAGCAGGCTTTTAAAGAGTATTCCCTTCCCAAAATGAAAATTAATGAGAATGCCTAAATACGGATTCAGTTCCCAGTCCCTACAAGAAAACTATACTTGTTCTATTTTAAACCATGACTTCCAGAGCAGTAAAATGCACGCACATGTGCACACACACATTTTAAGAAATTACTTTGGAGTCATCTTTTTTCCTTCTTCTTCCTTATCTCCCAGGTCCAAATAGTTATCAAGTCTATCAATTTCGCTTCCTAAATATCACCATAATCTGCCTCTTTTCCCTTTACCTTAGTTACTATTGCATAGTTCAAAGTACATTCTCTCACTGAATGACCAGAACAGCTTGTTAACCAGGGGGTAGGTTATAGTTTACTGACATCTAGTGAGTAAAGGCCAGGAACTCTGCTAATCATCCTATAAAAAAAGCACAATATAAACTCTCACAATAAAAAATTATCTGACCAAAAATAGTGCTGAGGTTGAAAAACTTCACATTAGAATATAAGCATCACAAGACAAGAAATTTATCTTTCTCTCAACTGTATCACCAGCATAAAGAATGGCACTTGCTATATATCAATAGTAGGCATTCAAAGTATTATTGACTATATTAATGAATGGTAAAAGCAAATGAAAGAACTGTATAAAAAGTAATTTCCCTTCTGCCTCAGGACTTCTTCCTGGGTTACTTCTTACCTATGCTTCTGGCTCATCAGTTACCCTGGTTACATTGACCTACACTTGTCTTATCACTACATTTCTACTTTTTATCTATCCAGGGGACATAATCAAAAAAAGCTATAGTTACCCTGTCTAATACAGTAGTCACTAGCCACACATAGCTATGTAAATTTAAATATAAATTACTTTAAATAAAATCAAAACTTCAGTCAATTCCTCAGTCACACTAGCATTTCAAGAGCTCATAACCACATGTAGTCAACGGCTACCAAATTAGAAAGAATAGTTATGTTTCCACTTTTGCAAAAAGTTCTCTTGAACAATGCTAGTCTATATGGATCATCTCGGTTATTCCTTCACCATATCCATGAGTATCAACTAGAAATAAAAGGCATCCTTCCTCCAGCCCTGACTCCAGGGATATTACCCTGACTCTAGCAGAAGAGAAAAAAAAGACATATGTTTAGTAACTATAGGGGAGATTTCCTATTTCACTTAGACATACACAAAGAGAAATATGATTGAATTGGCCACAGTATACCTTGCTTGACAAAGGCATTCTCTACTGGTTTAGGGGGGAAGCTGAAAAGTCACTTAGGGGCACAACTTCTTGCATATTTTTGTTGTTTTGGCCACAAAGGAAAAAGCTGGCAAAGTAGCCTAAAGGGTGATCTTAAAACCCAGCAACAGAATTCAGAAAACACTGCATGTGTCAAAGTACTCTGTTAACCTTTAGGGTCTAGTTGAAAAAGTAATATGAGATGTAGACACGTGAGGGGAGCAAACTGCCAACAGTATTGGGTAGTTCCCTCCAAAATATGTGGGAAACTGAGCAAGGAACACATGTCAGTTAGGCACAGGGGAAACAATCTCTTAGCATGATGACGAGAGCAGTACTTTAAGCAGCGAAGTATCTTGATCTGACTGTGTATTAAGAAGATTCTTGCAGCTACAATGAGGAAAACAGCAGTGGAAAACAAGACAGGATACAGAGAGATGATTAGCTGTATAACTAAAGACAGGGTGGTGCAATGTAATGAGTAGAGACTTTGGAGTCAACGCATCTGTGTTCCAAACATGACCATGATGTCGATGGGTTGTAAACACTAAGGTCACTTAACCTCATGGTACATCTCACGTACATTGGAGTAATGATTCTGTGGTATTGTTGTGCAATTCAGAAACAGTACATATACCTCTTCTTCAGCATGATCAGGCACACAGAAGGTCTGTTAGTTAATGGAGAATGTTTTTATTATTAAAACATTTGTCATCTTACCCTCCTTTTTCCCACTTGTTAAATGGAGGAAAAAAATGGTTTCCTCTGTTTTTTCTAGGATTGTAAAAAGCAAGAAATGGCAATAATAAAAGTACTTTAATTTATCTATGTATCTAAGGCTAACTGAATTTTAACAAGGGTGTCAAGATCATTGAATGAGGAAACAGGAGCCTCTTCAACAAATTATAGTGGGAAACTGGATAGACACATGCAAAAGAATGAAGTTGGACTCCTACTTTATGCCATGCCCCATAATTAACTCACATAGATCAGTGACCTAACATACAAGAGCTGAAGGTAAAAGCTACTTTACCAGATTTTTCCTTTATGGCCCAAACAACAAGAAAACATAGGGGTAAATCTTCATGTCCCTGGATTTGGCAATGGATATGATAACAAGAACAAGCAACAACAATAAAAATAAAAATAAATTATACCTCATCAAAATTTAAAAAAAATTGTATAAAAGACATTATTAAAAATAGTAAAATAATCTATAGAATGAGATAAAATATTGCAAATTATCTATTTGATAAGGCCCTAATGTACAGAATATATAAGTTATGCTTACAACTCAACAAAAAGACAAAACCAATTTAAAAATTATCCAAGAACTTGAATAAACATTTCTCCAAAGAAAACATACAAATGAAAAGATGCCTAATTTTTTCAGTCATTAAAGAAATGCAAATCAAAATCATAACGAGGAACCACTTCATATCCACTAATGGATATGAAGTAATGCTATAAGAAAAGGTTTTAAAAGAAAAATAGTAAGTCTTGGCAAGGATGTGGAAAAAGGAATTCTCCTTCATTTGTGGTAGAAATGCAAAATTCTCAGTCACTCTGAAAAACAGTTTGGTAGTTCTTCAAAAAGTTAAATATAGAATTACCACGTGACCCTGTAATTCTGTCCCTAGGTATGTATCCAAACAGCTGAAAACAGGTACTAAAAAGGATACTGCACACACATATTCATAGTAGCATTATAAATAAAAACCAAAAAGTAGAAATAGCCCAAAGGTCCAACAAAAGATAAATGGATAAACAAGTTATGGTATAAACATATGATGGAGTATTATTCAGCCATTAAAAAGGAATGAACTGCTGATACATGTTACAGGACAAGTGAACCTCCAGAAAATTATTAAGGGAAAAAGCCACACACAAAAGGTCACATGTAGTATGACCCCATTTATGGGAAATATCCAAAGTAAATAAATCCTTAAAGATAAAATGCAGATTGGTGGTTTCCAGGGGCACGTTGGAGGAGGAAATGGGGAGGAGTTGCTTCATGGGTGATAAAAATTTTACTTTGGAACTACAAAAAAGTTTTGGAAATTGATAGAGGTAGTGGTTGTACAGAATTATGACCGAATCATCTGCTTTAAAATAGTTAATTTTATGTTACATGAATTTCACCTCAATTCTTTAAAAAAGTAAAAGTGCCTTTTCATCTATAAAATTCAAAGCCAACTCAATTCCTCAGTAGAGGAACAATAACTTGAACTGATAATACCTGTAAGAAAAACACCTCTGTTTGGCTAACGCTTCTCTGTTCTTCAAAGAACTATGCCTCATTCAATTTTCATAACGTTCCCCTGTGAACCTGAATCTTAGAATGAGATGATACAACTTGTCCAAGTTTGGGAAGAGCCCAGACTGACGGTGGGCTACGTCTCTTCCACATTTTCTATCTTACAATTCTTATAACTACTCATTCTAGCATAACAGTTCAACTCAATATTAAAGAAGGCATTCCTATACCTATATTTTTCTTTGAAACATTTGAGTTAAGAAAAAAACTGAATATTTTGAGATAGGTGGACCTAGGTTGTTTTGCTACTGCTGTTTACTATCTGGACAACCCTAAGGATGTTATTCAGGGCCCTTAATCTCAGTTCCTTCTGTATAATAGAAGCCATAAATGTGTCACCTTCATAGACTTGGGAGGATTAAAAGGATAACATAGAGAATGTGGTCAATAAGTGATACACAATAGTCATAAAATCCTTTCACTTATTCTGTGTTATAAGAACATCTATGTAGTCATAAAATTTCTAACAGGAAATTTAATGTCTTTTCTCTTCATACCCAATTACTGTGCAGCAGGTGGTTCTCCTTAGGACTGAGGCAGGAAATAACTGAGATTTTTTTTTTTTTAGGTGTCTTGGGATTAGCAGCTTCCAGTTTAAACACTGCCTTGCAGTACTTGCTGTCAAAATCATAGCAGATAGCAGCAGTAGAGGAGTTTTATATTTTATAACACATTTTGAACCTATATTTTCAAGGTTGATCTTCTTAATAACCATGGAAAATCAGAAGGTCTAAGGTAAGTGGCTCTATTCTTCAGAGATGGACTTTCTCAAAATCAAATAGTCAAGAGTTTTCCCATGCACCAGGATTCTTTTCACAATTCCTCAATGCTTGGCTCATGAAAATGCTAAGTCTGAAAGAAGTTTTAGCTTCAAGAGTCACTTAAACAATGCCACCAGGTCCTAGTCCCTCCCCATCCCTTGGCTCTGCTCTGCTCCACAGTGACCCCATCCTCAGGCTCCATGGATGATAATGGTTGCTGCTGTGGCTTGCAGGTGTCAACCATGAAGCATGTGTGGGAAACTTGATCCCAATGTGGCAGCATTAGGCCCTAATGGGGCCAAATGAATGGTGCTTGGTATGTAGGGGCATCACCCTCATTAGTGGATTTGTGCCTTTATCACTAGAGTGGGTTTCTTATCACAAGAGTGGGTTCCTTACAAAAGGAGGAGTTCAGCCCCCCCTCGCTATCTTTCTCACTCTCTCATCTGCTGCCATAGGAAGACACAGCAAGAAAGCCCTTACCAGATACCAGCACTAGATTCTGGACTTCCCAGGCTCCAGAACTATGAGAAAATAAATTTCTCTTATTTATGAACTATTCAGTGTCAGGGATTCTGTTACAGCCACATATAATGTGCTAAGACAGTTGCCAACAGCTTTGGCCCAACCAATATTTATATTTAAGTTTCACTGTGGAGTATGTCTCCTGCCTATCAGCAGTGTGACTCAGGGTACCTGGTTCATATCCCTGAAACAATCAATTAATGTGGCCACAGGAATACAAGGGTTTCATTGGCCAGGCCCAAGTCATATGCTCATTTTTTGTTATGAGGTGTGACTTCAAAACCTACTGACCAAGATTTATAGAGGGGAGTGAATATCTCAGAAGAAAATTGAGATGTAAATAGATGCTGGCCAGCAAAAATAACAAATATCTACTGTTTGACAAACTTTGCCAAAGTTAATGTGGCTAATAGCTTACGCTAGAGGACAGGTAGCAGAAAGAAATTCTGATATTTATTCATTCATTTATGCAAAAATCATATGTGAACTGCCTACTTTATGATAAGCCCTAGGGGGTATGTAGCATTTTTTATACTATCAATGAGAATCTAGGTTTATTTTACAATACTATACAATGTCAACCCATGGAGAGAAAAATATAAATGAAATAACTAGAGGGGCATTGAAGAAATGACAGTTTATTATGCCTCTGCCAAAACCTTGAAAGTTTGGAAGCAGAGCTAAGTTTTCCTAAATATTGATTTCTATAACTTGTCACTAGATAAATTGCTTTTAAACCTACTAAAAATCTTACAGATGCAAAATGTTTCTCAAGCATATTTACCTGCTGGAGACACTTTCTGACATTGAATTTTAAGGATACAATGGACCCATTAGGTCATCTAGACCAATCCAATCCAATCCCTTCAGCTCACAGGTGAGGACTCTGAGATCCACAGAGAGAAAGTAGGGTGCCCAAGACTAGTGTCAGACACCACACTAGGACCTGGATCTCCAGATTCTTAGATTGATGCTTGAGTTGGTTAGATGTTTGGCCCCTCCAAATCTCATATTGCCATCCCCAGTGTTGAATGTGTGGCCTGGTGGGAGGTGTTTGAGTTATGAGGCAGATCCCTCATAAATTACTTAGTGACCTCCCAAGATAATGAGTGAGATCTCGCTTTAGAAGTTCCCACCAGAGCTGGTTGTTTAAAAGAGCATCCTTTGCTCACCTTGCAACATACCTGTGCCCCCTTCACTTTTCACCTTGATTGGAAGCTCCACTATGCCCTCACCAGAAGCAAATGCTTTTGTACAGTCTGTAGAACCACTGAACGAACCTTTATTCTTTATAAATTACCCAGCCTTAGGTAATTTATAGCTGCATAAAACAAACTGAGATAATGTTCATTCTACATTACTTATCAACGAAATCTCTGATGACTTATCCATTCAGAAGAGAGCATTTACACCTTGTGTAAATTATAAACTTTATATTCATTACAAAGTGGTACAGATTAAGCTCACAATAGTTCCCCATCTTGACCATGCCCTGAAGAAATTATGTCTGACTGGTGTTATAATAAATACCATACTTCCAGATAACTAATTGATCCTTTTTTTAATCCTTTTTATATTCCCTGATTTCCTGTCCCTTCAAGTCAGTCTTACAGACTTGTCAGGGAAGGCTGAAAATATATATATATTTTTTTGAGACAGAGTTTCACTCTGTCACACCAAGGTAGAGTGCCATGAAGTTAGCTTAGCTTACAGCAACCTCAAATCCTGGGCTCAAGCAGTCCTCCTCCCTCAGCCTCCCAAGTACCTGGGGCTATAGACATCCCCCACAACACCTGGCTAATTTTTCTATTTTTAGTAGAGCTGGGGTCTCACTCTTGCTGAGGTTGGTCTTGAACTCTTGAGCTAAAGGGATCCTCCCACCTTGGCCTTTCAGAGTAAGGCTGATAATATTCTCAACAGAAAACTTTGTTAATGCATTCCTAGGGGCAGGGAATACACACACACACACACACACACACACATATAAATCAACACAAGATATACTGGACTAGTCCATAAATTAATGAAATTAACAATTTTCTTCAATCTTCAATTTATGCATTTGAAACATTATTAGCCTGTATTAATTTGGTAGGGTTTCTATCCATAACAAAGTCCTGAGGGGTGGGTGGCTTAATCAACAGAAATTACCTTTCTCATAGTTATATAGGCTAAAGTCCAAGATCAGATGTCAGCAAGGTTATTTCTTCTGGGAGCCTCTCTGTGTGGCTTGTAGGGCTATCTTCTCCCTCTGTCTTCACAGTGTTTCCCCTGTCCGCGCCTTGGTCCTAATCTCCTCTTATTAAGAACACCAGTCATATTGGATTCGGGTCAACCATCATGACCCCATTAAACTTAATTACTTTTAAAAAATATTATTTTTCTTGATCCCTAACATATACATATTTTCAGGGTATGTGTGATAATTTAATATATTCAAGTAATTTGTGAAGATCAAATCAGCATATTAGAATATCCATCGCCTTAAATATTTGTCTTTTCTTTATGCTAGAAACATTCTAATTATTCTCTTCTAACTCTTTTGAAATATACAGTAGAGTATTATAAACTACAGTCACCCTACTGGTCTATTAAACAGTAGCTCTTATTTCTTCTATTCTCAAACTCTATATTTGTATCTTTTAGTAAACTTCTCTTTATCCCCCTTTCAATCTTGCCCCTTTTTAGCCTCTAATAATACCAATCTACTTTCTAGCTTCAAGAGATCCACTTTTTAGGTCCCACATATGAGTGAGAACATAAAATATTTGTTTTTCTGTGTTTGGTGTATTTCACTTAACCTGATGAGCTCCAGTTTTATATGTATTGCTACAAATGACAGAACTTTACTCTTATTTATGGTTGAATAACATTCTGTTTTGTATAAATACCACATTTTCATTATACACTCATTGATAGACACTTATTTTGTTTTCATATTTTGGCTATTGTGAATAGTGCTACAATAAATATGAGACTGCAGATATCTCTTCAATATATTGATTTTTTTTTTCCTTTTGGATATATACCAAGTAGTGGAAATGCGGGATCAGATGGTAATTCTATTTTTACTCTTCCATAGTAGCCATACTAATTTACATTCTCTTCAACAGTGTAGGAGGGTTTTCCTTTTTCTGTATCCTTGCCAGCATACATTATTCCCTATCTTTTTGATAAAAACCATTTAAACTGTGGTGAGGGGTTATCTCATTGTGGTTTTAATATGCATTTCTCAGATGATTAGGATGTTATTTTTTCACATAGGTGTTAGCAATTTGTATGTTATTCTGAGAAATGTCTATTCTGATTTTTTACACATTTTTAAATTAGATTATTTACTTTTTATTGAGTTATTTAAGCTCCTTATATATTCTGCTTATTAAGCCCTTGTCAGATGGGGTAGTTTATAAATATTTTCTCCCATTCCGTGGGTGGTCTCTTCACTTTGTTGATTGTTTCTTTGGCTGTGCAGAAGCTTCTTAACTTGATGCTTTGTTATATATGCTTTTAAGGTCTTACCCAAAAAATCTTGGCCCGGTCCAATGTCATAATGTGTTTCTCCTATGTTTTCATCCAGTAGTGTCATAGTTTCATCTCTTACATTTAAGTCTTTAAACTATTTTGAGCTGATTTTTGTGTATGTTAAGAGATAGAGGTCCAATATTCTTCTGCATAAAGTTATCCAATTTTATCAGCACCACTTATTGAAGAGATTGTACTTTTTCCATTGTATATTCTTGGTGCCTTTTCAAATAACAATTGGCTGTACATGCTTGGATTTATATCTGAGTTCTTTATTCTATTCGATTGTTCAATGGGTCTGTTCTTATGCCATGCTAATTTGCTTAATATAGCTTTGTAGTATATTTTGAAGTCAGGTAGTGTGATGTTTTCATCCTTGTTTTTTTTACTCAGGACTGTTTCAGCTATTTAGGGTCTTTTGTGGTTCCATATACATTTTAAGATTTTTTTTGTCTAATTCTGTGAAGAATGCTATTGGTATTTTGACAGATTGTGATGAATCAGTAAATTGCTTTGAGTTGTAATATCATTTTAACAATATTAATCCATGAGCATGAAATATCTTTCCATATCTAGTGTTGATTACTTTCATCAATGTATTAGTTTTTTCTTCTATACATCTTAACTTAATTCTTCTTTTAAAGGCACCATCACTAAGTATAGTCATATTTTGAGGTACTTAAGGCTTCAACATATAATTTAGAAGGGCATAGACCCCACATACTCAGCCCATGACAGAGATGCAATTTGATGTCTTAAGAACAAAGTTTCAAGTTATCAGATATTACAAATTAGCACAAGAAAACTTGTCTGTATTCATAGGCATGATCAAGGCTTTAGGGGGAAAAACATCTCAAATGCTATTTTCCCAACAGTATACTGCCTAGTAGCCAAGCCCCAGTGCCATGACAACGCAGGCTGACAACCTGAGGGACTTAACACATCAGATTAAGCAGGATAAAGACCAAATGCTGCAGAAGTAATGAACAATCCCAGAATGAATAGCAAAATAAGTTCAACTTTGGGACACACAGGAGGTTGTAATTGGGAATTAGCAAAGTTTGAAAATCCACTGTATTATCTAATGCTATTTTATATATTCCATAAGAAAAATAATAGACCTTTTATGCAAATAGTCCTCTGGAATAATTCTTGTTACATGCGAGATTATATACGGGGTATTATCATGAAAGTCAAATGAAATAGCAAGGCAGTACTAATCTTCTCTGTGCCTTCCATAGAAACAGATTTAATGTATTAGCATCATGGAGAATAAGTAATTTAACAGCTGGACAAAGCAAACAATTTATCCCACTCTGGACCTTATGGCTAAAAAGAACTAATCAAGTCCTTCTTCAGGAACCAGAGAACAGAACAACTGAAGACAGCCTCCCCCCACTTTGCCAGAGCCTGTTCATAGCAAAGCTCAGTCACATTTCTTAGCCATCTCCTGCTTAAAGCTTCTGACTTAGCCATTCTAACTGCAAGACTTATTGACACATGTCATATATTCTTTCATACAGAGGCTAAAGCACATGTTAGTACCTCTTCCTAGAACACCCTCACTTGTGTAACAATGTCCTTCTGATCTAATATGAACTGTCACTATACCACGGAATCACCCTTGAAGTCTCATATTTGCATTAGATGCCTGTAGCAGTCATACATCACTCCCCTATAATGGTCCCCAGCATTACATTAAAATGTCCTAATTTAGGGCGGCGCCTGTGGCTCAGTGAGCAGGGCGCCGGCCCCATATACAGAGGGTGGTGGGTTCAAACCTGGCCCCGGCCAAACTGCAACCAAAAAATAGCCGGGCGTTGTGGCGGGCGCCTGTAGTCCCAGCTACTCGGGAGGCTGAGGCAAGAGAATCGCTTAAGCCCAGGAGTTGGAGGTTGCTGTGAGCTGTGTGAGGCCACGGCACTCTACCGAGGGCCATAAAGTGAGACTCTGTCTCTACAAAAAAAAAAAAAAAAAAAAAAAGTCCTAATTTAATTTTTGTCTTCTCCTTGAGAATACAAGAACATCAAGAGCAGAGATGATCTTAACCATTGCCATATTCCCAAAGCCTAACACAGTGCCTAATTCTCATAGAATGTTTGTTGAATGATAAGTAGCGCAGTTGTCCCAAGAACTATATCAACGGTTCCTCAATGGGAGCTGCCTGTATAGATGTATCACATATGGAGTTCTTAACCTATAGCAAAGTGTTGTCTCAAGGCTTTTATGACTCTAATGCAAAACAGGATTTTATGGAGCACAGCCAATGTAAAATCTTAAAGACAGATATAAAACTAATCTTGGAAATCTGGTTCAATTGTTTTCATTTTACAAAAAGAAAAGCTAATGACTAGAGAGTTCTAAGGATGAATACAATTTAATAATGGGAGAGGAGATGGAGCAGAAAATAAATCTTTTGACTTTCAGTTCATTCAACCATTTGTTAGCATTATATGTGCCGGGTACTGGAGACATGATGGTGAATAAAAGAAGTAAGGACCCAGTCCTCAAGAAGCACATAGTCTCCTGAGGGAAGACAGACAACAGAGAGGGAGTAAATTCATCTCAAAATATAACACACGAAAAATGAGAGCTTGAGGCTGTATGGAGGGATCAGGGAGAAGGCCTCTGGGAAGAGACAGCATTAGACCTGCAGTTGAACAAAATATAAGCCATTTGAAGGTCTGGAGGAACAATAAAGACGATGAAACGGGAAAAAGTTTGGAGACTGGAATAAAAGAAGAGAGATGAGAATGATGGCACAATCTTACCCGTGTGCCCTGTGTTAGCAAAGAGTCTAATCATGTAAGATGAAGTTGTAGCCTCAGGGTGGGGTTACATCTCATAAGGTCCAGTAGGTCACGGAAGGACATGTGGATTTATTCAAAGATGCCTTGACGTACCTCCCCCTCCAAGGCATTGTTAATCAAAGTACAACTCATATATGAACCAGGGGAAAAAATGTAGACATTACTGTAGCCAATGAGCCAAAGACTCATTTGAAATGAATTTTCTAGAAATGAGAGTAAGGTTTTATAGTGACACATAAACATACTTGTATGAAAACTCATCCTGAGAGCAATCTGATTATAGCATAAGGGCTTAAACCATAACTGTGGAGCTTGGCTTTGCAAATTCCACCCAGTAACAATGTCCATAATGGTGTCCTACAGAGGATTTTCTCCACCATGGATAGGCAGAGCTAGTGATTATTAAGAAAGCTTACTTTGCAAGAGGGACTTTACCTAACAAATGCAATCAGTGTAACCTGGCTTATTGTATCCTCAATGAATCCCCAACAATAAAAAAAATAAAAAATAAAAAAAGAAATCTTACTTAAATACCAGGCTTTCTCCTCCTGGTTTTGTGCTTTATCCCAGCTAGATATTTGTGCAGAACAGAAATGGTAAGAAAAAATAACTGAGAACTTAATTCCTTCCCTTAAAAATGTCCATTCACTCAAATCTCTAAACTTCTCCTTTATAATAAACATAAATTTAATGAGCTTAAGTGATAAATTTTTTAAGTAATCTTCAATGAAACTATTTTCTGTCTTACCTATTCTAAATATTTTTGACCTAAAATGTGGTTGATAAAATAGTAAAGCAACAACAACAAAAAATAAATAACATTAGAAAAAATAGGATGAAACCTTTTGAGATTCTGATAGCCTTACACACGTGATTTACCAACTACTGCCCTCCTCTGCTCCCTCCTATCAAAGGTATGGATTTTACCATGTGAAGCCTACGCAACGGCCCTTTATAAGCTTTGCCAAAAGTCTTCTTTCTGTTGGTTCATCTAACCTCTAGGGCCAAGGAAACAAGCTCTACAATTAAAGATCACCTAAAAATCCTATCCTTGTGCCCTGTATTTAAAGTATATCAGGAATAAGATAATTTCAGGCTCTAAATACTAGGAAGTAACAAGTTTTAGAATGAGCAATGAGTTTTCCTCCCTATTTCCATAGAAAGGCTGGTGGCAGGTAAGGGGGATATTCTAAGAGAAGCTTTTATTTGTTGGTGTATCACTGACTTAGCTGCAATCACCACTGTTGAATCCTCTGCCCTTCCTGTTCTAGTAGCCTTAACTTTCCATCTTCCATCAAACTATATTTGCCTCACGATTGGTTGCTGCTGAATGAGCATTGCTGCCCAGGCTTTGTGAAACAGGTGCCCACTTGATTATTTGCACCAATGTGAAGTATGTGCTGTTGTGAAATGAGATGAACCATAGCTAGTTTATCTGGATAATAAAGAAGGAGAAAATCTTGTCTTTTGACAACTAGGAGAGAAAAATGCGTCACTTATAAATGGACGTTTCTAAAATAAACCAGTGGTAAAGCATTCAAAAGATGTCCTGCCACAGAGTTCATTTTTAAATTATTTTCTCAATTGAAATTATTAATAACTCTCTGACCTTTAAGGACTATTTTTATTCCCTTCTTGGTACATTGTAACAAACTAACATTTTTCAGTCACAATAAATTTGAAACAAAGTAAAGAACTAACTAGCTGTGCCTCATGATGGGAAAACATAAATCACTGACTCTCAGCCACTGCCTATAGCTAGAAAAGCCTTTGTCCAAACTAAAACACCGTGAGCTGGATGTGGGCCACCTTTTATTAGGCTGAAATAGCTTTAGGGATTCTCAGGGTGCTTCCTGATTAAGTAAGTCCCACCGTGGCCGGGCACAAGGGCTGGATAGTCAATCATTTGCTAATACAAATAGTTTGCCTCTTCACAGGGGACTTACAATATCATTATGAAATATAAGCTTCAGTATTTCACCAGAATTAAATAGCACATCAACAATTTTTCTACTTTTCAGCAAATTTGTGCTATAAATAGTCAAGCTTGGCTTTGTTTTTCATCCACTCCATTGGAAACTCAAAATGAACCAGGATTTTCAATGGGGCTTAATACCACCAATGGTTTCCAAATAGCTATTTGGGAGAGATAAGACTCACAGCCCGACCAAAGAGCCCTATTGTCTTGAATCTTTCTAGTCATTCTGCTGCAGATCCCCACTGGTCCTTTCTGTCATTCCAATCAATTCCATGAACAACAAAGCTGTTTGCCAACAAAAGCTCAACCAAACCCAGCATCATCGGGGAAGTAGCTTCCTGCAGATGTGATGCTTGGCCCTGGAGCTGGAAGTTCAGAGCTTCCTGGTGAGATGTGAAAAAGCAAAGACTCTAAGTCTCCACCTTAGCGGATGAGGCTTCTCATGTGTTATAGAGAAATAAAACTAAGACAAGGGTCTCAAGAAGAGTCTTCAAGTACAGTGAAGGCTTATTTTATGGTAATAATCACAGGCAGGTCTCCACCTCTACTGAGGCCAGAATAAGAGGAAGGGAATGCAGGCCGTGACAGCAGGGATCAAGGCATCAGGAAAGTAACTTGCCCAACAACACCAGGCCCCAGAAAAGTTTTTATATTTTTTTATTTTTTATTATTTTTTTTCATTAAATCATAGCTGTGTACATTAATGTAATCATAGGGCACCATGCGGTGGTTTTATATACAATTTGAAATATTTTCTTTTTTTTTCTTTTATTTATTTATTTTTTTGAAATATTTTCATCAAACTGGTTAACATAGCCTTCCTGGCATTTTCTTAGTTATTGTGTTAAGAAATTGATATTCTACATTTAGTAAGTTTCACATGTACCTTTGTAAGATGCACCACAGTTGTGGTCCCAACTATTACCCTCCCTCCACCCATCCTTCCCCCTCCCCTCCCTCTTTCCCTTCCCCATATTCTTAGGTTGTAATTGGGTTATAGCTTTCATATGAAAACTATAAATTAGTTTCACAGTAGGGCTGAGTACATTGGCTAGTACAGATTAATAAATTGTGGTATATGAACACCATGGAATATTATGCAGCCTTAAACAAAGATGGACACTTCACCTCTTTCATGTTTACGTGGATGGAGCTGGAACATATTCTTCTTAGCAAAGTATCTCAAGAATGGAAGAAAAAGGATCCAGAAAAGTTTTTTCAACCCACAACATTCTCATTGTCCTGAATTCACTCCAATCTCCAGCAAAATGTGGTGTGTAGGAAACCATGCTTGCATATTCTGTTGATTTTATCATAATTTTCATACTACATTTTACCTAGGAAGTACCAAAATGAAACGTGTTTTATTTAAAATGGATTATTAATTTAAAGAGGTAACTATAGAAAGATGATTTAAGGCTTAGGCTTTGGAATGAGAGCATTTAATTATTGGGCAAACTTAAGGTCAGTCTCCCCATGATGAAAATAACAATGTATAAAGTACTTAAGAGGGTGCCTGTTTTCCTAAGTCACTCAATAAATAGTAACTAAGAGTTACTACTATTTCTTTCTGAATGCTACATATAATATAGGAAACCCCTGTCTTAATTCTTTTCTGGCAGCATGGAAGCCACAGCCTGAATTCCCTAGCAGCACTCTGCATTCTGCCAGCTCTGCAGCTGCTGAAGTAGAGAGTAGCTCAGATGTGAAATAATCTGTGTCTACCTGGACAGATGTAATTGAGGGACAAGGAAGGTTCCCCCTACATTGGTATCTTGCATGAATTCCCCCACTGAGCAAACCTGCCACATCTCCACCATAGTGAGATTTTTAACAGAAGGGTCCCAACATGCCGTGATGCCAGATTTCTGTTCTGAGCATCTCAACAAGACTAATCCTACCGGTTTTGTCTGCGTAATTTTCCTTTATAATTAGACGTTTCTGTTCTTCACTTTCCAAAGCATGGCAACATCTGCCAACTCAGATATATCATGGTCTTAGTATCCCTGTGATAGTGATTATAAAAGAGATATCATGCACAAATTATGGCTGAAGGATAGTTTCCATCCTCAGAATATTTATCTACCAGGCCATATATATATTTCCTATATTATCGAGGGGAAATATTCATTGACTATGAAGAATAGCTAGATAATCAAGTGTCCACAGTATGTGGAAAGGGAGAATATGGCTTTCAATACGATGATGATAGTATTGGCATCATGTGTTAATTGCTATTTCTTGAATGTTTGATACTAATAAGGGAGGGGTGAGTTCTCCCTTCTCTGCTATATGATTCCTTATTAGTCTATAGGGAAATAGTGTATTTTTCTCTTCTCCCAATGGGTCAGGGCTTTACCATATAGAAATTTTCTAAACTCTTTGGTTCCTGTTTCTTACACTCTTTTCCCAGAAAGAGATATTGTCATCAAATGGATTGACCAGAGCCTGCGGCATTCCCAGACTTTTAAGAAGTACTTTTAAGAAGTACTTGAGAGTGCTGTGTGTTAAAGATGGGAACACTCTCCCACTGTTAGAGGGACTACAGCCTAGTTCAGCTTCTAGGAAAAGAAGAATGGAGGGTCCTCAAATAACTAAAAGTAGACCTTCCATTTGATCCTGCAATCCCATCACTAGGTATCTACCCCAAAGAAAAAAAGACATTTCACCATAAGGATATTTGCACTTGAATGTTTATAGTAGCACAATTCACAAATACTTGGCTTGATGGAAACAAGCCAAGTGCCTTTCAACATATGAATGAATTAATACATTGTGGTATATGTATACCATGGAATACTATTCAGCTATTTTTTTTTAAAAGACCAAGATTTCGTATCTTTTGTAACAACTGAATAGTTTTGGAGAATATCCTCCTAACCAAAGTATCACAAGAATGGGAAAATAAGCATCACATGTACTCAGTACCAATTTGAAACTAGTAGATTAACAAATACGTGCTCACATGAGAGAAAAACGAAATTAAATTCAAATGGAAGGGAAGGGCTTGAGTAAGTTCCGACCCCATGGGTAGGCTGCACGGGTACATGGCACACTTCCTAGGTGAAGGACGCAACCACAATGCAGGCGTTAACCTTATAAAAGCAATTTGTGTACCTAAGGATATGTACCCTCACGTTAGCCTGTGTGTCATTAGTTAACCTGAAATTAAACAAACAAAAGATATGGTTCTACTTTCTGCTCTTTCAGTGGCCTAGCTCATGCAGCAATACCTGGGGCATGAAAAGATACCCAAGGCCTACCTCTCAGGCCTCACCTCCTGCCACTCACACTATTTCTAGCTGTTCCCACCTGGACAGGATGGAGTAAGTAGCCCAACTTGGTTCTACTAACTTAGAATGGGGGTGTAATTTTAGGAAGGCTCACTTACTTCCACTTTTGGCACTGCAGCTTATGGAATGATACCACTTTCCAAAAAGTCCTGCATTAAGAATCAGTGGGAGAGGGAGACAGAGCCTTGGCTATGTGTGGTAGGGAGATTAAACAATGCCAAAGACATCCATGTTTTAATTCCAAGAACTGTGAAGATTTTCTTACTTGGTATACTGGTTATAAATTACCACAAACTGCTGGCACAGGCAGTGAAAATTTATTCTCTCACGGTTCTGGAGGCCAGAAACCCAGTGTATCGGCAGGGTAGTTCCTTCTTGGCAGCCTCAGAAGGAGAATCTGTCCTAAGCCTTTTTCTTGGCTTCTGTGGTTACTGATAATTCTTGGCCTTTCTTGGTTTGGGGAAATATCACTTCAGTCTCTTCCTCTGTTATCATGTGGCATTTTCCCTGTGTGTCATCTCCATCTCTGTATCCCCACGTGGCATTGTCCTGTCTGTGTGTCTATGCCCAAATTTTCGTTGTCCTGTTAGGATACCATTCATTGCTTTAGGCACACTCAGTAGGGCTTCGTTTTAACTTTGTCACATCTGCATACATGCTGTTTACAAAAAAGGTCACATTTGCGGTGGCTACCAACATATCTTCTTGGCAGACACAATTTGGCAGCAATAACACATGCCAAAAGGATTTTGAGGTTGTGATTAAATTAAGGATCATGCCATGGAGAGATTACCCTGGATTATCTAGGTGGGCAATCACAAGGGCCCTGCGAGCAGGAAACAAGAAGACTGGAAAGCTGAGAAGAGGTTGGAGTGATGTAGTTACAAGTCAACAAAAGCCAGCAGCCCTAAAAGCTGAAAGAGGTAAAGAACACATGCTGCCCTGCAGCCTCCAGGAATAATCAACCCTGCTGACACCTTCATTTTATCCCTTAAGACTCATTTCAAACTTGTATCTCCAAGATTGTAAGAGAGTAAATTTTGTTTTCCTTTAAACCACTACATTTATGGCAATTTGTTATAGTAGTAATAGAAAATGAATACATTGGGTAATTTTAAAAATCAGAATTTTATATTTTGTTTTTCATTGATACTTAGGGACATTGCTCCCTCAACAAAGGGAAAAATGGGGTCAGCGCACATAGCTCAGAGGCTAGGGTGCCAGGCACATACACTGGAGCTGGCAGGTTCAAATCTTGCCCGGACTTGCTAAATAACAATGACAACTACAACCAAAAAATAGCCGGCATTGTAGTGGGTGCCTGTAGTTCCAGCTACTTGGGAGGCTAAGGGAAGAGAATTGCTTAAACCCAAGAGTTTGAGGTTTCTGAAAGCTGTGATGCCACAGCACTCACCCAGGGCGACAGCTTGAGACTCTGTTTCAAAAAAAAGGAAAAATTGGCAATTAGTAGAATTTGAACACCAAAATCATGCCACAAATCTGTGACAACTAGGTTACACTACAGAGCTAAACCCCCTTGAGAAATTATCTCATGAACACCTTAAAGCAATCTTATGAAGTAGGTACTCTTATCAGTCCTGATAAAAACCTAAGAATTGAGGTTGAGGAACATTAAGTAACTTGTAGCTAATAATTATGGGGTCAGAACTTGAACCAGATCAGTCTGACTCCAGGAGTTACAGTCTTTCTTATCACTAAGCCATACTCTTCCCTACCCACCTGTCGTCAGGGAAATGACCTCACGGGACACAGAGCAGAAAACCTAGTCTGCAAATGACATAAAAGTGCCCCACTTGCAATTGGTCTTCAGATAGAGGAAACAGTTGTTGTTTAACCTGGGTACCTAAGGAGAGGGAGTGGTGTAAGGGAGGCCAAATAAACATCTTCTAGCCACAGATGCTACTATGAGATAATCAATTATCAGCTGTTGCTTGTAAAGCCAAGGAACAGTTAATGGTGCCAGTATGCAGTTGGAAGAAGAAGAATAACAGCCTTGGGCGCCCCATATGCCAGGGGATTCAGACTATGCACTATGTTGACCTGTTCTTCTGAAAACTGAACATGAAAAACATCAGTCCCTCCTCCTCCTTCCTTTGGGTTTTCTCTGCGCTGCTGGAAGATGTTCAGCATGTATGCTATCTCATGGTAGCATCGTGTGTGTGGCCTCACTTCCACTCTCAGGGCCTAACACAGTTCCTGTGATGTGAGCACTCCACAAACATCCGATACAACAGAACAGGTGTCCAGGATGCTTAGATCCACACACCCCTCTTCTATCACGCATCAGCTGTGTTATCTTGAGTAATTCACACCATCTCATCGGTCTTGCTTCTATATCATGAAATGCATATGCAAAGGCTAGGCATCAACGCCTCTACCTTATGGAGCACTTTAGACTTACAATGCTGAGCAAGATGTTCTACATAGAAGTTATTCCCTAATAAATATCCACAGGTCAGTAAATGGATGAACAGGTGGAGAAAGGGTAAAAAATAAGTAGGACACATTTTTATTGTCTCAAAGTGAAGCTAATATTGCAAAGTGCCCATGAAACACTGCCTGCTCCCATACCCTGGTTTCTCTTAGTGGGCTCAGGAGGCCAGAGCTTCCCCGGGGGCTACCAACTAGGTCAGAGTTAATGGATACACAAGCTCAACTGGGACAATCTAACTAGTTTTAACACATGTTGGTCAGGGCATCAGTGTTTGTGCATACAGGTCCTGGGTGTGTTTCAGTCTATCATATGAAGACATATATTCCTACCTCACTTGAAATTAAGGAGCTGATACAAGGTTCCATTATGACCCCATCCCTGGGAATGCTCTCACTTATTATATCAACCAATAGCTATCAATTTTTAGAAACAGCTCTGTTAAAAACTTCATACGATTTGTGCTATAACCTCCTGTTAAGATATTAAAATCAACATACATGTCAAAGTTTAAGAAATCCCATCCTCGGCAGGACTATGAATGTCAGGTAGAGGTCAGCACACCCATGGGACTTGTCACTGACCACTCTGCTCAAGGCAATTTGCTTGTCTGAGCTTCAGCTTTTTATCTTTAAAAGAAGGGATCCATTCTGGATCCTTTCCTTGGTCTTCAAGATCTCTTGGTGTGGTCCTTGCCTGCCTTTCCAAACTTTGGCAAACCACTTTTCCCTTCACCCTCTCTGCCCTCTGTGCTGGTCTTTTCTCTGTTCCCAAATATGTGAGCTTTTACACAGTTTAGGGTCCTGATACTGTTTCCTCTACCTGCAAGTGATCTTTTCTCACCTTTTCACATCACTGACTTTGTCTCCACCAAGTCTAACCACAGATGTTACTATGAGATAATTGATACTCAAACACTTCCTCCGCAGAGAAGACTTTTCTGATTGTCCAATCTTATGTTGCCACCCAATTACTATCATACAATCTTGTTTTCTTTTCTTCATAGCATTTATAAGTATATAATGTTTCCTTGTATTTATTTGTTGTTTGTCTCTTTCCCCTAGACTATAAAGATCTATGTAGGTAGATCCTAAACAAGATGTGTAAGTGTTTGCAGAATGATTCCTTAGGTTCCTTCTGTGCAGAAGGTTCTATATTGTGTTATGTATTCATATCCCACCCTTCTAACTCCCCAAAACCCTGTGACCACTACTAACACCAGACAAATGCTGATGTGTTGCATGAGGGTCCATGTGGTGTGAAGGTTCCTACAGCTGTGCCTGAGATTCTGTTGCAAGTTCTGTGCTTTGGAATTCTGCCTGATTGGCTTCTGGAGAGTTCCATCTGGCCACCTCCTTTCTCCCCCTCAGGCTAGGGATCCCTCCTTGTTCTAAACCAATAGGGATATGATACCTATGCAGGTCAACTGAGTGAGAGTGAGCATCTCGTAGGGAAGCCTCCTTGTTGCTTTCCTGTCTTCCCTCCTAGGTGTTTTCCATGTCCAAGAGGCACTAAACACACAAGAACTCCATACTGTTGAGACAAACTACCTTTCCCTACTTGAAACAGAACTGAGATAAAATCTCGCTGTAAACCAAGGATTAATCTGTATCATACACCAAAAATAATCAATATATGAAGAAAGTAAGACTATCAAAAGTAAGGAGACACTGAGACCAAAATTACATCTACTTTTTGACTATGGGAGCCTAGATTAAAGGAAATCCCAAAAGGATTGAAGATTTAAGTGCAAATTTACATGTTCTCAAAAGAAGTTCTTGTACTACAAATTCTTTAGTTTCCTTTCTCTTCTATCAGAGGTAGAATACAATCTTAGATCTTTTCTCATGTTGAGCTCTAAAACATACGGAGTTTCAGAACTGCTTTGTTTCCAGAAGAAGGGCAGAGGATGAGAAAGTGAGAGGAGTGTAAGGGTACCATAATAATGTTTGCTGTACTCATGAGAAACTTGTTTCTATGTATGAAATTCTGTTTGCTCATTTGATTTATCAAGCAGACTAGTGAAGAATATCATGAATGCATTTCCTGAACTAGACTGGCTATCCATGAAATACATTTTAACATTTTAACCAGATTTTTAGAAGGAGGAAAATGTTTGTATATTTTCATTATCTATTCAAATGGTTGCACTTTAACAAATATACTTGTAATTGGTATGGCAGCTGAGAAAGGAAAACACTACCATGTCACTAATGGAAAATTGATTCTATTTAGAGATGAAGAGAAAGAACAAATTACAAAAGTCAGAGATGCCTAATCAGTGCCTTTAAAAAAAAAAGTAATATTCTGGTCTGTACTAATATTAGATTCCATAAACATAACACACAAAATTCTAGGAGAAAAAAATTCCCAGTTAATGGTAGGCTGTTTATAACTCAGAGAATGCAGAAGTTGGCAGTGACCTAGATAACGTGGCAGCAAAATATGATATTATGTGAGCTATCTTGTATGTTAGATAACCTGGATAAAACAATATATCTGGGTTATGGGCGTTCCTAAGGCTTAATACAGGCAACTATGGTATCACTTTAATCTTTAGATTCCCCCAGCACCAAGAATCATGCTTGACATAGAGTAGTTCAGTCAACATTTGCTTCAAGAGAGTATAAATTAGCATTCCAACTCTGGTATCAGCAAACATGCTGCCATCCTGCTCTGCTGCTAAGAGATTCACTCTGGAGATTTTAAATCACAGGGACCATACTCACCCTTGCAGCAAAAGTGTTAAAAGTTATGATATATAGGATGTAAGTGCAAGGAATTACTGAACTATAACAACAAAAATTATGGTTGTTTATATTGCAGAACTTTCTTAAATCTTGAGAAATAAAATACTTAGAAAAAATATATTACAAATACATAGTCAAAACAGAAGAATCTGTACCAGAGTGTCCCTCTGGGGTGAATTTATATGTGTGTGTGTTATATTCAAAAGTGTTTATGTCAGGAGCTTATTTGTATAACTACTCTAAACCTTTATTTATTTTTTATTTATATATGTATATATTTTGAGACAGAGTATCACTTAGTCACCCTTGGTAGAGTGCTGTGGTGTCATAACTCACAGCAACCTCAAACTCTTGGGTTCAAGTGATCCTCTTACCTCAGCCTCCCAGGTAGCTGGGACTAAAAGCACCTGCCACAATGCCCAGGTATTTTTTTAGAGATGGGGTCTAGCTCTGGCTCAAGCTGGTCTGGAACCTGTGGGCTCAGGCAATCCACCCTCTTCAGCCTCCAAAGTGCTGGGATTACAGGCATGAGCCACTGCACCCAATCTCTAAACCTTTTTATAAAAGAAAGCATTTTTATATCTAGTCAAGTTTCAAAACTTGTGAATAAATTTTAAAAACAAATTGGAGATGTAAGATAACTAATGTTTCTAGAGCTAATGCTGGAAAGACTTAATGCAGATTAATGAAGAAGTAAAGAAAATTGCCACTGTCTCTTAACAACCTTCCTTGTACTCTATGTAAAGCAGTATGAGATCATAATCAAGTTGGCCTAAAATTAATCAGACTGGACATAAACATGAAAACTGAGAAAGAGCAGGATTTAATAAAAATGTAAAAGTATACCTATGTGTAATAATAACAGCTACAGGGAGCTTTTCTCTTTACTACCTGATATGGTACCATCATTCCACGTAACTATGAAAAATAGTAAGGACCACATTACTGAACATTTTTTAGAACTAAGAAGATGCAAGGAATAATTTCTATTCCTTTAAATTTACTGAGGTTAGACTTGTGACCTAAGATGTGATCGATTTTGGAGTATGTTCCGTGGGCTGATGAGAAGTATGTGTATTCAGTTTTGTTGGGATGAAATGTTCTGTAGATGTCTGCTAAATCCACATGTTGGATGGTTAGGTTTAAATCTAAAATTTCTTTGCTCAGCTTCTTATTGGAGGTTCTATCCAACACTGCCAAAGGAGTGTTGAAATCTCCAACTATTATGGAGCTGGAGGAAATCAAGTTGCTCATGTCTGTTAGAATTTCTCATATAAATTGAAGTGCATTCTGGTTGGTTGCATAAATATTAATAATTGAAATCTCATCATATTGAGTATTACCCTTAACAAATATGAAGTGACCATTCTTATCCTTCGTTACATTTGTTGGTTTAAAGCCTATTGTATCTGCAAATAGAATTGCAACACCTGCTTTTTTCTGATTACCATTTGCCTAAAATATGAATGACCATCCTTTCACCCTGATCTATATTTATCTTTTAAGGTAAGATGTGTCTATTGTATGCAGCAAATCTCTGGCTTGAGGTTTTGTATCCAGTCAGCTAACCTGTGCCTCTTTAGAGGACAGTTTAAGCCATTCACATTAATGGAGAATATTGATAGGTCTGGTAAAATTTTGAGTATTGAGTTTTTCAAAAGTCCAGTGGACATTTCTAATCCTTTTGCCACTGTGGAAGTTGGAGTTTGATCAAAAGTTTCTGAGTGAGTTTACTTTTGTGGTAGAGGATTGGGCTGGTCATTATGGAGGATAGGTCTGAGAATATTCTGAAGAGCTGGTTTGGTTATGGCAAATTTCTTCAACATATGAATGTCATTAAAGTATTTAATTTACAAGATCCAGGGTTGAAAGTTTATTTTGCTTTAGGAGATTAAAAGTCGATCACCACCCTCTTCTGGCTTGAAAAGTTTCAGCAGAGAGATCTGCAGTCATTCTAATATTCTTCCCTTTGTAGGTAATGAATTTCTTACATCTGGCTGTTTTCAGAATTTTCTCTTTCATATTAACACTAGTGAAGTTAATCATGATATGCCTGGGGGATGTCTTATTCGGATTGGTCGTTCTGGGGTTCTGAAACTGTCTGCTATCTGAATTTCAGAATCTCTTGGCATGTCTAGAAAATTCTCTTTCATAATTTCATTGAGAAGGGCCTCTGTGCCTTGCAAGGCCACTTCATCACTTTAGGGATTCCAATGAGGCGGATATTAGCCTTCTTCAAATTATCCCAGAGCTCTCTGAGAGAATGATCCATTTTTGCTCTACATTTCTCTTCCTTCTTGAGAGTTTGGGAGTGTTCAAAGGCTTTGTCCTAAATGTCAGAAATCCTTTCTTCTGCTTACTCCACTCTGTTACTGAGGGATTCTACTAGTTAGGATATATAGGATGTAAGTGCAAGGAATTACTGAACTATACCAACAAAAATCATGGTTGTTTATATTGCAGAACTTTCTTAAATCTTGAGAAATAAAAATACTTAGAAAAAATATATTACAAATACATAGTCAAAACAGAAGAATCTGTACCAGAGTGTCCCTCTGGAGTGAATTTATATGTGTGTATGTTATATTCAAAAGTGTTTATGATCTTTGAGGCTGCGAATTCTTGCTTCAGTGCATCACAATCTTTGGTGGTTTTGTCTTTAAATTCGTTAAATTCTTGAGACAACTTTAGAATTTCTCCTTGAATTTCTAATTCCAACTTTTGACTTGCTCCTCGAATTCCTAATTCCAAATCTTCCTCCATTCTATTAATCTTGTTTGTAATCCAAATTCTGAATTCAATTTCTGATCTCTCAGGCCAGCTGTTTATGAATGGGATCTTCAGTTACACCTGCCATATCTTTCCTTGGGGGGATTGATCTATTCTGGTTATTCATGTTACCAGAGTTTTTCCGCTGATTCTGCCCCATGATTATTTTACACTGTTTGATTTTTTCCCCTGCAGCTTTGTCAAGGACCCATACAGTGCTATGGCCTGAGAAACTGGGGACCTGTTTGGTGTGGTGGGGCTGAGTGGTTCTGTCTTGTTTTCAGCTGGTCTCTGTCCAACCTTGGTGAAACAGTTACTCTGGGTTGAAATCTCAGCTGTGGAGAAATATCAGCAATTAAGTCACCCAGCCCCCCACTGGCAACAATTGGAAAAGGAAAATCAAACCTTCCTACAACCACACACCCAGGGCACCACTTGAATTGTCCTTGGGCAATTCACTCAGTTGAAAAGGTCCAAATCAATTGTCTCAGTCAGCACCTGTCTCAGATGGGAGAGTTTAAAAGGTCTCTGGTAACTGGATCGCAGGGGTCTGGTGACAACTCAGATATGGCTTGCTCCAGTGCTCCGTGAAGTCAGGAGGACCCACCCAGCAAATAGATGAGTCTGGGAAGGTTGATGCCTCCTTCCCCACCTTGCACCTCTGTCACACCCAGTCACTGATAGCCCCACAAGGCTGTGACACAGTTGCCTCCAGTGAACAGACACTCCAGGGATTTGCACCTGTCTGAACCACAAGGAAATCTATATCTCCTCAGCCAGGCCACTGCACTCTGCCTCTATCCAGCACAGGGAAGTGAGGCCTGACAACCTCGGGTGCTTGATGGAGGCTGGTGGGTGTTCACTCAGTTCCAGCCCCGCCCCTGATTGATGTTACTGACAGAACAGAACAACTTTGCGGGAATTTGTTTCTGTCCCTGCTAAATTCCCCTGCAGAAGAGAAGCTGTTTTGAGTTCCCAGAGCCTGCACCTCAGGCTCTGTCTTTGCTCCTGCAGGTTTGTATTTGGTTAGCTGTCAGTTCTAGCCTCCTACCTTGCTTGGTCTATAGGCTGACGATCTCCTGAGGGCTGAAACCCATAATTTCTTGGTTCAACTATTTTAACTACTTTTCAACAAACCAGCTTATCTACATGGCAGTGCACCCAGTTACTACCCCAGTGTTTTTCATCTCACAGCACACTCGAACCTATAGTTAAACTTCTGTGGCACACTTAAATTATATTCACTTAAAAAACAAGAGTTAAAGAAAAAGAATATACTTACTGTGCTTTTACTTCTTTTGAAAATTAATAATCTTTAAAATTTTTCATGGCACACCTAAGACCCTCTCATGGCAAGGTATTTATTGGTTTGAAAAACCCTGCTAGAGTAAGGACTAGGGTGGAAGATTTCATGTGACATGTTCTATCCATGTGACATGTTCTGTCCGACACATTCATTTTATTTTTTTATTTTGGATAATTTCCAGGAGAATATGAGACATGTTTTTCTACTGGCAGGGGAGATAAATCCTTTATTGAAAATATAAATAAGTCTCCATCATTTTCAAAATACTACAAGACAGATATTCCTTTAGAGTAAACTCAACAATGCTAATGTAATGCAGAAATAATAAAAAAGTAATCAACATCAAAAGTCAGTTTCTATCTCAAAAATTAGAAACAAGCTGGTTTTTCTCTGATACATCTAAGGATTGGCCAGCGTAAGATCAACTTTGAACCTCTTTGAAGAAGGCAGAGTAATGCTTGGATGTTTTTATTTGCATTGTTTATTTTAGGCTTGATCAGAGACTTAATGTTACCTGGAGAAGTGACTAAAATCGATTATTTGAGCAAATCACCTATAAGCAATCTTAGAAAGCATCTGTGCTTATCTCTTTAAATTAAGCCTCTGACCCTCATTATCATCTAAGCAAGAAAATATCAGCTAGATTTTAATTTAGTCCACCAATAGTTTTCTCATGATGCCTCCCAGTCAAGAGCCACATGTATCATCTGAGTTTTATTTAATTATCTAACACAACTGTCTTTGAATGTAAATCATAAATTTTGGCCAAAGACCTAAGGTAATAGATATCAGACCCCAAAATGAAGTTCTGGCCCCAAATTGTATGTTTTCAAAACAGGTAGCCAAGACTAGCTATGACTTTTGGATACCTCATTTATATTAAAAAGGGAAAGGTGTCAAGTGCTGGAAAATAACAAGAAAATTTGTGTAGAAATTTCTTGAACAGGTGCTGCCATGTGGCCACCTCCTTTCCCTAAAGGTAAAGGAGGGACAGGAGTGCTTCAAGGAGACCACCTAGAGAGCTTGATAAATCCTTGAACTTTGAGAGGCAAAGCGGACTGGGGTCTCACTTCTCATCTTCTCTTTTTATTTCTGTTCCCTGTCCTTTCCTCCCATCCTCCAGAAATCTAGAGCAGGGTTGGCAAACTTTGTCTACTAAGAATCAGAGTCAATATTGTAGGCTTTGCAATCTATATGGTATCTTGCACATTACAAAGCCAAAGTAACCATGAACTATGTATAACGTAATGAATGTGATTGTTTTCCGATAAAACTTTATTTACAAAAACGGGGAGTAGACCAAAGTTAGTCTATAGGCCAGAGTTTGCCAATGTCTGATGTCTGATCAGTTTGAATTATGTATTCCACACGGAATATCAAATCATCAATCACATTGTACCTCATAAATATATATAGTTACGATTTAATAAAAAATTAAATTAAAAAAAGTTTCTTTGCAGCAAAGCCCAGAGAGTGGCTGCTGCATTTCTCTAAGTCTAACATAAAACTGCAAACAAAGATGTTTGAAGGCCTCCTGTGGCCCAGTATAACACCATGTCAGGAAGGGACAGCCAGCCTAGAACTGCTTGAATTCTATCAAAAAGGTCTACCTCAGAGGAAAACAGATTGCTAATGGGGAGATTATTATGGAAGGAGTTGCCAGAATGTAAGAATGGGAGGAGGAAGTGGTAGGGCTGAATAAGAAGGACATGAGTGAGAAAGAATAGATAAGGCTGCGATAAGGTTCCTGCACACAACACGCCCAGCTGGGGTGAAGAGGAGCTCTCACTATTGCCCTCAAAGTGTCCAGAGAATGCTGTATCAGAGATTCCCAGAAGTGCCTTCCAGGATCTCTCCCCAAGAAGCAGAGAAGACCCCTTTTCAGTATATAAATTTTAAACAAAGCAGGGACTACAAAAATATTCTTTTATTTTGATTCCATTACCTATGTTGTTTTGTTCAATATATCAGACATGGAAACATCACCTACACACGCCTATACAAGAAAAAATAAATAGGTCACTGAAACAACTAGCTGGGTTACCAACTCAAGTAAATATTTCCACAATTGCCCCAATTCTCCAATTTCTATTTTAGTCCAGTAGTGGTTCTTGAATGTCAGCAAGCATCAGAATTACCTAGAGGGCTTCTTGAAAAGTGCAGATCACCGAGCCCCATTGGCACCGTTTCTGGTTTAGTGAGACGGATAGGGCCTGGGAATCTGCATTCCTAATGTGTTCCCAGGTGATATGCGCATTAGTGAGTCTGATCCCAGACCACACTTTGAGAACCATTAGTTTAAGGCAAGCCTGGTTTCCAGCTGTGAGTTGCCATCTCACCAAGAATAGAACTTTCTAGTGTTCTTTGGACACATGTAATACTTGAGTTGCTCCTCTGAGTCATCAGTCAGATCCAGTTCAGTTTCCAGAGAACAACTATGGCTATGCAATGATTCATTTGTGTTGCCAACATCATTTCTCTCTTCTTGGGTCATGAGAAAGTTTTCACCAGGAACCTAAACTTTCTGGCCTTGCCTTTCCTCTGCTTATGTATGACATGAAAGTCGTTTTCTGCCACTATCAAGCATTTTACAGAGTCACCAATCTATCCAGTGCAGAAAAGGATACTGAAGAGAGTTTACTGACATATTGTCTGAGATTGTCATGATCCATGAGTGGCAGAAAACAGACACCCAGTGAGTAGGCAGATTTCCACCTGGCAAGAAGATGGCTGTAATGAGCACCAATGTGAAATGACGGATGGTAATAGAAAGTAGAAAGTGGATGAGAAAATTAGCTTTCCTCGTTTCACATCTGCACGACAGGGGAGCTGCCAATCACCCTCTCCAGAGAGACAGGCTTATCTGGGTTCCTGATCACGTGCAAAGCCATGTTCTCCTAAGTTTAAAAAAAAGGAGGGAGGGGAACCAGCATGAAAAAAATAGAAGCAGTCTGTTAGAGAGCTTTAAACAAATGTGGAGCTGCGAAACAAGCTGTCACAAATTGGCACAGAGAATGCAGAAAATCAACGTGAAATGAAAGCTGCCTCTCCCAACAAAATAAAGCCGGCAATTAACTCTTCCCATTATTACTTCATGCTGCAAGCTGTTTAAACCCCAGAATGCAGGTTGCCAGGGAAGAGGCCAATGCTCGACTCTCTCCTACTGCACGGGTACCTAGAAAAAAATAGGCATGCAGGTGGCAGAGAAGAGCCTACTTTTCTTCCATATCTAGGTTCATTTATAGAGGTGTACACACACACACACACACACACACACACACACACACTGTATTGGCACATAAAACTAAGAACAGATCTAAGTCTCCCAAGTTACACTTGTATCCCAGATGGAGTAGGAAGGACACAGAATAGAAAACCATCTCTCAAGGATCTTAATAATACTTATATTAAGAAATATATAAGTATAAATTCACCACTTTAAGAAACGCATTAAAATTTTAGTCTGTACTACAAAGCCATAGTGGTCAAGACAGCATGGTACTGGCACAAAAACAGAGACATAGACACTTGGAATCGAATTGAAAACCAAGAAATGAAACTAACATCTTACAACCACCTAATTTTCGATAAACCAAACAAGAACATACCTTGGGGGAAAGACTCCCTATTCAATAAATGGTGTTGGGAGAACTGGATGTCTACATGTAAAAGACTGAAACTGGACCCACACCTTTCCCCACTCACAAAAAATGATTCAAGATGGATAAAGGACTTAAATTTAAGGCATGAAACAATAAAAATCTTCCAAGAAAGCATAGGAAAAACACTGGAAGATATTGGCCTGGGGAAAGACTTCATGAAGAAGACTGCCATGGCAATTGCAACAACAACAAAAATAAACAAATGGGACTTCATGAAACTGAAAAGCTTCTGTACAGCTAAGGAGACAATAACCAAAGCAAAGAGACAACCTACACAATGGGAAAGGATATTTGCATATTTTGAATCAGACAAAAGCTTGATAACTAGGATCTATAGAGAACTCAAATTCATCCACATGAAAAAAGCCAACAATCCCAAATATCAATGAGCAAGAGACATGAATAGCACTTTCTCTAAAGATGACAGACGAATGGCTAACAAACACATGAAAAAATGTTCATCATCTCTATATATTAGAGAAATGCAAATCAAAACAACGCTGAGATTTCATCTAACCCCAGTGAAAATGGCCCACATCACAAAATCTCAAAACTGCAGATGCTGGCATGGATGTGGAGAGAAGGGAACACTTTTACACTGCTGGTGGGACTGCAAACTAGTACAACCTTTCTGGAAGGAAGTATGGAGAAACATCAAAGCACTCAAGCTAGACCTCCCATTTGATCCTGCAATCCCATTACTGGGCATCTACCCAGAAGGAAAAAAATCCTTTTATCATAAGGACACTTGTACTAGACTGTTTATTGCAGCTCAATTTACAATCGCCAAAATGTGGAAACAGCCTAAATGCCCACCAACCCAGGAATGGATTAACAAGCTGTGGTATATGTATACCATGGAATACTATTCAGCCGTTAAAAAAAATGGAGACTTTACATCCTTCGTATTAACCTGGATGGAAGTGGAAGATGTTATTCTTAGTAAAGCATCACAAGAATGGAGAAGCATAAATCCTATGTACTCAATTTTGATATGAGGACAATTAATGACAATTAAGGTTATGGGGGGGGAAGCAGAAGGAGGGATGGAGGGAGGGGGGTGGGGCCTTGGTGTGTGTCACACTTTATGGGGGCAAGACATGATTGCAAGAGGGACTTTACCTAACAATTGCAATCAGTGTAACCTGGCTTATTGTACCCTCAATGAATCCCCAACAATAAAAAAAAAAAAAAAAAAAAAAGAAAGAAACGCATTAAAGAACACAACAATTTGGGCGGCGCTTGTAGCTCAGGGAGTAGGGCGCTAGTCCCATATGCCAGAGGTGGCAGGTTCAAACCCAGCCCCGGCCAAAAAAAACAACAATTCAAACTTCTCATACGGTTAGCTTTTCAACTCTATTTTTGCTTGAGTGAGCGCCAGCATGAAATGTAATAGAAAATGTAAAACTATTGTGAACTGCACTGGGACTTTATGGACACTTTGTATAAATAATCATGAATAAACAAAATAACTAAAACAGTTACAGAAGTCCTAAACAGGTCCTCCTGGGAGGCACCTGTTGCTCAGTGAGTAGGGCACTGGCCCCACATACCGAGGGTGGTGGGTTCAAACCCAGCTCCGGCCAAACTGCAATAAAAAAATAGCTGGGCGTTGTGGTGGGTGCCTGTAGTCCCAGCTGCTCGGGGAAGCTGAGGCAGGAGAATCACCTGAGCCCAAGAGCTGGAGGTTGCTGTGAGCTGTGACACCATAGCATTCTACCGACGGTGACAAAATGAGACTCTGTCTCTAAGAAAAAAAAGAAAAAAGGTCCTCCTACAAAGACCAGTGTATTGATTTATTTCACTAATTAACGATACAATATTGTTCTGAATCGGGACACAGTTGCAACAATGATGAGCTATAATTATACCAACAGACTTCAAAACTATAAAGTACTATAAAAAGGGATTATAGATGGTGAAAAATGATAGTATTATTCATTATAGTATTATTATAAATATGGAAAGTTTATTTTTAAAATAATAGTATGCTTAGGTATAAGCACAGTTATCAGTCAAGACAATTTCTGCTATGGTAACAAACAATGCCAAAATCACAGTTGTTCAGTACACAACAAAGGCAGACTCCTTGCTTAGACTATTTCTAATTTTGTTTTTTTGTTTTGTTTTGTTTTTTGAGACAGAGTCTTACTTTCTTGCCCCCCGCCCCCCACCCAGAGTTCCATGGCAATATAGCTCACAGCAGCCTCAAACTCTTGGGCTCAAGCCATTCCCTTGCCTCAGCCTCCTGAGTAGCTGAGTCTATGGGTGCCCACCATAATACCTGGCTATTTTTAAGAGACTGGGTCTCACTCTTGCTCAGGCTGGTCTCAAACTCAGGAACTCAAGAGATCCACCTGCCTCAGCTTTCCAGAGTGCTGGGATTACAGACCTGACCTATTTCCAACTTTGGTCAGCAAGGGAACCCTGTTAGCCCTAGTCACTCAGGGGCTCACGCTGTGGTAGGTTCCACACAGACATTTATTTTCACACACATCAAGGCAAAATATTTGGGAACACAGCAAATCACATTTGCTCCTAAACTTTCTGTCCAGAAGAGATTACGTTACTTCTCTCATTTCATTAACCAAAGTAAGTTCTGACCATGCCTACTATTAAAAGGAGTCGAAGAATGAAATTCTACTGTGTTCCAGAAAAAGGAGAGCTAGAAGTATATGGTAAACAATAGCAATGACAGCCACAATCACCAATCACATTTCTAGTCTGGACAACTGTAACACCGTCTTATGTAACCTACCTGTTTCTCTATAAGACTGCCTTTTATCTAGTCACACAGGATCCAGAGGGTGTGAGATCTGTTTTTAACATAAATCTAAGTCGTTTATATCACTCTTGATGCTTCCATATCCCTTCAGTGACTATGCCTTTAATTTATAATAAGATTAACATCCCAACCATGGATTATAAGGGTTCACACTATCTAGTAACTGCCTACCACTAGGCCTCATCTTTCTACCTACAATTCGAAGCAGCAAAATCTCTTTCACTGTTCCTCTACTCATAACCATGTCTTGGCCTTCAACTTTCTCCTTGTAAAGCTTTTCCCATGGGCTGTTCCCCCTGCCTGGCACCCCCATCCCTGACCTGGCTCACCACTGCTCACTCATTTAGCATGGGGCTTTTACTGTTCCACATCTCTCTTACAGATCTTTTAAAAATATTACCCTCATAGTAACTAACACACATTTAATTATACATTTATAGTTATATAGTTTTCATGTCTTTATTTAATATCTTTTTTTTTTTGGTTTTTGGCCAGGGCTAGGTTTGAACCCGCCACCTCCAGCATATGGGACCTGCGCCCTACTCCTTGAGCCACAGGCACCACCCTATTTAATATCTTAATCTCTGGAAATTCAACGAAGGAATAATGTGTTTTTCCCCCACCGATACCTGGTACTCAGCACACAACTTGTCATAGAGTAGGCACTCATCTACCACATGAATAAGTAAGTTTATTTATTTATTTTTTTTTTGGTTGCAGTTCAGCCGGGGCCGGGTTTGCACCTGCCACCCTCGGTATATGGGGCTGGCGCCTTACCGACTGAGCTACAGGCACTGCCCCGAATAAGTAAGTTTAATGCACTGCAACTATTATGTCAGATAAAGATCAACATGTCAGTTAAAATCTGTGTAGCACAAAGCTACTAATCTGAAATTTAAACTGCAAATGCAAATGTTAGAATTACACATGCCTTTATGTCTTTGTCTACACTTCACAGTTTATAAAGAATACTTGTATCCATTACAGCAAATGGTCCTTCCAGTGCACACCTGGTAGGTCAGGTTATAGAGTTACCATTTTACGATGAGAAAATGGAAAGCAGAGAGAAATGCAGAGACTTGCCCAGTATTGCGCTGCTGGTAAGGGGCACAGCCAGAAGGTAAATTAGAAACTGACTGCACATCTGCTTCTGGGTCCACACGCCGTCCTGTCTCCCGATTCAAGAAGGTCAGCCTTGAAAGTATTCATGTGGGGACTGTGTTAATGAAAGGAAGATTATTAACACAACACCTGGGCCAGATTCTGAATAGCTATGCAGAGAATGACCTTCAGTCTCACTATTTATTTCAGAATTTCAGCCCAAAGGAATTGATGGGGCAAAAGAAGAACTTCATCAAGGGTTCAGCTTTATAAATATACCTCTTCCTGATAGCTCTAAGGACCTTGAAAGCTCTACCATTAGTTGATGCCAAAGCATGTCTCTAAGAAGCCTTTTGCAATACTCACATGCTTGGTAGGGTGATGTATTCAACTATGACCACATTTATTCAAGAAACACATATTGAGTACCTACTGTATGTGAAACTCTGTGCATGATGTAACATACCAGGTTGGCCGGGAATGGAGTCGGGGGCTTCTGGCTGTAGTGGGGGTGTAGGGTAGGTTGGGGGAGGGAATGCCCTGGGGAAGACTGCAGAGAGGAAATGAGCAGCTACTGGGGAGGCAGGCACTTCTCAGGCACCAAACACTTTGTAACAAAAGGCAGAAACACAAAAGAAGATAGAAGGTAAAGATCACAATCGTGCCCTAAATGTGACTAATCAACTCAATCTGGGTTTGAAAAAAAAATTATTCTTACGCGTTGAGTTCTCCTGAAAAGTCCAGCTTAATGATTGAATTTCAGCCACTGTAGAAACAAGTTCCATCCCCACTTCCAATAGCTGTTGGAGGTAGACACTTATCTTTCCCCTTTCCTTCTAGGGCCCAACTCCAACCTTCCCCTCTTTCCTTTTAATGCTTCTCTATTTCCAGTTCCTGCAACAAGGTGCTCCCCACCCCCATGCACATTTCTCCTTTTTCTCAAAAGTGAGATTTAAAATTCATGTTAGATAGGACTGACCTAGGAACAAGGAACTCCACTTGGCTGGGCAGAGAGCCACTGCAACTTATCACACACCAAAAAGGATACTAAATAGTTGTATTGGCTCTAATTCTGTTCACATCCACATAAAAGAGCTGCATAAAATATTAAGTGTGTGTAGTCACTTGCTTCAGAGATAAATGATAAGACTCGTTAGTCTTGATAAAAGAGTTTTTTTTTTTTTAAATATGAGGTTGGGTAATTAATATCCTCAAGAGGCACTGTAGAGATAGTGAACATTCAGAGGTAGTCTACACGCTGGAATCTGATTTTAACTGGGTCGTTGCTCCAGCAATAACTTAGATCTTTAGAAGAAAGTGAAACCAAGTTTTCTTTTTCCCAAATAGTAAAAGAGTCAAATCACTTCTGAACCTGCAACTTTTATGACCGATGCAATCAAGAAAATTTTCATCAGCGTGCCTACACACCACACTCTACCCATTCTTCTAATGACTCACTCCATCCATCCAGGAACCCACTTCATCTTCTAAAACATACGAGCCCAGAGGGAACTCGCCTACTGGGAAGAAGGCAGGATGGCACCCCAGAGGCCTGTGGCTCTCAGTGAGGGCCCTGATGACCGCCCTTTAGAGAATACCTAAATAACTCACTCCTCCCCATCATGCTGGCTAACTTTTATTTTTCTCTGGCATTTACTATCCCTTATATATTCATGAATATACACACACATCTTCACATACATACATGCACATATATTTTTCTCTACTTTATCTACCAGCATGATGGTTTCATGAGAATGAAGTCTTTGTTTACTCTCTGTGTCTTGAACAATATGCTCCAACGATGTATGTGCTCAATAATTACCAAATAGACTCATACTTTTCTCCATGTTGCTTCCTCTCAGCAGGGCTGAGACAATGAAACAAAGAATAACATAGCTAAATAATATTGCCTAACTCCATTCCAACCCAGACCATTAAAGCTAACAACACAAATCAAGATCTTCCTATGATTTGCACAGAATAGCCAAGACCACACAAATCACAGTGTAGGCTTAAAATGGGAGTTTGTTTCTGCAACAAATGCTGGATATGTGATAGTATTTAACTCCTGAATAAGCCTACCTGGGAGATGAACAAGTCATGGACAGTGTTATATCCAAGATAATACTCAGAGTTAATAAAGGAAAATGTAAAGATTAATAATCAAAGGAAAGCAATAAAAAGTTCATTTATTTTAAAAGCTTACTGTAATCCAGAAATTTGTTTAATTTTTATGATTAATAATAAATGATAAGTTCTTTACAATATTTGACCTTAAAAAGGTGAGGAATTAGGGTGGCGCCTGTGGCTCAAAGGAATAGGGTGCCAGCCCCATATTCTGGAGGTGGCGGGTTCAAACCCAGCCCCGGCCAAAAACAGCAAAAAAAAAAAAAAAAAAAAAAAAGAGGTGAGGAATTAATGGGATAGAAATCCTAACTCTGCTGCTCACTCATGCTGTATACTTAGGCAGATAACTACATACATCTGAAACCACAAATTCTGATTAGTTGCAAAGTGGGGAGGGTTCTAATAGGTTCTAATAAGCTCCTAACTTATAGGGTTGTTGCTAAAGTACAACAAAGAGAATTTTAATCAGTGTGCCCACACATCACACTCTTTTGCCCACTGTCTGCTGGACTATAGAGTTACGTTGACCTCATGGTGAAACTCTTGCTGGGTCATGTTCCAGGTAGTAAAGAAATCCATTTAGAAGACTCTACCTATGAGGTTATTCATGGAAGGGCAGACATTCTCACACTCTTGAGCTCTTTACTCCCTCAGTTCTCTGTAGAGATTAGAGGCTAACCACACTTAGCCTGGTGCTACGCACAACTCTGATGCCTGTGGGTTGGTTGATTTCCTTTGCAAGAAAGCAAAAAAGGGCCTGATTCTTTCTTTATACTTTGAATAAATAAAAAGCACCATTACTCTTTACTCCTTAAAACAGAAAAGTATTCCCCAGGGATATTTGTTCTAGTGTGGAGGAAGGAGTTCAGACTTAGATTTAGAAAATCAGAGCTTGAACCTTGACTTCACTATTCTATATGTGACCCTAACATGAAATATCTACTCTCAATGAAACTGTTTCTTCATCTGCAAAATGGAGATAACAAAATACCACTCTTGTGAGGTTGTTCAGAAAATGATAAGGATACTAGACAGGAATGTGCTTCGCAATTGGGGAAGGGCTCTACCACATGTAAGCTATTTCAGCTGGGTGAGCCTGGAGGTTATCTTTCGTGTTAACAATAATACCCCTTTACAACTTACTGAGGACTCTCATGTGCATTAACTTATTCAAACTGGTGTAGTCTGAGTCTCCATGATGAGTTATAATTCTTGGATGAAAGACAGAAGTTTCTTTCTTTTTTTTTTTATAGCTTCAAAAGCAACCTAACATATGTCAATTTTCATTCCTTTCTTCCTTCATCCACATACATTAATTGAGCGTCTTTTGAACACTGCATTAAACTATGAAATGCCAGGAATATAAAAAGATGAAGGTATGTTCCTTGTCAATGCAGACACATATATTTATTATATATATTATTCATATATTTATTTAGTAAATATGTATGGAGCATTTATTATGGACAACCCAGCCATGAGCAAATACAGAGTCTAAAGTAGGAAGTTGTGCTAATAAAAGAGACAGAACAAATGTAACCAACAGTGCTCTGGTACTATACATAGTACTACCCACAGAGTAGTTAATAACTACCTAAAAATAATAAGAAATACACTAATCTCATACCTAGTAATCGTAAGAAATCTTTCTTGCCACTAACTATATGACGGTATTTGGAGTGTCCTGGAATTGGTTACTGTGCAGCTGAGACGATTTAGTGATGGAGCTGCCATCCAGAAGGGGTGAGGCACCCTCCATAGACACACACGCAATTCACCACAGCGGGCCTTTCCAGTCAACTTAGAGGAAAAGTCAATAGTTACTCAGCTCTGTAGAAGAGAAGAGATTAAAGATTATTTGCTTCCTCTTACCTTAGTTTTCCTACTCAGTCTAGTAGATATAGCCTTTTTAGCACATTCTGCCTATACGCATTTCTAGAGATACTATCTCTGAATGGCAACAGGATGACATAAAAAGCTTATAAGAACAATATTTAAAATTCCAAACAATGATAATTAGCCATCTCAGCCTCGCCGTCTACTACCAGCATTGTGAATGAAGACTAGATGGCATGCTAAACTTTTAAAGCACCCTTGATGCTTGTTTTTATTTTTTCTTTCTTTTTTATTTCAGAGTATTACAGGGAAACAATTGGTTTGGTTACATGGATTGTTTGTGTTCTGCTCGAGCAAAAGTTATAGCGTGCCCCTCACCCAGACAGTGTACACTGTACTCTTTAGGAATGATTTCACCCATGCCCTCCTCCTCCTGCCTACCTGCTTGATTTCTGTTGAGTTTTACTTCCATCTGTGCACATGAGTACTGATTGGTTAGCTCCAATTTACTGGTGAGCACATGTGGTGTTTGTTGTTCTATTCTTGAGATACTTCACTTAGAAGAATGGGCTTTAGTTCCAGCCAGATTGTTACAAAATGCATTATTTCATTCTTCTATGGCTGAGTAGTACTCCATGGCATACATATGCATTTTGTTAATTACATATACATTTTATTAATCCACTCATGCATTGAGGGGCACTTATGTTGATTCCACATCTTTCTGATGGTGAACTGTGCTGCAGTAAACATTCTAATGCAGGTGTCTTTTTGATAAAATGACTTTTTATTTCCCCTTTGGGTAAATACCCTGTAATGGAATTGTTGTATTAAGTGGTGGGTATTTTCCACAGAGGTTGTACTAGTTTGGAGACCTACCAACAGCGTGTAAGTGCTCTTTTTCCTCCACATCCATGCCAGCATCTATTGCTTGGGGAATTTTTTTTTGATGGAAATGCATTTTATTTAATTTTATTTCTTTATTAGATCATAGAAAATGTTAATATTAGGCCCTATTAGATTCACATAGGAGGTGGTGAATACCAACTTTTATGAAACTACTTATTTTTTTAAGAGGCCTCCCCAACCCCCTCAAACACACACATACTCTTGTGTTACTAGGAGTAATTACCGATTGGGAGCAACATTTCTGAATAGCATGAGCACTACTTATAGATAGTTGACAGTCCAGAGGTGGAAATATGCTTGCAAATTTGAGACTTAGATCAAGAGTTGATTCAGTGACTCTATTGTAACATTTTTATGTATTTTTTTAAAGCCAGCATAAAAAAAAATGTAAGGATATTAACCCTTACTGTCCTAACAAGAAAACCTGAACGTGAAAAGGGAATTCCTGAGAAATCATAGTTTTATATGACAGATAAATGAAATGGCTTCACTGGATGCGGACTGACAGTTCTGGCTTTAGAGACACCTTGCCTTATTTTTCTCTTCCAGGAAATTCATAAATCTCACTGATTTAAGGATGTTTGTATGTATATGTATTACATGAAGATACACCCACGGCATTAGGATTGTACTATTTTGTGTCTAGTTTTTTTCTACACATTGAAATACTTTAGAGATTCATTCATACTTACATATCAATAATTTATTATTTTATGGCTGTATAGTATTCGTTGCATAAATATATTATAATTTTTTGATGGTCCTACATGTTTTATCCATTTTGGAGCTATTAAGAATAAAGCTGCCCTGAATATTCATAAAAATTAAAAAATGAGTTATTTCTGTCCCTCTGGGTGGCTGGACAAGTAATACATGAACTTGGGAGCTTATCTTGGCCATATTTTCTGTTGTAAGAGTGGGAAGTATAGAAAATTATTCCATAGTAACGGAGTGATATAAAGCAGAAGTCTGAGGAAAATAGAGATGTAATACTTAAAAAAAAAGATGGTATTTGGTCCATTCTACCCATTGTTAGTGAAAAGGAGTAATATTTTAAGCAAGAACAGGGAGTTTCCCCCAGAAGAAATGAAAGCAGATGTGAAGGAAACAAAAAAAACCCACATCCTCATAGCTTAACCCTAAGCACATTACTAAAGACTAACAGTAAATGTAAAAAAAGTCATAGATACGTACGTCTTGTTTCTGACTATATTTCTGTTATTAATGATCGTGGCTGTTATGCAGTCATTCTGTCTTCACGGAACACATCCGCACCAATGAGTAAATGACAATATCTTTATGAATTTGTGTGCCTTGTATTTTATTGAAAGGTTATAGCCTCAATCAACATGTCCGTTTACTGACAGCTATAATCAAGGCAAAGAGTTTTGAGCTCATATATTATTATCTCACAATGAACTGTGAAGGGAATCATGATTCATGAGTTTGCTGATTGTTTATTCCCAGCTGCAGACATCATCCCCGTTAGCCAAAACACAAACCATAATGCCCTACTTATCTGAATGTCAGACTTCCAGCAATGTGTCCAAAAAGGAATGAGTTTCTCAACAGCCAAAATAGACATCACGAATGTATGCACATCATTCCATGCAAGAAGCCAGCCTACAATTACATTAACTCTGACTTTATAGGTTTTTGTATGTTGTACTCTTGGGTATCTATTACTTAATATTTATCCATCCGAAAATTTAAAGAATAGCCACTGGCCATCACTAAAAGACAAAATCTGGAAACCAGAAAGAAATAAGACCCTAAAACTTCGATGCAATTACCACAAATTTCCATTAGTTTAGTATCATTTAGTCCCTACATTTATAATGCTACAAATATTAATAATACCTAGAATTTTTGGTTTGTTGTATAACTCATCCTGAGTCATCAGAAAAAGGTTTTAATTACATTTGATATATTGTCTTAAAATGTTGGCAAAATAGGCCGGGTGCGGTGGCTCCGGCCTGTAATCCTAGCACTCTGGGAGGCCGAGGTGGGTGGATTGCCCTGAGCTCACAGGTTCCAGACCAGCCTAAGCCAGAGCGAGAACTTGTCTCCAAAAATAGCCAGGCACCTATTGTGGTGGGCGCCTATAGTCCCAGCAACTCAGGAGGCTGAGGCAAGAGCATCACTTGAGCACAAGAGTTTGAGGTTGCTGTGAGCTATGACACTGTGGCACTCTACCAAGGGTGACAAAGTAGATAATATACTTCAGAAGATTTACATTCCAAATAGAATTTTATTTTAAAGTCACTTAAACATGTATTTATTTTGAAAATCATTATGAATTATTACTATATTTCATCAGTAATGTAGTTAGTGCTCCCATTTCCATATGTTGGATGGAGACAACAGATAGATATCAAACATGAATTGACCAATCTTCTTTCCCATTCTCTTTTTAGCCTTCATTTCTGCCTTTTCACCAGTTTTTCAGACCTATATGGCTGCTAAAAGCGTGCCTGGGATTTATCTATCCATTACTAGCAGAGGATGAGTTTGGCAACTCTTTTGCATTGAAGACATGAAGAAATGAGCCCTCATGCGCTACCTGGCCTGCCTGAGACAGTGCGAGGGGAGGATGTAGAACAATAAGCTCTCCCTCCTAAGCCCTCTCCCATTTCAGTGACTCCAACTCACCTAGAAAATCAAATTTAGCTCTTCCCTAAAAAAGAAGTGCTATTTATTTCACGAGGTAAGGACTAATATTTCACTGAAGAAAAAATCATCTTTTTGTACCTGTCAATTCATAGCTGCCACATTTACTGTTTTGATTTTTCTGATCAGAGATGTCTACAACTCAGCATTTTTAATGAACAGATTTTCACATATTTATCATAATACTCGTTTTTAACCAAGTGTTTCAAACCCATCAGAAGTGCCTGAGGCTCGGCTGGTCATGAAGGCAGATGACATAACTGAAACCAAATAAAGGATGAGAGAGATAAGCCTATGGCTGGTCCCAATAATGCATTTTAAAATTTCCAGTGTATGACTCTCATTCAGCTCTATAATGAAAAGCTACCAGTCACCATTTGCTTTGCAAACACTGGTCCTGGCACCTCAGGGACTATTGTAAAGGAAAAAAAAAAATCTCCCGAGAAAATATTGCAGTTTGGGGACAGCAACATTTTTAGCTGTTATAATCATTCTAATTACTTTAGAATGTTTCTCTTTTTTTTCCCCCTTCACCCTCTAGGGCCTTTTTGCCTTCAAATCAGCTACAGAAACAAAGCAATTTAGCAGAGTAAAAAGCTTATTAACATATGATGCAATTCAGTGGCATGTGAAAATACTGGGGAGAAAACAAGGGATCCATCCCATGGCAAAAAGTAGATCTGAATATTTCAAATCAAAGAAGCTGAGCTGGGAAGTGAAGAACTCAACACACTCTGAAAAGAAAGGTCAAAGGCAGCTGTGACTGCAGGGAGATCTCAGTCCCGTAGGATGAAAGATGGCCGTTGAATTCCTTACCTTGCCCAGCAAGGACAGTTTACAGCTACAGTGGGCAATTTTCTAAATCCTCATTTATCATTTAAGAGAGTCCCCAGGTTCCTTTCAACTGTGGTTTCTTCTGCTTTTGTTCAGTCGTACCTGTGAGACACTGGGGAAGGTGAAATTGCCCCGTTTATCTGTGGAAAGTGAATTTGAAGTTTTCTGGTTCTGTGCAGATGTAACAGCAAGGAAGGGTATGGGTAGAAGTGAAGTGCCAAAAGGATTTTATCAGAGCACAGTAAAAAAACAGCCTGACAGTTCCTGCCAGAGGATTTGGGGGTGTTTTGAACAGAACAGTAATAATGCATGAAATAGAATACAGGATATGCCCAAATTGGGCAAAGCAATGTGAGAATTTAGTGGTGACTTCACTGTCATTGTCTTACATTGTCTTATTTTCTTGATCCAAGCACCTTGAATAACTCATTGCACCTCCACAAAAAAGCGTGAGTTCTGAAGTAAGAGACATGATCCAGAGGTGCTCGGATCACTCCAGAACAAACATTCATTCCTTCCCCACGTGGCTATTGAGCAGCTATTGTAGGTTGGGCCTGGGACAAGCTACTCAGTGTGTGGATAGGGATAAAATAAATTTCCAGTTTTCTTGGAGCTGATGGTCTAATGTGGGAGAACAGCTATGTATCTATTTGACTTTCGTTCATTCAGTACCTGTGTATCGATCAATTAAAATGAACAAGCTCGATGAGAGAAGCCTCAGTCTGATGTCAGAGGAGTGGGGAATAAGATCCAGAGGTTCTTCCTGAAGGTGCTGATGTCTGACTCGGCTTCCAGAGGCGAATTATCTACCACAATTAGTGCAACGTAGCAGAGGAAACCAGAATTGCAATCGCAATATATACATGAAGCCAGGATATTACTGGAGTGTAGAGTTTATATGTGATGAAAATGAGAAAAATCAAAGACATAGACTATATTTATGATATAGTACATATCGGTTTTAGAAATGCTTGAATGCTTGGTTTATTCTTTTATTTACACATTGCTTGATTTGAATTCAACATCCTTAGCAAGTTTCACAAAGCAGTGATAAGTATTTGGATCTTAACCATTGACACAATGCAGCAAACTCACCAAAGAGGAAAAGGCATGGGTAAACTTCATTAGTGCATTTGTAGGGGCCATCTTTGTATTTCCTGCCATAATTGTACAAAGAAATCTATCTGAAGAACTGTTGACAGCATTAACTTTGAAAATAAAATAACAACTATATATATGATTATAGCATGTCCCAATCCCCACCCACCCAAGAGAACTCCTTGTCTCTAATCCATCACGGTGACAAAAAGGGAACACTTTTGCACTGCTGGTGGGAATGCAAATTAATATATTCCTTTTGGAAAAATGTTTGGAGAACACTTAGAGATCTAAAAATAGATGTGCCATTCAATCCTGTAATCCCTCTACTAGGCATATACCCGGAAGACCAAAAATCACATCATAACAAAGATATTTGTACCAGAATGTTTATTGCAGCCCAATTCAATATTGCCAAGTCATGGAAGAAGCCCAAGTGCCCATCGATCCACGAATGGATTAATAAATTATGGTATATGTACACCATGGAATATTATGCAGCCTTAAAGAAATATGGAGACTTTACCTCTTTCATGTTTACATGGATGGAGCTGGAACATATTCTTCGTAGTAAAGTATCTCAAGAATGGAAGAAAAAGTACCCAATGTACTCAGCCCTACTATGAAACTAATTTAGGGTTTTCACATGAAAGCTATAACCCAGTTACAACCTAAGAATAGGGGGAAGGGGGAAAGGGAGGGGAGGGAGGGAGGAAGTGGGTAGAGGGAAGGGGATTGGTGGGATTACACCAGCAGTGCATCTTACAAGGGTATATGTGAAACTTGGTAAACGGTCTGTGAAGCTAGTGAATGATGCCCCATGAATATATCAATGTACACAGCTATGATTTAATAAAAAATAATAATAATAAAAAGATATTCTCCAAAAGTATCTTCCAAAGCTCCCCTGGGTAATACATTCCCTTCTCTCACAGCCCTAATTGCCACAAAGTTTATTAATAGAACACTTAAATTTATCTTATTACAATCCTAAACCCATTCCCAGTAAGTCTCTCTTTCTAGAAGACATGAAATCTCTCTTTATTAACTCTTCCTCCAATCTTCATCCAAAGTCCCAACTCATTATGACACAATCGAAGAAAATGAAACTGCCTCCCTCCCACATCTTGTTTACAATGGGAAGACCTGAAGAGCCAGGCCATGGAGCAGCCTTAAAATGGGAGGACCTGATGGGCAGGAAAGAAGGTAGAAGTTAGGAGGGGTGAAAGGCATATACCTGCTGCAAACATTTCTTGATAAACAAAATGTATTTTTTTTATCATTTTTTTATTTTTTTTTTTTTATTGTTGGAGATTCATTGAGGGTACAATAAGCCAGGTTACACTGATTGCAATTGTTAGGTAAAGTCTTGCAATCATGTCTTGCCCCCATAAAGTGTGACACACACCAAGGCCCCACTCCCCTCCCTCCGTCCCTCTTTCTGTATTTTTAAGCAGAAAATATACTAAAGGCAGAAAGTTCACTGAGCAATACCCAAAGGTCAGTATTCTAATATGCATCCCTCTCTCCATGGGGGCAAAATAAATCATCCTTCTGAAGCCAATGCATCTAAGAAAAAGCCCACAACTGACATAGCCAAATCCGATTTCATGGACGCTTGCATTTTCTCCTATGATGAGTGTTAGTATAAAATCAATGCATTGTAAAAAGTCATTTAAGACAAAGCAATCATCTGTCTATCTGCAGTGAGGCAGAGAGAATAGGCCAGGTAACATAGGGATCCAGATCAAAGCATGCCCGGTACGTTAGCTGTTTACTTGAATAATTAAAAAAAAAAATACAAGTCTATTCTGCTTCTTTGACCAAAGCTATACCTAATGAATTTAATCTGCTATTGAAGACACACGTAAAATGAGTTTAATGCACTTACAATATCTCACAGAAATTACACAAGAACATAACAAAGGAATAGAAATGATATACTCAATAAAGTTGAATCATAAAACCGTTTTTAAAAAAAGCTGCACATTGGCATTGGACACATCTGAAACTAAGTCACTATATCTCTAATTTTATTACAGAAATGGAAAACACTGTATGACTAGTTAAATGTAAGATTTCTGTAGAGTAAGGGGATATAATGGCTCAGACCCAGTATCATTGGAAAAAAATTGTATTGATTGAAGTCCTATAAACCATTTATTAATGATCTAAAAAAGCAAAGTATATTTTTACTTGACAATAGCTGCTGCTTTATTCATAAACACATCACTCTTACTTGACCCCTGAGTATGAAAATTTCATAGCCATAGTTCTCCAATTGTTTTTCACTACGGATTTTTCCAGTAAGTTCTAAATCTACTCTCCCATCACAGCCTCCAGGCTGGTAAGGTTCCTTCGCCTGGGAAAAAAGAGGGAGAGCAAAGGAGGAGGAAAGGTTGTTCATGGAAACCTCCTTATAACCCAAACCCAGGAAGAAAACCTAGATAAATTCCAAGTACTTAAGCTAGTTTACTTTCTTGCTTTCTCAAAATTAACACTCCCCCTCCCACAGATTCCAAGTTGTGGTTCTGTATGGAAGGGTACACATGCATACACACACACACACACACACACACGCTTTCCCCTAGTTCAGTGGAAGAAAGTAACAGAAAAACAAAGGTCTGTTACCAGATCTTAAACATCTGTCATCTGTATAATATGGAAAAAGAGATGGAAAAGACAATTACCCAGTTCACTGCATGAAATCCCGACATGGTGGAAAGAGTGGTTTAGCAGGTGTGGAGCGGTGGACAGGTGCGTTATCATTGTTCTTTTTCCCCTGTTCCTACTCATTCCTGGGTCTGGAACTTAGTGAACCTGCAGTGATGATTTTAGCACAACAGTCTGAGGAGGGTCCATCGGCAGAATATCTTTCCTAGCATTGTAAATAGGCCGATTGATTTTTAGATAATCTTTCTAGAGGCCTAAATTGAAAGAGGGCTTTTCTCCTCTCTTCACCCCGCAGAATGGTAAATATGTGTAGCCTGTTGGGAAATTTTGAAGAACAAAGTATTAAACCAAGCTATAAATTGCCGATCTGTGGATTGCCTCTGGACCCGAAGATGAATTTTCTTTAATTATACATACAAGGCAATAATATCAGTATCAAAATATAACAAAATTAAATATCACATACAGTTCCTAATTTTGGGGTTCTGCTGAAAATCAGATTATCTGGCTACACTAGTCAATTTTCATTCCTGGTAGCAATCAGCTGTAGCTGAATATCAGCTGTCCCCTTTAGCCAGGACATAATTCACCAGTTTGCCACAGTCTCTATCACTCCTTATAGCTTGACATCCAGCTGCTTCACTTCGTGTACTGTATCCAGGACCTATATACACATTTATTTCAGGGATATAACAAATAAGATGACCAAGACAACTTAAGGGAAAAGTTAAAAGAAATTTCCTTAAACAGAGAACTCCATGAAGGACGGTCAACATTGGAGAGCTATAACTACAATTCTGTTGGAGGAAATGGGGTGGGAAACAAGTTCGATAAAGCAGAGAAACCACCACCAAAATACCATCCTTTCAACCAGTGTTATACCAAATCTGAATAGGAGGTATATACATCCAAGCCAGCAATAAGGGATCTTCTGCCAGATATATTTTTGTAAGCTTACATGGCCAACAGGAAGACTGCTCAGTGACAGATGGCATAAGAAGCACAGCACTTTTGCCACACCAGAGGACCCATCTACTCTCATCTTCACTTTAACTGCCAATGAGGTGATGATTCCCAGTTTATAAACTTTCAATATCTCACCCTCCCTAAAATACAACTGAGGCAGTTAATCAGCTTCTACTAGAAAGCCAAACAGTCCAGGAATGTTGTAGGATCCCTTTTTAACTGAAAATGTAGGACCCCTACTATATACTATGTTTCATGTGGAAAAATACCTATGATGGCCAGGTGCGGTGGTTCACACCTGTAATCCTAGCACTCTGGGAGGCCAGGGCAGGTGGATTGCCTGAGCTCTCAGGAGTTTGAGACCAAAGCCTGAGCAAGAGCAAGACCCCATCTCTACTAAACAAAAAAGAAAAAAAAAAAAAAAGAATAGAAAAATTAGCCAAGCATTGTGGTTGGTGCCTATAGTCCCAGCTTCTTGGGAAGGCTGAAGCGAGACAATTGATTGTTTGAAGTTGCTGTGAGCTATGACAACATGGCATTCTAGCCTGGGGTTAGAGTGAGACCCTGTCTCAAAAAAAAAAAGAAAGAAAGAAAAAGGAAAATACCTATGGCATATAATCCTTTTCTCAGGAATTTCTGGCTGCTCTGTAAATCAGGGTCATTAACTTCTCTTACCCTGTCCATTTTCTTGTGTAAGCCAGAACCTTCTCCTCTGTCCTGGAATGCCTTTATTACAGAGTAGCTTCCAGCTTCTGCAGGAAACCTGGATGCTGAGCTCACACCTGGGGAATTCAGCTCACTACTTCTCTATGGAGGTTATCAAATCATTTTATCAGCAAAGCCTATCTTTCACTATAAAAGAATTACTAGGCCAACTACCAAGATTATAAGATTTTTTCCATATCATTACATGTGCCCTTAGTTATTTATTTTTTGATAAAGACTGTATTTTCTATAAATAGTATATAAAATGAATGCCCTTGGAAACATGTATCTAAAATAAATTAGCTGTCAACCATCAGGAAGCTAAATCATAAATGAAAAGTACTGGGACCAAGATGTCTCAAGAGAAGGAAAAAAGTAGAAATGAGTCAGAATGAGGAACGTTTAGGTAAGAAAAAGAGTTTGCTATGGCAATCCTAGAATATTGACCCTAGGAAACACCTCTTGGATTTTTACCTATATTCAGATGGAAATATTAAGGCAAGGTTTCTGGACCCAAAAGACACACAGATATAAGGCTGAAATCATGAGGCTTTTAGGTCCCCCTCACCTGACTTTCTATGTCACCTAGCATACTGTCCCTTCTGCAGGGTTCACATAGCATTGACACATTCATTTCTCAGATCATGACAAGGAGAAAGACAGGAATTCGTGCCCAAGAGTTTTCTTTTTAAGTGTGTTCATATTTCATAATGAGAAGTAGGTCACATTCTTACACTTATCTGCAGAGAGAGACAATTGTCAGGGGTCCTCAAACTGCGGCCCGTGGGCCACATGAGGCAGTGTGATTGTATTTGTTCCCATTTTGTTTTTTTATTCAAAATAAGATACGTGCAGTGTGCATAGGAATTTGTTCATAGTTTTTTTTTTAACTATAGTCCAGCCCTCCAGCGGTCTGAAGGACAGTGAACTGGCCCCCTATTTAAAAAGTTTGAGGACCCCTGCTAGCTGTTTAGCTGAAATTTTTTTGTAATGGGGAAAAGGAAATGAACTTTGGGAGGAACTGCTAGTGGATCTGTGCAGATATCAAGAAGGCAAGGAACTTACCAGAGATCAAATGCTATTCCAACCACTTAACTAGCCAAAGGTTCTGGGGATGCTTCTCTGAAGTATCTCTCGTCTCAAGAAGCTGAGCAGAAAAGAACATAACTAGAAAGAAATGAGACTTCAGGAACTAAACAAAGTGATTCTGAATGAAAGTCTTCCCTCTGCAGGTCATGGCCAACCCACATGAATGTGATTGCTGTTCCTATCTCCTGATAGGAACAAACCAGCACTTGTATTTGCCACACAACTGACCCGGAGGCATCGTAATAAATGCATTATTTATGGAGAGCAATGAGGAAGGCAGTGGGCGCTAGGAGACTGTCGCTAACACAGAGCGAAAATCTCAAGAAGGAGAATTCACATTCTGGTGGATTTTCAACCTAAAAGATTGAAAAACAAAAAGTTATAGTGGGAGATCTTATCCTAAGCAAAAGAAGTTAGATTTCCAAAAACTGTGCATTCTTTCACCTTTTCCCTCTCATTAGTCTGCATCACAATATTCAGCAGATGGTGCTATATCATCTTGTGAATATGTGTACTGATTTAAACATTAATGTTGCTAAACAACCTCACTCTCACCTTCCCCCTAAAAGGGCTAGATTTAATGTCTTCAGAGACCAGGGTTATTTCATAGTCTCTATGTCCCAAAATGCCTAGAAGAATGTATTGAATATCATTCATTGCCATCTTTTTCCAAGGGACAGGATGATATAGATCCTCATTTATACTAAATGCTGCTTTCATCTCATTTGTTACTGGAAACTTAGCATTTCATTTCTGAAATATTTGTCATGTGCTAATCCCACCCCTCCAAGATGTCCACATTATAATACCCCAAGCCTATAAATATTTTGCCTCATATGGCAAAAGAGACTTTGCAGAGATGATGTAGTAAGGATCTTGAGATGGGCACATTCTCTGGATTATCCATATGGTCCCTCAATGCAAGCATAAAGGTCTGTATGAAGAAGCTAAAGGGTCAACAGGGGAGAACATGGTGTGCTGCCCAAAACAGAGAGTGAAGTGATGCAGTCAGGATACAAAGACCTCCAGAAGCTGTAGAAGCTGGAAGAGGCAAGAAACGATTCTGCCCTGGAGCCTCCCAAGAGAACCAGTCCACCTGACACTTTCATTCAGGCTCCTTCTGACTCACTTTGGACTTACGACTTCAAGAAGCATAAAAGAATAAATTTGTGCTGTCTTAAGCCACTAAGTTTATGGTTCATTTGCTATAGCAATGATAGGACACTAAAACATATGTCCTCCCAATTAGCAATGTAATCATGTGAGTTCACCTTATCTTATCAATTATCCAACATAAATCAAACAGGAAGATTTAGTTTTCCATTTGTAAAAGAATAAGCCAACAACTCCACATACAGAAATCTTTCCTAAGGATATTTACCCAATAGGATTTCACTCATCCATTAAAAAAAGAATGACAAAGTTTTACTTCCATATGTGCATGTAAGTGTTGATCAATTAGTTCCAATTTAGTGGTGTTTGTGTTTCCATTCTTGTGACACTTCACTTAGAAAAATGGCCTCCTGCACATGCAAGTTGTTACAAAAGTTTTAATGGATGAGTGTTCCTGCATGGTGTAAATCTACCACATCTTGGAGTTGTTTTTATATCTTTGCAATTATGAATTATGCTGCTGTAAACATTTTAGTGCATGTTTCTTTTTTGATAAAATGGCTTTTTGGGGGTAAATATGTAGTAGTGGGATTGCTGGATCAAATGGTAGTTATACTTTCAGTTCTCTGAGGTATCTCCATACGTCTTTCCACAAAGGTTGTACTAGTTTGCAGTCCCACCAGTACTGTAGAGGAATTCCTTTCTTTCCCCATCCATGCCAGCCATCTGTTGTTTGAGTACTCTGATAAAAGCTGATAAAAGCCATTCTCACTGGAGTTAGGTGATACCTCATTGTGGTTTTGATTTGCATTTCCCTGATGATCAGAGATATGGAACATTTCTTCAAATGTTTGTTAGCCATTAATATATCTTCATTTGAAAGTTTCTGTGTATGTCTTTTGTCCACTTTTTAATGGGATTGTTTGATGTCTTCTTGCTTATTAGCTTGAGTTCTTTGAAGATTCTGGCTATCAGCTCTTTCCTGATAAAATATTCGTATAGCCTGCAAATATTTCTTCCATTCCGTAGATTGTCTATTTTCTCTATGGATTGTGTCCTTGGCTATGCAGAAGATTTTTAAATTTGATCAGGTCTCATTTATTTATTTTTATTGTTGCATAATTGCCTCTGGGGTCTTCATAAATTCTTTGCCAACATTTTCTCCCAGAATTCTGAGAGTTCAATGCTTTACTTAGATTTAGGTCTGTTATCCATGGTGAATTAACTTTGTGAGTGGTAAGAAGTGTGGATCCTCCCTCAGTCTTCTACCCGTGGCTGTCTAATCTTCCCAGTACCATTTACTGAATAGGGATTCCCTTCTTCAGGGCTGTTTTTTTGTCTGCATGGGAGTTCACAGTTCCCATTATTAGCAAGTTCAGATCAAGTTGCCTGATTGTTCCTTCCCCAGGCCATTGCAGTACCTTCTAACTGAGTTCATTAGCTATATATTTTATCCAATTCTCTACTTTAGAGGCAAAAATAAAACAAAGTTGTCACCCTTCTTCTTATAATTCTTCATAGCTCCTGATTCTGGGTCAAAAGCCCTCCAAAGAGTGTGGAATAGTATTTTATAATCAGGCATTTCCAATCTTCCTATCTTCTTTTTCTTACTACTCCCTGGCCAGACCTCCTAGTTCACTTGATATCACAACAAAGAATGTCTGCTCCTATCACCAAGCCTTTAAATGAGCACCTTCTGTCTCTGCCAATGACCACTTTGTCCAGACAATACCTCTTTACCCTTCAGAATTTGGCCCAGCTGTTGCCTGCTCTGTAAAGATTTGGCTGAATTAGACTTCTCCTTCCCTAAACTCTCATAGAACCTGGTAACATATGAGTATAGCTGTGAGCTAGAGCCTTTGATATTATTCTATAATTAACCCCAGATGAAACCTGCAACTCCTCCCCTAAACCCTAAAGAAAACACTTTGTTTTGTTAATTTTTATATCTCCCTGTATGCAGGGAGTTAACAGAGGCAATTAATAAATTGTTGCAAAATAAACAAATGAATAAATAATTTTTATTGGTGGCTTATGCTATAGCAAGCGTAGGTTACGCATTTCCCAATTGAATCTTTACAGAAATCCCGTGAGATTGTTACTATTATTATTTACATTTTATAGATAAGGAAATAAAGCACCAGGCGTTAAATAAATTTCCCAAATGCACCCATTTATAAATTGCATATAAACTAAGACAGTCTAACTTTAGGATTTTAATCTCAATCCTGCAATGACTGAGCAACCTCCTGACTCTTCCTGTTAATGCCCCAAAGCCTCGGGCCCAACCCTTAACTGTTAAGAAAACAGGCATATCCAATCCTCTGTACTTTATTCCTTCTTGCTTTGATAACGGAGTGAGAAAGTAAGAAGAGGTGTTATTACACACAGCATAAGGTGAGAACCCATGACAGCTAGTGAGAGAGGAGGAGGGGAGCTGTGGGTTATTAACCAGAGTGTTAATTATTCATAAATACTAAGTTATAGCTCTTGCTCAGCAGCTATCTCATAAATGGTATAATAGGAGTAAAAATATTTTTGATCAAGTATTTCTTAGATCTAAATTAAAAAGATAGCCTCCAAGGTGAATTTTTAATTCCTCACTACATTGTTAACTTCCTTAGAGTTTTATACCACGGAACCTAAGCTAAGAGAGTATTTTTAGTTCCAGTGGCATTCATTGGCCATTCTACTTGGTGACCCACACAGAATCAGCAGCTTCCGATTTCTGTGCTTGGTGCCTAAGAACATGGAACATTCAGAAGCCTTCCTGGGTAGGTGTGTAGGAAAAGCAAATAAAATATCCTCATCTCATGAAAGAGACACAGAAGGCCTGAGAAACTGTCATGTGGGCAACGTTTCATGATAATTTAGTGTTTGACTCTAAAATCCAAACAGTCTTAAATGACTTGCCTCTCAGTAGAAATGACCTAAACAGGGATAATTTCCATTTTGCCAAACATTGAAATTATTATTTCAGAATGATGTTTGAACAAAGTACATTTTCAGAAAGATCTCAAAAAAACTAAAACCACCAAACAATTTAAAGAGAATTGGAGTAAAAGGAAGAGCAGATATGAGGTTATGTGCTCATCTTTATCAGAGCAGAGTGAGATAGGAATTCTGGGTTGCAGGGGGCAAAAACATGGAAACATAGACCTTCAACCCCAAGAGAAGAACTTAGATGGTCATATTGCTGAATAAAAGGAAGAGAAAGGTAGAGGGAGTCAGAACCAGAGACTTAACTTCAGTAGAATTATCTCCATCCTTCTTTCTAAAATGATGGCATCTAAGAGAACATGGAATAGTCTCGTTTTTATTGTTAGGACTGTGATAGATGGTTGATGGAATCGTGAAATCCCCTCTAGCTTTTAAGCAACATTTATATTTTCTTGAAAAGCTATTTGTTTCTGAAGTATAATGGAGGTGATGCCAGTAAGAAAGGAACATTCTTTATGTAACAGGTCATTAGCCAGCTCACCTTTGTTCTTTATTGCCATATAAATATAATTTATATTTCCATAAATATGAATCTGTGTAACATCTATTCTCCAAATAGATACCTAAGGATTAGTAGCAGAGTCTTTCCTTTCTAAACAACTGTTATGTGCCTTGGCTTTAGTTATCTGCAAGACATAGAAAAAAAAATCATTCAAATTCCCCATGTTCCAAGTTTCTTGTCTGTAAAATGATGAAGTTGATCCAGGTTCCTCCCAGCACCAACATTCTGTGAAGACTATTGTTCTTTAAAGTGGAGCCAAAGTAAATTTTGCCATGAAAAAATAAATAAAAGAATTTTTCAGTGCATGGCCTTCTTGCAATTAAAACAATTTTGGATGCCATAGTCATCTCTCAGTTCAACAGGAATCACATTCAATTATCCTTCAGTTTGGGTAGAACTAGGAAAAACATCTGGAGACATTTGACATGAATAATTTCAAACTTCTCTGTCAGGGGTTTTCTCATACTGTCTTCTCCTAGTCCTTAGCTCCCCTGACATTGAACTCTCCCAGATCTCATTGTATTCCTCACGGGACCAGGGTCTCTACTTTTCGACTAATGTCCTCTTTGCAACTAATGTGATGAACTGAGGAGTAGTCACACAAAATCAGAGCGTCCCAGATTTCTAGCACCCACGAACTGCCTCCATGCTCTCTCCCTGTTTTGTACGTTCTATAGATTATGGCCCGCTTACTATTTTATTTTCCACTGATGCACTATTTTTTCCTTCTTACTAACTTTAGCCTCATTAGAAAGTGCACACTTAATTCACTACATATTCACATTAAAAATGCATAACTATTGACATTATTAATATATGTTCACCTGTGAAATCACTTAAAATCATTTCACGTACCCTTTCCTCAATGATACTCATTTTACACCTGGGAAATGCTATATTCAAGTATGAATGACAACTTCTTCTTACCAGGGAGATTAGATTTAGATTGAATGAAAATCCCTAACATCTTGGAAGCTGCTTGCTATTTTCTTATAACAATGTGTATTTCAGAAGTGTCAAGAGAATGATGATAAAAGTAAAAAATCATTTTACAGGACATTAATCTTAAACCAAAGGAATAGAAAGATCCCTTAATTGTGACTCCAGTCGTTTTGGAGGCAGGGAGCATTCTCCGTACCCCTTAAATAATCATATAATAATAGGCATGGTAATAATAACAAGAATGGCTGCAGCATATTAAGTGTTAACTAGATGTCGGGTTCAGAAAGCTCCTCTTATTTGTATTCCTGTCTTCACCACTGGCTGCTGTCTCATACAGAAGACCTGGGAGACCTTTTTCATGCCTGCCTTTATTTCATCTCTAAAAACAAACTGTAGGTGGGGGGAATAGCCAAGCCAAACTCCATGCACTATGCCTCTCAGGCTTCACCACAAAACCCCATTTCATGCTTCAGAGCCTTGAGTATGACACAGGCTTCGGTTGTCAAGCAGGGCAGGAGCCAGGCCCCAAAAGAGCTGGTGCCATGGGCTGACTGAGGCTAAATCGGCCCTATGGGGCAGCACAGCCACTCTCCACAGGTGCAGAGCCGCTGCCTGGCTGCTTTTCTCTCTCAGACAAAGCAAGCGGAGAGAGGATGAGGTGAGTCATGTACCTGGTGTAATGGTGCGTGGGGTTCCCAGTATCCACCCAGGTGACTGGGCAGCCCTCATTTCCAGCTGGGGAAAATCCGACATCTTATTTTGTAAACAAACAGTGATGGTTTGGGCCTCTTATAGTTAAACCCGGGTTTCAGTTCTGGCTGTGCCAGTTACTGAACTCTGTGATTTTGAACCAATTATTTAACCTCTCTGAGTCTTCATGTCCTCCTTTCCCATAGATGCAGTCATCCAAGACCTTTGACGATTGTGCTGGAATGACCGCAAAGGGCTTGGCACTCTGCCTCGGTCTGTGTATTAGTTTCCTTTTCCCAAAGTAACTCATTACCATAAACTGAATGACTTAACACCGATTTATCATCTCACAGTTTGGCTGGGTCAGAAGTCTAGGCATAGGGTGGCTTAACTGGGTTCTCTACTATGGCTCTCACAAGGCCAAAATGAAGGTGTTATCTGAAGGCCTGGCAGAGAACCTACTTCCAGGTGCCTTCAGGTATTGGCAGAACTCGGTTCCCTGGGGCTGCAGGCCTGAGGTCTCTGGTTCTTTGCTGGCTTTCAGCTAGGGGCTACTCTCTGCCCCTCCTGGCAGATTACTTTCTTATTCCCATGTCCTCTATCCTGAAACCAGAAATATCACACTGAGTCCTTCTCAGCTTTTGAATCTTTCTGACTTTTCCTCTTTGCTTTTCTCTTCTGCTTTTAAGGGCTCATGTAATTACATTGGGACCATCTGAATAATCCAAAATTATCTCCCTATTTTAAGGTCAACTGATTAATAACTTTAATTTCCCCCTGCAAATTCCCTTTTGCCATGTAATGTAACATATTTATGAGTGTAACACCATGGATAAAGGTCACGGGGACCAACATTCTATCAGACACAGTAAGGGCTCTGTTAATTATTGTTCATAGGCCTGCTCTACCAAGGAATGCAACTTATTTACTAGGACTGCCTGGAACCCACAGAAATTCAAATACAGAATAATATCCTTTTCTTTGATCTTTATAATACCTGCTGAGTATGGTAAGTAGCATTATTCATTCCTATTCTGCAGATGTCAGCACATACTAAGAGAATTTAATCTTTTTGGATTTAGAAAGATTCCAGGGTATGGTAGGAAAAATATAGAGGTTACTTTGCTTAATGGGATTTTTGACAAGCAACAGTGGGAGTATAAGTCATGGCCTCTTTGGGGGCACATAATTTTACTCTGGGTCTCAGGACTTATGAAATTAACATTCACAACAGTGGCCTTCATAGAAACCTGGACCTCTTACTCATGGCTCTCTTGGTTATAAGCAACAGAAACATTTTGTGTGTGTGTGTGTGTGTGTGTGTATTAGAACTGGCTGTGCTGAAAAGAATGCTGAGAAAATCCCTTGGACATTGTGTAGCCAGTCCATGGACTTTGCTTCTCTAAGCATTGTCCCCCACCCCACATGTCCACACACACTCTTGGGCCTAGCAGTCATGTCCATTCTGCATGGCCTTGCCTCACTGGCCATAGCTGATTAGACGGGAGATGGACAGCTAACTTAAATGCTTTCCCTTGAATTTGGAATTGGGACCTAGAACCCTGTTTAAGTTGGTCACCAAAACTTCAAACAGGTAAAATCTAGATTTGGGAGCAGGGTGGATCTGCGGCTGTGCAAACAAGCAAGGTCTGCCAAGAGCAAAGAGTGAAGAGGTATGTGCAAAAAGAGGTCATATGGGAGTGGCCATGTGACTTTCTGAGGCTTTCTCATTGCTGGTTCTAGTCCTGATTACACACGAGTTATGTAAGATTACTTTGCACCATCCACATTAAATCTTAAAATACCTTTTCCTATACATATATATTTAGGTGACCAACTTGAACAGGGTTTTAGGTCCCAATTCCAAATTCAAGGGAGAGCATTTAAGTTAGCTATCCATCCCCCATCTAATCAGCTATGGCCAGTGAGGCAAGGCCATGCAGAATGGACATGACTGCGAGGCCCAAGAGTGTGTGTGGACATGTGGGGTGGGGGACAAAGCTTAGGGAAGCAAAGTCCATGGACTGGCTACACAATGCCCAAGGATTTCTCAGCATTCTTCTCCGCACAACCAGCTCTTAAACAATCTACTCTCTCCCTCTGTACTTACTGTATGAGCAATCCACTTCCTACAGTGGAGATCTGATTAGATTCGATTGCCACTATCCATCTTAGTGACCCCATTAGGCCAGAGACTTGTGTTGAATAGCCTTCAAGGTGACGGGTGTCCTTCATAGCCATCCCACATACTGCCACCTCTGCTTTGCAACCCTGTGACCAGGGTAGCAGAACTGGTTTCCTTCTGGACACATGGTGTGGCCCCCGGAAATTATACTAAAAAGACCTTTTTAGGGATCCTAGCTAATTGTTACTGAGCACTTACTGGTACCAAGTACTCTTCCAACCTACATTAATAGATAGGTGTATGTGTGTGTCTATTTCAAGTAAGGAAAACACGTACGTATTTGTAAAAACTAATCTCCTATCTGAATCCCATGATCCCTTCTCAAGAACAAATTTTGCCAAAAATTTCATAGGGATCTTACCCACAATAATGCTTGTATAAAGAATCACAATTTAATAGCCCACTATTTTTATAGCAATAGCAGAAAAAATAGTTACACATTTCCCTACCATTCTTTTTTATTTAACAGGAAGTCTGAAAATTGTTTCAACTTAATACATATAAATAGGCTTAGGTATTTATAACAAATGGCAAATAAATAAATAGATAAGTTGTCCAATACACTTTCGCTTGTTTCACAAACCCTAATTCTGTACCGGGTTGTCCATTGATTGCGGCGTGGCTCAGATGAACACACTCATTTGTATCATGAGAAACTTCAGCATTCTATCTAATTGCTATTCACATGCCAGTGCCTTTTATATTACCAGCAACACAAAGATTTTTCAAGAAAATAACAGGCTAAAGTAACCACAAGCAACTAGTAAAGAGTATTGATCCCTATTGGTTTTGTTTCTGAAGATGCATGTGATTATGTTACCTGAATTTCAAATGGGAAGAGGAACAAGTGAGAGGAAAAAATGTTCAGCTGACATGGGCTTAATTAGTTTACAACTGTCTCCCTTTTTTTTTCCTCTAATGTGAACAAAAAAGTTCCCTATTGATCTAATTAGAAGTAGTGATTAAATAAATAAATAAACAATAGATAAATACATTGCACATTTGTAGGAAATAAGATATTATAGTCTAGAGGACCTGCTTGGGTAAAGGACTTATCTTTTGCTACCAAATCCTCTCCAGGACCAAGTAAACTAGTAGTAGCTATGACAAATTAGAATATTTCCAAAGGAAATCTTTTAAGCCTTTTTTCTAGAAAGACCATCTCACAATAAGAAAGTTTTAGTATAAAAAAGCTCACCACTGTGCTTATGGTAATGACAGTTTGTCACCAAGGAAACAATTAACGGAGATCAAATCCCCCCCTAAAAAAAAATGAGGATTTGCTATGTTCTGAATCAACTTGCAATCTATTTTGAAAGCAATCTCTAATGCTAACTACCTAAAAAAGCCATAAGTAGAATTCATTCTATGAAATCAACTTACCACCCAGTACAAAAAGGAAAAAAAAACAAAAAAAAAAACAGCAGGGCATCTGTCTAAGTATGACCGCAGGCTTCTGACAGCTAGCTAGCATCACCTATCAAAGGAAGACTCAGCTGTTTATCTTCAGTTGTTTTACTTTCCTTTCCCAAAGTCATTATAAAGCAATTACTTTCCAGTTTTCACTTTATTGGTTACTACTTTTACTCAAAGAATGGCACTTACTACATAATTATAGCACATAGTTATCTGAGCAGTCTTAACTGCACCTACCAACAATAAATTTGACAGTCAGTGTAGCTCTAATTATGTATTCTGTAAAGCATACATATGTAATGACTGAGTAGTTACATATTAATAAGCCCCCTTTTACTTTTCAGAGCTTAATACAATAAAATGCCATTGGATCTCCTTCTGTGCGGTAATCTGGGAGTTATGGCTGTTGTTCTGCTGAGCTTCCTGGAAGCCCATGGACCACAATGTGTGTTCAGTGTTGCCCACCAGTTCTCAATTCCATCCAAGGACACTCACTAGGGCAGAGAGAAAATCAAAAATGATAAGCAAAAATGTTTTTCTAACCCTTCTTTCTAGTACCTAGCCTTTTGGGTGGAAAACCAGCAGCTGTGGCTTAGATTCAAGAATTGCAGGTGCAGAAGCTTGACAGTGCCGCGCCGCCTTACCTTCCCCTAATCACTGGATGCAAAATGCCTGAATTCAGAAGCAGGGGAAGGGCTTGCACTTGGCTGTGGGCCATGATTTGGTGGTTTATGTTTTTAGGATAATATTTTGGTTCTAAAAGTGCCCATAAGAAATCAGAGATCTGAGAACAAAGCACTTAGGAATGCAATCCTCTAACAAATTTTCTTAAGTTCTCTTTAATTATAGGGCTAAATTTCAGAGAAATCTGAACTGCATAAAATAAGTATGTTACCACTAATCTACATAAAGTCCATCAATCTGCATTACACCTGGGCTATTACACAAAATTAGAGAGCAACAGGAAGTGCCATCTTTCCAATACAAATAATTGCAGGGAATATATGACAGGAAAGAGTTCCCATTACTACCTTTCCCAGAAGATAGTAATGATCTCTAGGAAGTGTCACACTGGGGACACTAACATGCACAGGTGAAGCGAGAGAGAAATGAGAGTAGACAATTTAGCAACAACCACCCACCCTCCAGCACACATCTTCTGCAGAGGTGATCACTCGCTCTGAAAACACTTCTTCTGGTATAACCCTGTTCCCAGAGCAGAGGTCATTTTGACTTATCAACATATATATCCTAGGGGAAACCCTCACAAAGGAGCAGAGAGAGGCAAGGGCAGAGAGCACATATGCCCAGATGGAGAGCTAAATTCTGCACTACCGGGGCCACCAGGGAAAACATGATAATGGAATAAATCCATTAAAATGCTGGTCATATCCTCCTTGAGGACTGGCCTTGAGGTCTAGATTCAGCTTAGCACACAAAACTGTTCTAAATAAATTTGTAAGCAAATGAAAGACTATGGATGTTCTCAGCGTAGGACCAATGTAAATCAAATAAATAGAAAGGACTTAAAGAGAAATTACTTCAGAAATAGCCAATCACTTGACTATACCATCCTCTGTAATCATTGCAAAAACTCTTTGTGGTGTGTAGGATGGTTCTCACTTAATGATAAGGAAGCTGAGGCTGGGGCTTGCTCCACGTCATACACTCAGTAAGTGGTAAGGCTTGGGTCTAAGCTCCGTCAGTCAGGCATACCTATGCTCTTTCAACTAAGAAGCCCATGTCCAACAACACCTAAACTCACTTTTAATGAGTAGTTACTAGGTACCACATACCCACAGCACTGGGACATCGACTTTGCCAACTTGTCCCTGAAATTGCTGGGGTCTGGAAGGGTAATTCCAATTTTTGTACTTATAGGGCCACGTACAGGGCCTCAGAGGAGCAGGTGCTCAATCAGTTTGGGGGGCAATGAATGGAGGAGTGAATGAATGACTTGACACAGAATTCTACACTGAAAGGGACATTTGAGAAAATTGATCCTAGCTGCCTGATTTTACAGAATTTTTTTCGTAGATTCAGAAAACTGTTCAGTGGATTGCCCAGAAGCAATTGCTAGATAAATACGCACATACACTATACATACACACATGTGCACACACACGTACTCATAATACCAGCCTCATAACAACAAAGGAAAATATATAATATATTCCTCTTTTGAGGCCAGGCTTTATGCATATTATGAATTTTTTACAGGACTTTTTTAGCTATATAGGCCACAGATTGTGATGAGAACACACCCTAATTTGGCAAGTGTTTTGTATCCATAATGAGATTTCTAAATGTTATCTGTTTTTAGTACATAAAGATATCCGGAGTAAAATATTTAACATAATTGTGGCACTTGTCATACAGTCTCTCCTCCTTTTATACCCCCAAAGGATTACACAGTCTGAGGTGGTAGTCAGCAAAGAAGGGGTTCTGTATGTTTGTATATATTCACGCATGAATTTTTATTTGGAATATCAAGTTCATGTCTCAGCAGTGAGGAATTCCTGAAATCATGGAGAGACTTGAGAAAAACATCAGACATCTGAATAGTGACCTTATAACATCATCCAAAACGGAACTGAGACACATTTGAAAGTGAAAGGGGTTGTGAGGAGTAATTGGGTCTGTCCAAGCACCCTAGGACAGATGGTTACCCTGTTCATCTGGACACCTTTATAAAGGAATGCTAAATAAGTTTTTCAATGAAGGTATGGAACACGGTGCCAAAAAACAGTGGAAAGACATTTGTTTGTTTGTTTTTGGAAAGACATTTTTGGTATGGGCCATGACATGACAGATGTTTTATGATTTGTCACCTTTGAGAGATTCGAGAATCTGATGGAAATCATAAATCTTTTCCATCAGACTATGTATATTCACACCAGATTTCGCACAAATTTTCAGGGGAGAGTTCATCCATAGGTGCCAGACTATAGAATAAGACCCGCAGAAAAAGAAGCTTGGTTCTAGAGCAGGTTTTCAACTTCAGCACTATAAATATTTTTGGGCCAAATACTGCTTTGTCATTGGGGACTGTCTGCAATGTAAAATGTATAGGAGCATCCCCGGCCTCTGCCTACTAGATGCTATTAGCATGCCATCTCCTGTTATGATGACCAAAAATATCTCCAGATATTGTCAGAAGTCCCTTGGGAAGATGCCTGTCATTGAGATCACTGTTCTGGAGGCAGGAGCATAAAAATCTAAGAGAAGTGATTGAAAGCAGATATAACTCCCAGGATACAACATACAGCCAACTGGAATTTAATAAGAAGCCAAGGCACTACAGTATGAAATTCCAAAGTTCCATGACAGATATGACCATTCTCTTCGCAAAAGAGAGTTAATGATGACCTATTTAAGAGAATCTGGCTCTATTGAAGAATTCCAACCATTTCATTCCACCATCTGACAGGTGTTGAACAGAAATAATTCTGCAGAAAACATTCTGAAGTGTTTGTAATGAAGAGAACTTGTAACCTAAACTGTGAGAAACATTATGGAGGAGGCTCCATTTATAATCAGCCCTACAGAGACAAGGCATATTAGGCACCTGGAGAAAGGCAGTTTCCAATTCAATAAGTATAATTTGGGCATAATTGCATCATCAGCCTTTTCTCATTTGGCAAGTGGTCACTTTCTGAACCCTAGGAACTACAGTTTTCTCTGTGTACTAAGACTGGACAACTGGACAGCAAGTCCCAAATGTGGGTCTGCAGATGGCAACCTGGTAAGTTGCACAGAAAGCTTGTTATGGTCAGAATGTTTGTGTTCCTCCCCTAAATTCATATGCTGAAATCTTCTAAGTGATAGAATTAGGATGTAGGGTCTTGGGGAGGCAGAGCACTAGTGACGAGGATTAGTGACCTTATAAAGGGGTCCCAAGGGAGCTTGTTACTCTCTCCTACCATCTGAGGGCACAGTAAGAATGTCCCCTATGAATGAGGAAACGGGCCCTCACCTGACACCAGATCTGCTGGCACCTTGATCTTGGGTTTCCCACACTCCCAAACTGGGAGAACTAGTTTGTTCTGTTTGTTTATAAGCCACCGTGTTTACAGTATTTTGTTATAGTAGTCGAAGAGGACCAAGGCACTGCTCCTGGGGAATCTGTTTATGGGGCTAATGGGAATGAGGGCAGACACTTAGGGTACCATTTGCCATGGAGTCTCACATACGGCCTTGGCTGTTAACTTTCTGCACTACCATCAACTGAGATTGCACACGCAGTCATTCTATTTTGAATATGTACTAATATTAAAGTGATGAATTTGATAAAAAGTAAGCATATTAAGAGTTTTAGTTACCCTATCAGCAGCATTTTTTTCTTTTAATTTCAACATGCCTTCCACAAAATGGAAACCGCTTAAATCTCTCACTACCTCTGAGCTTCTGCTTATTACAAAAAATCACGCCTGTGCCCAACCCCTATAAATTCTGCTTCAGTAGGTCTGGGATGGGGCCTAAGCCTCAGCATTTTAACAAGTATTCCAGTGATTCGGAGTAGGTTTCTGGGTCTACAGTTTAGCAAGGAGAGCTTTAGCTGAAGACAGGGAAAGGAAAAAGCATCTTTCCGATGCTATTAGACAAAGGGGAATTCAGAAAGTTGTGGGTGATTTAAAAAGCTAAAGCTAAAACATTTTCTTTTACTTCCTTTTCCACCTAGCAAACTCTTGCTTATTCTTCAAGACCAAGCTCAAATATTACATCCTCTGTGAATTCCTTTAAATAGCCCCCTGCTACATCAGTTGTTGCAATATCCATTGAGCTGTGAGCTTTTGGAAAGACAGAGCATACCTTGGTTATATCTAACTTCTTTCTATCTAGTGCCTGTCACCAGATATATTCAATAACTTTGATGGCTAGAATGTTTTATTTTACACTTTTCTTCCCTGTTACAATGTGTCCCAGAAGATTCTGAATTTCAAGAAAGAGCTATAAATTCTGTGCCTGCATCTCCTAAGATGGTATGCTGGAGCAACACCTGGGCTGAGAGGGAATTGCTCCGGCGCTGTGGAAAGGTAGAACCTTCGCCCTCATCCTGCCTTGGCTGATGGTAGAACCTTGGGCTGGATTTCCTCTCTATTTTAACCCTTTAGTCAAATGCTATTAAACAAGAAACACCCTGCAAAATCATAAGTTGCTGGCAGCCTTGTAATATATCTTTTTCCCCCTTCTATGGACATAACTGAAGTTGGTTTTTACAACTTAACAATTAAATTAATGCAAAGGGTGCAAATCTAGTTATCGTAGAATGCCTGCAGGGGAAAAAATTCTATAATTTTATTTCATGAAGTCACCTATATCATAGTTTTACTGGTATTGATTGTGTTGATCTAAATAAAATATACAACATGCCATTTCTAACGTGTAATAGTAACAGCTGGATTTTACTGAGTATTCAGGGATTATACTTAGCAATTTATATGCCTTATCTCTTTTAACCCTCTCAGGAACTCTGTGTTAATGTAATTCTACGAATCCCTGTGCTTTATTTATTTTACAGGTGAGAAAATCAAGGCTTTGTGTTTAACTAACTTTCCAAAAATCATAAGAGGAAAAATCAGAATTTGAACACAGGCCCATCTGATGTAGTGTTCTAATTACTATTCCTTAGGGAGCTGTCATTCTTGATCTCCGATTCAAAGCATGTACAGACATTTTGAGTAGTATAAGTTTCTAAGATTCATCTGGATATCCAGTTAGCAAAGAGCCTTGAAAATGAAGCTCCTAATTACAGTTGGATTGATCATTTCATCCACATACTAGAAACCTGTAGAAAGCTTGTAATAATTTATACCAACGTCATAAGAAAGTTTCACTTTCTCTACTTCCTCTGCACTCTGATTGAACAGATCTTTTCTTTGACTTTGTTCACAACCTTTGTGAGGTTGTGAGTCTAACCTCAGAAGACAAAGATCCCGATTTTAATAAAAAGAGCAGCAGGCTGGAAAGTTGCACTGCCCCCACAAGAATAACCCACCTCCTAACCCAAGTGTCTTTTTCCTTTGATTCAAGAAACAGCCAAGGTTTATTCAAAGTGGGGTAATCTAGGTGTCACCACTTCTGTGAAATGGAAAAACCACTCAAAGCTTAAAGCAAATGCCAACTGCAATCACCTTTTCTGTTTGATCTGGGTTCTTTAATATGCAAGGAGCATGACTGTGTGCTAAATTAACAAAAGAAAACAGGAAAGAAAAGGCAAAGGAAGACAGGAGAAGGGAAGGGAAGGGAAGAGAGAAGAAAAGATAGGGAAGGAAAGAAAAGAAAGGGAGAGGGGGCTCTCTTGTCTGTTTGCTTTCTGCACTAAGGGTTGGGGAGAAGTGTGCACTGCTTTTCCCACCTTTTCTCCCTATAGTTAAAAAGAGGACTAAAGAAAGTAAATTTCCATCTCATTTCTCTATCTAGTGATTTGACGAGGATTAGACTAAACAAATCATCATTTGCAAAGAAAGGAGCCTAAGTAAATAAAAACTTCAGGGATGAAGAAAATACCCTTTAGGAATTCGAGCCCTTCTTCCAATGAAGGATAAACTAAGCACTGGTATTCAAACAGGAAACCTGTTGGAATCTTTCTGAAGGCTGTCTTTCAAGAGCTTGCTTGGACGTTCTAACAGGGCAGTGAAGCTACTAGGATACCCTTGACTGAAGGATGGTCCTCCTCTGTTGGGAAAGGTCATCTTCTTTGACTGAGCATGCAGCTTCATATGTACATGGAGTGGTGAGGGAGGATGGGGACACCCACCTCTCCAGCCGGATCACTGAAATCAACCCTGCAATCAATGGGGTGACAGAAGTTGCAGCCAGATCACCCCTGAATGGTTTGTCTTTTGAACTATTGTTAAGCAAACAGGTTCAGCTGAGGACTCACTTGCCATAGAATTGACTGTAAAAACTCTCCAAGATTCAGAATCTTCCATTAGCACCCAGCTACATGAGACTTGACTACAGACAGCTCTTCAACAATTCAATCTGGCTGCATAATCTTTCTAAGTGGATGGCAATAATCTTCTCTGGCACCAGGAAGGCTCTGTTGGCTTTGTTCCTAACAAAACTTTTCTTTTTTCCTTTTTTTTTTTTTTTAATGGATCAACATTTTATTTATTTATTTGTTTTTTGAGAAATGAGTCTCACTTCGTAATTCCTGGTAGAGTGCCATGGCATCATAGCTCACAGCAACCTCAGACTCCTGGGCTCAAGCGATTCTCTTGCCTCAGCCTCCCCAGCAGCTGGGATTACAGGTGCCCTCCAGAACACCCGGCTATTAACAGAACCTTTCTGACATCACCTCCTCCCCACTTTTTTCTCTGGATTCATGTCTCAGCTCATGGTCAGCCCTTGTCAGTTATGACCCCCCCACCCCCGCCATTCTCCTAGGGGACATGTAAAACTTTACAATGTCATTGTTCCCTTCAACAGAATAAACAAATTTCTCTGCCCACTTTACCTCAAAATTATAAGTGTCCAGTAGGGTGTCTCTCAAATTGAAGTTTAACTATTGCTCAATGCATGTTTGAATATCTTATTGCAAAGTGAATGAATTTGCTGATGTTGCAAAGAGGTTAATAAGATATATTATTCTTTACTTTGTTTTATTTGTTTCTGCTACTTCAAGAAAGGCTAAATCTGTTTAGCGGTACATATGTGTTTTTCTTTTGGGAAAAGGCTTAAACTACCTTATACAGAAGGGTCCTTAAATACTCTTCCCCTACTCCTCCTTTCTCTCTTTACAAAGTGAAATTTAGATGAGACTTCAGAAAGAAATGAAAACCATTGGCTGGAGAGCAAGATGGTGGCCAAGTAACAGCTTCCTTGCATCTGGCACCGTGAGTCTGGGGATATAGGACTCAAGGCATCTCTGGCTGGGGGGATCTGCCTATCATCACCCCTGTGAGGATACAGAGAGTGAGCGAGAGACTTCTGGACCCCAAGAGGAGGACTAAAACAGTGGAAAACCAGCAAGTGGTCGCGTGTGTTCAATCCATCTAAACCTGCCCCAACTAAGTTCAGTAGCAGTGAGACTGCAAAACGGAAAGGCCTTACCTGTGAACTGTTCTGGTGTCTTTGGACCTGGCACTCAGTTGAACTGCCTTAGGGAGAGCCTGAGTGCGAATGCGGAGAACTTTGGCTGTTGTCTAGGGCCCCAGTCTGAGCCGCTGAGCCAGACGGAGCTAATAGTGTTTGGCTGTGGGCCACAGGGAGCCATTGTGAGCGATCTGCCCTGGCAAGCTCCGCCCTCAGGGTCACAGAGCTAGAATCCGGGTGGGAGCTGGTAACCCAGCAACCGAGTAGCCTAAGGGTGGGGTCTGAGCCGCCTTGCAGCCCTAACCCTGAAGGGCAGAGTGAGAGCAGTTTTGGCACACTGGGTAAGTGGATAGCCACTTCAGCAGTGATTCCAGTGACAAGCACTTTCCTGGGAAAGCTTCTGCTCAGCAAGTTTACAAGTTCAAAGTGCCTTTTAAGTGGGCTGAAGAGAGATTTAGGGTGTCTACCTGCTGGGGTTTGAGAAATTAGCAGCCTCCAGTCGTATCAGAACTGTGATTAACATCTCATACCCCAGAAGACCACATGTTGCCCAGACAATATTCAACAACACATACATACTGCTTTGCTTTTGGTTGTGTTTTGTTTTTTCTGTTTTTTTTTGTTTATTTTGATGTTGTTGATGTTATTTTGTTTTCTAATTTCAAACTTTTCTGTACAGATCTTTAGTCTTTCTCAATTTTTCTAGTTTAATTATAATTTCCCATTGCTGCCTTTTTTAACAACTAGAACTTCATTTTTGCTAGTGTTTCCACCACTATTATTTGGTGTTTCACCCAATTTTATCCCGTAAAGTTTTCTGTTTGCTTGTTTTGGTTTGATTTATAGCATTTTTGTCTTTCCTCTCTACTTGGTGGAGGTGGGGTACTGTGTCTGATCAGGTTAGCAAAGAGCTGCTGACCTCAAGGGAACCACCCAACTGGGCACCCCAAGAAGGTGGATTTTTTTAAAGGTTGTGCAAAGTACCCTACTGTACACCTATATTGCTCTGTCTCCCTCTTTCTGTGCCTCTCTTCTTTTTGTAAATATCCCTTTTACCCACACCCTGTCCTTTCTCTATTTTTTTTTCTTTTCACTCGGTCCTCCTTTCATTCATCCCTTTCTTGCTCTTAAACCTTCTCACCTTCTGGTCCTGTACCAAAAGGACTCATCGAAACCTTACTCCACAGGCATGAGAACTTAAAAAGCAAGAGGAAGTGAAAGGAAAATTAGGGCAAGGAAACAGATAAAAGAAATCACTCATGAGGAAGAATCAGCAGAAAACTCCAGGCAACAAGAAGAACCAGTCCAGAACAACCCTGCCAAGGGACCATGAGGTAGCTACTGCAGAGGATTCCACCTATAAAGAAATGTTAGGAATGACAGAAAGGGAATTTAGAATACACATGATGAAAACAATGAAAGAAATGATGGAAACAATCAAGGAAACTGCTAATAAAGTGGAAAATAACCAAAAGGAAATCCAAAAACAGAATCAAATAAGAGATGAATCATATGAAGAATATAAAAAGTATATAGCAGAGCTGAAGGAACTGAAACAGTCAAATAGGGAACTTAAAGATGCAATGGAAAGTATCAGCAACAGGTTAGACCATGCAGAAGAAAGAATTTCAGAGGTAGAAGACAAAGTTCTTGAGATAACTCAGATAGTAAAAGAGGCAGAAAAGAAGAGAGAGAAAGCAGAACGTTCACTGTCAGAATTATGGGGCTTTATGAAGCATTCCAACATACGAGTTATAGGAATCTCAGAGGGGGAAAAAGAATGCCCCAGAGGAATGGAAGCCATACTAGAGAATATTATAAAAGAAAATTTCCCAAATATCACCAAAGATTCTGACACACTGCTTTCAGAGGGATATCGAACCCCAGGTCGCCTCAACTCTAACCGAGCTTCTCCAAGACACATTGTGATGAACCTGTCCAAAGTCAAGACAAAAGAAAAGATTCTGGAAGCTGCCAGGAGTAAGCACCAGTTGACCTACAGGGGCAAATCTATCAGAGTGACCACAGACTTCTCTAATGAAACTTTCCAAGCAAGAAGACAATGGTCATCTACCTTTATTCTACTTAAACAGAACAATTTCCAGCCCAGAATTCTGTACCCTGCTAAGATAAGCTTAAAAATTGACGGAGAAATCAAATCATTTACAGATATACAAACATTGAGGAAATTCGCCACAACAAGACCAGCTCTACAGGAAATACTTCAACCTGTTCTGCACAATGACCACCACAATGGATCAGCAGCAAAGAAAGAACTCAGAAATTAAAGGACAGAACCTAACCTCCACACTGATGCAAAAGATAAAGCTAAGCAATGGAATCTCACAAAATAAGATGAATAGAGTACTACCACACTTATCAATTATCTCAATAAATGTTAATGGCTTGAATTCCCCACTGAAGAGACATAGATTGGCTGACTGGATTAAAAAACACAAGCCATCCATTTGCTGTCTGCAAGAAACACACCTGGCTTCAAAAGACAAATTAAAGCTCCGAGTCAAGGGTTGGAAGACAATTTTTCAGGCAAATGGCATTCAGAAGAAAAGAGGAGTTGCAATCTTATTTTCAGATACATGTGGATTTAAAGCAACTAAAGTCAAAAAAGACAAAGATGGTCACTTTATATTGGTCAAGGGAAAAATACAACAAGAAGATGTTTCAATTCTAAATATCTATGCACCCAATTTAAATGCTCCCAGATTCTTGAAACAGACCTTACTCAGTCTGAGCAATATGATATCTGATAATACCATCATAACAGGGGACTTTAACACTCCTCTTATAGAGCTGGACAGATCCTCTAAACAGAAATTAAACAAAGATATAAGAGATTTAAATGAGACCCTAGAACAACTGTGCTTGATAGACGCATATAGAACACTCCACCCCAAAGATAAAGAATATACATTATTCTCATCATCCCATGGAACATTCTCCAAAACTGATCATATCCTGGGACACAAAACAAATATCAACAGAATCAAAAGAATTGAAATTTTACCTTGTATCTTCTCAGACCATAGGCACTAAAGGTGGAACACAACTCTAACACAAACGCTTGACCCCACAAAAAGGCATGGAAATTAAATAATCTTCTGTTGAATAACAGATGGGTGCAGGAAGAAATAAAACAGGAAATCATTAACTTCCTTGACCATAACAACAATGAAGACAAAAGCTACCAAAACCTGTGGGATACTGCAAAAGCAGTTTTGAGAGGAAAATTCATCGCTTTAGATGCCTACATTCAAAAAACAGAAAGAGAGCGCATCAACAATCTCACAAGAATTATTGGAAAAAGAAGAACAATCTAAGCCTAAACTCAGTAGAAGAAAAGAAATATCCAAAATCAAATTGGAAAAAGAAGAACAATCTAAGCCTAAACTCAGTAGAAGAAAAGAAATATCCAAAATCAAATCAGAGATCAATGAAATTGAAAACAAAAGAATCATTCAGAAAATTAATGAAACAAGGAGTTGGTTTTTTGAAAAAAATCAATAAAATAGATAAACCATTGGCCAGACTAACGAGGAATAGAAAAGTAAAATCTCTAGTAACCTCAATCAGAAATGATAAAGGGGAAATAACAACGGATCCCACAGAGATACAAGAGATCATCTCTGAATACTACCAGAAACTCTATGCCCAGAAATTTGACAATGTGAAGGAAATAGATCAATATTTGGAATAACACCCTCTCCCTAGACTCAGCCAGGAAGAAATAGAGCTCCTGAACAGACCAATTTCAAGCACTGAGATCAAAGAAACAATAAAAAATCTTCCAACCAAAAATGCCCTGGTCCAGATGGCTTCACACTAGAATTCTATCAAACCTTCAAGGAAGAGCTTATTCCTGTACTGCAGAAATTATTCCAAAAAATTGGGGAAGAAGGAATCCTCCCCAACACATTCTATGAAGCAAACATCACCCTGATACCAAAACCAGGAAAAGACACAAACAAAAAGGAGAACTTCAGACCAATCTCACTCACGAATATAGATGCAAAAATTCTCAACAAAATCCTAGCCAATAGATTACAGCTTATCATCAAAAAAGTCATTCATCATGATCAAGTAGGCTTCATCCCAGGGATGCAAGGCTGGTTTAACATATGCAAGTCCATAAACGTTATCCACCATATTAACAGAGGCAAAAATAAAGATCACATGATCCTCTCAATAGATGCAGAAAAAGCATTTGATAAAATCCAGCATCCTTTCTAATTAGAACACTGAAGAGTATAGGCATAGGTGGCACATTTCTAAAACTGATTGAAGCTATCTATGACAAACCCGCAGCCAATATTTTACTGAATGGAGTAAAACTGAAAGCTTTTCCTCTTAGAACTGGAACCAGACAAGGTTGTTCTCTGTCACCTTTACTATTCAACACAGTGCTGGAAGTTCTAGCCAATACAATTAGGCAAGACAAGGAAATAAAAGGAATCCAAATGGGAGCAGAGGAGGTCAAACTCTCCCTCTTTGCTGACGACATGATCTTATACTTGGAGAACCCCAAAGACTCAACCACAAGACTCCTAGAAGTCATCAAAAAATACAGTAATGTTTCAGGATATAAAATCAATGTCCACAAGTCAGTAGCCTTTGTATACACCAATAACTGTCAAGATGAGAAGCTAATTAAGGACACAACTCCCTTCACCATAGTTTCAAAGAAAATGAAATACCTAGGAATATACCTAACGAAGGAGGTGAAGGACCTCTATAAAGAAAACTATGAAATCCTCACAAAGGAAATAGCAGAGGATATTAACAAATGGAAGAACATACCATGCTCATGGAGGGGAAGAATCAACATTGTTAAAATGTCTATACTTCCCAAAGCAATCTACCTATTCAATGCCATTCCTATCAAAATACCAACATCGTACTTCAAGATTTGGAGAAAATGATTCCGCGTTTTGTATGGAACCAGAAAAAACCCTGTATAGCTAAGGCAGTTCTTAGTAATAAAAATAAAGCTGGGGGCATCAGCATACCAGATTTTAGTCTGTACTACAAAGCCATAGTGCTCAAGACAGCATGGTACTGGCACAAAAACAGAGACATAGACACTTGAAATCGAATTGAAAACCAAGAAATGAAACTAACATCTTACAAACACCTAATCTTCGATAAAACAAACAAGAACATACCTTGGGGGAAAGACTCCCTATTCAATAAATGGTGTTGGGAGAACTGGATGTCTACATGTAAAAGACTGAAACTGGACCCACACCTTTCCCCACTCACAAAAATTTATTCAAAATGGATAAAGGACTTACATTTAAGGCATGAAACAATAAAAATCCTCCAAGAAAGCATAAGAAAAACACTGGAAGATATTGGCCTGGGGAAAGACTTCATGAAGAAGACTGCCATGGCAATTGCAACAACAAAAATAAACAAATGGGACTTCATTAAACTGAAAAGCTTCTGTACGGCTAAGGAGACAATAACCAAAGCAAAGAGACAACCTACACAATGGGAAAGGATATTTGCATATTTTCAATCAGACAAAAGCTTGATAACTAGGATCTAAAGAAAATTCAAATTAATCCACATGAGAAAAGCCATCAATCCCATATATCAATGGGCAAGAGACATGAATAGAACCTTCTCTGAAGATGACAGACGAATGGCTAACAAACACATGAAAAAATGTTCATCATCTCTATAATTAGAGAAATGCAGATCAAAACAACCCTGAGATATCATCTAACCCCAGTGAGAATGGCCCACATCACAAAATCTCAAAACTGCAGATGCTGGCATAGATGTGGAGAGAAGGGAACACTTTTACACTGCTGGTGGGACTGCAAACCAGTACAACCTTTCTGGAAGGAAGTATGGAGAAACCTCAAAGCACTCAAGCTAGACCTCCCATTTGATCCTGCAATCCCATTACTGGGCATCTACCCAGAAGGAAAAAAATCCTTTTATCATAAGGACACTTGTACTAGACTGTTTACTGCAGCTCAGTTTACAATCGCCAAAATGTAGAAACAGCCTAAATGCCCACCAACCCAGGAATGGATTAACAAGCTGTGGTATATGTACACCATGGAATACTATTCAGCTATTAAAAAAAATGGAGACTTCACATCCTTTGTATTAACCTGGATGGAAGTGGAAGACATTATTCTTAGTAAAGCATCACAAGAATGGAGAAGCATGAATCCTATGTACTCAATTTTGATATGAGGACAATTAATGACAATTAAGGTTATGGGAGGGGGGAAGCAGAAAGAGGGATGGAGAGAGGGGGGTGGGGCCTTGGTGAGTGTCACACTTTATGGGGGCAAGACATGATTGCAAGAGGGACTTTATCTAACAATTGCAATCAGTGTAACCTGGCTTATTGTACCCTCAATGAATCCCCAACAATAAAAAAAAAAAAATTAAATTAAAAATAAAAAAAAAAAAAGAAAACCGTTTGTTAAGATTGAAATATGCAAAGGATAGCTGGGCGTTGTGGCGGGCGCCTATAGTCCCAGCTACTCGGAAGGCTGAGGCAAGAGAATCGCGTAAGCCCAGGAGTTGGAGGTTGCTGTGAGCTGTGTGAGGCCACGGCACTCTACTGAGGGCCATAAAGTGAGACTCTGGCTCTACAAAAAAAAAAAAAAAAAAAAAAGAAAAGAAATATGCAAAGGAGATTAAAGGCTTGTTTACATAGGTGTTTGTTTTACCTGTACACACACACAGGCAGAGAAATAGTATATTTGTTAAAATTTCCCTAGTTACATATTCAGGGAGACATTTTTCAAATTCCTCCTATGAGACATAAAGGTATAAGAGCTAAAATATGGACCATGAAAAATAAATATAGCCAAGCATGCATATTTCATTGTGTATTTCATTGTGTAGTCTGTAGTAGGTTCTCAACATGTTATGTGGCAGTTATAAGTGTAAAAACATGATCCACACCTTAAAAATTTTTGTAGTCTTCTTAGGGAAAGGACAACCACATATGAAACAAGACTACAATGGACTCGATGGAATTCCAAACTTAGTTGTGTGCTACAGACTCTCAAGAGAGGTCAACAACAGTTAGAGCTTCTCCTGTCAATGTCTTGGAAGCTACACAGATATTTCTCCTAAATGGGTTGACCTTACTAGACTTACACTTAGACTAAGAAGAATAAATAGGGTTTTTATAGAACAGAGCAAGAAGGACATTCTAGGCAAGGAGAATAGTTAGAGCAAAAGAAGAAGGCAGCCAGAAGTCATGCCAGCTCATTCCTAATACAAGCCTGGCCTGAAAAAGTGTGGAAGAAAAGAAAAGGAGAAAGAGAGTGAAGAAGAATAGTGAGAGACTGATTGTCAGAAACTACATATAAAATCAAAGATTTAAAAAGAAAAAGGAAAAAAAAATGATGGCTAGGAGGATATATTGTCTTAATTTGAGAACCATGAATGGGTTTTGGATGGTATCCCACCTGCTATTTTACAGAAGGAAACCAAAGCCCACAGGAGCCAGAGATACTCTATGCTAGGCAGGTCTTCAGGCCAACGCACCATGTTTTTACTACCCATCTCCTCCCTTTGGGGGGTACTCCTCCAGCAGCCTCATATTTCCTAACATCAAAATTTAGTTTGAGTTTGGAGATTTAATAACCCTCAAATGCAAATGGCCATGTTTTAAATATTCCTTCTTCAAGCCTCTGAACTGAAAAGTGAGAAGACAGATTTGGAGATTTTTCTTTTTAATGTTGTTTATACTTTTGTTTTAATCATGAAAGTTAAGGCCACAGAAAAGAATAGTAGCTAAAGAACTAGATCTCAAAAAATAAAAAGATAATAAGGCATTCAGTGTTGTTGTCATCTGAAAGCACCTCTCGGTAGAATGGCTAGAGGGCAGGTCATAAACATGGTGATAGTGGTCTGTTTCCCAACTCCAGTGATTTCTACGTGTGTGACTTTGGGCAACTCACTTAATCTCTATAAAATTAAGTTTCTCCATCTGTCAAATTAGGTTGATAAAAATCTGCTGCCTCCTGGGGATGTTGTGGGGACCAAATAAGACAAGGCATGGAAAATACTTAGTAAGAGCCTGGAACATGGCAAATCCTCAATAAACATTAACTATTATTAGCTGTAATACTTTCAAATAAATGTTAGCTATTATTAACTATAATATCTTCAAATATATGGCATTCTAAAAGAAAATTTGGAATTTATACTCTAGAATAGTAGAATCTGTACTGATTTACACACCTTATTTATGAAATTCACTTAGCAACTTACTTCGCTTTCTGAATTACATTTGAAGTTTATTTTTATGTTGACCTATGGGTAGACTGAACACACACTTCAGGCCCAGCAAAGGAAAAACGCCCATAAATTACACATCATTGTAGTCCATGAGTATATTCAGAGTTTTGCATTCAGGTTGTCTAGAATGAAGATATTTTCATTTCGGCCTTCATTAAAATTCTGTATTTACAGTTTATTATTGTTTTATGTGTGATTATATATGCCAGGTAGTCTTTGCAGAGTTTAGGGGCTCTAAGGATCTTATGTTGGTCATAGGTGGGGTAGAAAGGTCAAGAGGTGAACTCCAGGGGTACCATGAAGTCTTTGAAAAATGTATTTAAATCTTGGATGCTTAAAATGTTTCTGGGTAAGGGTATATAGCTATAATCAGATTCTCGAAGGAGTCATGGCAATAAAAACTTAAGATAGCTATTGAACAAAATCAGTAATGATCAAATCAACATGGAACACACATATAATAGATCTAGTAGCAGTTCTTATAATTGGGTATATCTACATATACTGAATTGACTAAAAGTCTATGGATATATCAAATGATAAAAGCAAGTTACAGAATTTTCTTTGAAGTTGCAGAGTGGTGTTTACGGTGCATATTTTTATATACACTAATTGTGTATACACGTAAGTGTCCATGTGTGTATGATATACATATTTTAAGGAGCTTAGAAAATATATTCCCATGGTTAATAATGGTCATCTTCAGATAGTAAAGGTAATGTATGAGGAGCTCATTTTCAACATATTTTCTCAATTGTAAGTAGCTTTTTCCCCATGTTTTCATACTTATGAAATCAGAATTCACCTTACAATCAAAATCTGAGTTTAGTTAAATATTTCTTTGTTCTACCACCCCCATAAACTTCACTAATATGTAAAAAGTCTTATGATTGAAGATGAGTTTAAGTAAAAAATATATGGCATATATACACATATATACATATATATCTGAGTTGCTTAAATTATTTTTAAGAGCAAATACATATTTATGACATTTTTCTAAAACAATCAGAATTGTAAGTTTTAAGGCCCTTATTTCTCTTCCATGTTACCTTTAAAGAAAGAAGATCACAGGAATGTGTATATATCTATAGAAATTCATTATTTACATATCACACAGTGTCATTAAATGTAGAAAAACTCTCCACTGGTAAAATAGCATTACCAAAAAATGTGTGGTGCTAGACAACTTCCTATTATCTCTCAAATAATTTCATGTGGACACAAATACATGATAATACATAAAGAGTTCTTAAAATATGTGAGGCACTAGTCTAAACATCTTTTGTACATTATCTTAATTTTCACAATGACATAAAATCATTCCGGAATATTAAGCCTAACTTATGAGTAAAGAAACTGAGGATGAGAAGCTGAAAGTTATGCTGAGTTCTAGCTGGTATGAAGGACTGGTGGAAATCCAAGCAATTTCTGCTTACTCCTGGAGATTCATCCTTAATCACTGCACTGTTCCTTTTCTACCTCTTCTACCTCACCTCCCACTCCCCGAGAAATAGTACAGAGAACTAGTACAAATATATCTATAAATGACTGCTTTTTTTTTTATTTCAGGCTTTTGTGAGGGTACAAACAAGGCACAATTTTTAAATTTGTTAGGTAGAGTCCTTCTTGTAGTAGTGTCCCACACCCAAGAGGTGTGTCATACACTCCTACCTTGTGCCCTTCAAGTATGAGCACACAAATCCCCCATTCCACCTCTCCCAACATGAATAGAATTAAATTTTTCTCCTATGTGGGCATGTGTTAGATTTTCTACTGGCTTCATAATAAAATTGGGTACATTGGATACGTGCTTTTCTATTCTTGTGATCCTTTACTAAGAAGAATGTGTTTCAACTCTATCCAAGTCAATACATAAGATGTAAAGTCATCTACAGCTGAATAAATATTCCATGGTTTACATATACCACAGCTTGTTAGTCTATTCCTGGATTGATGAGCATTTAGCTTGTTTCCACATCTTGGTGATTGTAAATTGAGGTGCAATAAACATTCTAGTGCAAATGTGTTTATGATCAACTGATTTTTTTTCTTCTGGGTAGATGCCTAGTAGCAGGATCTCAGGGTCAAATTGGAGGTCTAATTTGAGTTCTTTGAGGATTCTCCAAAATTGTTTCCAAAGAGGCATGCTAATTTACAGTCCCACTTACACAGTAAAAATGTTCTCTTCTCTTCACCTCTGCTCCAGCATCTGCAATACTAGACCTTTTTAATGTAGGCTATTCTCACTGGGGTTAGGTGATATCTCAGGGTGGTTTTGATTTGCATTTCTCTGATGATTAAGGACAATTAGCATTTTGTCATACGTTTGTTAGCCAATTCATCTTTCTTCCTCAGAGAAGATTCTGTTCATGTCTCTTGCCCAGGGATAGATGGGATCGTTAGCTCTTTTTTGTTGATTGAGTTCCCTATAGACACTATTTATCAAGTCTTTGTCAGAGTCAAAACATGCAAATCTCTTATTCCATTCTGAAGGCTATCTATTTGCTTTAATTGTTGTGTCCTTGATTGTCCAAAAGCTTTTCAGTTTCACTAAGTCCTATTTGTTCATTTTTGTTATTGTTGCAATAGCCTCTTAAGTCTTCTTCATAAAATCTTTCCCCAGTCCAATATCCTCAAGATTTTTTCCCACACTTTCCTCTAGGACTTTTGTCATTTCATGTCTTAGATTTACTTCTTTTATCCATCTTGAGTCAATTTTTGTAAATCGTGAAGTGTTGTTCCGATTTGAGTCTTTTACAAGTTGTGATCCAGTTCTCCCAGCACCATTTATTGAATAGGGGTTCTTGTCACAAGTATCCACAGTATATGCCTTTGTTTGGATTGTCAAAGATTAGATGGCAACAAGAAACTGGTTTCATCTCTTGGTTTTCTACTTGGTTCCATACCATGCTGTTTTGATCACTGTGAAATTGTAATATAGCCTAAAGTTTGGTAGAGTGATGCCTTTGGCATTGTTTTCATTACTAAAAATTGCCTTGGCTATATGGGTTTTTTCTAGTTCCATATGAAACAAAGAACTGTTTTTCCAGATCTTCAAAGTATGATGTTGCTATTTGAATGACGATTGCATCGAATTTTAATGATATTGATTCTTCCCAACCAAGAGCTTGGTATATTCTTTCATTTTTAATGTCTTCTGCTATTTCTTTTCTTAGGGTTTCACAATTCTCTTTGTAGGTCCTTAACCTCTTTTGTTAGGTATATTCCCAGGTATTTCATTTTCTTTGAAGCTACTATGAAGGGAATTGTGTCCTTGATTAGCTTCTTGACTTGGCTGTTATTGGCATATACAAAGGCTGCTGATATTTGGACATTGATTTTATGCCCTGAAACATTACTGTACTTCTTGATCAATACGAGAATTCTTGTGGTTCAGTCTCTAGGGTTCTCTAAGTATAAGATCATATCATCAGAAAAGAGCAAGAGTTTGACCTCCTCTACCCCTATTTGGATGTCCTTGATATCCTTCTCTTATCTGACTGCATTATCTAAAACTTCCATCACTACTTTGAATAGTAGTGGTGATAGAGGACAACCTTGTCTGGTCCCTGTTCTAAGTGGAAAAGCTTTCAGTTTTACTCCATTTAATATCATATTAGCTGTAAGTTTGTCATAGACAGCTTCAATCATTTTGATAAATGTGCCACCTATACCTATATTAAGTGTTCTTGTTAGAAAGGGATGCTGAATTTTATCAAATGCTTTTTCTGCATCTATTGAGAGGATCATTTGGTCTTTGGTTTTTGCTTGTATTAATATAGCAAATTACATTTATGGGTTTGCATATGTTAAACCAGCCTTGTATCCCTGGGATGAAGCCTACTTGATTGTGATATATAATTTTTTTCAATGTGTAAAATCTAAGATTTTATGGAGTATTTTTTGCATCAATATTCATTAGGAAAATTGGTCTGGGGTTCTCCTTTTTAGTTGGGACCTTTTCTGGTTTTGGTATCAAGGTGACATTTGCTTCATAGAACATGTTAGGGAAGGTTCCTTCCTTCTCAGTGTTTTAGAATAGGTTCTGCAGTATAGGTACAAGCTCATCTTTGAAGGTTTGATAGAATGCTGGCGTTGAGTCACCTGGTCAAGGGCTTTTGTTTGTTGGAAGAGTTTTTATCGTTTTGCAATCTTGATGCTGGATATTGGTTGGTTATAGAGATCTAAGTCTTGGGAGATGGTGTGTTTCCAGGTATTGGCATATATTCTTCACATTGTCAAAAATCTGGGCATACAATTTCTTGTAGCAGTCAGAAATAATCACTTGTATCTCTGTAGTATTGTTGTTATTTCTCTTTTTTCATTTCTGATTGAGGTTATTAGAGATTTTACTTTTCTGTTTCTAGTTAATCTAGCCAGTGGTTTATCAATTATATTTATCTTTTCAAAGAACCAACTTTTTGTTTCATTGATTTTCTAAATGATTCTTTGTTTTCAATTTCATTTATTTCTGATTTAATGTTGGTCATTTTCTTCTGCTTGGTCTCTTTCTTTTACATTTCTTTAAGACGATTCATTAGATTATTGATGTGCTCTCTTTCTGTTTTTCAGATGTAGATAGCTAATACGATAAATTTTCCTCTTAGGACTACTTTTGCACTGTCAGGTTTTGGTAGCTTCTGTTTTCATTATTGTTATGCTCAAGGAAAGTTAATTATTTCCTCTTTTACCTCTTCCTTGACTCAACTTTCATTCAGCATAAGGTTGTTTAGTTTCCATGCCTTTGTGTGGAGATGAAAATTTTTGTTGGAATTGAGTTCCACCTTTATTTTCTTCTGGTATGAGAAGATACAAGATATAATTTCAATGCAATATTAATTTTTTTGATTTGAGACCTAGGATATGATCTATTTTGGAGTATATTCTATGAACTGACAAAAAGAATGTATATTCTTAGTTTTGGGATGGTGTGTTCTGTATATGCCTATTAAGCCCATTTGTTATAGGGTCTCATTTTAAATCCCTTATATCTTTGTTTAGTTTCTATTTAGATGATCTATCCACTTCCGCCAGAGGGGTGTTAAAGTCCACAGCAATTATAGCATTATAGAATATCATACTGCTCAGATGAATCAATGTCTGCTTCATACACCTGGGAGCATTTAAGCTGGGTGCAAAAATATTTAGAATTGAAATATTCTCTTGATGTATTTTTCCCTTGAACAGTATGAAGTAACCATCTTTGTCTTAACTGTAGTTGCTTTAAATCCATTGTATCTGAAAATAAGACTGCAACCCCTCCTTTCTTCTGGTTTCTATTTTCCTGAAATATTGTTTTTCAATCCTTTACCCTGAGTCTTGTTTTGTCCTTCAAAGTTAGGTGTGTTTCCTGGATACAGAACATAGATGGCTTGTGCTTTTTTATCCATTATGCCAGCCTGTGGCTCTTCAGTGGGGGAATTCAAGCCATTAACATTCATTGAGATAAGTGTGGTAGACTTCTATTCATCTTATTTTGTGAAGGTTCATTACTTAGTTTTAGTGAAAGCTAGATTTTGTTCTTTAGTTTGTGCGTGTTTACTTTGCTTGTAGTGCATTGTAGTATTCAGTATGGAGAATAGGTCCAAGTATTTCCTGTAGAGCTGGTCTTGTGATAAATTTCCTCAGTGCATGCATAACACTAAAATTTTTTATTTCTTCATGATTTCAAAGCTTAGTCTAGTAGGATACAGAATTGTGGACTGAAAATTGTTTTGCTTATGAAACTTAATGGAAGATGACCATTCTTTTCTGGCTTGGTAAGTTTCAACTGAGAAGCCCACTGTCACACTGATGAATCTGCCCCTGTAGGTCAATTGGTGCTTACTTTTGGCTGCTTGCAGAATTTTCTCTTTTGTCTTGACTTAGTATACTTTCATTACAGTGTTTCTTAGAGATACCCAGTTTGTGTTGATACAATCCAGAGTTCAATATCCTTGTAAAGGGAGTGTTTGGAATCTTTAGAGATACTTGGGAAGTTTTCATTTATGATATCCTTCAGTAGGACTGCCATTCTTTTGGGACATTCTTCTTCCCCTTTAGGAATACCTGAAATTTGTATGTTTGAATGCTTCATGAAGTACTATAATTCTCTGAGTGAATATTCAGCTTTCTCTCTCTTCTTTCCTGCCTCTTTAACTGCCTGGGTTTTTAACTGCCTGGGTTAGCTCAAGAGCTTCATCCCCTAGTGCTGAGATTCTTTCTTCTCTATGGTCTAATCTTTTATTGGTACTGTCTACTGCACCTTTAAGTTCTCTAATTGATTGCTTTAAGTCCTTTAACTCCACCATATACTTTCTACATTCTTCACATCTTTTGTCCATTTTTTGGTTCTACTTTTCTACTTTCTCATCAATTCCCTTAATTTATTTTGCCATACATATGTTAAATTATCTTTCTGTCATTTCTATTAATTATTTAGAGAAAGAATCCTGTGTAGTAGCTACCTCATCATCCCTTGGGGGGTTGCTCTAGTCTGGTTTTTCATGTTGCCAGAATTCTTCTGTTAGCTCCTTCTTACATGTGTTTTCTTCTTTTTCACTTCCTTCTCCTACTTTTTCCTTCTCACTACCTCCTCATTTAAATTACCTTACCTCAGAGCTTAGGTGTTGAATTAGCTCCAGACTTTCTCCTTGACTCCTAAAGTTTCCTGCTGTTTCACTGTGCCCCAGAGTGATATTTGCTCTTATAGCAAAAGGAGGAAAAGGTAAAGCATGAGAAAGGAGAAAGTAAAGAAAAAGATAAAGAGGAAAAAAAAATAAGGGAGGGTAGAATGAAAGAATTGAAGAAAAGGAGAGTAAAAGGACAGTAAAAAAGAAATAGAGCAACAGGAGAAATGGTGGTGTTTGGTGGGGTGCTTTAACCACACCTGCTACTCTAGGACTTCTGTGGGCCAAGTTAGGTGGGTCTCTTAAAGTCAAAGGCTCCTTACCAGCCAGGGTAAAAGTAATACCCCACCTCTGCCAAATATGGAACGAAATCAACAGTGCGTCAAAGTGGAGACCTACCAACACGTTCTTTCCAAGGGCTAAAGCTAGAAGGAAACCCAAGACTGTCAGCTTATGGCCTCCTTAAGCCAGATCAGTGCCAGGACCCTACCCCCAAACCCTCAGAGAAGGGAAAAAAATGAATGAAAAAAATAAAAATAGATTTTAAAAATTAAAACATAACTGTAGAAGATAAAAAAGAAAATTAAAATGTATATATTAGCTGTTACGTAAGAAATTTATGTAGAGAAGATGAGAAAAGCAGAAAAATCTCTACTGAACAAGAGAAAAAGGAGAAAAAGAAAAAAGAAAAAGGGCTGAAAAATGGAGGAGCCCTTGCTATTGAAAAAAAGCAAAAAATGAAAAAATAAAAATACAACCAAATAAAAAATAAGTAAACATAAAACAATAACAACAACAAAAGAGAAAAATAGAAAAAAACTAAGGAAAAAATTAAAAGCAGCAAAAAATGTAAAACTCTGTGTGTGTGTGTATATATTCAATATATGTTCTGGACACCAGGTGGCACTGTGGCATTAGAAGACAGAGAACACTTGCTGGATTTACCATATATGATGGAGGTGGGTAGCCACTCTAGTTGCAAAGGAGGCCAGATCTTATCTTCCTGACTTCTTTGCCCTCAATCAGGACCTATTTGCTTTGTTAGCATTCAATCTCCATGTGACTTGCATCCCTAAGCTCTCACTAGATTTCCTAGTATTCCCACCAGACAGTATCTCCTGACAACAAAGTGACCCTCCCAGGGTGTGTGGGGTTACTCACCTCACCCCAAGGATGGCTGCTCAAGCACAGCAGGAATGCCAGAGCCAGCCGTGCACTAGGACTCCATGGACTATTCCCCTCACCCATGTTGCCTTCCCATAATGGCAGTGCCACAGCAGCAGCAAAGCCCATGAGTTTAACCCCAACCACCAGTTGCTCTTTGAGTCTACTTGCTGCTCCAGCAAGCAGTCGAGTACAAAATAAGACTACTGCAGGACAGCCCTTCTCATCTCCAGACCTCCGTAGGAGAGCCAGCTGACCAGCCAGCCTCTGCCTGTACCAAGCATCTGCCTTCTGTGTTGGTTTTCCTCAGCTCCAGACCTCCTCCTTGACTCCTGAAGTCTTCCACTGTTTCACTGTGCCCCAGAGTGATATTTCTGTGCAAATTCCTCCAGCTAGAAATGCCTGAAGTTCACTTTCCTCTGTCTCACCACAAGTAGCTGTCAAGGAGATGTCGCTAGTCTGCCATTAGAAATTATTTTTTGTGTTTACCTGTGACTAAGCCAGGGTGTTCCTCAAACAGAAGGAAGAGCACTAACACAGGGCTCACCAGTGAAAGGAGTTTATCTGAAGGTCTTTCCAAAAACAAATGCTCTCTACAGGCCCTTCTTCCCCCAGAGAGCACCAGGACCCAAATAGGGGCTTTTGGAGACAACACTATTTCCAACGATATCCACAGGTTTGCCAAAAGCACATGGCAAACAGTAGTCCATTTAAATCTAATTTAGATTTTTTCAGGTCGGTTCCTCTTTAGATTACCAAGGTTTGTACAGTTTAAAAGGCAGGTTACCTTCTTAGAAGCTGAGTGGAATGAACAAAGTCTGATTAAATGTAATTTACTAGTTGTTTCAGTATTTATAAGCAGACAGCTCGCTGGCTTCAGAAGTGAGTGCTGGTATCAGCAGAGCTGAGGATATTCAGAGAGGTTAAAAATAAATGGCTGAAAGATGAGTCTTAAAAATCTGTTAGTGCCAAGTCAGATGATTTATTTCCATAAATCATTCCAATGTTCAGCTTTCACATGTTAAAATAAATCAAAAATAATTTTGTACTGCCTTTTGATCTGAAATCATAGCAAGTGGCTGCTATTGAAGCACATGAAAAATGAAATGTCTCCATTTCTTCAGAAACAGGGCATAACCAAATTGCTCTATCACAAATTTTAACATTCACAAATCAGTGCTCTGTAGGAACTGTGTTCAGTTTGCTATGTCTTGGTAACACAGAAACAGAAGAACAATTATCTCCAGGATAGAAAATCTGGTGTGAATGCCTTGGGAACAGAAAGGACATACAAAAGAATTTCCAAGTAGCCTCAATTTCAGGGGAGAGAACAAGAGTGAAAACATGTGTGTCACAGGTGTTTGGGATGGGACAGGTAGCATCTGACATCACTGAGTCCCTGTTTTTTCTCGGCCATCATTCTCCGTCTGCACATCTCTTGTTATTTAGTACTGAACTTCACAGTTTCCTGTGACCTGCAGTCCCTTCTCATATTCACCCTGATTACCTTCTCCTATCCTTGATACCAGTTCCAAACCTAAATGGAATCAACAGTTTGTCACTGACATTTTTAGATTCCTAAGAAGTGGAGATGATCTTATGTCCCTGCTTTTTCTTTTCTTCTTAATTGGCAAGTAAAAATTGTATTTATTTATGGTATATAACACAATGTTTTGATATACATATTCATTGTGAGATGGCTAAATTATGCTATTTAAGACATGCTTTACTGTATTTAGTTACTTTTTGTGGTAAGAACACTTAAAATCTACTGTCTTAGCAATTTCCATGTAAATGATATATTATTGACTGTATTACCCATAATATACAATAGATCTCTTTTCTACTTAGTAGTAAATAAGTAAACTTATTTTTACTATCTAACTGAAGTTTTGCATCCTTTGACCAACATCTTCTCCAAGACTCCCCACACTTCATCCTCTGGTAACCACTATTTTACTCTGTTTCTGTGAGTTTGACTTTTTTATACCCTATATAGAAGTGAGACACTGCGGTATTTTTCTTTCTGTGTCTGGCTTATTTAACATACAGTCACCCAGGTTCATACATGTTATTACAAATAATAAAATTTTTTTCTTTTTTAAGGCTAACTAGCATTCTATCATATATATAAAGTATAACACATTTTCTATATTCATCTGTTGATGGACACTTGATTACATATCTTGATTATTGCGAATAGTGCTGCAATGAACATGGGTGTGAAGGCATCTCTTCAACTTACTGATATCATGTCGTTTGGACATATACCCTGAAAAGCTGGATTGCTGGATCATATGGTAATTCCATTTCTCCACTCTGTTCTCTATAACAGCTGTACTAATTTATATTCCCACTAACAGTACCAAAGAGTTTCCTTTATTCCACATCCTTGCCAACATTTATGTTTTGTCTTTTTGATAATAGCCATTCTAATAGGTGTGATATGAAATCTTGGTATGGTTTTGATTTGCATTTTCCTAATGATTAGTGATGGTATATACTCCTGCTTCCAAATGTTTGCTAATTCCTTATTACCTACAGAATCAAGTTCAAATGCATTGGCCTGGCATAAACAAGCCTGCACATTTGGTCTTATCCTCCATTTCCAGAGTCATTACCCACCACCCTGTATCTATATACTCTCTCTTCTCTAGCCAAAACAAATAACTCCTTATTTTCCAAACATAATGTGTACTTTCACATCTTCAGATCATTGTTCATTTTATTCTCTCTGCCTAGAATGTTCTTTTCTCCACCACTACTTCTATGTCTGGTGAAGGCTCATTGTTCAAGACCCAAGTCCAATGTCAACTTTTCAAAAAGCTTTCTGGGGAAGAATTAAATAATGGTCCCTTTCTTTGTCCAAATGACATATTAATCCCATTGTAACGATTGTCCCTGTTACTTCATATTATACTGTTTTCAGCCTGTCTACACAGTTCTTCTGTTCACCAAAGAGTGGACACTTATATAGTATTATACCTCACGCAGTATGATCAAGTCACCCTTATAGAATTAATGGAAAAAGGAGAGATGAGGACAGACACAGATAACTAAAGACAAGGATCAGAGGTCTTTGTCATAGAACATTTTAAATTAAAGTACTGTAACACATGTTCCTGATTATAAGCATTCTCATCTATTACTTACCACACACACACATTCTATTCAACTATTTAACTAATTTTTAAAGTTTATTTTACTTCAGTGGTATCCATATTTGAAATTTAAATTGAAATTCATTTGTCTTGCTTCTTACAAATTAACTTTTCTTTCATACCAGGATTTAGGGGTAGTAGAATTTATTCAAGCTACATGACACTAAGAATTAAAAATAAAAACAAAACACAAAATATCTGAGAGTCTCAGTGCAAAGTACCCAAATGTGATAGAGTACACCCATAACAATCACTGTCTGTGGAAATATCAGGAGAGCAAAAAGATAAAAAGAAAAGAAACTATCCATGCAGGTCTACTTAAATAAGAAATACTATACATAATATTATTAAGATATTAATTGCCTAATGCTACAAGTAATGTTTTCTTTTCTGGACATGCACACCAGGAACTCTGTATATCAAGACTTGGCTAGCTCAACATGAAGGATCTGTAATTAATGAGGTAAATCCTCATTCACTGGAGATTTACTGCAGCAAAGAGGGGTAATATGGTATTAAAAACTCTAATACATACCAAGGAATTTGGAGAAAGTCACTAAATTTGTATAATCACACTTCTCTGTGAAAAATTAATCTGTCAAGTTGTTTTATAATTGAATACTGAAATTACTTTATGATATATGTCTCTGTCTTATGCCTTCACCACCCCAAAGCAGACTTTGCAAAAACAAGATAATATTTACTTTTCTTTTTATAAGAAAAATAACCAGTCCTTGTGTTTGGAGTTCTAGACTTCTTGCCTTGGGAAATAATTTAATGTTTTGTGGTCTAAAATCTAAAAACAGGCATTACTGTGAGAGGAGTAGGAAGTGGAGTGTTGCACCCTAAAGAAAACCTCCATCCAGAGCTGTGTTGAGGCCAGTGTTAAAAAACTAAAATATCTATAGGGGCTGTAATGTAACATAAATATGTGATTTATTCTGGGAATAACACAAAAGATCAGCATAGGACTTGTGGCTCAAAACAGAGATTCCAAGTTCTGTCTTGAGGCATTCAAGTTCACATTTTCTACAATAACCTTCCTAACAAGAAGTGTCCAGTTTGGCATTCTTTTGCCTGTTTGGAGTATATGTTGAGTCTGATCAAGTGGATAAAGGTAGGTTGTCTGAGAGAGGGTTAGAAGCTATATGACTTAAGGTTGAAGAAGGTCAAGGTGTTAATCATGTAAGAGAGAGTTTGGGAGGTCCACAATTGGGGTTTTAGGATTGCATGGTCATAGAGAGCAGGCCCTCAGTTGAATGCAGTCAGTGTGATGGAGAAGAGGTGATTGCTCAGGTGGGGATGGCAACAGAGAAGCTTGGGTCAGGGGAACCCAGAGCAGGGCAGTAGCTGACCAATGGTACAGGACCAGCTTCCAACATGGCAGGCAGAATAGTGGGACATACGGTGACCAGCACAGACTGAAGTCCATGCCCCTCTCCATCTTCTGGACTAAGTCCAGGAGATGCATAAAATTGTCAAATATTGAATATTCTTGCCAACCTTAGTGAATGAGGATATAAGTTCAATTGACTTCAATAAAAATAAAGAAATGGTTGTGATATCCTTGTACTTGATAGCGATCCATAGCTTTGGGGGGATTTATGATAATAATAGCTACTATTTGTCAACTGTAGCTACTGTTCATATATTTCATGTAAATGCCTTCATTTAATATTGAATAATCCTTCCTGATAAATACCAATTCCCACTTTACAAATGAGCAAACTGAGGCAAAGAGAGGTAAATGTGCCCAAGGTCACACAGCTGGCCTAGAGGTACAGCCAGATTTCAAATCTAGGCAGTCAGAGCCACAGAGGCTGCACATGTAAACAACACACGGCACCATCCCCGGGGGTTTAAATGTCAGTTCCTTTCTCTCAGACTGACATGATCATCCCGTAAACCATCTTCCTATGACCCAGAGGCTTCGGATGGACAGAAAAAGGAGGAATCACAGCTCAGCTACAAAAGCAAAAACTCAAAAAGGCTTCCTCTGCACAGACCACTGTTTTGGCCTCCACCACGGGATCTCTGTTAGTCCCTAAACCTTCTCTCCCTTCCAGCCTCTGTGCACTGTACTCAGCAGAGAGACAGAGGCTGGAAGATTGATGAAGAAAGGGTATGCCTTCTTGGAAAAGGATTGAGAGTAAACAAACACAAGTCAATATTTCTTAAGTTTGAGGAATCTGCCAGAAACACATTTTGAAGTCCCACAATCTTCTGTAAGATTTTTTTAAATTTCATTGTTTAATTTCAGTTAAAATTTTTGAAAATGATAAAGGACATTCTAAATTATTCAGAATTCCACCTCTTTGAAACTGATTATAGCCTTGTGAGTGGAAGGGAGAGCCTTCAGGCTACAGAACCTCTTAAACTGGGAGAAGAGTTGTTTATTTGGGTTCCTTGCATTCTCAAAGTTCAAGTTCAGTAGGCTGAAGTAACAAGATAAGGAGGATGGGTAAAGCATTTAGGAAGAGGACTGAATCTGAAGTCAGACATTGTGGCTGTTCTATTTACCATCTGAATGACTGGAACCAAGGTGCACTCATCTCCCAAGGCCTCATTTTTTTTTCTTACCTGTAAAAATGAAAATGATGATGATGATGATAAGAGTAATTATGATAGTTATAATGAGACCAGCCACACCTTGAATAGAAAATGCTTTCCTATACACACAAGTGCTTTACAGTGCTATGAAAAGACAACCCAAGGGGAGAAAAAGCACAGATATGCCCTGTGCAAAATGCTCTCTAGGGAGAAGAGTCAGTGAGCTGGCAAGCGGGGCCATGGGGAGGACATGAGTTGGGTGGGGGAGGCAGAAAGATAGAAGTTACAGGCATTGGAATGTGGATCAAGAAATGAGTCAGAAAATGGAACTAAGTCTCTCTCTCCTCAAAGAAATCAGGAAAGTGATAGTTGCAGAAAGTAGGTTAGGCAGCAAATAGCTTCTGTGCTGCTCTGGATACCTGGAATATGGGAAACTAAAAGAACATGGCTAGAGCCACCAGGATATGGAGCTAACTCTGCACACCAGCCACAGTGCAGAGATGACGGTTCATGTGGGGCATTTCTGAGCAGGCCACTCTGCTTTCTCCTAAAACTGGTGCATGCTCCCAGGCAGACCTCTGGGTCCTCCCAGAGGAGAAAGTTTGTTATCCCAAAGCAGCTGCCTTCAGGCCCAGTGTGTGCCTCTGAAGATAGGGGAGCAGCACATCAGTGCCCTCCTGAGAAAGATCAGGCTCGGCCCTGACACTTGCTCTTCCCTCTGCCTGCAAACCTCTCCTTTTAGCTCATTACAAGTCTGGCTCCTTCTCATCTAGAGACCATCCCAATCCCCGCAACTGAAGCAGCCTCTCTGCCACTCACGTCGCTTCACCTGTTCATGTCATCCACAGTACCCAGGGTCGCCATCTGATTATGTCTCAGTTTGTCGTTGACTTGTTTAAAGTCAGCTTTACCCACCAAATCTGTGCTGCCCAATAGGATAGTCACAAGCTTCATGCGGCTATTTAAATTTAAATATATTAAAATCGAACAATTCTAAAAGTTAATTTCTTCAGTTATACTATCCACATCTCAAGGGCTCAGGAGCCACATGAGGCTGGTGGCTGTTACAAATGGTACTGAAATGTGATCTAATCACAGGAGAACATTCCCATCATCACAGAACCTTCTTCTGGACAGCCCTAATCTAGGGTTGAAGTTCCACAGGAGCAGAATTCCCATTGCCCAAGACAGTGCCTAGCATAGAGAGGTACTCAGCAAACATCTTCTAAAAGAAGGATAACCCCTAAGTCTTATGTCCACCCTGGGTAAGTATAAAATATAAATAATGTGGTTGATAAAAATGGATTTTTACACTAAAATCACCTAGGAATTCTCAATAACTAATCTGTATGCCACTTATAAAATTAATGTGTGACATGTGTGTTACATTGCATTTTCTGCTAATTAACTTAACATGAGATAGCTTTGTGGCCAGTCTCATATTTTAGATATTCCCAGGAGATCTCTGAAAAAACTATGAAGGCAATTATACACTACCGGAAAACTTCCATGAAAGGACACACCTAAGAGACTGCATGAAACCAACCAACAGATCCTATTGTTACAAAAACGTGCACTATTAATGGGTAACAGAGAATGAGAAAGGAACATTTCTATTTCCTCTGTGACTAGGCATAGTCAGATTGCTCATTTCATAAATATATGAGCATCTGCTACAGGAAACTGGGAGTAGCTTGATCCCTAAAATCCAAACTTACGTACTGCTGGGGCTGAGAAATTTGAGCTCACAGTTGCTGAGTTCCCCTCTTGTAGAGCATCGAACAGACCAGTTAGTAAGCTGTTCTGCTGTGTGAAATCAAAGATCAACTGTGTGAGTTAGCTTTTGTAATAAAAAATTAACCTATTCTGTGTAGCCTAGAAACCTGTTCCCTGAAGATGTGCAGATCTCTGTTGAGAAAATAAAAGGTCTTTTGCTATACCCCCAGGTTCACAACAGAGAAGGGTCCAGGGGACAGACTGGAATCAGGCCAGCCCCTATTAAGAGCACGTTTCTTGAGTCCCTTGCCTAACTCTATCAAGATTACCCTGATGCATATGTCTGATTTGGAAAATATTGTTTTTCCCCAAGTAAGCAAGGTGGATGGCATATTGTTATCCCTCTTCCACCCCATCCAGAAGAGAGAAAGAATAGTGACTGTCCCTGTCATTTACAGAAGCCATTTAGTTGTGTTGCTAGAGAAACCTGGTATCTTGGGCAGCTGAGGCTGCTATAACAGAATACTGTAGACTGGGTAGCTTAAACGACAAAAAATATATATATATATTTTTCAGAGTTCTAGAGGCTAGAAGATTGAGTTCTGACAGATTCAGTTCTTAGCGAGGGCTCTCTTCTTGGCTTCTCAGCCACGTTCTTGCTGTGTCCTCACACGATGGAAAGAGAAATTCTGGTGTCATTACCTCTTCCTATAAGGGCACTAATCCACCACAGGAGTTCCACCCTCATGACTCCATCTAAACCTCACTAGCCCCCTGAGGCCCCACCTCCTAATAGTGGAGGTTAAGACTCCAACATATAAATTGTGGAAGGACACAAAACATTCATTCCATAACCCTTGGACACACTCAGACACCGTGCTTTATGGCAAAAGCTGCCTTATCCAGCTTCCAGGGTTCTTGACAAGCTCATCTGCTCCAACTCTGCCTTTCAGATCCTGATTATAAACATGACCATAGTGTCTTACCAGCTCGCTGCTTCAAATTGGTCACTCGATGAAATGGAACCATCTTTGGTATTGCCCTTCTTCTCCATAGTTTGGCTCTTGTGGGGGGTGGTTATTATAAAGGACTGTAGTGGCAAGCAATATATTACTAACTGTTGAGTGAGGGGGAAGGGCTGAGCAGTAGCCTCCAGGAGATGGCATTGCAGCCTGACAGTGAATTAGAAACATGTTTCCATTACATTTATGCCTTTCTGTGTATTTCATTGTATTCTTAGCACTTATCACAGTATTTGATATGGCGCATTCATATGACAAACATTTGTGGAAGAAAGGAGAGGAGGAAAGCAGGCAAGAGTGCTTCCCATCTCTGGGAATTTTAGCTAAAATATTGCTTGAGAGGGCTGGACCACACCTAAGAAGATCATGTATTTATTCAGTACTTTATCCAGCACTGTGTCAGGCATTATGGAGAAATAGTAACACAGAGAAATAGAATCACTCAGCAAGGTGCCTGGAACACTGTGTGTATTCAAAAGACGTTGAGACATTGAGAGTCTGGACAAGGCAAGAGCAGGCGAGGAGAGGGAGAGAGGAAGGAAATGCAGTGCACTTGGCATGGGGGCAAAGGAGGAGAGGAGGCAGTGACAGGACAAAGAGTATGCAAAGAGTTAATGCAACGTGCATGGATCAGTAAATTCTGGCACGTGTACACCATGGGCTACTGTTCAGCCATAAAGAAATGGGGATTTCATATCTTTTGTAACAATCTGGATGGACATGGAGAACATTCTTCTAAATGAAGTACCCCAAGAATGGAAAAACAAGCATCACATGTACTCAAGGCAAAACTAACTAGCAGATTAACAACTGCATGCTTACATGAGAAAAAAACTCAGTTGAATTCATGTGGCGGGGATAAATTCCCACACAACAAATCCAATACACACTTTCCGGGAGAAAGACACAACTCAACTCAGACCTTACAAAAGCAAACTATGTAAGCTAATCATATATCCCCTCATAATAATCTAGAAAAAAAAAGGGACAGAATGTAAAGCTGCAAGTAGTGGATGTTGAGACCGGCAGACCCAGGTTCAAATCTAACCTCAGCACTTTCCAACTGTGTAACCTATCCAAACCTCAGTTACTTATCTGTAAAGAACAAAATTGGCCCTTGCTTTGAGCATTATTGACAGGATTAAATGAAGTAATGCACATACAAGGCCAGACAATTAAGTTCATGAACTCATTCTAGAAAAAGTCCTACATACCTCATTGCTGAATATCACTATGGTTATCAGATGGCCAAGAGGAGTTCTTCAAATATGACCATAGTGATACTCAGCTAGGAGGTATGCAGCACTTTTAGTAGGGTAAGTTTGCATTCTTCACTGTCCAACCTTGTAATGTACTAGGCAGGGTACGTGGTACACAGTAAATGCTTAATAAATGGTAGGTGGTGATGTAATCAAATGTGATGTTCATCTGGCTGGTTCAAATGGTTGCTCTGTGGTCGTGTCCAAGCATTTCTCTGGAACAATTCTTGCTTCAAATTCCAGGAGATGAATAAATAGAAACAATCTCTGTTCAATGCATCACGAAGCATCATTTTTGTAACCACCAACAAATGGTGCTTTCTAAGGGCCCTTTCACTCTAGTTCCAAAGGCCCTAACAAAAGTGAAGGAAATACAATCCTCCCAAAGAATCTCAGAAACTACCCTTCGGCCTGCCATCAGCAGAGCCCCCACCTGCATTTTCAGTTCATTTATTATCCACTATATACTCAGCCATCCATTTCACTTGAAGTGCATGGTTTTCATCCCATGTTCCACCTATGCCTGTATAGTTCCGTGAACTCTTGGTTCATATCAAGCTATCCCAACTGAAGTTGTCTCTCAAACCCTTAATTCCATCACTTAAGAACCACTTCAAACTCATCTGTTGTCTGAACCCAAATGACTTTTTTTCTTTCCTTAAGCATTTCATTTCCCAAAATTTCATTAATAAAAATTTAATTTCCAAAAAATCACACATGCCTTTTCAATACTAATTATAATGTCCTGAATATCAACTATATTTCACATGTACTACCTATATATTGCAACTTATTTAATTCTCCCAGCACACCTAAAGGCCTGGGTGAGGCTCACAAACATCAAGCAACTTACTCAAAGCTGCACAACTAGTCCATGATGGAGACAAGATTCAAACAGAGATCAACCAGTTTTAAAATCCATGCCGTACCTACTATGACATGCTATGAGTGAATATTCATGTTTCTTTTCTCACAACTTAATGCTCCTAGAGGACCTTTTTTTTTTTTAGAACTGTTTCCCCTGCACACAATAGTTTGTCCTAGTGACTTGACATAGAAGGTTCGTTTTTAAAATTTCAAATGAATATGGGGTTATAAACGATTAGGTTACATTGCTTGCATTTATTAGGTTAAGCCCCTCACCCAGAAGCTGTGCCACGTAACCCTACATTGTGCCTATTAAGGGAAAAAACACCAATCTCCCTCTCCTTCCCTCTCTCCTTTCTCTTTTTCCCCTTTCCCCAACTTGAATTTGAGTTTTTCTCTTGTGTACATGTGTATTTATTCCTAGAAGGCTCTTGATCAACATTCAATAAAGCAACAAGAAGGACCACACCAGCAGGGCTAGGACAGAGAAAAGACTGCGAAGAAGGTCTAAGCTTATTTCCTTATCCCTTCTTTACCCATTAAAAACTCAGGTCTTATTTCCCTCTGATTCTCAAACCTCTAGAATAATAATAGCTATATTTATGTAGTTCTTGCTTTTGGTCAGATAATACTTCTAAATATTTTGCTTATATAAATCATTTTAATAGTCACAACAATCCTATACCTTGTTATTTATTATTATTATACATATTATTATTATTTCCGACATTTCATCAAAAGCTACACAGTAAGTGGAAGAGCCAAGATCTGGTCCCAGTCAGTCTATCTCTGGAGCTCCTGTGCATGATCACCCACTCTCTGCCTTGACTTTACACAGGTGGGTCAGGGTTGTTTACTCGAAGAAGTTGTGCAGGGAGATGAATGATGAGGCCAAGAAGTCTTGCCAGGAGTTGGGGAAAAGCATTTCAAAAGCAAATTATTACTATCTAGAAATAGCTAACACTGCTTATAAGTGGGTAAATACCTACACCATTTAAAGACTCATTAAACTTTGAGGGAAAACCCATAGATACCAATATATACCATACATAGATACAATATATAAACCAATATATATACAAAACCCAATATATAAAAGTATAAACAATGTATGTTAGAGAAAATATAAATACTAAGTAATTGCTTAGGAAAATGTTCAAGCTTCCTACTGATCATGGAATTTCAAATTAAGGAAATCTAGCCATTTTATACCTAACACATTGGTTGAACAAGCAAAGTATAATACATTTACATCATAGCACACTATTGGGAAAATTCTGGTGAAATTGGCATGTTCACACGCCTAATGACATAAAAAGTTTACACCATCTAATTTGGAAAGGCAAATGAAAATAAGTATTAGGATTAGGATTATAAGGTTTCTCATATCCTTTTCCTCAATAATTCCACTCTAGGAAATCTATGTTGAAGAAATCATTCTGCAGCAATCAAGAAGATATCCATTGTAGCTTTGGTTATAATCACAAATATTTGAAATTGAAATCTCCAAAGTTAGACTATGAATTAAGGGAATATTGTACACCAACCCAATGTAATATTTTGTAGCAGTCACTAAGATAGTAATTACAAAGACAAGGAATAAGAACTTTGGCAAATACAGGGTGTCCCAACAGTCACCCCTAAAGTCATCATACATAGGGAAAGGGGGAAATTATAATGAACAAAATGTTCATTACCAAATTTTACAAAGAGGTGTCCAACACGAAGAGAATATTTTATAAATACTTTGGTAACGAATATTTTGTAAATAAAGGTACATTTACCGACAATTTCTCATTTTCCCTACGTATGGTAAGAGGTGACTTTTGGGATACCCTATATTTATGAATATTATGTGAATAAAGAAAAAAATAAAAACATATACAATAATGACTACCATTATGTATTAATGTAAATACTGACACCCACCCACAGAGACCTCTTTCTCTCTTGAACTTTACATAATTTTCAATTCCCCGGATCTCAGTAACCTCGCATGTAGTTTTATGACTATGAGAGTCATGTATGAGTGTGTGGGTTTGTGTGTGGGTCTGACGTGCGTATCAGAGTAAGTGGGGCATTTTTAAAGGGAGGGAGAGAGCATGTGGGTGGAAGTGGATGCATACATGTGAACAAGCACTTTCTTTCTTGGAACTCGAGCAGAACAGTTTGTCTCTTCCATCTAGAAGAAATCATAGGAACAGGCTTACCAAGTGCCTACTGTTAAAACCTGGCAACTTCTTTAATTTGAAAAGGTGGGTAACACCCAGGATTTTAAAATACTACCCTGGATCTAAAAAGAGCACAGCAGTGATGACCTCAGCCACCTGAAGGCAAGGACCAGGGACAAAAGAGGTTTCTGCAGTATTTCAGGCTGACAGAAACAAGGCTAACACGAGAGATTGTGCAGGGCGGCAGCTTGCTCACTGGTTCACAGCGTGCAAAGGCAGATGCTCTCCGGCTTGCCAGTCACCTCACGCACAGCTCGTTCCAGGCCTGGAGTAGCAGACTTGGTGCTCAGCCGTGGATTGGAATTCAGCCTTGCGCACAGCTTCATCATGCTTTGCTCATTGCCTGACTGCTGTTACGGGCACCAGAGAGTAAGGTCAGCAGCTGTGTCAAAAGTTTGCTCTGTTGCTATCCCAGCTCCTTCGGCTTTAGCAGAGGGGAAAAAGAATTAGATTGCAGAAACAGACTCTGTAGCAGCTCTGCTCTTCCAAGGGCCAGTGCACAAGACAGCCCGTCTGGCTAAAATCTGTCAGTGTGGGGCTGCCATGTGGTCTCACGGGAACGTTCTTTCAGCTAGTTGGATGGCATTGGGTATGTGGTGTCACCTTTCTGTGCCTCTATTAGTCCTATCAAAAAGTGGAGCAAATCCTGCCCAACAGGGGTTCCAAAACATTTAACCATTTTCACCTTTGCTTGGCGGATTTTCAGCTCTCTAAGCTACAGCTCCATTTTCTCAGCGTGAGCCCTCGCAGTCTGGCCTCTGCTCTGCTGGCCCGTGGTCCTCTTTTCCCACCTGCCTTCACCCTCCCACTCTGTCTCGTAGCTGCCAGGGGCTACTCACCCCTGAGCACTGAGCTCACTCTGAATAACTATGTCTATTTTTCTGTTTCTTTACTGGTTGTTCCTTCTGAGGAGTTCCTTGTCATTCCTCATGACTCAGCTCAACCGTCACCTCTTCCATAGAGCCTTTCTGGGTTCAGCCCCTGTCCCCTCTACTCCTACATCCAAACCCATGTCACTTCTGTTAGAGACCTTTGCCACACAGTGTCATTGTGTGTGTGTGCACCAGTTTGTGTGTCTTTCACTAGAACCTGAGTTCCTTGAGCAAGGCTCGCCTTACTCACTTTTTCTTGTAGTAGATTTCCAATATATAATTGTTGAAGAATCAAATCAAAGTCATTTTCATTTGTATAATCTTCCAGTCTCCTCTCAGTCCCACCTGCCCTTCGCTCTCCACCTATTCCAGCTATAAGCTATTTGTTTATTTGTGTGGTGAGCCACATTTTTTAAAATCTTCTTTCTCTGTGTTATTTTTATTCCCTTAATATTAGCAGTATGTTATACACAGTAGGTGCTTAATAAAGATTAGTACTAGTAGCACACCTTGTATTTAATGCAGCATGCTACATCATGGGGATTAGTTCTAGGTGAACACTTGGAGCGTGACCAAAGCTCGCAATTGCCAAAGAGTGCCACAATGTCCAGCATAAGACGGCTCTGGAACCCACCTGCCAGATTTCTTTCATTGCACTCCTTTCGTTACCATGTGAAATTGAGTCAGTTAGTTGACCTTTCTGAAATTTAGTTTTCTGTAAAACCAGGATAATATTAACTTTCCTAGCCTTTCCATGACGATTAAATACAATCGTAGCGGTAAAATGCTTCACTTTGTGCCTGCCTGGCACATAGGGCACATTCAGCACATGAAAGCTGTTACTCCTGTTGGGTTAATGTCATCACAAGGGCAACCTTTTGTCATAATACTATAAATTTTTTTCACCAGTCTAAAATTTTATACATTTAGATCAGTGTTATCACCCATTTGTGTCATTAATCCTTACGTCTATGAGATAGGGTTTTTTTTTTAATGATCTTATTGTCACACTTTCTTAAAAAAAAAAAAAAAAGAAGAAGACATCAAGTGATTTGTTAAGGTTTATCTACCTTGAGCCCTGAGACCAAGTACTAAAATGTCTATTCCTCCAGGACACCATCCTATATGTGGTCTAAGAGTTAGGACTTGAAGTTGCATCAGAGGAAGGTCCAGAGTGATTCTATCACTCCACCTCTGAATGAAGATTTCTAAATTTAGCTCCCATTCGTGAAACCCTTCTTAACCAAACTTTAAAAATCAAGGAGTCTGTTATATATGTACATAGTGTCAACTGGTTCCCTTCGGGCTCTAAGAGATTTCTTTTCATGCCAGTGGCTTTCTATGGGAAATATATTCTGGTTCAAGCTGTGTTATATGTTTAAGTAAACTGATAAAAGATACAGAGCTTGGGGGCCTTTAAGCAAATAGTAAATTCTTAAGTAAGGTTAAACCAAAAAGTCTGCATTCCCTAAATTGTAGGGTCCAGACACAAAGGAGAGATGTGAGAATAAGGCAGACCCAGGTGTGGTAGACCGATGACATTGATGGACCTAATCCTTTACCTACCCTTGATTCTAGACTCAGTCCTGTGGCTCATTTTAGCCATTGGAACATTAACAAACACAATATAACAAGAAATATGGAATCACTTCTGCACTGAGCCTTGTTTCCATTCTTGCTCCTCTGCCTTTGCCATGAACATGCTCAGACTAGGAAGCTGGAGAATGAGACACACGAACAAGTTGCCCCAGTTACCCCAACCTGGATGATCTTAGACCAGCAAACATCTTCCTGACCCCTAAATGCACAGAAAGACTCACAGAGAGAGCTCTCGGGTCATGTGCAGCTGACCACAAACAAATGACCCAAGCCCAGACAACACCAGAATAACCACCCAGCCAACCTACACACTCTTAAGCTAAATACAGGATTGTTGTTTTAAGCCACTGAGATTTGGGGTGATTTCTTACACAGCATTATAGAAGCAATACGTAACTGATACACCAAGGGCCAAGTGAGAATAACAGAAGAAAAACCACAGCAAGGTAGAAAATATATTTTATGTTTTAAGAACTTATGACCAGAGAACTGTGAATGGAAGCTCCTTCTGCACAATTGCCCAGTAATTCCAGTGCTACAGAATGCATCACTGAAATGCTTTTACACGTGCAGTTAGGACCTCATCCTGGAAGTTCTAAAGTACATAATGCAATTACTTCTGAAGTTTTTTCTTTGAAACAAAAGAGAAAGTAGCACTATAACATATTTACTCGTGGGTTTTACAGTGGTCTGATCAAATGAAGAGCTTGCTGTTTCTTTGGAGGACGCCAAGTGTCCATATTTTTTAGTTGTCCCTGCCCCTGCCACCTTCATGTATAGAGTAGTTTCTCTAGAGAGGACTCCTCTTGCTGAGTTATTTGCAGTTCTGGGAGATAATGGAGAGGACAGAAGTCAAGAGTCTGTGAGTTAATGTGTAAACTTTAACTTCATCCTTTTATTTTCAGTATAGGATCTCAACTCTGCTCTCCACTGGGCTTTTTGCCCCTGAATCCAAATCCCTGGTTCAGTTATCTGAAGGCAATTCTCGCTGTTCTTGCCAGATAGAGAGTGTGAGCTGTTTGGCTGCTCAAGGCTAGGTAATTTATCAGGTGTCCTAACTGCCACCTATCAGGCTTTCAGAGAACACCTGTTTCCAGGGTTTTTCCCTTCCAGTGTACCCAGCCACCTGGAATCTCTAGTCACCTTGGGCCTTGTCAGAGTCAGAGACACAGCCACATCTTCTTGTCTTTCCCCTCCATTTCTCTTCTCAGCTTTCTCTTCTCTACTAAGTCAATTATCATTTGTGTATCTACTTTCTAACATCCAAAATGTTGTTGACATTTCTCATCGGGTGTTATCTTTCAAACCATTCTCTTTGTCCTTGTAGTTTTATGACATATTGTTCCTCTTCTGTCATCTTAGGAGTGTTTAATGGGGGACCTTCTGATCCCTCTGATGAGAAATGCCAACAATGTTTTGGAAGTTAGAAAGTAGACACACAAGTGATAACTGACTTAGTAGAGAAGAGAAAGCTCAACCCAAATGGAAGGGAAAGACAACAAGATGTGCCTGAGTCTGTGACTCTGGCAAGGCCCAGGGGAGCTGGAGACTGCAGGGGAAAAATCTCTGTGGAAAGTGGTACAGAGATGCCTCAAAGACCTAAAAGCAGACCTACCATCTGATCCAGCAATCCCACTACTGGGTATTTACCCAAATGGAAAAAAAAAAAAAATTCACAATCAGAAAGCTACAGAAGCAGTCCAAATGTCCATCAAAATATGAGTGGATTAATAAAATGTGGTATATGTATCCCATGGAATACTACTCAGACATTTAAAAAATTGTGATCTAGTATCTTTTATAGCTACCTACATGGAATTGGAAAGCATTCTTCTAAGTGAAATATCACAAGAATGGAAAAACAAACACCACATGTGCTCAATACTAAATTAGAACTAGTCAATCAACACCTATGTGCACATATGGAAGCAAAACTCAAGGGGAATCCAGTAGGGGAAGAGAGAAGGATGGATTAGGTCAATTCACACCTGACTAGTGCAGTCCACATATTTTGTGTGAAGGGCATACTTATAACTTTGACTTAAAATGCACAAAAGCAAATTATGCAACCAAAATGTGTGTATATTAAGATGTTTCGAAATATAAAGTCATAATGCTATAAACCTTCAAATTAAGGAAACTCCATAGCAAAATAAATAAAATTAATTAATCTACAAAAATAAATAAAATGTGTATTCCATCACCTGTCTTTTACCAAAAGGCTCTCCCATTTATTTATTTATTTATTTGAATATACATGGGCTTCCTCTAAGAACTGCTAGCATCTTTCTATAATCTTAATAGTCAGAGGGTCACAGTTATGAATGCTCTGAGCATAAGAATTATTCTTTAGGGCAGCGCCTGTGGCTCAGTGAGTAGGGCGCCAGCCCCATATACTGAGGATGGTGGGTTCAAACCCGGTCCCGGCCAAACTGCAACAAAAAATAGCCGGTGTTGTGGCGGGTGCCTGTAGTCCCAGCTACTCAGGAAGCTGAGGCAAGAGAATCGCCTAAGCCCAAGAGCTGGATGTTGCTGTGAGCTGTGATGCCACAGCACTCTACCAAGGGCAACAAAATGAGACTCTGTCTCTAAAAAAGATATATTATTCTTTTATAATATTATTCTATTATATATTATTCTTTAAACCTAAATAGCATAGTCCTAATAGCTATAAACCTAAATAGCTCTCCTAGTCCTTCTTGGATAGGACTTTAGGGTCAAGAAGACTCTAGTTTGGAAATAAGAATTGAATTTAACTCCACCACATCAATCATTTTTACAGATAATCACGTCAATGCATTGCTCTTCTTTTTAGAGATAATGACACGAATACATTGCTTTTCTTTTTCCAGTAAGCTCTGGGACTTTTCTACTGCTTCTTTAGGATAGAGATTACTCCTAGGATGATGTTAGGTTTTTTTCAGTCTCTTAATGATATGATACTAACATTGGTGAGTGACAGGAACATGGTACCTTCAATTAAGAAACCTCAAAGTTTTTCAAGCCTGTAGAGAAATGGACAGCCTCCTTCCATAACTGTGGTTGTACTTCACATTTTAGGGTAACACATTGTTTGACAGCTGCCAACTCTCATTCATCCTGCTCCTGGATAATTATAGACTCCCTGCTTTTCAACCTATGCTATTGTTTCCTGTGTGAATTAGATGATGATTTAAAGTCTCTTTGCATACTTACGCAGCAATGCTCACATTGTGGAGAGCTAATAAAACCTAAGACCAATGCATCAAAACTTATGAGCTCAGGATACTCTCATGAATTACCAAAGCAACCAGTCCACTGATAATGGTATACTCTGAGGTCTGGTTATCAGATAAGTTTGAGGGGCTCTTTCTACTCAAAGCAAATGACCATAACATCTCCATTGTCAGTGTCTCAAGCATTTTCATACCGTTCTATGAACTCAATATGCTTTTGGTAACCAAGGAATATTTTCCATGCAGCCTAAAGCAGAAACCTCTAAATGTGACTCTATGCCCCTGCCCATATTTCTCTTTCTTCCTAGAATGATTTTTCTCCTTATTTGCCTAGAAAAATTATGTAGCTATTTTAAGGCCAAAATTCAGCTCCATCTACTAAGTGAAGTCCACTCTAATTTTCTCTCACTTTACATTCCTACACTTTATACATTCATTTGTTGTTAAAGTTCCTGCAGTTTATTGCTAAGTAATCTGTTATTTTGTCTGTCTACCCTATACCATGAGGCAGACAGTAGAGCATGAGAAGGTGGAGTTACAGAAAGATTTAAAATGTATGGAGTAAAACACAGCAGAAACCAAGCAGGGGGGAGAGGGGGAAGGGTACCTAACCTAACAGGTACTTAGTTATTCATTTCTATGTCTACTATAACACAATGCCTGGTACACAGAAAATGCTCAGTAAATTTTAAATTAATACATGAAGGGATGAGTGAGTCATACTGTAAGAGTCAGATTGTTTTTATAACCCTAATCAATAAAGGTCTAAATGTTTTTAAGTGATTTAACTATCTATGTAGATTTTGCATGTTATTCCAACAAACTGAATACTTTACAAATGGTGGCTTTATTTTGCTCTATAGATGCTAAGCCTACTTCTGTGGACTCTGTGGATTTAGAGTTGAAGCAATCATAGCTTTCCTGGTAATTTCTGAAGCCATAGAGTATACCACACACAAGAAATATCAAGCGACCTATAAACATCTCGGTCTCACAAATGACTACAGCTCACAACTGCTCCATGTTCTTTCTAAGGTCAAGGGATTGAATGCATGGAGCATGCAAGAATGATTTGCAAACTTGTGGGAACTGTGCAAATACTCATGTCTCTGTGTTTCTTTATTTTTGTAGAAGCTTATTTCTTGGCAACCCCTGAAAATTACTTTCCAACTTCACTAATATCCACATTCCTTCAAATATATTTAACAGATTGATTAAAGTCCATCAACAAAATCTGTTGCTGTTTTGGTGCATAATAGAGCTTTGTGATTTCCTGTAGTAAAATCTGGGAGGGCAAATAAAATGCTTTCATTGATTGCAGTGTCAGTATTAGATGTTGCAATGGCTCCAAACAAGAGACATCTTTCAGCACTTTGCTGTGGATTTACTTTTCATGGTCTTGAGATCCAGTGGGTAAATACGGCTTCTGCATTAACACTAACCCAAAGAGACAAACCTCTCAGGAGAACCATCTCATCTTTATGCTTTTCCAGTCCTGGGACCATAAATCCTAGCAGCCTGCAGAGGAAAGCATCCTAAAGATTACAGTGGCACAAAGGTGCTCTTTGAGTGAACCCAGCTAATAAAAATTAAACTTCAAAGTCACTGGGTAATCTACGACATTTATTACAACTGTGCTGAGCCAGTCAGGCCGGATCAGCCAAATAGGCATCAGGCCAGCAAGCTTGCAGGAGAAAGTAAATACCTCTCAGATCCACCTTGTCTCCCACCAAGGGTCAGCAATGTGGGATGCAAACAATATGCCTTGGAAAGCAGTACAAGTCTTTAAAAAGCTGCCCTCTCCAGCTAAAATACAGATTGGTGGCGTATTTGTAGTTCATTCAAGAAACTATTACGTACAGATTAAAAATCACTATGGCAGCAATTTGAACTAAGAATACTCAGTTTAATGAAACAGAAAACAAGAAATATGCTAGCAAAAAAAAAAAAAAAAAAAACATAGCAAAGGCTCAGTTCTCCCACACATAAGATTTGGGAATGTGAGAACACTTTTCACAATAGAGACAGACAGAATGATTCTGTCTCAAAAAGCAGGTAGGAAAACCCTGCTCTCAGGCTGTTGGCAGTAGTGCTCTTGTAGCTGGGAGCAGCAGAACACATACCAGAGGCCCATGATAGAGGCCCTTGATGTTCAGGCTAGAGAGTATAGAGACCAACCAGTAGGTCCATATGAACCACAATCAGTTTTCATATGGATGATGCAATACATATGAAAAATGACCAGATAAAATTAATGTTTTAGCACTTAATCTGGCAGGGGCACACACTCCCTGCTTGGGACAAAGAAGAGAATCTTCACCCCTCCATTTTGGTCCCATCCCACATACTCAGATCACCAGGCAGACCACTCGCCAGTCTCAGAGGATGACCAACTTTGAAAGAAAGGAGATACAAATTCAGAAAATGTCCCTTCTTCCTCTTTCTGAATCTCTAAATAAGATTAATAAGGTGATTTACATAATGGCCTAGATGCTTAACCACATATGCATCCTTTCCATGAGTTGTCAAACTTTTTTTAAGTATCATTATTAATGTGTGACTTTGATATTTTCTCTGGCATAACTCTGGCAATTTTCACACAGGCCAATATATGAGCAGAACTTTTCATTCTTTACTTCTTTTTTTGCAAATATTTATTGAGCACTGTGTTAGGTGCAGCAAAGATCACAAGATGAAAAGCATTGTTTGCACTCAATTTTATCACCTTCTAAGTGGGGAGAGAGGAAAAAAAAAGCAATTTTTATATGTAGTGTGATGCTGTTGGTGGGAGACTAATCAATGAAACATTTTGTAGAATTAATCTACCAATAATTAAAAGAGCACATACCCTTGGACCTAAAATACCATTGTTTGGGATGCAGCCTGAAGACATTCTCACAGGTGTCCACCAGGGAGTCTTCATTGCAGTGTTTACCAAAATAGAAAGCTGCAAACAGGCAATGTATTTGTAATTAGAAGCCTGGGTAATTATAAATTATATACGTTATAAAACACCCACAACATGGAATCATTAGAGAGCTGTTTGAAAAATGAGGCAGGCCTCTATGTGTTAATAGAAAGAGATCCAACATATAGTAAATATAAAGCGGGATGGAAAAGCTTGCCAAAACATGATCTTTTTATGTGTGATTTTTTTCAATCCATGTATATTTTTAGTTATATGTGCATTGGGAACTGCAAAATTTCCATTTTATGGAATGAAACATGAGAAACTGTCACCAGTGATTATCTACAGAAAGCGGGATGAAGATATGTATACAAAAACCCCAAATAAAATGATTTATTTAAAAATACTGTGTGGCAAGCATACACAGCTTTCCATTGAATACCATGGAATCACAAGGAAAGATTCCAGAATTCTAAGAGGAAAGAGAGCAGTAAAATCAGGAAAGCTGTTCCATAAAGGCAATAGTTCAAGAGAGAGCCAACATCGGATTCGGAGGAGCAGGCAGGAAGCACAAAGCTATTCCAGAAGATGCTTCTATTGGGAGCTGCTGCACCTCCAAATCAAGCAGGTATGTGGCCCTCACAGGAAGGAGACTTGCTTAATGTGAAATAATTTCCACATTCCATAAGTCATGAGAAAATTTGCTCAGTCATTGGTCACCAATGTTAGGCAGCTTTAAAAACCACTATATATTTCTGCCTAAGGAAACACTGTCATGCGTGGATCTAGAGGCAAAATTGCCAGGGTTGCCAAAATTGCTCCCATAGCGTTCCACTTCAAGTACTTTGCTTTCACACATAGGTTCCAAATGGATGGTTTAATTCCCTCATTCTACTGAATGCTCAATTTTCCTCAAAAATCCACAACATCAGTCTTCTGGATATATACCTAGTAGAGGAATTGCAGGATCCAATAGCAAGTCTATTTTTAGATCCCTAAGTGATCTCCAAACTTCTTTCCAAAAGGAACATATTAGTTTGCATTCCCACCAGCAGTGCAGAAGTGTTCCCTTTTCTCCACATCCATGGCAACATCTATAGTTTTGGGTTTTGTGCTGTGGGCTAATCTTACTAGAGTTAGATGATATCTCGAGGTGGTTTTGATTTGCATTTCTCTGATGATTAAGTATGATGAGCATTTTTTTTTATGTGTCTGTAGGCCATGCACCTATCTTCATCAGAGAAGTTTCTATTCAAATCTCTTGCCCACAATGAGATGGGATCACTTGTTCTTTTCTTGCTAATATGTTTGAGTTCTTTAAGGATTCTTGTTATCAAACTTTTGTCAGAGACATAACCTAAAAATATTTTCTCCCATTCTGAAGACTGTCTGCTTGCTTTTATAACAAAGATATTTGCACAAGAATGTCTATTGCAGCCCAATTCATAATTGCTAATCATGGAGGAAGCCCAAGTGCCCATCAACCCATGAATGGATTAATAAATTGTGGCATATGTACACCACAGAATATTATGCAGCCTTAAAAAAGATGGAAACTTTACCTTTTTTATGTTTACATGGATGGAGCTGGAACATATTCTTCTTTGTAAAGTATCTCAAGAATAGAAAAAAAAGTATTCAATGTACTTGGCCCTAATATGAAACCAATATATAATCACCTACACTTCCATATGAAAGCTATAACTAAACTACAGCCCAAGATGAAGGGGAAAGAGGATAGGGAGGCCAGGGGATGGACGTGGGGTAGAGGGAGGATAATTGGTTGGGCCACACCTATTGTGCATTTTTACAAGAGTACATGTCAATCTACTAAGTGTAGATTATGAATGACTTAACACAATAATTAAGAAAGTGCGGTGAAGGCTATGTTAACCAGTTTGTTGGATTTCAAATTATATATAAAACCAGCACATTGTACCCCATAAATGCATTATTGTACACAGCTATGATTTAATAAAAATAAATAAACTCCACAACTTTCTCAAAATTTTCTCAGAACACTTAATATTGAATTTAACCACACCCAAGTGCTTCAAATGAGTCAAAAGCTGCCCATAATATTATACTACAGGGATAGAAAAGCTTTTAATTATAAAAACAACAGATTTGTCCTTTTAGAGTCTTTTATTATTGGTTAAGGATTTTAAAAAGATTTTATTAAGGCCTGTTTTCTGAAATTCTTTCCTGAGATGACTTATTTCCTAAAAGACAAAAAATTAATTCCTTAGAGGCAAGTGAAGAGAACTGGATTTTTTTTTCTCTTCTTTTTTTGACTGAATCCAAACTCATTTTCCAAACTGGTGATATTCCGGTTCAGAAACTTCCACTAAAATCTTCTTTGCAGTTGTGTTCAGTCAAGAAGAGAATAGTGGGAGGTATTAAAATTAGGAGACACGATTAGTTCTACAGGCCAATTTTATCTATAACACCGCATTTCCATTTCAATACTTTGAGTTGCACCAATTGAGTGGAGTTTGATAAAGCAGACAGCAAAATATTTCAACTCATCACAATCTAGTATACTTGATGGAAAATGCTATAAACATTTTTATAAACTTGCACTATAGATAAATGTGTTTGTTCCTCTATCAGATAGTTATTTTCTGTTGTTCTCCTGCTAGTCTCTGACATCTGTTGATATTCCACACTTACTGTTATGCTCTCAAAGTTAATTTACTTCATGAATTTTATTGTCATAGACATAAGACTCCATCTTAAAGGGGGTGTTTTTAAAGAGCGGTAGCCCACGGTAACTGATGAGGGGGAAAAGAGTTACAGATTTATGCTATTTTGCTGGCTTCCTTTTAAGAACTGCCAAACATTCTATAAAATATAATTGCCTTCATGGATGACCTCAGTTCTCTAAAGAACAAGATATTTTACTGTATCATTCAACTTAACCCTATTGAAAATAACTTTTATTGAGTTCATTGTTATTATCATTTCTTATTAATCCCTTCCAGTATGCATATTTAAGTAAACAAAACGGAATACACATGAAAGTATTTATATACCCTGTTTCCCCGAAAATAAGACAGTGTCTTATTTTAAGGTGTGCTCCCAAAGATGTGCTAGGTCTTATTTTCAGGGGATGTCTTATCTTTCCTGTAAGTAGGTCTTATTTTGGGAGGATGTCTTATTTTCGGGGAAACAGGGTATTACCAAGACTCTACATCAGTGGTTCTCAGCCTGTGGGTTGCGACCCCTTTGGGGGGAGTTTGTAACAAAGAAAATACATCCTGCATATCAGATATTTACATTACGATTCATAACAGTAGCAAAATTATAGTTAGGAAGTAGCAACAAAAATAATTTTATGGTTGGGGGTCACCACAACATGAGGAACTGTATTAGAGGGTCACAGCATTAGGAAGGTTGAGAGCCACTGCTCTATCTAATGTTTTATTAATTAAACAAATGTTTATTGAATGCCTGCTATACACTAAGCACTGTTCTAGACACTAGAGATTTGGCAATGAGGAGGCAAAGTTTCTAAGTTCATGGTTTCCACAATCAAGGGGACAGGGGAAACAGGCAAGTAAAGAGGCCATTATATGGCAGTGTGATGAGAGCTCTGATGGGGAAGACACTTGGTGCTCTGGAAGCTTGTGGGTGTCTCCTCAGAATATCCTGCCAGTGAAATGCTTCCTGAAGGCTGTCATGTCCACACTGAAACTTGAAAGAGAAGTAATGAATAGCTAGGCGAAAGGAGAAAAAAGAATAAGAAAAGAGGAATGAGAGTTCCAGCTAAAGGGAAGAGTCTATTTGTGGAAGGCCAAGAACTGAAGAGTGCATGGCATGTAATTCAGTGTAGGCTGACCTTGGAATCCAAGAAGAGGAGGGGACACACAGGGGAGAAGAAAAGGTGGGATGGGCCAGGATATGGAAACAGAGAGCAAGGAAGACCTTCGAATCCTGTTGAAGGGTGTAGAGCTTAGACCATATTCTGAGTGAGGGCAATGAGCAATCACTGTGGATTCCAGCCAGCCTTGTGACATGATCAGATCTCCTGTTTGACAGAGGGAGTTTCTCCTAGAGCAAAGGAGGCTAGAAAGGAGTCCAACACAGAAATCTTGACAGGAGAAATAATAGGCATGGACTTTTTTAGTGTCTTGTGATGTCGGGGACAAAAGTACTGACTGTGTGTGCATGTGTCTGTCTAGTATAACAGCCTTTGGGGTTTTTTTGTCAAGTGTAACAGCCTTTGTTTTTTGATCAGATAATCAGAGGGAAGATCTGGTCTATAAAACTCTGTCACTGCAACCAGATACCACACAAGACAGTTTCTCAGAAACAAAAGCCTTTTTGGTAAGTTCTATAGAAATCCATTTGACTGATTACTGTGAATGGAATTACTAGATTGCTTAAAAGGTGAAAATTAAACATGCACATTGACTCTCAGGATGCTCAAAGTTTGGGGTGCTATTAGTTTGGAGTTTGGGGTGCTATTTAGTTATACTGTGATAAATAGGGCATGGAAGGGGACAGCTGAAGTAGTGTGTTTCCTATGACCATTTTTCCATAAACCATTTCCAACTTTCAACCAATGGGAAGAGACTGACTGACTTTGGAAGCAAATAAGAAACAAAAGTCACATCAAACATGTTTGTCACTAAAGCTAAGAAGCAAATTAGAGCATTAACCACGTATCTTAGATCTCCGGATGTAGCTGCTTTCATTTCAACAGGAGTGAGTCGTTACCCCTTATACCACTTGAACATACAATTGTTAATCATTTGAAACCACTGCTACAACATTAGGTATGGGTACAATCACTGACATGTGAAGGAGGGACTGGAGCAGTGTAGGTAAAATAGTAAATGTCAGTTAAAGCTTTGCATAGAGTTTAAGGATGTAATATCTAGCAGTTCTAATTTTTCTAAATTCTATTCATGGTGTATTCAGTAGAAAATAAGGTCAATTAATAAGAGAGGATAAAAAATTAGGCAAAATGCAGACATGCTGAGGCTCTGGTAATAGCAATCATCTGGGAGACATGGAAAGTCAAACAAAGAGGCTTTTAGTTACTTTAAAGAAAAAGAAAAGAATTTGGGAAAATGTCAAGCTATGCAAAGCCCGAAGGAGAGACTAGGAGGACATAGGCTCAGAAACCAGAGAGGTAATCATGATGGGAGAAACCAATAAACATGACTACTTCGCCTAGAACAGAGCCTGGAAAAAAAAAAAAGTGATAGAAAAGTTCAAGGTCCCCACAGTGATTAAGGGGGAGATAATCAGTTCTGTGGGTGCAACGTGGTGTACCTAACAGTGCATACTCTAGGTCCGTGGGATCGAGGTCCCGATACTGTTGTTCACAAAGTACAGGCAGTCCCCCAAGTTACAAACATCCAACTGACATTTGATGCATGTTCCAACTTCCATACAAATTCAACTTAAGAACCAGCAGTTCTCTACCTGTGGGTCGCGACCCCTTTGTAACAATAAAAATATATCACGGCATTATGAAGGTTGAGAACCACTGTTAAGAACAAACCTACAGAACCTATCTCATTCATAAACAGAGATAAATGGCATACTTCCAAATACTTTTATTTTTACATATGACTAAGGACTGCTTAGTGATAATCCAGGATGGACATAATTAATAAAATGTGATATTCCTAAACAAAATTTAATCCACTAGTAGTATTTAGTGGCTGGGAGATGCAAATTATGTCATAAATTCAAAGCTCCTGTTATATACATGTACCTACAGAGACCTGGAATCGCACAATTCTAAAGTGAAACACCGTGCTATCAGGGTGCCAGAATGTTTCCTGAGTGCTTGCTCTGTGTGAACCCTCATGTTGAGGGCTGGTGACATACAAACAAGTGGGAGAGACCGCTCCTTTCTACAGGAGAGCATCTACTGAGAGCACCTCAGTGTCATCCAAGTTGATCATGATTTTAACTGACGTTATTCATAGTTTTAATTATAGCAACTACCTCTTAGTTGTCTTTATTATCAACTTATGTCATTATATACTGATTCAACATAGGGATGCAAACTTTAACAAACAGGGATTAGGCCTGTGATCATTAAATAGCAGGCTTCAATTCATGATCAAGTTACATAAATCACTCATTTTCCTAATTTTTAACTATGTATTAATGTAACCTGTCCACCCCATCCCATGCTTAACTCTGCTTAGTAAAGTAAAATGCTATTTCACTAAGTTCTTTTACCACTGGAAAGTGGGCTGTGAATGAACTAGAGAGCCGTGGATGACTTGACTCGTCAGTGTTGTCCAAATATTTGAGAGTCACTATTGTGACTGAGTGCTCACTTAGCCCATTACTGCAGACAAGACAAAAGTGGCCAGATTCTGGGTATGATGTGTCATGCTTGTTGGTCCTAAATCACCAGTGCAATGCATAACAATGACTCTTAAGTAAGTGAACATAATAATCCCCTGGGCCACTTTGAAACTTCCAAATTCAGGTGCCTTACCATAACCTACTGAATCTGAATCTGTTGGCAGAGGGAGCTGGGAATATTTGTATTTAGCAAGCTACCCAGGTATTTCTCAAACATTAAATTTTGAAAGCCACCAAGAGAAAATTTCACTATGGACAGAGAAAATAGATGAGTAATGTTAATCCCTAACTGTATTCTGATAATACTGTTTCCCTTTCCAGACTATCATCTTCCCTCATAGATGCTGACCTTTCTGCTATATCACTAATCTTAGTTCTCCATTGTGCTAAAATAGGACGTGGAGCGCTTAGTCAGAGAACTAACGCGATACCTCCCTTATATAGTATCATATTGCCAAGCTAGTTTTATGGTCTACATTCTATGAATGGGCTATAAAGAATTAACAAAGGTTTGATTATGTCTGAAAAGTGGACATACTTTACTCATTTAGTCAACAAATATTATTGTCTTCTAAGTCAGTGTTTGCCAAACATTGGATTTCAACTGTAAGAAAAGTAATATAACCTTTTATAGACTGTGGGATCTGAGAAGTCCTACCTGATTAAGATTTCTTATGCTGAAACCAGAGGATGAGTAAAAAGAACTAGACAAAGGAGAGAAGGAGGGGCAAGTAATCCAGACATGGATTGCTCTAGAACAAAGTGTCAGGAATAAAACAGAGAAGGGTGCCTCCAAGGTGCGGTAAGAAAATAAGACAGACCTGAAAGATGGGTCATAACTCCTAGTAACATAAAAGTAGTCACTTCGTGTCTACTTTTCAGATATAATCTATAGATTATAGATTTTTTTTTTTAGTCTTTGTAAATGAAAATATATGTTTTATTTCCAACTTTGGTTCTAAAAGTTTCCCTAAATTATCCTTTCATAAAGTCTTCGTGTGTGTTATCACCATTATCATCAACAATTAACAATAATCATTAAGCCACTTGCTAGACACTCTGGCAAGACCATATATAGTTTATTTCATTTAATCTTCACAAAACTGTGAGGTCAGGGCTGTTGTTACCCCCATTTCATGTATAGGGCACAGTGTAGTTAAATGATTTGTTTGCAGCCATACAGCTAAGTGGTAGAACCACAATTTTAATAGTCCAAAACCCCTACTTTTAATCATGCTACACAACATTATAGCATTTAGAAGAAAAATTTGGTCTGTGCAGTGCCTGCAGAAATATGCCTTATAGACCTTCAGCTGTATGGAGAACTGACCAAGGACCTCAGGCACTGCCCTCTGCAATCCATCCCTGTGTTTGTGCAGTGAGGTCACCCCTTTCATGGACTGCTCCCGGCCCATACCTGAAGGCAGCTGGGATAACTAGAGCAGACTGATTCCTAAGAGACATGGGACTCCTCTCACATCTGACTTTGGTTTGAGGACTTCTCTGCAACCTTTCAAAACCCAGGACACCTCTCTCCTCTGCTTAGGGTTGGACTTGCATCTTGGCTTTCCTAATGCAACTTGTATGTTTTATCCTGTCCTGTAACGTGTTTCCTGATAAACTCAGACTGACACAGTATTCAGTAAACATGTATATAACAAAAAAAGACTGATAGAAAAGGAAAAGGTCTAAGGGCCTTCCAGCACCCCAGTTGGTCCAATGTCTGAATTGGTTAAAGCACAGTACTGAGGTTATGGATTCTGATCCACTGATTTTCAATCTATTCCAGACTAGTAGTCTCAGTCTCTCTGGGACAATCTTAGTTTGCATCTGCTGGTCTGTAATAATATTGCTGCCTTTTCCCTTTCAAATTCTATGCATTGAAAGTATGCTGGCATTCACTTCAAAGTAATACTAGAGATAAGAGGAGCTGATGGCTTCATAGGAATTTATGATACTATTATATTTCCTCTGTGGAGTTTTTACTTTCTCTGTAATAAAATAATATAGAAAAAATCTTCTGATTTGTATGATACCTTATATGGTCACTCTACCCCTAACACAGGCCAGTTACTCATCTATTTCACTGCTCACAATGGAGACTTGGGAGAAGTCATGCAAGATGCAGCACAAACCCGTACCCATTCTTAGATGCCCAGGAGTTCAGAAGTTTTCTGGTTTGGGAATTTTTTTGTAAATTCCCATTAGTGCTGTTGCAAGTGATAGAAGCCACATTCACAGATAGAATATTTTGATTGCACAATGTGAAAAAACAGAGTGACTTTAAGCATGGCTGGATTCAGAGAGTTAAGTTTCCTCATCAGGTATGAGTCTCACAGCCTTCTCTCTCAGCCCGTCTTTTATTCAATGATAGTAAACTTTCCTTTCATGCTGGCAAGATGGATGTCATTTCAAGCTTATGCCCCCCATTCTTCGTACACATCTCTCCCCATTACTCTAGAAAGTCTTAGGATTATACCTGATTGGACCAGCTTACATTGCATCATCCTTAATCTCATCACAATTCCCCAGAGCATGGAATACCTCTTATTGGTCAACCTTGCGCTGGCTGCGCAACTATGGAAACTGGCAGTGATTCCCACATGGGACTAGTGAATGCTGGCCAGGTAGATAGAACAGGTGTCTGCTACCTTTCTCTTTTGCTGAGGTACAAGCTGCTTAATCATCACACACATGAGGAGTAGGGCAACATGACTTTAAAACTCAAAAATTCAGGCCAATAAAAAAATGCTTCTCGAATTGTTCTTATCCCATGGGATTCATTATAAGTGATGCAACCGCACAAAATGTGTGTTGCTTCTACTCTTTCTCCTTCATTAGCAAAGACTTTATTTTGATTTATCTGTATTATTTTCTTTACTCCCTCCTTCAACCTCAATGTACCTGTGTTTTAAAAATTAAAATTGGATTTTCACTTCACTAATTAGGGAAAATATATGCTAACTGTGATAGCAAGGACAGAGTTAAGAACAGAAAAAAGGGAAGGTGTTTCTATATATGTATTATTCTTTTTGCCTCTGAGAAGACATGCTTGAAACTGAATTTTAAATACATCAGCACTAGTGAAACATTAATAATGGCTCAGACACAGAGGTGTTGCATATTATTCATGATCTTGAAATTATTAATGTAACACTGAGCCATTATTACCACATATTGCCATCAGAGTAATTAACACATCTTATCTAATAGAATAAGCCTGTTAAATCAAACTAAGAAGTAATTAAGTTACATAACTACACAGCTGAGCCAGAAAGATGCACGTCAAGTGAATTAAAAAATTGTAGCTCGCCTAGATAATTTTAAACAGCCAAGAAGAGTGGTTTGTTATTTACTTCCTAGTTTGCCATGGATACGTCACTTCACTGTGTCATGCCTCAATTTCTATGTATTATGAGGAGAATAAATAATTACCCAGTTCAAATGCTTAGAAAAATTACCTGCAGCCTCTGAAGACATCTCTATTCCCTGTTGTCCTGTGGAGATGCTATGACCTAGAGCAGAGACCAGTAATCTGTATTTTTAACACCATAGGTCATGTTGAGCAGTGATTCATGACCTCCATTTTGAGAAATTCTGAAAGAAAGGTTTCCAAAGGCCCTTTCCTGTCATAATAATTAATGATGAGATTGTTGGCTTTTCCTTATAAGGTAGTGAGGTTCTTGTCAAGAATTGGCATTTGCATTATATATGAAATGCCTGTAATTCCCATTATCTACTCATAGTCTGACCCATCTCTTCTCTGAAGCTAGTGCAGAAAAAGTAAAAAGCAAATGCAGAGAAAAAATTCACCATTCTCAGCTTTTAAGAAATGTCACTCAGCTCTGAAATTATTCTAAACCATAATGCTGATGTCCTATCACAGACAGCAGATGAGTAGTACTGAGGAAATTGCAAAGGACAATTTATAATTTTAATGAACTCAAAAAGTATTCTTCTTCCAAGTGCCTTTTCTCTTCTTGCCCTCAGATTTCACAGAAGGGAATTACTCATAGAGAATGCATATAGTGTTAAATTATAAAAGATGGCAATTGCAGGAAATTAGAAGCTACTGGTATCCTGAGATTCCCCAAAGATCTGAGAAAGGCTTTGGAAACTATTATCAGGTTTTATTTATCAGATTGTAAGACTTAATCAATATTTAGCCCATTCTCAGTGTCCTGGCTAATAGGTCATTGTGCTTGGCACCAAACAGACAAACTATAAATACTGTATAGAGCAAATGCTGAGGAGGGGAGCTTTTGGTCAACTTAAATGTATTACTCCTTGCTAATGTAAGGGAAATAAACAAATATTAACTTATAATATTTATTCATATATTCATACATTTATATATATAATCACCAACATAAAATAGTGTAGTAATTTTGAAAAACCCATAGAGTTTACACATGTACCTTTGGCACTCACGTCTGAGCCACTTTTAAGTCAAGCAACACAGTTATCTGTATCTCAGTACATTCACTGTCATTGGACCTAAGTTTAAGGAGCCCTGTTTGGGATGGCATCTGATGAGGTTCCCTAGACACCTTGTCTCCACCACGTAATATTCTTTCAACATTGAGAAGAAAACTGAAGAGTTCCCAACAAGAACATAAAAGAAGAAACCCAAAACCAGGCTTGTGCAAGGACTTACAAGGCTTGTACTGTTGTTCAACCAGGCAAGCTCCAAAATAATTTATCAAATGCACAACCCTGGCAGCATACTCATCACAGCAGAGCTAACTGAGCTAACTTTTAACGTGTTGGAATATTTTTTCACACCTTAGGGAACCCAGGTGGAATTGGAAATCAAAACACCAATTTACCTTTCAGTATCTAGGCTGGCATAGAAACGTGCTTGAATGCATGGGCTTGGTAGCAGAGAACGGATCTAACACCAATAGCGGTGTGATCCTGCACTAGTTAATTTCTATGCCACAGTTTTGTTTTTTTAATCAATGAAATGAAAATAAAATGCTACTACTACAAGTCATCAGAATCAAGTTTATATTAAACTTCTGGAACAGCAAATGGACATAAAACAAGCATATAATGAATTTCAGTAACTGTTACTATTTTCCTATTTATTCATTCCAGAAAATAGCTATTAAGCACTTATGCATCAGGAGCTATACTGTATTATAGTATCTCCCATGCTTTAGTTATCTGAATAGCACTTTATTTTAGCCATTTCTTCATATAACTTTAAATACTAATTTCTTACATTTTTCTTTACATTGTCTCACTTATAAACTTAAATTCCTGTTATAACCTCCCTCTAAACATCAAATCTGTGAAATCACAAGTTCCATATGTTAGCTAAGTTTTTTTCTAACAAAATAAATATGGAACAATTACAAATTCGTAGATGCTTATTTGTGAACCATGCAAAATCATCGGAGGTAGGCACATCTCATTTGGGGGAACATTCCAGTGAGGAATATAAGGACAGACTATTTGTCCTCAAAGAGCTTCTCTTTCTTTGCCAAGCAATGCTGCAGCATTGAGGGTCCAGCTGTCAAACAGGGTCAAGAACATGCATGGCCTGATGGAAAAGTGACCTCAGGGAAATAGTTCTGAATGTGAGGACTCACAAAGCTGACGGGAGGGCTCAGGCTTTTCTTTAATGAATCCGAGAGTGGCAAAGTAATGCAATTACCTTACTCTAACAGAGAGTATCTGCTATGGCACACCAAGAATCCCATTGTGCATGCAGACCAGTCTCTGTTGAGAATACATTACTCCTAATGAAATAAACCCCTGCATTTCTTCAGCATCACCTAGCATCACCTAGCGTCACACAGACACCCCCTTATTGCATTATATGATAGTCTCGCTGGCAACGTGCTGTGAACAAGGTACCAGCCATATCAATAACGTTAGATCAAAGTCTGTGGGAATGCATATATACATATATATGTAAAATCCTCTTCTTAGTTCTTAGCTGCAAAGGGAAGGTAATAACAAAGGCTTGAACAGGCAACTCAAAGCTATGCCTTTGATCCTCTTTTAAGAACAGAAAGAGATTTGCAAGAATGGCCACTGCAAGAAGCCTCCTTCTCCTTCAATCTCCCCCACCTAGGATTGAAAGGAAGCGCTGCCCAACCAGGAGAACACATCACAGCAAGAGAACATTCACACTTCCACTGTCAGAGTGGTGGGAGGCTGAGTGGAGAGCACGCTTCCCCCAGATTATTCGTCACTCATTTAGCAAATATTTATTGAGCATTATTATTTGCCAAGCATAAGGACAGACTCTGCAGAAATACAGATGAATAAAGCTCCATCTCTGCCCTCCTGGATTTCAGTGTAGCAAGAGCAACACATAGGCAAAAATGTAATGCTAAATCTGGGTGGTGCATGCTGTAATAGAAATACGAGGCCATGGGGCCAGGGACAGCAAAGCCAGAGTGAAGGACTCCTCAGCTCTGCTGGAGGAGAGAAGTAAGCAGTGCTGGAAGGGATCAGAGAGAAGAGGACACAAGCAGGGATTTGAAGGGATTTTCTTAGGAAAAGAAAAGGAAAAGTGAGGGCATGCATTCCAAGAAGAAACAAGGGCGGACAAACTGCCCCTGAAATAACCTGGCGTGTTCACAGCATGACTTTGGCTGAATGGTGGGGCAGGGCCCGATTGCATGGTGCCTTTTATAGGCCATGCTAAGAAGCTGAAGCTTTCTCCACCTGACCAACGGTTCTCAAATTTTACGGTGCCTGCACTAGCATGCTTGCTCCCCGCACCTATTCCCAGAGATACTGAGGAACAGAAATCTGCATTTTAACAAGTAGCCAAGGTGATTTCTACTAGCAGGTAGTAAAACCAGTGAAAATAATACCACTCTCCCTCAAAAGAAGATCACATTCAATTCTGTTTCAGATTTTTTTAGTCGGCCCAGTCTGAAGGGAGTGAATTTGACACAAAAAAAAAAATGGGAGGAGGGATGCATAAAATTAAAAAAATTAGAAAAAGAAAAAAGAAACAGGTGCACTGGCTTTCATAAGCACACCCTCTTAGCTAGACATGAGGCATGGAAAGAAAAGAAACAGATTCACTTTGGTGGGTAACTTATGCAATGGAGCCTCTCAGCATGCTTGTTAACTCCACTATACCTAGTAATCAGAGGTGCTTGGCACTGAATTTGACTTTATGAATTCACCTATAAGACTTGTATTCTGTAAAAAGTCTAGGCTGCCCCAAGGGTAGATTAGTATTTAGAATTTAGGCATTTCTAGCCACACCTATTGTATTGTTTGTTTACCAAGAATCACTGGCTTTTGTCCCCAAGCTGGTGAAAGCCAGTTTTGCACCTGTTGTTGTAATGACCCAGTTTCTTAAAAAATTACACAAACTAGTAAAACACAAAGAAAAAAAAAAGAAAGAGTTGTTTCTATGAAAGCTAAATTAATTGCTTTGGGAGGACTCCATAAAGGAAACTTAAAAAAATAAATAAATAAGTCCCTGCAGAACTTACTTACTCCATTATAAAGTTACAATAGTTTAGTATATTACACATTCACCTTGGTGTTATATCAGTGGTTAAGGAATTAATATAGGGAATGTACATTTTAAGTTAAAATAAAATTTTAAGGTACGCATAGTTTGTCTTTCATGATTTAAGTTTTTGAATAGTGTTTCCAGTGATTAGCCCTGACCCAGTTAAATACAGTGATTAAGGCACAGCCTTTGCTATTTTAATATAGTAATTAGGGTCCAGCTTCTCTATTCATTACCTTCTATTCCTAATTTCTCTCATATGCTAAATGGCAAAAATAGTGCCTACCTCAAAGAACTATTGTGAGAAATATATATATGCACACATACATGCTAATGTGTATAAAAAGCTTAGCTTGGCACATGGAACTTAATAAATATGTTCTTTTGATTTTTATTATTACCATTATATTTGAAATGGCATTGCGGAGAACTTTTTTTTTACTCTATATACTACTCCAGTGTTTAAATTTTTACAACAAGCAGCATATCATTTATGCTTGGCAAAAATAAAGATATTTTTATTTTGAAAATAGGGGGAAGAAAAAGAAAATAATAGGGGAGAAAAAGGCTGCTTTAGCATAGATTTTTTTAAATGCTCAGAATACATTAGGAAATTGTTTCAAAAAGAAAAACAGTAAGAAAATATAACAAGTTTTCTATTTAGACACAGATGGATTTGTTCAGGGATAATTATTCCACAGTGGGATTTATTGAAAGAAAGGCTCAGGAGAAGGTGTTTAGGTGACGCTATTGCTCTGGAGTCAATCACGTGGTGTGAGAGGCAGCCCACTAGTCTTCAGGAAATAGAGGTCTTCCTTTCATAGTGGGAAGATGGTTATGTCTGTAAAACATCTTTGAATATCAAGAATCCCCAAATAACACCTAAATGCAGAACAATTAGTCTAATCAATGACAATAATTGGCCTTTTAATTAGGCACAAGGCCCACCTGTGCAGTTTATTCCAGATTTCTACAGAAACTTTAGGAGGACAAGAGTCTGGGCAGAACAGTGCAAGTGAGGAGGGAATACAGGCTAAAAGGTGTGGCTGACCCCAGCAGTTGAAGTTTCCAAGACTGAAAGGTACTATTTTCCATTGTGCAACAACAAAGCTATGTGTGTTCAAATAAATCGATTAAGTCCTTCTTTTTTTTTTTTTTTTTTGTAGAGACAGAGTCTCACTTTATGGCCCTTGCTAGAGTGCCGTGGCGTCACACAGCTCACAGCAACCTCTAACTCTTGGGCTTATGCGATTCTCTTGCCTCAGCCTCCCGAGCAGCTGGGACTACAGGCGCCCGCCACAACACCCGGCTATTTTTTCGTTGCAGTTTGGCTGGGGCTGGGTTTGAACCTGCCACCCTCGGCATATGGGGCCGGCGCCCTACTCACTGAGCCACAGGCTTCTTTTTAAAGGAAGTATAGCAAAGAGAACATAGCCAGATTCTTTTCGACATAATCCTGACAATATTCCACCCTCCAGTCCTTCTTGCCTCATCCCCCAAACTCTTCCGTGTCTAAATGATAAGCGCTGGTGATAAACAGAGATCTGGGCACAGGCACTCTCTGACTTTGTGGTCCAGGCTTTAGCAATGTTCTGGTTACTGGGCTGCCCAACTAACCTCTTCTCAAATACAACAGAACGCACACTTCTGTAGCTCTTTACCAAGCATGTAGACTCAGAGAACAGCAGATGATATAGCCTAAAAACCCATCGTGCAAGAAATTTCCTCTGCCTGTGCTTTCATTACTCCCGAGACAGTTATGCTTCACCTCAATTTGCTGTGGCCAACATTCCTCTGTGTTCCAAAGAATTCATATCTCCCAGTCACAAAATAAAAATTTTACAAAACACAATGTACTTCCATTACCACTCAAATACTTTGGGCTCTGACTATATTTGTATTAAATCTCCTACATTGGTTAATAAAACCTGATAATCGTCAAATCTCTTTGTTTCCAAGTGAAATGAAGCTCAGGCAGAGGGAATTATTCAGATAATTCCATTCTTTCATGTGGTTCCTGTAAATGGGGAGTTAGCTATATACTGCTTTATATTAGACTTTCTGAGTCAAATCTGCTACTTACTGCTGTGTGGTTTTAAATTAAATAACCCTTTTAAACCTGTTTCTGATCTTTAAAATGCAGAAATAATAATGGCATTTACCTCAATGGGTTGCAATAATGACAAAAGAAGGTAATACACACCAAATACTAAACTAGAGCCCTTCCGATGTGAGAATAATTGCCAGGGTCTGCCATATTGTGGGCTTAATAAATATTATCTCTACTACTACTCCTATTATTATCGATACTATGGAAGTACTATGACTACTCCTGCAGGCAGAAACATTTTAGGAGGCTCTGAATATTCCAGATTGACTACTTACATGGATCAATTTTATCTCATACATTTTCAGCTCATCACTGTGAAGATGTCATAATCATAAAGAAGCCAAACACCCATCACCCTCTGGTTTCTAAACAGAGGAGAGTGTAGTACTGTTTATAAAATTTAAATCCATCTCGAGTGCCATTAAATTAAAGTAAAAGCATTCATAAATCTGAGTCAGCAGCACTATTCCCAGCAGCAAAGCTATGGAGTCAACCTAAGAGTTCATCTACAGAAGAATAGATAAAGAAAATGTGGTATATATACACAAGGGAATACTTTTTGGCCATAAAAATGAAATAATGTCATTTGCAGCAACATGGATGGAACTGGAGATGATTTTAAGTAAAATAAGCCAGACATAGAAAGTCAAATTTCTCATGTTTTTACTCATACATAGTATGAGCTACAAAAGTTGATGTCATGAAGATAGACAGCAAAATATCTAGTTTTAATCATTTGGGCAATAAGTGAGTTTTTAGGAAAAAAAAAAAAAACCTTATGTTTCTCCTGGCTTAACACATACTTAGAAAGGAAGAAAAAATCATTAAAGACCAAAATGATTTCATAAACTAGGTTTTAAATATACACGACACCATGCAGAACTAAAACCAAACTGCACTGTATACAATTTTCCTGCCCTCTTCTCTCCCCTCACCCAATAAGACCCAAGGAAATTAATTCCTGCAGATAATTGTGCCTCTGCATCTCCCACTAATCATACCACCAAATGGTCCACCTCTTGTAGGACTCCTTTCTCAGAAGCCACTTGAATTTAGGGCCAACATTTAGGAAGTTACTGTTTTGTGGATTGGCTAAGCAGATGCATAGCCCCTAGGGTACACCTTTGAGGTCTATTCTGCCATCTGTATCTAAACCACCAGGGAATTGAGTACTAATATTTTGGCCCAAAACAGTAACAGAAGTTTGTCTGGTCTCAGGACTGTCATTAGGATTACAAATTGCTCTGGCTCATTTCCCAATGTTGCAGGGCTTGGAAAACTCAAATATTAACAACCAATGAAGACTTCATTCAAAATATGCCAAGAATATGTCAACTCACATTGCACCTCCTGGGTTTTATAAGCAATTGGCTTGACCTTGAAGCACTATTATTTTTTCTGCCTGAACGAAAGCATGAAAGATATGTGAATGCTCTTGGTCTCTAGTCAAGAGGAAGTTACCCTTAGTAGATATCTTTCCTCCTGAAGTTGTAGGATGTATTGATCAAAAGTTTCAAATTTGGTTATTATAGTAGTACATAATGAACTTTGGGCAGTTTGGCAAAGAACTGTCCATTAAACATAGGAACAAAGGAGAAAGTATTGATTCCTTCTAACATTTCACCTCCTCTCACTACAAATTGGTTTCTTTCAGAGAAAAAGTTGTCTGAAAGACCTTGAGAAATATGACAGTTTATTGTTAACAGATAAAGGTAAGCATTCAGATCAGGTTAGCCTATGCTAGATCCCAACCCCAACATTTATAATCTGTGTGGCTTTGGCTACATGATTTCCTCCAGTGCTCAATCTTCTCTGAGAAGAGATTAAGAATCCCATCCCAATAGCCTCACGTGAGGATTCAATGAGACCCCATGTGAAAACCACTCATCTGAGTGGGTGCTCAATACAGTTCTCGTCCCTGTTAAAAAACAAAAGGGGAGAGGGAGAAGCTGTCACACTGTGTCCTCTTTTGCTTTTATTTTTCGTTATCAGAAGTTTTTTTCTCCTACTCTAACCTACCTTGTTATTTGAAGACGAAGGTAGGTTTATCTATCCTAGACACTAAGTCTGCCCATTAGGTTTGGTGGCCCTCAGTATGGTAGATAGATAGATGTCAATACCAACATACAGAAACATATCTCTGCAGATGGTAGGTCAGGGTATTGTCAATCAGAGAAGTATAGGATGGAATTCATCAAGGCTCCAGATGCCCACCACATGGAACTTGAGATTTCCTCCTGAAGCAATGTCAGCCTGGAATATCTGGATGTCCTAGCAATGTAAGCAGCCCAGGCACAAAAATTAACACCTGCCTACCAGCTTCAGGCAGACTAAATTTTGCCTGGTTCAAATTAGAATCTGCCCACTGAGCCAATGAAAATGAAGCCAAGGGACAGCAAATTACCTCAGAACGAGCGCTTACCTGACTGGTTGGTGGTAGCCAATTTCAGTCCTATGTGTGAAGCTATAACCATCCTGGGTATGGAACCAGAATGTGATGTATTTTAAATGTATTGACGGAGGTGGGCTGCTATGACAGAAAGAAAAGGGTCAGTGTCCTGGGCAAGCCAAATAAAGCCAATTACAAATTCAGAGAGCCTAACCTTCTCTTCTAGCTGTTACTAAGGCTCCCCTGGTTCCTCATCTAAGCCTATATCTATCTTGTATTTTCTATTCCAACTAATAGGTACACAACAGTAAGCTTGTGAGACAGAAAGAGCCTGTTTAAGAGCCCGAGCCAGGCAGACCATCTGTCAGCATGATTAATGTGCTGGTTAACATTCAGCTGTTCTTTCCTTAGCATGGCAAATGCATCCAACACATCACCTTTGTTCAGCTACCGCGTGGCTGGGCCAACATCAGCAAGGTACCTGGATCCTTAATGACATTCTAGGGCTCTTCATCTCCCTGAACTGCTATTAGGCAAGCATTTTGGCTGGGAATTACAGCAAAAAGTTGGAAACAGTAGTAGCAGTGGCAAGGGCAGCAACAACCATCAAGACAAGGGCTGTTTCATGAATTCACCTGAACAGAATTTCCATTTAAATTCTCAAAATGGAAAGGGTATTTTTCCAAATCAATCAATCAAACATACATATATTAAGTTCTAAAAGGCAGAATTCTAGACTAGTGGTGAGAAGCATGAACTTTGATGTTAGAGATTGTTCAGATTCTGCCTCCACCATTTGCAAACTGTATGGTCTTGGGGAAATTATTCAACCTTAGGTCTTGGTTGCTTCATTTGAGAAATATTGACTATTAAATGATGTAACCATCAATGATATGTTGAGCGTTTAGCACACAGATTGGCACATAGTAAATGCTCAATAAATGACAATATTATTCTAAAAGTACTGGATGTATGCTGGGGGGATATAAAGAAAGACTAGAGGTTGCCTCAGTCTTCAAGGAAGTGAGTGGATGATGCTGAAGTCTACACTTGAAACAATAATAATACAGTTGTAAGCAAGATCAGTACTCTACTGGAGCTGGAAAGACTGTGCAATAACTGAAGGAGAAGGATTATTCCAATCTGGGACACAGAGCAGGTTTCTATGGAGGAGATCACATGTGACCTAGGATTTCAAAGATGGATAGAATGTAAAGAGATAAGGATGAGAAGAAAGGACACCTTGGACAAGCAAAGGCTGGGGAAGCAATGACGGAGCAGCAGCAAGCAGACTGTGGGGCTGGCATGTGGGTATGGCCAGAAAGGAAGGCTGGTGTCACATGAGGAACCTTTGGGCAACCAACTAAAGAACCTGGGCTTTATTCTTTAAATAGTAGAAAACCAGAAATCATTTCAGGAAAAAGTAATTACCTGTCTAGTTGCAGAGAGGATAAATTTTTTCTTTGGTCTGGTATGTGTTAAGAATAACTATGGAATGCCTGACTTTGTCCACAGCACAGAAAGGAAGCTCCCAGAAGGACCTCCATGAACAACACCTGGAGGGTCAAACCCCATTTGGGGGTCGTAGGAAAGGTTAACAATGAACGAGATCCTGAGGGGCACGGCAGTTAGCAGAGGAAGTTCATTAATACTAACAGCCATTCCTACACCACCAGAAGATCCCAAGTACATCCTCACAGCCCAAATCAAGTTGAGAACTGAAGTATTGTGAGCCAATCAGACCAAGGGAAAGTCACTTAGTAGACCAAGGGAAAGTCTTCATAGGCTTTCATCGATCAAGGAGTCTGTAAAGGCTACTGCATGGCAAAGCCATTCCCAGGAGCAATTACTGGCATAAAGTAATTATGTGTTAACTACTCCGCCCTGAGCATAGCTCCCCCAGGGGAAGTGAAGGGCTGGGAAGCAGAGGGAGAGGACAGGACTCACAGTGGAGGGCTGCTGGGAGGTGGGAAGTTAGGAGTTGTGAAAATGGGTCTGGTACATTCCCCGAGCACAGCAGCCAGGGTTGCCAAAGCACAAACTGCTATGACTTACCCCTTCCCTGAAGTTTCTGCTCTAACCAAATACATGCTAGAGAATATTCAGAAAGATTTAGAATGAGCCTAAGCTGTTGTATTCTCTGTTTCAGACCTAAAAAGCCACAATCCTTGGATCCATTTATAAATTCCTTGTAAGGGGAACTATAGCTACATAAGTCTTAGTATAATCATCATCTTCTATAGACATAGGTAATGTCAATAGCAGATTACTTGGGATATATGCTCAGATTACAATAAACTCCATTGCTCCAAGAGCTATACCAACAATCTGTATCCATTTTCTAGGGCTGCCATGCAAAATTCCACAGACTGGATGGCTTAAACAACAGAACTTATTTTTTCACAGTCTGGAGGCTAGAAATATAAGATCAAAATATCAGGAGGGCTGGTTTCTTCTGAGATTTCTCTCCTTGGCTTACAGATGGATGACTTCTTTTGTCCTCATATGGTCTTCCTGTGCTACATATGCATCCCTGGTTTCTCTCTGCGTGCCCCAATTTCCTCTTCCTATAAGAACATCAGTGAAATCAGATTAGGGCACACTCTGATGGTCTCATTTAACTTAATCATTTCTTTAATTGAAAAATCCCCAAATACAGTCACATTTTGAATCATTGAGTATTAGGGCTCCATCATAAGAATTCTGTAGGGCTATCATTCAGCCCATCATACCACCTTCTCCGTAGACCTTCCAACCAACATTGAACCAAGTAATTCTCACCTTACTCCAAAGGTGGAGTTTATCAGATTGAGGTGAACACTTGCCCCAAAGAAGACTTAACAGAATCTCCTGGAAACTTATGACTGGGGTTAAGAGGTGGTCTATCAGTTTGATCTCTTGCTTTAGGGAGCATTAAATGTAGAGTATCCCACATACCAGGTAAATCAGACAGAGAAGACAGCCAGGAGATAAAAAATGAAGCTATTTTCCACTAATCCAGGAAAGCAGAGCTTAGAAAAAAAAGATTCTGATATTCTCAGTGACTTTGAGGTTTCTGTTTCCAGTATTTCCAAAGGACCTTTGGCCCTGGTGTTCTGTGAGTTCCACCTGTCACAGGTAAGGGAGACAACCAGAAGGTGGTGGTGAGGGCAGGATGATGATAATGACATCAGTCAAGACTGGCACAGACTCTTGGAGGCTGAGGTCGGAGGATCACTTGAAATCAGGAGTTCAAGACCAGTCTGATCAAAAATGAGACCCCATCTCTACCAAAAATAAAAAAAAAAACAACTAGCTGGATGTCATGGTAGGCACCTGTAGTCCCAGCTACTTGGGAGGCTGAGGCAAGAGGATCATTTGAGTCCAGGAGTTTGAGGTTGCAGTGAGCTATGATTGATACTGCCACTGCCCTCCAGCCAGCTGACAGAGTGAGACAGTGTCTCAAAAAAAAAAAAAAAAAAGAGAGAGAGAGAAACAAGCACAGACCTGTACTGAATGTTCAGTGGTCCCTCCTTCCCTTCAGGACAAACAGAGCAATATCACTTACCTGTCCTCGACCTAATGTTGCTATCCTAGGGCAAAAACACCTCAACGTCTCCCAGCAGACCCTCCTAGTACTCTAACAGCCTACTGTGCCAGACAATATTCTTCCTAATATCCACTGATGGCTCCATTGCTTTCATTTGTATTTAAGCTCCCTTACTCCAGCTAATGTCTTTACTCATAGAGAGGAAACTCCCTTACATTTCCATCATGAAAATACACCCTGTCCTTAAAGAATAAACCATTTTCCCCCTTCCTTTTGCAAGCTGACCAATTCAAACTCCTTTAGGCTCTCCTCAAAAGAAGCAATTCTGCCTGCTTTTAAACTCCAGGTGCTTCTCAGATTTTTCATATGTCTCTTAAGGGCCACTGACCACAGCTGGACTCCCCTACAATGATGGTCAGACCGAAGCTGAATGCAGAGGGAAGAGGACCTCTTCCTGGTGCTGTGTGACAGGCTCCTCATGTTGCCTTTCAGGGTCACGGTGCCCTTCTCCCTTCCCCATAACAATGCCCACACTAGCTAATCACACTCAGCTTATATTTAGCTATGACGCCCTAGTCTTTTTTTGTTCTATCTATACTAAGTCAATTTTTATCCTCACATGATTTGCTTTGCTCCTTTTTCCTTTACCATTTCATTTAAGTCTTTTATTTCCTCTTATTATTAAAATAGTTTTGTCCAGCCAGAAACTTTAGACTCATCAAAGGGAAGAGTTTTAGATTACACAGCATGGAGTGGTAAACTGGCGGGTATGGGCCAAATAGTGCCACAGATGGTATTTTCTGTGACAGGAGATTTTTTTATTAAATCATAGCTGTGTACATTGATATGATCATGGGGCATCATACATTAGCTTCATAGACCGTTTGACACATTTTCATCACAATGGTTAACATAGCCTTCCTGGCCTTTTCTTAGTTATTGCTAAGACACAATAACTAACTAAGTTTCACATATACCCTTGGACAGGAGATTGTTAAGTGTGTTTAAGGCCATAATATCTTTTGGCCAGGTCCACATGCTCTTTTCCAGATGCCACAGAGCCAATCCCTACCTTTTGTCTTAAACTCTTTCTTTTTTTTTATAGGTAGAATTTTTTAAAACTTTTAATTTACCAATCAATTTAGTCATTTTTAAGACTTTCCCCTGTGCCTGGCCTGCCCACAGAGAGCAGAAGGGATCATCCAGAGACAGGAACCACCAGTCTGAGGGCTGGATGATGACATGCACACTGCTGGGTCAGTGGGACATGGCCCTGCTCCTCCTCCAGCCCCCGCCATCCCCTGAGGTCAAACGACAGGTCAGAGGGACTGGGGGACAGGCCCCTGGCTCAGTCTTGCCTCAGTAAGAAGGCGGCTTCGGTGCTCAAAGTCACAGCAATGAACAAAGGACTCAAGGGATCATCACACGGGGCTGAGCCGTTAGGCAGGTGGGTTATCCTCCCCACCCGCCATGCTTCGATACTTAGCCGTGGAAATACTTTAGAAAGTTCTTGAATCAACAAGCTTTTAAAATTTCTTTATCATGTCAATCTTGCCTTTAACTTGCTTATTCTTAGCCAATGCCCTCTCCAGCCACTCTATTTTTTTTTTTTTTTTTGCAATTTTTGGCCAGGGCTGGGTTTGAACCCACCACCTTCAGCATTTGGGGCTGGCACCTTACTCCATTGAGCCACAGGTGCCGCCCATCCAGACACTCTTCAGTAGAGTTGGGGGTTTCCACCTTGATCTATATATTCAAAAACTTCTAAATATGAAGTTGCTATCTCCACTTACCAATATCTTGTAAGCCAGAAACAATAAAATTCAACTTCTGATTAAGCCTGGCCTGGCTGCTGGGCTGGAAGTCGCTGATGATGATGCTGAGCTGCTGAATATTCTCCACAAAATTCTCCAAGTGTTCCCCCAGGTGGTCCAATTTCCCCGCCATGCCATCGCTCAGGAGCCTCCTCAGCTTGCACAGCCAAGCCAGCAATGCCACAGGCGTCACTGCACTCTCTTCTGTCTTAAATTCTTCTGCCAGACCTCCAATGGCATTTAAGTTCAAAGTCCCAAGTCCAACCAAACACCAAACAGAAGGTGAGAGTAAGCGAGGAGAAATGCCTTCCCCAGCCCCACAGAGCCTCTCACCAGGCAGCCTGGAGCTCCTGTTTCCCACCCCTCCTCCTTCCCTTGCCAGGTTTATTGGCTTATTATAATGGCCAGGGGGGTAAAGAGTGAATAATGAAGTTTTAAATATTTCAGATGATATTTCTGAGGATCACCAAACAGGTATCATTCTGCATAAAAATGCTGACCAAACAAGCTATCACTCTGCAGAAAAAAAATGCTCCATCATGTTTGAAATTCTCACAAGAGTTAGCCATTTTCATTGTTCTTGCCACACAACAACAAGAGTTCTAGTTCCTTCTCCGAAAACTCTGGCGGTGCTAGAGAATTGTGAAAGTGCTACACCTGACTTTTAAACAAATCTAAATGGATTTAACAGAGATCTCACAAGCCTGTACAGCGATTCATCTTTACGAACACTTCAGAGCAGCAATTTTCCACTGGTGTGCTACAAGAGGGTCTTAAGTGGACTGCAAACATTTTTAAAGATCATTAATTAAATTATTTTCAAAAGAAGTTCAAAGCACAGTAAGTATATTCCTTTTTTTTCTCTCTTTCTTTTTTTCCGATCAACATAATTTAAGTGTACTACAAAAGTTTAACTATAGGTTCAAGTGTGCCATGAGATAAAGAAGATTGAAAAACACTGCGAAGGCTTAGGTAAGTAACAGTTGGTTGAAGCTTAGAGGAATTGCCCCTGAAGTAGTATAATTTCAATAACGGTTGCAGAAAAAAACAATAAAAAATGTGTTAACCAGAGAGCGCCAGCCCCAGCCACCCTGTTGTGCAAAGAGTTTGCCTGTTTTCTTAGGCCTGCCTTCCTGGACAGGTCTGTCAAGATTGCTAGTGACCAGCCAGCCACATGCCTTCTGAAAGGAGCCACAAATACCTAATGATGCCAATTGCATAGCCGAATACTAAACAAAACAGGGGAGAGTACAGACTGGATGGATGATCGATAGAGGTAATTAGATTTCCCCTCCACAATATAGAAATGATATGCATATTCCAGAATATCCTGCTGCATATTCTATGAGCTACATTTCTTTCCTCACCAGTTATAGCCAACCCAAAGGGATTCAAATTAAAAGAGACAGAACAATGAAGAAAGAAGAGGCAGAGGGAGCTTTTTAATCATCTTGTCTGTAGCAAATTATTAAAAAAAAAATTATATTCTTCACATACAACTGTGGCATAATCTCTTGTGTTATTTGAAAATATTTTATACACCAGAGCAATTGCTTTTACTGAACATGTGAATCTCAGACCCAGCAGCAGAAAAACAGGCCGTTTTACAGTTAAGTTATTCTTTCTTTGATACTGTATTTGAAGCAGGCTAATATGTATTCAGGAAACTAAAAGTCATTTGGCCTAATTCTAACCAGAAAGAAAAATCAGTGGGTAAAGATTTATGAATTTGTTAACAGGTCCCAAAATAGCCTGGGAATAAATGAAGCTACAACCACAAAAACAACCATTCTCAAAGTGTATAATTCTTTTATACCAAGAATAGAACCCAAAGCCATGGTTGAGGACCCTCTTTCACTCCCTGCCATAAAAACCTTTTGTTTTTGTCTGTCATATTTCATTTTATCCAAAAATTCTCCTTACACACTTACTGTGATAGTATATACTCTTATTTTAAACTCATTTCTCTATTTGTCCCTTTTACTCTTTTTCACTTTTTTCTTTTCCCTGAAGCCTACCCAGAGTACCTCAAAATCCATAATGTCATCACAATAATGCTATTAGAGTCCCTTAACCACTGAGCTGTTCTAAACTTTCCCATCTCTTCACTTTTTATAATGACTGCTTAGGAATTGTTTCAGGGTCAGAAAACCCAGGTTTGAAACCCTACCATCTCTGTCTATTGGCTCTTGGACGAGTTACTTAAACTGTGCCCCAATCTTCCCATTTCTAAAATGGGATAGGAATAAATTCTACTTCATAGTGTTAATGTAAAAATTAAATGAGAAACGTCCCCAGAGTGTTTAGAAGAGTGACTGCCACTGAGGAAGTATTCAATAAATGAAACCTATTGTTATTATTAGAAATAATAATTCAAGTTAAAAATAAAATGATACTTTTGAGCTTTTTTGCTTCCATCCTCATGAATCCTAAAAGTATCTAAAACTTCAAAAGCTATTATGTTGAATATGGAGAAAGACAGAGTTTGTGATGAGCAAACTTCTGAGCACTTGGTTGCCAAGAGAAGCACTGAGACACTTGTTTGTTCAGGGGGTGATTCACAAAGTGATAATTTCCATGTTGTTAAAAATGACAGAGCTTTACCAAAGATATCCTGTTCACTATATCAATACCACGTTTGCAAGTGCAGTTTTTAAGTCAAGATGGATTCCTAATTCATTCTTAAGGCAAGAATTTTCCAAGCACCTACTATGTACATGGAATTTTGCTAGAAACAAAGATACAAGCAAAACATAAATTATGCTTCATACCCCGCAAGGAGCTTAGCGTTTTCCCCATGAGTTGGGACAAATACACTTATCTTTTCTAAGAGGTCATTATCTCTCTTCCCACCTACTTAGCCTACAATTATTCTTTTTTTTCCTTTTTTTTTATTTTTATTAAATCATAGCTGTGTACATTAATATGATCATGGGGCACCATACACTTGGTTCATAGATCGTTTGACACATTTTCATCACACTAGTTAACATAGCTTTCATAGCATTTTCTTAGTTATTTTGCTGAGACCTTTACATTCCACATTTACTAGGATTCACATATACCCTTGTAAGATGCACCGCAGGTGTAATCCCATTAATCCTCCTCCCTCCACCTTCCTCCCTCCTCCCTCCCCTCCCTTTCCCCCTTCTCTCTATTCTTAGGTTGTAACTGGGTTATAGCTTTCATGTGAAGGTCCTCAATTATTATTCTTTTTTTTTTTTTTTTTTTTTTTTTTAGTCAAGCTTTTATTTTTATTTTCTTTATTGTTGGGGATTCATTGAGGGTACAATAAGCCAGTTACACTGATTACAATTGTTAGGTAAAGTCCCTCTTGCAATCATGTCTTGCCCCCATAAAGTGTGACACACACTAAGGCCCCACCCCCCTCCCTCCATCCCTCTTTCTGCTTCCCCCCCATGACCTTAATTGTCATTAATTGTCCTCATATCAAGATTGAGTACATAGGATTCATGCTTCTCCATTCTTGTGATGCTTTACTAAGAATAATGTCTACATGAAAAAATGTTCATCATCTCTATATATTAGAGAAATGCAAATCAAAACATCCCTGAGATATCATCTAACCCCAGTGAGAATGGCCCATATCACAAAATCTCAAAACTGCAGATGCTGGCGTGGATGTGGAGAGAAGGGAACACTTTTACATTGCTGGTGGGACTGCAAACTAGTACAACCTTTCTGGAAGGAAGTATGGAGAAACCTCAAAGCACTCAACCTAGACCTCCCATTCGATCCTGCAATCCCATTACTGGGCATCTACCCAGAAGGAAAGAAATCCTTTTATCATAAGGACACTTGTACTAGACTGTTTATTGCAGCTCAATTTACAATCGCCAAAATGTGGAAACAGCCTAAATGCCCACCAACCCAGGAATGGATTAACAAGCTGCGGTATATGTATACCATGGAATACTATTCAGCCATTAAAAAAAATGGAGACTTTACATCCTTTGTATTAACCTGGATGGAAGTGGAAGACATTATTCTTAGTAAAGCATCACAAGAATGGAGAAGCATGAATCCTATGTACTCAATCTTGATATGAGGACAATCAATTATTATTCTTAACTGTAAGCCTTCCTCTCTTTCAGATCAATCTCCAGCTGGCTTCTGATCTAATCATTTCTCTGCCTACAACCTTCCCACTGCCTTCTGAAAAGTTTCCATTTCCTATAGCATTGCATTCAAGGTCTTCAACGATTTTTCTGACTCTATCTTCCTTGCTCATCTCCTCCCGCTCTCCTCACCCTGTACTTCAGGCAAAGACCCCACCATTTCCTGAGCATGGTTTGTCCTTACTGTGTACCATTAACTACACCACATGGTGTACAAACTTTCTGCTTAATGCTAGCAAACTTTCTCTCATCCTAGCAAACCTCTGCTTAATGTTTAAGATAGGGTATCAATTACCATGCAATCCTTGGGGTGGATTCTCCTATTTTACCCAGCCACATTGTATATTCATTGAGTTTATATGTCTGCACTCTTCACTAGTGTCAGATCTTCAATGATGGGGATATAGCTTCTTCATTGCATATCCCCTATTACCATGACGAGTTGGATGATCCATAATATTCATTGCATTAGACAATTAAACATATAAAGTCAATTGTAACTTGCATATTACATACATATAATAAATTACGTTGCAATATGCCCTGTGGTTTCCAATATGCTTCCTGTTACATTATCTCAGTGAAATAGTACAAAGCAATTTGTGCCCTATTAAACAATACACTGTTGACTTCTAAAAAGCATATGTTCAAAATTAGAAGCAGCATTCAGGACAGTTTATAAGAATTTGGGAAAACAAAGAGTGAGAACTTGAAGGGTGAGAGTGAAGCAAAGATGTTTTGCTGCTAGATATAAAATATCTAGATCTATTTTTGCACAGGAGCCACTGGCTATATCAGCAACCCAAGAGATTTACTTTCCCACACTTTCTTAAATGTTTCTGTATCTTTTTGATTCAATGATTTTGCACTTGAAAAGCAGAAAACTTTTCTGGTAATAATACAAGCATATGCTCTGGTCATATCTGAGTAGGGCAGAATAGTTCCACTGGAGTCATCCACACCACAAGGCTCAACTGGTTTAGAAGCAATGCAACATATTGATTATGAAACAATCTGTATTGATTTCTGAAATAGTCAGCCATGAATGTTTTACCAATAAAATTTAGGGGGAAGTAATCCCTTTATTTATCTATGTATAATAAAATTTAATTTTGTGTGACAATACCAGCATTATAGGTTTCTTCTTTTTTGTGTGTATGAAACACGTGAAAACATGTCATTGTATTATTTTTATTGTTAAAAATGAAATTCTAATTTTGTGTTATGCTTAGTTACAAATATCCTTCCTTCCCCTTTAATTTCCTCTCATTAAGTTATTTCTACTATTTGAATCTTTACCATATACATCTTATTCAAAATGATAAATCAAGAAATGTGTTTATAAAAAGCAAAAGAAAAGCTTACCATGCATCAATATTTATGATACTGAAAACAAAATAGTATTCTTTTTTTTCAATAGAGGATTCTAGTGAATCAGTTAACCTAACAATATGTGAATGCTTTGGTGCTAGACAAAAAATTTGTTAAAATGTGGACATCCATATTTGATTATGCATTTTCTAATGCCACTTTCTATAAAGGTGTTAATAAATCCTAACAGCATACTCTGAAGGCCAAACAATGCAGTGGTTAGTACCAAATGTGTGACTTTCATCAAATTACATAACACTCTAAACCTCTTAACTAAACAATAAAATAACAAAAATAATAATGCCAATGCCAGAGACTTGTGGGAGGATTACATCATCTAATTTATGTGAAATGTTTAGCATACCAAATTTTTGCTATTATTTTTATCACTATTTTCTATACTCAAAACTAACTCTATTCATTCCAGTATTAAGGAGAACTTCCCAATTCCTCCCACAAAAAAAGTTCTTTCCATCAGGCACAGTCTTGGATAAAGAAAAATCCAAAACCTCTCCTCTGTTTGCCTTGTTCTCTCTCATCCCCAGGCCTCCTGATGCCCTCTGTCTCTGGTACTCTGGTGCTCCTGGTTTACTGACTGATACCAACCGAAATGAACTCAGACCCCTTCTCCAGGCAACCTTTGTGCTAAGCCATAGCTAGAAATGGGATTCTCCTCTTACTTTGTTCTCCTTTAGGAAGCAACTAGAAGTCATTTTCTTTCCCTTTATATGTTTATTGCTTTCCAAAGAACCAATGTCTAACTCTAAAAGACAAAGCCTTGGAATTCCGAAGAAGCCAATGGCAGTTCTAAAGTAGACTCACTCAGCTACACATCTATATATCACGCTATGTTCTACTTGGTCCTGAACAAAAAGAAAAAGAAAAAACAGAAAGAAAGAAAAGAAAGATTATTAGAAGAATAACATTGGATTAGAAGAATTAACATTGTTAAATGTCTACACCACCCAAAGCAATCTACAGAATCATTGCAATTTCTAACAAAATACCAGTGACATTCTTCACAGAAATAGAGGAACGATCCTAAACTTCTGAGAAATGATATACAGAAATAGAGAAATTACCCTGAGTAGCTAAATCAATCCTGAGCAAAAAGAACAAAGCTCGCAGCCTTACACTACCTGATTTCAAATTATATTACGAAGTAATTGTAACCAGAATAGTATGGTAATGGCATAAAAATAGACACATAGATAAATGGAAGAAAATAGAGCACCTGGAAATAAATCCACACACTCATAGCCAACTCATTTTTCACAAAGAACATACATTGGAGAAAGGACAATCTCTTTATTAAATGGTGCTGGGAAAACTGAATATCCACATACAGAAGGATGAAACCAGATCCTTATCTTTCACCATATACAAGAATCAACTGAAAATGGATTAAAGAGTTAAAAACTGTCAGCATCACTAATCACCAGGGAAATGCAAATCAAAACCACAATGAAATATAATCTAACCCTAGTTTAAATGGCTATGATGAAAAAGACAAAAAATAACAGATGGCAATGATGTATAGAAAGGAGAGTGCTCATACGCTTTTGATAGAATGTAAATGAGTACAGAAAGTAGTGCACCCATAATGGAAAACAGTGTAAAAGTCTCTCAAAATACAAACACTAGAACTACTGTATGATCCAGGAATTCCACTGCTGGATATATATCCAAAATGAAATCAGTATACCAAAAAGATAACCAAAATAATGCACTCAACCTAAGTGTCCATCAATGGATGAATGGATAAAGAAAATGCAGTGTATATATACAATGGAATATTGTTTGGTCACAAAAAGAATAAAATCCCATCATATGCAGTGACATGAATAGAACCAAAGGCTATTAGGTTAAGTGAAATAAGCCAGGAACAGAAAAAAAAAAAAAGCACATATTTTCACTTATATGTTGGAGCTAATAAAGTGGGCATCATGATGATACAGAGTAGATTGGTGGTTACCTGGAAAAAGGAATGAGGTCAGGGATGAAAAGAAGTTGGTTAATTGGTACAAAATACAATTAGAAGGAATAAGTTATAGTATTTGATGGTTTACTAGGGAAATTACAATTAACAATAATTATATATTTCAAAATAGCTAGAAGAATTGTAATGTTCCCAACATAAAGAAAAGGTAAACATTTGAGGTAACGAGATACCCTAGTTACTCTGATTTTATCCTTATACATTGTTTATAGATTTCATATTATATGTACCCTAAAAATATGTACAATTATTACATAGCATGTTTGTAAGAGAATAAACAAATAAATAAATAGATCTTATTGTCCTAAAGCAGTGGAAGATCTGGGTAAAGAAGTCTTCACATTTAAAAAAGAAAGTACCTGACATAAAGGAACCTGGATTCCTTACCTAGTCTCTAGTCCCGTTGATTGGAATAGCCCTCAAAGGCATAATCAACAGTATAACCCTCAAAGCACAGGACACTAGCTGACTTGTTTTTGCATCTAAATGTCTGTCTGAGCACTTGCTTTCAGACAATACACAAACAAAAAAGTGATAAAACTAATGGTGGATGTAACTAAATCTCCTTTCAAATCCAGAAGGCAGCTGGTACAGTTAGGCAGGTGGCAAGAGAAAACTGGAATCCAAATGGAATGCCCATTTATATTGGCAACATTAAAATAGACCACAACATTAAAAAACAAAGAGGAATTCAGGTTCAAGTGGTCACCAGCACCCATGGGCAGGAAGAAATTCAAACTCCTGTGAGAAAAATAGAGAGTAGAAAGTACTATGTATATTTAAAATCAGTAGGACCTCTTCCTTCTCCAAAATTTTGTCAAACTATTTTTATGTATGTTATGAACTGTTATTGTATAATTGAGCAGCATTGTCAGCACTGAACAACAAAGTGGCCTTGCTTCTCTTCTTGGTCCGTTTTGGGGAAGGGACTGAAAGAGTTTGAAGATTTTTGACTAAGTGTCAGTGTTCCATTGTCTGGGAACACCAGGTAACCAACAAATAACTCAGTGACAGGCAAAAAGAAAACTGCATTGTTCTATTGTACCTACTCCTAATATTCCATTTTACCTTCAGCCTCTTCAGAGGATCCTGTGTTAGCCTGCTCCATGTATGAAACTTCATTGTGATGGTCAAGATATTGGGCAGAAAAAGAAAACTGAAAGAAACCTAGAAAGGCTAAATTGATCTGCATAAGAGCTATATCCAAAAGGAGGAGAAGAGAAAAGGCTTTGAGTGGGCTGAAGTTTGGGAGAGACCCGAGTGCAGTGGGAGAGCTGTGAGGAGGAGAGACCTTCAGAAAGGTCAATAAGTGAAGAAGTTGTTTTTCAGGGGTCTCCAACCTCTTTTTTCTCTGCTGCACATTAGAAGAGTTAAGAGTTGTCTTAGGCCAGACACTAAATATAAAAACACTAATGAAAGCTGGTTAGCAAAAAAAAAAAAAAAAAAAGGTCAATGCATACTTTTCATGGTATCTTACACCAGATAAGCATAAACAGTCCTCAAAAAATGAGGAAGTGGCCCCATGGGCCACAGGTTGGACCCTCCTGCTTTAGATATTTCTCAGTAGCATAGAAAACGATTGTCTTGTATCTTCTTTGAGGGAATTATTAAACATTCCCAAGTTTTGGTATTGAACTGGCATTACTGAGCACCTTAAACACATTAACAAGTAGAAAGCCACCTGCCAAAGAATAGTGTCCCAGGAAGTACCTTGAGTCTGCATTTGTAAGTTCTCCACTAAGCACTTACCAATTCTCATTTCACTATTCCAACAGTTGGGTACCTGTACCTATGGCTGTGTGTCATCATCCCTTAACCTTCCTCCTGCCTGGCAGAACTAGCCTCTCACTATAAAGGCTGAAAACTGCTGCTACAAAAAAATCAATTCTCTAGTCTTCTTTGCTTCTTGGATATGGTATGTGACATTATCCTGACCAATGCAATGCAAATACTCAAGAGAAGTAAGCTAGGGTAGAGTAAAGACATCTTGAAAAGGTTTTACTTTATAATAAAAGGAGATGTGCTGAAGTAAAACTCTTTGTCATACATAATACATATCTGTGTAACGTCTGAACCTCTGCAACCAACTTGGGACCATCAGGAAAGATATCCCTGGCCTGACAGAGTAGTCTGTAGAAATACAAAAAACACCTGAGTCTTTGACTGCATTACTAAACCAGTCCTGAACCTTCCCTGACTCCAGACTTCTTCTCAGAGGTGATAAACCCTTTATTGCTTAGGCCTATTTTGGTTGGATTTTTCTCTTACATGCAGCCAACAACATTCTACTGATACAGCATTTAAATCTAAGAGGTACATACCCATTGTAGTATAATTCTGCTCTTTACATAGCAATAAAAGTGTTACTGAATTTTGTTAAGGAGAAAAAAGAAGAAATCACTCAAAGTTGGTAACCGGCAAAGATAGATTCAAAGTAAATATTGATCCAAAACCTCTAATAGCATCTTCTAGGCTGGATCTTACAATCACAGTTCCATTACTATTAAATTTAAAGCACATCTTGTATTTAGGTGATCTGAAACCCTGTAAAGTTACAAGAATCATGTTCTGAAGTTCAAGACATGAGCAAACTCGTTTTTTTTTTATATTGCAACCAGCTATCTTTTTTCTGAATCCTGAATACATGGATATGGAATCAATCATCACAAATGTTGATTTTATTCTAGGTTAACCTTTAAAAAGGCAATTCATTTAGAATTCTTGCCTAAGTGCAAAAGGTGAGAAAAAAAGAAAGTGAAGAAGAAGAAGAATCATTGAAAAATGAAAAATATTTCTTTAGCCTATTTTTCTTGACCTTGACTTCTCAAAACATTTGCTTCTAAGGCTGTTCTTTTCCCATTTCTGTGTAGTTTTGTTTTGTTTTTCTGACAAGCAAGCTAAATGCTCCAGAGGATGATGAATTCTCTAGCTGGTTTGTTACAGCACTTTACAAGTCAGGTACTTAGAATGCAATGAAATTCTCCAAAGAATTGTTGAATTTTCTGGAGGATTTCTATAGCATACACATAGATTTAAAGTTTGCTTATTTTTACTGTATCTATAAAACACTCTTACTTTTCTAATCCACTGGCCCCGGAGAACCTGAAAATAAGGAGGAGGCATTGAATGTGAAAGTTAGTTTTGATTACCAAATGCTCTGAGTACATGCCTCCTTTTGATGAGAAGCAGTTTCTCACATAATCCTTCTGTGCTCCAGTGGTTTTTATAAATGTGTTTGTTCACTCATTCATTCAGTTTACAAATTCTTACTGAGCACAGTGGCACATACTATTTCTGCCTCCCCAGATCTCCTGGGATTCCCTTTACAAGCTTGGAGTTCTTTCTACTTTGCTGTACTTTTGCCTCCTAGATTTGCAGCTGTTTCTTGGAGAAGTTTCCACGGGCTCCTAAAGTTGCTTTGCACACTATAGCAGAGACTCCGAACTACCTAGGAATTTGGTACTCCTCCCCATGTAAGTTTTCTACGGCTGCCGTAACAAATTACCTCCAATGAATGTGTATTACCTTACTGCACCATAGATCAGAAGTCAGACAGTTGTCTGGGTGTTACCAGAGTGCAGTCCTTTCTGGAAGTTATAGGAAAGAGTCCATTTTTTTCAGCTTCTAACGGTTTCCCACATTCCTTGGCTCATGGTTCATTTCCTCCATTTTCAAAATCACCAGTGACATAGTGACACTTGTTTCTGACACTTTATCTGACATCACATATCTTTCTGACCCCAGCTAGAAACGATTCCCCACTTATAAGAATCTGTGACTAGACTGGGCCCATTTGCATAATCCAGGATAATCTCCCTATCTCAGTGTTTTTCAACCCTCTTTATCTCATGGCACACTTGAAGCTGTAGTTTAACTATTAAACATCCACAGAACATTTAAATTACATTGATCAAAAAAAAAAAGTTAAGAAAAATAATATACTTACTGTGCTTTGAACTTCTTTGGGAAATAATTTAATTAATGATCTTTAAAAATTCTCATGGCACACCTAAAATCCTCTCACGGTTGAAAATCACTGCCCTATCTAAAAGTCCATATCCCTAATTTTACCTGCAAAGTTGCCTTGGTGATGTAAAGTAATGAATTTACAGGTCTCAGGGTTTAGGGCATGGACATCTTTGGGGGCCACTATTCTGCTCACCACTATTCCCCGTAGCGAGCCTCAGTCAATGACTGACACTGACAGAGGTGTGAAAATCTATCTTTCCTGTCTTGGGTTGGGACTGTTCTGTGGGGTAATTTATCCTCCATGTTCTCCTGAAAGATTAGATTGCCTCCACTGGGATTTGCTTGAATCCCACCCCTCCTTGGTTTCTTCTGCTTTCTTTCTTTTTTTTTTTTTTTTTTTACATTTTTTTTTTTGTTGTTGAATCATAGCTGTGTACATTAATGCAATCAAGGGGTACAATGTGCTGGTTTCATATACAGTCTGAAATATTCTCGTCAAACTGTTCAACGTAGCCTTCATGGCATTTTCTTAGTTATTGTATGTAGACATTTGTATTCTGCCTTTAGTAAGTTTCGCCTGTACCCATTCTAAAATGCACCGTAGGTGTGGCCCTCCCTCTACCCTAACCTCCCCCCTCCCTTACCCTCCCTTGGCCCTTTCCCCATATTCTTGTGCTATAGTTGGGTTATAGCTTTCATGTGAAAGCTATAAATTAGCTTCATAGTAGGGCTGAGTACATTGGATACTTTTTCTTCCATTCCTTTACCTCTTTCATGTTTACATGGATGGAGCTGGAACATATTCTTCTTCTGCTTTCTTATCTTGCTTTCTCCAATTCTTTATCAGTTTCTCCTGGAAGAAACATCCCTCATTGATTATTCACATGCAAATCCTTATTTATTGTTTGCTTCTGGAGAATTCTACCTAAGATAAGAGCCTTACGTGTACTGGGCAATACCTGTAAACCAATGGTAGCTGGTTAGGAGATTTACACACTACTACTATTACTGCTACTAATAATAAAATGCTTACGACCTAGCAAGGCTTTTCTTACGTCTGCCACTTTGCTTAGCACTTTACTTGACTAACATCAGTTAATTTGCATAAATTTTTATGACAGATACTATTATCTTCCATTTACATATGCTTCCCCACATCAAAGACCATGACTATCCCAGCAGTTTACCCAGTGCCTTCCATGTCGTAGATGCTAAACAAATGGCAGTTGACTGGGGGATTAAACATCACAGATAAAGCTGCTGAGGTCTGCAGAGGCTAATAGCCCATGCCCACAGCAAACGCTGAGGCAGTGATTAGAACCCAGTTCTGCCAACTTCAAAGCTCAGGCTCTAACTGAACTATTTTGACACTTAAATGTACTTGTTCAGTCCAAAAAAGGACATTGACATGAAGACTCTACCTGGATGGAATTAAGAGAGGTTTCATTCCCTCTTCCCAAAGCCCTATCCTGAATTAGAAGTATTTATAAAAGAATTCCTCCACAGCTAACAGCCTTTAAAATTGTGATCAGGAATAAGCATATTTATGAGAGATTCTAGAATTGATATATGAAATATGAGTCAGATAACATGATAGTGTAATAAGTTGAGAAAAAATTCTCCCATAAGAAGAAATTAAATCCATGTGCATAACGCTCACATATACCCAGAGAGTGAGACCTCTGGAAACGTGAGCACCATTAAACATCTCTATGTATCTTAGAAAAGATCCACCTTAGACATCTAGTTAAAAGCAAGCTGCACTGAATTACAGAGTTATCAGCATATCTGTGATGAGTATCAATTGAAAGTAAGTCAATAGGCTGTTTAAAAATTCATTAAAATCTGTTTTGTGTTATTCTATCATTATTTTCATGGTTGTGTCAGCAAAAGCAAAGTAAGATGTGACTTGCTGGCATTCATTCAAAAAACACTGCAGGTTTAATTTAAGATGAAGGGTTTATATTCTAGTTAAATTACTAGGTAATTTTCTAAAAAGCATCCAATATTATATGCAAAATATAATTGGCTTGTTTAATTACATTAAAAACTGACAAATGAAATGAAATGGGTATTTCGTTTTATTAAACTGTGCTTTTGTGGTTAGTTCATCATTGAAATTAGCATGGACCTAAGGGGAATTAGAATTCCAGATGCAGTCTACTAAGTAGGTTACCATCTTTCCTGTTTAATATGAATGTTTTGAAAGTCTCTGTAGATGGGTCAAGTTTCTGTGAAAGTGATAAGATATTTCAGAATAAAATTTTAGCAATTGATGGGGTCAAAGACAATAATGATGGAAGAATAAAGTTCCTGTGCATCTTTATAAGAGCTAACCTTCATTAACAAGGATTTAAATGTCTAGAAAAGTCATAATTAAAAAACCTTGGAAACAATGCACACAGACTATTAATGACTAGGGAAATGTTATATAGCAGTTCCCTGTGTGTTTCCTTAAACGTTCACAAAATGAACAAATCAGGAAGCAGCTAATTTTAGAAGTTTAAGAATTTTCATATCATAGTAGAAGTTTTAGAAATTTTGTGTAACTAGACAAGCTGAAAAGAACCAAAAACCACCAAATAGAGAAAAACCTCAGAAAGACGAGAGCACAATAGAAGAGAAAAAGGAAAACGTGAGTGATCAGTCAGAAAGTGGCCTTAGGAGAAAGAAAAGTAGGAACTGGATGCTGTGAGAGCTGGAGGAAGTAACAAAGTTCTAACAAGCCGAGTTAACAGAGTGCACAGGACTTGGCCTCCAGTGTCACCAAGCCTCTGTACAAAAAGGCAAAGGAATTTTATACCTTGAGCTTCCCAGTTTGAAGCCAGCCTGGGTCCTTGGTTACAGTTGAACATTGGCCCTTCTTGGGCAGCCCAGCTCTCTCCTGACACGTGCAAGTCAAGAGCTCAGCACTCAGGCGGCACCTATGGCTCAGTCGGTAAGGCGCCGGCCCCATATACCAAGGGTGGCGGGTTCAAACCCAGCCCCCGCCAAACTGCAACCAAAAAATAGCTGGGCGTTGTGGCGGGCGCCTGTAGTCCCAGCTACTTGGGAGGCTGAGGCAAGAGAATCGCTTAAGCCCAGGAGTTGGAGGTTGCTGTGAGATGTGTGAGGCCACGGCACTCTACTGAGGGCCATAAAGTGAGACTCTGTCTCTACAAAAAAAAAAAAAAAAAGAGCTCAGCACTCTCTGTAGATCCTGACTCTGCAGAGGATAAATCCTTTTCAAAGATCATGGATTGCTCTTGAGAGGTAGGAAATTGAGAATTCTCTATTGATTCTGATTCTTTCTCCCTAACTCTCAACCTCTTCTTTCATTCTGCTCTTTCCATTAATAAACTACTTTGTTCTTTTGATTTCACCTCTTTTCTCTGTACTGATAGCTTTCAAATTCTCAGCTTCACACTGAGTCACCAAGACGACATCTAAACTGAAAACGTTTTGCTATTACCTCAAATACAGTATAATCAAAATCAAACTCTTTATTTTTTCCAAAGCAGCATTTCTGGGGCCCATCTCAAATTACTTCTTCCATTTCACTTATGTATAGATTAGTTCATATCTTCACCTTAAATCTTAATGGCCATGATCTTTGACCTGGCCTCTTCATTTCATACGTGGGCTACAATAAATCCCCAAATGAGCTCTACACTCACCCTATCCTTTATTAAATATCTAGATTCAATTTTTAAAAGAATGATTTTATCAAACCATCCTCTGCTTACATTTTCCTGGTTTACCCAGGCCTCCAATCATTGTCATAGCAAAAACATTCCCACCATGTCCCCAAACCACTTCCCTGAACTGGTTTGCAGGGACAATGCCAATACCCTTATAGGCTTTGTCCTTGTTGAGCTTACAACAAAAGTGCTCTCAAACATTTTTGTGTCAGATATCCCTTCAGCATATGGTGTAGAGCCAAGGAGCCATTTCTCATATCATAACAAGGTTTTAAAATGTATAAAATAAAATACAAAGGATACAAAGGAAATCAGTTATATTAAAGAAGTTAAAATATTTTTAAATCTATATAGAAATACATACACTACTAGTTAACACATTAACTATCAAAATCTAGCAGCAATTTAAAAATAACCCAAATTTTGAAGAAATCCTAAACAATATTTTGAGACACTGAAATAACTGATATGATGTAAAAATATTTGTAATTATTGATGCCAAATATCAGAGATGCTACTAATATTATACTGCTTGGGGGTTGTCTCTCATAACCAAAATAAATGTGAAATTTAAGAGAGAGGTAAATGGATATACATACAAAATTTTTCCTATTCAAGTTCTCAGACTTCCTAAATTTTGTCTCATTTTATTATTCCTTTTTTTTTTATTATTTCAGGTTGATGTGAAGGTACAAACAACCAAATCATAATATTTTTATTTGTTAGGTAGAGTCTCTCTTATAGTTATATCCTGCACTCAAAAGTGGTGCAATATATCCCTACATTATGCCCATTCAGTGGGAGCACCCCAAGCCTCCCTCCACTCTCCCCTCTGCTGCATCCCCCACCCCTCAACTTGAATTGAGTTTTTCTCCTATGTGGGTGTGAATTTGATTGTCTGCTAGCTTCATAGTAATATTGAGTACATTGGATTTTGCTTTTCCATTATTATACTTTACTGACAAGAATGTGTTTCAACTCATCAAGGTTAATAGGCATACCATAAACTATTATTCAGCCATAAAAAAAGATGATGACTTTGTATTTTTTTTATTTTTAGCTACACCTCATTGAAGGATCTTCAAATAGATGAAACTTTCTCCTCTAAAATAATATGTCTTATTTCCAATGCAATTCAATTAAAATATTCAGTAAGCAATTGCTTACCACATATAAGGCACAACATGGAAAACACACAGCCTGTCTTTCTTTAAATAGTACACAGTCTGCTGAGGGTAATGGATCATTAAACAAGTCCTAGAACAGTATATCGTGCATTATATTTGTAGTGTATACTGAGTTTCTAAAGAAGAACAGAGAAAAGAACCATAAAGTGTCAGAGAAAACTGAGAAAGATATCACAGGGAAAAATGATCTGAACAAAAGGTCAGATTGTGTACCGATCGGGAGGTAACCAATATTGGCATGGCAGCAATTTAGAGTGCTAAAACGAAGTGACAGAAGATGGTGGTAAGATTTTGGTTTCAGCCAGGTATTGAGGACATAAAAATCTCAAACCAGGAGCCAAAGTTCTGTTAACTCATATACTGGCCCTTTCTAGTTTTAGACTCAACTCTTTTCTATAAAATCTTCATTGACTACCCCAGTTCATATGGTTGCTCTCTCTTGTTGTTCTAAATTATTTCAATATCCTCTATTGCTACATCTTCGTAATCCACATTTCATTTAAATACTATTAAACCAATATGGTGATAAATAAGTCAATAAAATATTTCTTAAATCTCTGTGGGTTTATCTGAATAAAAAGATAATTGCTTGTCATGAAATCAGAGTTCAGGGAAGCTGCATGGAATGATTCAAACACTTCAATTATGATTTCCAGAGACATGAGCTAAAATTATTGAAGGTAAAAACTATCCTTCTTGACAGGCATTAAGAGAAATAAAAATGGGACTTTTGGGGAAGCAAATGTCTTGGTAATGTTACATTGCCAAAAGATAAATGTTGACATCTGTCTATAAAGCACTCTGACAATGGATGCTGAGAAGAAAAGATCTTATTGATATAGAAGAGCAAGAGATTTTTGAAAAAGAAGTCATTATGAAAATTCCTCTTCCTGGAAGGCTATGTTAACCAGTGTGATGAAAATATGTCAAATGGTATATAAAACCAGTGTATTGTGCCCCATGATCACATTAATGTACACAGCTATGATTTAATAAAAAAAAGAAAAGAAAAGAAAATTTCTGTTCCTGGACATTTACTATTCTAGTAGTTGAGAGGCATTCAGGCATAACAACTCAATCATAAGAATATTTAAGATGAATAAACTTATGAATACCTATGATTGCAAAAGAAAGATTCCAATACAAAAATAATAATAATCTTAACAAATATATGTTAGTATATCTCAGTCAGTTCAGTCCATTCTGAACATTTTCCTCAAAATATTCATTATTTGATTTATATACTTAATAAACTTTAAGTTTCTACCTGGAATTTCTGATTCCAAAATGGCACTCCAGACACAAGCTGGCTTCGCTCTCACAAAAGAAAACCAAAAACAAATACACAGCATCAAGATCTATATTAGCAACAACCTAGAGCTTATGTGTAAGTATGAGACAGTTTGTGGAGCCACAGAGAGTGAGAAAATCTCTGAGAAGAAAGTAGTAGAATTGGACTTTCACAATGATCCTACACCCAATTCTGCCCAGCACCAACCTTGTGGAAAACTGTCCCCCCACCTCCAGAAAGAATTTCTACACTGGATCACTGAGGTGATCCCACCTTCTTGAGGTTCCCTGGGAAGAGACCTGTCCTTGCCTTAACAAGCATTAGAAACCTGAAGACAGAAATATCCTGTAGGACAGAGACCAGTGAGGAAGTAGGACTAACATCCCCAGACCCAGACACTCGGATCTGTAACTCAACCAAAGGAGATGCCAAGTCAGAGTGGGTTGTTCAGAGTACAACCCCCTTGCCAGCTTTCCCACATTGTCAGGGTAATCCCCTGGGGACCTCCTTCATTGGGAACAGGCAATGTTTCATCCATTTAATAAGAGACAAGTGAACCTGGGCTTAAGGCGCCACCTAGAGCCAAAAAGGAGACAGTAACCTAGCAGTGAATTTTTACTAAATATAAAAGCAACTGGATAGAGAAAGCTAGAATAAATAACTAGTGCTTCAGTACAAAGACAAAGATGTATACCCTCAAGAAACAACATCAAACAGGGAATCATGAACTCGGTAAAAAAATAAAAATCAAAAATCCAGTGACTTATCCTAATGAGATGGTGATTTGTAAGCTCTGTGAGCAAAAGTTCAAATAGCACTTTTGAGGAAGCTCAGTAATCTCAGAGACAACACAAAAAACAATTCAGAAATTTATCAGAGAAATTTAACAAAGATATTAAAATAATAAAAAGTCAAATAGAAATCTTGGAAATGAAAAATACATTTGCTGAACTGAAGAACTCTGTAGAGGCTCTCAATGGCAGAATGAACCAAGAAGGAGAAAGAAGTATAGGTAAGGCCAGCTCTTTGAGAATGGACAGAGGAGAAACAAGAAAAAAAATTAAAAAATATTAAGACTGCCTACAAGATACATAAAATTACTTCAAAAGATCAAACCAATTCAACCCAAATAAGGATAATCCAAGGCATATAGCAATCAAACTCTCAAAGGTCAAGGACAAACTGAGGGTCCTAAAAATAGCAAGAGATAATAAGTAAATAACTTAAAAAGTTGTTCCAATATATTTGTCAACATAATTCTCAATAGAAACCATACAGGCCAGGAGAGAGAAGAACAATATTTCCACAGTGAAAGTGCTCAAAGAAAAAGATTGCAATCCAAGAATATAATATCCAGCAAAATTATTATTCATATATGATGGAGACAGAAAGACTCTCGGTCAAACAAAAGCTAAGAGAATTCACCATATCTGTTTGTAAAAAATAATCAAGGAAGTTCCCTCTTACTATATACAGAAATCAAATAAAAATAGATTAAAGATTTAAACTTAAGACCTGAAACTATGAAAGTACTAGAAGGAAATATTGGGAAAACACTCCAGGACATTGATCTGGGCAAAGAATTTTTGTGTTGGACCTCAAAGCACAGGTAACCAAAGAATAAACAGACAAGTGAGATTATGTCAAGCTAAAAATCTTCTGCACAGCAAAGGAAAAATCAACAAAGTGAAAATACAACCCTACAAACAGAATGGGAAATACTATTTGCAAATTATCCATCTGACAATGGATTAATAACCAGAACATATAAGAAGCTATAACAGCTTAATAGCAAAAAAATACAAATAACCTGATTTTAAAATGGGCAAAAAATCTAAACAGATATTTCCCAAAAGAAGACATACAAATTACTAACAAGTACATGAAAAAAGCTCAATATCACTAACCATTAGAGTAGTGTAAACTGAAACCGCAATGTGATATCTTCCTACCCTTGTTAAAGTGGCTCATATCAAGGCCGGGCACAGTGGCTCACACCTGTAATCCTAGCATTCTGGGAGCTTTTGACCTGGTGGATTGCTTGAGCTCAGGAGTTCAAAACCAGACTGAACAAGAGCAAGAACCCATATCTACTATAAATAGAAAAACTAGCCGGGCATTGTGGCGGGCACCTGTAGTCCCAGCTACTTGGAAGGCTGAGGCAAGAGGATGGCTTGATCCCAAGAGTTTGAGACTGTTGTGAGCTTTGATAATGCTAGGGGTACTCACTGCATGGAACAGAGTGAGATTCTGTTTCTAAATAAATAAATAAACAAACAAACAAGAAAAGTGTCTCATCTCAAAAAGACAGCAATAACAACTGCTTGCAAGAATATAGAGACAAGGAAACCCTTGTATACTATTGGTAAAAAGGTAAATTAGTACAGTCACTATGAAGCAGTATGAATGTTTCTCAGAAAACTAAAAATAAGTGAAATGTGATATTACACAGTGGTAGTCCCAGTCACTTGGAGGACTGAGGCAGGAAGGAGGATTGCTTGAGCCCAGAAATTCAAGGCTGCAGTGAGTTATGATCATGGCACTGTACCCCACTCTAGGCAACAGAACAAGAATAAGACCCTGTCTCAAAAAACCCCCAAACTATAAATAGAACTACTATATGATCCAGCAATCCCACTACTCTGTATATATCCAAAAGAAAGGAAATGAACACATCAAAGACATACCCACACTCTTAGGTTTATTGTACTATTCACAACAGCAAAAATAAGGATCAACCAGGGATTAAAGAAAATAATCCTGATTTTAAAATGGGCAATGTACCACACACACTAGAATACATAGTATTCAACTACAAAAAAGAGGAAAATCTTATCATTTGAAGCAACATGGATGAAACTAAAGGCCATTATGTTAAGTAAAGTTAGCCACACACAAATACCTCATGTTCTCGCTCATACATGGGAGCTAAGAAAGTAGATCTCATGAAGATACAGAGTGGACTGATGGTTACCGGTGACCAGGAATGGAAGAGGAGAAGGAGGAATGAAGGGGGTATTAAAGGATATAAATATGTTCATTACCACTGATCTGTACACTTATAGATGGTCAAGATGGTATGTTTAACACATACAAGCATATTTTGCCTCACTAGAAAATAGATTTAATTTTTTTTAAGTTTCCACTTGGATTTCTTTTCATTTATTTTTATACCTCTTAATTTTATGGGATTAAATGCATTTCCAAAAATAAAAGTTTCATTAACATAGTTTTCGTTTACTTGCTTTAAAAAATAGAAAGAAGGCAAATAGGTAGGGTGTGTGTTGTTACCTAGAAGTTACAGATGAAGAAACTGGAGCTCAGAGAAGCTAAGTTCCTTGGCTCAAGAACAGAAAGAAAGAAAGCATGACACAGGATCGGGAGAGTGCGTGGGGCAGTGCCCTCTCTACAAGGAGCCCTCTACTACCAGGTGGTGTTTCTTAGGCAGACAAAGAAAGGCAATCTGAGACAAGTGACAAGCTACAGACAGGAAAACATATTAATGACAGGGACATCACTATTTTAAAGCTCAGTCCTCTTGTGCCCTTAGAAGACAAGTATTTGAGCTGATCCCCGTGACTTGCTCTAATGAGATGTTGGAACGTTAACCATCCCAGGGTGAAATGCAGTAGGCTGCAGATCCTGGGTGCATTCAAGCTCCCAGAGGAAGCTGGAGGAAGGAACGAACAATAAAGGAAAACTTTCTTCATCTTCCACAGCACCCTGATTGAGTATCAGAGTTAATTTTCTTAAAGTAGTAGTAACGTCACTAAGAAAGAAATAAGTACATCCCCAAAATGCCTTTTTAAGGGTTCCATTTCTGAGCCTCCCATATCACTAGTAATGTGCCTTACTACAGAAACAGAAATTAATTCTCTGAATTATAAACTGCCTTAAAAACATTCTTCTTTTCCTTACCTGGATTCAAAGACAGGTACCAAACATACCCAAATCTGAAGTACATGACAAGCCTTCAAATCACCAGGGTCTACTAACCCTGTGATGACACATCAGAGAAGGGTGCTATGAGGAGGTTGCTGCAAGCAGGGTCTGTCATAACCTGCATTCGCCCAATGCTATTGTGAGGGGAGTTGCTGCAAGCAGGGGCTGCCGTAACCTGCATTCACCCAATGCTCTGCAGGGTCTCAAGCAATTTTCTCACATCTGGTCCAACAGAAACTCAACAACAACCTGGCAAGTTAATTATTGCTTTATTATCATCTCCACTTGCAAATCTGTAAACTGGATGTCACAAAATTAAGCAACCTGTCCAAGGTCTTATAACTAGAAACTGGCATGCCTGGAATTTAAACCACTCTTTTCCCTCCCCAAGCCCAGATTCTTTCTCTAGAGCAGTTTTATGCAGGTCTGATTCTAGGATCATTTGCAAAGGATCACTAGGCATGGCTCTTCAAAATGGAAATCCTGAAGCGCCAGCCCAAACCCAGGGAGCCAGAATCTGTTGGATGAGGGACTATTCATCTGCATAAGTTCCTGGCGTATTTTATACACACTACAGGGTCCTCAAACTACAGCCCGCGGGCTACATGAGGTGGTGTAATTGTATTTGTTCCCATTTTGTTTTTTTACTTCAAAATAAGGTATGTGCAGTATGCATAGGAATTTGTTCATAGTTGTTTTTGGTTTGTTTGTTTTTGTTTTTTTTTTAACTATAGTCCGGCCCTCCAACAGTCTGAGCAACAGTGAACTGGCCCCCTGTTTAAAAAGTTTGAGGACTCCTGCAAGAATTAATGCTTTAGATATTTATTTAGTGCTTTATAGTTTGCAAATCACTGTAAAATTTTTGTTTTAATAGTATCAAAGACGATCCTTGAATCATAATATAACCTTGGGAGTTTATTTTGTGATTAATAGCACAGACTGAATCCAGACTGCATGGACTGGAATCCCAGCTCTGTCACTTACTTCATTTCTCTGTTGCCTTGGGTTTACACGTCACCTCAGTATGAGGTGTGGTAGCTGTGATAGTGCATCTATAGACTTCCAGCCACAGGGAACACAGCTGATGGATGGGCCATGGGCCCTGAAATCCACATCAGCATTTCCAGTAGTGCTTTGTCTCACATGGGCTTTTCTTCTCCAGTGACAGAAAGCAGCAAAAGTATTAAGACAGGCCTGTTTTGGAAGACTTCAGTCTTCCTTAATGGTCAATTTTGACTCAAAGTTTCCCCACACATCTGGCCTTACCTTCCTCAGACTGATGGCACTGTAGGATGCTTCTAACCAACCTTCCTCCCCTGTCTGCCCACTGCAGGTGAAACTTGCACCATGACCTGGCGGACACTTTCCAAGCTCCAAGCTCACCCAGTTCCTATCCACTCTCTCCATTAGGCAAATGTTTGCATGTTTAATCTTGTCTTGGCATTTGTTTCTGGAAGAACCTAAACTGATATATAAAATTAAGTCAAGTGAATCCTAAAATGCATCCAGAAACTATATACCTATATATATATACCTATGCTGTATACCTGGTATATAGCAAGTGCTCAAAAAGCATTTGACCTATTATCCTCATTGCTCTTTCTACTACCATCACTGCTACTATCACTACTACAATTAGCACAGAGGATAGATTGTTCCCCATCAATCAAATAACTTACCATAATATCGATCCAGTTCTATGAAACTTAATACAAATAAAAGGACTTTGAGAGACAGAGGCATAATTCTTCTGGCTAAACTGTATTTTAGAGTAAAATTAAATGACAAACTCTAAAGCTCAATGCAGAATGTCAGTAAATTATGACATCTGTTTCCCCACCATCAGCACCCCCATGTCTAAGGACAAGGTCTTACTTATGTTCACAGTACCAGCATCTCTGACAGTAGATGGCTCATAATGGATGCTCATAACTATTTGTTGAATTGAATTTTTCAATCATGCAGCTCCAATTAAGGCTTGCAGTACAAGATGTAGAAGTGCGTGTATATATTATTTGCGAAGTGATTTATTTTCTATCACAAATCTTAGATCCATTTGAAAATGGACATATACTCATATACACTGAGTACAACCAGGTCAATTATCAAAAATGACAGTGGAAATCAAAATGGCACCTCTGTGAGAGAACTGACAGGCTTGTCCAGACCTATAAGTCACTAAGTTGGGGAAAGAAATATAAAATAAAGGGCTTTTTGAGAAGGTAAGGAGATATCTTCACTCACACGCTTAAGATGTCTATAAGGTTTGACTATAAGGTTTCAAATGAAGAATCCAGAGACAAAAGAAATGGCTATCTAGAAACGAAACAAAAAATAATTCCTAAACCTTCAGGTTTCAGGTCAAATAAATCCTGCCCAGGCATTTGTCAATGATTCAAAACAAAATCAAAAATACTACTGCCAAAAACAGTATGATGCTATCAATGATTTAAATTCTTCATCATAAAAAAGGATTTGTATCACAGCCATTATAATTACCTATTTCTAAAGATTTGGGCCTGTGATTGAAATAAAAAAAGTATGCATTTAAAAACTGTTCCATACACACATGCTACTTTGAGTTTTAAAGAAATAGGCAAAAAATTACCAAAGTCCTTTCATATAGATGTGTTGTTAAGCCACATTATCAGAATATCAACTACATAATACAATTATCAGAGATCATAGCCCTGTGTTTGTAAAATAGGCATCAATTTAGAATGTAATTTTTTAATTAAAACAGAAATGCAGGCTCAGCGTCCATAGCACAGTGGTTACGGTGCCAGCAACATACACTGAAGCTGGCAGGTTCCAACCCAGCTGGGCTGGCTAAACAACAATGACAACTACAACAAAAAATAGACAGCTGTTATGGTGGGAGCCTGTGGTCCCAGTTACTTGCGAGGCTGAGGCAAGAGAATCACTTAAGCCCAAGAGTTGGAGGTTGCTGTGAGCTGTGACGCTACAGCACTCTACCGAGAGCGACAAAGTGAGACTCTATCTCAAAAGAAATAAAATAATAAAATAAAATAGAAATGCATCTTTCGTGATTCATTAGTTTTATATCTGTGGGGTAAAATAGCACATGGACATCATAAAAGTGTTTTGGATGAATTCCACTGTAAGAATCACGGTACACTTGTGCAGTGCTCAGAAAAACTAGAAAAACAAAAACTCAGTCACTGAGTTCTAAAGTCAATATCTGGAGCATTCAAATCATACCAGGGCCTTTGACTTTGCACAAGCCAGAGATGGGGAAAGAAAGTCTGTGAGAGAAGAGGTTGGCAAAGAGGAAATGGGAAAGGGAGGAGAAGGTATGGAAAGAGGACACTAAAGGGTGTAAGGAAAAGTTTCATTCTCAGATGCTTTCAGACAATTAAAGATAGCTACTCCAACCACTCTGTGTGGCATACTTTGAATAAAATGTTAAACCATTTGTGTAATTGTTATGTGTCTTTTTTATTTTTCTTATGGCAAAGATGTTGATGGCTAATTTTAGGTTCTCAGATTTTCTCAAGTGCTAAACAGTCACTGTGGCATTTATAGCAGGAAACTTGCTTCAAACTCTGGTCTCTTTCTCGGTTCCCAGGAAATTATTTTGTGATGTAGCGAGCGTAGCAGCAATCACACATGATTCCTTGGCCAAGACCTTGTTCACAGCATCCTACAAACAAACGCCATTCTGATGGGTAGAGACTCAGTCTTATGTGAAGCAATTTTGTCTCCAAGCTTCTTACCTCCATGTCATTGCTGACAGCTAAACAGTGGTGATTTACTGGCGGGGCTTCTGTGATGGTGCATTTAGATGATTACTCGGGGATTCTAGCTGGGGCCCTCAACTCTGAATTCTGAGGAAACCAATTTATGGGGAGAGCTATGGACAAAGAGATCAAGGTATCCATAACTTTATAAATGCTCACTTTCTTCCTCTTCCAAATACTTCTCTTCAGCAAATGTTCTGCTTTAGATTCTAGTGATTTTTTTTTCCCTTAGCTATAAAGATTTTGACATAAAAAGTATATCTGATATACACCTTTACCTTGAAAAGCAACCCTTTTTAACTTGAAATTTGTCTCTTCCATGCTTTTATAAGTAACAAAATGTAGCAGGTAGCAATTAGTTAAAAAAAGAAAAAAAGAAAGAAAAGAAAGCATGTTCTGTCTTTTGTATATGCCATTCAATATTACTGGAGAATAATACAGCATTTACTATACATGTCAATGCTAAAATCAGTGACTGTAAAAACTCAGCATATTCACTTCCACCCCTAGATTCAAAAGAATTGTTAGAGTTCTAGAAAATAGGCTTTTAAATATTTCTTCTTACAGAAAATAGGCTTCTATGCCACACTGTGAAGGAGGCAAGGTTTCTTTTCATAGCTTTCCATTCTGCTTTCAACATTGCTCTTGTTTTCCCTTTCCAGAATCAATGCCCTCTTCTTATGCTCACAGGACCTGAAATTTCCTGAAGCATTTGCTCATTTCTCACTAGCAGTCCATGTTGTTTGGAAGTGCAGGGCCCACTTTCTGGCTTGACATAGCCTGGTCAACAGGAAGACAGCCGCAATCCAGGCCAATCAACGTGAACCGTCAATTAAAATTTTAAGAAATGACATTTGCTGGAGTTCACTGAGAAAAGATTATAAATCTTGAATGACCAGTGACCCTGCCGTATCATCAGAATAAATCTGCCTGAGAATTAGACCGACAGATAGATATAAAATCCACGAAAAAGAAGAAGACAGATTCCTGGCTACATAATCCAAGTAACTGAATCCAGCCATTTCTGAAGCCATCTTATCTCTGAATTTTAAAATATCATCCCTTTTTAGCTTAAGCCAAATGTTAGATTTCTGTGATCATAACCAAAAGAGTACTTACTGATGCAACTTCGTACCTATTGATTTATATTCCCTAGGTGCTCAAAATTCTTACTTGCTCTTCATTTACTCGGGACCATATATTTTTATGCCCTACCAAACATGGTCTTCAGAAACCCGTCTCTAGGATTCCTTTCTCATTACCAACAAAGAATTTCAGTTCCTGTGTTTGTTCTCATCATCTCTCAGTGATGATCTAGGCTAGTAATTATCTATTAAGCTGATCAAAATGTATCAGTTACATTTATTGAAAGTAGTATGTAAATATATGAACTTCAGACTTAATCATAGAACCAGCTAAGAAGGTATTTTTGGCCAAAGGGACAGACAACAAGAGGAAGGTTGTCTTATTTGTCCATAGTGCAGGATAAAAATGAAAATATAATTTTTGAGGTACTAATTCCAGCTAAGATGGATAAGCCCATTCCATAGTACACATCACTCTCTCACTGAGTAAAGCTAAAACTACTGGACAGTATACAAGAGGAAACTGATTACATTAAAAGTAAATACTAGAACTTGGAGTATGACCTACAGGGTAGAAACAGTCCTATTTTTTCCAGCCATATCTCCCAGCTTAAACTCCACAAAACCCTGAATCCCAAAACCATGCAGCAGATGTAATTAGAAAATAAGAGAAATCCTCTTCCCTCTGTTTGTGGCCATGGAACCAGTAAAGGGAACCTGTGGGATACATACTGGGGAGGACATACAGGTTTAATTTTCTTTTTTTTAAATTCCCCTTGGCTAGGCCCAGACAAGCCTCAGTTGTGAGGCTGTACTCCTGGGTAGATTTTTACATAATCCAAGAGGACATATTATTTTCTCACCAGAAGAACTAGAAAAAGGGTTCTCTGTGATTTTAAAGGTCTTTCTTCCTTCTCTCTTGCTTCTTTTAAGTCAGACACAGTCATAGCACTAGTCTACATAAATGTATGACTGTAATCCAAAAGAACACCAGGACAGCTAAATACCAGAATGGCAGACCGGGCATGGTGGCTCACACCTGTAAACTGAGCACTCTGGGAGGGTGAGGCAGGTGGGTTCCTTGAGTTAGGAGTTTGAGACCAGCCTGAGAAAGCACAAGAACCCTGTCTCTACTAAAAATACAAAAACTAGTCGGGCATTGTAGCAGATGCCTATAGTCCCAGCTACTTGGGAAGCTGAGGCAAGAGGATCACTTGAGCCCACGAGTTCGAAGTTGCTGTGAGCTATGACACCATGACACTCTACCCAGGAGACAGAGTGAGAATCTGTCTCAAAGAAAAAAAAAAAGGTAGAAAAGCAATTATCTAGTTACAACCTAGGGAGGCAAAGTCTCCAGCATTGATTGAAGGTGCTCTCTCTCTTCTAAGAGGCGAGGGAGAAGATGGGCTATATGTCTCACAGGACTGGTGTCACATAATTCAGCAGAGTTAGGGAGAAAACTATACACATTTATGAGGGCAGTTGACCACATACACAATGGGTCATCATGCATGTAACATACATTCCATGTTCACTTTGGAGTAGGAAACCTTAAAATGAGGTGAAATTTAGCTCTTCGCATCCAAAGGTGAACTACAGAACACAGACCATCTGTGTGCAGCCTCTATGAGCTGGCTGAGACTGACTTAAGATCTGCAATTGCTTATGAGAGAGGAGCTTACAAGGCCAGTTCCCTGTCCATTCAGAGTTGTAGTCTGGGTTGTAAATCAGCCTGATGCTCCTACTATTAGGAAGATTAGCAAGGATGTGGTTTTTCTTATAGTTGTAGGAATTTAGAAATGTGTCATGCCAGCTCAGAAGGAACTTTAGTTTCCTTAACCTTGGGTCCTGTCTTAGTTAATAAAGGAGTATTGGTTTTGGTCTTTCAGATCAAAAGACAAAGTAGACTTCTGGACAAGAAAAATTACCAGATAAGAGACAGGAAAAATTAAAGTGTTTTCCTTATTCTCTACTCTCCACTCAACAACTGCACTTTTAACATCAAATACATGAGGGTCTTTTCCTCCACTCCATTCCACAGGACCATCCTTAACTTCAGATGCCAACACAAGTAGTCAGCTGTCACCTGTACTTCTGACTAACTGGCTATAAACCAGGGTTGCCACAACCCTCTACTTGGATTTGATTAATTTGCTAGAGTGGCTCTGAGAAGTCAGGGAAACAGTTTGCTTACATTTACCAGTTTATTAATAAAAGTTATAATAATATGAATAAATTGCCAGGTGAATAGATAGAGCAATACATGTGAAAGGAGGTATGGAATTGTCATGCCCTCTCTGGAAAGCCATCTTCCAAGAACCTCCACGTGTTTAGCTATATTGAAGTTCTTCAAACACAATCCTTCTAGGTTTCTACGGAGGCTTCATTGCACAGGCAATTATTTGCCATTGGTGATCAAGCCAATGTTCAGCCTCTCTCTTCTTAGAGATGAGAGGTGGTGGTGGCCCCCATTCAGCTATCTAGGGCTCCTCCTACAGTCATCTTATTAGCACACAAAAGACATTCTTACATTCTAGAGAGTCCAAGGGTTTATAGGAGGAATATGCCAGAAAACTGGAAGGAAGACCAAATATATTTTTCATAATATCACACCAGAGGTAAAATGATTTTTAAAAATTTATCAAAAAATGGTGGCGCCTGTGGCTCAGTGAGTAGGGCGCTGGCCCCATATGCCAAGGGTGGCGGGTTCAAACCCAGCCCCGGCCAAACTGCAACAAAAAAATAGCCGGGCGTTGTGGCGGGCACCTGTAGTCCCAGCTGCTCGGGAGGCTGAGGCAAGAGAATCGCGTAAGCCCAAGAGTTAGAGGTTGCTGTGAGCCGTGTGATGCCACGGCACTCTACCCGAGGGCGGTACAGTGAGACTCTGGCTCTACAAAAAAAAAAAAAAAAAATTTATCAAAAAGACAAAAAAATCCTAGGTATATCTGGTCTAATGTCACAGATACACAGTATATGAAGCAAAAACAGAAAGGACAAACAGGCAAACACACTATACTTGGGATTTGAACCCTCATCTCTCAGTAATCAAAAGACAGAGTTGGGAAAAAAATCAACAAGGATATAGAGATCCTGAATAATACCATCAATCAGCTTGACATAATTAACATTCATTAAGCATTCCATTCAACAGCAGGACAAAATGCGTTCAAGTGCACACAGAACATTCCATGAGATAGACCATATGCTGAGTCAAAAAAAAAAAAAAAACAAACTTTAAAATATTTTCATTAAAATAATGCAATGTATTTTTCCTCTGATCATCATAAAATTGAACCAGGAACATAACAGAGAGATATCAAGAAAGTCCCCAAATATTTAAAAGTTAAACAACACACTTTAAAATAATCCATGAGAAAATTTCAAAGGAAGCTAGAAAATATTGAATGAAAACGAACAGACAACATATCAAAATTTATGGGATGCATCTATAGCAGTACTTCAAAGAAAATATATAACATTTAATATTTATATAGGAAATAAAAAAGATTCTCAAATCTATAATTGAAGCTTCTACCCTAAGAAACTGGAAAAGGAAGAATGTATGGAACTTAAAGCAAACAGGAGTAAAAAAAATAATAAAAATAAAATAGAAGAGAGTTTTTAAAAAGTTAATGAAAGTAAAAGCAGTTTCCCTGAAAAGATCAACAAAATTGATAAACATCGAGCCAGACTGGCAAAGAAAAAACAAGGAAAACACAAATTACCATGATCAGAATATATCACTACAGATTCTACAGACCGAATTATAGGAGAATGTTAAGATTAACTTTATAACCATAAATTCAACAACTAGATAAAATTTATCCATTGACAACACATTACCAAAACTCTCTCTAAAAAACAGACCAAATTAGTTCTGTATCTATTTTAAAACTATAATTCATAATTTAAAAACTTCCAACAAAGAAAACCCCAGGCCCAAATGGTTTCTACCAACTAGTTAAGAAAAATAAAATTAATAATTTCAATTTACTATAATCCTGTCCAGAAAATTAACTTACTTTATAATGCCAGCATTATTCTGCTAAGTCAAAACTAGACAAGGGCAGTAAAAGAAATGAAAATTGCAGACCAACAGCCCTCATAAACACAGGCACAAAATTCTTTAATAAAAATTAGTGAGTCAAACCCAGCAATATAGAAAGAGAAGCATAGACTGATACAAAGTAAAGTTTATTCTAGGAATGCAAGGCTGGTTCATCATTTGAAAATAAATCAATGTAATGTACCACTTTAACAGACCAAAGAAGAAAATTATATTAATTATATCATTACACATAGGAAAAAAATGTAATATCTATTCATAATGAAAACACACCTAGTGATGTAGAGGGATCTTATTAAAGTTTGATTATGTCTCCTATAGTTCATGTGATGGAAACTTAATCCCCAATGCAACTGTGTTAAGAAGCAAGACTTTTAAGAAGTGATTAAAGTAAAAGGGCTCTGTGCTCATGAGTGGATTAGCATCATCACCACTACAGTTGGCTTGTTATATGTAGTAAAAGTGAGTTTGGCCTCTGCCTTTCTCTGTCTCTCTCTCTTAAGCATATGAATTCTCTTGGCCTTCTACTGTACTCCATGAGATGATCAAGAAGAACACCCTGACTAGATACCAGTGTCTTGATTTTGGACTTTTCCAGAACACCATAATTGTGAGGAAAAAAAATTCTATTTTCATAAAGTACCCAGTTTGTGGCATTCTGTTACAGGAGCACAAAATGAACTAAGACATCTTCCTGAACTTGATTTAAGAATCTCTCTAAAAATATGTACCTAATATCATACTCAATAGTCAAAAAATTGAATACTTTCCCCTGAGATGAAGACCAACACAAGGATATCCACATTTACAACATTTACCACTCCTGTTCAACACTATACTTGTTGCAATAGACACACACACACATGCATACAGATTAGGAAAGAATAGATAAAACTGTCTTTACTCATAGTCAATATATTTGTCTACTTAGAATAAATTAAGGCATTTACAAAAGAGCTCTTAGACCCACTAAGTGAATTCAACATGGTCATAGGACCCAATATCAATATATAAAAAAAATCATATAAACAAATGAAAACTGATTTTTAAAAATACCTCCCAAAAATGAAATACTGAGAAATAAATTTAACAAAATGTGTGCAAAATCTGTTACAAAAACTACAAAGCACTGATGAAAGAAAGTAAAGAAGAACTTAAATAAGTAGAGAGATGCCCTGCATAAGTAGAGAGATATTATATATATATATATATATATATGAATGGAAACTTCAATATTTTAAAATTTTAATTATCTCCCAAATTGATTTATAGGAAAAATTCTAATTGAAATATTCTTAAGATTTTTTCTGAGGAGTTGATAAGCTGGTTCTAATTTTAAATGAAGAGGCTAAGAAAATAAACTAGTAACATGTTTTTTAAATGTAAGAACAAAGTTGGAAGGCTCACTATTTTTTAACACTTACAAAGCTACAGCAAACAAGAAAGAGTAGTATTGATAAATGATAGTTATATAGATTAATAGAACAAAATAGGGATTCCAGAAATAGATGTGCATAAATTGGTTTTTGACAAGAGTGCAAAGGCAAGTTAATGGAGAAAGAAGAGCTTTTTCAACAAATGGTGGTGGGCAACCCATCACATACCAAAACAACAAAACAAAGAACCTCTCCTTATACCTCACACACCAATGAAATGAATTTAAAATGGATGAAAATGTGGAACTATTACACCTTCAGAAGACAGCAAAAGAAAAAATCTTTGAGACCTTGGTCCAAGGTAATTGTTAAATCCATTTACAGATGAATAAACTACAAGCGAAAGTCAAGCAAATATTATCATAGAAAATAGTATAGTAGAAAACAGAATGATGAAGCTGAGATTTGAACCCAAGGCTTTTGATAACTAATCCAGTGTGCCTTCTATCACCTCTAAGCACTCTCCTTCTTTGCCCTTTTCAAATTGTGATTATTATTATTATTATTGAGACACAGTCTCAAACTGTCACCCTGGGTAGAGTGCTATGGTGTCATAGCTCACAGCAACCTCCAACTCAGTCTCAAGCTATTCTCCTGCCTCAGTTTTTCAATTTTTAGTTGATACGGGGTCTTGATTTTGCTCAGGCTGTTCTCAAACTTGAACTCATTAGCTCAAGCAATCCACCCGCCTTGGCCTCCCAGAGTGCTAGGATTACAGGGATCAGCCACCACACATGGCCCTCCTTTGCCCTTTGAGAGGGCTCGTACACCACCAAAAGTACAACCCATAAAAGAAAATCCTGATAAACTTTACTTCATCAAAATTACAAACCTTTGCTCTGAGAAAGACAGCAAATGAAAAGAATAGCTACATACCAGGAGAAAACAGTCACAAATCACATACCTGACAAAGTATTTATATCTTAAATACATATTTTTTAATCTCAAAACTCAACAGAAAAGCAACAGATAACCCAATTAAGAACTAGATAAAATATTTTGACAGAAATTTTCCCAAAGATGATGTACAAATGGCAAATAAGCACAAGAACAGATGCTGAACATCATTAGTTAGCAGGTAAATGCAAACTAAAAAAACACAGTGAGATGCACAGCACATCTATTACAATGGCTAAAATCCAAACACTAACAGCAAGGGCTGTCAAAATTGTAGATAACTGGATCTCTTATCTGGTGGGATTGCAAAGTGCTACAATCACTCTGGTAAACAGTTTAGTAATTTTTTTATAATATTAAATATATATTTACAATATGACTCATAAATTCTACTTCTGGTTATTTACCTTAGAGAAATATAATCCTTGTTCTCACAAAAACTTGTACACAAATATTTGTGTTAAATAGCACTGTTATTCATATCCACCAAAGATTAGAAATAATCCAAATATCCTTCAATAAGAGAAAAGATCAGCTATGTTGGATCCATACAATGGAAAGCCCCTCAGAAATAAAAAGGAAGAAATTTCTAGCACAATCATGAACATGGATAAATCTTAAATCTTAAATGCATTTTTTAAGTGACAGTAACCCGGCTTAAAAGGTTAAATACTATGTACTTTCATTTGTATAAAATCCTAGAAACGGTACTACTATTTCAGAAATCAGTAGCTGCTCAAGGCTAGGATGGGAGTAGAATTTGACTACAAGACAGAAGCAGGTAATTTTTTGGAGTAATGGAACTGTTCTGTATCCTGATTGTGTTGGTGAGCTTATCGAAATTCACAGAAGTGTATACCAAAAAGGAAAACTGGTTAATTTCACTGCTCCTAAGTTTTTTAAATTAATATGAAAATCTGATGGATAATGCTACCCCTGCCTCTTTCTTGCTATGTCACCTTGGACAGGTTATATCATATTTTTTATACTCAATTTTATAAGATCTAATATGAAGGTGTTAGAGGGTCTAAGTTCTTTTCCAAGTTCAGCAGTCAATGATTGAAATTTTATCATGCAAATGCCAGTCCATTCTCTAAGCTGTAGTGTACACTCTACAAAAAGGAAGTTATTCAGCAATTTATAATGTTTTTTTCGTCAATGAGGATTGTAATCAGCCCAACGGAAAATTATCTGCATCATCATCAAAGTTAAACTATCTACACTGCCTGAATTCACCAGATAATTCACTTCCAGACTATGAGACCTACCATAGAACACCAAGAGCTATATGCAAATTATTATTTTTTCCCTATAGCAAATTTTCCAAGAGAAATAGAACACCTAGGGGAAAAAATAGATAGCAAGTTTTTCACCCTCAGGGAAGAATAATATCTATAGTTATGCAGCAACATTGAATAAATAATACTAACTTCAGGCTCAGAGCTCTGAATCACACCCAGTCACACACAATCATTTACTCTGCATAAAACGCAGAATATGATTGTCATTATGACATAATTTCTTGCAATATTGCTACTTTTAATTACATAGACTACAGGATAAAGTTTCAACAGAGAATAAGAGCTTTCCTTCCAGTGGTCAGAGAACAATGCCACTAAGTCTCTGCCAGAGGAAGAAAACTGGGAGGAAAGGAGTAAATGCCTTGAAAATTTTGGACCATAATAATTCCATTTCTAAGTATTAATTCTAGTATGAAGCACACATAGAAACATTCCTTGCGATATTATTTATAATACTGAAAGATTATAACTAATCTAAATGTCCACCACCAAGGGATTGACTAATAAACTGTGATATAATCCTGTGATGCAATACTAAAGAAAAATAAATGAATTAAAGCTATAAATACCAAATTTTTAACCCCCTATGAAATACTGAAAGACAAAGTTCACAATTTATTGATCCATTCATGGATCAATGGGCACTTGGGCTTTTTCCATGACTTAGCAATTGTGAATTGGACTGCAATAAACATTCTAGTACAAATATCTTTGTTATAATGTGATTTTTGGTCTTCTAGGTATATACCTAGTAGAGGAATTATAGGATTGAATGGCAGATCTATTTTCAGATCTCTAAGTGTTCTCCAAACATCTTTCCAAAAGGAATGTATTAATTTACATTCCCACCAGCAGTGCAAAAGTGTTCCCTTTTGTGGTATACGTACACCATGGAATTTTATGCAGCTTTAAAGAAAAATGGAGACTTTACCTCTTTCATGTTTACATGGATGGAGCTGGAACATATTCTTCTCAGTAAAGTATCTCAAGAATGGAAGAAAAGGTATCCAATGTACTCAGCCCTACTATGAAACTAATTTATGGCTTTCATAGGAAAGCTATAACCCAGTTATAACCTAAGAATATGGGGAAGGGGGAGAGGAAGAGGAGGGAGGGGGGAGGTTGGGCAGAGGGAGGGTGATTGGTGGGATTACACCTGTGGTACATCTTACAAGGGTACATGTGAAACTTAGTGAATGCAGAACATGATTGTCTTAACACAATAACTAAGAAAATGCCAGGAATGCTATGTTAACCAGTGTGATGAAAATGTGTTGAACTGTTTATAAAACCAGTGTATGGTGCCCCATGATCGCATTAATGTACACAGCTATGATCTAATAAAAAAAAAGAAAGACAAAGTTCATATTGTAGAATATCATTAAAACACACACACAATTGCTACATATATTGTCTATAGATGGTATCTTAGAATTATCTTCAAGGGTATAAATTTCATAGGGGTTCACTCTGGGGAGAAGAGGAGGTTAATGGGTTGAAGACAAAATTTATTCTTGTATTATTTATATAATTAAAAATTACTTTTTAAATAAGGGTTCCCATAAAGAACACCAAAGAGACCTACGTATTTCATCAGAAAATTTTCCCAGGGCCACTTAGAATGGTCCTAAAGACACATTTCCTGGAGACCCCAGAGACAAGGTAGAATGCCCAGCCTTGCTAATGAAGGCTTTCCTCACAGTACAGTCTGTTTTAAGACTATTAACCTGGGAGCCACATTTTCTGGATTAGGAGTCCATTCTATCATACATTGTTCAAAGAAAACACACAGTCCTGAAATGATCTCTAACATTGAATTTTCAAGGCTTTTTGAACAGATCCTCACGTCATCATTGAATTTCACTCCCACTACCATCCCCCTATGGCCCACATCCTTCACCACCCAGTGTTCTTAAACCAAAACGACACATATTTATTTTTAAATTTAGAAAGAATTAAAACTAATTTTGTTTTGAGAATCCCGTGACACTTTTTGAAATAATTAGAAGGACCCTGTGGAGTCACAAAAGCAGAATTGGGAAAGCATTGGCTTGTGTTGTTGCCATGGGGATCTGCCTCTTTATAATAATCCAGTTCTAAAGAGAGCAGGAGAGAGAGGTGAAATTCTCCAAGGGCTGTGGATAGGGCAAGGCAGTGTTGCAAAAGTAAATGGTACCAAGTGGGTCTGGAGCTTTGCCTTCTGCTGTCTGACCAGATAACATGAAATGTAAGGAAGAAAGAGAATTTGCTCTGCTTATCAGGTGCAGTGAGTCTATTCTGCTCAGACTCTTTTTGCAGAATTAAGTGCAAAAAAGGAGCAGCTGTGAGGTGGGATTGTTTTCTTCAGTGGTTGCCCAGAGCTGGGCACTGCCCTTAAAGGGAATGAGAGTGCATGGGGTCTGAGGTGCTGCTTTCCACCCAGCCTTTAAGAGCACCAGCCCCTCTATGGAGGTGTATTATGTTTCTCCATTTTAATTTTAGCATCTACACTTCAGCAATTTGCATTTAAATGTGTTGTCAGGGAACTTCCAGAAATCTTTAATAGGAAGACCCATTTGCATTTTAATATGCTGTTAAAGAACTTCAAAATATCTTTTTTTATAGTGAATACATATTACCAGAGGGATGGCCATCTTTAAAGAAATTATAATTACTTGGGTACAATTTAAACAGAGTTGGCTTTAAAAAGCACTGTGGTTTTGTTGGACTTTGTTAAAAGTTCCTTGTAAAACAAAGTCCAAAATGAAAAGGAAACCTTCTGATTTGGGTGGACTTACAGGTAGAATTGATACCTTTAATACAGAAATCCAAGTAGACAAGCATGTGAATACAAGGGTAGGTTAGTTAAAAGAAAGGAACATAATCTCCAGGAGGAATAAGAAGGTAGAGTTTTCTCTGACATCCCTTTCCAGCACCCCACCTCAAAGAAGATATACAAATGACGGGTAGATGCATGAAAAGATGCCCAAACATTGGTAATCATTGGGGAAGTATGAATCAAAACTACAATGAGATACTACTTCACATGCAATGGAATAGTTAATATTAAAAAAAAAAAAAGGAGAAAATAACAAATGTCAGCAAAGATGTGAAGGAATTGAAACCTGGCCCATTATTTGTGGGAATGCAAAATGGTACAGCCACTGTACAAATTTTTAAAATTTTCATGAAGTCCAATTTTTGTTTGTTTTCTTTTCAGGAGGTTGCCTATGGCTTTGATGTCATGTCCAAGAAGTCTATGCCGAATCAAGTGTCATTGAACTTTTGAACTATGATTCCTTCCAAAAGGCTTGTACTTTAGGTCTGACATTTAGATCTTTGTTCCATTTTAAGTTAATTTTTGTATAGTGTCAGATAAGCCCCCCCCAAAAAAAAAACCTTATACATATCTTGAAATTAACATAACTAAAGTCTCCAACTATGCTTGTAACATTGTCTCTTTCTCCCTTAAATTCTGTCGGCTTGTGCTTCATATACATTTATTGTCTGTTATTTGGTGTGTAAATGTTTATAATAGTTATATCTACTTGCTATATCAAACCTTTTATCAATATATAACGTCCTTCTTGTTTATTGTCAAATTTTTCATTTAAGCCTATTTGTCTAATATTAGTAAAGATACTCTGTTTTGGTTACTATCTGCATAAAATGTATTTTTTCATCCTTTCACTGTCAATCTGTTCACATATTTGGATCTAACGTGAGCCTCTTCTAGACAAGACATAGTTCAATCATGTGTTTTTACTTATTCTGCTAATGTTTTTATTAGAGTTTAATTCATTTTCATTTAATTCATTAAATTTAAAGCAGTGAAAGATTTCCTTCTGTCATTTTGCTCTTTGTTTTCTATATGCTCTAAAGCGTTTAGTCCTTTATTTCCTACACTGCTGTCTTCTTTTTAATTAGTTGATTTTTATAGTAAAATATTTAAAAAATTTCTTAGATTTGTGTATATTTTATAGCAATGTCTTTGTGGTTACAATGGGAATTACATTTATTCTCCTCAAGTTATAAAACTCTTATTTGAATTTATACCAGTCTAAATGCAATAACATACAGAGACTTTGCTTTTTTACAGCTCTATTCCCACTCCTCAGTTGTTGATATCACAAAATTACATCCTACATTAAGTGCCCCAAAACATAAATTAATAATTATTTTAAATGCATTAATCTCTTAAATTACGTAGAAAACAAAAGGTGGAGTTACAACAGGCCAGGCATAGCAGGTCACACGCCTATAATCCCAGCACTCTGGGAGACCAAGGCAGGAAAATTGCTTGAACTCAGTTCAAGATCAGCCTAAGCAACAGCCAGATTCCATCGCCATGTTACTAAAAATAGAAAAATTAACCAGGTACTGCAGTAGGCACCTATAGTCCCAGCTACTTGGAAAGCTGAGGCAGGAGGATCACTTGAATCTAGGAGTTTGACATTGCTGTGAGCTAGGCTGACACAATGGCACTCTAGTCTTGGGCAAAAGAGTAAGACTCTATCTCAAAACAAAAAGAGCATGGGGTTATAAACTACTGTTACAATAATACTGGCTTTTATAATCACTTAGATATTTACCTTTACTGAGATTTTTATTTCTTAATATAGATTCAAGCTACTGTCTAATGTCTTTTCATTTCACTTTGCAGAGCTTCTTTGAGCATTTTTTGCATAGCAGGTCTAATAGTAATAAATTCCCTGAACTTTTATTTGGAAATGTCTTAATTTAATTATCCTTTTTGAAGGATAGTTTTGCCATATATAGGATTCCTGGTTGACAATTTTTTTTTTTAATATTAGCATATTGCCTTCTGGTCTCCAAGGTTTCTGATCAAAAGGTCTGTTGATAATCATATTGAGCATCACTTATGTGTGATGAGCTTCTCTTTTGCTGCTTTCAAGATTCTATCTGTACTTGACTTTCAAAAGTTTGAGTATAATATGTCTCAGTGTGGGTCTCTTGAGTTCATTTTATTTAAAGTTTGTTGAACTTCTTGGATCTTTATATTCATGTCTTTCCTCAAATTTGCAAATTATTAGTCATTATTTAGTCAAATATTCTCTGTCCTTTTTTCTATCCTTTTTCCTTCTGAAAATCACATAACAAGCAAAATAATCTGCATGATGGTGTCCAAAATGTCCCTTAAACTCTATTTACTTTTCTTTCATCTTTCCTCATTCTGTTCCTAAGATTTGATCATTTCAATTATCCTATCTTCATAGCATTTTTTTCCTGCCCACTCAAATCTGCTTTTGAATTCAGCTAGTGAATGTTTTGTTTCAGTTATTATAATTTTCAGTTCCAAAATTTCTTTTTAGTTTATATCAGGTCATTTATTTCTTTATTTGTATTTCCATTTTGTTCATACATTGTTCACTTTCATAAAAACAGTAGTTTTAAAGTCTTTGTGTAATGTAACTGCCATTTGGTCTTTTTCAAGGACAGTTTCTGTTCTTTTATTTTCTCCTTTAAATGCGCCATATTTTCCTGTTTCTATGGATGCCTTATAATTTTTGGTTGAAAAGTAGACATTTAAATCTAATAATGTGGCTATCCTATAATCAGATTTTCCTTCTCCAGGGTTTGCTGTTTTTGTTTATGGTTTTTGTTTTGGGTTTTTTATTATTATTACTACCATAGACTGTCTCCGTGCCAAATTTCAGCCTAACATACAAGCTTAAGGTCTTCTCAGATCTTCCCTGAGCCTGAGGCTTTTCCTGTGTACTGTCACTTTCTATCTTTCTCTGACTATAAAGTTGTTCTCGAATGCCCTAGTCTTTGATGTCTGGCTCTCAAAAGAGTAAAAAAGGAAAAATAAATTGAGGGGAAAAGAGGAGATTCCATCCCTTTAGCTCCCCTAGAAGTCACTTCAGCTGGAGGGGAGAGGATTGGCAGTGATGAGGGAGGTACAGCAACAACTGCTGCCTGCCTCTTTATCTGCGTCTCTATGATCAGAAGAAACATGCAGCAACCACAGCACATATCCTAGATATTTGGAATACGGGGTAATTTTTGCCCCCTTTGGCTCCTGCAAGCTATGTGCAAGCTGCTCCAGTAACACCTGTACAGCTGCCTGCCACAGAGCTGGGAATGGGGGGTGGATGGCTATTTCCATGCTAAGAGCTGAAATTAACTAGAATTTACTATCCAAGTTTTTCCCTAGAAAACAGACTTCATAATTCCAAATCATTACACCAAGCATATTCTGCCATTGCGATTGTTTAGGTGGGGAGATTAAATTCCTAGTGTTTACTATTGCACTAGCTTCCCAGAATCTTTTCTGCCCATGTGGTTTTAAATAACTAGTATGTCCTTTCTCTCAGAATTTTCTGAGGGAAATTCCCTTCAGAATCTTCCAGATGAGTTTCTTTTGCAAATGATGCTTTTGTATAAAGAGATACCCTTGAACAAGCAGAAAAGTAAAAACTTAAGATTATGGGGCAGCGCCTGTGGCGCCAAAGGAGTAAGGTGCCAACCCCATATGCCGGAGGTGGTGGGTTCAAACCCAGCCCCGGCCAAAAACTGCAAAAGAAAAAAAAAAAACTTAAGATTATGTCAGCTCAAATGAATCACTACAGACTTATCATTTGAGGGAAAGAATGGCATCTGATTTGATAGTCTGTTCATTTTGCCTTCTCCACTGATCACATCCTCTGTGGAAACTTTCAGTGAGGAGTCAAGGAGTCATGGGAAAGAAAATGCTGACCCGTTAAATATAATCTACAGAGATGGAAAGCAGAAGGAAAAACAGAAGAACAGATATAGCCACAGCTTTGGGGTAGAAACACCAGTAAGGCTCCATTCAATTAGTCAATTAATATTTGCTACATGCCTGCTACATGCTAGGAAGAGGAGCCTCACTTAGCAAGTGGGGCTTTCTTCACATAAGACAGAAGATAATGAAGAGCAGCTAGCATTTTAAATTCCCATGTGCCTTCTACTTAGAACTTACTTGATCCTCAAAGTAGCCTTCTTAGGTCAGAACAATTATTACCTATAGGCAATAGGCAAGGAAACGGAGGTACAGAAATGTCAAAGAAGGTACTCAATATCACTCAGTTCACATGTGGGGGACCTTAGATTCAAGTGAGGAAATCTGTCCCAGATCCAACACTTTTACCACTTAGCCAATATTATCCACCTTCTGTGAGGATCCACAATCTTTGCCAAATACTAGCAATCTCTCCTTGGGAGTGGTGTTTCATAAGTCATCCACCTTTTCTTGCTCATTTCACCTTGTAACCAGAGAAACTGATTTTGAGATTAGTATATGCAAGGTACGTGTGTCAAAAACACAGAGCAGTGAGTTAAAATGCTTAGGGTGAAATTCATACTTAAGGACCAGATGAAATAAAATACCTTTGTCATAAGAAAGGGAATATAAATCAGCAAAGAGTTAATATAAAGATCTGATTCAATGAATTTTTCCCAGAGACAACTAGTGTCCAACTGCTGGCTTTTAAAGGAAAACAATAGAAACTTCTTGTGCTTAGCTGGATGCCTGTACTTTGTGCACATTGCCTGTTAAGCATGACATTGAAGCTGAAATTTCACACACTAGGTGGGCAATTACAACAAACTCATTTGTGTTTTACAGAAAGAAAAAACATACCAAGGTTGTAGAAAGGTGTTTGCTCAAAGGCTTGGTGTGCTTCTATTCTGAAACTTTTTTCTAAAGTTCATTAGATTCTCAGGCTTTTGAGGCCATTGCACAGTTCTTGATGAAACATTACCCAAGTGAATAATTTATAAATGCTGCAAATGCTGATGAACAGGTCTTTTTGATGCCTTCATCGCCTGGAGGGCTGTTTTAGGTCCACCCTCTGCTGCCTTCTGAGGATATTCTGGGCTCTCTTTGGCTACAGTTGCCCATTTAGCTTAAAAGGCAGTCTATTTGTCAAAGAGAGGCGGAAGATGGAAGGAAATATCCAATCAAGGTGTCCCTCCATGTCCTTTAGTGCCCCAGGTACCAGAATACTGAAGAGAAGTTAGACATGACAAAAGAAAATTGAAGACAATGGATCAATATACCTATGTGCACATATAGAGCTTGTCCCTATACTGAAGAACCTATTCCAAAACACAGGAGAAGGAAGGAACCTTCCCCAACATGTTCTATGAAGCAAACATCATCCTGATATCAAAACCAGTCAAGGACCCAGCTAAAAAGAACTACAGACCAATTTCACTAATGAATATTGATGCAAATATTTACTCCATAAAATCTTTGCCAATAGATTACAGCTACACATTAAAAAATATATACATCACAATTAAGTAGGCTTCATTCCAGGAATGCAAGGCTAGTTTAACATACCCAAATCCATAAACATATTTCACCATATCAATAGAAGCAAAAACAAAGACCATATGATCTTCTTAATAGATAAAGGAAAAGCATTTGATAAAATTCAGCATCCTTTTCTAACAAGAACACTTAAGAGTATAGGCCTAGGTGGCACATTTCTTAAACTGATTTAAGCCATCTTCAACAAACCCACAGCTAATATCATACTGAATGGAGTAAAACAGAAAGCTTTTCCACTTACAACAGGAACCAGACAAGCATGTCCTCTATATTTGTTATTTTTTAAGTACATCCTAAATGCATTAATGATACCTGAAATTCATCAAAGGCTTTCCTCAACCTCTTAGAGGCCACTCGCTAGGAAAAATCTGTTTTGTAATCCCAAGAACACACCTAGATTCCATTTTTTAAAAGAAATATTATTATCCTCTGACGACACAAAAGAATCTGAGTCTGAATCTAAACTTCATAAATAAAACCCCTTTTCAGGCCATATAGCTCTTTTCTGTACTATAGGAGAAAAAACTGAACCATTGGTATTAGATATATATAACTTTGAAGACTAGTCCTATCCCTGCATGAATTTGGCACATTACGTAACATTTCTGAGCCTGTTTTCTCAAAGAGACAACAAGATGACAATAACTATATGTTAGAGTTGCTTTGAGAACTAGAATTGGCATATTAAAGCACAATTTAAGAACGAAGCACTGTGTCAGGCCAAAGGATATAGCCAATTTGATCCTTATTCTCCTTGGAGACCACAGTGTTTAAAATAATTAGTATTTAATTTGGGTAGAGCTGGAGGGCCTAGACAGGAGTTTGTCCAAGACCATGAGTTATCTCCTTAGCTTCAGCATGTTTCCTGGAAGTACTATAAGGAGATGCTATTATACCAACCACTCTCACCTTATAAGTATTTTAATAATATCAAAATCAAGTGACAGTATAGTCATCCTTCAGAACAGAAATCCTCAGAGAAGGAGAGAAAAATAAAACTGTCAGTGGAAGATAGGTTATTATCTTGGTGTGGAGTGGTTGTTATTGCTGCTGTGTGTTGTTACTTTTGTAGATTCTAATGTCTTACCTGCTTGTGATTAAGGTAATAATGTTACATCACGTGAGTGCCCTTCTACTTTGAAAAAAAATGTAAATAGATATTTCTGACACCTGTACCATACTTACAAGTAGATAATTTTCTTCCTACACCTGTAGGATTGATATGGTAATAAATCATTTCCTTTTGTGGAAAAACAGAACACAACTCAATCTGTTATGATTTCGTTCTTCTGTAGCAGGGAGGTAAGGTTGCTAATAGCTAGAAAGTATATGTTTCTTGGTAAAGTAGAAAAGAAGGAGTTGAATATATTCTTCCAAGGAAGTTTTAGTCACTTCTATACTCATTTCATTATAATTGTGAAATTAATGAAATTTTAGGGAGTAAAGATATGTCTTAAAATATTTGATAATTATAGGGTTAAATATTACATATATTTAAATTTTTAGTGTCTGGGAGGCCAAGGCAGGTAGATAGCTTGAGCTCACAAGTTCCAGACCAGCCTGAGCAAAAGTGAGACCCCCAATCTCTACTAAAAATAGGAAAAAAAAAACCCGAGGCAAGAGGATCACCTGAGCCCAAGAGTTAGAGGTTGCTGTGAGCTATGATGCCACAGTACTCTACCCAAGGGGACAGCTTGAGACTCTGTCTCGAAAAAAAAAAAAAAAAGTTAGGCCAGGCAAAGTGGCTCATGCCTATAATCCTAGCACTCTGGGAGGCTGAGGCAGATGGATTGCTTGAGCTCAGGATATCAAGACCAGCCTGGGCAAAAGCAAGACCCCATCTCTGCAAAAACTAGAAAAAACTGAGGCAAGAGAATCACTTGAGCTCAAGAGTTGTAGGTTGCTGTGAGTTATGATGCCACAGCACTTCACCCAGGGTGACAGCTTGAAGAATCTGACTAAAAAAAATAAATAAATAAAACAAATAAATTTTGAGTGAATTAAACTTGTTAGTACATGAGGGAAGGTTTGTTACTTAAAGTCATTCTACTATTGTTTCTAATAAATAAACCATAATCCTTTTATTTTATTGAATCCACATCAAGATATCTATTAACACTTTGAGATACAAAATCATCATATTTCTAAAAGCTCACAATGGAAAAAATCAACTCAGATAAATGTTTGTCCCCAATTGTAGTATTTCATGTGATTTTAAAATTCATGTTTATGCTATTATGTATTTCCCAGAACCATATTCCAACAATGAGAATGCATAATCTTTATAATAAGGATCATAAAAGTAAATAAATGTGATATCATAAATGACCTACATACTATTTTCCTAAATTAATTTAATTTCATATGAATATTTTCTGGGAACCCGAAAATGAGGCTCAGAAATAAAGCTTATTTTATTGAATAAATGTGTCCCCTGGAAATTCATTTGCTGCACCTTTAATCCTCCATGTGAAGCGATTAGGAGGGAAGGACTTTGGGAGGAGGTAACTAGTTTTAGATGAGGCTATGAATGTAGAGCCCCATGCGGGGATTAGTGCCCTTATTAGAACAGGAAGAGATTAGTGCTTTCTCTCTTTGTCATTTGAGGATACACTGAGAAGACACTGCATATAAGCAAGGAAGAAAGCTTTCATCAGGAACCCAACCGCGCTGGCATCCTCATCTTAGACTTCTCAACCCCTAGAACTGTGAGAAATAAATGCGGTTAAGTCACCTACTCTGTGGTATTTTGTGATAGCAACACCAAAACAGATGGAAATCATTAGTCTGAACTAGTCTCTTAAACTGTAGTGATTTAGACATCAATTTCATGTGTTGCTAAAATATTTATATCCCCTTTATCATATATTTTTTTAAATTTTCTTATTTCACATTAATATGTGGCTACAGATGATTAGGTTACATTGTTTGCATTTGTAAGGTAAAGTCCAAGTTGTAGTTGTTTTCTCACTCAGGAAGTGTCCCATGAATTATTCCCCTTCATTTTTTTTTAATTTTACAACTTTTATTTTAAAAGATTCATTAAAAACTTAAACTTCATGAGCCAGGTGTAAGGCCTCATGCCTGTAATCCTAGCTATTCAGGAGGCTGAGGATCACTTGAGACCTGGGGTTTAAGACTTCAGTGAACTAGGACGACACAACATTGAACTCCTACGCAGGAGACAGAGTGAGACTCTCTTTTAAAAAAATTAAATTAAAAAAACTTTATATCCCAATCCCGTCCAGAAAATGACTGTAATTAGCTATGAAATGAAGGAAAGAATAAAAATAAATATAATTAACATAATAACATTAAATTCCAGCCAGATATCATTTTCTATTCAATGACACTGATTCTAAAATTTGTTCATAAAAAAATGAAAGATTAGCAAGGATTTGGGGGGTTAATCTAGCATCAAACTGGGAATATTTCTTTGTGATAATTAGAAAGACTAAAGATGAATCAAAAAGGGAATTAAAGTGTGAATCCAGATTATTTAATTTTGGTGCCAATCATCTCCTGCATGATTATGTCTTCCATACTTTGTGAACTAGTGTCCTAAACCAGCTTTGGCAAACGGAGTGCTACTACTTTCTAAAAATCCTCCAGAACTGGCGAGTTTATAACTCTGCTGATAATTCATTACAATGTCTACGAAGGTAACCATTTGTCCCAGCTCACAGGGCCAGCCCAACTTTACCCCTAGCATAATCATTAATAGCACCCCCTTTCATATTTCAGTGTGTCCTGGTTTGGGAAAATCCTTCATATAGTCATCAGGTTAATCATTCATCTGTGCATCATTTTGGGGGGCACCCTTTGTGGACCTGGCTCCAGATGGTGACTTGAAATACAGAGGTAAGACAGTTCCTAGCCCTCAAAGAGCTCATAAACAGATGATCAGAGTCAGGGGAACCACACAATGACAAAACAAAGTGACCAGGGTCACCCAGAGGCCTTTGTAATGAGCATTGGGGTCACAGAGAGGAAGGCCAAAGGAATCAAAGAAACACTGCAGGTTTCTAAGGGAAAAGAGCCATGAATCAGCTCCACAGAGGCACACAGGTCTTTTCCCTTAAAAAGAGGGTTATACTTTGTGTTTATGGGTGTTCAGGGAACCAGTGTGAGAAGGATTAAAATGAGAAGAACATAGACAGTTTACTAGTATTTCTTCAGTGCTTTGCCTGATGAATCATTTAACCTTAGGGATAGATTAAAATGTTTGCCTAGCAAGGATATTCTCCATAATTTTTATTAGTTTCAAAATCTAAATGAGATTATGTTACTTCCTTTCTTTAAACTTTTCATAGGTTTATCACCATTTTCACAATGGAATCAACACCTCATCCACATCCCACATGCTCTGTCCTGCCCCTGCAGGCTCAGCCCCTCTGCTCTTGTCATGGCATAGTAGGCTTTGACCAATTTCTCTCCCACTGGAGCTCCTGTCTTTACATTCGCTGTTCCCTGTGCCTGGTGCACTTTTCGCTCAGTAATTTAAAAGGCTATTACAGGTATCATTTCAAACGCCACCTGCTTAGAGAGGCCTTCCCTGATCCCTGCATTCCTTCCCGCCTTCCCATGTTTACGTCTTAGCACTGATCGCAGGGTATCTGATTCTTTTTATTGCCTGTCTTTCTCAGGATGGGAGGGACACAACTATAGTGTTCCCTGTGTCTAATGCTGTCAGTGGCAACAAAGTAAGCATTCAGTAATAATTTGTTTAACCAATTAATAGAAGAGTTTGGGGGAAGAGAGAAAATAAGGTATTTTACCATAGTGATTCATAAAAATTTCTCTCTAAAGAAAAAGCTATTTTCTGTCCTTACTCAGCTTTTAGGATAGATAGAGGGGAAGGGAGGACAGAAGCTGGGTTTCCAGGTATGTGGGTGCTTGATGAGGTTGGAAGTGCCAACTGATGGAAGCCTCGATGGACTTGCCAGGGGGGTTGACTACGAGCCTGGATCTGCAATGAGACTGCAAGGTCTTTTTATACTTTGAATATCCATTTCCAGATTCCACAGAGGACTTCTCAGGTGACCTTGAATAAGCCATTTAGGTAAGTTTCTGTGTTACTTAAATGAACTATCTCTGTGGAGAAAAATGATGAGGCTTGTTAATTTACACTTGTAAAAACATTTTGATACCTCTGGATGAAAGAATTGCTGCAGAAAGGTACAAAGAGTAAGGTAATATGTTGGGTCAAATTCTACCCTTTAATAGAAGCAGAGAGGGAGGAAGCCGACTCGAGAAGATTTAAGGGGTGTCTCCAGCACATTATTTTTCAATTTAATCTTCAAGAAACCCCCCTATCAGTCCAGCAAGTGTTTTAATCACATGTGTAAGTTATTAGTCTAGTAATTATTTTCATTTCTCTTCAAACATCCCAGCTTTGTGTAAAAGGATTCTTTAGGAGATTTGCTTGTGAGGTTTTTCCCTCTAAAACTCTTTCTTCAGTTTGTTAATTTTTCCCCTACATCAGTAATAGCTCCTGAGCATAACAGCCTCTGTTGCTGAGCTAATTGAGACCCAAATGGGGTCATTTCATCAATTCTAGACAGATATTTACAAAGTACAGACAAAAATTAGAGTAAGCTCGGGAAGAAGGAATGAGAAAATTTCAAAGAAAGCAGCCAATCTAGGAGTTAATTATATTCATTTATAAAAATGATATTAATAGCTACTTAAGAGATAATACGAATAGAACATTTTCTTAGTATAATGATCTCTTTCAGCAAGATAAACACAGCCTCAAAGATAAGACATTAATTGTTAAAATTGTCAATGCAAAATCCAAGGTTAAAAAACAAGACAAAACAAAAAAACAGAAAAAGGCAACCACTTTTCTCAAACACTCTACACCAGTTATATACTTGTGATGTACCTGAATGAGCACATCTACTCATAGTTTATTTTTTCCTTAATCTTATAATTTTGATTTATTTTAAAAGGGAGCAATAAATAATTTTATTACTTGCTCTCAGTAAGAATAAGAAAGATTTATTTGCTTCGCTGCACTTTGCTTTTCCTTAAAGAGGACTGAGCTCCTTGTCCCTTTCATTAAATCTAGACAAGAAACCTGCCCTAGGGAATTACCCCTTCAGAAGGCTGTAGATCATGGTATTCTTTCTCTGTTCTTCGTATCTTTCAGGATTTTCTTCAACTGCTTTACCCCTGAAACCTCTTCATCCTCAGGAGACAGCTGAGACTCTTTCAGCTACTAAGAGATCACGGGTAGTTGAGTTCTTCAAGTCTGCACACTGTCAATGAGCATATGGCAGCTTATTATTGGGTCCATCCTAGACCACATCTCTGATTCTGGTCGTGTGAGTACTGCACACAGAGCCACAGGAGAGGGTGCCCAAAAACACCACTAGCACTCGGGATTCCTTCTTGCCTGCTCAAACATGAACTATGTGAATGGAGTGAGGCTAATCTACTTGTGGGCAATTAGGAATCCTAGCTCATATTTCCCCTTTTTATGCCAAAGTTTGCTCAGCTTTTGAACTAAGGGATGCGTATCACTTCATAAAGGCTGGAAAGATGGAATGCAAAGTCCCTAGGGGCCACTCTCTGATTCTTCACCCTGACAGCAGAGTTTTAAACATTACAACATAATGGAAAAGAGTTGAACTATTCAATTCCTACTAGACTGGTACCTTAGTCTTCCTAAACAGAGACTAAGGGTCTTTAAAGAAAATGTTTGGTACTTGAAAATAACTGGCTTCTTAATTAATGGTGTTCTCTAGCTTTTGACAGGTCACCTATTTGCATCTGTTCGATTATCAAAGCGCCTAATAGTCTTGACTTGAGAAAAAGGAACTCAGGGTATCACCAGCATCATCTACCAGCCAACATCAAATAATTACTGAGCGTCCACTGAGTGCAAAGCATCTTACAGTATGCCCTAAGAAAACATATCTTCTCACCAAAGGAAGGCACTTTCTAAAGACCAAATCCAAACAAATAAAAACACCCATTTTTAGCCACTTATCTGGGTATAATAAAGACAAGTTTGGGGTCTATAAAAGGGCCAGCTGCAAGGTCTGCAAATGGGCACATCTTTGAATCCATCTACTGGTTCTGTAATTATTTTGGAATCCCCTACATTTAGTAGTGCCATCAGAATCCAGCAAAGTCTATGGAAAAAAAAAAAAAAGTCCTTCTGCTTGTTTAGAAGGACATCCCAGTTTGATACTGATCAGGTAGTACCTATGTTCATGTCCTACTTGGTAACCCATTAACTGTTCTCAAAAAAAAACGAAAATGTTTAATTCCTTCTTATATAGCTCATCAAAAGCTCCCAGGCAGGAGTGTGGGGGGCAAAAGAGCAGGACTTCAAGACAGACTTGCATTTGAGTCCACTGCCACTACTTACTTAGAGCTACCCCTCTGTAGGTAATGACTACAGCTTGTTTCCATGTCCTTATGTTTATAATTAAATAATAGAACTGAATTAACATAGCTGTGAAAAAGGAATGAGCTCAGTTAAATAAAACAGAACTAGATAGGCTGAAACACAGTAAGGAGTTAAGAAAAATGGAAAATTTTCTTATTTCTGTTGATTTGAATAAAGTTCATGTGTCCATCAGTGAAGGACTCAAGAGCTTTTATGAATTGTGATCTCTCTTGCCTATGAACTTGTGAATATTGTGAGCTTAAAGTATATATTAGTTTCATGACAACTGCATGAAATCATATTTCATCTTGTGCTATTTAATGTTTTAGTCACATGGGTTATGCATTTAACCATAATAATCAATGTCTCTCCAGCTGAACAAAAGGTCCTTGAGCAAAAGGCCTATTAGCATATTTTATACATTCACTTGTTAAGGTACATTTTAAGTGTTCAATTTGTATTTTTCTAATGATTAACTTGAATAATATGATGAATATTCATGTCATTCAGTGATGACACCTATCTATTTTTTGGAAGCAGAACTCCAGTACATTGGTATTCATTTAAGATCCAGTGTGTACAGAACACTGTGTTCATGAAGAAGTTCATCGTATCTAATTTTCTACTACAGTCTTGATATTACTCATGTCAGCATTCCCAGGACCTAGCATGGTACCTTGTTGCACATAGAGAATTATCAAAAAATGTTTGACACATAAGAGAATAAAAGGTTTTCTAGCTGGGCATGGTAGCACATGCCTATAGTCTCAGCCACTCAGGTTGCAAACGCAGAAAGATTTCTTGGGCTCAGGAACTCATGACCATTCTGGACAACATAGTGATATCCACATCTCAAAATAAAATATAAAAGAATAGTCTTAAATAAATGTTGGTGAAATTGAAACATTGGGGAATAGTTCTATAAATTAAGATGGATATAACATATTGTCAAGGGGCATATAGGGTTATATTATTAAGCTCCTCAAACTTGGTGGGACTGATAGTTCTGCTGGTGGGATACCAAATTATCTCAGAAGTCAGTCCTGAAAGTATACCTTCATCGTGATAAGCCAAATCCCAAGAATCTAACAAGAAACTATGCCTAAACCTCTGCCAATTTACTCTAGGCAATGAGAATAAGATATCATTGTTTGAAATTATTTTAGGACTTGCAAACCTGAAACAAATTTTTCTTGGTGGCTCACTAAATACTTCAGTTTCAGTTGGATTGGTCCCTTGACTTGTAAATAAAATGTCATTAATTTCAACATTGGTGAGCACTTACAAAAAGCTTTTTCTTACAGTTCTTTGAAGTTCAAACTCCCCTAGTGGTGGTGTCAAGAGTGTTCTGGAATAAAAACAATTCCTTGAATTCAGTTGTTCAATATGTGCAAGGTACATGTGTTATGAGGGATACCAGGGAAATAATGTGCACATCCCTGCCCTCCAGGAGCTCATAGTCTAATAGGGATTCTGATACACACATAAGTAGCTCACATATAAAGTAGAATAGTTAAGTGAGATACAAAATACAGGAGCTCACAGTCTAGTAGGGATACCTATACACACATAAGTAACTCAGATATAAAGTAGAATAGTTAAGTGAGATAAAAAATCCAGGAACTCACAGTCTAGCAGGGACACTGATACATACATAAGTAGCTCAGATATAAAGTAGAATGGTAAGTGAGATACAAAAAAAAAATGGTGATTATGATTGACCTACAACTTTGCAAAAGGCAAAATTTAATGCCACATTATTCACTTTGCATATTCTGATTTCTCACTACTTCTCGCTCAAAAAGACTACTTAATAGCTCAGAGATTTTAAGATCTTGCTAAACATCTTTTCAAGTTCTGTCTAGAAGATGTTGATCATACTTTATTTTACCTGGTGTCTGATTCTACTAGTTGTGCATATTTGTCACATACAATAGAATTAAAATCCTAAAGTTTCTAGTATACAATGATTTTCCTTTAGTGATGTGATGGATTGTCCCAAGTTTGGTCATGAGACCTTTTGTTGCATTGCTGGTATTGTTAAGAAGGCATTGCAGAACTTTTTGTTGCATTGCTGGTATTGTTAAGAAGGCATTCCTCTTGAGCTAGCCCCAGGGGAAGTCAGGCAGACTGTCACTATTAAAAGACTCCTTAGGGACTTTCTAGAGGTTGCAGCTGCTAGTCTTTCCTGACACTGTCCTTCCTAATGTAGCACAGAAAATAATGAACTCGGAGGATGTAAGTTTATTCTTTCTTCCTAACAGCTAACCTATGAGTGATTCTGTTTGCCAAACCCCAAACAAATTCACCCCAAACAGATATTTTTATAATCTTTCTCTTAGCATCAGATATTACAGAAAAAAAAAAAAGTTTCAATAGAGAAAAAAATAGGCACACAGAAGTCAGCTATTTTGGCTAAAGTCATGGTGTTTACAAGAGTTGAAGAATTTATTTGGTTTTGAACTCCAAAAAGTGAGAACAGAATATAGAATATAATGTTTCTATTTCTATAAAGAATCATAATTGCATCTTTTGTTTTGTTTTGTCAAAATAATGCCACACCTATTGCCACAGGCAATGCCCAGTTAGTGAGGAATAGTGTTGGGTTTAAGAAAGGAGGTCTTCAGATCTAAAGTACCTAGATTCAAACCTAAATAACAACAATATAACAGCCATAATCTCATTTTATCCAATGAAGGCTTGAAAGTATCCCACTATGATGGAAGGAGCAAGATGACGGCCGAGTAACAGCTTCCTTGCAACTGGGCATGGTGAGTCTAGGGACACAAGACTCCAGGCATCTCTGGCTGGTGGGATCTGCCCATAAACATCCCTTTGAGGACACAGGAAGTCAGAGAGAGACTTCTGGACCCTAGGTGGAGGACAAAAGCAGTGGAAAAATGGCAAGTGGTTGCGAGTGTTTGTTCCGTCTAATCTTGCTAGCAAGCTGTAAGTATAGCAGCAGTGAGACTGCAAACTGAAAAGGCCTTACCTGTGAGCTCCTTTGGGTTTTTTTGGACTTGGCACTCAGTTGAAATACCTTGGGAGAACTTGGGCAAGAATGCCGAGGACTTTAAGGGTTGTCTAGGGCTCCAGACTGAGCCGCTGAGGCAGACAGAGCTAATAGTGTTCAGCTGTGGGCTGAGAGGAGCCATTATGGGAGAAGTGCCCCAGCAAGTTCCGCTCTCAGGGTCGCAGAGCCAGGAATGGGTGGGAGCTAGTAATCTAGTGACTGAGCAGCCTAAAGGCAGGGACTGAGACGGCTTGCAGCCTTAGCCCTAAGGGGCATAAGCAAGATCAGTTTTGGCACACTGATTAAATGGAAAGCCACTTCAGCAGTGATCCCAGCAACAAGCACTTTCCTGGGAAAGCTTCTGCTTAGCCAAGTTTAGCAGTTTAAAGTGCCTTTTACATGGGCTGAGGAGAGATTTAGGGTCTCCACTTTAGGCTCTCCACCCTCCAGGGTTTGAGAAATCAGCAAAGGCCTCCAGTCTCCATCTCGTACAGGCATATCAGCATTGTGATTAACATCTCATACCCCAGAAGATTACCTCTTGCCCAGACAATATTCAGCAAGAAATATATACTGCTTTGTTTTTGAGTTTCTTTTCTTTCTTTTTTTTTTTTGGTTCTTCTTGTTGTTTTGTTTTTTAATTTCAACATTTTCCCTATAGATTTTTCTTTTTTTCTTTTCCTTATTCATTTTTCTAGTTTAAATATAATTTCCCATAGTTGCCTTTTTCAACAATTAGAATGTCATTTTTGCTAGTGCTTCTACCCCTATTATTTGGTTTCCCCCCCAATTTTATCCTGTAAAGTTTTCTGTTTGCTTGTTTTGGTTTGATTTATAGCATTTTTGCCTTTCTTCTCTACTTGGTGGAGGTTGGGTACTGTGTCTGAACAGGCTAGCAAAGAGCTGCTGACCTCAAGGGAACCACTCCACCCGGCACCCCCTGAGGTGTTAAGGTTGGATCAAAGTACCCTACTATACACTATATTGCTCTGTCTCCCTCTTTCTGTGCCCCTCTTCTTTTTGTCAATATTCCCTTTTACCACCCCCTTTTCTCTTTTTTCCTTTTTTTTTTCCTTTCTTTTTTTCCTTCTTGCTCTTCAATCTTCTCATCCTTCTGGTCCAGTACCAAAAGGACTCATCGAAACCCTGATCCAGAGGCATGGCAACTTAAAGAACAAGAGGAAGTAAAAGGAAAATTAGGTCAAGGAAACAGATAAAAGAAATCACTCATGAGGAAGAATCAGCAGAAAACTCCTGGCAACATGAAGAACCAGTCCAGAATAACCCCCACAAGGGACTGTGAGGTAGCTACTGCAGAGGATTCCACCTATAAAGAAATGTTAGGAATGACAGAAAGGGAATTTAGAATACAGATGATGAAAACAATGAAGGAAATGATGGAAACAATGAAGGAAACTGCTGATAAATTGGAAAATAACCAAAAGGAAATCCAAAAACAGAATCGAATAAGAGATGAACGATATGAAGAATGTAGAAAGGATATAGCAGAGCTGAAGGAACTGAAGCAGTCAATTAGGGAACTTAAATATACAATAGAAAGTATCAACAACAGGTTAGACCATGCAGAAGAAAGAATCTCAGAGGTAGAGGACAAAGTTCTTGAGATAACTCAAATAGTTAAAGAGGCAGAAAAGAAGAGAGAGAAGGCAGAACATTCACTGATAGAATTATGGGACTTTCTGAAGCGTTCAAACATACGAGTGATAGGTATCCCAGAAGGGGAAGAAGAATGCCCCAGGGGAATGGAAACCATACTAGAGAATAGTATAGATGAAAATTTCCCAAATACCACCTAAGATTCTGACACACTCCTTTCAGAGGGATATCGGACCCCAGGTCACCTCAACTGTAACCAAGCTTCTTCAAGACACATTGTGATGAACCTGTCCAAAGTCAAGACAAACGAAAAGATTCTTCAAGCTGCCAGGAGTAAGCTCCAGTTGACCTACAGGGGTAAATCCATCAGAGTGACTGCAGACTTCTCTAACGAAACTTTCCAAGCAAGAAGACAATGGTCGTGTACCTTTAATCTACTTAAACAGAACAATTTCCAGCCCAGAATTCTATATCCTGCTAAGTTAAGCCTTAAAATTGACAGAGAAATCAAATCATTTACTGATATACAAACATTGAGGAAATTTGCCACAAGACCAGCTCTACAGGAAATACTTTAACCTGTTCTACACACTAACCATCATAATGGATCAACACTAAAGTAAGAATTCAGAAATTAAAGAACAGAACCTAACTTCCACACTGATGCAGAAGATAAAACTAAGCAATGGACTCTCACAAAATAAGATGAATAGAACACTACCACACTTACCAATTATCTCAATAAATGTTAATGGCTTGAATTCCCCACTGAAGAGGCAGAGATTGGCTGACTGGACTAAAAAACACAAGTCATCCATTTGCTGTCTGTAGGAAACACACATAGCTTCAAAAGACAAATTAAAACTCTGAGTTAAGGGTTGGAAGACAATTTTTCAGGCAAATGGAATTCAGAAGAAAAGAGGAGTTGCAATCTTATTTTCAGATACATGTGGATTTAAAGCAATTAAAGTCAAAAAAGACAAAGATGGTCACTTTATATTGGTCAAAGGAAAAATACAACAAGAAGACATTTCAATTCTAAATATTTATGCACCCAATTTAAATGCTCCCAGATTTTTAAAACAGACCTTACTCAGTCTGAGCAATATGATATCCTATAAAACCATAATAACAGGGGACTTTAACACTCCTCTTACAGAGCTGGACAGATCCTCTAAACACAAATTAAACAAAGATATAAAGGACTTAAATGAGACCCTAGAACAACTGTGCTTGATAGATATGTATAGAACACTCCATCCCAAAGATAAAGAATATACATTCTTCTCACCACATCATGGAACATTCTCCAAAATTGATCACATCCTAGAACACAAAACAAACCTCAACAGAATCAAAAGAATTGAAATTTTACCTTGTATCTTCTCAGAACACAAGGCACTAAAGGTGGAACTCAACTCCAACAAAAATGTTCAACCCCACACAAAGGCATGGAAATTAAACAACCTTCTATAGAATGACAGATGGGTGCAGGAAGAAACAAAACAGGAAGTCACTAACTTCCTTGAGCATAACAACAATGATGACACAAGCTACCAAAACCTGTGGGATACTGCAAAAGCAGTTTTGAGAGGAAAATTTATCACTTTACATGGCTACATTCTAAAAACAGAAAGAGATCGCATCAACAAACTCACAAGCCATCTTATGGAATTGGAAAAAGAAGAACAATCTAAGCCTAAACCCAGTAGAAGAAAGGAAATCTTCAAAATTAAATCAGAGATCAATGAACTTGAAAATAAAAGAATCATTCAGAAAATTAATGAAACAAAGAGTTGGTTTTTTGAAAAAATAAATGAAATAGATAAACCTTTGGCCAGACTAACTAGAAATACAAAAGTAAAATCTCTAGTAACCTCAATCAGAAATGATAAAGGGGAAATAACAACTGATGCCACAGAGATCATCTCTGAAACTCTATGCCCAGAAATTTGACAATGTAAGGAAATGGATCAATATTTGGAATCACACCCTCTTCCTAGACTTAGCCAGGAAGAAATAGAGCTTCTGAACAGACCAATTCATACACTGAGATTCAAGAAAAAATAAAAAAGCTTCCAACAAAAAAATGTGCTGGTCCAGATGGCTTCACACCAGAATTCTATCAAAACTTCAAGGAAGAGCTTATTCCTGTACTGCAGAAATTATTCCAAAAAATTGAGGAGGAAGGAATCTTTCCCAACACATTCTATGAAGCAAACATTACCCTGATACAAAAACCAGGAAAAGACCTAACTAAAAAGGAGAATTTCAGACCAATTTCATTAATGAATACAGATGCAAAAATTCCCAACAAAATCCTAGGCAATAGATTACAGCTTATCATCAAAAAAGTCATACATCATGATCAAGTAGGTTTCATCCCAGGGATGCAAGGCTGGTTTAACATATGCAAATCCATAAACATTATCAACCAGAAGCAATAATAAAGACTATATTATCCTCTTAATAGATGCAGAAAAAGCATTTGATAAAATCCAGCATCCTTTTCTAATTAGAACACTGAAGAGTATAGGCATAGGTGGCACATTTCTGAAACTGATTGAAGCTATCTATGACAAACCCACAGCCTATATTTTATTGAATGGAGTAAAACTGAAAGCTTTACTCTTAGAACTAGAACCAGACAAGGTTGTCCTCTGTCACCATTACTTTTCAACATAGTGCTGGAAGTTCTAGCCAATACAATTAGGCATGACAAGGAAATAAAGGGAATCCAAATAGGAGCAGAGGAGGTCAAACTCTCCCTCTTTGCTGATGACATGATCTTATACTTAGAGAATCCCAAAGACTCAACCACAAGGCTCCTTGAAGTCATCAAAAAATATAGTAATGTCTCAGAACATAAAATCAATATCCACAAATCTGTTGCCTTTGTATATGCCAATAACAGTCGAGATGAGAGGCTAAAGACATAACTCCCTTCACCATAGCTTCAAGGAAAATGAAATACCTAGGAATATACCTAACAAAGGAGGTGAAGGACCTCTATAAAGATAATTATGAAATCCTCAGAAAGGAAACAGCAGAGGATATTAACAAATGGAAGAACATACCATGTTCATGGTTGGGAAGAATCAACATTGTTAAAATGTCTATACTTCCCATAGCAATCTACCTATTCAATTCCATTTCTATTAAACTACCAACATCATACTTTCAAGATTTGGAAAAAATGATTCTGCGTTATGTATGGAACCAGAAAAAAACCCATATAGCTAAGGCAATTCTTGGTAATAAAAATAAACCTGGGAGCATCACCATACCATATTTTAGGCTATACTACAAAGCCATAGTGGTCAATTCAGCATGGTACTGGCACAGAAATAGAGATACAGACATTTGGAATCAAACAGAAAACTAGAAAATGAAACTAACATCTTACAACCACCTAATCTTCGATAAACCTAACAATATCATACCTGGAGGGAAGAGTCCCTGTTCAATAAACGGTGCTGGGAGAACAGGATATCCACATGTAAAAGACTGAAACTGGACCCACACCTTTCTCCACTCACAAAAATTGATTCAAGATGGATAAAGGACATAAATTTAAGGTATGAAACAATAAAAGTCCTCAAAGAAAGCATGGGAAAAACATTGGAAGATATTGGTCTGGGGAAAGACTTCATGAAGAAGACTGCCGTGGCAATTAAAACAACAACAAAAATAAACAAATGGGACTTCATTAAACTGAAAAGCTTCTGTACGGCTAAGGAGACAACAACCAAAGCAAATAGACAACCTACATAATGGGAAAGGATATTTGCATATTTTGAATAAGACCACAGCTTGATAACTAGAATCTATAAAGAATTCAAATTAATCTACATGAAAAAAAGCCAACAATCCCATATATCAATAGGCAAGAGACATGAATAGAACCTTCTCTAAAGAAAACAGATGAATGGCTAAAAACATATGAAAAAATGCTCATCATCCCTATTTGTTAGAGAAATGCAAATCAAAACCACCCTGAGATACCATCTAACCCCAGTCAGAACGGCCCACATCACAAAATCTCAAAACTGCAGATGCTGGCGTGGATGTGGAGAGAAGGGAACACTTTTACACTGCTGGTGGGACTGCAAACTAGTACAACCTTTTTGGGAGGAAGTATGGACAAACCTCAAAGAACTCAAGCTAGACCTCCCACTTGATCCTGCAATCCTATTACTGGGCATCTACCCAGAAGGAAAAAAATCCTTTTATCATAAACACTAGACTGTTTATTGCAGCTCAATTTACAATCGTCAAAATGTGGAAACAGCCAAAATGCCCACCAACCCAGGAATGAATTAATAAGTCATGTTATATGTACACCATGGAATACTATTCAACTATTTTTTAAAAATGGAGACTTTACATCCTTTGTATTAACCTGGATGGAAGTGGAACACATTATTCTTAGTAAAGCATCACAAGAATGGAGAAGCATGAATCCTATGTACTCAATTTTGATACAAGGACAATTAAGGACGGGTGGGGGAAGGGGAGAGCAGAGAAAGAAAGAAGGAGGGAGGGGTGGGGGAAGGGGAGAGCAGAGAAAGAAAGAAGGAGGGAGGGGTGGGGGAAGGGGAGAGCAGACAGAGAAAGGAGGAGGGAGGGGTTGGGAAAGGAAGAGCAGAGAGAGGGAAGGAAGGAGGGGGTGGAACCTTGGTGTGTTCCACACCTTTTGGGGGCAAGACACAATTGTAAGAGGGACTTTACCTAAAAAATGCAATCAGTGTAACCTGATTGATTACTGACCCTGAGTGATTGAATATGTACCGGGAACCTACTTCTAAGTAGTTGGATAAACTCAACTAGTCATTTAATTTCTCTAAATTTCCATGTTATCACTTGTAAAAGAGTTACATGTTCTATAACATTCTTATTTTCTCTAAAATCCTAGGATTATTTTAGAGTTTCTTCTTTATTAAATGGTGGTTGGCTTATATGTCCTAGATGCTCTTGAAAAGATTTTAGAATTGAACTCCCTTCATGCTCCCAGAAACTAACATTTTTTCAAAGTCAAAGGTATTATGACCTCTTCATTCGATACCGGAAAGAAGGGTAGGGCAAATGGGCTAAGGACTAAAATAGACATTTCTCCAAAGAAAACATGCATATGGCCAATGGATATATAAAAAGATATCAGTAATCACCATGAAAATTGAAATAAAAACCATAATAAGATATCACTTCACACCTGCCAGGATGGATATTATCAAAAAGACAAAAGATAACAAGCATTGCCAAGGATGTAGAAAAGTTAGAACATTACGCACTGTTGGTAGAAAAACAAAATGGTGCAGCTGCTAAGGAAAACAATATTGAGGGTTCTCTAAAAACTAAAAATAGAATCACCGTTGGCTCCAGCAATTTTGCATTGGCTATTTATCTAAAATAATTGAAATCAATTCAATTTCAGGTTCTCAAAGAGATATCACACTCCCATGTTCATTGTAGTACTCTTCATAATAGCCAAGATATGAAAATAGCTTAAATGTCCTTTAACAGATAAATACATAAAGAAAATATAGTATATACATACATATGCTGGAATACTATCAGCTTTAAAAAAAAATAAGGAGATTCTATAATATCCAACAACACGGATGAACCTTGAGCACATTATGCTAAGTGAAGTAAGCCAGTCATAGGAAGACAAATACTACATGCTTCCACTTTCATGAAGTATCTAAAATAGACAAAGCATCATAAGATACGAATGGAATGGGGGTTTCCATGATACCAGGGAGACAGGAAATGAGAAGCTACTGACCAACGGCTATAAATTTTGACTCAAGATGAATAATAGTTGACAATAAGTCTAAAAAAATTTTAGAACTTGAAAATTTGTTAAGAGAATAGATCTCATGTTAAGTATTCTTACCACAATTATAAAATGAGATAAAGAGAAAGGCAATGCAATATACGTTTAAAAAGAGAAAGAAGGTCTTTGGTTTGAGTTTTCAGCTTATTCTCAAATACAAGGAAAGTGTTTCTCAGGTAATGATGTGAGTGTTATGATACTCATTTGCCAACCAGATTGGTTTTCTCCAAAGACCTACCCAGGCCTTAGATACATAGGTGAGTAGACAACAAGTTGTTACCCTAGAGACACCCCTACTCAGCTGCCTAGCTCTTTCCCAAGTCTTTCATGGGAATAAATTTGAGGATGATTTAGTAAGACCATAGCAGACAACAGTGTTTTGTTTTTTTTTAACCCCTGCAAAGAAAAAAGCAAAAACTTTTGTATGATAAACATATTTTTTTAATTTCTGTAAAATATGCTTCCAGATTTTATTAGCATTTAATTTGATCTTGGTGTATGTATTTTTTCCTCTCTCTTGGAGGCTTTTAATCTCTCAGGGTCAAGTACTTTCAGAGAGCTACAATCTCCCCCTTGTAATAAAAGACACGCCTCAGTAGAGGAAAAATGTTTGGTCAGGCCTTCTCCACTAAATAGGCATAACATCTTTGGAAAATTACAGAAAGATGTTCAAATGGTTCTCTTTTAAAAAAAAATTCTGTTATTTTCTATAATCACAGATATGAAATAAATTCATTTATGAACCCCCTAAAAAGGGGAAGGATTCAAGTAATAAAATTATACAGAGTTGGTCTCTATTTTTTGAAGAAAGAATAAATTTTTTTTTTTTTTTTTTGTAGAGACAGAGTCTCACTGTACCGCCCTCGGGTAGAGTGCCGTGGCGTCACAGGGCTCACAGCAACCTCTTAACTCTTGGGCTTACGGGATTCTCTTGCCTCAGCCTCCCGAGCAGCTGGGACTACAGGCGCCCGCCACAACGCCCGGCTATTTTTTGGTTGCAGTTTGGCCGGGGCTGGGTTTGAACCCGCCACCCTCGGCATATGGGGTTGGTGCCCTACTCACTGAGCCACAGGCACCGCCAATTTAATAAACAGGCAATCAGCTTGATGAATAAACTTGTATATTTGTGCTAGTCACAATTCTGGGGCTCACAAAGATACAAGCAACATCAGAGTCCCTGTTAGTTGATGGGAGTCTTTGTGCCACCCCCTCTATTTTTGTATATATTTGTGAATTTTCATTCTAGAAAATGGTATAATAGTACCCAGATTCTTATATTAAATGACTGTAAGAAAAGTGGTATGTGGGATCTCTACCTGTACTACATAATTATGTATTATGTAAGTATGGAATATACAGTATCTAAAATATAATACCCTTAACTGTACTCACTAGAAATGGCTCCAAGCACATCTGATTTCAAATAATAGGTCACTGAAGTCCTAGTGAATTCCTGACTTTGAAGACATTAATTCACAGTAAAGAAAAGAGAAAAGGAGGGAGAGGAGAAAAGTAAGACAAGATGAGAAAGAAGAGTCTACTCTAGGCTATGATGTGCTAGAGCCATGCTCTAATGGTGGAGTTAGAAATGATTAGAGAGAAATGAAATTTCCCTGATGCCAGCCTCCACCCCAAGACTTGCCTCATGTACATGATCTAGTTGCACCTTCATCTCCAGCAAAATGTTCCATTAAGGTTTTCTGACATGAGCCTCATTATCTTCCTGAAATCCAAAGAACTCAGTGGAATGATTCACTGTGATCTGGTTGAACACCACGGAAGAAAAAATTCACGTGTAAGACTACAAATGCCAATTGTCAGCCTAATTTGTATTATTCAAAGCCAAAAGAAAAAGACCTTTTGGCTCTTTACGTTTTTCTAGGGAAGTGATATTTCTATTTATTATTCATCTACTTCCAGGTTTCATGAAAAGTACTAAGGTTACCTGTCAAGCATTTTCATCTAATGAAAACTGACACATTGAAAATTAATAATATCAAATTGAAATACAGTGGAACCTATGTAAATTGACCCAAATTGACCCAAAGGACTGTAACGAACTGCTCAACATACAGAGGTGGTCAACATAAGGAACTTCCATTAAGTACATGTGGTGCATGTGTGGTCTATGAAAATTAGGTCAACTTAAAGAGGTGATCAGTGTAGGGAGGTGGTCAACTGTGGAGGTTCTATTGTATTTATTTAAAGACTGTCTGAAAAAAACGAAAAAAGAAAAAAATCAACATGAACTCTGATTTGACTTTAGATAGTCCTATCTATGGTGCTGGTTAATAAGTACTATTTATGAAGCCCACACCCATCCAAAATGAACACTTATATTTCATTATTGGTCAAAGAGTAAAAAGTTTCAGTTATTAAAGATGAATAAGTGCTGGAGGTCTAATATACAACACGCTGACCACAGTTAATAATAGCAAATTGTACACTTGAAATTTGCTAAGGGTAGATCTTAAATGGTCTTGCCACACACAAACATACAAAATAACTGTGTAAAGTGATGGATATGTTAATTAGTTTGATAGTGGTAGTCATTTCACAAGCAAACATGTATCAAAACATCCCATTCTATACCTTAACTATATGCAATATTTATTTGTCAATTCTATTTTAATAAAGATGGGGGAAAGATAATAAATGGAGTGAGTGCTTGACTCTTTTACATTGTAAAAATGAGTAGTAGTATTTTTCTAAAAGACTTCTCTATGTGCTCAAAATATTCAACTTACAAAAACTAATGTACACCTAACCTATCAAGAATAGATTTACTACATACACTATACAGACACATCACAAAATATAAGCTGCCACTGGCATGCTTATATACACAAGCTGCATCTGCACACACCATTTTCCATGGAAATTCATTTTTTTTCTTTGCAGTTTTTGGCCAGGGCTGGGTTTGAACCCACCACCTCCGGCATATGGGGATGGGACTGGCGCCCTCCCTGTTTGAGCCATAGGTGCCGCCCTCCACGGAAATTCTTTAAGTCACCTCCATTCAGTAGTTGACTGTGTAAGTGGTCAGGAAACTCTTGGAGAAAACCCAAAGCTTTGGGAATTGGAGAAGAGACATGAGATGTTTTCTTTTATGGCTGTCTTACTCAAAATTCATCAGCATGTTCATCTATTTTAGTTATAAAATAGCACTGAAAGGGTTGCCTGTCATATCTGCTACTTGTAAATCAACTACTCAGTTCTGTTTAAATAATAATAATAGCTATGATTGATTTAGTGCATTGCCAGGCTTCCAGCTCATAATGAATATGAAATATCTCATACACCTTCACAACATGCCTCGGCTGCTGGCGATATTATGACAAATGAGGAAACTGAAGCAGAGGTTATATAATTTGCCCAAGGTCATATAGCAGTAAACAGTGGAGCTGAGGTACGAACCCAGTTTGTCTCCAGAAGTCCCTTTAAACAGCACAGCCTCCTACTACCTGCCCACACCTATTGAATGAAATAGGAAGTCTTCAGTTGATCACTCAAAACTCTCCAAGCTTCACTTTCACTAACCCTTCCAGATTTATCTCTCACATTTCAGGTTTTCTCTATGTCGATCTCAGACTCCGGCCAAACTGGAACTGGCCATTTCTCCTTATACCTTGAGCTTTCTCTTTTTTTTTTAACTTTACTATTTCCTCAATATAAAAATGCAGTAGATAACATTACTATTAAAAAACATATATACAGACATATATAATATTATAGAGGCTAATATTTATTGATTAGTTACTATATGCTAAGAACTATATTAATCCACCTATATAAATATATCATGAATGCAATTATGTATAATAATTTACAGGTATCATTTAATTATAACTATATATTCTAATATGAATATATTATATATAATATAAATATAATTCTAATATAATTAGAATTATAACAATAAAAAATTATAATAATTTAGAGGTATTATTACTGTGATGACGAAACAAGGCCTTAGTGAGGTTAGGCATCACATCCAAAACCACCTAACTAATGACTGGTAGAGTCGACCTTAACCCAAGCCAAGAAGCAAGCTTTTAATTGTACACTCTGGGCTGCATCTATTCTGAATTCTAATTTTCATTATACTTATTTGATAGCAAGTTTAAATTTCTCTATTAAACTGTATGCTTCTTGGAACAAAGGCTGGATTTTGCAACTCTGTATCCCCCACAGTCCTAAGCACAATGTTTATGGAACTAAAGTATGTAAAGGCAAAGAATTCTAAAGTACAATTCAATTTTGTAGCTTCTGTGCTACAGATATCCCAGGAGTATTTCACCACCCTCCCCACATCCTTCTTCAAGCACTACCTCTGTTAAAGTGTGCATTATTTTTTCTTTTCCTTAGGTTAACCCAGAAGCAGACAATTGCAAAAAGAGCTGGAATGTAGTGGGGTCCTCTTCTGTCCAGCTCTGCCAGAAATAACCTCGAATAGAAATGGCTCACAGTTTCCTGCCCTGAGATGAGTACAATGGAAAGTGCTGTGATTGTAGTTTGTAGAACTTGTTGGAACCCACCATTAACCCAGACTTTTCAGAGATTGTAATGCATCTACCCTGTTTCCCCGAAAATAAGACCTACTTACAGGAAAGATAAGACGTCCCCTGAAAATAAGACCTAGCACATCTTTGGGAGCACACCTTAAAATAAGACACTGTCTTATTTTCAGGGAAACAGGGTAGAGACTGCAAAATTGGATAAAAAAAAAAAAAAAGAGTTGAAAAAGAATACATTTCCTGAGAAATAACTTGTATCCCAGTTATATTACCAGTAGTCAGAGGCTGAAAAATACATATGTAAATTAAAGAAAGTTATTAAATATACCAGAGCCAGAAGATATTAATAAATCTGATTTTGGTTCTAAAAATGGGCAAAGACTTGAGTCAGCAAAATGTGAGACCACTTCTAATTTTATCTGACCCATTTGGTTCCATGCTGCTCTTCTGACAGGATCAGTGGCTACAGTATCGCCGAGATCTGGCACGGTATTTGGAAAGAACATCAGACTCAAAGTCAAGAGACATGGGTTCAAGGTCAGACTCTGTCACTTAAAATCAGAGTAACCTTGAGGAAGTTATATGGCCCTGTGAGCTTCTTCATTCATATAAGAGGGGTAGTCTAATCTATTGATTTAGTATAATTAATACGAGTATAAAATACTTTGCAAGTTGTAAGGTCTACAACATAAGCATCATTAATTAATCAATGGCGTCAAAATAGTAGCCAACATTAAGATAACATTTGACTCTTTAAATTTTTATTATAAGGAAGACTAAGTCTTTCTCTCTCCATTGCCTCCATTTCTTTCTATCCTCATTCACTTATTTAACAAATATTTACTGAGTGCCTAATATGTGCCAGATACTGTACTAGATTCTGGGAATCTAGATTCTGGCAAACTCATCAGTTAAGATGCCTTGTGGGGGTGGGAGGGAGAGGAGACAATCAATAAATGTGCAAATAAATCAATGAGTAATTTCAGAGGATAAGAAGTGTTATGAAGATAATTATAATAATTACAAGAGAGCTTTCTGAGGAGTTAACACATTGGTTACAATCTGAATAATCACGAGAAGGCTGTGGTACAGAAAAAAAATAAATAAATTGGGAAGAGTATTACAGAAAGTGGGAATGGTAACTCCAAGTCCTTAAACCAAAATGATCTTGCCATGTTTAAGGAACAGAAATAAGGTCCATGTAGCATAAAAAAAAAAATAAATAAAGAGTAAGGTGCATCAAGGTAAGTGGAACAGGTAGATAATACACATATCTGAAGGATGTCAGAGGCTGTGGCAAAGAATTTGGATTTTATGTTAAATAGAATGAGAAGCCATCCAATAGTTTTTTTTTTTTGTTTTGTTTTGTTTTTTTGTGGGTTTTTTTTTTTTTTGGCCGGGGCTGGGTTTGAACCCGCCACCTCCGGCGTATGAGACCGGCGCCCTACTCCTTGAGCCACAGGCGCCACCCACCATCTGATAGTTTTAAGGAGAGAGTGACTTAATATAATTTGGTCAGAATCTTGGCTAAAATCAAGGTAAGAGATAGTTTTTGCTAATATTTTCACACTGAATTTCTCACTAAGAGAAGCAGGTAATATTTAGCTTTACAAAGGTTCTTTCACAGTGCAGATTAACAGGCATCGCAAACTCAACATGTCCAGAACAGATTTCTCCCTAACTTTACTCCTCCACAGCCCTCTCTCTTTCAAAACAGTGGTTATATGCTTCCAGTTTTCAGACAAAAACCACGAAGGCATCCTTGACTCATGCAATTCATCAGCAAAGCCTGAGGCCGTTTCTTGCCTTCTCCACTACTGTTACCAGGGCCAGAGTTCTACTCATCCCCTGCCTGAATGATGGGAATTGCTTCCTGACTGGTCCCAGCTTTCAGCCTTGTCTCTTTTCAGCATCTTTTCAACACAGCTACCAGTCGGAGCTTGCTAAAATGCAGGTCAGATGATGCTATGACTCTGCCCAAAAACGTCTATCAGTCTCCCTCTCAGAGTCAACATCAAATTCCTCACAAGACCCTCTGAGGCTGGACAGGATCCAGCCTACTTTCTGCCCTGCCCCTGTGTCCTGCCATTTGTCCTCTCGCTTTGCCACACCCCCACTGGCATTCTTGTTTCTTGGACACTCACTCCCACTTCCACCTCAGACCTTTGTTCTTCCTGGTTCTTCCACATGACATGCATTCTACAGGTATCCATAAGGATGTCTCTCTTGCCTAATTTAATATTTTACTGAAATTCCATCTTCTCTCTGAGGTCATCGTTGGTAGCCCTCTCTGAAATGGCACCACTGCCCCTGACTCTCAAGTTTTTCCTTTCAGCTTCTGCAAGGCACTTACCCACAACTTCCAAACCATGTTATAATTATCTGGCCCACTGTTTAATTCCCCAAACTAGAATATATGCTCCATAAGGGCAAGTTTACCTGTTTTATTTATTGCCATATTCCTACTGTCACATAATAGGAGCTCAACAAATATTTACGACATAAACCACTCTGAGATATCATCTGACTCCAGTAAGATTAGCCCATATCATGAAATTCCGACACAACAGATGTTGACGTGGATAGTGTGAAAAGGGAGCACTTTTACAGTGCTGGTGAGAATGCAAGCTAATATGGCCTTTTTGGAAAGAAGTTTGGAGAATACTCAAGGAACTAAAAGTAGACCTACCATTCCAATCCTGCAATTCCTCTGCTAGGTATAAACCCAGATGATCAAAAATCATTTTTCAACAAAGACATTCACACCAGAACGTTTATTCCAGCCCACTTCATGATTGTCAAGTCATGAAAGCAGCCCAAGTACCATCTGCCCATGAATGGACTAACAAATTGTGATATATATATATATGTATATATATATATATATATACACACACACACATACCATGGAATACTATGCAGCCTTAAAAAAGATGGAGACTCTACGCCTTTTATGTTTACATGGATGGAACCAAAACACATATTCTTTTTAGTAAAGTATCTCAAGAATGGGGGGGGAAAGTAGCCAATGTACTCAATACCATCGTGAAACCAATATATAATCACCTACACATTCATAAGCATGATAAAACACAACTACAGTCCAGAAAGAAGGAGAGAAAAGGAGAGAGAGGGGAGGGGAAGGTGGAAGGTTTAAGGAGAGAGGGTGTTGGGTAGGACCTCACCTATTGTGTACAATGCAATGGTACATTACAAAACTTTTTGAGTACAAATGTCTTAACACAACAAATAAGTGAGGAGATGATTATGTTAATCAGTTTTATGTAAGCACTCCACATTATATATCAAATCAGCACATTTTGCCCCATAAATGTACACAGTTATGATTTAATAAAACAAGAAAGAAAGAAAGAAAGAAAGAAAGAAAGAAAGAAAGAAAGAAAGAAAGAAAGAAAGAAAGAAAGAAAGAAAGAAAGAAAGAAAGAAAGAAAGAAAGAAAGAAAGAAAGAAAGAAAGAAAGAAAGAAAGAAAGAAAGAAAGAAAGAAAGAAAGAAAGAAAGAAAGAAAGAAAGAAAGAAAGAAAGAAAGAAAGAAAGAAAGAAAGAAAGAAAGAAAGAAAGAAAGAAAGAAAGAAAGAAAATCTGAAATTCACAGCCCTCCTCCTAATGTCAATGTCACTGAGTATGGATGGAGCCCCACGTGTTCACCAAGTGTTTTTTGCAGGGACAAGCAGTGAATAGAAAAGCTGGTAGGAAGATTAGGAGAGAAGTGGGAGGAAGTGCTGACAGAGAGAGACACCCTGAGATGCTCACTGATGGCAACACTGACTTGGTAGGAAGATAAATATTCCATAAAGACCTCCAGAACGTGTGTTCATAACCAGTGGTACTGGCTTACTTACTTTTCCAGTAATGTACTAAATAAAAATTACCTTGTAATAATAATAATAATAATACAGGGTTGCTATTGTAATAATAGCAATCATGATTATGGTCATATCAGTTAGCTATAATTTACTGAAAATTGTTCCTGTTACTACCGATCCTTAACCATCCTACAACTGGCTTAAAACAGATTCTATGAGTCAAAGGTATAGTGGGGATAGTTTTTCTGTGCTCCTTGATATCTGAAGCAACAACTGGGAAGACTTTGATTGCTAGAGACTCATTTATAGGTCTCTTCATTGACACCTCTGGCAATCAGTGCAGGCTGTTACGCCAGGATCTCAACTGGAGCTGCTAACCAAGCCTCCGCGTGGCCTGTGTGTCTGGGTTCCCTCAGGGTGATCAGACTTCCCACAGGCAAGCTCAGGACTCTGAGTGGAAGAGTCCCAGCAAACAAAGCACAAGTTCCAGTGTCTTTTACAACCCAGGCTTGGGATCCACACCATTACCATGTATGTCATACTCTGTAGTCAAAGCAGTTACTGCAAATAACAGAAGAAATAAGCCCTAACCTGTGATGCCAGGGTATTTGGTCACACTGTGAAAGAACATAGAGAATGGGAGACATTGGTCGCAGCCATCTTTGGAAAACATAATTTCACAGAACCTAGGATAAGTACTTTATATAATAACCTAATTTAATTCTCACAATACCCCCATAAGATAGGATTATCTGGAAGGCAGAGTAAAAGGAGAATGAAATGAAGAAAAGCTAAATGATTCACTCAAGATCACAATGTTCATATTTGGTATTGTGAAGAGCCAAGTCAATGCATTATTGACTCCAGAGTTCATGCTATTCCTACTAAATCTTCCCTGTGGCAGAGGAGGAAATACTAGGTAGACTCAATAAACAACATGACGTGGGAGTTGGGGGAGTGACACAGAAATCAGAGAGCCTGGAAAGAGGGGATGAGTAGGAAAATAAAAAGAACAAGAAAATTACTAAAGGCTAGAGCATTAGGACAGTACCTGGTTAGCATTAAATTGCCATATTTAGTAATTTTAGTGTTTTATTTGAGGGGATGTGAAGATAACATAGACAATATTCTTTACCCACTTCCTCCTAATACAAAACAAATATTTAAAAATTTAATTAAAAATCACATATCATCAAAATTCCATGTTACCTGTTTTATTCCATTAAATTTTAAATATTTTGAAAGAAGAAATTTGTTTAGATATTCCAAATATTTTGCTCTTTAAATGAATGTTTAGGAGATATAACTCAAAGCCAAATTTACCTTGTTTTTGGCCTAATGACTTCTGCAAAACAGCCTCCATTTATTCACTGAACAAATGCACAGTCTGATGATTTTTTAATGCTATCTGGAATTACATTCATTTCCTTTTTGATAATGTACTCCTAGAGAAAAACTTACAAACCCTGCCCTGTATTGAATTCACATTAAATTATTCTCCTTTGTGTGCATAATGATAGAAAATAGGGGACTCAGCTAGCTGATGTAAAGCCTGATGAAGACAGCTCTCTGCCAAACATCACCTGATCTCTGTGACATCCTTCCTCATGATATCATTGACATGTGCCCTTCAAGGTTTCACCATTGTCCTTGGGATAAAGATCAGAATCCCTACCATGACTCACAAAGGCCTGCAGGGTATGAACCCTGCATGGTTCTCAATGCAACTGTACCCCATTACCTCTTTGCTCCCTGATTTCCAGCATAAGGATGGTGATATGTCAAAGAAATATAGTAACCAACCTAAATAGCTACCAATGGCTAAAACTAGAGCAACTTGAGTTACATTATAACTCAAAGTATAAATGTCCACAGCATACATAAGTGATTAAATAAAGAAATAATCAGGGAAGAGGAGATAAATTTCCCATGAAGAAGAATTTTCAATACTTTATATAGAGGAAGAGAATAATTCCCTACTCCTTCACATGGACTATGTATTGTAACTTCTTCCCAAAGAGCGTAGCATGGAAAGGGAAAAAAAAGAGTAATTTCACACTGGAGAAACCTGATAACCATTACCTCTGTCAAATGGTCAAGGTGAATGTCAGAAGTGAGGTCATTTTATTATAATTTGTACCCTTGACATGATATGACAAAAATAGCACTTTACCTCTTCACTCTGTCTCCCAAAAGCCCATAAACCCAGTCTCATCATGAGAAAAACATCAGCCAAGTGGAGCCTAAGGAGACAAGACAATTAATTGTAATATGTTATCTTGTATAGGATCCTGGTATATAAAAAGGACAGTAGGTAAAAAACTAATAACTTATGACTTTAGTTAATAATAATTGCTATGGTTTGGATGTTTGTCTGCTCTAAACCTCATACTGAAACTTGATCTCAATGTTAAAGGGATTCCTAGTAGGAGCTGTCTGGGTCATGGGACAGATCCCTCATGAATGCCCTTTCTGGGGGCGGGGTGACTTCTCACTCTATTACTTCCTGTATAGAGCTGGTTTTAAAAAGAGCCTGCTATCTCCCCACCCCTGGCTTCCCCTCTTGCCATGTTGTCTCTGCACATGCCAGTTCCTCTTTGCCTTCCACCGAGTGGAAGCAGCCTGAGGCCTTCAACAGATTCAGATACCCAATCATGAATTTTCCAAGCAGCAGAATCACGAGTCAAATAAACCTTTTTTTAAATTTATAAATGACCCAGCCCATGGGCGGTGCCTGTGGCTCAAGGAGTAGGGCACCGGTCCCATATGCTGGAGGTGGTGGGTTCAAACCCAGCCCCGGCCAAAAAATAAATAAATAAATAAATAAATAAATAAATAAAATAAATGACCCAGCCTCAGGTATTTCTTCAGAGCAAAGCAAAGTTGACTAAGGCAATGATGTACAGATATTGGTTTATTAATAAAAATTGACTATATAAAATAATTGTAATGTCTATTGAAATTTAAAATGCGTGTAGAATTGAAATAAGTGACAATAATAACATATTACTTGGGAAACTGTCAAAAGTGTCCTCCCACGGGAAAAGAATATATGATTCTTTATGGTTTGTATAATTTTTCTAATATTAATAATAATACTTTATTACTGTATGGTGATATGACTTATTATTTTCTATAAAAAACCACCTGATAAGAATTACATCTTTTTAAGTACAATACTAACATGACTTCAGTCTATAAACCAGAATGTCAGTAAATGGTCCCTTGATCATGAAGGAACTCCTAGTCTTAGAAGTCCAAACAATGTGTCTTGTTTTTAATATCTCTCAGTATTTACAATAGCAAGCTTATAAAACACATTGCAAAAAGTCTTCCTTTAAAAAAAAGGCTCTTTAAGTTGCCAGCTCTACTTCTGAATTTATAAATTTCAATTTACAAACAACTTTTAGAAAGTGGGAAAAGTAGGGTACCCTTGTACTCTGTCCCTTTCAATGTAGAATGGGAGTCTTCAATTCTCAACCACAAAGTGATTATTGCCATATCATATCACAGAGGTGGTACCAGTTAAATGAAGCAAGACGTTGAAATGAGATTCTTTTCATGTTTCATAGAACACAGGGATTTGTGTTTTTTTTTCCCCTGGGGTGTAACGATTGAGTATAATATTTCAATCATATTTGAAAGAACATGAGTTAATATTTCATAGTTACTTAATCCACTGATCGTAATGCAAATGTTCAAATATTTATGTTTCAGAGGCAAAACATGGTGCCCTAAATTATCATATTATACTCTCTTTTGTCACTGACTTGTGATTCATTTCAGATCAGGTAGCCAGAAAATCACCGTATTCAACAAAGAAGCAATAGCAATAAAGTCTTTATACTCTTCATACTTTCATATTTATTCACACACAAGACTTACTTGCCTCCTTGCACAAGACTAAAATATCCACCAAAGTCAGTGATTAAGGGATTAGTATAAAAATAGTATGCCTTTAATTGATCTCATTACAATTTTTAGTCTGCATTATATATAAAATTCAAAGGCTCTTGTGAGAAAAGTGCTTCTACTGTAATGTCCTGTTATTCCCAGACATGATGAGCACCCTGAGTATGAACTTTCCACCTCACGCATAATGAAAGCTGTATGTTTCAACCTGGTCCTTGAATGCCCCTGAAAAATGTTTGGTGAGCATGGGTCAGGTCAGAGAGGAATTGCATTATGTGGGATGCTTTTTACTTTCTTAGTGCCCTTCTTTCCAGCATCACAATCCCCAGACTATCCAAGTGGAAAGTCAGATACAGACCAGAGCTCGAGACCCTACAAGTAAATTTCAAAGTTAAGAAGAGGACATCAGGTACCATGTACGACTGAACAGAGGAGTTCTGTCCTGTTCTACTTTGTAGCTGCTTCAAAGTGCAGGGGATAAGACACAGGGAGGGGAGCTCACCACCTCCCACTTCAATTCCGGCACTCCAGCCCAATTCTTGTTCTCTTCAGAGACACATTTCTTCTTTTATCTCCCCACTAGTACCCCCTGATATGACACAGTGAGAAAAGGAGACCTCCCTGGTCTCCTTTTCAATAATGCATAATCTCAACCTAATCCTGAAAATACATCAGACAAACCCAAACGGAAAAAAATGTTAGGAAAAAATAACTTGGCAGTGCCCATAGCTCAGTAGGTAGGGTGCCGGCCACATACACTGAGGCTGGCAGGTTCAAACCCGGCCAGGGCCTGGTAAACAACAATGACAACTGCAACAACAACAAAAAAATAGCCAGGCATTGTGGTGGGTGCCTGTAGTCCCAGCTACTTGGGAGGCTGAGAGACAAGAGAATTGCCTGAGCCCACAAGTTTGAGCTTGCTGTGAGCTGTGATACCAGGCCACTCTACCGAGAGTGACATAGTGAGACTCTGTCTCAAAAAAAGAGAGGAGAGAAGAGAGGAGCAAGGAAAGTAAAGGAAAATAAAAGAAAAAAAAACTTACCAATACTCTTCAAAAGTGTCAGGGTCCTGACAGACAAGGAGAGACCAGGAGACTGTCACACATTGGAGGGGACTAATGAGACAGGATGACTACATGAAATGTGAAAATTGACAGGATCCTCTAACAGAGAAAGGAAGTTGGTGTGAAATTGGCAAAATCCAAGTTCTATAATTTAGCTAACCTATACTAAGGTTAACTTCTTAGTTTGAGTAAATGTTTTATGGTTATGTCAAATGTTAATATAAGAAGAGGTTGGATAAAGCTATACAGGGATGTTCTGGGTTTTTTTTAGCTTTTTTTAGCTTTCTACTAAATTTACAGTATTTCAAAATTTTAAAAATTAATTGTTAAAAATACAAAGCCAAAAAAATGAAGGAATGAGAGAAAGGAAGATTTAATTTAAAGAGATACTTGAAATGTTTCAAACATTCTGATTAATTCCTCAGTAGATCTGAGATGCTCACTTGTAAGCTGATACAAATAGAGCCTGAAAGTGGCACTATAACTGCTAATAATATGGCTAATAACATGGGCTTTAGACCCCAACGTATCTGGATTTGAAACCTGATTTTACCATTTATTAACCATGAATCTAGTGTCACATTACTTAATCTCTCTGAACTTTTAAGTTTCTCATATGTAAAATAGGTATGTTAATAGTACCAACTTCCATGGGTTGTTATGAGGACTAAATGCAGTAAGCTAGGTCAAAGTCTTAGCACCAGTCTGGCATATAGAAAATACTTACTAAATGGAAGCAATTACCCCCCAAACAGGCACTGTTTATTCTATAATCCCAAAGTCCATGCCTTCCCTCTCACTTGTAGAGATTAATAATCTCCATCATACTCAGCTTTATCCTAATCTTATCCATCCTTTGAGTGCCAGTGGAATGTCACTGCCCTCATATGTGCAATGTGATCTCTAATCTTTAATTTTACATAGGGTTTATGTATCGTATATTTATCATTAACTTATTTTATGTTTCGTAGTCATTTCTGCATCAGACTGTAAGATCCTTGATCACAAGAACAATCTCATTTCTTCTTATATTTTCTTTAATGTTAAGCACACAGTAGGCATCCAAAACGTCATGATTTTTAAGTGTTTCTAGGAAAATCTGGTGATCCCATAGATATGGTCATTAGGAATTTAGAGGCCTATCAAGCTAGGACTGAAAGAGATAAACATAGAAAAGCCCTATGAAGAAAAACTAGTCTGTTAGATCCTTGTCACTTCAAATGCAAACTCCATTGGAATCTTCACCACTGTCTCTGGAGTCTGTGCCACATGCTTTTGCCTTGTAAAGAAAACAATTTAAAACAAAACCTTCCCAGGACCTCCACAGACACATTTTTTTTTTTGGTTGAAATCTATCTTTCAGGGAACTGACCCAAAATTTTTTTTGTTGTTGTTGGGGATTCATTGAGGGTACAATAAGCCAGGTTACACTGATTGCAATTGTTAGGTAAAGTCCCTCTTGCAATCATGTCTTGACCCCATAAAGTGTGACACACACCAAGGCTCCACCCACTCCCTCCGTCCCTCTTTCTGCTTCCCCCCCATAACCTTAATTGTCATTAATTGTCCTCATATCAAAATCGAGTACATAGGATTCATGCTTCTCCATTCTTGTGATGCTTTAATAACCTCAAAATTCTAACAAAGATGCCCTTGTCACACACACCACCAGAAAGAACATGTTGTTTCTTCCAACGATTCCCTTACACAGCATTATGGTTTCCTAAGAGATTTTAATGTGTACTGCTTCAACTGATTCTTACAGAAACTCTGAGATGCTATCTGGAAAGCATTATTATCCACAGTTTGCAGATAAGACAACTGAGGTCCAGACGTACCAAAAATCACACAACTAATAATTTGAAATTTAGGGCTCTTCTCTCATTCAGCAAGTGTTTATTATCGCATTTACTGAGTAGGCTTCCCCTGTATGCTGTCTCCGCTCACATATCTGTTCCTATCAAAAGCACCGTGCTAATCATAAAGGATGGTAATCATCTACCTCTTTGTCTTCTGCCCTGGACTATGAGCTCCTTACAGGCAAGTCTCCTGCTTGTCCTAGTGTCCCTTGCGCCTAGCACCAAGTAGGTGCTTAGTAAGCATTTGTGAGATAGATAAATGGGGGTAACTAAAATAAAGGATGCTAAAGGATGTGCCAAAGAGCTCAGATGAATTGCTTTAGATAAATGCAACTTATATCATCCCTTTTCCAGATCGTAGCACCTTATTACCCAGATCTTCCCAACAAGGAGTATAGTGATGGAAGAGATTAACACACTGTATTCTTGGAGAAGGATCAAGGATTATATTAAGATAAATCTGCAAGATAAGGTGGTCATGAAGGCCCATGAGATGAAGCCTCATTACCCTCATAGTCTCCAGGTAAAGGAGTTTATCTGGACAAGTTTCAATCCTGATTCTGTCACACTCTCTAGGGGCAACTCTCACTTCTGCTAAAGCAAAGTATAGAGGTGACAAGCTTTGACTTAGCAAATGAAAGGGAACTAAAGCTTCTGCATGAAAGTGTGAGGAGCTCATTGACCATCAGGGTGATGAAGACTGGAATAGAGTCCCAGAGACATGGAGGTCAGTCCCTGGAAATCTTCAAGGACACCATGGAAACCTGTCTGAAACACTTTCCCTCCTGAGCCTTCTTCATCAGTAGGATCCTATGATCATCTACTTCCCTCATACTGTAAATCCAAAATCAACATCTCACCGTTGGCTCCCACCTTCATTATTGCAACAATATCCCCTCCTTTTGATTCATAGCCATCTGCTTGCACAAGCCCCACCATCAGAATCAGAACTCTGAAATGTTTGCAGAACTTGAGGCTTTTCCGAAAGTTGGCAGAGGGTTTTATTCTCTACAGTGATGGCATCAATTTCCCCAAGTGGGAAGAATGCCAGTGACTAGTAACAGTATCTGATGCTAAGCAACAGGAGTGATTCCAGGGGAGTCTGGAAGAGCACCGCAGAGCCAGGTGAGGATGCGCTTCAACGTGACCTCAGATGGATCACTCAGCAGAGCCAGGTGAGGATGCACTTCAACGTGACCTCAGATGGATCACTCAGGTGAGGATGCGCTTCAGTGTGACCTCAGATGGATCACTCAGCAGAGCCAGGTGAGGATGCACTTCAATGTGACCTCAGATGAATCACTCAGCAGAGCCAGGTGAGGATGTGCTTCAATGTGACCTCAGATGGATCACTCAGCAGAGTCAGGTGAAGATGCACTTCAACGTGACCTCAGATGGATCACTCAGCTTCTCTGGGGTTGTGTTGTTTGGTCATCGCCAAAGTGACCATGTGCCTTCCAGATCCTGGATGCTAAGTTCTGCTGTGTGACTGACAACTTATACAGGGGGAAGGGACATACAACATCGGGACAACCATAAACCTTTTCCTTTCAGGCTAATCACCGGAGTGAAGAGTGGTCTGTTTTTTTAGCTTTTGTTGTTTGGGTATTTTTTACTTCTTATTTTTTCTCCTATTCCAGAAACAGTGGAAAGTAAACGTAATAAGTTTAGTAGAGAAACTATATATTAATTAAAATCAAAGACCTTTTCTACAAAAGGATGAGGAATAAGAGAAACCATTTATAATCACTAGAAAAACAAAAGTCACCAAAGAAAAGTAAAGTCATTTATGTTTAACCTGCTCTAAATAAAAATAACTAACCAATAAGTTCACTGTTTGGACCATCTGCCTCTGATAAGCATAAGTTTAAATTCTGGCACCATCTGTTCAACTGGAATTTGATACTGTATCAATATGCCAAATCACAATTACGATAGCAAGGACAGCAGCCTCCTGGCTTATGATCTAAACAGCAACCATTCTTTAATAGGATGAGAAATCAGAGCCAAGTCAACTTTGGCTGAAAATTGTTTCAGTGCTTGATGTTCACCTGATTAAAACCAAATAGTGGCATGAAACTTGCAAAGCCACAAGCAACCAGATTTTCCAATAGATCCCATTCTACCTAGGGATCCAGAATGCCCAAGAACCTAGGAGTTGTGGCATGTCCAATGAAGGTAGAGAATTAAAGCAGAGATTTTATAATATAGTACTTTATATGTAGTTTCATTCATCTAGGGCACAATCACTGGTACCTAAACAACCACTTGACCTACCAGTGTGTATTAGTTATGGGGCATTTTTCAGTTGGGAAGTAGACAAACCATTAAAATATAGTGCTAAGATAGTCATTGCTGATATCCTTAAATTCTAAGTCTTTCAAGATCACCTTTCCAAAGCCCTTACTTTACAAATAAATGAATCAAGGCCTACAGGTCAAGAAGGTTTCCCAGGCCAGCATCCAGTTAGTAGCAGGACAAATCTCCCTTCTCCCAGACCAGGGCTTCCTCTAGGATGCCTCCCCAGAGTTCCAGCACTAAACACATTTGCACAGATTTTCTTTGCTTTGCCACATAAATTGATTTTCAAGCCACTCAGTCTGGTGTCTTTTCTAAATTGCCCTGCCTAACTTGCTCTTTTTTTTTTTTTTTTTTGCAGCTTTTTGGCCAGGGCTGGGTTTGAACCCGCCACCTCTGGCATAGGGGTCAGCACCCTAGTCCTCTAAGCCACAGGCGCTACCCCTACCTTGCTCTTTTAAAAGCAAATTTCTCTGAGAGGAAACCTTGCATAATCTTCGGTTTATGTCGCACAGTAGGAGTTGTACATATTTTATATTACCTGTGTATTACTATGGGAGACCTATGCCCATGATTTTTAGGTAAGCGTGATTGGTAATAAGGTCTCTTCTATCCATTGTTATAGATGTAGCAGATTACCTACCAATTGCATACAATTCTGTGGAACCATGCCTCGCAAGTTCCATGCTGTTCCTTCTACCTGGACAACATTCTCATTGTTCCAAACTCCACTTCACCAGGCCAATTCCTGCTCAATTATGGGGACAAGACATGATTGCAAGAGGGACTTTACCTAACAATTGCAATCAGTGTAACCTGGCTTATTGTACCCTCAATGAATCCCCAACAATAAAAAAAAAAAAAGTTTAAAAAAAAAAAGAAAGAAAGTCTAACTCAAGTCGCAAGAGCTTTTCCTAACCTCACCCAATAAACAGGATTTTTTTCGTCTGCATTTTATTTTTTCTCTCAGACTCAGAACTTATTATCTAATAATTATTTGCATATGAGTTTGGGTTCACACTAGACTATCAGCACCCAATGGGAAGAAAAATAAGATTCTATGCATCTTTGGCATCTAACAGTGACTGACGCTTGAGAGGACCCTGGTATAGCTGTGTTGTCTAATGATGTCAATGCTATAACAGAATCTTTGCCAAGATCTAGGCCATTTTTTTCTAGTTCTCCATATGCTGCCAATGGCCATTTGATATAGAAATTATCATAGTCAATAAGTATCACATCAACACCCCTGAAGTATACATTGTCATGAGATTTGGGAGAACAGAGAAGAAATAAAAACATTCACATATGCAAGTTATTTAAATTCTTTTGGTAGGTTTTGTTTCCTTTAAAATAAGAATCAGATATTAGGGCGGCGCCTGTGGCTCAGTGAGTAGGGCACTGGCCCCATATACTGAGGGTGGTGAGTTCAAACCCGACTCCGGCCAAACTGCAACAAAAAATAGCCGGGTATTGTGACAGGTGCCTGTAGTCCCGGCTATTCAGGAGGCTGAGGCAAGAGAATCGCCTAAGCCCAAGAACTGGAGGTTGCTGTGAGCTGTGCGATGCCACAGCACACTACTGAGGGTGACAAAGTAAGACTCTGTCTCTTAAAAAAAAAAATAAAATAAAAAAGAATCGGATATTAAAGTGCTTGCAAATGGCATGAGCCTTATTCTCATAGGCACAAATTTTTAACAATTTCAAAAGATGTGCCTTAAATTTGATGAGGAATAGAGAACATTATAATTTCCTATCTAAAAAGCTTTTAAACACCCCTCATTTCTATAATAGTAATAATTTTTAAAACTAACATTTATTGAGGGCTCACTATGAGCCAGGTGCTTTGTTTTGAGCACTTTATATTCCTTATTTCTTTTTAACTTCTCAGCAGCTTCATAAAGTATATATTGTCATGATCTTCACTTTATAGATGAGGAAACTGAGGAATAGTATCAACAGTTCAAGTAACTTGTGGGTACAAGGTCAAACAAGGAGTACATGGTACAGTGAGAATGCGAACCCGGTCCTACGGACTCCACCTCCTGCTATAGTTAAATACTAACCATGGAAATGAGACGACATCAGTGAAGCCAGTGAAACTCCCCAGATTAAGGACAGAGAGAGCACTTTAGTCTCTCTTAGCTCAGCCTTGGGAGAGGCGTATAGAACCTCCAAAGAAATCGAAAGCATGAGACTTTAATGCATATCAATCAAGAGGAATGGCCTGTTAAAAGGTTGAAATCACTGAATCAGTAGACCATGTTTTGTGCATAAAAACAAGATTATCACCCATGCAAAATGATTCTCCCTAAAAGCATAAGCTGAAGACATTTTATTCCATCAGCTGGGTGTGCTTGTGCACTTTCACGGCGTACAAACTGAGCTAAGCTTTAGTGAGGCTAGTGTGTGTATTTCCCGGAAAGCATTTATTTATTGCATACTGGGTGGCTTTTAGCATTCATCTGGAAGAGAGAGAGAGTTAGTGCTGTATTTGTATATTCATCAGGAGAGAAAGGAAAAGACTGAGGTCCCTTCAGGGAGAGATTGGTTTCTGGCTCATCTCAGTAACTTGTTTTTAATCGTAGTAACTTCTGTCCACAGAAAAGGGCGGAATTGTGATATGTATGATATATATAGATACACACACGCATATATATTAATATTATATACATATGTATAATATGTAGATGCCATAGAACATATGGCTGACTTCTTTGTACAGTGTGTTATAGTTTACCGTATGTTTTCATATAGGACATCATCTTACATGAGGCCTATACCAACCAGGTAAGGTAGATATATTTGTTCCCATTTTTGAAAGAAAACCAGAGACTCAATTTTTCCAGTGACTCACAGAGCTGATAAATAGCACAAGTGGGGTATGAAACTCTCCTCTTCTGATTTCAGGTCCAGACTTTCCGTCCAGCGGCCACTGTGCTCCCCTGTCTTCGTGGTCTGAGTGAACTTGTTTACAGATTACTTCATTGCCTCCATGCCTCGATGCCTAAATAACTTGTGATTCCTGAGATAGCCAAGGCCTAGCTGGTAAACGCGATGCAACTTGACCAAGCCAAACTGAATTTTCAAAAAATGAGTGAATGTTTTACATATCACACTTCTCACCAAAGAGTTAAAATCTGAGCTTTCTCTTGTGGAAGGAGGCTGAAAGCACCAGCTTTTGAGATAGACATTCTGTGTCTTTTCCAAGTAGGAAGGTTTGAACAATTTGTCTTGACTTTTGAAATTTGGAACATCCAAAGGCAACATCAAAAACAAAAATATCTCATTTCCTTCCCATTACTGAGACTTGGCTGCTAATAACACAGCACCTGTTTGGCATCGGATGACTGGAAATGCAAACACTTCTGCACAAAAGCAAAATACAATAATTGAAGATTATATTCTTTACAATGGATCATCTCCTCCTGCTGTTATTTTTTTTTTCCTAACCAGAAAATACTACAATTGTATTTTAATCCTGGGAGAATTTTGTCTAGTAAATAGTGTGGTTTCCTAGGTGCAAAGCAGATACTGCAAAAATTAAATAGCAAATACTAATTACTGTTTTTTGATTCCTCCCTCTTCTCTTTCCCCTTCCCTGGGATTGACTGCCAAGGCAGGAGCAGATTTATCACAATCAGATAAAACCAACGCAATTCAAACACCTGGGCAATTCTGCCTTATCTTCCTAGGTAAGTTGGGCTCTTTTATATTCATTATCGGCCTTGTTTATGGAAGATCTAAACGGTCTAAAACAAGAGAAACTAGACTGTAACAATGGGTTCCATTTAAAGTCCAAATAATGTAACAGCACAGTCCCTTAAGTCTGGGACTGTGATGGACAGAACCTAAAGGCATCGCCACGAAACTCCTTGTCTTTTACAATAAAATACAACAAAAGGAGGGTGGGATGGGGAAAAAAAGAGCGCTGAGGAGAGCTGCTGTGCAAATCTCAGACATTTCTTTTCTTTCTTCTTCTTTCTCTTTTCCCCAGGCATAGCAAGAAAGTTCTTATGGGTAAGATTCCTTGCTGGTTATAAAACTCAAATGGAAACAGAGTTGACCTTGATGGTCTCAAGCCCTCACAATGTAGATTTCAGCATAATAAGGCAATCGATTAAAAATGATAAAATCAGAATTTCTGCTGGGATTAAAGGAAAATGACAAGGCTAACAGCCTTTGTATCAGGTTGCGCCTACAAGAACAACAATAAAAAAAGTTAACTCCCAGTTGTCATTACTCCTTTTATTTAACAGCTGATAAGGCTTTCTTTATGAGCCTTCAGACCCATTGAAGCTGAAAATATGTCAGGTACCTGTAAAGCAATTATCAAAATCTAAAGGACATAGTTCTACAATGATTGAAATTTCCCAATCTTGCATTAAAAAATAATCCTCTAATCTCAGAGTCTACTGACGAATCTATACAAGGAACAACATTAGGTTCCTATGTCACACTTTCCAAGACAGTAGCCATTAGCCACATGTGTTTATGGAAGATCTAAAAGGTCTAAAACAAGACAGTAGCCATTAGCCACGTGTGACTATTGAGCACTTGAACTGTGGCAGATGTGATTCCAAGAACTCGGTTCTATTTAATTTTAAAGATTTCAGTTTAAAAATTGAAGCAATGAAATATTTAGAAATAGGTTAAAGTAATATTTTTGATATATCAGGTTAAAATGTTTTATTCAAATTAATTCTACAGTTTCTTTTTCCTTTTTTTCATGTGGTTGCTATAAAATTTAAAATTATATACACGGCTCATTTTATGTTTCTATTAAATAGTACTGTCTAAAAACTGCAGAATCTACATTAGGAAGAGAATCTATCTTAGACCTTAAAAAAGAATCAACCTTAGACTTTATTAAAGTGTTTATTTACTAGAAAGAAAAAAAAAAATGTTTGGTATCTTGGCCTTCTGGCACCATGGCCAACATATCACATAGAGGTAGAAAGCCAAGGTCCTGGATAGCACATGTCCAAATCCCAGCTCGCCCTTTCGCCAGCTGCATGATCTGGGGCAAGTTACTTAGCCATTCTGAGCCCATTACTTTGTGTGTTGAGATAATGTATCTAACAAACTTAGCAAGTAAGTGCTGTAAGATATCAGCTATTACTATTGTTGCTGTCATTAATAGCTTTGTTATTTGAACATTATTAGGTGAATATCTGAAATTCAAACAAACTTAAGAAAAATTGTGATAGTAAAGAGAACATTTATAAATTTCCAACCGAATAGTGTCTCCTTTGGCAAACCATCGAGCAACAAGAACACTCAGATGTGAGAGTAGTTCCCTCTCCCCTCTTCTTAACGAAGAGTTAATGACGTGATTGAAAACCTTAGTTCTTTCTTGAGCGGTGCTTCCATTTCCAGAGCACAGGTAGAAGAAAGCAAAGGTGTAGCATAGACTGAGGACAGACCTTACCAGCTTTGCAGTTCAGCCTAATGCAAACCCTAACAGCCCTGTTCATGGACAGTGCTTCAGACGAACACCGTCTTGGCTCTTCTAACCAGCATCGCAGGAAGATAAGCCGTATGCTACGTGAGATGTGTTATCCTAGCCTCTATTGCTGAAGTCTAGTTCCGTCTAGCTGTGACACAGACAGGGAATAACAGTATTAGTATGAAATAGTTATTTAAGATAATATTTATGCATTAATTTGCCTTTCAACCTATATCCCCAATAGTATGTGAGTTTCACGAGAGGAGAAACCTCATTCACCCTGAATTCCAAGTACTTAAAACATACCTGCTAGGGAGTAGGTACTCGGCAAATATTTATCAAATAAATGAAAAAAGAGTCTTAATAAGGCATTCAGATAAAAGGAAAAATGTTATGAGACTGAGCCTAGACATGTGGACCCCAAGTTACACAGACATCACAAAGTGACAAGCATCAAACAACAGTGATGTGAATTTAGCCAACACTAACTCAGTAATGAAAAGAGATAATTTGAATGAAAATGAAATTGAAAACAGAAGACACAGAAGACAGGAATAGAAAGTTCTGTGGTTACTAGGTGCCCACAGGTTTCTCCAGCACCTAAGACAAAGTCCTGTCACTCAGCTTGTCACAATATAAGGCCCTCTATCCTCTGCTCTCTGTTCGGCCGTCCACACTGAGCCCTTGTCTCCTCCCTGCTCTCACCTTCCAGCCACAAGGTTCAGAGAACGGGCCGAGCCCAGCTTGATTCCCAGGCCTGGGCACCTGCTCATCCTTCTCCCTATCATGCTATTCCTAGTATTGTCTGCCTGACAAAATCCTTCTCATCCTGTACGACTCTGCTAAGAGTTGCTACCTCAAGGACCATCGCCCTAATCATTCCACAGAGAATTAAGTCTTTTCTATTTTTTCCCAATACCTTTATTACTTTTATGCTATAAAAATGAGCCAAGTTGGGTGGCGCCTGTGGCTCAAGGAGTAAGGCGCCAGTCCCATATGTCGGAGGTGGCAGGTTCAAACCAAGCCCCGGCCAAAAACCACAAAAAAAAAAAAAAAAAAAATGAGTCAAGTATTCACACATTATACATTCTGGAAATCATGTGTAAAGGTCTAGCTGAATAAATCAAATCATAGATGTATACTTTATATAACTGGCATTCCCAAATAAGAAAAAAAGATAGTATGCCTAATTACACCTGTCTTTCTAGACAATGTGTTTGAAATATACTTCCCATATTTTATACATTTTTAACTATGATTTTTCTTCTCTCCTAATTGAAAATTCACTCAACTGGCATAAGCCCAATGATATCCACTTAAAGCTAAGGATTTGCCTCTTTCAGCATGCCTAAGGATTTCCATCTGTGTCTCGATTATATTGAGTTTATGAGATATATGGTTCTCATCACCAATATTAGCACTTTCATTTTCTATTCTCTACTCATTTTTCACAAGATAATAAGGGCAAGATAAAAATAAAGTATTCAAATAATTATTCAAACATTTTTATATTGGCAAAGCTAATAATGTAGCTGGAGATGAATTCTCAACTGCGATTCTGTACATTTCATCTTTGTAGCCCTGGAACATGAAACAGTGTGGTGTCCTGCTGTTTAGTAGGTGATTAGTAAACCCATGAGGGATGGATAGATTTAGCAGACAAATGACATATGAAAATCCTCCAACCTCTTTTAATTGACCGTGGCAGAGAGGTAGCAAAGCATACCATACCCAAGCCATTATGCAGAGGAGAATCACAGATTCAAATCCCAGGCTACTATCCCCTAGGGTGGGGACACTTCGCCTTATTTATCAACTTCTTACCCACAATTCTCCTCTCTAAAATATAGAAAACAGAGTCATTAGGAAGATGAAATAATAAGGATTTTGGTCTTTTCAATACCTGTCTATGTGATCTTTGAGTATTTCCATCTTCTCCAAAAATCACATTCCCCTTTAGTCGTCCACCTTCATGGCCATACCTGTCATTTTAATTACTTGACCCTCCACAAACTCAGCTTCAAACAACCAGCATGTCTTCCTAGGTTTCCATCTCATTTCTTCCAGTTCTAGATTCCAACAACCTTTGACCCCACAGGGATCTTTAATCCATTGATCTTATACCTTTTCATTGTCCCTCATGTTCTTCATGTCCTAACTCAGTGGTTCTCAACCTTCCTAATGCCACAGCCAACACTAATACAGTTCCTGTGGGTCACAAACCATGGGTTGAAAACTGAATTTCTTACCTCACTTAAATTCAATGGCTAGTCATTGAAACAACTGTCGTGCATACCTCTTCAACTCTTTCACCTCAACTTGAGAAACTCCAGGCCTGCTAGTTAGGATCAAATGCGAGCCTGCTTTCCAACTGCCCCCACGCAACTGGACATGGCTGGAGAAAAAGCATGACCTTCCTGAATAATCTCACTTGTAATTTACAGACACTTACTTCAAGGGAGTCCTTCATGTCACTGGTCAATAATACATTTTCCTAGCTCATTCACTCTCCTATAGACCTGGATTACTATCATATTCTCTTTTTTCTCTTCAAATCTCAAATATTTCCTTCTCTGTATATGTACATATGTATGTATTTATACATACACTTTTTTGGTTTTTTTTTGAGACAGCACTTCACTCTATCACCCTGGGTAGAGTGCCATGGCATCATAACTCAAAATAACCTCAAACTCTTGGGCTTAAGTGATCCTCTTGCCTCAGCCTCCCAAGTAGCTGGGACTACAGGCATCTGCCACAACACCCAGCTATTTTTTCCATTTTTTAGAGATGGGGACTTGCTCTTGCTCAGGCTGATCCTGAACTCTTGAGTTCAGGCTATCCACTGGCCTTGCATCCTAGAGTGCTAGGATTACAAGCGGAGCCATCACACCTGGCTATACATATACCATTATCATATGTAGAATACCACATATCTACTATGTATCTATATTACATTCACATATCCTATTGATATAGATAAAATGACAAAGCCTATAACAAAGAATAAACTCTTTATGTACTCAACTCCATCCCTTCTTACATATCCAAGTATATCATTTCGGCAACCTCTCCCCTCTCTCCTGCATTGTTGATTTTCCTCTAACCATTGGATATTTCCTATAGGCATAAAAACATACTGTTTTTCTATCATCTTAAAAAAAGTCCTCTCACTTCCTGTTCTAATTTCTATATTTCACTTCATAGCAAAACTTCTTGAAAGTGCTGTCTACACTCATTTTTCCCAGTTGCTCTACCCCCATTCTCTCTTGAACATATTCTAATGAGGCGTGGGCCCTCACCAATTCATCAAAACTGCTGTTGCCAAAGTTATCAATGACCTCCATGTCGGTGTATCCAATGGGCATTGCTCTCCATCCTCAGAAAACTGACTCTTCCAGTGGCATGTGCCTTACTGCATCATTCACTCCTCCCTGAAGCATTTTGTCTTCCCTTTACTGCCAGGACACCCTGGTCCTCCTACCTCACTGGCCACTCCAGAGACTCCTTTGCAGGTTCCTCCTCACCCCACAAGATTAACTCTCCAGTGCTAAATCCTCAGTTCTGGAACCTACTTTCTGTTCTTACTGCATTGCTCCCCCAGTGTTGCCATTCAGTCTGTTGGATATAAACAGTTTGCATATGCTGATGACTCCCAAGTTCATATCTTAAGACTGAACCTCTCTTTCAATCACAGACCCATATATCTAACTCCCTATTATCCACGTAAACGTCTAACAAGCAACTCCAACTCCTCAGTCTCCCTTGTCTTGGTTAGTAGTAAGTCCATTCTTCAAGTCTCTTAAGCTATAAGTTTGTGAGTCATTCTTGACACTGTTCTTTCTCTCATATCACATACCCTGCAATTAGCGTATGCTAATGCCTCTACCTTCCAAAAAAATACCAAATTTGACCATTACCACCATTTACACTTCTGCTAACCTTACCTGAGCCATCTCCTTCTCACAACTAGATTATTCCAACAGTTATCTAATTGATAACCCTACTTCATCCTTTGATCCTGTCTGCTCTAAAAATAGCAGCCAGAGTTGAATACAATGGTTAATTTATTAAAATAGAAGTCAAATTTCCAATACCATTCAGTAGGAAGCTTTTGTAAATAGGCCAACTCGTGTCACTTACCTGCTCAAAACCTAAATGACCGCAGTCAATGTTACCTGGACTATCCTGACAAAGACCTGCAATTCCTGACACCACGTGACCTCCTGCCACCTCTCTTGACTTATTTTCTTCTACTCTACTGCCCCTTCCCAGCTCCAGCTACACTTGACACCCCCTAAGCTGCTTCTCCAGTTGACTCAGCACCCTCCAAACTCAGGGCCATGGTGTGTGCTTTTCCCTCTGCCTACAGATGCCCCGTAGTTTGAAACCTCATCTTCCACAAGCCTTTATTTAAATGCCACTATCTCAGTGAAGACCTCCCTGCCTAAAGTTCTAAACCCATCCTGCCTCATTCTCCATGGTGTTTATCTTCATATCTATGTGGCATAATTTACACATTACCTATCTTCGTTGTTTATTATCTATCTCTCCAGACACACATACACACAGATCTTAGGATATAAGCTCCTTAAAGCCAGAAAACAATGTTTGCTTTATTCCATGCTGCATACTCAGTGCCTAAGATGCCCTTTGACATATACTAGCTATTAGATAAAAACTGTTGAATAAATGAACAAAGCATAACATCCTTAGCACAAAGTCTGCAGAGATTAAGCCTCCTCCATTAATGTTAGCTGTTATGTATTCACATACAGATTTTATTTTTCTCAAACTCATCTCAGAATCACTCCAGGCTTAATCTTACGGTGAATAATCTAAAAAAGATTAAGAGTCATTTTCTTTAATGAACTCTTATATTTTACTTAGTATGCTCCATGGATTGTTCTAAAGTGCTGTAAAAACATGAGCTCATGGATAGGAAATATCTATACTCTGAATAATCCAATGTAATTTAGCAATTAGAAAACATCGAAGCCAGACAGACTTGACTAGAGTCTGAATCCTGACGTTATTAGTAAAATCAGCTGTGATCTTGGGTAAGGCGTTTATTGATCTCAGTTTTCACATCTATAAAATGGGACAAGTAATTCCTACTTCCTAATTGTTCTATGGAGAAATCATAGAGTTCTAAAGAGAAAACACAATAACATCTACAAAGCACTTATCACAATATCTGCTGGGTGATTTGCTATCAATTAGTGGCATCTATAATTCATTTTAGATAAAAGTTAACTGTTAAATAGAGAAAAAGCAAAAACCATAAGAAATGAGGAGGGAAAAGACTTATACTTCCTTATCTCTAGAGTTCTAGGATTTTCAGCAAGTTTCAAAAGAGAGAAGGATTAAAGAGGGTCAACTGGTTTTAAAACAAAAAATCAATTTTTCTTTTTAGTCTTTCAGTTGTAACCCTGCTGTTGTGATGACTAACCTTCTAAAATAATGGAAAACTGTTATTATTAACATAAAATACTTCTACCAAAATTAGGCTCTCAAATAACTGTCCCCAAATGCAAAACTGGGCAAGCCACTAAAAGAGAAGCTCATTTTCAGAATATTTGATGATTTAAAGAGATTTTCAAGTCAGTGAGAGTTCCATGCTTAACTATATCCTTCCTTTGGAGACCAATAATGCCCATCAGGGCACCCGATTTAATCTTACTTAAGAATACTTCTTTTAATGGACGTTAGAGACTTGGAAGGGTGTGGGTGAGGGATCAAAGATTACTCACTATAGCACAAGAATATGGGGAAAGGGCCAAGGGAGGGGAAGGGAGAGGGGAGGTTAAGGTGGAGAGAGTGTAATGGGTGGGGCCACACCTACGTGCATCTTAGAATGGGTACAGGCGAAACCTACTAAATGCAGAATATAAATGTCTACATACAATAACTAAGAAAATGCCATGAAGGCTACCTTGAACAGTTTGATGAGAATATTTCAGATTGTATATGAAACCAGCACATTGTACCCCTTGATTGCACTAATGTATACAGCTATGATTTAACAATAAAAAAAAAAAAAAAGATTACTCACTGGGTACAATGTACCTTATTTGGGTGATGGTTCCACCAAAAGCTCAGATTTCACCACTATGCAACATATCCTGTAATAAAACCACTCATCTCCGTCTTAGTACCAACTCCAGATCCAGAAACTATGAATATGCCTTTTTATTGTTCTAATTTTTTAAATATATAATTAATTCATTCCTGCTTAAGTATTTGGTGGAGTGGAAGACAAAGATAAATTCTCCCTACTCCATTTGAAATGTTTTAGATGGGGCGGTGCCTGTGGCTCAAAGAGTAGGGCACCGGTCCCATATGCCAGAGGTGGCGGGTTCAAACCTAGCCCTGGCCAAAATCCAAAAAAAAAGAAATGTTTTAGACTTCTTTTTTGTACGATGAAATTGTGTGCCTTTTCATATCTGTGGTACCTTGGAAATCAAATTCTTAAAAATAATGCTGTGTAGGAGTCTCTGGGAGAAGAGATTGTATCCCAGAAGTTCTGTGTGGGTAACTGAGGACAGATCTGCAGATTTCGACCCAATCTGGTTTAATTTTTTTAAAGCTGTCTCATGGGAAAATCGTGTTCATCAGACCTGAAATGTGAAAGGAAAATCAGTCATATTAAACACCTCTACCATCCACACGCCCTACTAGAGGTTTTGTGTGGGTTTCTCATTGAATCTGGTGAGGTGGTTTCCTTGAATAGCTGCTTTGGCAGTTTGAAAAAGGCAGCATTGCCATCCGTTATCCCTGCGGCGTGGCATGGCAGCGAAGAAATGTCAGAATTAGGGTCAGGGCAATTAGGGTTGGAATGACGCTTGTGCCAATTAATAGTTAACGTGGTGGTGATGTGGGGAGGAAGGGTTCTTGTAAAGTTCAGCTCCATCACCCACCCTTGCTCTCCATCAGCCCACCCTCACCCCCATTCTCACTATGAACCCATGACCTTTTCTTAAAGTAAAAGTCAGATGGATACGCCTAGGTTTCTTCCACATAGAAATCCTGAAGCAGCTCCTGACAGAGTGACTTTGAACAAGTGAAGCTTCTCTGAGCCTCAATTTATCACGGTAGCAGTTTTGTGAAGATTAAATGAGAAACATTTTACATGATTCACAGTGACACAGAATCCAATAAAAAATAGTTATGATTGTTGTTACAATCCCCAGATTTAAATATGTACCACCACATACCTATATTTTATTTCTATTTGAAGTCAGAAGGACTTTAGTAGCAAGTTAAGACAGCAATTATTTGATTACATTGCATCTGGTTGTTTTGAAGAAAACTTGTTTTTCCATAAAAGGAAGCAAATTACCAAGGCAAATTACAGACCATAAAAAATAGGAAAATATAGCTACGATAAAAAGAAAGTGTTCCTGCTGTTTTTATACAGAAGAATACGGCTGCTACGAGGGATTATTTGCAAACACCCCCAAAATAGATTTTTTGTTTACAATTAATTCTTCATGTCAGAATGGAAGGCACCATTTTAACCAGAGATTTTACCACAGTTCCGTAAGCTCTTTGGAGGAAAAATGCATTATATTGATCTAATAAAATAATATAGTAACCTTAGGTTTTATTCACAATATATAAAACAATTCCAAACTACTAGGTAGAAAGCATATAATTGTCAGTTATAGAAGTCATTTCCACCCCTGTTTCATTAGAAATAATTCCCATTGTATGTGTTGTTACAAAAAAAGTAAAGTACATAATTAAGGTACCATTCTCTGAAAGTTCCAAAAAATAGAAGAAAAATTAGTTTATTTTCCCCTCTTCAATTTTCTTAATAATGGCCTGCATGGAAGTCAAATGAAAACAGAATAAATAAAAACGAACACATCACTAAGAATCTGAACAAAAATGCAGAAAGCCTATTTTTTTCAAAAGAGAGAAATTCACCATTTCTTTAGAATACCTGGGTCAGGGCTTTCAGACATCTACACTGAGCCCTAGGTTTCCTGAAATTGCTCCAAACAACACCAGGAAAAAAGAAAGGCATCGGGAAGAGGGAGAAACAAATTAACCACACCCAGTTCCCCTTCCATCAGAACAGGGAAACTTGAAAGATTCTCTAGGTTGACTTCCGCCAAGGGCAGATTTCACTTAAAGCCTAACCAACTCAGAGAGAAAAAACTGAATCACAAATCTGGGGATTCCTCCCCTCCCTCCCCTGTCCATCGTGGATCGCTTTGATTTTATAAATCAAATTGGCATTTTGCCTAGTGTAAGAAATACCCTTCACACTCCCATCGTCCTTACAGTTTACAGGCCTTGAATAAGGGAATTTGTCTTACCCATTCAGCCATACCTGCACACCATAAGTGTACAATCATTCCTCCAGTAGAGGAGACCAAAATATACCCAACATGTCTCTGTGCACTACTCAGTCTTTTGAAAACATTGTGCTGGTGCTGCAGACCCAGCAAAACCCATCTGCGTGTCTTCAGCATTGATGCTTAATTGCTTTAGCAACTTGCTAAAAGAGCAGGTTTCACTCTCTCTGTCTCCTCGCAGCTGCCTGTCCAGAGACATTCCCTAGTGGTCCACTCAAGCTAAGAGAAAACCTATCTCAAAAGCAGACAATCAAGCAACACAGTCACTTCACATGTGTCAGATTATTTGCTCCTTGGTGTCCTATGAGGTAATTACGTAGGTCAACCATTCCTGTCCCACAGCTGAGGTACCGGAGGTTCCCAACTTACCAGAGTAACTTTCCCCACTCTTGCCTCCATCTCATTTCCTCTCTCTCAGGGTGTAAGTTACCCTTTTCTTTTTCCTCCCGTTCATTTCTACCTACAAATAGCCAGATGCTATATTTTATACAGTGGACCCTCCAGAGCTGAGCACCTCCCTACCTTGACCACATCTTTGAGTTGACCTAATTTTCATAGACGGACAAGCAGCACATGTACAAAGTTCCCTGGGTTGCCCACCTGCGTATGTTGTGCCAGTCCTCTGGGTGGTCAGCTTGCAGAGGTTCTACTGTGTACACGCACACACATCCCCACACATCGATACAGACCTACATGCACATCTACATGTCGGTCTGTGTGTGCATGGGAGGGAATTTGATTATAATTTCACATGGTGAGGTGGGGGAGATAGACTAAAAATAACCTACTGAGTGACCACTATGCACTAGGCATTGTACTGGGTGCTGAGGGGGTAAGAGAGCAGGAGAAATACATCTCCCGCACCCATGAAGCTTAAAAGTTTATGGGAGGGAAAGTTAGGGGTGAGAGAGTGGTGGGAGGGAGGGGAGAGAGAGAGAGAGAGTGCGCATTCCTGCAAAAGAAAATGCGAATAAACAAGTAAATCAGCAAATACACACACATGTGAAAAGTGCTGTGCTGGAAATAAACAGCTGCTGAATAGAGGTGACTAGGAAGGCATTAGCTGCGCCTGCTGAGATGGTGACTGAAGGCCCTTTCAAGGAAAACTTGTGAGAGCCTGGGGATGAGTAGGACTCAGAAAGGTGAGAGGTAGAAAAAAGAGTGTTTGGGGGGAGGACACAGCCCTGTAAAAGGGGGACCCAAAGCTTCTCTCAGGGCGGGGTCGCAAGGACAAAGCCAAAGTCATGCCAGTGCAGGGGAGTGACCTGAGGTGTAAAGACCTAGAACCCTGCCCTGGGAGGAGGTGATGGGACTGAGGCTTTTGTCCAAATAGATTTGATGCTGCTACTATGTTTGGTCACATTTTTAACTGTCTCTCAAGGGTGCCTCCAGGGTTAAAATTAAAAATCGAGTAAAATGGAGGCAAATCTCATTCATTTTACATTCTACATTCTCTTTGTTTAAAATGTGGTGCTATGAATTTATTCATTCACTCCACAAATGTTCATTGAGCATGTTCTGTATATTCAAGCCCTGTCGTAGTTGCTGGAAATTATTTGTGCATAAGACTGACAAGGCAAATCAGTAATAATTAAAAGTTAAAACAAATAATGACACAAACCATTTTGACAACTGTCATAAAAGGAGACTACAGACATAATTGTCAAGTACCCTTAAAATCAATAACTACCCATCTAGGCCATCATTTGGACTCTGATTTTGCTCAGACACTTTTAAAAGACAAAGATTTGAATGAAAAAGAGAGATGAAAAGTTAAAAAAGAATGATATTGGTTCCTGGCATAACTAAGTTCATTCACACACCTATCATTGAAAAAAATTTAAGTGAATGAGAAATGAAATGACTGTTAATAATCTTAAAGTTCTCCTAAGCCATACTAGGCTATAACCTTTCTGCCTCCATCTACAAGCTAGCATCTCAAAGTCAACATAGGCATTAAAGATTTAATCATTAGCATTTTTTCCTCTCTAAATATTAACATTCAATCAGGTTTAATTTCCTGACACCCAAGGTTCAGATTAGGAGTTACCTTACCATCCTCATACTGGTTTAAACTTCCCTATCACACTACAGAGTGTCCCAAAGTCACTCCTAAAGTCACCAGACACAGGGAAAATGGAAAACTGCAGCTAAGTGTACCTTTATTTATAAAATATTCATTACAAAATTTTATAAAATATTCCCTACATATTGGCCACCTCTTTGTAAAATTTTGTAATGAACATTTTGTAAATAAAGATACATTAATCTACTACCTTCCAATGTCCCTATGCACTGTGACTTTAGGGACACCCTGTACATTGAAATTTCCCATGTACTAGTCAAATGTATTCCTAAACCATATGCTTCATAGAACATTGACCATACATGTCTGTTCATGGGTGAATTCCCGGAACATCATGAAATCTTGGACACATTGTAGGTATTCATTAACTATTTCTAGAAGAAGTAGATGAGCCAGCCATTTTAAAGATGTCTAGGAACCTAACACACACAAAAGCAAAGGGCAGAGCAAGGTCACAGGACCTGGCATCTACTCATGTGACCATAAGAACTCTCCATAAACAAGGCTAGACCTAAGTCTGCTTCTGAAAGGTCATTCTGATAAAAGGACACCACGATGTGTTAGTGTGTTATAAAACAAGATTATACTTATTTTTTTTTTAATTTTCGGTCTATGTGGAAAGTTGGAGATGACAGAAGGTTTGAAGTGCCTGCCATTTCCAATCAATGAAGTCTTTGCAGAGTGTTAATAACCTCCCTGGCAGATTGTGGAGAAGTACTAGAAAATCATTAACATGAAGAGTCTGTGAATCAGAATCGTGAATCCTCGGATACAGATACGACATTTTCTATCCATCTCAACTGGATAGTCCTACAAAAAGGTATTTTATAGAACTATGCCCTCACTAGGTGTATGTCAAGAAGATCATTTTAAACAAATAAAACAAATTTTATATTTTTGAGCATCTAAAGCAGGCCTAAAAATGTCAAAAGTATCACACATTGCATTTTCATATTACCTCTCCATGCCACAGGAATCTTTCTCCAGAAAAGACAAGCAAAACTACTCATTTTCTAGACTGTTATTTGATAAACAGGAATTAATACCTTCTATTCTGTTGCAGCTTGACAAAATTGAGCAACTCCACACAGGTACTCTGTTCAAAGAAAAAAGATATCTCACCGAGTTGACTAGAAAGTAAATTAATAAAAACTGAATCCTAGTGTCTATTTGCATTACTGTGTAAATCTGCAGGCACATGCCCATAGGAAAATGTCTTCAAATGATATAACTGAATGCTTAAGCTAAAAGAATATTAGTAATGGTGCTGACCTTTGCTTGATGTGCTTTGCGTTGTAGGCCAGCTCTTTTTCTATCTGGGGTATTTTCCGAACTCTGCAACACTTCTCCAACTCTAAGGAATTCCCTTGGTCTTAATTCCCTGCTTCTACCTTACTCTGACATCCATATACCCCATTTCCTTTATCCCAATCACTCGAATTTCTCTGCTGCTTCAGAGTTGTTGTTTTTTTTTATAAAAAAGTAACTATGACTAGAGCTTTGCTCTCTTTTTTTCTATTTAGTTGCCTAGCAGTGTTGATCTGGACAGTCCACAATGTCGTCTAAAATATGATCTACACATGTGAAACTTAGTAAATGTAGAATATAAATGTCTTAACACAATAACTAAGAAAATGCCAGGAAGGCTATGTTAACCAGTGTGATGAAAATGTGTCAAACAGTCTATAAAACCAGTGTATGGTGCCCCATGACCACATCAATGTACACATCTATGATTTAATAATAAAATAAAATACGATCTACGACAGCCAGGAAGTCTCTTAGATTTGCAACCAAATTATATACAATATGCTGCCTTCTATTTTCATCAATGTAACTAAATTATAATCACATTTTATCATATTTATTCAGAATAAAAAGGCACTATAAATTGGGCTAGGGAAATGATTACAACTTTCTACTTCAAAATGGAACTGATGAATAAAAACCAAAAAAGGATAAATTTTTTCCCCATTGGGCAGTTTTTGAATGGGTCACATGGTGACGGCCCCCCCCAACTAGCAATCTTCAGCCCCCCATTAGCAATCTTACTTCCTTTTAATGCCAAACAGCATGGCAACTCACAGTGTGAAGCAAAGTGCCTTGTTTTCATTTATGAAGCAATTTCAATGATCCTATTGTTAGTGGCACACTCAGCCATGTTCTGCTACCATGAAGGAGAATACTCACTAGGCTGAGATTCAGAAAAGGTTATTCAAATTCTGCAATGACTGAACATATAATTTAAATCGTATTCTTAATTTTCAATTTCACTGCATGTTCCACCTAGTTTCTGAAAAGCCATGGGCTGAAATCAAGGTGAAGGATGGGGGGAGGGAAGCCACTATGAATGGCTTCCATTATGGACCAGCCAGGGTGAAGCAAAGGGTTACAAGAATTTGAAAGCTTTTAGGAGGTTTACTCTTACGTTTATTCAGATTCAACTAAAATAAATAACTAGATTTTTCTTTTATAAAGCCACTTGTAGGTGGTTTTTGTTTGTTTTAAATGCGTAAATCAATAGACTGAATGAACTATCCAAAAGGACTATTAGAAATAAAAAAATAAAATAAAAAATAAAGATATTAAAAAAATATATTGGGAGGAAAAAAAAAAAAAAAAGGAAGAATCAGGTAAGTTATTTAAAGGAAGCACTTGTGCCCCATCCAGGCCTGGATTCCCAAAGGTCCTCATATTTATTAAACCTTCTATAGCACTGACTGGGTGCTAACCACCATTCTAAGCACTTTGTATGCATCAACCCATTTAGTTCTCATAATAACCTTCTGATAATTAGTACTATTGTTATCAGCAATCAAACAACTACTGTTGTTATCGTCTCCATTTTATGGATGAGGAAACTGAGGCATGGGAAAAAAGTAATTTCCTAATGATCATGTAGCTAGCAGATGGCAAAGCTGGGATTCAACCTCAAGAACACAATCCAGGCTCATGACCATTTATTACCTGCCTCTGGTGGTAAGGAATGATCATTAACTTTTATGGGAAGAGAAGAAAGGAAGAAATTGAACAGTTTAGCAGTAAGAAAATTAAGAAAGTAATCTGGTCAGTCTCAGAGTCTGCATTTCCTTCCAATAGAATTCTTTTCCTATCAGGACTCTTGTATCAATTTTGCAGCACTTTTCTGAATCCTGACTCCCTCCTGGGTTGTTCCTTAAACCCCGTCTCTACCTTGCTTCAATTTGCTTCTGCTTCGGTGAGTCAACTAAAAGACCACAGGAGACTTTGCTGCTGCTAAGTGTTTTCTCAGTTCTGCAGAGCTAGAATATTTGAGCAGTTGCTAAGAGTAGAGAACCTTTCAGTGAGAACTCCAACTTGTATGTAAAATCCTAGCAACTCAGTAAAAGTGAGGAAACACCATGATTACTATTTAAGGTATCATTTGTGCCATCAATGCTCTCCAGTTCTTCTAGTAAGAAATAAAGTAATGGTATATTCAGGATCGTGGCCTCTAGGACCACAACAGCACATTGCAGTAGGCACTTCTTTATATGTATTTTTGAGAAATATTTGTAGAATTACTGAACTGATATTTGTGCCAGGTACTACACTAGGTAATATGATGAACTTGACATGGTTTCCATATTTACAAAGCTTACAGTTGGAGATAAAGTTAAGGAAACAAATGCAATACATTATATTTGTGCTGTGATAGAGGAAAATATAGTCCTAAGAAGCAAAGGTAAAAGATATCTAATCCAGATACGATAGACCAGGGAAGGCTCCCCAGAAAAAGCCATTTCTAGATGGGATTCTGACGTGTTTAGGTAATCAAAGCAGGTGCAGGCAGAATTCCAGCCAGAAGGAACATCATGCACAAAAAATGAACAAGCAAGTATCTAACAGGAACAGAAAGAGCTCTATTATGGCTGAGGTTAGAAATACAAGCGGCAGAACAGCAACACCAGAGGTCACTTCATAAAGGGCTGTGATTCAATGTTAAGGAGTTGTGTTTATAAGAGCAGTTGTAAGGCAGTGCAGAAATTTAGGCAGAGGAGTGACACGATCAGCCTCACATTTTGGAAATTGCATATGTTTGAAGCAGGGAGAATAGACCCAGAGAGGAAAATACTAGTTGTGGAGTGGGAGGACAATTTAAGTTTCTTTTCAGTAGTATGAAGAAGGCGAGGCCAAGGTAGCATCAGTGGAGATGGAACGAAGAGGATGGATTGCAGAGAGAAGGAAAAGAACCAAAAGGACTTGCATAGATTGAAGAAAGTAGCTGGGGAGAAGGAAGAGTCGGGAATGCCACCTAGGTCCTCCCCCAAACTCCGGGCAACTGGGTGATGAATGATGCCATTTACTGAGATAAGAAACACAGGGAGAGAAGAGGATTGGGAATCACAGATGGTGAGTTCAGTGGAGCTTCAGCACAGTTGAAAGAATCCAAGAATTCTCAAATGTAAAATTAGAATAGCCAGAAGGCAAACTTTCCCACCCAAAATGATTCCCTCTCACAGTCAACAGGACCCTCTGCACTTCTGCATGCTCATGTGCTCCTAACAGGAGGCAAGTTTAATGAAGTGCAATACTAGATCTGGAAAGACTGGGAAAAAATTAGGGACCTCTTTTATTTCCTGCTTTGTCATCAGAATTAACTTGGACAATGGAAATAGACCTCAACAGCTATTTGTTCATATGATAAGTAAGAAAAAGCTAATATAAAAATGCCCTTACCTGGCCTCCAGCCTACAACATTGCAATCCACCAACAAAAATTAAAAATGGACTTGACGTTACCTGTGAAGATTTCTTGTCAGAAATACTAAAACAGAATCTGAGAAAGCCTCTAAAATCCGGAGCAGCAATTTTCGGCCAGTGTGCCACAGTACACCGGTGTGCCATGAGAGGATCTTAAGTGTGCCGTGGAAGTTTTTAAAAATAATTATTTTTGAAGGAAATTCAAAACACAGTAAGTATATGCTTTTCTTTTGCTTTTTTTATCAACATCATTTAAATGTGCTACAGAAGTTAACTATAGGCTCAAGTGTGTCTTGAGATTAAAAAAAAAAGAAGGTTGAAAAAACACTGATCTGGAGTCTTCATCTAACAAGCTGATAGAAAACATAGGGGCAGGGGGATGGGGTGGTATTAATACCATCATGGAGCTCATGGAGAGGGATCATAACCCAGAATGCAGGATATTCAACATAATAACTTGGTTTCATGTTTAAAAAATTAGATTATTTTAAAAAGAGAACAAATGAGAAAGACAGATTTGGAAGGAGACAGAGAGAGAGAGGAAGAGGAAAGATAGGAATTAAGAATTAAGATATACATTTTACTTTGTTGCTTATAAGTTATATGAACTTTTTTTTAATTATGAAAGAGAGAAAAAGAAACAGCACCCAAATATAATGATGGACTTCATTTGGATCTTGATTCAAACAAATCAACTTTAAGAAAACATTGTAAGAAAATCAGGGAAGTTTGAAAACACTGAATAGATATTTAATGATATTAAAGGATGATTAACTTTATATGTGATAATAGTAGTATATTATTTTAAAATTATATTTTAGAAACATATGCCAGAGTATTTGTGGATGAATGACACGATTAATGTCTGAGATTTGCTTCAAAATCTTCAATGGAGGCTGGAGGGAAAGTAAGTAGGACCACAGAACAAGACTGGTCTTGTAATAATAATTGTGATAATTGTCATTACCAGAGCTGCATATTGGCTACATAAAAGTTCAGTATCTTATTGTTTCTTCATCTGCATACATTTGAAAGTTTTTGTAACGAAAAAAATTTTAACTGACCCGCCAAAAAATACACTATTTAAGGAAAGCCATAGCAAAGACCAAAGAAAAAGAGCAGCAGTGAATTATGATGCAGAAACTGAGCATTCGCCGATCAATTTCTGGAGAACTTTCTTCTACGCATTGGACTGGCAGTCCTTCCATGCGTCGTCACTCCTTTCTGCATTTTGCATTTGGAAGTGTTCCAAAGGAAGCTTTGTGGCACATTCCCAGTTACTTTCATTTTTAATTTCTTTGATAATATCCAAACCTCATGAGGCTGTCATGAGCATTTGGTTGTCTTCTCCCAGTCATACATACTTTTTAACACAGCAAGACCCTGGGAGGCAACCTCAGATACCTTCCCGTTCTGCCCACACACTGACACTTCTGCTGCTGCCAAATTCATTCAGTGTTGCCACAGGCTCAGAAAGAAACTATTGTAATCGCTTCCCACAAGGGATTGGGCTCAGGTAACAGATCGTATTTGGCATGGAAATGAAAGCAGTGTGATAAAATATTTTACGAATATTTTACTTGTATCATTGCTACCCTGTTTCCCCGAAAATAAGACCTACTTACAGGAAAGATAAGACATCCCCTGAAAATAAGACCTAGTGCATCTTTGGGAGCACACCTTAAAATAAGACGCTGTCTTATTTTCGGGGAAACAGGGTATATCCAGCCTGATTTTCAGTGCACAGCATCTGCAAGACATAAGCTAAATTACATCCCCTGTTCCTACTCTTTGTCATTGCCAAACAATATCTGCCTGAGCATGGGTCTATACTGACTGCCTAAAGAAGCCTTATACTTAAATTGTACTTTGTAAAATTATAAATTAAGAAGCTTTGAGTCTTAGCAAGACAAAGCTAAAAGGCTTCCTGTTCCACAGCTATTAAAAAACTGCTCTTATGTACAAATACCCCTGGGAAAAGTAGCCCCATGCCTTGAAAGCATGCTAAGTACAGTGACAGGACAGACTTTTTGTGACGAGTTTTCATTAGAGCATAGGGAAAGATCTGGAGAGCAGGAGTGTATCAGACAGGAGGACAGGGGATTATCTAAGATGAGAAGACAGAGAAAAGTCACAAAAAGAGATGCAGGTGGTGGAGAGATCAAACCTCACATACCTCTCAGTTTGGGTTACCCTGTCCCCAATGTTTCATTATGAATGTGCCAATCCTGTATCTCTATGGGTAATAAAAGTTGAACTTATTACAGATTAAATATCCCTCATCTAAAATGCTTGGGACAAGAAGTGTCTCAGATTTGGGTGATTTTTTTAGATCTTGGAATATTTGAATATAAAGAATAATGTACTTTGGTGAAGGGATCCAAGTCTATGTTCCATGCATACTAATAATAAACATGGCCTGAAGCTAATTTCACACAATATTTTTAATATTTTTGTGCATGGAACAAAATTTGTGTTAAGTACTTACATGGGAAATTTTTCACTTGTGGCATCATATTGGCACTCAAAACATTTCAGATTTTGGAACATTTCAAATTTCAGATTTTTGTATTAGAGATTCTCAACCTGTATTAGTATCTTTTGAGTAACCAGGAGAAAAAAGAGCTAGAATCATTTCAGGAAAGATGCATTTCCACCTGTTTTCCTATGAAAGCACATCCTCTTATTGAAGCTTTTAAAGTCAATCTTGGTTAAATTATTCACAGTGGCCAGACCATAATGTTTCTTTCCCATACAAGGTCATGCAGCTGAATCCTAAGTGGGAAATAATTTCTTGATCTACTTTTTCTCAGCAAGCTATCTTAATCAACAACCCTAGCAATATATACTGTGTATAAAAGGTAATTTAGAGACTTTTGTAGAAGCAACTCTTTAAATTTAAGAAATAAAGTAAAAAGAAAAAGGTTAAAATGCACATACAATCTGTAATTCATTGAAAAGGTGATAAATCAGTATCTGTTTCTATAATTCACAGCACTCAGAGTATATATTTCTGGAATAAGTGTCCTGTGAATTAAACTCTCCACTTGTGGTCACGTTATTATGGTTTTATTGGAAGCAAATGTCTTTAAATCTTAGCGTTTTCAGGCATTTTATCTGAACTCGCTCATGAGTAAGCTTAAAGAAATGTGCATACTTCTCCCCAACGAAGAACAATCTTCCCACTCTCTCGAGCTTTAGAAGATGGCTCTAGAAATATAAGTTCATCTATTTCCATACACCTGTGATTTTGTTCCTAAGTGGTACGGATGGTTATTGAGTATCTAGTTCAAAATCAGGACTTCTCTTTTCCAAAATTTAGCTCCCATTTTATTTACAGATGAATCAAGAAGCCATTTTCTCATGTTTGTATTATCACTCCCATATAATGCTCAAAGAGAAAAGTATTTAAACAAATGAGTGGGAAAGGAGAAAAGATACCTTCTTAATGTTTTAAACTAAAACAAAGGACATATCTAAAATACTTTGTGATATAATCCCAGGAGAGAGGTTGCTTTTCTATGTTCTTGTATCACTCACATTCACTCTTTCAGTTGCAGATCAGTGAATCATAATCCACAGGATCTCACACATCATCCTTTGGTGTGTGAGTGATGTAGACAGGCACGTTGTTCATCTCCCTTTTAAACACAAACACCTGTTGACGTTTTAATTGTTCATAGTTCTAGGTTAACAAAACACTCGCTCAAAACTGCCTGAGGTTGACCATCAATTCTAAGTCCACGTGAAAATTTAAATGAGGTGAGAATCTAACCTGTCAATAATTGATGATTAGATTTTGGTCTCCCAAATTTCCATAGAAAACTCAGAAGAAAAATAAGCAAATAGGGAAAGGGGTCTCTCCCCATAAGTGTAAACCACCACATGCAATACGCTAATTTCTTGTTTACTTTTTATTGTGATAATTGATTCATGGAAAGCAACTCTGGGTTATTAGAAGAGTCTTGTTGCTTGGGGTTAACTCCTTAGATCAAAGAGGTCTCTTTCTATATATATATATATATACACACACACACATACACACAAAATTTAAATTTTTCTTCCCTCAACCCAGGAGGAAGTTGAGTTCCTCTGTGAAAAGCATCTTTGCATGCAGTCAACTCCCTGCTTTAGAGCACCTCCCATGGTTTCGGCCCATTAACCCAAGCACAACAGCTTGATGAATTAATGCTTATATAGGCACAGTTGGCAGCTTCTAATTAAATAATTATGGCTGAGCAGCTGCACAGAAGCTGTTACGCACCCTAGAAATCCAGCCGTCAGTCTTATTGGTCATAAGACAGGGGAAGAGTTAACACTGAGCTCTGGATGTTGGGTACAAAAGGGAAGTAGACCATTTGCAAGATATATATGCTGTTAGTAGTGAGCTCCTGTGCATTTGTGCTAGCCTGTCCATGGAGAGATGGAGAACAAACTGCTCCTCGGCAATCTCTCAGCAACCCAACAAAGAAGGAAGCAATTTTGTGATCAGGAGAACAGAGCCTGCCTAGAGCCGTCTAAAGAGAACGTGGTATTAAACAGGTGAGCCTTGCTGAATACAGAAAGGCCACTGAGCTAGCAGGCAAACGTACGTGCACTTGTAGGTCTCAAGTGATTAGAAATCCAGTGTGGTCTTTTTGGGGAGGTACGACTGCTATGTTTTCATTTATTTAGCTATAGCTTCTTAAGGTGCTATGTTTTCAAATATTGGAGATTGGAGGACATGGCAATATCAAACTTACATTTAAATTATTTCTAAAATGCGTTTTCCCAAAAAGTTTGCAGAAGATATTTATTCTTCAGAATCAAGATAATGTCAGATTCCTTGATAGAAAGCTATAAAGCCAGAGTCTTATCTCTATACTAGTGGGAGAAAGAAAGCAATTAAGCTCTGTCATAGAGGATGGTATGGATTATAGATAAAAGACATAGACAGGATTATTAGACCAAATGTTTGTTATTACATAACAATATACTCCTGAACTGATAGCTGATTTTATTTTTCTCCACAGGCTGTTCTGTCTATACAATTCATGTATCTTTACTTCTAAAAACCAAATGTGTGATTGTCCAGGAGAGGACAACTCAGCTTCCCACTGACGTTATCACCAAATTCCCAGCACTATCACCAAAAGAATAAGTACAACCTTAGGGGAAAAAAACTAGTCCAAAAAATTCAGCTACTTTTATGTCTAAAGAAAGTTAGACATTTTAATCCTGAATTCTGGATTTGCTTTAGAATAGGAACAAGAAATTGAATGTTAACACTGGAAACATATTTCTTGTGGCATTCACTTCACTCAACTCCCAGGCCTGTTGAAAATCAGCAACTAAAGCAAGCATCACACGTTGATTTACTATTTGCTTTCAGAGATCAATGGCTCATTAGTAATGCCATTTCATAAAACAGGGCCAACTGCATCAAATATTCATTTAAGGAAAGGAACTGACCTCTAAGCACCCTTTACTTAAAATGCTTTCACATTATTGTTTTCTTTCTTCCCCCGGCTTCCTTTAATGTCAGTAATTCCACCACCTCAGCTGTCTGAAGGTGTCTGCATGTGATTGACAATTCTCAAGGATCTAGTTCCTTTTAGATAACTCTTAAATGAAGTTCTGCTTAATTAAGTCTGCAACGCAACTCAAGTCTCAGTACAAAATGCTAAAGAATTAAATAGCAGATGTGTAAAGCCATAAAAGCAAATTTCAGACTTGGGGGGAAGAAAGGGGGCTTTTCAGCAGTCTGTACTGCCATCTAGCCAAGACCATGTCATTCAGTGCAACATCTACTTGTGTTTTCAAAGCCCCTGATGAAAGCAAGTCTTCCCAATCAGCTTCATAGACTTCAAAGTTCTGCTAAATGAATAAACAGCAGTACTTTATCTGTGCTGAGTCTACCAAGCTTCCATGGACCAACAGCTAAGTTGTAATCACCAACCTTATCTTCCCAATTCAATGTCTCATAGAAAGACATACTTGCTTTCATCTTACATAGTATCTATACCAGTATCATTTGCACCTTGTGATTTTTGAGGCCTCTGAATAGTCTGTGATTTCACAGAAAAAAATGAATAAAAGTTGCTTTGGGTAAGACATACAAGCTGAATTATAATACTCTATCTGTAAGTCAAGAGTTGAAACAATGGCAAATCGTATTCCCTAGATATTGACAGAACACATGCACCATTTACATCTGGGAAAGAACTGGTACAATGAAAAATTCAAAGAACCCTTTGTACTTACGGTAGAAGACGTATTCAGTGTAGCTTGACCAGATCTTGTCATCTGTATACTGGTTGATGAAAGATGCTGTCACCGAGGAGTTACAGGCAACCATGTGGAATCCACACTCTGACAACATATCAAAAGCCCTTTCCAGATGCTTGAATTTGAGATAAAATCTAGAGGTGTATCTTTCTGGGGCTCGGTCAGGGTCTCTGCTTTCATTCAAAGTTTCTCCAAAGACTTCCTTTGCCAAGGAAATCCTTCCACAAACCAGAATCCTGGGAACTCTCCGAAACTTGGCGTCTGCTTGTCCCTCCCTGCCCAAGGTGCAGGATCCCCTGTAACCCACAGTAATGAAGCCCCACTTGCGGTCGGCAGGTAGCAGTGAGGAAGGGGGGCAGATTCTCGTATCACTCCCTTGGGAGGCATCTTCAAAGTCACTGTGGCAGAATTCATCCGGGCTTTGCTTGATTTCATCGGGGGTCAGGAGTTTGACCAAGTCTGGGAGCTGGAAGTACTCAGCTTCCCTTTTCAATCTTCCTTTTTCTGGAAAGTGATCAGGCAGAACCACCTGCCTGTCCCTGAGATAGTCCAGAATATAACGGAACAGGAATCCATCTCTGTCAATGAAAAATCTTCCCTTGGAGTCCTTGGCTAGATCATTAGCCATGTCTCTCTTTGGGGAAAACATTTTCCACAGGAGGGAGTGAGGGATGCTTACTAATGTGGAATGGCGAGTGAAATAAACTTGACCCCCAACATTCAGCTCTATCACATCAGGGAAGGAGTTGGGAACTGAAGCCCCTTGTTCTCGAGGATAATAACGACTACAGTTTCCACTGAGAGCCATTGCCTCTTTCTTCTTCTCCTATTTTGATTTAAAGGTGAAATCCAACGCAGTCACAGCCTTATGCTTTGCATCAACTTGTAAGGAAGGGAAAAGAATGCTAACTGGTTAAAAATGACCTCCTCTTACCCCAGTTTTTTTTTCCCGGGAAAGAAAATTTTTGGAAAGTCCACAGGTGAATTGATGCTGAAAAAGTAGTTTAACCCCTGGCTGGTGGTGAGCTATTACTTCACGGAATATCATCAACTCATCTGCGTCCAATCTTCCATCAAGCTCAGTAAGCAAGTCAAGCCAAGTCCCCAGCTACTCAGATATCCGTCTGAAGGAAAAGAGAAAAAATCATTTCCTTAAACCCAGAATGAGTCAGAGAAGAGTCCTCTGGAAAGAGAAGCAAGGAGAGGGAGGGAGCGGGAAGGAGGGCAGAAGAGGAGAGAGGGAGGCAGGGCGAGTTTTTGTGGGGTTTTTTTTACATAAGCAGTCCCAGAACTACTGATTCCAGCCATTCTTCAACTAAATCATAGCTTCTGTCATGCTGTTCTGTGTCTACATGTGTATCCGTAAGCCTGTCTCCATTAATTTCTACTCAAACAGTTCCATTTGTAGTTCTACATTGAAAAGGAATATTCAACTTCAAAAAAGGAATCTTTTTTTTTTTTTTTTTTCCAGCTGGACAGGAAAAGCAGTAAGTCTCAGAGCTTACCTTGGTGAGCGCTGGAGACCCAGTTCTGGTGAAGAAATAACCATTTGTGAAGCAATCAAATCCACAGCCACCGAGTCTGGTCTTGCCAAATCCCAAACAGGTAAAGGACAGAGGTACCAATGAAAAGGGCCAGAGATATGTGCTCTTTAAAATAATTTATACACATATATGTCTGTGTCTATAGAAATGTATATTTTTATGTATATACGTATGCATGGATTCACTCCCAATCTCGAGTTAAAACAAGTCACAGAAAAGTTAAGCCGTGATGAGAGGAGCTTGGGTTGAAGAAGTAAAGCAGAGAAAAATATTCAACCAGAGCTTTTCCAGGAAAAAAAATCAAAAAACCCAAACGTTTAGGAAGGATCCTTGAAAGACAAGAGTTACAAGAGGTACCCGGGACTTAGCGGCTTTTCGGAAAGCCCAGAAGCAGAGAGACGGAGGGCCGAGCCCTGCCGGGGTCCCGCGGAGCCGTCCCGCCTGCCGGCAAGGACACACGGACTCCCATGTTCCCGGGCAGGTGCAGCCCGCGGAGCCGAGGCCGCCGCAGCGCGGAGGTGCCGGCGGGGGCTCAGGGCGCCGGCGTCTCTGGCGGTGGAACTGGGTGGTTCTACAGTTCCCAGCGCAGTTTGGATGCTGTTGTTTCAGCAGTGCAGGCAAGAAACCATCCAGGGAAATGACTATTACATCATCTTAAAGGAATATGGCTTGGAGAAAGCGGAGGCAGCACGAGTCGCGTCCTGCTCGGTGACAGGTTGCCAGGACTGCACGGGGACGCCGCGCGCCGGCGGTGGGCATGTGGCTACCAGGCGCCCGGGCTGGGCGGGGACGCAGCGCTGCGGAACCGCTTCCCTCCCCGTCCTGCCTGGGAGCCCGGAGTTCCCAAGGGCCTTTTCTTTGCCCTTCCTTTCTCGTCTTTACCTCCAACAGCCCCCCACCCCCGCCAACAGTCACCTCCCCCCAAAGGTGAGATAAAAACACAAGTGAGTCTTCAGCTGAAAAATACACACACAAGCCCTTTTCAAAACATAAACTGAATTTCTGCTGAAGGGCAAATTTCCCCTTTAAAGCTTATTTTATATAAAAAAAAAAATTACACTGAATGACCCCAAGGCCAAACTATAAAGTGGTTTTTTAAAAATCTTTTGATTAAAACCATATCCACTCAAACGCCCTCCTTTTTCTTTCCTCCTTCCTTTTCTGCCACTACCACTCCCAGCAAATAAATAAGTACATACATACATAAACTGCTTTCCCTCTGAAATGACCGATGCTCTTTCACAAAGAATGTAGGAGGCACTGGCACCCACAGAAAGCCCACAGTCCACGTCAGTTAAATCATTATCTGAACTTACCTGTAAGAAACTGCTACCTGCAACCATTCTCTGGGGCTGTTTTCTTACCCAGCATCTCTTTGGACGTGTCCCCACCCCCTCCCAACTCATCCCAGGAGGACTCTGGTGGAAGACACGCCTGCTAAAAGACATTTTACTCCTGTTCCAGAGGGCTCCCTTAAGTGCATCATTAGAGTTTCAGGAAGGCATTTCCAGGGCAACCTAATCCACTGACAAAGTGCTTCCAGTTGAGTCTGCCACTCAATAATGGCCCAGCCAACAGCTTACAGTAAATCGGCCATTTCCTCTTTAAAACGCCAGTGTCTTCTTAGGGCTCCCAGTCCTGAGAAGAATACCGTACTGCATCAACGGATCATCTACTTGAGGCACATTCCATCCCAAGCAATTGCTACTTTAACAAACGAAAACCAAAAATGGAGAGGAACATAGGGATTAGATACATTTTATGAGATTCATGTGTTTATTGTCAACTCTCACCCCAAGAATAAGCTTGAAGATACTCTCCACAGTAGGATAAATTAATTTCTAGTTTAACATCTTTTCCTTCAGTTGGGTTACTGAACACATTCAGAGTATTAGCTAACATGCCAACACCTGATTCTATTTGACTTTGTTTCTTTAACTAATGCTTTAGCCTGTTCTGGCCTCAATCATTAGGATTTAATGCTGGACCAATCATGGAAATGTGTTATGTGATGCACGTATATCGCCATCTAGTGTCCTAACCTATCAGTGCAGCTCTGTACCTGGCAACTGTATAAAAAAACCCAAATTAGATTTTCCTTTATTTTTACGTTTGTATAATAATTTGAGTTTACTTGGCATCCACTGTTTACCATGACAACAAAGTAGACATTTAATTGCCACCAGGTCAATGAAATAAATAAATCTGAACTTAGGCCTATTAAGGGCTATCTTGGGTTGTAAGTAAGTAAATATTTTTGTTTTCTTTTATTTCTAAGAGAATAGGCCAATACAGCATGACAATAGCTCTGGAGTTTGGATTAAACTATTCCAGAGGCAGTTTGGCAGGAGGAAGGGAAGAAGAGTAAGAAGACTGTAGCCTTTTAAAGCTAAAAGGAAGTTGAGAAATAAAAATTAGCCATCTCTCAGAGAAGTAGGACTGAGGGCCAGAGATGCATGGTGCTTCCTTAAGGGTCCTATAACTGCAGAATTTCACAGCAGGCTTTAGACCCCTGCCTCTTCAGGGTGATCGATGTGCTGTTTTTGACCTTGGATATTCTTGAATAGGGATAGAAAGGAAGCAAATAAAGAAAACAAGACGAATCTCAAGATTACTACAAAAATTTTTCTTTAGAACAAAACAGCAAGTCATCTTCAAGAGTTTTAATATTAATTTAAATTGGGAAGCTAAAAGATTTTCTAGTTTAAAAAGGAATATTCTAAATTTCAAAAATAAAAAGTTCTGCTCATTCATCTGGGTTTACCAGTTAGGTTATTTTTGAAACACAAGTAGGTTCTTAACCTTTTTTTGAAAATTGTCTGCTTGGAGAATCTAATAAAACCTGGGAAGGGAACCAATAAGAATCAAAGTTTGCATTCAATGGCAGAACAGAACTTTCAGAAAGGCCTGATTAAGGAGTAGAACAAGGGGATTTGGTAGGGTGGAGGCGGGGATGTGACCAGTGATTCGAATTTCCAGGAATCATCAACTTTTGATTATGAAACTTCTTTTTGAAATGAGGTTATACATATATTCATAAAAACTGTCCTCCACGCTCAGAGTATTAAAAAACATAAAGCATCACAGACGAACTTAACTTGTGATTCATGATTAGGCTCTACCACCTGAAAGATACTCTGAATTAATATTTTTAAAAAACACTGTAAATATCCTATATTTTGCACAGTCACATTACATTGATTTGTGGTGAAAGTGTTCATTTATTATAGTTAACAGTTAAAAATAAACAACTGATTTTTAGCTTTTTTTAGGCATTTCTACTTTTTAATCTACATGAAGCCTAATGAAATCATGGCCTCTCTCACTTCTGAGAGATAAGAGGTCTGGTTTAAGATGGACTTGAAGCCCATTTATGTTGTGGTCCCTAGATCCTAAGGTAACATCCCCTGATCTGTACTCCTTCTTGTTTCTTTAGCCTCAAGGATGCAAAAAATGAATGGTGATATTAAAAAGATAAAAGGCTTGAAGGAAATAAAGCATTATACGTACCACTCTATAGAGAAATTGAAATAGTGCTAGAGTAAGCGAGTGTGTGTCCAGGAAGTTGTCAGTAAGCCTGGCTGTGTGGTGCCTTAACAAGAGGCAAGAAGCCAAGTCTCGGCTATAAGTGTATTCCTACCCTTCGTGTCAGCAGATAACACTGCTAGTGTTATTATTCTCTTCTGGCAGCTATCTGCTGAAACATTGTGAGATGGCACTCTCAGCCCAAAGGCTGAACAACATACAGCAACAGATTTCTCTTAGGGGAAGAGCAAAGAAGAATGTTTCATTCTGTTCTTCGTAATATGCAAGCATTATAACACATCAACACATACATTAGGTAAATTGTGAAACTGATAAAATGTGTTTTGGCCTCTGTTTCCTATTCTCTACTTTCCCCATAGATGAATGTAGAAGGAAATATTCTCAACAAGACCACTTTAATTGGGGAATAATGTGATCACTCCCTACATGCTCACTCTTAACACACCCTTAAGTTTCCTCTGCCTTTAGATGGAGAGTGCTTTTAGGCTGACTGCTGTCAAGGAGGGAATTGATCTCATAAACTTGCTCATGCTAAAATGTTGCACACTCATTGTGTTATGGGCCCCAAGGACTCCTGCATTACCAGCATCATCATAATAGCAACTGTTTACGTAGGCTGACAATCGAGTCCTCCCCACAGTCCTTACTCACCTTCCTGCTCTGCCTGAGTGGCTGTGTGACTTTAGACAGAAGACTCACAGTCTCTGAGCCAGGATAAAATGGTGATAATAATACAAACTGCCTCCCAACTGTGTATGCAAATTACATGATACATATGATATTTATAATGCATATAAGGACTCTGGCACATTCCCTGGCTCTTGGTGCGTATTTAATAATTGCTATTAGTATCCATGACAGTGGTAAAAGTAGTTGTATTCATTGTTGTTGGGGCTTCAGGGCAGGCATTAAAAAAAAAAAAAAGACCCCTAAACACTGGTATTCAATTCTACTGCCAAAATTTTTACCCTTCTCAATATGATATTTCAAGTGAAGGATATTGCCTGTTATAATATTTATTTAATATTCACAAGGGAATTTCAGGTCTTGGTAGAGGAGATGGGGAGGCAAAATGAAATACTGAAAATAATCAGTATCCCAATGGTTAAAAATGAAAATGCTGGGATCTTTTCCCAGACAAGGTCATTGTACTGACACCCATTCATTCATACCACATGGATTTATTAAGCGCCTTATGTTGTGTCCAGCACGGTGCAAGGTAGATGAGATGCAAAGCTGAATTTGATACAGTCTCTGAATTCAAACACTCACAAGCAAACACACTCAAACTCAAAACCATTACCAATGAGAAAGAAAAAGATTTAAGTTATAAAATCTCAGGCACTGCTTTTTATTTACAGAAAAAAAAAAATGCCTGATGCTAGATTTAGCCTTGGTTCTATGTAGTTCATGTATGATTTACACCTGTGATTTTCAACCAGCGTGCCATGAGAGGATCTTAGGTATGCCATGAAAATTTCTAAAGATCACTGATCTAATTTTATGTTTGTAAGAAGTTCATAAAAGCTGGGACCACACCTATGGAGCATATGACAAGGGTACAAGTCAAATCTGTCAAGCATAGAACATAAATGTCTTAACACAATAATCAAGTAAATGAGGTAAAAGCTATGTTGATTGGTTTGATCTAACCACGTCAGATTGTATTAAAAAAAAACAACAACACATTGTACCCCACATATGCATAAATGTATTCATGATTTATGTGTATTTGACTTAATAAAAAAGAAAAAAGTTCAGAGCACAGTAAGTATATTCTTTTTTTATTAACTTTTTTTTTGATCAACATAGTTCAAGTATGCCATGGAAGTTTAACTTCAGGTTCAAGTGTGCCATGAGATTTTTTAAAAAGGTTGAAGAACACTGATTTAGACAAACCGCTTAACCTCAGGTAGCCTCTGCCATTTCTAAAAAATGAAGCAGTATCCCCTTAAAGAGATACAGCAAGGATAAATATAAATATATATAAAGATAAAGATAAAGCAAGGATAATATAAATATCAAATTCAGCCATTAAATCTTCAGACATGCTAGGAAGCAATTTTCTGTGTAAGAAACAGAAGAAGGCAGCAAACAGTGACCTTTCTTGCTAATGTAAAGCCTAGCAAGAAAGAATTTGGATTAGACGTGGATAATCTTAAGGTTGAGAGGGGACACCATCCTATGTCATCCACTCCAGCCTCACACTCAGCTACAAGTTTGAGATAATAGCAAACGTCCAGTCAGTCATTTCTCTCACCGTCTCTCTGAAACAACTCCTGAACTCTCCTGTCAGAAAATGCAAATGAAGGTAAGAACTATTTGTATCACCATGGTGTCTCTGACCAGAAGTTGACAGGAAGAACTTCTAAGTCAAGGAGCATCTGGAGATCTGGTCTCTTAAAAACATTACACTGATCTGAAAAAGAAAGTACTGCTCTTCAAGTATAAAGGCAGCATTATTGATGGTCTAAGTAGGGAGACAAAGGTTGCGGGCTGTATGACTACGTGTGTGTATGTGTGTTTATGGTAGATAGGGATGTGAAGCTACCTTAGGAAGGTTTCTAGGGCAAATAGCTGAAGTGGGTGAACAATTTGGCTATGAAGTCGAGTAAAGCCAACAGCTGCCTGTGTTTGAAACTATAATCTCATCAGTGTGAAGCCTAACCAACAGACACGTAGACTCTGTTTCTTACAATGGATTGGCAAATAGGGAAAACATAGAATATAGCTCTCCAACTATCAGACAACAGGCTCCAGGAAATGTACATGTGCTGTTTGAAGAATAGCTAGAAAGACAGACACCTCCCCTCTAGCCCTCCCCCACGGCCTCGCTAAGCGTGTTGTGTTAAGCGCTGTGCGCTGCGTTAGGCGTGTGGCCATAGACATCATGTGAGTGCTATATGCAGGGTGTGATTATCTCTTGGTAAAAGAGTAGTGTAATCGGTAAGCCAGTAATTAGCAACCTTTTATCTCCTACCATTTTCCAAATGACATATTTGTTTTCACTCCAAAATATGCCACAGATACAAGTAGTATGAAATCAGAATAAGCTGAGGTGAAAAACATTTCACCTTAAAACATTTATTTTCAAAAATTCATCAGAACTTGCAATGATATCTCAGTTGTCTTTAGAATGAATTTCAATGTTTTTCTAAATAGATTTATGTATCTATAAATGGAATTTGTTGAACCCCTTGAAGCAACTTGCAGAGTTTAAATGTCCTGGTGGTAATAAAAAGGAACAGGTTTTAGGATCAGGTAAAACAGTATTTGAAAGAGGTACCTACTACCGGCTGGGCAAGCACTTTACTCATTCAAACTGGCAATGTCACTGATCCCCTTCTGAAAGCCTGCTTCTCCCTGCTAGGAGGGAAATAAGAGAAGGTGAAGGGTTACTGAGAACTCTAAGCACATTTGTCCTGAGAGACAGATAATTAGTTCATGTAAAAGCCCACCTTCCTGCTTTAGAAAGTAGCTACACCTTTCAGAGAATGATGAATGGGCAAAAGTGAATGAAGAGGCTGGCTCATTCAAAATATCTCACATCATTTTACAGTGATTCAGCACCGTTACTTTGGTGTAGCAATTGTTTGTAGAAGATATTTTTCACAACTAAATTCAAACATGTCATACTCATAGGTTGAAATGAATCTTACCAGTGGCATCTGCAGGTGAGAAACAGCAAGAAGAAGGAAGGGCAAAGACCAAATAACAAGGGAAAGATTTAGCTCAAGGAGCAAAACTGAATTGTTTTATTAGAGGACCTGAGAAGTCAAAGCTGGGTACTGCAGGTGTGCTCGGAACGCTACCTTTTTTCTTGCCTTTTGAGTTATTTGCAAGAAATCCTAGGGACAAGGATCCTTTTTCATTCATCTTGGTAACCCCAAGCAAGTAGTACAAGGTCTGACATCTGGCAAGATGATCAATTAATGTTTGTTGAATTAAATAGCAAGAACGAAAGCAATATCCTCAGAATGGCTCCGGAAGATGATATTGTTAAAAGGCTGACAGGGTCATGTCAGATCAAGCTGTTAGTTGGGAATATGAGGTAATTGATACCAGTTTATTTCTCAAAACATTGAGTTCTACATGCTAGCGGGAACTTTTTCATTTGGTCGGGTCTCAGAGAAATAACCTGATTGCAAAAACCAGCCTCTCTCAATCCACCACTGCAAAAAGGTCATTCAAGGACTCAGTATGGGGTCAAACTGAAATAGAGAAAAAGACACTTTCCTGAAAGAGAGATCACAGTGCTTCTATTTTCAGAATTTCACTGCCACCCATTTCTTAAAATATTCGTGTCTATGCCAGTGGCCAAATTAATAAACTTAAAAACTAATGGGGCAGCGCCTGTGGCTCAGTGAGTAGGGCACCGGCCCCATATACTGAGGGTGGTGGGTTCAAACCCAGCCCTGGCCAAACTGCAACAAAAAAATAGCCCAGCATTGTGGTGGGTGCCTGTAGTCCCAGCTACTCTGGAGGCAAGAGAATTGCCTAAACCCAGGAGTTGGAGGTTGCTGTGAGCTGTGACACCATAGCACTCTACCGAGGGTGAAAAAATGAGACTCTGTCTCTAAAAAAAAAAAAAAATTAAAAACTAAAACTGACCCTAACTGCCAGACAATTCCATGCAGTTTATCTGCTTTATTAATACCATGATCCTAAACTATTCATTGTGGAAAAAAATAAGAAAGCCTAGAAGAGGTTAAGTTACCAGCAACAGATCACACCAAATCTAATTCCAAAGCCTCCCTTAACTACACCAAATTTATAAGGGCATATACAATATTTGGGTTTGTTCTTGCACAGAGCAACAACACATTCCAAACACAGCTCACCACTGTTTCTAATGCTAGGGCAGTGCCGAGCTCAGAGAAAACACTCCGTGAGTATCTGTCAAAGAACCGTTACAGTGAACAAACAAACAAGTGAATGAATGAACAAATGATCAGTGAGGAGAACAGCATCCAGAAACGTCAGCTGGATACAGCAAGAGCGCAGTCTGAACGTTTGGCGTAGCTCAGTTTGAAATGTTGATTCCAAATGGGAAATGATCCAAGGGTTTCACATATATATATATATATAAAACACTTTGTGAACACAGCATCAGAGACCTGGCCTTTCATGAATCCAAAACAATAGGTAACAGAAATGTGTATGTTCATTTTCCTGAATGTAGAAGCTTGTAGAAATAAGAAATTGTTTGGGGGATAGGAATCTCTCTCGGAACAATAAAATCTTAGTTTTTGTCTTTTTAAAAGTTCTTAGATGCTGAAAAGTAGGACTGGCTTTAAAAATATTTTGGCAAGTTACTAGACAACTTTTACCCAACTATCTTACTCAGCAGTCATTGTGCTTCCTTTCCAAAAATATGAGTGGGGTGAGGTGTGGGGTCACAAAGCCTGATAATGATTCGCCTATCTGGATACACATACTGGGCACCAGACACAAGGGGCCAAAGCACACAATTGAAATAGGAGATAGGAACCATCACCTTTTCACTGTATAATGTAGATCTGCACAGCTTCTGCCAAGGAAATTGCATGTTACCTTTACAGACAACGATCTGAACCTCAAGCACATCTCACAATTACCCTAAGGTTCCTCACGGTGACAGGCTGGTGCCAGTGCACTGTGTAGTTTTAGTGGCTGCCAGCGGACATCAGACAATTGTTTAAAATGGAGCCAGTGTTGTATATCTTCCTGATAAATCTGGTTGCCATTCATCAGGAAAAAGAATGCCTATGAACGACTGGAGTGACACAAGAAAAGATTTATATATCTGATAAAAACTGGATTCCACCTGCTGTCTCCTGACCAACCTCTTGAATTTTTCATATATTTAAATGAGATCTTGAGAGTGGTTACATACATTTATGCTGTTGAAGAGCCATCACGCTGGACAAAGAAGCTGCAATTACCTCCTAGTTAAGACACTTCATAAAATCATAAATGAAGACGAAGAATTAATGAATAGGCTAGGGATGGAGTGGTTGTGAATGTCTTATTTGCACCAAAGAGAATTGGCAAATGAGTCCTTTTTATTGCCATTTTGTCCAAGCATAACACAAAGTGCACATTAAGAGACAGTAACTACCCAACGAAAAGTGACTGATGGAGTCCATGGGGAGGAGATTAGTGAGTCACAATAATAAAAACTCACTCCTCTCCAAAAGGAAGATCACCTGCAGAGTCACTGGCTAATCAGAGGCAACTCAGAGTTCCTCCCCAGAGGCCCATGTAGTAATGGCAACTAAGGTTGTTGGAGTCCAACAAAACAAGCTTTGCGCTCCTTGAAAATCCCTCTTCTCCTCCATGTCCCCTGCTATCATTCATTTACTCAAATATTTACTATTTGTACCAGGAACTATGTTAGGCACTGTGGAGGATGTAATGATGAATCAAATGTGAGCCTTACTCTCAATCAGTTTATAATCCAGCAGAGCAAAAGAAAAGAAAGCACTTACTCTGTGTCCAAGTGGGAGCAACTGACACAGAGAAGAAAGTAGTGACCCCTGTTCAGAGACCTGGGAAAGTCCTGTGAGAGAAACAGAGCCAACCCAAGACGAGCTATTTTTTTTAACTCTAAGGAATATTATGCCTAGCACAGAGTGCCCACTAATAAATTATAGATGGACTAAAGAAACTGCCACTTTGTCTCACTGTACATTTACTGGGTCCGAAGTATGAGAGGCACTCACTTAGAATTCATTTAGAACTGCTGCAGACAGGGCTGGTTCCTCTGAGTGCTGATGATCTCAGAAATATTTTCTATGTGTAGATAAATGTCAGTCCATTGCAGCACACGACGATACATGTACTTTGTATTTGGTTCTCAGCCAGCTGTTGGAGTGGACCTTTCCAATCGCTTGTTTACTCCACCAGTCCCACTTTCTGTAGTTCCTTGAGTGCCAGTGAACACTTTAGTTTAAGACATCTGACAAGAGTTATGCAAGGCATAGTGCTAGGAATTCTACAAAATATCAAGAAAGATGCTAGATAGTAGCAAACAAGCTTCCCTGTAACAAATGCCACTAAGGGGGGAGTGTAAGAAACCCAGATCAGCAAGGTGTCAGTTGCCCGGTAGGAATCTTTGACATGTTGAAGGACAACATAAGCCTCACTGCAACCTGTACAGATACAAAGGGTCGGGCAATTGTCAAAGAGTGTCATCAGCAGCACATCCCCAAGGTATGCTGCAGTAATCGTATATAGCACCAATTTAGTTAAGGAGATCATGTCCAGGAACAGACCCCACACCCTAAACAGGACATACCTATCGCTGATGGACAGGGGATGATGGCAGAGGAGAAATCCAAATGCAATTTCTATCTCAGATACCCAGAGAACCTGTAATTAAAGATATCCTGAGGGTTTCTGGAAATTGACTTTCTGTAAGCAGTAATAGTTCTTTAGGGCAAATTGTATCATGCAGAGGCAATGTAATAAAAGAATAAGTTGCTTTTGATCAGCACAACAGGACAACTTTGTGAGAAATTTTGGTCATCTTTTATCACTGCAAATAAAGTTTGCCTGACTTGCTGACCTGATATTCACAAGTTTACAGTATTCATGCAAAAAAGAAAAAAAACACTATGGAATGTAACGTAAGTACCCAAAATTATTCTTTCCTACATAGAAAAGCAGTGGAGCATCATGACTGAAAACGAGGGCTTTGGTGTCAGGCAGTTCTGGTGCCAAATCCCACCTCCACGATTTACCAGTTGGGAAAGTTTACATAGCTCTCTGGGCCACAATTTTCTCATTTGCACAAAAGGAGTAATGATTGCACTTCCCTTACAGAAATTTTGTGGGAACTAAATAAAATCATGCACATGGAGTATTTAGTTCACGCCTATCTGTAGTAAGTGCTCAAGAAGTGTAGTTGTTGCTGTTAGGAGCACACTGCTGGTGCATTCTAAATACATTTTGCCCCCAAACTGCTTTAGATTATTAGCTCCATAAGAGCATAATATAAAGCCACATCACTAACATTATCCAGTCCTTATGCTGGGCTCCTTAAGATTCTAAGGAAGAAAGAAAACAGTCACATAATCTCCACTGGGTGGGATACAGGGCCCCCCTACTGAGAGATGGTTTTGCAGGTGTCAAGGGCACCATATGGCTGTGTCTTAATGTTCCTTATACAGATAACACACTTACTACTTGCCAAATTATCATTGTCATCATCTCTGGTCCCATGAGCTCCAGACTTTGCTCCTCATTTGTTAGATGTCACTTGTCCCAGCATGGTCCCTTGTACACAAAGATGTTCGAGATGAAATCTGCACATTTTCAAAGTTCTCTCCTTTCTTCCCTACATCTTCCCCCTTGTTAACCTAATTCAGTCTCAGTAGACTATCATCACTATGCAAATGACTCCCAAATCTAAATGTTTGGAATTGACCTTGTCCCAACTTTCACATACCTGCTGGATATCTTCATATGAATCTACCAGCACCTCACACTCAAGTCCAAACCCAAGTAACTGTTTTCAGCTCTGATCCATTGTATTCCCCCACATTCTCCTTCCATGCTAAGGGCATCCCTGGTGTCTGTCTGCTGTCCAAGTGAAAATCCATCATCTTATTGCTCCTTTTCCACTGGCTCCCAATACCCAATATTCAAATCTACCTACTTTCTGTCTACAGTAATCCTTTCTGTCTACAGTAATTCTTTCTGTCTACAGCAATTCTTTCTCTTCTCTTCTACTTCATTTGTCCTACCTTTGCTCTTTGCCTCATATCCAACTTCATATGTTTAACAAATGCTTACTGCACACTAACCATGATCCAGGTGAAGCACTAAGCTGTAAACTCGACATGTTGGGGACCCAGAGATGAAAAGGTCTCTGCCCTCAAGGACTTTCATAGACGGGAAACATAGATCTTAAGCAAGTAAATGAATGAGCAAGGTGATTTAAATTAGTTATATGTCCTACAAATAAAATAGAATAGGTGTTATGAAAAGAATGTCCTGGTGGGGGAGGAAAGAAGATGGGTACTGGAGGCTGGGTCTCTCTGAGGAGGGGTGCTCAGGCAAGGAGCCAGCTATGAGAAATTCTAGGAACAGGATGTTCCAGGTACAGGGATGGCAAGGCAAAAGCTCACGTGTCTGAGCTGAAACTAAGATGGAATGTTCAAGGAACTGAAAAAGCCAGCAAGTTGCTGCCCGGTAAGCAAGAGTGAGAGTCTAGGTCTGAGGAGCAGAGAGGGACCAAGCCATGGATTTCATTCTAAGAGTGAAAGGAAAGTATTGGTGAGTTTAAAGTTAGAAGAGATGTGTTCTGGTTTACTTGTTTTTAAAGGAGACTGTGGCTGCTATGGGGACGATAGACTGCTAGGGGAGTAAGAGAGGTTGTAGGGAGATCATTGAGGACAACTTGCAGCAAACCAGGTGATAGGCGATGGTGGCTCAGGCTAGAGTTGAGTGAGGATAAATCAGAAGAAGCTGGGTGCAGATTTTGGCTGCGTTGTGGAGGTACAGGTGGTGGTGTTACCATATGGCTCCGCTAATGTTCTCTCTCCTTTCACGCTTTACTATCCAGTTTGTTCAACACAACACTGACAGTAACATCTTTCTCGAGATGCCATCTTTTGCCCACATATCTTAACTGGCCCTCTAGTGCTCACAAAGTGAAGTCCAAAGTCTTTAGTATAGATTCAAAGCTCTATGCTGTCTGGCCTCACCTGCTTTAGAGAGACATATAATTGGGCATATAAGGAGAGGAAAAAAGAGTTACAAAGCAGTTCAAAAGTTCTGAGATAAATGATTTCACAAACTGTGACGTCCACAGTGGGACTGACTTTTGATATGTGAAGGGCCCACATTCACCCCTCTTTAACTGCTCTTAAAATCTGAAAGGTTCTGTCACAAATGAAAGAGCCACAAGGCATCAACCAGTGACTATGCTTTAACTTCCAAGGGAAGAAGCCCGAAAGCCCTAGGAATGAGAAGAAATCAAGTAGCCCCTTAGAACACAAATAAATGTATGAATTAATTAATTCCGTTATGAACCTTGACTTCATCCATTCCCCTGTGTATAATCTCCAATTACAATGCAGTTGAAATGACACTTCAGCATCAAATTTAACAATTCAGGTGAACAATATAAAGCAGGCATCCTCAAACTTTTCAACAGGGGGCCAATTCACTGTCCCTCAGAACATTGGAGGGCCGGACTATAGTTTAAAAAAAAACTATGACCTGCTGGGGGCAAGACATGATTGCAAGAGGGACTTTACCTAAATAATGCAACCAGTGTAACTTGGCTTATTGTACCCTCAATGAATCCCCAACAATAAAAATAAATAAATAAATAAATAAACTATGAACAAATTCCTATGCACGCTGCACATATCTTATTTTGAAGTAAAAAAACAAAACGGGAACAAATACAATCACACCGCCTCATGTGGGCCGCGGGCTGCAGTTTGAGGACCCCTGATACAAAGAGAGAACTTGATAGAATAAAACAGTGTACCACATTGTACACATGATTTCCTCCCTGCTCTGTCTTAAGCAAGCATTTCTTGGAAACTGAAAATTGACATAAGGACCATCAAACCAGACTTGAGAAGTAACCAGTACTACCCATCTGGAGGGACAGAAGGGGGCAGTGTTATCACAGTCTCTGCTTCAACCTGAGGCCTGGAAGAAGAGAAACCGAAACTGTCCCTAAGTAACACTCACTTTTCATGTACTCAGCATCCCCACGTGAGTCCCAGCTTCAAATACTTGTTCCCTTCTCCTGGCTAAGCCTCAAACTCCTCAACAAAGTTAGAAATAAGCTGACCTCTCCATCTGTCACCCTGACATACTCTGCCAAGTCTTATGACAAACTGACCCAGTAGCTTCAAGATAGACAAGCCCATCTCTACATTTACATCAGTTATTTTTTTTCTTTTACAGAATAAATGGTGAAAGAAAAATACTCATATTTAACTTGTTATTATCTGACAGGCCCTAAAAAATTTTCTTTGTAGTTCTAGAAGAATGGTGATGCATACCTATGTACCAAGCACTCAAAAACATTCACTGATAACCTGTTACACATAGATAAAGAGAAAGGAAACCATCCAGGCCCTCACGATAACTCAGCAGATAAATCTAGAGATAGATTGGGGTGGGAGGCCAAAGGTAGTAAGTAGCCCCCAAAGAGAGGTAAATGTTCTTAAATAAATCTGAGGAAGAGGAACTCAGCTGTCTATCTTCAGGGTTCAAGGTCAGAAGATAGAAAGGAATTAGAGGAAATATCATGACTAGACAAGGTTGCAGTGACACCTTGAAGGGCAGGTAGAATCTAGAACAACAGTCGCGACCCACAGGAACTGTGTTAAAGGGCCCTGGCATTAGGAAGGTTGGGAAGCACTGATCTAGAAAGACAGAAGTGAAAGGTTCTCTATGTAGAGGGGAAAAAAGTGATTGAAAAAATATATGTGTAAGTGTGTGTTGGGGGACCTATAAAGGAACGAGGAACATTCCCCAAAAGAACAGTGAATGATCCGATTTGGCTGGAGCAGAAGACACCCACGTAGGAACAGTGCGAGTGTTGCTGAGAACGCTGAACCTAATTCTGTAAAGAGAAGGCTTCCTCTTCTTTTCATCGTGAGGTTTTGGAGCAGAAACAACAGGAACAAGTTTCTCAATAACAGCCCCTGCTGTATGGGGGTGCAGAGCTCGCATAACCTCTTCCCCCATCAACACTCCCACTTCTCAGACCCCCATTTAATAGCCCCACTGAAGGGTATGGTTTTGATATGAAAGTTCTAATCATTTCAGTTTTTTACAAGTATTTTGAAAAATATTTTCCCTCCATACTCCAACTATGGAAGAAAAACAAAGAGAAAAGCTGCTCTATGACCAAAGTCAAGAAATGTATACAATGAATTCTGAACTTCAGTGATGATCAGTGATGCTCACAGTAAGACAGTTCTGTGTGCGTTACTGGGGAGTATACTGCCCATCCATTCATTCATTCATTCAGTAAATACTTGTGGAAGGTGTTCTATATGCCAGGCATTCCTATGGGGCATTGAGGATACAGCAATGAACACAAAATAGCCAGACCACCTGCCTTCCCTAAGCTTATATTCTAGACAATAAAAGAAAAACATGTCAATGTCAGATGATGATAAATATAGTGAAGAAAAAAAAGTAGGGTGAGGAGGATATTATTTAACATGCTGTAGGAGAAGGATATTTAATAGCAAGTGAGCAAAGGGGACAAAGAAAGAGGTGGGGAGAAACTGTTCTTTAGTAGCTTAAGTTAAAAAGCCTTTTTCTGGTCAGGTGAACTATATAGTAAGGAGAAACATTTTCATTCAACTTTCAATAGTAGTAATAATAGACACAGCAATAGGATACTAACGATCGAATCCCTACTTAGTAACCATGAATGTGCTAAGAATTATTTTGTCTATTCTTCACAATAAACCATATTACTGTGACACAGAGGCAAAGGAAAGTGAAACTTGAAAGAAAGAAAAAGAAGAAGGGAAAGGAAAGGAAAGAAGGTTCAGATGATTTCAGTAGCTTGCCCCAGTAACCCTACGCGTGTGTACAGAACATGGATTCACATGCAGACAGCCTGACTCCAAAACCTGCACTCTTAACCCAGACACTGGGTTGGGGTCCAGAGATAAACAAGTCACGGACTCTCCCTGGGAATTGCTCATCGTCTAGTGAGACAGACATACTCGTAAACAAATAATTCCAGTGCAGTGATAGGAGGTATAATAGAGGGATAACAGAGTTAAGGAGACACAGGGGAAACAGTGACTAAGTGCCTGACTGAGGGTGGGGTGAGGGGTTATCAAAATGCAGACGTATTCATTTGTGTTTATGTAATTCATTGCCCTCCTTGGGCCTGGTTACCCACAACTCTTCTGCAGTTCCTTCCAAAGACTCCTTCCGGTGGCTTTCCCCAGTCTATCTTCACAAGTTGCGGTTTGTCAGCCTCATCCTGCATGCAATAAGTAGTTCTCACACACAGGCCATATAAAATCTTTATAGCAACTGTGGAGAAGAAAGAAAAATAATAATAGAGCAGTCTACCTTAACTACCCTCATAAAAGGTTAAAGATGACAACCATGTGAATGAAAATGAGAGGACCTCGCCATGTCACAACGGGAGAGTGAAGAGATAGGACACTGACAGACCACCTGAAGAAACTCATGGCCCTGTGCATTGTGACACAACGTGGCTAACAACACCCACGCTCAGAAAGGGAAACTATATTCTGTGAAGGCCCTAGTCTGCAGATCGGCAGAATTCCCTTAAATTATATATAAACCTATTGGGCGTTTTCTACAGAGATTCCAAAGAATTCATCCAAATATCAAAACAGTCCATGTTCCCCTAAATAGGTGAAAACCTCTACCGTAGACACTTTCAGAATTACTCCAGTGGATTTAAGTATTAGAAGTCTGACATAATTTAGAAGGTCCACAATGTCTAAGTGACAGCTTTGATATCGATGTTATTTAGGATCTTTATCAAAGTGTTTGCAAATTAATGTGCCTCTTAGTCCCCCCTCCCACACATGAATATAAAACACCTCACCACGACTTCAGGTTTACCTCAGACTATGTTGTGCACAGTTGACCCTCTTGTACAGGAAGATTAGCTTCCCAAAGAAACTGTCAGTTCAGTATTGACTCACAACCTTTGTGCAAGGGGATGGATACTTGAATATAAAACACCTCATCACGACTTCAGGTTTACCTCAGACTATGTTGTGCACAGTTGACCATCTTGTACAGGAAGATTAGCTTCCCAAAGAAACTGTCAGTTTAGCATTGACTCACAACCTTTGTGCAAGGGGATGGATACTTGACTGAGAAAGACAATATTCCGTTCCCCATCTGGTATTTTCAAGCTATATACACGCTCCATCCTACCCTTCTCCACCCCCAACCCTGATTCCAGCCCTTACTATTCATAACTCAAGTTATTTATCTGTTGATAACTTCTCTTCACATAGAGTTGAATGACTTTAGGCACAACTTACATGTTCTTTTGGTCAGTTGCTTCTTTATTAAATTTGTTCTACAGTCATTGGAGAGGTTTTGAAAATAGTGGAGAATCTTCCACTTCCTTTTTTGTTTTGTTTTTTTTTTTTTTTTTTGCAGTTTTTGGCTGGGGCTGGGTTTGAACCTGCCACCTCCTGCATATGGGGCCAGCACCCTACTCCTTTGAGCCACAGGCACCGCCAAATCTTCCACTTCTTTACTGATGCTGCCCAATGACAAATTCCACACAGGTTGAAATGTTCTACCTACTAACCATCAGTCTACCCAGTTTGGGTTAAGTATCTCTTAAGGGTTGAAGGAAAGAATTTAGGTTTAGAATGCTGTGTAACTCTAAGCTCCACCGGAAAATTGTTACAACTAACTTTAAGTTGTTTTTTTTTTTTTTATCTGTATAATTTTAATGTTTTATTTTATTTGTCTTTTTATTTTTTAGTTTTTTTATTGTTAAATCATAGCTGTGTACATTAGTGCAATCAAGGAGTACAATGTGCTGGTTTCACCTTTTATTAAAAGGTGTAAGAAATTGGAAGATATAAGGTGAGAATTTGGCTCTGATGTTTCCCTACCACTAGATAAGTTAATCTGGGAGAGGTACAAGGTAAATATCTATTAGCTTTCTTGGAAGTATCACAGGGCAATTTGCAATGAAGGATCAGCAGGAAAATCCAGATGAAATCTAAGATTTGGGCAATTCACTGTCAACCAAAACATTTGCCTCACCTCTTCTCTGTCAAAGAAGCCTTGCTGTTGTGACAAGAAGCAAGAAATCTATTATGACTGCAGATTATCAGAACCTCTTGCCAACCCAAGTGAAAAACAATTCCAGATATGTAACTTCTTAGTCGAACAGTACGTATAAGCTCGACTCAAAGGCAAGAGTGCTGTCTACCAGGCTAACCACATCCACTTTCAGTTGGGCTGGAAGCATGGTTACTCAAGCGATGACTTGTGTAAGTACCTTTTCATGAAATAACAGGCTGAGGTAGAATGGCTGCTGGCAAAATAATCTAAACAGGGCTCCAGCTGGCTTTCAATAAATAGGCTTCTCTCCTCAAAGGTTTAACACAATGCGGTGGCATCTGGAATTTTTAGAACACAGGAAAAATTAAAACTTTCACAGACGATTTAACTGACAACACCACTGTGATATGTATGAAGCAATCAGAGATCAACTGCCAAAGAAGTTTAATAAACAAGTATGCAATTAAAAAGCCTACCCTCTGCTGGCCCTGAGTTATTAATGATTCAGTAAAAGCAATCCATTTTTAAAATTTTCTCTGTGTATGTTCTACCAATAAAATTTAAATTTGAAGAAAAGGAGGACCCAAGTGGTATTTTTGTTATAGCTGTAAGAATAAACTCTCTCTCTCTCTCTTTCTCTCTCCCCCCCCACTCGGTTTCTCTCTCACTGGGGGAGGAGGGGCATTTACCTTTAAAACTCTAAATTTTATTGACCTTGGGTTATTTTTAATCCCTCAAGTTAGGAAAAAAAAAAAAAGGGTAGTCCTTAGAATGAGAGAAAAATGAAAGCTAAAATATTACCTGAAATTATACATGCATAGTGACTATGATTATAATAATCAGCCAGGAAAATGCACTATGTCATTGACAGGTAGAAAATTGCCATAAGTGGTTTGCAATGTCCATGGCTAACAGCCTGGAAAAAAATTAATCTCAGAAATAAGTGGGATTTGTCAGATCTCTCAAACATGTCAGAAGATTTGAGTTCTATAAACTATTCTTTCATTCATGTTTGTGTGTACAAGGAATTTAGGAGCTGAAAAGTCCAAAGGAGCCCTTTGATTATTTGAATAATATTTATTTCCCCAATGATACAGCAACCTCTGTGAGGAAAAGAATCATGACCATTTTTGTTCATTGCTGTACCCCATCTCCACCATCTGAAACACAGTTTCTACCACGTAATAGTTCGATGAAGGGTTGTTGAATGAATGGATAAATTAATACATCCCCATTTCGGTTTCTTTTTTTCTGTATTTTCAGTCAAGAAAAGTGAGGCCAAGGAAAGATAAATGGCTAATATTATATATCCAGTGGTAAAAATGGCTCTCAATGCTGTGTTTCTCCTCTCTCAACCGAATCCTTGCCATTTTCAACGACCCTCTGCCTCCTTTCAGTTCATTAACAGAACTACAAATTCTCATGTCTGTCATCACTATGAAAGTATGACATCACTAAACAAAAATGTAATCTTCTCTGACTTTGATCATTTTATAAGATATTAAAACTTTAATATACTTGATATATTACCTTTGATGCTTTGTTTATCAAGAGCATGTTGAGAGAACGTGAGAAACTGGAAGATAGTTTGGTACTTGCTTAAAAAAATGCCCTTTGCGGCTCAGTGCCTATAGCACAGTGGTTGTGCCACGAGCCACTTGCAACAAGGCTGGCAGGTTCAAGCTCAGCCTGGGCAGCTAAACAACAATGACAACTGTAACAAGAAAATAGCCAGGTGTTGTGGTGGGCACCTGTAGTCCCAGCTACTTGGGAGGCTGAGGCAAGAGAATTGCTTAAGCCCAAGAGTTTGAGTTTGCTGTGAGCTGTGACACTATGTCACTCTACCCAGGGTGATAGTTGAGATTCTGTCTAAAAAAAATGCCCTTTGCTTTCTCTTAAGAGTAGGATTTTGGAGAGAGACTCTGAAGCTGTCTTGCAAAACTAAAAAACGAGAATATTACTAAGATACTTGTAAGTAAATAAAATCAATGTCTATGATGATGAATAGTTATTACTGGTAGCTTGGATAATTTTATTTTTTTAACTTCCAACTATATTCCCCTAGGGTCTGAACAAAGACTATAAGCTAGTCTTTTTTTTTTTTTTTTTAAATTAGGGTCTAACATAAATTTGGCATGGTAGGCTTTATATGAATATATTTCTCCTTATATATCTACAGACTTTATATGGCAGTGTAAGTCTTAATTACTTGCTGGGTTGGCCAAATGAGGGCCTCTGACATTTTTACTGATAGTAATCATTAGGTACTGACATACTTAGTGAATTGTTCTGTTTCCTTGGGTTTTTTTTTTTTGTTTGTTTTGTTTTGTTTTTTAGATAGAGTCTCAAGCTGTCACTCTAAGTAGAGTGCCTTGGTATCACAGCTCACAGCAACCTCCAACTCTTGGGCTTAAGTGATTCTCTTGCCTCAGCCTCCCAAGTAGCTGGGACTACAGGCGCCTGCCACAACGCCTGGCTATATTTTGATTGTAGTTGTCATTGCTTGCAGGCCCAGGCTGGATTCAAACCCACCAGTTCCGGTGTATGTGGCTGAAACCCTGGCCGCTGAGCTACAGGCGCCAAGCCAATTGTTCTGTTTCTTATACAGGCTTCAGTTTCTATATTTGACAAGCAACCTGCCTTATGAAGGAGTGGAGAAGAGGCACTAAACGGGCCTTCCTGAGTTAAAATCTTGACTATATCATTTATAAATGGAGTCCCCTAAAGCAAGTTATCATACTCCCTCTGGTACATCCAGCCACTTCTGCAATTCAGTTTTCACATCAGTAAAATGGGGTGATGATAGCACTTGTTTCACAGAGTTCTTATAAGGACTAATGAAGACAATATATGTTAAAATATTTAGTACAGTGTTAGTAAGACTAAATCAATCAATGTTAGCTATTCTTATTACTTTTTTATTCTTCAAGTCATTGTAAGAAAAGGTTTGCAAAACAATAATTTTACTTGCATATTTGTTTCAAAGGTAAGAAAAAACAGCCCTCCACCAAAAAAAAAAAAAAAAAAAAACCAAAGTCCATATGCAATGGACTGGGTAAATATGAATGGGTGCCTAGTAAATACCTCACGAAGTCCATCCTGCTCCCATCCAAGTTTCTGGGATCCCAGTGGCATTGATGTCACCCTTGCTCCAGGTGTGGGTGTGTGACTCACACCTCTGTGGGTAGAAGCAGGACATTTTGTACTTCCTGCTGTCATGGTTATTACAGCAAAGGGCATAGAGCTTGTCAATGGAGAATAATACGAACTCTGTAAAATGATTTAAAGAGGTTTGTTCTGAACCAAGTTTGAGGACCATAGCCCAGAGCCATGCCCAAGAAGCCCTGAGCAAGTGGACTCACTGTGGTTGGGTTACATTTGGGTTTTAGGCATGACAGGGAGACAGGAATTACATGTAAAGCCATCAGCCAATCAATACATGGAAGGTGTATATTGGCTCCGCCTGAAAAAGTGAGACATCTTGGGGCGGCACCTGTGGCTCAAGGAGTAGGGCGCCGGTCCCATATGCTGGAGGTGGCGGGTTCAAACCCAGCCCCAGCCAAAAAAAAAAAAAGAAAGAAAAAGAAAAAGTGAGACATCTCAAAGGGGTTGGCTCTTAGAGGTTATGAGTGGGTTTACAGATTCTTTGATTTATAATTGGTTAAAGAAACGAAGGTTTGCCTACAGGCTTGGGATGTTATTTAAGATAAGGAAGTTGGTTAATCAGAGACAAGACACTGGCCATATACCCAGACTGAAGTGATTTTTCATATAAACTGAGGACCCGCAGGTGTGCTTTAAGCTCTGTCTTGTTAACAATTTACAAAGAACATCTCCAAGAAGGGAGGGGGTGTGATGAGGCCTGTCTGGCCTCCCTTCTAATGGACAGCAACTCAGCTTTAGGGTATCACCTGGGCCAAGAGAAGTCAGCTAGGGAGAGATTAAAGTTTTATTTCAGTTCACAGGCTCAATCAGAACCAAAGAGGTGTGATTTGAGAATGTTTTCTGTGACTATTTGGAGATAGTATATAGTTTCAGTCACTGGATTCAAACATTTCTGAAGCTCTCTATACCTCGAGCTTGGCGTCCATGAGGGCAGTAAATCCCCTTTTACAATGCTATCAATTTGCATTTAATTTTATGTTACCTGTAATATGAAAGTTTACAGAATAAGTGTCCAGGAAGATATCACAAGAAAAGATATAGGAGATACTGAAAAAAATTGAGTAGGTGTCAGAGAGACAAAATAATGTTGCAGTTGAGTGCACAGGTTCTTAACAACTGCCTGGGTACTAGCCCTGACTCTACTAGTCAATCGCCATGTGACTTTGAATAAACCACTTACCTCTTTATGCCTCTACATCTTCCTCTGGAAACTGAAAATAGTTAGCAACATTCACTTTATCTGAAGTTTTGAGGATTAAATATGTTAATACATGCAAGGCACTTACATGCATAGAATAGTACATGGCATGTAACAGGTACAAGTTTTAGCCATTTTATCATTATTATTCAGATACAAAGTAACAGTGATATAGTATATCAAATAATGGTGGTATAGTGTGTCAAAGAAAAGAGAAATGACTCTTGCCAGATTTTTCTATTAATTTCTAATTAATAAATTAAAAATGTGTCTTTGTAGCAAAGGACTTCAGTAGACGTTTCTCTAAAGAAGGTACTCAAATGGCCAAAAGGCATACTAAAAGATGCTCAATGTCACGAATCATTACAGAAATGCAAATAAAAACTACAAGGAGATATCAGAATAGCTACTATTGGGAAAAAAAAACAAAACTAAAACCTCAGAAAATAAAGAAGGGCTGACCAGGATATGGAGAAAATTTGGGCAGTGCTGGTGGGAATACAAAATGATGCAGCCACTATGGAAAACAGCAAGGCACTTTCTCAAAAATGTATAAAAAGAATCACTATGTATCTATCCCAAAGAATTGAAACCAGGGCTTCAAACAGATACAGCAGGATTATTCACATTAGCTTAAAGGCAGAAGCAACACAGCGTCCATTAATGGATAAACAAACAGTGTGGCGCCTGTGGTTCAGTCGGTAAGGCGCTGGCCCCATATACCGAGGGTGGCGGGTTCAAACCCGGCCCCGGCTGAACTGCAACCAAAAAATAGCCAGGCATTGTGGTGGGCGCCTATAGTCCCAGCTGCTCAGGAGGCTGAGGCAGGAGAATCGCTGAAGCCCAAGAGCTAGAGGTTGCTGTGAGTCCTGTGACATCATGGCACTCTACCGAGGGTGGTAAAGTGACTCTGTCTCTACAAAAAAAACTGTGATATAGACATACGATGAAACTTCACCTAGCTTTAAAAAGGCAGGAAATTCTGACACATGCTACAAGGATAAACCTTTTAGACATTATATTAATCGAAATAAGCTAGCCACAAAAAAAAAAATACAGTATGATTCCACTTATATGAAGTATCTAGAGGGGCGAAATGTATAGGACTAGAAATAGGATAGTGGTTGCCAGGGCTGAGAGTCTGGGTGGCGGGAAAAGGGGAGTTGTTTAAGGGATGCACAATTTCAGTTTGCAAGATAAAAAGAAGGTCGAGATATTGGTCCTACAACAATGACAAACACAAATACTTAACACCTGAACTGCATGATTAAAAATTGTTAAAATGAGTTTTAATGCTGTATAAATTTTGCCATGATTAAAAGAAATAAAAATGTAATTTTAAATGAATACCTCTTGTAGGGCTGCAGGCAGTACAGTTCCTAATCCAGCTGGCTAACGGTGACTGAATAAATGAATGACAATGTAATAAATCTAATGAAAAACAAATGGAGAGTGGGGAGGTTCAAGAAGTTAAAATGTTTATGGAGTAAAATGGAATCAAGTATCATGTACGATGTAAAAGATGTATATCAAGACAGACTACATAATATAATGTAAAGCATGGAATCTATAGACAAAGCTTTGGATCTTGATTCATAAATCTTGATTTATTTTATATCATTTAGCAAGTATTTACTGAGTCCCTACCATTTGGTAGGCACTGTTCTTATTCATCACTGAACGAGACTGCCCTGCCTTCGTGGGGCTTATTTCCATTCAGGGCAGGAGTTGGAGTGAGAGATGAACAGCAATATACAAATTCTAGTTCTAGCTGGATGTGTGAATTCACACAACTCCTGCAAGTTTTCTGGGTTTATTTTCCTAAAGTGAAGCATTGTGGCAGGGGAACAAAAAGGGTACTTTTCCTTCCAACAGATTTAAAAATTATTTGTAAATATATGGAACAAGGACATAAGAAGCCACTAGGGGGCAAAATGAGCACAGCATAAACATTTTACTGTTGCGAAATTCTGGAAACCAAAAGGGAGTCATCCCTTATGCATCATGAAAAAAATAAGCAAACAGCAAATGTCATGTGTCATTATAGGTAGAGAAGAGCACTACTGAATAGTTACCCAAGCACACTTTATTCTATACATATTTGACGGAGAGTCTGTGTTTTTATGAGAAGTAACAGTGTATCAGAAGCAGAATACTTCATCTGTAATTGAATAACATCTCTAAATGCACATAATAATAGTAAGACCACATCTACAGAACCACAAAACACCAGCCAACAGGTTCAGTCCTGAAGTAGTCCTTTACTCACATGTCAAGATCTAATATAACACATGTTTAGAATCCTTTCTTTCTCCCCCCAGGTCCTGTGCCCACTCTTTTTGAATTTTCCCATTTTTATTATATAACATGATGTTCTAATATACATATACATAGTGAAATGATTACTACAAGCAAGCAATTTGCCACAGTCATCATCTTACATGGTTACCTCTTGTGTATATGTACGTGTGTGGGTGTGTGTGTGGTAAGAGCACCTAAAATCTACCCCCACAAAGCTTCCAGTATACATTACCACATTATTAACCATAGCCCTCATGCTGTGCTTTAGATTTATAAGTTTATTCATCTTCATAACCACTACTTTGTACCCAAATATCCCAATTCTCCCCTCCCTTGCCTCTGGTAACCACCGTTCTATCCTCTGTCTGTGTGTATTTGAGTTTTGTTTTTTGTTTGTTTGTTTGTTTGTTTGTTTTAGATCCTAAGTATGTTTCATTCTATTTTCTGCTGCTATAACAGAATACCAGCCTGGGTAATTTATAAACAATAGAAGTTTATTTGACTCACAGGTCTGGAAGCTGGGAAATTCAAGAGCACGATGTCAGTACTTAGCAAGGGTCATCCCATGCTAGAAGGCAAAAGGTGGAAGTGAATGTGCAAGACAGAGAGAAAGGAGTGGGGCTGAAGGTGCCAAGTCCACCCCCACCATCACTATTCTACTCCCGTGATAACAGCTTAATCCCTTCACAAGGGAAGAGCCCTTAAAACCTAACTATCTCGCTTCATAAACCATTTGACACATTTTTATCACAGTGGTTAACATAGCCTTTCTGGCGTTATCTCAGTTACTGTGCCAAAACATTTACATTTACATTTACCAAGTTTCGCAAATACCCCTGTAAGATGCACCACAGGTGTGATCCCACCGATCCCCCTCCCTCTACCCACCCCCCCCCTACTTCCCCCTATTGTTAAGTTGTAGCTGGGTTATAGCTTTCATGTGAGAGTCCCAAATTAGTTTCATAGTAGGGCTGTGTACATTGGGTACTTTTTCTTCCATTCTTGGGATACTTTACTAAGAAGAATATGTTCCAGCTCCATCCATGTAAACATGAAAGAGGTAAAGTCTCCATCTTTCTTTAAGGCTGCATAGTATTCCATGGTATAATCATATCAATGTATACAGTTATGATTTAATAAAAAAAATTTTAAAAATTAAAAAAAATTTAAAAAAAACCTAACTATCTCTTAAAGGCCTCATTTCCTAATAATGTTACAAAGGCAATTACGTTTCCAACACATGAACTTTGGAGGAGGGACACATTCAAACCACACCAACACGTGAGAGATCGTGCAGTATTTTCCTTTCTATAACTGGCTTATTTATCTGAATATAATGTCCTCCAGTTTCAGCCATGTTGCCACAATTGGAGGAATCTCCTTTTGTAAAGCTGAATAATATTCCATTATACACATGTAATTTATAATGTATACACATTATATATGCAATATATATAAACTGTGGTGTACACATACATACACACACACTGCTCACAATTTCTTCATCCAATCCATCAGTGGACATTTAGGCCGTTTCCAAATCTTGGCTATTCTGAATAATTCTGCAGTAAACATAGGATCACAGATATCTCTACCAGGCTGGGTTCACATCCTTTGGATATCTAACCAGAAGAGGACTTACTGGACAGACATCGCTAATCATGAGCATCAGACTCTTTGATTCCAAAGCACATACACTATTCTTTTTGTCCACTTGCATCCCCCTGAGAAGCAGTTTTAAAACATGTCAAACAATTTTTTACAGTTGTCTCACAAAAACTTGGGAGTTCAATTCCCTTTTCTCTGAATATAGAGCTAGATTTGTTTCTAGTCAATAGAGTGCACCAGATGGGAGCTGTGTGACTTCCAAGGATGGTTCTGACATGGTGATACAACTTCTAACTACTCGGGCTGCCCTTCCTCAAACTACAGCCACCACATTTTCAGGAAGCCCAGGCCACATGATGTTCCCGTTGAGAGCTCTGGCTGAAATCTCAAACTATAGCTAATATCAGCAATCAGATATGTAAGTCAATAAGCTTTCAGATGATTTCAACATCTAGTCTCTAGGTCCCACCAACTGAAGTTGTGTGGAGCAGAGATGAGCTTTTCCCAACAGGCCCTGAACAAATGGCAAATTGCTGAGGAAACAAAATGTAATTGTTGTTCTTTACCAAGTTTTGAGGTGTCTTGTTTTTGTCTTTTTGGTTTTTTGTTTACTTTGCAAAACAGTAGAGAACTGGGGCATGGGATACTTGCATTCAGGGACATGGCAGAATTTGAGGATATAGGCTGGGTACAGGGGCTCAAGCATGTAATCCTAGAACTCTGGGAGGCCAAGATGGGAGGATCCCTTGAGCTCAGGTGTTCAAGACCAGCCTGAGCAAGAGTGACACCCCATCTCTGCTAAAAATAGAAAAATCAGCTGGGCATTGTGGCAGGCACCTGTAGTCCTAGCTATTGAGAAAGGTTAGGCAGGAGGATTGCTTAAACCCAGAAGTTTCAGGTTGCTATGAGCTATGCTGATGCCACAACACTCTAGCCTGGGCAACAGATTGTGACTCTATTAAAAAAAAAAAAATGAAGGGTATAAACTACCAAAGGATTAAGTTTGTGCTTCTGTGGAATTCCATTTGTGTGGATCCAATCCTCTGCCTTGTAAAAAATAAAAATTTCTCAAAATATGCTATCCCTCCATGTTTAATCCCATGTGCACTAATGCTCAGGACTGTGGGTCTTAGAAACAGATGAAGACTTCTCATTTAGAAGAACCATTTTCACTGACAGGAAGGACATCTACTGACAGATCATTGTAAACATTCTCCCAAGCAGCTGGTCTGCCAATGACAGCCTTTTCCTGATCTGAGTCTTCCAGTTCACAAATCAAGAATGGTGATCCTGGCTTGAATAGAAACTCAGTAGTGACCTCGTCAAGCTGGAAGCATCAAGATCAGGAGTTTTCTCGAGACAGACAACTGAGGGCAGCTAGCTTGCAACCACCTTGCAGGGGAGATATTTAGAATACTAAGAGGCAGAGTCCGTCTGCTGTAGTGACCAGCATAAGGTAGATTCTCAACACATCTATGTTAAATAAATAGAATGCCACAAACACAGCATTGTTCTATGCCCCTGGAGTTGGAATGCAAAAGTAAGTATAACAAGACCTTTATCCTAATAGACCTTCTGATGTTAATTAGATCAGCAGTTCTGAACCTGTGGGTTGCAACCCCTTTGGACTGTATTAAAGGGTTGCAGCATTAGGAAGGTTGAGAACCACTGAATTAGTTAAAATTACTCTTATTTACCACCTAATCTTTGTCATCTATCAACTGAAAGGGATAGAAAAGATATAATGGTGAACATGACACTAACCATATTAGTGAAACTGATCAAATCCCTTGCTCCGGTCATATCATATCCACCATGCAGGTGAAGTAGGTGAAGGAAGGCTCCCTCTCCCCAAGTGGTGCAAGATGGCTCAATAGATGATATGCCTGACACCGGAAAGATGAGATTAGCAGCTGTTTATTAATCACATATATTCACAGCCTGAGTGAGGAGGACACTGTATGTCATGCAGGACCATCTGGGGCTGCACTCAGGAAGAGTGAACGAGCAAGGATGTGATTCCCACTTTGGTGGTGGCAGGTGGCGGGGATATGATGGGCTTATTTGAATAATTTCACCAGCTTGTAGGGAGGTGAAACCACCTAGATTGAGGTCCAGCTGAGGTAGCTGATAGGAGAACTAGCCACATGGGGAACCTTCCCTGCAGGGTAGGGGGCATCTCTGGCAAGAGCAGGGGAACTCGCGGCTAGGCTTTTGGGGCCCCATGTGGGTCAGAGATGTCAAGACAGCACTTGAAATGTCAGGTCTTACAATTCATCCCTCACTACTCTTCGCCTCAGATCCTCATTTGTAAAGTCAGAGGGTGTGGAACAAATTATCTCAAGGCTCCTGCCAGCTTAGTTCTCCTTAATTCTCATTACGTGAAGCCAGTTAAAAGAGGGGTATTTTGGTCATTTTCTGAGACACTTGCTGTCCTGATTTTTCTATGAAGATCAGTCTATTTTTAGAGTGATTTTTAACTTTAGAGCTATCTCATGAATTCAGGCTAATCTCCTAGGGCCCTCTCAAAATTTTAATGTTAAGTTAAGACATTTAATTTCTGAGAAGGGGGAAGGAGAGGATATCACAACATTTACAGAAGTCAATTTGGGATTAAAAGGAAGAACTTTTAGTCAGAGTCCCAGGAAATAAATAGTATTTATAAACCCAGAATCAAATAATCTTTTAAATGATGTTAATCTTTCCAAAATAACATCTTAGCAAGCAAGAGTCAGGAAATGTTTATACCATCTTCCAGAGGGGAACATTCACTATCTCAGACAGCAGGAGATTTATGATTTTCATTAAAAGGTATAAAGTTAGGACTGTAGGGAAATAGTAAAAAACATACTGACTGCTTAACATAAAATCAAAAGGCAAACATATGTTTGTCTGTGACTTCCAGATCTAAATTTGCAGAATTTAATGAAAATCATTAAGCTTGATTTCACATGCCTCTGGGATTGTTTTGAAATAAAATAATATTCACTTAAGGAAATGAGTCTAATTAGTATTATAATTAGTAGTCTTAATAACAAAAAGTCATATCTAAGTACGTGAAAATCATTGTTTATATCATAATAATTTTTCCTACCATAGAAAATTAAGAGTTAAACATGTCTATTTTTAGTTGCAGTTTGGCCAGGGCGGGGTTCGAACCCACCACCCTCAGTATATGGGGCCAGTGCCCTACTCACTGAGCCACAGGCGCTGCCCCCCCAAAATGCCTATTTTTAAAGTTCCACTTTACATTTTTAAAAATCAGTATAAGTGCAAAAAATAATAAAACATTAACATTTTATTTCAGCAGGCTTTTACTCATTTATAATTTAATGGCCTTTTCACTTTTAGAAACTCTGAGGAAAAATTTATTTTAGTATTTGTCCTTCTACAAGCATCATAGGACTAACTTTATTTTATTTATTCTTCTAGAGACAGGTCTCACTCAGGATGGAGTGCAGTGGCACTATCATTAAAGTGGTAACTCTCAACTCCCTTGAGTTCAATCAAGGGATCAATGATCCTTCCACCTTAGCCTCCTAAGTCGCTGGGTCTAAACAGGCAAGGTACTCAGCTCTTTTTTTTTTTTTTCCACTTTTTGAGAGATGAGGTCTCACCATGTTGCCCAGACTGGTCTCTAATGATCTTCCTGCCTCAGCCTCCCAAAGTACTGGGGTTATGGGCCTGAGCCACTGCACCAGCCAGGACTCATTTTAAACCCAATGCAGGGAGTTTACTTTGGGCCAACTGTTAACATAGGCTTCCAAAAGGATGCAGTTGGAGGCCTCCCTTGCTATGCATTTGATTCTAAACATATCATTGCAGTGGTGAAAACAAGGTGATGCTGATATGAATATCTGATCAAAATGGAAAAAATCAGAGTACTCTTCTCTTGAGCACGTATACAGTGAAAGGCTCCATCTATGTTTGGGCAGAGAAATGTAGTAAAATCATAAACCTGTGTTATGGGTTTAGTTATGTATCCCCCAAAAAGTTATGTATGGGAGTATACCCTGAAAAAGGTATGTACCACTCCCCAATACATCAGAATGTGACTTCATTTGGCAACAGAGTCTTAAATAGAGGTAATACAGTTAGAATGAGTTCATTAGAGTAGGCTCTCATCCAATATGACTTATAAAAAGGGTATGTGGAAACAGAGACAGATTTGCAGAGGGAAGACTATGTGAAGTGATTCAGGGAGAGGGCCATGTGAAGATGAGAGACTAGAGTGGGGCATCTATATAAACCAAGAAATGTCAAGGCTGCCACCAAACTACCAGAACCCAGGAGAAAGGCAGGAAGCAGATTCACCTCCACAGCCCTCAAAGAAACCAACCCATCCAGAACCTTGATTTTGGACTTCTAGCCTGTGGAACTGTGAGATACTACATTTCCACTGCCTGGGCCACCCAGTTCATATCATTTTGTTACAGCAGTCCTACAAAACTAAAACAGGCTGATTAAAATCCTCTCTTCAAACTATCAGTTTAGCCTTCTTCTTTCCATTTCTTGACAGCAGTGAAATGCCCCTCTTACCAATCACGTCTGCACGAGTTACAGTCATATAGTTACAGATATCTGCCAGTACCACAGCTACTTTCATAAGCACTGGCACTCTTTAAAAACTCTTCTTTCATAGGTACTAATTTTTATTTTTTTAAACTTTGTTGTGGGTTTTTTGGAAATAGTATTGTGCAATAAACGGAGATAGGACATTAGAAATGGACTTTGTTTTAAACCCCAGTCATAAAATAGATACACATATATGTATATACACAACATACTGTGTGACCTTAGCTGAGTTACTTAAGTATGGTAAGCTACAGTTTACTCCCTAGTAAAAATTAGGAAAACATCACCTGTTAGAATCATATAAAATTGCCATTTTCTTGTAGATCAAATACCAGCAATTTAATCTAGCTCACACGCAAATGAATTATTTAGGCATTAAATATGATAAGCCTCGACACCTGGCACAATGTAAGATCTTGGCAAGTGGTAGTTTTCTGACACTTCTTTACTTCCGTCATTAATTCATCCATGATAACAAGAAGAGTCACTGATAAGTATTATTTAATATTTACTGGTAACAATCAGTGCAAAGTGTTTTTCTACATAATGCGTAGACCTTTGTTCCCTACTACACTACTGGCAAAGCACAGCAGGAGAATGGCCCAGATAAGTTTCTTCATTCTCTGTTCAGAGAGTAAGCATTCTCTGACATTATGAAAAACACCGGATAAAGTAAGAATAATGATAAAAAGGGTGTGCTGCTCCTCACAGGCAACAAGCCGGGATGCTCTCCTACCATGTTCACTTGCACCACACCCAGTGACCTTGTCTTTGGCAAGACACTTGTTGTCAATAAATTAATATGAAAATCAGATTTAAATGAAAAATTAGATCTGTAGCTTGGGCACATATACTCCAAAAGACAAGATAAAAGTTAAAAGAAAAATGAAAATATATCTGGCTTAAAGCTCCCCATGGCAGCAATATCTAGTTCTGAAAATACTGTCTGATAATAAAACGGAGCTTAATATCACATTCTTTATAACATCAAATAGTTAAACTATAATACATTAGACTTGAAGTAATTTCCAAGCTCCCTCTTCTCGAGTATAATAAAACCTGATACCACTATAATTCAAAAACATTATGCATTAAAAACTTTATAGCCATTATTTAATTTGACTGGGACATTGCCAGTTTCTTTCTTTGCAAATAAACATATTGCCTGTAACATGATTCACCTATGTACTGTCTCCTGATAAATTTCATGTTAGGAGAAAAGAAAAGAGAAGGGGAAGTAAAGCAGAAAGACGGACACATTTTCTTTAGAATTTGAAATAACATGAAACAATCAATGAAATCAAATATGGATATCACTGTTCACAATTTTCAAGTACAATTGCTAACTTATAGGTGATTCTTAAAACAATAATTTCAGATATCAAAAACCTGTGTTAGACTAAAGTTTACAATGCAGAAAATCCAAATTTGAAAAATTTTACACATAAGATGGAAAAAGCACATTTTAAATATACTCTACAGCACCAAAAAGCAAATTATAAGGTAATACATAATTTGCTAAGGAAGCCACAGAGTGAACATATATAATTAATCTTAGAAGCAGTTTGCTCAAAGCCAATCCTAATAATTTTTTTATCAATAAATGAGTACTTTTTTTATTAAATCATAGCTGTGTACATTAATGCAATCATGGGGTACAATGTGCTGGTTTTATATACAATTTGAAATGTTTTCATCAAACGGGTTAATATAGCCTTCACAGCATTTTCTTAGTTAGTGGGTTAAGACATTTATATTCTACACTTAGTAAATTTCACATGTACCCTTATAAGATGCACAGTAGGTGTGGTCCCATCAATTACCCTCTCTCCACCCATCCTTCCCCCTCCCCTCCCTCTCCCCTATCCCTTTCTTTTTGGGCTATAATTGGGTTATAGCTTTCATAAGCTATAAATTGGTTTCATAGTAAGACTAAGTAAATTTTTAAAAATTTGCTTGTGGCTCAAGCGGCTAAGGTGCCAACCACATACACCTGAGCTGGCAGTTCGAATCCAACCAGGCCCACCAAACAACAATGATGGCTGCAACCAAAAAATATCCGGGCATTGTGGTGGGTGCCTGTAGTCCCAGCTACTTGGGAGGCAGAGGCAAGGGAATTGCTTAAGCCCTGAGAGTTTGAGGTTGCTGTGAGCTGTGACACCACGGCACTCTACACAGGGTGACAGCTTGAGGCTCTGTCTCAAAAATAATAATAATAATAAATAAATAAATAACAAAAATAAAAATATGCTTCCTGTTAAAATCATATTGTTTCTGTAGCTATATAGATTTAGCAATGATAATTATAGCAAACGCTTACAGACTACTTAGTAGTTAAACATTGGTACTGGTATCCACCACATCATATAATCCTCCTAGAAATGAAATAAGATAAATAATATTATTATTTTGCTGTTAACAGATGAGAGAAAGAGTCACAAAGGGCTTAAGTAAATTACTGAAGACCCATGCCTAGTAAGGGGTAGAGGATGTAAATCCAGGCAGTCTGACTCCAAAGTCAGTGCCTTTGCCCACTATTAATTAACGTACATGACTAATATAAGTTAAACTTGAACATAAGATGATCCATCATTTGCCCAATGAGAAGATTAGGGAAAATATATTTTATCAGCTCAAACATATCCACATGTAAGAATGGAGATACAATTATCGAATGTCTAACTGTAATTCTAATTTATATAGATACAAATAATATTTTAGATAAATTAGCATAATAATTGAAATTTCTTTTTGTACATTCAAATTTTATAACACAATAACAATATAGCCTAGTAGTTTAGCAGAAGGACTCAGGAGCCAGACTGAGTTCAAATCTCTGTCTACTATTTCCTAGTCTAATAATATTTGGCAAATTAGTTACTCTGCTCTCGATTTCCTAATTGTGTCAAACAGAAGTTGTATAGGACCTACCTACCTCATCAAGTTGTTAGAAGAAATAATTATGTTAAAAGGTGCACAGTGCTTAAAGAAGTACCTGGCACATGGTAAATACACATTAAGTGTTAGCTGTTACATTTTTCAAATACTTCATTTGTGCTCTTGGCATAATTGGCTTTGCCATAATTAGAGCCCAGTTCAAGTTTTCTTATGGTGTTCTTTTATACTATTTCCTCTAAGTTATTTAAACTATAACTTCCAGTGCTATTACTGAAATTCTTATTTCAAACCACAACATCCATTTACCCAACATTAGAAATGTTTTTGTTACTTAATAAAGTATTTATGATGTCTACAATGAAAATATTTACATTTTGCTTTCAAAATTATCTTTAAAAGACTTAAAAACAACATGACACTTGCAATACTGAAGTCAAAGTCTCAAGTATAATTGTTAAATTAAGGTTAAATTTCTTTGCTTTCTAAAAACCAGCTCTGTCCAAAAGCATTCAGTATCATCACAGGCAAATCTGTTTTCCCCAAACAACAATGTATTGTTAAAAGTAAAATAACCGAAATAATAGAAGAAGAATTTGAATATCTCTAATACATGTATGGGAGAGTTGATAAGGAAACTGTTTTGTAAGGGATAAGGGATAATTTGGAGAAAATATAGTTGGCGTACTTAGGATATGGGGGGTTATATTTATTGTTACACTAATGATCAGGTTTCATTGTGGAACGTGACACGATGTGCACACAGCTGCCAAATCTCCACTTCATTTGGTGCTTGAATATATAGCTGAAGGTAGGGGAAAACTGCCCAAGTTCAAATCATAATTTTCTGGCACAACTCTCCATGACATTGTAACCACAAAACAGAGGGGAAAGAAGGCAGCTCTAAAATAATCTAAGTATAATTTCACCACATCCCTAGGAAAATCTTGTTATTTTTGCATATTTGTAAAGTATGTAAAGATGTTAGTATGAATATTAGCATGACTATCAAACTAATCAAACGACATTATTCATGAATAGAATGTGTTTTCCTTTTTTGTTACACATTTGGTTACTGACATATTAGGTCCCAGGGAAGGACCAGGCAGCTGTTAAAGGCCCACTTCCTGTTTTGTCATTTCTTGACTTAGCTAGGGCTGTTTACTCCCAAGAAAGCCACTGGATTACTTCAGCAGAGGTCAGTACATTTACCAAGTAGTCCAGTCTCCTCCCCCAGAATAGTGGAACAACATAATGTTTTTTTCCTAAAAGAAAGTCCTACAGGACTAACTTTGAAATGAACTGATGTTTTCAAAATACTCAAGGGGCTTTTGTAAAATACCTTGACTTATGTTCTAAAGTCAGAAAATAGCAAAAATCTAATCAGGTAACTCAGTTTTCTTACTTGGCTTCTCAGCTGGGAAAAATGTGAATAAATATGTTAATTACTTGCACAGGCAGAGCAGAATTTGATTTGAATAACATCTATAGCCAGCAATTCATGTCTAAGTAGGCAATGTTTAATGCTCATATTCTTGCATTTCATTCAAATTTGAGAGTGATATCTCTTTTGAACTGGAGGAAACATCAACAGAAACAAGAAAAACTAGAATTTTTTTCAACCATGGGATCATTAAAGTGATGGATTATATCATCTTGTTGATGCCAAAAAAGTCAGCTTTATGGATAATGTAGCCTAAAGAAAGTATAATCATATAATTTATCAACCAAACTAGGATATTTCTGAGAGTAAAAATGGTACAATATTAATAATCATGCTGGGAAGAAAAACAGGATTAAAACTGGGACATTGGGACTGTCTCCAGTAAATCATAACATATGGTCATTCTACCTAAAGTCAAATAGATGATACCTAAATTTAAAAAAAAAAAAAAAAACGCTAAAATGATTGGTAAAAAGTGTTTAATTAAAGGGTTGCATAAGAAATTTCAGAAATTAGAAAGTACAACTAGATAGAAGGAGTAAGATCTAGTGCTTGGTAGCACAATAGGGCAACTACAGTTAACAGTAATTTATTATATATTTCAAAATAACTAGAAGACTAGCTCTGAAATGTTCTCAACATGAAGTAATGATAAATGTTGGAAGTGATAGATCTATCCCATTTACCCAGATTTGATCATTATACATTGTATACTTGTATCTAAATATCAAACGTATCCCATAAATATGTACAATTACAAATCCATAAAAATTTAAAAGTGAAAAAAAAATAAATTCACTAGTGGGGTAGAAACCTCAAAGAGTAGCTGCCTAGTGGTCTCCAGAATATACTCCTGGGTTTTTGATTTTGTTACTATGTCTTCTTGCTGTTACTATTTTTGTTTGGAGAGAAGTATGTCATTTATATTATTTTTATTAACATTTATTGGGGGCGTATGTGAGAGAAAAGTTTTAACTAGTGAAATTTTATTATTCTTTAGAGAACTGGACCTACAACAGTGGTCTGGCTTCTTTTACAAGGACCAAGATACAAAGCAAGGGCTTGTGGTCTAAGTCTTGGTAATATACATGTAAACACTGAAGACGGTTCTGCCCATTTGGAGTTATGATATTCTGCTCATTGGTTAATTAGCATAGTATTTGGAGTTATGATATTCCAGATTCCACCACTTTGAAAAAGTGATTTAATCTAGCAGCCCAAGCAATTTTTTTCAAAAGGAAATAATCTAAACATCACTGTTCAGTTCACAACCATTTCCTTTAGAACAGCACACAAACCTCACAAGGCTATTTCCTGGCCCCTGTCTAACATTTCGCTCTCAGCTCCGATGTGGTTCCCCTCATTTACTGCTCCAATCACCCAGGCTTCATCTAGAGAAGTGGTTCCCAAACGCAGCTGATGCCTGCCCACCCCCAAGCCCAGGGACATGCTGCAATTTCTGGAGAAATTTTTAGTTGTCACAGCTTGGAGGAGGAATGCTGCTCAACATCTTACACTGAACAGGCCCCAACAAAGAATCCTCTGGACCAAAACGTCAGTAACACAGAGGTTGAGAACCCCCGGTTTACGTTGCTCCTCACGCCGTACTTTCCCTCATCCCAGGCCTTGCATGCATTGGTCTCTGCATGAAACATTCAGGACGTCCTTCGGTTCTCCTCCTTTACCCTTCCCTTTTCCTTTTTCCCTTTCCTCTCTCACTCACCTTTGGTCACCATCCTCACTCTCCTTTCCAGATGAATTTTATGCCCTTTCAAAAAATTATGAGGCACTTAAAAACATCAGTAGCAATTTTACATGTACTTGTGTTTGACTACCCCTCGCTCCACTACCTCCAGCTGAGCAGATACCATCCACCTTCTATTCACCACATTATCCCCAGCAGCTAGCACAGACTGAATGCTTAGTAGTCTCCCTTATAAAAAGTAATAGGGTAACCATTTCATTTGGTTGTTAAGATTAAATAATACACATGAACTCTTTAGCACAATGCCTGAGTCATGATAAATCCAGAGACAGAGGTATGTGGACAGGAGGGGAGCCTCGGTCTTTCCCACTTAAGCACTCCTCTACCTTGACCCAGGAACTCCCTGCAAGAAACACTCCCTCCTCCCAACTAATAAGTAGCGATTGCTGCGCCTGCGCTTTCCGGACTCCGGGACTGACTATACTGCCGGAAGCACTTTCCCTCTTCCGACTGACCCGCCACGGACCTAGTTGGTCGATACTGCGCATGCTCTAAGGTTCGCCCCGCCCCCATCGAAGTTCAACCAGGGCACAAAACCTACCAACAGGCCTGCGCTAGCGGGCGTGCTACGGAAGCAGTTCTTTGACCCTGTGACACGTAGCAACCGGGCTAGTTCCAGGGTCTGAAACTGAGTTTGTGGGGCTTGCGGGTGCTGCTGAAGCTGCCGCCACCGCCGCCTCAACGTTTGGTGAGTTTCCTACGCCCCGAGCAGGCTATTGGGTTTCTCTCCGAGCCGTGCAGTTCGGCTTGCTGCAGTCTTTCCGTGCCGCGCCCTGGTCCCTTCACTCAAACCCTGGATCCCTTTCCAAGCCTGTGCTCTGAAGCGACCCCTACACTTCAGGCGCGACCTTCTAAGATTCTGCACTTTCCTGGTAGGCCTTACTTTATATTTTGCAGGGAGGCAGTCGCGTTGTCAGCTGTAAAGGTCTGTACCGAGGTGAAGAATCAGCTTTGTTATTATTGATATCTTAGCCCCCTGTGGAACCACTGCTTCCCCGACCTCTCTCCTAACCCAAAGGTTCATCACCTCCCTGAAGTAGAAATGTCTTCAGGAGCTTCAACATACGAGACTAGACATTTCCCTAGTATCTCCCGCATGCCGCTGTTCCCCAAAATTACTGGGAAACATTTGTTGTCTTCTGGGGTTATTTGCTTAAGCAAAGTGCCGGGAACGAATTCAGTAGGACCTTGGGCATAAGCAGTGTTTGCCATTTTTCTCTTATTACAGATCATTTGCAATGTCAGGCTTTGAAAACTTAAACACGGATTTCTACCAGACAAGTTACAGCATCGATGACCAATCACAACAGTCCTATGATTATGGAGGAAGTGGAGGACCCTATAGCAAGTAACCTTTGCTTTGCAATTAATCTAGTCTACATTGAAATGAAAACATATATTTATTCTGCCTGAAACTTTGTTCTGTCTGAAACTGAATAGTAAGCCTGTCGTTTCTCAAGAATGATTTTTTTATAATCCTTCCTCTGGAGAGATCTGGTTTGGATTTGAAGGTGTTGCCATATTTAGAGATTAGTAATTTTTGCAAAATCTTCAGGTGTTCCATGACTGGGAAAGTAACTTGTTAAAGAACTATTTCTTAGTAACAGTATTTCTACATCATTTAAGATGAAGACAGGGTCTTTACCTAGAAGCCATAGGATCAATTAAAAATTAAAGTCTTTTGTTTATTAGTTAACTCAGTCCAACTGTCAGACTATCAACACTTCTGAAAGTTCTTAGTGACATATTTAACAGTGTAACTCACTATTATGAATCATGAGGTGATTTGCATATGGCAGTTGATAATCATTTTTATTACTCCTCATACTGATACCGTATGGTCAGTACTAACACAAGTTATCAGTTGCAGATTGAAGAGGGTGACTCAAAGTCTTAACTGTAAAAAGCTCTACACTGTTTTAAAAAATGACTTTTTTATAGTCTGGTGTTTTGGCAAAAATATGTAATTGGTGTTTGGACAAAGACACATCAACTAAAAGGTTTTCTAACAATATCTTTTAGCACATCTTATCTTTAGTCACTTAGAACCTTTGAGATACTTTTATTGGCCTCTTGTCAAAAGAGCTTCTTATACTAGGGTTATGTAACCTTTTTTAGAGTGTTCTGGATCTTTCCAAGAATTTTATGAAAACTGTAGGCCTGTTTCCCATAAATATATGCATGCACTCAAGCACCCACATAAATATGCAGGTGACTTCAGACAATGCATGTGTCATCTGATGTTCATCCATGGATTCTGAATTTAAAACCTCACGAAGACTATCCCCAGCATGACGTCAAGGAACATTCGTATACCCAGTCAGTCTGTGAGAAGGCATGCAATACTAGAATGTGCTTGAATGAAAGTGTCCAAGAATTTAAAAAACAAAAGAAAGATCAAATTCAGCCCCACTATATAGTCTGTCTTGGATAGTCTATCCTTTTAACACCTATAGACTCTTGAATAATGCTTAATTTGACTTATTCTAAGGCTTTGTTTTCCTCCTAAAACTTAATACATTGAACAATGGGAGTGAACATGTAAAAATACTATTTACCTATGAATCGCTCTTCTCTTTTCTGTTAAATTCTCAACTATATACCAATTGAGGATTAATTGCTTGATCAATTAATTGGGCAGAATTGGAAAAATTATATTGAGATTTATTTACCTTAATATGTATTTTTGATTATTGCTCTGCCTTTGGAAGGGCAAATGAATATAAAAGATTGACCAGAATCCATCTAAAGAATTCTTGCCTATAGCAGTAACAGGGCTTGGAGGACCTGTCTCTGAATTCAGGCCTGTTTTTAATCAAATGGTTCTTATATTTAGACTTCACAGAACTATCCCGTTTAAATTGCTGCCTCCTGATGGGTATATCCATCTGCTTTCCTTTCCTGTCTTGTCCATGTTTGCATCACTTAAAAGTGTGACTTACCCTTTCATTCCACTTATCATCTCATTTCAGTTCTCCACATAGCAGTTGTTTAGATCTTTTAAATAAGTTGTTTCTAATTAGCACTAATGCTACTCTCACAGTTCCATTCCATCCAAATCATGTACCATAAGCACGGCTTACTAGTACTAGTGAAGTTTTATTCCAGGTAATTATATGACCATTCCTGCCAGTTACAAAGATGGGTTTATAGGTGATGCCTAATGTATTAGCAGTAATAAATTTGGGTTTCTGGGCTTTATTTAAAAAAAATAAAATGGACTCTTCTTACATGTACCTTCAAATAGATCTGCATCTTAATGACATTTTAGATGTCCATCTCAGCTTACCAAATAATACTTGTTTGTTTTAGTAGGTCAGTAACAAAAATAACCTGATGACATTTATCTATTAGGGAAAATCTTAGGTTCAGATAGCATATTACTTGCATTGTCTAGTCCACAGTTCTGCATTCGCCATATAAACTCAGCTTTAGAATTGTGTGGTTTCCTCTATGGGTAATTCACAGGAGTCATTAGTGTACCCCAAAACACCCCAAAAAGCAAATGGCCCTTTAATTATAACCTATTGAGTTATATGAATGTCATATTGGACAGGTCTTATATTCCATATACGCCTATAAAATATAGTAATACCAGTTACATTTTTAAGTATTGAAAGCCATTATTTTTTCTTCTGTGACTTAACTGATAATGGCTTTATGGGATATCTGAGGATTTTCATGAATATAAGTAGCCAACCCAGTATGTTAAGAGGCTTTGTCTTTGCTGTTGGTACAGAGGGCTTGTGCGTATTGATTTGGTATGTGCTACTTTTACCTGCCACAAAAGTGCGTTCCTTTAGTCTGTAAAGATTGTGTCTGCTTTATCATGTTTGGTTTAAAACTAACAGGAGCAAGACAGAAATTTTCCTGAACAGGTCCTGCCAGAAAAGGAAAATAATAAAATTTCATGGTGTTATCTTCCCTACCTTGCATCTCAAAAATGGAATGGTGGTGCTAACCACCATTGAAATGGTCCATTGCTTGCAGTATTTATCTTCCTTACAGGAAATTTATGAGTCTACATCAGCTCTCAAAGTGTGGACTATAGACCCAAGAAGGTCCTTAACAGTTTTCAAAGAATCTCTAAGGTCAAAAGCTATTTTCATAGCAATACCAAGATATATACCTTTTTAGGTGTGTTGACGTGTGTAGTGCTGTCAAAGCAATAATTGGTAAAACTTCTGGTCTGAGTATGAATCAAGGCAATGGCAACAAATTGTTCTAGTAGTCATTGTATTCCTCTTTACTAGACGTTTGTTGGAGGGTGGGCAGAGAGCTGCTCTTGGTGAAGCAGTGAGAATTATTGTTTTGTTAAATCCCGACCCTTGAGTGCACACATTTCTTTAATGTTCTCTAGGACAAAATGAAAACAGTCCTAAAGCACTTCTCCAGTATAAAGTGTGGTGGCTGACTATAGGAAAAACACCTGTGGAATTTGAGTTGCAATTTGAATCAGCTGCTTTTTATATAGACCATTTTTATTTGAAAGAAATGGATGAAGTAAAGCTGTCATTTCAAGGAAAACAGCTGACAGTATGACTATAAAAATTTTAAAAGTAATTTGACTAAAGGATTTCTAAGGCTTCTCAGCTCTCATTTTTTAAAATAATTATTTCATGTCTGATTCTTAGTACATAATTACATTAATAACATTGATAGGTAAGTCATATTTTTCCATATGACTGTCATCTTTCCATACTACCTATCATCTTTAAAGATGTAGCTTCACTGTGGGTACACTAGAGAATACAGAGTGGTATAAGGGACATTAGAGACTCAAAAATGGGAAGAGGAGAGGGCAGTGAAAGATGAACAATGACCCATCGGGCACAATGTGCTGTTTGGGTGACAAGTACACTAAAAGCTCAGACTACCACCACTACACTATTCATCCATGTAACCAAAACCCACTTACATCCCTAACTCTATTGAAATGAAATTTTAAAAAAAGATGTCACTTTAATATCCTTGTATTCCCTGTTTTCATAGTCAACTGAAATAGCCATGGTAAAATGCTTTCCCTCTAAATTCAAGGATTGCTAGATAGAACATACCAAATGAGACAATAGGTGTAAAACTACTTTGAAAAATTAAAAGTACTGCAAGGTATACTGGTAATGTTTCACAAAGTTTTAACAAAGAACAAGGCTTGATTTTTCTACTTTAATTTGAAATTGATTGTTGTTTTTGAAGATGTCCACTTGCAAAAAATACGAAGAGTAAAGAAGTGCAGTAATTCAATGGGTATCCAAATTACACTGGAAAATTACATAGCATGTAGTACAAAGTCTGTCATCCTATTTGATTTATAGCTTAGGCATAAATGTTCACAACATATTTTATGTATGTGAGTCATTTAAAAATTTTCAGATATACAAAAATCAAGAAACTTAAAATCCACGTGGATGGAAGCATATGAAGCCTTCCCAGCAACACTAATAAGCTAAGCAAGTTGAAACTTGCATGAGTGAATCAAAAAGGATACTGTCAACTGTGTTTCTTGAATAATGGACCATATCACAATCTGTCTCAAATCTTTCATAGTGACCCATTTTCATTAACTAAGGAAGAATTTTTAAGTTTTCATTTGTTTACCTCCTAACATTTAATAGTTTAAGTTTGCAAAAATTTTAAGAGCTATGTAAGTGAATACTGACATTATTAGGAAGGTATCTGTAAAAGAGATGACTTCATTGCAGATAATCAGTCTGATCTTAATAATTATCATTTCAACCACCATTTATAAAAACTGGCAATGTACGTATCTTAGTAATTGCATGACTAAGATTCTCTAGTTGTCAATTGAAAAATTAGGAATTAAGAGGCTTTAAGTACTTCTGAGAAGTTTACCTCCTTTTAATTTATAGACAGTATACCGGCTATGACTACGCTCAGCAAGGCCGATTTGTCCCACCAGACATGATGCAGCCACAGCAGCCATACACTGGGCAGATTTTCCAGCCAACTCAGACATATACTCCCTCACCTCAGCCATTCTATGGAAACAACTTTGAGGATGAGCCACCTTTATTAGAAGGTAGGATCAGTTACAATACAGTGCCCAACTGGTTGGTCTGTGAAAATAAATCTTAATTTATATCATTTTTTTTTCCTTTAAAAGAATAACCTTGTAGAAATAAGTTTTGATTAAATAATTCATTTTCAACAGAGTGTATATGAAATTACATTGGACAAGAGGGGACTGAATTTTTAACAGATAAAATAATAATAATAAAGTCTGTTGTCTAAGATCAACTTTAACTTATTAAATTCTATTAGTCGAAGAAGTAAAAGGACATAGCAGGGTATCCATTATTCTGCTTGGAAATAGACTGGCAGAGCTAGTGACATCACCAAAAAATAGGGTGGTTTTCAAATAGGGTGGTATTCCAAAAGCTAGAAAACAGTAGTTTTGAACCTTTTTTTTTTTTTTGATCATATATCCTTTGAAAATGTAATGAAAGGTATGAATACTCTGCTTTGAAAAATTCACACATATGTATAGAGACATAGTTTTGTATACAGTTTCATGGGCCGCCAGGTATTCTTGAAGCCCCAAGTAAAGAACCCCTTACTAGTAACCCCATTAAGATATTCTTTACTATGTCATGATAATCTAAAGATGTAATGGGTGTCTGTTTTATCATATTTAATATGCTTTTCCAACAACAGACCAGTAATTGTTTGTTGGGTAAGCACCACAAGCAGTAAAAATGGGTATGGAGGACTCACTAAAGTAATACTCAATTTGAATAGATCCTTTTTGATGCTGGATGTGTCATTTTATCTCCTGTCCAACATAGATTCTGCTAAATTTAAGGTATACTACAAATCCTAATTAACTTTCTTATTTTCCTTTCTCTAAGAGTTAGGTATCAATTTTGACCACATCTGGCAAAAAACACTAACAGTGTTACATCCATTAAAAGTGGCAGATGGCAGCATCATGAACGAAACTGATTTGGCAGGACCAGTGGTTTTTTGCCTTGCCTTTGGAGCCACATTATTGCTGGTAAGATTTTAATTTCAGCCCTCAATGTGAGATTAAAGAACAGCCTTTAAATGTTCCACCAAAAAGCCATTTTGAAACTCTGCTTATACCTCAAGTTTCTCGTGTGTTTTGGATAGTACTGAGTTGCTTGTGTACATACCCATTCTCTGTCCATAGTCAGCACAGCAGATTCTAGAATAATTTCTTATTCTAAGAAGTGATAACAATTATTAGGCAAAAAACAATAACATACATGGCTTCAATCCATCATCAGAATTTCTTTTTTTCAGAGGTTGACAAACTTTTTTACCCTGTTGCTGTCTTTTTTAAAATAACATTTTTATAATCTCTGTACCTTAGTTAATGTTTTCTTGTAGTTATGCTGATTACTTTCCTATATAATTAGTTATCTTTCACCTTTCCAAGAATGTTACAGTATATTGAAAACAAAAAGGAAAATTGGAAAGATAATTATTAATGTTTTGTCCTTTGTCTTTGAACTATGGGAGATAAAATCTTTTTTTAATTCATTTTATATTTCAAATTAGTATGAAGGTACAAATTTTTAGGTTACATTGTTCTCACTTACAGAGTAAAGTTCCATTTGTAGAAGAGCCCCTCACTCAGTGGGTGTGTTACACACCCTCACACTGTGCACAGTAGGTGAGATCCTGCCTCCTGCCCTCCCTCCTTCTGCCAGTCATCCTCCCCACTCCTCCTTCCCTGAACTAGACTGTGTTAGTGTTTTTTGTTCTTTTGAGCATGTAATTGTTCATATATTGATTTCATATAAGTATGGAATACATCAGATATTTTTCCATTCTTGTGATACTTTACTAAGAAGAGGTAAATAACATAATCTTAGCAAGATTTGTAGTCAGAGGAGATAGGCTTGAACTCTGTGCTCCTACTCTGCATTTGACCAAGCTGCTAAATTTGTCAGCTCCCTCTGATAGATAATAATTCTGTGCTTGATAATATCTCACAGGATTGTTTTGAAGGTTATCTGAGAACACATTGAAAAGTTAAAACCACTATTTAAGCATGAGATTTTATTATTACCTGAATGAATTTATGAATTCATCAGTGAACCCAGCTGAGCTTTTTCAAACATCTTAGTCATGTACTGACAAATAATTAGTGAGTCTAACAAAAATCCCAGATATTTTTACTTAACATAATCTACCTAAGCATTCTCGTCATTGAGTTCTATATGACAAACACTGGACAAATCAGGAACTTTTTGAAGGCTTCCCTGTCGGCCAGTTTTAGTGATAGTGTGACCTGAATACAGTGCTTATTAAGCTTCACTAAGGGTAAGATAGTGCCGGTGTAGCTAATCTGTGCTGTCCTGAGGCTGTTTATGTATGTGTTTTATAAGAATTGATTGGTTGGTTGGTTTTATTTACAAAGACTGTATAAATCAACGGTTCAGAAAAATGATGAAAGAAAAAAAATCTTCCATTATATTGCCACCTTCTCCCCTCCCCACAGTACCCTGGCTACCTTTCTTCTTGTTCCTTATTCACCTATACAAAGTGATGATAAAATTTCTGCTTAAAAAGGTTATGGTTACATTCACCAATTAGAATAAATTGCTTTTGGACATTATGTGTGGAATAAGGTACTTTCAGTGATGCAAGTGATGTTATTATTATCCAGACATTCTGAATTGCTGTCCAAGTTGTCTTGCTAGTTTATTTGCTTAGAATGGGCTATAGTAATCTATTTTAAGGTGACTGTATTGTGATTTTGTCTCTTTATTTGTTCAATTCCATGGCAAATTTAAATGCCAGCTATAAAGTGGAAAACCAAATATCTGTGTACTTTAAGTTCAAAATAATGTAAAAAATTATTCTGCTCAGTAGTTTGCTTCTCTGCTTAAAGAATAGATGCGTCTGCAGATTTTGATACTCAAGAATTTTATCTTCTATATTGTTTTAGGTGAAATAAGGCCAAAATAACTTATTATTTGCCCTTTAACCTATAATTTTCTCTTTATCCGTAGGCTGGCAAAATCCAGTTTGGCTATGTATATGGGATCAGTGCAATTGGATGTTTAGGAATGTTTTGTTTATTGAACTTAATGAGTATGACAGGTGTTTCATTTGGTTGTGTGGCAAGCGTCCTTGGATATTGTCTTCTTCCCATGATCCTACTTTCCAGTTTTGCAGTCATATTTTCTTTGCAGTAAGTACTAATCTTTACTTTGGGGTTTGATTGACCAATTCTGTGTAATAGGATTCGCCTCATCTTCAGTGTGAGACAAATCACTGATTCAGCAAATATATCTGCTAGTGCCTCTTGTTGGTAAGAACAGTGCTACATGCTTTAGGGTGATGAGAGGTGGAAATGAGAATAAACTTTAATAGCTTCTGTACTATCTCTACCTTACTCATGATCAAGAATTTCACTAGTTTTGTGTTTATTTACTAGGTATCTTAGTGGTAATGAAATGATCAGTAGTGATTGTTAACTTAAATATTACATTATAAAATTCAAGTCATTAGAGTATTAAACTTATGCTTACCCTTTGATATTTTTTAGATCATGTCTAGTTTCTTAAATTGTTGGGCATATGCCACATGTATAAATAATAAATACATACTCTCTATTTGGTAGCTTTTTAACTGAAAATGAACATATTTTTATTACAATAGGCTGTTACTAGACTACCATGTTCTCAGATGTACTTGTAAGCAGCTTTAAATAGGTGTAATTTAAAAATGATAGATTAGGTTTTGAAAAAGGCACAAAGTGCTGCTTATAAAGCTCCTCCAGTGGCCAGTGTTACAGATTTTCTCTCAATGGTGCAAGCTCCTTGTGGGTGATGCTGGACCCTAACAATCATAGGGCTTTGTTTCACATAGAAAGTTAATACACTAACTCTCATATGAATTGTATTGACTTAATGCTAGTTTTGAGCTGGAGACCTGGTGAAGCACGTATAACTCAAATTTCTTGACCTATCTTGACCTAAGAAGACACAGTTGGCCCAAGGAGAAAAGCAAATTTTTTTTCTGGTGTGGTGTCAATGCATTAAAATGTGGCCAGGGCATGGTAGTTTACACCTGTAATTCTAGCACTTTAGGAGGCGGAGGTGGGAAGATCACTTAAGGCCAAGAATTCCAGACCAGCTTGAACAACAGTGAGACCCCCTTTGCTTTAAAGAATAGAAAAAAAATTGGGTGGCTGAAGCCTGTAATCCTAGCACTCTGGGTGGCTTGAGCTCCGGAATTGGAGACCAGCCTGAGCAAGAGTGAGACCTCCCCGTCTCTACTAAAAATAGAAAAGCTAGCCAGGCATTGTGGCAGGTGCCTGGAGTCCCAGTTACTTGGGAGGCTGAGGCAAAAAGGATTAGACAATGTGAGACTGTCTTAAAAAAAAAAGCAAGAAAGAAAAATAATAGAAAAATTTGCAAGGTATGGTGGTGCTTGCCTGCAGTCCCAGTACTTTAGAAGGCTTAGGTGGGAGGATCTCCTGAGGCCCGCCATTGGAGATTGCTTTGGGCTGTGATGACACTTCTGTACTCTAGCTCAAGCAACAGAGTGAGACCTTGTCTCAAAAATGAGAAAGGAAGTTAAAAAGGAGGTTTAATTGATATGTGAATGCCATATATCAATTATTTGTCTTTTTACTATAAATTTGACAAGGTAATACTTTATAGTATTACTGCTTTGCATTAAAATACTAAATATTTTCAGTGTAGAAACTAATTTGTTAAGAATGTATATATTTACATTTGAATTTTAAAGAAATTACTTTCTACTAAAACACAGTCTCAACAAGGAATGATGTAGCCTCCAGGGGGATATTTTGGCACTGTCTGGAAGCAATTTTGGTATCTTCAGCTGTGTGTTGGGGAAGTGGGGGACTACTAGTATCTTATGGGTGGAGGCCAGGGATGCTGCTGAACATCTATCTACTAGTGCACAGCACAGGCCCCCATAGCAAAGATATAGCCAGCCTAACTGTCAACACTGCCAAGACTGAGAAACCCTGGATTTTAAAAGAGCAAAATGTAGTTATAAATGAGCTTTCTTTAAATCACATTAAATGAGTCAGCATCAGTGAATTTACTGAGAAGTACATTTTAGCATTTGGAAAAATAATCCTAATTATTTCTGCATATGTCTATGTATGGATTTAAAATGCTCTCGTGTAATTTAATCTCTTCTGCTTTTGTTCCCCTCCCCCTTTTTCCTTGTTGATTACAGAGGAATGGTAGGAATCATTCTCACTGCTGGAATTATTGGCTGGTGTAGTTTTTCTGCTTCCAAAATTTTTATTTCTGCATTAGCCATGGAAGGACAGCAACTTTTAGTAGCATATCCTTGTGCTTTGTTATATGGAGTCTTTGCCCTAATTTCCATCTTTTGAACTGAGTTTATCTGGGATGTGAACATCAGTGGGCCAAATACACAAAAAGGACCTTGAACTCTTAAATTGGACCAGCAAACTGCTACAGCGCAACTCGTATGCAGATTTACATTTGACTATTGGAGCAATCGAAGTAAATGTGTATCTTTTGTTCATTTTTATAGAACTTTTGAATACTATATTGGATTTACCTGGAGTGTGACTAGCTTTAAGTTTTGTGTTTATACAAATAGCAAATGGTATTTCTTCATGTTCCTGCAGTCTTGGAAAAAAATTTTTTTCCTTGCAAATTATAATGTTTTTGATAGATTTTTATTAACCGTGGGATATTGACCACAATGCTGATGATCTTTCTTAAAACTAGCCCAGTCCCAGTAGATACAGACTTATTACAGAAATATTTTTCCAAGAAAGAAAATTTGCCTGTATCCTCAAGGCAAGTGCACTTGAAGCAAAAAAAGTGATCCAAATGTAGAATTTTATGAGTGTGCACTTAAAAAGTTGCCGTTCCTATAAATTATCTCATTGAGTTTTTCCTAAAATTGGGAGATACAAGAAGTTCACAGTCTATCTTACTGTAGATATGAAATGTGACCTTGTTTAGATGTTAGTAACCCTTAGTGACCTGGACTAGCCACATGAATGCTTATGTGGCTCCATATTTCCCAAGGGGAAAAAGAAATCCCTAACCTTTTTTGGGAAAAATATTTAAAATTTCACAACTTCAGTATTGCAGTTATTGATGTAAAGTACATTTGAATGCTTATTAATTAAAATTTTCCCAATTAATTTTAACTGTGTTGTTGAGTTTACTTTTACTAAACCACTGTTCTCTGTGTCTCTTTTTTTTTTTTTAACAAGGGTCTGATTTTAACTCCCAATTTAATCTGAGCTTTAAGAATAGAAGTCATTTAGTATAGTATCGGGGGAGGAAAGGGATCAAATGAGCAGCAATGCATTTGAGTTTTCAAATAATTATTTTATGCATTATTTTCTTGTATTAAACATATTTAATTTAGTTGTCATGTTCTCTTGCCAGAAACCATGGTACAGGAAAATACTACAGCCTGTATACTGATCACTTCTTGTAGAGAAACTCCCTCTGATTCTAGACAAAGCTGTTATGTTTATAAGAGAGGCAAGGAGGAAAATGTTGCTTTAAAAAAAAAAGAAGAAACATTCAGACCAAATAAAAAGAAATGCCAAACTGACATCGGTTCTTTTTTAGAGCAAGTTTTAAGACTCTGGCATCACATAAATGTGATTTTCTTTATTCTTAACCTTCTAAAAAGGCACACTTGCTAATAATTAGTTTTTGGTTAGGTTTTCAAATTTACCAAATTGCTTTAGGGTATTTTTTATTGTAATCCTTGAAAATAGTATCTTTGTCTTTTACAATTCGTATTTTTTAACTACACAGTTCTTGTTGAGTGTTATTAATGCCTTATGTTAATATCCAGTTTTTTGTAATGAACAGGGTAGATGATATCATGGGAATTAAATTCTCTCACTGTTGTTTAGACTGAAGTTCATTAATCTTCAGCCAAATTCCCCAAAGGGATGAAATTGTTAATTATTCTCTTCCTGCCCCCAACTAAATAACTTTTAAATTTAAATTTATATCATTGTTGTAAAGACCTTTTTGTTGTTGATTGTCTTTAGCTCCAAAATAATAAGGTACCGAACTATTTTATATTTAAATGTTGCTCTGTCAAAACAGCTATGCAATAGAGTTGTATTTGATGCAAGAGTTCTAGAGTTTGCTTGGTTACATGAAGAGTCATATATAGCCAACATTTCTCTTAAAAAAACTCTCTTAAATTAAAAATATATGTAGCCATATTTATACATACATTAAAGACTGATATACTGTGTCTCAAAAAGGACTATGTGGCATTTTTGTTTTTCTTGGTCCAGCATTGGTATAGATTTAGTTCTTCATTTAAGTACCAGGTAGAGCATACCAAAAGTGCAACGGAATCTAAACACTAGAGATACTTTCGGTATAGTGAAAAGCTCACCCGGTGATTGTCACTGAGTAACCAGAACTCATATGTGGTATGATTGATATCATATCTCACTCCAGATCTTACACTTAATGGGCTGCGTGGCAAGTTCGCTGACGCACTAGTGTTACACTTGCATGTGTGCCAAGGACATGTAGTTGCCCTTATTTATGGGACTATAAATGCTTATTTTAGGACTTTGCTATACTACTGTTTACTAATGGGTATTTTCAAAAGCTATATGACTAGGCTTGTGGAAGTAGACATTCTGTAGATAAGTTACACTGATAATGCAAAGTTCTATAAATCTTAACATACTATCCTTAGATAGTGATTATCCAATCAAAGAATTTTTAAACATATTTAATGGCAAGATTTGGGGTAAAATTTACTGTACATTTGGTATTTTGCAAATTTGTATTTTAGTGTTAACTTTTTCAACTCAAATATGCTCCAATGCTAAGTAAAATCAGTTGTCCCTAAAGTTAAAATTAGTCAATTATACTTGTAGTACTTACTATCTATAAAAAAGGAAATTTTCCTGATCTGAATTTTTTTTTTTAAATATATAAATGGAAGAATTTAAAACTTTGGACAAAAAGAGAAGTTAGAATCTTACCATATAGGGATAAGAATTATGGGGAATCAAGACCACATTCACCCTGTTAACACATAGAGCACATTTCGTGAAATGAATGAGACAAGTTGCTTTCCTTGCCCTAAGTGGGGTGAGAAAAAAAAAGTGTGTGTGTGCGTGTGTATAACAAAACAAGTGTTTAGCCTTTTATAATAAAAGTAGCACTGATAAAGTTTTCAAAACAGTATAGCACCTCTCATGGCATGAAGCATGCTTACAAAGATGAACAATTGAGCCTTCACAGTGCTACCTAGAACAAGCCTCCTACCCAAATAATCCCCCAGATTAAAGCTGTCTTCCACTAGCCATCCACTGACCTATTTTGTGATGTCACATCAAATTACAACTACTAGTTACCAAACAACGTATTTGGAAATAAGTTATTTCTCAATTTATACTAATATGAACTTCAGGAATGAAACATTTGGAGCCAGACGAAAACATAAATACCTATCTGTAATAACAATTAACAAAAGTCATTTTTTTGTTTGTTTGTTTTTCTTTTTAGAGTATATTTAGGATTTGAGGGAAGGAGTAGCAATAAGATATCAAGGTTTATTGGAAGTGCCTTCAGTAAAAAACCAATTTTTAATGAGTTGATAAGAGTGATCTGTCATTAGCTTGTCAAGCATATAGTATTTATTTGTTGTCATAAAGCCTATCCTCACCACTCCTATAAGCTGAGCTGTGACCACTTTTTACCACCCATGCCATGAAGAAAGAATTGATTTTTTTAAAATTCTGCTTCATCATCTGAATTATTGAGTTGTAGTACATTACTATTACTTGAATTTCAATAAGTTACTGAGCAATAGGTAAAATGAAGCATTAAATATTTAAATTGCTGATTTCCAGGTATTAACAGAGTACTTAAATAAAAAGTATACTATATTATTACTAACATATCAGAATGGTGACTATAAAATGAAATCAATGAAGAATGACGTCATATGGCGTGCAGTTCTGATTTTGCATTACAGGTGGGAATATGTTTTTTGCCCCTGTGCACCAAGTTCCTACTCTCATTAATGAAGAACATTATCTGCTGATGGAGCACAATGTCCTGTGTTTGTGTAAATAAATTAAAGTGATTACATACTCAAATGAAGACTAATTAAATACAGAGCTGTTCTCCTAATTTAAAAGCGCAAATACTTTGTTGAGCACATTTGGTTCTAAAAATCGGATATTACATTTTTTTGTGAACTTAACTAATTAGGCTTGTCTTGCATATATAAATTTGGTTTATTTTTGAAACTAGCACTAAATCTGATAGCTTTCAGAATGATTAATTATGCATTAAGGTACTTTCAATAGGGTATCAACACTTGTGGCACACACAAAAAAGAATATAATGATGAAACAAAAGAAGTGCTTAGTAGAAATATTTAAGAAGCTTGTATTTATATAGGTTTGTTTTTTTTTTAACCCTGTGAGCTTGTTCTGATTCTCTGAAAAGTATAGAAAACAGTATAGTTATTTTTTCCTAGTTATAGCTCAAAAGAATGTCTTTATAAAATTTAATGATACATTTGCTTGCAGTTTTCTGTTTGGTGGTCTTTGATGATATCAGAAGACTTGGTAGGGTCTTTTCAATAGGCAATCATAAAAGCACTTTCATGTTTTAATTTTCAAAATATGAACACCTCTATTTCCTTTCCCAACTAGACCATCATATGATAAAAATTAGTACCTGCATACAGCAAGGAAAATGAATAGATTATGGATAAGCTTTTTCAAAAATGGGTGACCCTCAAAAATATTATGTTAAGCAAAAATAAAAAGCCAAATAGAAAAGACCACAAATTCCATTAACATGTGGGTGGTGATGGGTGCACAACTGTTTATTTACTAAAATAAATCTAAGTGTACACTAAAATGGGTGGATTTTATGGAAGGTAAAACATGGAGAAAGGAAACGGGAGTTAGAGCAACCACTAAAACATTATTTTTAGAGGTCAAGGGAAGTGTTTTAGGATGAATCTTAACAGAGGAAAAAACAACATAGAACTTAGGCCCAGAAAAAAAAAGTAATACTGAAAAAGTGAAATTACCCCCTAAATTTCATTCTTCATTCAACATCTTTCAAATAGATAGATGGGCATTTTATCAAACTATACAGGTACCCACTTTCCTCTTTCCCCTTGTGGCATGTGTACACATATGAATACTTCAACCATTTTAAAGTGTACATTCAGTGGTTTTTAGTATACTCACAATTTTGTGCAACCACCAGCACTATCTATTTTCAGAATATTTCCATCACCCCCAAAAGAAACCTAATACTCTCCAATTCTCCTTAGATGCCCTGGCAACTCCTAATTTGTTTTCTGACTCTGGAATTGCTTGTTCTGGACATTTCATATGAATGGAAGCACACACTGTGTGGCCTTTAGCTTCTGGCCTCTTTGACTTAGCATAGTATTTTCAACGTCTCCTTTTTTAAACTTAGCAGTCTATTGTAAGCATCATTATTACATACTGAACATTGAGATTTAATTCATCTTTTTTAATGGCTAGATATCATTTTATTATGCGAGCAGAGTTTAACCAGTCCCCTACTATTGTTGGGCAATTGGGATCTTTCTTCTTCTTTTTCTTTTTTTTTTAAGAGACAGGGTCTCACTTTATTGCCCTTGGTAGAGTGCTATGGTGTCATAGCTCACAGCAACCGCCACCTCTTGGGCTTAGGCGATTCTCTTGCCTCACCCTTCCAGGTAGCTGGGACTACAGGCACCTGCCACAATGTCCAGCTATTTTTTGTTGCAGTTTGGCTGGGGCGAGTTCAAACCCGCCACCCTCAGTATTTGGGGCTGACGCCCTATCCACTGAGCCACAGGCACCGCCCTCTCCTTTAAAAAAAAAATTAGAAATAGTGCTGCATTGGTGTTGGCATCTTCCATTATTAGAGTGTTGCATTTGCTTTGAATGATGCTGAGGTTGATTGTTATTGTAAAGTCAATTTAAATTCTTAAAATTGCAATAGTTTTAGTTCCTAATAGTTCTACTTAGTGCAAGTATAGTTTTCTGTTATTTGTGGAAATCACATCCATGTTTATACAAGACGTTGCCTTTGGTTTTCAATTATCTAAGCATTTTTATACTGAAACAGCAGAATATGAATGCTGCCAAATGCATGTAGTCACCCCCACACTTCAAATTACCCCATGCAATTTGGGAAGACTTCATTCAAAGGGAGCTGTCTTTTTATTTTTTATTTTTGCCTACTTATAAAAGTCATTTTGACTGTAGTTTTTTGGTCATTGTCTTTTACATAGGTTAAAAAAAAAATAACGAAATATGTGCATTTAAAATTTCTTGGTGGGTCTGTATGTTCATCGTGTAGTCCTTTCTGGCCATCCTTCACATTTAACCGAATTGTTTTTGAACCCTGTCAATACTTAATGCTACAGGTATGATCAAATCTAGAGCACAGCCTGATGGTGGCTTTGCTCAAATCAGGCCTTGTTATCTAATTTGTTCCAAGTTCAGTTCCCAAGGATTAAATTTTACTACAGTAAGAAAATTAAAAACAACACCTCAAATTCAGACTCTTCAGATATTAGATTATGTAAATTTATATTGAGCTTTAAGAGCTAAATTTCTTAATCAAATGACTTAAAACACTTTCGTTCTGCTTTTTTGCTGTTGTTCAGATGGGGTTGTTTTTAGGTCATTCGTTCTGGTATTCTACTTATAATAATCAAAAAAGCCAATAGGCTAGCTTTTTAATGCACTTCTAAAAACGTTATTTTTGTACTTGTTAAATGTACATTTTAATCATTACGTGAGTAGTCACATTGAACATCCCTTAGTTTCAATGACCATTCAGGTATTCCTCACCCGTCTGGGTCCACCACAAGGTCATACTTGACCGAGGCTCAATTTGCTCTTCTCTTTAGATCATGTTTTGTCCTCCCTCTAATCTAGATCCCAATTTCTGATGGCTTAACTTGGTTTTGGCATTTTCTATAAAAGATTCAATCATGTCTGTGGTTTGAGTAAAAGATTAAACTGCATCTCCTATGAGGTGAAGGGTGTTTAGACATGGTTATATTTGATCATCTACTTTGAACCAAAGTTAGAATTTAATATTTGACAGAAAAGTCACATTGATGTTCTGGTCTTATTCATATCACAAAAATGAGAGAGAATCATTTATGAACAAGCCATGAAACCTCTGTCTTCACCAGGAGCCAGCTAGAGGCAGAAGGGAGCTGAGCTGAGACTATGAAAGTTGATACTGAGTTGAAGGTAATGGAGGAAAGTCTGGAACCTTACAGAGATAAGGAGGGGGAAAGTTGGGAGAGATTGTGCTGAGATGTGCTGGGGAATTTGTTTTAATATTTATACCATGTTACATAAACGTTATAAAAGGTTTAGTTTATTAAAATAAAACATGTATGTGGTTGTAAAAGCTGTAAGCATTCAAAAGAAACAGCAGAAAGATATATTAATCCTTTTAAGTCAGTTCTGAAAGATACAGTTCTAAAATCGTTTTTAAATATCCGCATAACACAAACCAATTTTTGCTGATATTAACGTGCCTGTAAAATCTCTCAAAAATCCATTAGATCCCTAGTGTTTGGCAAATTTTTCTTAACCACTAATTTAAGTCTCACCTTGCAGCTGGAGCTTGGGTCTTTTTGTTCTCTTTCTCCTGGAGATGGGACCAGGTCGCCATTCTCTGAGACTAAAGCAGGGAACCTGGGGTCCCTGGTCAAAGGAAAGGCTGTATCCTTCACTACCATCCTAGCAGGCTGTGTTCCCATTTCCCTGCCCCATGGATTCCCCTCTCACTTCTGGCTAAATGCTCCCGCTGCTGATCCTGCTCTGAAAATCATTTCTTTCACATTGGCAATTATGCTATTCTGATCAGAATAGTATCTGTGAACTGGAACAAAGCTATACAAAGTGGGCAGTTTATCAGCATTTTTAAGAGGAACACTCTAGCTTATGCCCAGGGTATGGCCTTGGTCCCCACCTCCCTGTGTCCATCCTTTTGGCATCTCATCCTTCTTTCTGTTTATGTCTACTTCTCTCCTATGAACTTGAATTCACTTTAATGTAGAAATGAGATGTATCTATAGCATTTGCTATGTATTTTGAAAATTTAAGTTGCCAGTTCTCAATTCCTTCACCAAGAAAGAAATAAACCAAATATTTTCTCATCAAGCGATGGAGGAAATAATATGAAATAGGTTTTTTTTGCAAAGGGAGAAATAAGACATTTTTCTGGTTCGTCGACTGGGGAAATGTTTCCTATCCTGCTCACCCAGCTTTTCTCATTCTTGAAAGCAGTTCAAAAACATTAAATGCCCACTGTGGATAAAGTCCTGCTTTTGGCTTCCTCTTTAACAAGCTGAATATTCTCTGCTTTGATACTTTTTCTCACAACATATTTTCTTTTCCTGATTGCCACTGAACTCTTCTCTAAATCCCTCCCAAATTCTTCACATCTTTCTTTAATCATGTAGTCCAGATCAGGACACACAAGTTTCGTGTATCTAATGACAAGTATGTAAAGGTGACCTCAACATCTCTTCCTTTTCATGTAGCTAAGATTGACACATTTCTTTTGTATTTTTGAACTGAGACAAGAAAACACATATCTTAGCACTAATCCTGCTAAAAATTTGGTAAGACCTTAAGTCATTTCGGTGTTTTAGTTTTCTCTCTAAAATGAAGAAATTGTATTACATTCCTTGAAGCACTTCAGTTCTGAAATTCTATAATTTTTGTGTTGGTAATGAGATCTCAATCATATTAAAAAAGAATATATAAGGGCGGTAAAGAGTTCCCTGGATATATTCTAATATTATCAGGCTATCAGAAGTCTACATAGTGTATCTTCTTTGTAAAAAGACTTTGATATACATATATAATATACATAATAAATATACATACACACATTGCCATCTGGCACAAATATTTTATTAAGTGAGAGAATTAGTTAATGACTAGATCCCCTTTCCAAACCTTTTAGAAGTTTAAGTATACCTTAGAAAGAAAACACAATTTTGCTACAATAACTCTGAATGTAATCTTGGCTTTTGAAAAATATCACTATTAAACAGACACATCACTCAGAGGCCAGAGTTTGATATTCTACCATTAGATTCATTTTTTCTTTTTAGGTCATCAGTCCCCCCTCTCAATCTTATAAAGTAGCCTGATTCACTCTGAAGTACCAAGGACTTTCATCTGTATTAGCATTAGCCTCCTGGGGTATAAAAAGACTCTTCTCAAAAAGTCCATTGATCATTGTCTTAATTCAATAACTGAAATGTCTTCGACAAAATAAAAGCTGCGTTACTCCTGAGGAAATCAATTATGTTCATTTCAGTAACAGGGAAAGTATAGGAAAAGCTATCATGACTCTCAAAGGACAGTGTTCATAAAGGAAAGGGAGTTTTTAGGATTTTTATCAATAATTTTTATGTATTCATAATAATATGCAATATATGCAATACGATAAAAAGTATAATGTAATATCTAAGTACCTTGCATTTAGATTAAAATGGTGAAACAATACCCTGCATATACTTTAATTGCATCCCATGTCTTCCCTGAAGAAGTTACTAATTTATTGTTCCTAGTATTTCTTTATATTTTTATACATTATGTGTCTATCCTTAAAAAATAAAATATTTCTTAGCACATTTGACTTTAACAGACATGATTTTATACAATGTTATTCTTTTCTTACTTGCCTTTTTTTACTCATAAATTTGTACAGTTCAGTTATGGGAATACTTGATGAAGTTCCTTTTACTGAAATGAAGTAATATTCCATGACTATATCACAACACATGGACCCATTTTCCTGTCAACGGACATTTTGTTTCTATCTCAAAACAATAGCCCAGGAACAGAATATCTTCTCCTGGAGTGCTACCTAGGGTTGAAGCTACATCTTTTATGAGTTTGTGTCTTTTTTCTTTATCCCCCAAACATAAAAGCAGCCTCGATATTTTCTCTCAGACATTTTAAAGTTTTGCTTTTCATATTCACTGTTTTTTATCTATTTGTTATATGGAGAAGAATCCGGTTGTGTTTTATTCACTTATATTCATAACCAAGGTACTGTGAAGCTAACCATAAAGCATTTTTCTAAGTTCTGAAAAGAATGCAGGGCAAAAAAGAAACCTTTTATTCCCCTTTAAGGAAAATAATCTCTTTTAAAATTTATCTACATTTTCCTCCCTCCTATAGCCTTAGTCTCTCTGCTACCACCTTCACAAAATCTGCTTTATTAATAGAAAAGATATTGTATGATTTGGAGGAAGCAGCACCTTAGGACAGTGTGACTTCCTACCTTCTAAACCAATGATCAGCAACTTTTTCTGTAAAGGGCCAGATAAGAAATATTTTAGGCTTTGCAGGCCAAGAGGCAAAATTAAAAATATTATGTCTAGGCTTGGCGCCCGTAGCATAGTGGTTATGATACCAGCCACATACACTGAGGCTGGCAGGTTCAAACCCAGCTGGGGTCAGCTAAACAACAATGACAACTACAACAAAAAAATAACCAGGCTACTCGGTAGGCTGAAGCAAGAGAATTGCTTACGCCCAAGACTTGGAGGTTTCTGTGAGCTGTGATCCCATGGCACTCTACCGAGGGTGACATAGTAAGAATATGTCTTCAAAAAAGAAAAAAGAAAAAAGATATCATGTATAATATATATACATATATGTATAATAGGTATGATGTCGTATAAATAAAATATATATTAAATATAATGAAAAACATAGCCGGGCGTTGTGGCAGGCGCCTGTGGTCCCAGCTGCTCGGGAGGCTGAGGCAAGAGAATCGCGTAAGCCCAAGAGTTTGAGGTTGCTGTGAGCCGTGTGACGCCACGGCACTCTACCCAAGGGCGGTATGTGAGACTCTGTCTCTACAAAAAAAAAAAAAATATATATATATATATATATAATGAAAAACAAAACAAATTTCTGAAAATTTTTATTGACAAAATTAAAAGTACCATAATTGAGTATAATTTTTAATGATGCAGGTCTACTAATGTGTAGAACAGAGCTCTTTCTGAAAGCCTAATTTGTCTCCTCCCTACCTATCGAGGTATTGTTAACACCTGTATATCATTCATGAGGAAACGACATTCCCACGAAGGTTCCCTGCTAGTGAATATTGGGGCCGTCATTTAAGCCTCACTCCAGAGCTTGTACTCTGCACTCTGATCCAGTTTTCAGAAGAGAATTAATATGGTCTTATTTTAAAGATGGAGAAATTGAAGCTCAAAGAGGTTAAGTAGCTAGGACAAGGTGATACAAATTGTTGTAGGGCCATGTATGTGGATTTCAAAGCATCCCACTCCTTTCCTTTTTCTCTGCTACTGCAAGACTTCTAGTAATCTCCAACCCATGGCTAATAGCTGCAGTGACAAATCAGGTCATAAGATATGCTATCATTTCAATTGGAGTACTTCAGTGCTGAAATCAAGAGCTACATACGCTTTTTAATTTTTTAGTAATAAAGTTTAAATGGTCATAGTAAAAAAAAATCATACTATATATTGAATGGTATTTGGTGAAAGGGAAAAGGAAATTTATTAATTCATTGTTTCCTCTCTATTCTCATTTCTCTCTGTCTTTCTCTTCCTATTTTTCTCTCCTTTTATCTCCCTCCTTTTGTGTGTTATCAGATCTGCTCAGACTAGAGTCCAGCACCGCATGGCTAAGAGTAGAATTAAGATCCCAGAGAATTAAAGGAGCTCATGAAAAGCAAATAGAGTGACACTCTCAAAGCTGATATCAATTCTTTTAATGGGTAGAAAGCTTTCAGTGTCCTGGCACCAAATGAATGCTCAACAAATGTTTCCTGAACAGCTACCATGTGGTAGATTCTATGAGAAAATACAGATAAAAACACCTCCCTCTGCCTTCAAGAAGGTCACAACCTCGTGAAATTCTAACGAAGTAAACTAGAGAAAGTAAAGAGAAGCCTAAGGAAATCATCCAGGCCAGGAACTGTCCTCATAGCTCTGGCATCTTGTGTCCTTTGTTAAGACAGATCCAAATTAATCAATGATATCAATTCCCAACTGAATGTTGTATTTAATTAGTTGACAAATCTGTTTAACTCCAGTGCATAAAGGTGTGCTACACGTGTATCTTATTTAAAGATTACAACAAGCCAATGAGGTAGGTGTTGTTATATTATCATCATTTTAGATTATTTTAAAAATGCAATATATTTGTGTTATTAACATAGCCATGATTTCAACAGCAATCACAATTCCCACCCAAACTCTCATGTGAAATTGATATTTGTCAAAAGACAAAATATTCACTAAGAGCTCAGACTTTGTAATCTGATTAATGAGAGATTGAAAGCCAGCTTCTCCACCAGAAGCTTGAGGAATTGCCCTCACTCAGTGTCTGTTTGCTCATCTGCAGGGCAGGGATAACTTAGAACCTGCTTCATGGGGCTTCCAAAGACTTAAAGGTGCCTTGTAAACTACAAGCAAGCAGTAGTTAGCAGGTGTACTGTCTGGGACCACAGTAGTCTCTCTCGGTAGTAACATGTGATAAATTTTTTCTTACAATTGTGAACGTAATTACTTTGGACCTAATTTGCATATTTTGTGCTTAAATATAATTTTCATTTGTTTTTGCTAAGTGAGGGATATTACTTTTTAAAAAATAAGAAAGTAATCTCAATACAGATTTTTTCCTTTTTTGTGCCAGATGTATATTTCCTTTTGTACACGTGTAATTATTATCTGGATCTAGGGACATCTACACCAGTAAAATGATATGAATCATGACCATGACTTTCATCCTGTGGGACTGACTCAGAAAATCACATAATGTTTGCACCACTTTGCTTTCTTTTAAGAGAACGCACTTGGCGTTCGGATAGTAGTTAACACGTCTTCAATGAGAGTCACCTATTAGGCTCAAATAAACTATGTGTCCCATTACTCAAGTTGATGTGCACATCTGAGAATAAGTTTGACAAGCTCCACTGTTGGAATTTTGTTTCACAAAGGTTCATACAATTGAAACAACATGTGGAGTTAAAAACCCTAGTGCATAACTGGAAGGAATATCAACAAGCTCTATTATAACTGCACTTGGGCAATATCTCATTTCCACTTGAGCTTCAGAGCTATAAATAGTTCCAATCTGTTTACTTTGTACAGGTACCAGATTAATTATAGTAGAATAAGCAGTGAGCTAAAACTTGACACAAACATGATCGTGTAAATGATTGCTTTTTAATTTCTCCCCCTTTTAGTAGTTTGAGGAGCTGACTTTACAGTATTATAACTCTTTTAGAATTTGATTTGAGAATCCCTGGACTTTTCTGTCAATGTGTTTTCATTGTTGACATTGGATTTCAGTATTATTCAAAGTTGTCGGGAGTTTCCTTTAAAAAGGAAGCACCTGGGTCCTGCTTCTATGTGATACGTACTTAGTAAAAAAGTGTATTGTTTCCATGATACTTGCCTCGGTGCAGGGTAATCACAAGGAATGTTTCCATTTACCTCTCCAAACTGATGCTGGTAACATACATTCTCACATGCACACACATACACATATTCTTGGTAGAAAACTGTTTCTTCTTCCATCAGTAAAAAATCAGACGTGTATTTCAACATACCTTCCAAAAACATTACCTGAGACAGTGATCGTGGCCCCTCATCCGGCCAGTCTCTTACTGCTAGACATCTAGAAAGGTACTGTTTTTGTTAATATACAAGAAGTGGGCTGCTGGGAAGAAAGGAAGTGAAAAATGGCTACTGCCAAAGCTATCATCCTTTCATCCGAAAAAGGTTGCCCAAGCCTCTCTCGGTTCTGGCATTCTGTTCCTTTGCAGTTTGCCAATTAACCGTTCCCAGGGCTCCGAGGTCACTGACCTGGACTGCACTGCCTTTGGTTTCCGCCCCACGGGCTCCCCGCAAAGTTGTTATAAATGTGCTATCCTCCCTTTTTTGATTTCCCCTCAGTGGCTGGGTTGCTTTGTAAGAATTTGATGCACAGGTTTAAACAACCTCTTTACAAAGTGGAGAAAAAGCAGAACTAGAAGGGGGAAGGTACTCCAGTGGACCGGAATGAGAGCAAACTTCAGCGGCGAGCTTTTTAGTCGAAGTGCCTGGGTTTTGTTGCTTCTGAGAATTTCAGAACAGATCACAAATGAGAGATGGGAATATTTTCTTCTGTATATATCTCAGAAGGATTTTCTACTTCATGCCTGGCTTTGAAGGACTGTTTATATAGTCTACATTGAAAATGTCAAGTTATTTTCCCTAGCCCTTAGTAAAGAAGAGTTCAAGTGGCGCTTGGAGAAGCATATCACTTGCAAATTTATGTAATGTTCCTAATACTTCTTGAAACCATGAGTGTTCCCCAGAACTCAACTCTGGGCCCTCTGTTTTTTGTCTTTACATCTTGCCCTCCAAGGCAGTTCATTGGCTCTTTCAAGTTCAACTTTTGCTTCCATGTTAGTACTATCCAGTCTATATTCCAAACACGGGGGTCTCACCCATGCTCAGGTCCCCCTCGTCAACTGCCGGCTGGGCATTCTTTAACATACCCCGTTGTCAGCTCCCACTGGGGTATGCGGGGGTATGTGCAGCGGAGCTCCTCTCCTCCCACGCCCCCTTCTGCACCTCCACACGGCTTGCTCTCTCTCTCTTTCTCTCTCTCCTGCCCTTTCTCCCTCTCTCTCTGTGCTCTCACCCTCTCCTATCTCTTTTTCACAGCCATTTCACTAACCACCGAGATTTCAGAGTCACCACTTGATTCCCTCTCCCCACAGCTCCTTCTGTCTCATACTGGAAAAGCCTTCTGTGTTCTTTCATGTTTCTCCCAAGCCTTCGTCCTCTACAGTTCTGTGACTAATCATCCAGGTTATGCAAACATCCATTCAACTGATGTTTACTAATTATCTACACCAGGCCAGGCACTGCAATGGGCACAGTGAGATTTGGTGCTGGCAAATAGTCTTTTCCTTGCCCTGGCAGTTGTCATAGTGATTGCCCCTGAATTATCACAACATTCTCTCACTGGTGTTTCAGAAGCTAGCATTTCTTCCTCTCTAAGCCATTGGGCCACAATTTTACCCTTCTCAAATATAACATTGGTAATATTTTTCTAAATATCATGTATTTAACTACCAATAACTTTCTGTACACACACACACATACGATCTAAATCCCATAGAACTCTTTCTGTAGGACAGAATATCACAGAGCTATACCTCTAGACCACCTAATGGCATTGTGAACCATGACTGCAGTCTCATCTACCAGCCCGATTGACTCCAAACACCACAGCAAACCAATTCCCTTAAGGATGAGCGGCAGTGCCCTAGGGTCTTGTGCTGCCAGAGCAAGATTCTTTGGGGAAGTTTGGAGTGTCCAAGCTAATGAAATCCATGGATTGACTTCCTACATGAGCAAGTTAGCACCGTTTATTGACAAAGTCACTGTCTGTATTTGTAATACCAGCTGTACTTCTATCTTAAAAACATGTATGGGAGATTTGTAGAGAGATACTTTGGGGTTGATTGCACTCTGGTCTTAGGACATCAGGGAAAGCTCCTGATAAAGTGATAACAATTTCTTCATGTTTAAAAATGTGTCCTCTTCTTTGTTACAGAAGCCATGCACACATACTGTAAATTGATCCTAAGAATACAAAGGTATATAAAATATAAATTCAAAGTTCTTCATATGATCCTGCAAAGAATTCTCAGGAGGAGGAGAGCGTGCTGGACTGACCTTTTCACTAAAATGTTCAGCCTCTTCTGTCAACATCTTTCCCTAATATCTCCGTTAACAAAGTAGTAATGAAAAGCCAAAATAGCTGACTTATTTTATCCCAAATTTCTGCTCTCAGCGTCATTCCCAAAAGTAGGGGAAAAGGTGGAAGTCACCTGGGCACTTTGGTGACTGGGGCACTAGAGCCCGGATGACAAATTGAGCTCATGACACATAGGAATCTCAGAATTCATACGACTAGTAAGGATCCTCTTTGACCACTAGGTGGTTCTGTAACCTATCTAATTCCCACTTGCTGGCTGACGTCAAGAGCGGAAAATTCTAGGCCAGAATTCCTGTCCTCACACATTGCTCGTGTGTTTCTGTCTTCATTTTCAGTGCTCTTCCATGTGCAGGTAAGAATTTGATCACTGCAGTCAATGTGCACAATCTCACTGAGGCTGCCTGTGTGTTCCTGGCTGGAGAAAAGAAGGGGCCATTTCCCTCCGCCAGGCTGGGCTCAGGCTGTCGGGCTTCAGGCTGTTTTCTAAGTGTGGAGACGAGTGGGCCTCAGAGGCACTCTGTCCCAGCTGCAGCAGAAACAGAAATCTCCTTTTCCTGCTTCCCTGATGACTCCTCATCTATTGCACTCATCCGTTCAACACGCACTTATTGGGGCCTGTTATTACATTTAGGGAAGCTTGCTGGGTCCAGAACATAACTAGTCCTTGAGAACTGAATGTCACATGAGAGCAACAAACAAGCTTTAGAAACACTTGCTGTTTTCCACTGATGCCCAGGCCCCTCTCCTGGATCTTCATTTTCTTCCAGGAAGCACCTGTCTTCCCTCCCTCAGTCCTTGGGTATCAGGTGTCTGAGTCCACCTCTGTCTTCCTGGAAGGGCATGAGACTCCATCTAAGTCTGAGCATTGCACCTGCTGCTTACGCTGATTGCTTCAGGGGGAGCATGTGGCCTGATTCATTGAGGTACAACCTCAGGATTTTGCTGAGACTATTGAAAAACAAGCTTTTCTTGCTGATCTTGAACCTGGGAGAAAGCATGACTCTGTTGGAGCCATCCTGCCATAACATGAAGTCTGCCATAACATGAAGTCTCCACTAGTGTGGAGGAAAGCAGAGCTAAGAGACAGAAAGACACTGGACTTGATGTAACTTGACTACTTGAATGAAAACATGCCCAAAATAGATCAATTCTTGAAGTGTCAATAGATTTTCATTTTGCTGAATCTTATTTGGTCAGATTTTCTGCCACTTGTACCAGATAAAATAAATACTATATAATATAACAAGTAATAAAGATATTATTATAATACAATGTGAAAAGTGGGCGATATGATATGATATGCAAGCTGTTATTGTAGGAAGTAGGAGAGATTGCTAACCCAGGCAGAGGGATGGCTTCCTTAAGAAGTTCATGCATTTAAGAACTAAATATCAGGCTCAGCGCCCTTAACTCAGTGGGTAGGGCACTGGCCACATACACTGGTGGGTTCGAACCTGGACCAGGCCTGCTAAACAACGACAACAACAACAACAGCACAAAAAAATATAGCTGGGCGTTGTAGTGGGCACCTGTAGTCCCAGCTACTTGGGAGGCTGAGGCAAGAGAATCGCTTAAGCCCAAGAGCTTGAGGCTGCTGTGAGCTGTGACACCACAGCACTCTACTGAGGTTGACATAGTGAGAAACTCTGTCTAAAAAAAAACCAAATATTGAGCACTGTATCTGTTTACTAGGCCCTACGGTAACGGAGTACCACAGACTCTGGCCTAAACAACATAAATTAATTTTGTTGTTGTTTTCCCACGGCTCTGGAGGCTGAGACGTCTGCTTCTTCTGGAGCCCCTCTCCTGGCCATGTAGGTCCCTGTCTTTTTCCTGTGTCCTTACAAGATTTCTTCTCTGTACCTGGGTCTAAAATTTCTTATTCTTATAAGGACACAGGTTCTCACATGTTTATTAGATTAGAGCTCACCCTAATGACCTCATTTTAATGTAATCACCTCATGTAAGACCATATTTTTAAATCCAGCACATTCTGAGGGACTGCAGTTTAGGACTGTAACACAATTCAGCCCATACCACAACAAACAGTTTGGATACAAAAATAAATAAGAATGGATAAATAAATCTACATAAGACTAGCAAAATAACCATAATACATAGCTAAATAATTAAAAACAAGTACATTTATTGAAAACACACATTGTTAGACCCTTTGGGGTTTATCATTTCAGATAAGCCAACATGCCTGTGAAATCACTTTTAGTGAAATATCATGCTAATGTGGGCAGTTTAAATTACTGACCTTCAAGAAGAGGTCACTGCCAGACAGTATGATCTTTGAGAAGCCCTTTGAATAGGGCATAGAATTTTAACAACCAACCAAAAAGATGGGTGGCACTTGTGGCTCAGTGAGTAGGGCGCTGGCCCCATATACCGAGGGTGGCAGGTTCAAACCCAGCCCCGGACAAACTGCAACAAAAAAATAGCCGGGTGTTGTGGCGGGCGCCTGTAGTCCCAGCTGCCCGGGAGGCTGAGGGGGAAGAATTGCGGAAGCCCAAGAGCTGAGGTTGCTGTGAGTCCTGTGACGTCACGGCACTCTACTGAGGGTGGTAAAGTGAGACTCTGTCTCTACAAAAAAAAAAAAAACAAAAAAAAGGAAGACTTTGAAAATACGATACTTTTACGCAAATCAGCCACACGGACTGCCTGAGTAGGTCACTGTTTACCGTCTCATTCCACCTTCTTTCCTGAATCAGTGTATGATAGCATTTAGAAACTTTGTTAAATGCTTTTTAAACAAGTTAGCTTTTAATATAACATTTTCTCTCCCCCCCATTTTAGCTTGTTATTCATTTTCCTTTCATTTCTCTCACTGTCCAACAGTGTGAAAGGGTTGAGATTCTTTCCTAATTACAAGCCAAGGAGTAAACCTACCAGGGTTTTGTGGTTGTTGACAGATGACATGAGATTCCTGGGTAAGAGATAAAGGGCAGTTTATTACTCTCGGGAATTTTTTTTTTTTTAATCATTAAGAGAACCAGATGATACTTGTTCTCCTTCTCCTCGGGTATTTTACAGGAGAAGGTTCTTACTTTTGGGAAACCAGACCTTTTTATGCTACGCAGTAAGCATTTCTGTCTTGTACTCCCGAGGGAGACATCGGTCTCTGTCTCACAAGGCTGTTTGCTATACTAATGTCCTTCAAAAGAGTTCCTTGCTCACCAGATGAGTAGAAACCCAAGAAGCCCCTGGAGAGTTATCTTCCAATAGTCATAACCAGCTCTGGCCTAACAAATGTCCTGCTGGTTGTATGACAAATAAAACCTAAGCCATCTGTACATGAAAAGAATGTTTTATTAAGTCTTTGATTTCAACTTTGAGTTTTTCTTCCTTCCATTCTATGGTGTTGAGGAGTTTAATTGCCTATTTTTCAATTCTTCCTTCTCTTTCTTATCAGCAAATATGTAATGCTGTAAACTTTAAGCTCTGCTACTTATTACATCTTTCTTCAAATTTCTCTCAAATATGTAAAATTGACCTTACTAGGGGTCAGCAAACCTTGGCCAGTGGAAAAAAGAATGACTTTTACATTTTAAAAATGTTGTTAGGGAAACAACGAAATGAACATTGACAGAGTCTGTCTGTGGTTTCTGAGCCTAACATATTTACTATCTGGCTCTTTGTAGGAAAAGTCTGATGACCCTGTTATAAACCTTTGCAAATGCTACAGCAATTGAGCAATGTCCTTTTCCCTCACCCCCATTTCTTAACAGTTCAGTTAAAATCATGGAAGGTTTGGAGTAAGCTCTAACGTGGCTATTGAGCCAGGCAAAATTACTCTCTTTTTAGGATACGTCATTCATTGCTTTTTATTTGTTTCATAATAAATATGGATTTATTTTTCTCCTTTCCCTTACATATCTGTCTTCCCATCACCTGTAGGTGCATCAAATACAACAAACACATGTTGTATCTGTTAAACAGCGAGTAGTGTTTATTAGGAGTTAACATGTTTCAGGCAAAGTCCTCAGCATTTTAGGTATGTATCCTCACTAATTCATCACAGCATCTCTGTGAGGTAATTACCAGTATCTCCATCATACAGATAAAAAACAAATGGTTAGTAACCTATCCAAAGTCATCATACCACTTCTAAGCAGCAAGTCTGCAAACATTTTCCTGTTTCTGTCCATCCGCCCAGTCATAGTGTTTTGCCTTTTAGGGGGACAGTGATCTATTGTAATGGAAACCTCTGGGAGAGATTGAGAACCTGAGAAGACACAGAGCCAAGATAAGAGGAATCACTTATTGACCATCCTATATGTGCTAGGACTCCCGCTAGCCTTTTTGGGGAAAAAAAAAATTTCTTTTCTTTCATCCCTGACAACAGAGGTAAAAAGGCTTTCCATTTTTATACATGAAGAAGAGAACTCAAGAAACTTGCCCTAAAAGAGCTAGAATTTGAATGCATATTTGTCTGAGTCAAAATTAGCCTGTGAAATTTCTGCCAAACCATTTGGAGGAGTGGCTGCCCAGGGACCAGTAAGCACCTCCTTGTACAGCACGTTCAATAGCAGATTGGGGTAAGCAAATGTTTATAAAGCACCCTCTGAGGGACAAGTGAGATGTTGGATGCTAGCAATACAGAGCGTAATAGGACCCAACTGCTTCCCTTCCGCAAATTCCAACTCTTACTTAAGTGTAAGACATTGTAGGATTTGGCAGAGAACCTAGTGCGTATTTTTCAAATCTTATGCACTGCACTTAAAACTAGCTTTCTTACAGTTTTATGTCTCCTGTTTGTTCTCTGACAGTCAAGGACTTAGAGTTAATTAAAAAGAGGATTCTCACCTTGCCTTGAGATATATGTGTATTTCTCATAGCAGTTAGTTTTCTTTAGAAACTAACGTACACACACACATTATTTGTGATAAACCATTTATCAGGTAGATGCACGTAAATCCTATCTCAAATAACTGGCAAATATTTTAATGTTTGTACGTGCTTGGCATTGTTCTAGATGATGAAGAGACATCATTGAACAATTTTTTAAAATATACTTTCATCACTTCCAGTATTCTTCCTGTAAATTTGTGATCTTAGTCTAACCATGAGCAGTCCAGTGGAAGGGCATATGACAAAACACCTGACCAGCATCCTTTAAGTGTCGAGGTCAGAAAGACCAGGAAACTCACAAACTGGGGGGAAATAAGATAGAGAGCATGATGACTAAATACAAAATGGTATCCTGAATTTGTACCCTTAAACAAAAATATTATCATAATGGGAACATTGGAGACCTCTGAATTAAATCTATAGTTGGTATTTTGTGTCAATAGTATCAGTGTTAATTCCTTGGTTTTGGTAACTGTACCATAGTTAGAAATGAACTTTAGGGGAGGCTGAATAAAGAGTATATTATCTTTGCAGCTTTCCTGTAAATCTAAAATTATTTCAGTACAAGAAGTTTGTTTAGCAATCTATGCCTTGGGCAGCAGCCATAGCTCAGTGGGTAGGGTAATAACTACATGCACTGTGGCTGACGGGTTTGAACCCAGCTGGGCCTGCTAAAGCAACAACGGCAACTGCAACAAAAAATAGCCGGGCATTGTGGTGGGCACCTGTAGTCCCAGCTGCTTGGGAGGCTGAGGCAAGAGAATCGTTTGAGCCCAGGAGTTTGAGGTTGCTGTGAGTTGTGATGCCATGGCACTTTACCCAAGGCAACAGCTTGAGACTCTGTCTCCAAAAAAAGAAAAAACCCTATGCCTTCAGGTATAAGGATTAAGGACCATGCAAGGTAGGAGCTGTCATGTCTCTCTCTGTGACCATATGGGAGAGACTTTCTGAGATGAAATGCACTAAGGGAAAGCAGAGCCAAGAGGCACCATGAGACAGACCCCTGATGGCCTTTATTAAGCTCCTGGATGCACCTGCTCCTGAAATTAAACCCCTGGAATTTTCAGTTCTACAAGCCAATAAATTTCTTTTTTTTTTTCTTAAAAAAACTATGCCTTCAAAGAGATTAAGTTATAGCAGGTGAAGTAAAAGAAGCAAAATAAAAAGAGTAAGTTATATAGTATAATTGTGACTGAATGATTATGAAAATACTGACTCTCCAAATGGCAAATGATACCAAAAGTCCAAAGTGGCTGCCAAAATAGTGGCAGGGAGAAAAGGCTGAGTACTTGACTATAAATAAGACTTCTTACTAACAACACAGAAAGTTTTAAAGGTCAGTGTATTCACTCACCAAAAAGAGCCCCTTTGATATTTTATTAGTCATTAGTATTTTTGAATTAGGAGTTATCTATCTTGATTACTGAATTTTGTGGCATCCCAGACAAGTGCCTAATTCGGGTCAGCCAAGTCCTGTACTGCTCGCTAAAGCCTCAGGTGTTATCATCCCTATTTTATAATTAAGAAAACTCAAGCGCAGACAGGTAAATAAATACTGTCTCAGGTCACAGCCAGGAAGCAGTTGAACTGAAATCCAAAATCTATGTTCTTAAACACTATACTACAACATTTTTTTTCCTTCTACCGATATCTCTTGGGGACTATTATTTGGTCCCAGACTGCGGCCTTTGGTGATTCTGGTACCCCTGAGGTCAGGTCGTCGTTATCTGATTGTGGCTTCTCAATGCCACAATCTCCAGTAGTCCTTCCCCAGTCATTGCTAACTGCTTGACCATCACAGTGAAGCAGATCAGCAGACACACTGGGCTTTTCACTCCAGTCTCAGTTAGTAAACCAGTTCCATAACTCCAGACCTTTTATATGAAATAAAGAGCCTAGACTTTATATGACCTGTTTTTCTCCTACTTTATTTTTTGCTAGCTGCTGTATTGACTATCTATAAGGTGATTAAAGAAACCAACTGTAAATGGCAAACATGACATATTATTATCTTTCTTTCTTTCTTTTTTTTTTTTGAGACAGAGTCTCACTATGTCATCCCTGGTATAGTGCTATGACATCACAGCTCAAAGCAACCTCAAACACTTGGGCTTAAGCGATTCTCTTGCTGCAGCCTCCCAGGTAACTGGGACTACAGGCACCCACCACAATACCCCACTATTTTTTGGTTGTAGTTCAAACCTGGCTGGGTTCAAACCTGCCAGCTCCAGTGTATGTGGCTGGCGCCCTAGCTGCTGAGCTACAGGTGCCGAGCCCACACACATTATTACCTTTTTTTTTCTTTTTGGAGACACAATCGTACTATGTTGTCCTGGGTAGAGCGCTATGGCATCACAGCTCACAGCAACCTCAAAAATCTTACACTTAAGAGATTCTCTTGCCTCAGCCTCCCAAGTAGCTGGGACAACAGGTGCCCACAGTAACACCCAGCTATTTTTTTGTTGTTGTTGTTGCAGTTGTTTTAGCTGGCCCAGGCCAGGTTTAAACCCACAGGCCTCAGTGTTTGTGGCTAGCACCGTAACCACTGTGGTATGGGTGCCGAGCCACACATTATTATCTTAATTGTGAAGCCCAAATCAGTCCTGGAGAAAAGTTCAGGTCAAAGAACTGGGATTGGCTTTTATATGGTCCATCATCAAGAATACCAATAATGCAGAGCATTGAAAGGGCTTCAGTTTTTAATACAGAAAAGAACCATAACATTTTTTGCTTAGGGATAATAAAAAGTGAATAACCACTTCCCAAGTGGCTCCCACATGGTTCACAGTGTGCACACGTGACTGAAGTACACACAGGCACACTTGGAAAGATTTTTAACTCAACCTTCCACTGCCCAAACTTTCACAATTTCTTCTCCACAAGCTTCTGAAAGTCTTAAAATGGAGTACAAAGCCTTTTCCAGTCTGTCACAAGAGCTAGATCTAAAATGCTAGTGCCACTTAGAAACAGAGCACATGATATTAATTCACCTCAATTTCTAAATGGAAGCTATTAGAGCCTTTTCATACAGAACAAGAGAAATAGGAAAAGTGAGCTTTATAGAGGCCAAAAGGCAAGATAGTTGCTGACTTCCTTCAAAACATTTTTTATGGTTGTTCTTTCAAAAGGTGATATTGCCTGCTCAGAGCATTTGGGTGGTAACCCCATCCCTGAGGGTTTGCTTAAGGTTTTGGCAGGATGTTTTCCCCTAAATATTGCAATAATATGCAAAATAAGCACATGCAAAGAGGTTTTGCAAGTGTGAGAGGTCCCTGAGCCGGGGGAATTACTCAGGAATCCTGAAGAAGCTCAGAGAGCACTATTCATTTTGCAATAGCTAATCTAGAAAAATCCAAGTTATGCTCTTGCCAGTGGGGGCCTATGACAATTTAGAAATAAGAATGGAGAGAAGAAAATTCCCTTAATCAGGGTTATGGTGAATAATTTCACTTCCAATATATCACCCCCAGCGATGACTTCCTTTTACCAGTGAAGGAGGTTAAGTGATCAAGTCCTATGAGGAGTGGTCATTAGGTCTCCAGACTCATTCCAAATGACCCCCACCCCTAACCCCCTTATTGATTACTCTTAGTCCCTCAAGCACCCACATTCCCCCCCTCCTGGGACAGCCTTCTGTTCTTTCTCTGGGTCATTCCTGCTCATCATACAGACAATGGCTATCAAATATCACTTCCTCAGGAAAGCCCTCCCTGACCCCTGAGGCTATTCCAGGCCCCTTGTCATGCCTGCTCATGCTGACACTTAGGACAACAACTCAAATAATGATTTGCGCAATCATGCATAAACACTTGCTTAATGCCTACCTTCATCAATAGACTGGAAATCTCAGAAGAACAGAGACTTTATCTATCTTGCTACAGATGACCCAAAAGATCTAGAACAGTGCCTAGTGTATAGTGGATGCTCAATAAATTTTTAGCAAACGTCCGAAAGAATTAACAATAATTTGTTAGGTCCGGAAAGGTCCTCCAAGAACCTAGTCCAGACTCCTAAATTTACACTGAAAAAACAAAAGCCTAAGTAGGTTTACTGCCTTGCCCAAGGCACTGTGCAAGAAAAAAGCTAGAGCTAGAATCCAAAGAGATGGCTGACTAGAGACACTGGCCGCCAGTTTATTTCAGAAAAAAGAAAAAGCTTTAGATTAAAAAAAAAAAAAAAAAATAGCTCATGTGTCACCGTGAGGTAAAAGTGGCATAACCTACCAGAGATTCCACAGAAAGGCTGCAAAACAGAACAAGGAGAAAAATTTTGGCAGCGATCAATCAATCCCCAAGAAACTTGGGGTTCCACGGAAAAGGTGGTTGAGGGCTTTGTTTCTCCTTCCCTCCCACCTCTGGAAGGCAGCTGCTCCTGAGCTGCCGGAGAGCTTTGCTACCCCCAAAAGCTGGGCTTGCCAGTGAACTGGGACCTTCTTGAAAACAAGACCAGCCCCTGGGGCTGCTCAGCTGCTCTGGGACAGGCAATATCACCTCTTGAAACAACAGCCATAAAAAGTGTTTTGAAGGAAGTCGGCATCTAGAGGCCTCTTTAAAGCTCACTTTTCCTATTTCTCTTCTTTTCCTTGTGAAGGCTCTAATAGCTTCCATTTAGAAGTTGAGATGAATTAAATTCATGGGCTCTGTTTCTAAGTGGCACTAGCTAGTGGCACTAGCTCTTGCGACAGACTGGAAAAGGCTTTGTACTCCATTTTAAGACTTTCGGGAGCTTGTGGAGAAGAAATTGTGAATGTTTGAGCAGTGGAAGGTTGAGCTGAAAATCTTCCCAAGTGTGCCGTCAACCGCAGACCTGAGCTGAGAGGGGGCATCACATCAATTCTCCACCTACTTGGTGCCTTTGTCCTCCTCAGGGAGTTTCCATTTTTGCGTCCCTTGTTCCCTCGCGAACATTTTCCAATGACTTGCCCAGACTGCAGTGGCCGTGGGCGCCAGTGGGTCCCAGGGGAGCTGTATAATCCCAGAGTTTGGGATCCTTCTGGGGGAGGGACAAAGAGGACCAGAGCACCAGCTCTGCTTCATTCAGCCTCCTCCCTCCCTTCCCTCCCCACTCAGTGGTGCTGAATGTCACAGGTGCCCCCAGGGACAGCTAAGCCCCCTGTCAGGAGCAGCCCCTTCCCTTCTGTTCCTGTCCACTCCATGGAGGTTCCCACAGAGTGTGGGGCTCACACCTTTCCTCTTAGAGGCAGAACGCAAATCTTTTCACTCTCCCAGTATATTTTCTTTTGTGTCCTGATGGAAACTTCATAGTCCAGTGATTCATCACACCGGTGGAGAAAGCGAGCCCTGGCAAGTTTTTTGAGACCTTAACGAAGTTACAGGCTTGTGTTTTATTTAATACCCACTTTATTTCCATTGATTCCCATAGTCTATGTTTGTTCCACCATTCTTCAGTTGTTGGATCAAATGTTAATTATCAAGAAGAAGAGATAATGTGGCAGTTTGGCAAAGCTCTGCTGAATAAGCGAATGTTTAATAGGATCACAGATGGAAGCATTTGCATACGAGAGCGATTTTTTTTTCCCCAAGGTTTTGTTCTAATTAAAAGTTATCAGTTCAAACCAGGTTACCAGTCTCAGTGAATAGAAGTTTGTACATTCTAGATCCTGAACACATGCTATGCTTTCTTCAACATATTCATCTCTTATTTTTCCCACATTTGACAAACTGAGAAACATTTAATAGCCACTGGCTCTTGAATAAAACAGAATGGTTGGAAAGCTGTCTTATGATTGCCCCTATGCACTGGATAGGCAGCAAGTTTTATGAGGCCAACAAGAAGGAACCACTGTCTTTATTTCTTTTTCAGTTTGTGGTAAGCATTGATTACCTTCCCTGTGCTCAGGGCTGGGGATGAATAAGACATGGTCCCTCTCTTGAGTAGCTCCAGAAAAGCACGAGAGAGAGGCACAAAATCTTTTAATATCTGTGCACAGTGCTAAGTGCAGGGTTAGAGGTGTAAGAGGGTGCTTTGAAAGGCTAGACTGGATGGGCAGTGGAGATTCCTCCTCTGATGCGACCATGTACGGTCCCAAACTGAGAGGATCAGTAGGGATTATCCAGATAAAGAGAGTGAAGAGTTTGTAAGCCAGGGTTAGAATAAGAAGAGAGGTACAGAGTGGTACAGGTGAAGAACATAGGCTGAGCTACTTCAGAAGAGAGCATGATTAAAAAAACTGGTAACAATAAACGAAGATATTATGAACTGTCAACCCCCGTAATTATTTTCAGTGTATATTAAATCAGTCCTTCCTAAACTTCATTTACATTCCATCTTTACAATCCCTTGCTGCAATTGTTTGCCACCATTTCTATTATTCATTCAGTTCATATTCTTTAAATTCATCTATTTTAGCCTCCTCTAAAGAAGAATATCTATTAAATCGGTGGTTTTATCTGTTAGTTATATTCTTCTAACACTTACTAAAATAAACACATAACTATTAAAACATAAAAATGTATGCCATCTGGAACCATCTTAAATGTAGCCAGGGGCATGCACCCCTCTGATTAAACAATTGACGCTGGAGTAAAGAAGAGGCTGAACAGTCCATAAAATGTGGGGCCAGCTTATTAGATTGATTTGATTAGGAAGGATGCATGGAATCTAGCACAGCGCGGAGTTTAAGCCGTGATCCCTGCCATGAAGGTCAGTGATGGTTTGCATTAGTTTTCTTGTTCATTAACCAATAACAACAGTGATGATGATAATAAAAGCCGGAGTGTGATGAGTCCTTGGTGTGCACCGGGCTTTGCACCTGCTGTACATTCATTTGCTCATGTCATCCTGAAGTTTTATTGTTAGACATATTTTAAGAGACTCACAGGGGTTAGACAACTTGTCAGAGTTCTGGCCTTTTTTTTTTAGGAGAAAAGATCACAAGAAAGTTGCCCTATATAATTGAAAGAGAACTTTGCCCAAACTTACATGATTAGGAGTTTGGCCTCAATTCAGTTGTTGGTTCATTATGGACCTCAGCAGAGCCATTTAAACTCTCCAGACTGCAGGAGAGTGATTACTTGTAAACTGGAAACTTCTGGTCTGTTTCCTTATCTGTAAAGAGGGGCTAATATCAGTTTCATAGGATTATTCTGAAGATGACATGTAGACAAAGGATTGATACTTGGTTGGAATGCAATAAATAAGATTATAAATGCAATATGATTAATTATAATAATCTTGATAATAACTTTGACCATCTTCAAAATGGATAGTTCACCCACAAATAAATAAATGGCGTGATTAGACTGTCATACAGAAAGGAGTGCACCAGCTCAACGTCACGTTAGGCAGTCAGTTTTGTTTCTCTGTACTTCCACATCTTTAAATCAGAGGACAAGTGCACACCCATTGCTGGGTTGGCCTCCAGGATGTCCCCATGTCCCTAAATGTACTTTTCTACGTTGACAAGGACTGACTTATACAGCCACTAAGGTGACGTAGAAATGATGCTCTGTGAGTGCTGAAGCCCCGTCCTGTAAGGCACTGCCTCTGCCTTGACGTCTCCTGCACTGTTCATGAGAACACTCAAGCAGCCCTACAGAGAGGCCCCCAGGATGAGAAACTAAGGCTGCCTGCCCAGAGCCATGTGGACCAGAGGCCCAAACAGCCTGAAAGACACCGAGCCAGAACCACCCCTCTGAGCCATGCCCAAATTCCTGACCCACAAAACTCTGAGACGAATGCTCGGTTTTTCTTAAGCTGCTAAGTTTTAGGGTCATTTGTAATGCAGAAAATGAATTACTGTAAATATTAAAAAAGTGTTTCAATAGAAAGAAAATGGCATCATTGGTACAGTCTAATCCAGGCAACCAAGGCTCCTTGGCCTAGTGGCAGGCGCCGACAGAAAACTTCCCCGAGTTTTGCTCACCAAGTTTAGGGGCTCATTTGGAAACAGCATGGTTGACACCAAGGAATATGTATCTGCAAACACATCAAATTCCCCAGAAGTATATTTTTTCAGTCGGAAAGTCCAAGGCAATAGTTTGGAATGGGTCTCTTTTGGACAGCCCGAGCTCCATCTCATTTTCTATTTAGTCCTGATGATTTTTGAATAATAAAAGTTGTTAGAATAATTTTCCACTTAGTAATAATCACTTATGAATGGGTAGTGTTACTATTCATGCCCCTCTGTTAAAAATAGGCTTATTTTCTTGCTTTTAAAAATCAGGTTGTATATTGTGGGCATGGATTTGGAACACTGTGAGACACGGTTAATTCTGTGGCACTTCATAATTGTGCCAATTTTTAATAATGCCTCTTAGGAGACTGGCCTGAGGATATTACGCAAAAAATACTGTGTGGAGACTGGGAGGAAGGGATGATTTCCCTTCTGCTGTCAGCTCCTGGCTCTACTGTGTAACCCTAGTGTCCACTGGCTGGTTGGCTTTTGTCTGTTGTATCCATGTGAATACCATCCCTGGTCTCCTAAATGTGAGAATTATTTTTTCTATTGTGTTTAAGAGGAAAGTGAGCCTTTCTCATGGTTGGTGTCATCTGTGTCCCCTTGCCTAGTTTCCTTGGTCACCCTTTCTTGGTGAACTTTTTGCCACCATGCTCTTTCTTTATTCTCCAAAAGGTCATTACCCCCAAGGCGAGCTAACTTGTGTATGTGGGGTTAATGGAAAAGTATTCACCTCAACTTAGAAAGGCCTCATTCTCATCATTTAGATTTTACTTTAAATGTCACCTCCTGAGACAAGCTTTCCAGGACCAATCTGTCAGAAGTGCATCCTGCCTCGTTATTCTTCACCCTTTCTACTGTTCACTGCGACTGGTAACCATGTTTATTTAGTAACCTTAGAAGCAGACTGCGTTAGTCTTAACCCAACCTGGACATTTTCTGGGTGAAGGGTCTCTGAAAAGTTAACTATGTGGGGCTTTGGTCTTGCATCTGTACAACGGGGAGCTCATAAAGTGGTTGTGGGGATTGAAGGAATGAATATACAGGAAGCACTGAGAACAGACTTGGTGCATGTGTAATGCTGTATGTGCTGGCTATTAACATCCTCCACCTCCTCTCTAAGACAAAAAACCCAGGAAAATAAAAATCTTTTTTCATGTCATAGCCCTGGCCCCAAGCACATGCCTGGCCCATAAGACAGGTTTCATTACCAGAAGTTAACATGGAAAGCCAGAGACTAGCCAATGATTGCTATTCTCAATAATTTACAAGATCCCCATCGTGGGAAATTTCTCAGTGGTCATTTCCCCCTGGGCTTTTTCCTACTGCTACTTTGCGCAGGCCCACCTTTCCTGTTGTTTACTCATACACAGACTCCACCTTGGTCTATCTTTGTGTATCTAAGCACAAGCCTTTGAGCTATAGATGATACAGATATACGTCTATAAAACCATTAGCCATCAAAAGCATGTGACCAGGTTCATCCCCTAGAAGGATGCAGAAGGATATTTTGTGTGTGTGTGTGTGTGTAGCAGGATATTTTTTTAACAGCAGTTTTTCCTTCTCTTTGATTTCTTTCCATTTTTAAAAGTATTTTATGTTAGAGCAAATTGCACAAAAAAGCAGAAAATTAGAAATTACATAAATATATATTAAAATATGTATCCAATATAGCAGAAAATACAGGATATTAGGAATTAGAAAATATACGAATGAAACTCACCTGTAAAGTCACCAGAAAATATATGTAATTACTGTCCATGTTGTGATATGTCTCCTGTACTTCATTCCAGTCTTCTCTCTGCAGCTTTGGTATACACGTGTGTGTGCGTGTGTGTGTGCATGCACACGTGTGTGATACGTCTGATAGCAGGTGTAACCAGCCATACTGTATCAGGTCCTTTTCATTCAAAATTTCTGCTTTTAAAGAAAGTATAGCATTCATTTATCCATTCCACAGATAAAATTGAGCATACAATGAGCCCCTTCTGAGCACCAGGCACCAGACCAAGGTTGCCACCGTGAATACCACGAGGCCTGTCAGGTTCTAAAATTTGAACTCTTATCTGCTTACCCATGTCGCCTTCATTTCTTCAGACTATTAACTCATAAAAAGTTTAAAGCATACCTCAGAGGCAGGTTAACACGTTATAATTCCCTGCGGGACCTTACATTAAAATCACAGACCTATTTCTTTCAAATGCACTCTGGTTGCTGCAACACTAAAAGGAGATTTACTGGGAAAGTGCCTTCCTTCTTTGTTGTTTTTTTTTTGTTGTTGTTTGTTTGTTTTTTTAATTAAATCATAGCCATGTACATTAATGTGATCATGGGGCACCATACACTGGTTTTATAGACCGTTTGACACATTTTCATCACACTGGTTAACATAGCTTTCCTGGCATATTCTTAGTTATTATGTTAAGACATTTACATTCTACATTTACTAAGTTTTGCATGTACCCTTGTAAGATTCACCACAGGTGTAATCCCACCAATCACCCTCCTTCCGCCCACCTTCCCCCTCCCTCCCCTCCCTTTCTCCCTTTCCCCCTATTCTTAGGTTATAACTTTCATGTGAAAGCCATAAATTAGTTTCATAGTAGGGCTGAGTACATTGGATACTTTTTCTTCCATTCTTGAGATACTTTACTAAGAAGAACATGTTCCAGCTCCATCCATGTAAACATGAAAGAGGTAAAGTCATGGAAAAAGCCCAAGTGCCCATTGATCCACAAACGGATTAATAAATTGTGGTATATGTACACCATGGAATATTATGCAGCCTTAAAGAAAGATGGAGACCTTCCTTCTTTGAATGACTGTACAGACTAAAGAGAATGGGTTTTACAGCTCAGGCTAATGATGTGGCATTAACACTGCGCTACCAGGGGAATAGCCACTGCCTGCTGGTGCTCAAAAACCCTCTGACGCCTCCAAACCGGAGCTCTGTGCTCTGGCTGTTCTGATTTTGATTCCCCACCCTCACCCATACCACCCCCCTCCTCAGAAACCCTCCCGAGAAGGTACTTTGTCTCTTGGATCACTATTCCCCCACTTCATTTAGTTCCTTAAACATCCAAATCTTTCCTACTCCCTCGGGCCTTTGCTGCTGCCCTGCTGCTTTCCCAGAGCTATTCACTCAGACACGTGGTCACATTGCAGCTAAAACATCCGAGAGGACCTCAGAGAAGCCTTCTCTGATCAACTTATATAAAGTAAATTTCTCTTATTATTCTTGCTCTTGGCATTTGGGTTTTTGTTTATTTGTTCCCCTTATTGTACTTGTCAAAATTATCTGGTATTCATTTGTTTGACTTTTCTGTTTAACATTCATAGGACCAGGGATCCTCTCTGAGCATCCATTTTAATATATATATACTTGCACTGGATATGTCCTTTCAAAATATATATTGTTTCATGCTCATAAAAATACATGGACATAGATGTTTAATTTGTGGAAGTGGTACTTGGTTTCGGATCTTATTCTTTTTTCTCCTTTTCTTACCTTGTTATATATTTTTCTCTCCATTATTATGACTGCCACATAATAATCTATGGCATAGATTTGCCACATACATCTTTCTCCCAGGATAGGGTATCTAACTCCCTGCCACCACAGACAATACATCTACAGAACCCTTACTTGTGTCTTTTTGTGGGCCTGGGAGAGAAATCCACTGGTATGTAGACCCTGGAACAGCATTGATGGCTCCCTGGGTTTGTGGTTTATAGAGAGCTGAATTGACTGAGTTGGGTTCAATTGCTCCCCCAAAGCTGCAGTGGTTGACAGCACTACACATTCCCCCCACCTTTGGCAACATCCTGCTACCTAATTTCTTCCAGTTTAAGGAGTATAACTTAATATGTAACTGTTTTAATTTGAACGTCTCTTATGATTTTGAGAAGCTCATCATAGGTTTGTTACATTTTGAAGTTTCATTTTCTGTAAATTTGCCATTCATATCACAGCACCCCTTTGCAGTCTTTTTCTTCTTGATGTACAGGAGTTTCTTTCATATTCTAAAAGATATTAGTCTCTCTTCTTCTCCTCCTCCTTTTTCACATTACAAATATCTTCTCACATTCTGTCAGCCTTCTCTTAAATGTGTCCATGGTGTCACTCATTGATAAAAATTCAATCTTGGTGTAATAAAATTCATTATTGCTTAAACCTTAAAGTGTGTGCTTTTAGAGGTTTAATTGTGATGTCTGCTGCCTATCTGTTGGCCTTGTTTTACTCTAGTGTGCAATCCGGGAAGAGAGCTGCCAATGGTGCCAAGATTAAAGTGTCACAGCTTTGCGATGGAGCCAAAAATCCTCGGTTTGACTCCCGTTTTCCTAGCTTGGGTCCCCTGCCTACCCTGGGTAGCCAAGCAGAGAGAACCTGTGAGGTCACCAGCAGGGTGGGGTCACCTCCACTCAAAACACAGGGAGGAAGAGTCAGGAATGGAGGGATTACTCAGAAGAATGTCAAGAAGACTCTTCATGAGTAGGAAAATGAATGTTGCCTAAGCTAAAGGATGAAATGAATGGGCATTCATTATGGAGGGTCACTGCCTTTCCTACTGCAGCTCAGGTACATTAGCATTGCCACACTCCCCAGACACCTTTCTGGGTCTCCATCCCCAGTCCGTAGCCCCCAGCATCCATATGGTAACACTCAGGGGGTTAATCCTTGAAATGGGTAATCCAGTCAGGAAGAAACCAAAGAGATCACCCAGACCAGTGGTTCCCAAACTTGGCTAAGCATTAAAATCACCAAGGAAGCTTGAAAACACAGACTCCCAGGCTTCGCCACAAACCTGATCCACTGCCAGTCCACAGATGGAGAGTCACAGTGAAAATCAAAATCCTCTCATTTTATAGATGAGAAACCTAGAGCCCAAGGGACTGTCTCAAAGAAAACTCGGTGCACTTAGGACTCCTGTCCTATTCAGCTGTTGCTGTTATGCGCGTATTTTCTTCCAGCTGGACATCAAGCTCTTTTCAGACCCTTGGGAGAAGAGGCCAGTGAAGCTACAAATGTAACCATCTCAGGATTTACCACTGAACGAAAAAGCTCAGGCGCTCAGTCTGTGCTTTATCTCACCCAGAAATCCTGGCAGGCCTGCAACCATGGCAACACGACCCTACATCCACATCAGCTCCAGGGACAGTGCTCTGGACAGTGAGGAGAAGTTGCAGACCGCTCCCCAACACCTTCTCTGCCGAACTGCGGTGGGTAGAGGCTGGGTCTCAGGAGCGGCCCGTCCTGGTTCAAACCTTTGATCTCGAACTTTCCAGGTGCGTGACCCTAGGCACCGTGCTTTATCATCTCTGGGGTGCTGTATGCACCCTTCGTGATGAATGAAATAAGACTGCAATTCAAGTGTGAACCCAGAACCTTTTACAAAGGAAGTGCTCAGCAAACATGTGCGCGGGCTGGGCGGGGAGGGAGTATTTCCCGTGTGCTGGGCCCTGTGCAGGGGAAGGGTTATAGAGATGAGTAAAGCCTGGATTCTGCCCTCCAAGAGTCCGGACGAGAGGCTGAAAGATCAGCAGGTAATAGTGTGGAAAGTTGTGGCATCCCCTGACCAGGCTACCTAGACCGCAGAAGGGGCAGGCCTGATGGGCAGCCATAATCCCAGCAGCTGGACGCTGGGTTCCACGTTAGACGCTGCCGTCCCGGGCGCGCCCAGGCCGCCCAGCGGAGGCGGTTTGTCATCCCTTGCTGCAGAAGGCCCGCCCGTCCCCCTCCCTCAGGCCTCATCTCCCCTATTCTACCTTCTTGTTTGTGATGATCAGTCAGGTGTGGCTGTAAGAGGAGACACAGGAAAAAAAGAGATTATTTTTTATTATATTTGCAGATCATAGAGACAGGAGGCTTCCAGGCCAGGGCAGCATGTGGAAGACACCAGGTAACCAGGAGGAGGAAGACAGGAGCCAGGAATGTTTAGGCCCCTGCCTGTATCGGGGTTCACAAGGGTGAGGTTTAGGATTTGCTCGATTGAATAACGTTGGTGGCCTTTGGGCTTTCAGACTTTAGGGGTAGTCCCTAGTTTTCTGACACCTGGCTCTGGGATGATTAAGGCGGAGGGATATTATCTCCTGGGGTATATACAGCCAGGTGGAGGCATTTGGGCTAGGGATTGGGGAGTTTGCATATCACAGACAGGCAGCCTCTCAGCACCCAGGAAGATTTAAGATGTCAAAGCATCATAACATACAGAAAATTTATTTATTTATTTATTTATTTATTTAGAGACAGAGTCTCACTTTGTCACCTTGGGGTAGAGTACCACGGCATCGTAGCTCACGGCAACCTCAAACTCTTGAGCTCAAGAGATCCTCTTGCTTCAGCCTTCCAAGTACCCTGTTTCCCCGAAAATAAGACTTGCTTACAAGAAAGATAAGATGTCCCCTGAAAATAAGACCTAGTGCATCTTTGGGAGCACACCTTAAAATAAGACACTGTCTTATTTTCGGGGAAACAGGGTAGCTGGAACTACACGTGCCTGCTATAACACCTGGCTAGTTTTTCTATTTTTACTTTTTTACTAGAGAGGGGGGTGTCTTGCTCTTGCTCAGTCTGATCTTGAACTCCTGGTTCAAGCTCAGACCACTCAACCTCCAAGAGTGTTAGGATTACAAGTGTGAATCACCGTGCCTGGCCACATACAAAAAAATCTAAAGATATTTCCCATAAACCCTAGATCTAGACTCTGCTTCACAGTTAAACCTTTCTACTCACTGCTCAGTCTTTAATGTCTCACTCTAGATAATTTTCCCTGAGTTAAGGTAGATATTTACTCACAGCATGAGAGAAGCATAGAGTGAGACCCCCTCAGGAGCCCCCTCCCAGGGGCTTAGAGAGAACCCATCACATGACAGGACCCAACTGCTATTTTATTTTGACTCCCATAACGTGGTACGTGGGAGTAAATCACTTAGCTAACAAGTCAGCCACTCCAAGGCAGCATCCACATCTGAACACACCTTTGTTAGTGCCTACTTTTTTATGGATTTTCTCATTGAGAGCGAGAATGGACAGATTAATTTCTTCAGCGACATCTCCTGCATTTGATATGTGAACTTGTATGTTTTAATGGTAGAAAAATACTTTTCATTAAACTGGTGTGTCTTCCCTGGCCTTCCCTCCTGCTGCCCCCTTGGCCTTTCCTTACCTGGCCCATCCAAGATAAAGAAGAGGGATTGCTTCAGGATGAAAGAGACACAGCAAAGTCCTTCGGAATTTAAAAACTATCACTTTTGCCATTTCAGAGCGTGGGATTTGAGGGAGACCCAGGCCTAGAGATGGTAGAAACAGATCTTCCTAGCCTCCCAGACTAGAAAGTTTGCTCAAATTCAGAGTTGGTGGTAAGGTGAGGGGGCGTGAGGAATGCAAGATGCCAGGATATATCTGAGAAAGTGTTTGTTAACCTCCTTCTCTCCTGTGAAAGTCTAGGAATGGAGCTAATAAGAATCCAGATAGGTTTGGGGGATCTGAGGAAAAAGACAAGCTGTGCCCAGCTTCCAGCTGTGTCCTGGGAGAAGGTGATGTCCTAGAGCAGAAAGAGCTATGTGGTACTTCCAGGAAGATGCACCTAGACAGAAAAGGCCACAGCTCTGGGCATAGCTGAGGAAGAGCAGGATGTCCCAACACACCGGGCAGGGTGCGGCAATCAGACAGCTCTAAAGGAGCCCTGGGCCAGCACCGGGAGCCACCCAGCAGCCACCTTTGGTGCTAGGGTTTGAGATCAGGCAGGGATGAGGGTGTGGAAGCAGAGGAGAAAGTGGGCCGATTAAGCCTGTCCCCGATCATGGCTGCTATACCACCCTCCCTGGCAGTCAGATACTCCTAAAGGAGGAATGTATCCTGAATTGGTTGATACTAAGTTTCTGTCTCCTGATGGAAAGAGGCCCATAATAGGAATTAAGTGACAGAAAAATAAATCACTTGCAGATCCAAGTTGCTACACTCTGGTGCCATTTATGAATTTAGATAATCATGACAGTATTGGGCTATGTCTTTTCTAAGTATCATGTCTGATATTTCTCTGTGTTGCATATCACGTGTTGCAGGGCTGAGCACAAAAATGTGATGTTAGTGGCTCTGAATGTGTGTGTGTATAGTGAAGCCCACAAATTCCCTTCTTAGAATAATGTTTTTAAGTGTGTAAAAAATACAAGATTACAAAAGAAACCAATTATATAGAATTAGAGTTATCCAAACATTTTTTAAAACATATCTGTGATGTAGTAATATATATATATATATATAATTCATGCATTAAATAACAAGATCTAGCAGCAAGTAGGATAAACATCATGATATCAAAGTGGTGATAAGTATAAACAACTTTTAGAGATACCTACAATAAGTAAAATGATAGGAAAATATCTGTGATTTGTATTGATAATAAAGTCACAGAGACTGTTAGTATCGTGGTGCTTTATTACCTGCATACAAAATTGAAGGAATGATTCATTTCAGTTAGAGGTTAATAAAAATAAATATGTAATGCTTCTTAGTCAAGTTCAAAGATCTCCTGAATTCTATGAATCTGCAGAATCTGCAGACCTTTTACCAAATAACTACTTCTGATTGACCAAGAGATTTAGTCTGAACCTTTTAAAAACACCATCAAACGCTACTTGAGGACAGAAAGAAAATACTGGGGATTGTGAAGATAGATAGCTCTAAGATAATTTCTTCTTAGTCCAGAGATCTAAGGATTGTCAGGTGTGGACAGATCCTTCTGCAATGATTCTCATCCAAAACCGTGAATTTGAGAGATCTGAATCCTGGGCAAGTGTTGAATACAAATTTAAAAAAATAATGTGCCCATCCAGGACCTGATTATTTGATAAAAACAAATCCCCTGGCCTGATAATCTGGATAAGCTTCTTAAAGATAAGGTATGTGTGATTAGTAGTATGTAAGCACTCCGATTTGTACAAATAACCAACACATTGAATCCCATAATGGCATAAATGTATTTATGATCTATGTACAAATGACTTAATTAAAAAAAAAAAAGAAAATGATAAGGTACATGTATTTCCTGGTGTCCTGAGGATACTAGGTGGAAAATGGTAGGAGGTTGACAAATGCTATTTGCATGAATTAATGAACCAGTGTATCATGCAAAAATAATTGAAGTTTGGTCTGGGGCAAAGAGTGAGGCAGAGACTATAAATCCTTAGCAGTAACCTTGGCAAAGAAAAAGAGCTTGATAGATGTCAGCTGTTGCTTTTACTGTATAAAGCATTATTTTGGTATTCTATGTGCTATCTGGCTTCCTTAATAAACTAATGTAGCTTTCCAAGGGAACTTGTCTTCATCTCTGGGTTTTAGATAGGAGTTGATGAAAATAAAAGGTTACATGTGTATAAAATGCTACAGCACAGGAGCATATAATTAAGAAATGATTTATAGCTGCTATTACTAATACGGTCTAATATAATTAAATATTTGTTAGTATTAATGTAATTATTAATATTAATCAAGGCAAACTTAATAATGTATTAGGAGCACATGAAGAATGTTCAAAAATACTTATTCCCCAAGAGCCCACTGAATCAGAATCTCTGTGTGTGTGTGTGTGGGGGGAATCTGCCTTTTGAAAAAGCTGGCGAGGGATTTGGAAGGGAAGCCAAGAATGAGAATTTGAAGTGCAGAGGGAAACTGAGTCATTATTGTTTATTCATTAAAGCATTGTTTTTATGCAAACAGAGAGTACTTGTCCAAGTTTATTTCATGTATTCATGAGAGAACCAGAATGGAAGCTAAAGTAAGTTCCAAAGATGATATGAAAAAAACTGGAATTTAATAGTGGAAAAAAATAAGTAATGCTGAAATGAGAATGCACAAGTGATTTCTAAATTGGGTAAGGCCTTTTAGAATAACTTTCTTCATTATCCTTTTCTATGGGACAGAAGAAAAAAAAACCCACAGTACTGGATCATTTTTCTGTAAATTAACTTTTAATTTAATAGAGTTTTAAAATTTCTGGTCTCTAATCATCAGCAAATGGAAACTCAGAAAAGTGTGATTCCCCAAGTAAAACCTCCTTGCAAAATCTCATTGCACGTATTCCTAATTGCATCTTCAACATGAACACATCAGGAAGATTAATTTCATCTTGAAAGTTAGAAGTTCTTTCTATACTTATACTATAGGAAGTTCTTACCTATACTTAGGTATAATATGCAGGTCACAGTTTGTATAGGATGGGGTATTTTAGTCCTGGAAGATGGGACAACAATTAACCTTTGGACACCTCCTCCATTTCATCCCATCCTCTGAAACAGTTACAGTGCAATACTCCTGGGTCTTCCTGTTCTGACGCAATATCCTCTTGGTTTTCCTGTCCTGCTGTGATGTGAGGAGGGACTGCAGAAATATGCCCTCGATTCGCCAAAGTTATCACCACCACCCCTACCTGTTGATGATGTCTGAAATTCCACCATTTAAGATTCGTTTCCTTAGCCCCTTACTCTCGGATGTCTTTTTTTTCTAATAGAAAACACTGTATACTAAAAGAAGATTTTTATGAGGAATGAGAAAGTAGCTCTGTAAAAGATAGCTCGTCTGTCCATCATTCCAGCAGACACTTAGCTTTTCTTTATTTCCTGACAGTTAGCAATATTTCTTTCCTCCAGAGATTTAGAGAAGGGAGGGGAGAGGAGTGAGCCAGCTGGAGCTCTCCAGATGTTGTGAATCTAAACCATGAACTGGCCTTAATCACATCAAGGAAAGCAGCTCAGGAGAGGGGGGCTCCACTCAGGCTCCCTTAACGTACGTCAGAGCACACACGCAGGGGCTCACGTTCCCACTCACCTTGTCAGTGTTTCATGGTGGGTACATGGAGAAAGGAGGCACGGCAGGAACACGCGTGGTGTGTGAAGACATTGGGCATGCTGTTTTTACTGCCTGTCTGCTGTGGTTAGAATATGTCTCATATGAAACCTAATGCTCAGTGCAACAATGTTGGGATGTGGGGTCTAATCCAAAGTGTTTAGGTCCTGAGGGCTCCACTTCATGAATGGGTTAGTGCTGGTTATAATCGGGCTTCAGGTTACAAGTGCAATCTCTTGCTCTGTCCATCTCTCTTGTCCTTCCACCAACTGCTATGGGATGATCCATCAAGAAGGCCCTTCCCAGATACCAGCACCTGGATATGAGACTTCCCAGCCTCCAGAACTCTAACAAGTGTGTTCTTTTTGGCTGGACATGCTGGGTCATGCCTGTAATCCTAGCACTCTGGGAGGCTGAGGTGGGTTGATTGTCTGAGCTCACCGGGTTTGAGACCAGCCTGAGCAAGAGCAAGACCTCCGTCTCTAAAACAAAAATAGCCAGCCGTCATGGTGGGCGCCTGTAGTCCCAGCTACTGAGGAGGCTGAGGCAAGAGAATTGCTTGAGCCCACGAGTTGGAGGTTGCTGTGAGCTATGATGGCAAGGCACTCTACCGAGGGTGACAAAGTAAGACTCTGTCTCAAAAAAAAAAGTACATTCTTTTTCTCTATAAATTACCCAGTCCATCACATTGCTTTACTAGCAAAACAAATTAAGTCACCATTATTTACACTCCACGTCTGTACATGCTGTCTAATGTATCCCATCCTGTCACAGGTTATTGATTCATGAGAAACCCATGACCTAAATTTGTCAATGAGAACATTTTCCTGAGAATTTTAGACTTCTGGATAATAAAGGCATCCTCTCCTGGAGGTAGGATAGGCTGCAAGCCATAAAGCTTAAACAAGCCAACAGTAATGCTGCCGTGACGTGGAAAACCATGTAGGTAACAAGAAACCATGTAGGTAACAAGAAACCATGTAGGTAACAAGAAATGATGTAAAGAAAATAACAGAATGGGGATTAGAGAGACAGCATTTGACTGTGTGTGTGATCAAGTTCCAGCAGAGATCCAGAGTCACACAAGTGCCATTAATTGTTCCACTCTCAATCAAGACTAAATCCGTGGTAAATTTCCTTTAGTACAGCAAGCATGTCAGGACCCATCACGGTGTTACTCTGTAATAAAGTCTACTCAAAAACAAAGTTTGGAGATCCTGATAAGTAATGAGAAGGCAGCATTCTCAGTTTCTCCTGTGGCCCAGAAGGGAAGAAATAATGAAGCAAAGAAACCAGTTTAATGAAGGAGAGTCCAGGCAGATAATATGCCTGGTATGTAACTCAGTGAATCTGTCTTGCTCCCTGAAGGGGGAGAAGGGAGGAATATATGTGCTAAGAAGATGAGCCTTGAGTGCAGAGTCATATTAATACTGCCCTTCACCTGGGGGTCTGGGGGAAAAGTGGCTACAGACTTGGAAGATCGCCTTCATCTAGTTTCTGTTTCGAGGCACCTGAATCACAGCTGAATAATAATAATAACAATAACGGAAAACCCCAATGCCCCCCTAAAACCCTCTATATCACAATCGGACTACTGAATTTATCATCTCTATAAATATGGATGGGCTTCTCTCTCCCATCACTGCCATCTTATCTGTGAGTGTGCTGCTTGTGTATTCTAACTTAACATCCTGAATTTCCTGAATTCAACTTTGAGAAAATAATCTAAAGGCAAGGTGGAGAAATGATCTCTCCTATGTGTGGATGCAAAGGAGGCAGTCTCCTCTCTCTGGAAATTTTTTACCCTTCATTTTGTTATAATACTCACTGAGTGCATATTGTTTAGCAGGTGTGGTTCTGAGCAATTTGAATGTATCAGCCAATTCATTTCTCACAACATCCTATGAAATAGATAATTTATTATATCCATGTTACGGATAAGGATACGGAGAGTCACCTATTTAGTGATGGAGGTGGAATTTGCACTCGGGTGGTGCCACTCCAAAGCCAGAACTTTGAATCGCTGTGCTGTGTTAGTTAAGGTCTAGTTATACACCTAGTGCTGAGGACAGCGTGCGAAGCAAAGCTTTGCAGCACCTCCCCTTGTGGAGCTTACTCTCCAGTGGGGTGATGAATATTCCTCAGACAGTCACAGAGATGCATAACCATCGCATGGAAGAAGCCGTGGGAGCTCTGATAACATGTGCCTGGTCTACACTGGAGACCAGGAAAGGCTTTTCTGATGAGGTCACATTTGCATTGAGAGTTAAAATGAAGATCAGGAGTCAGCAAAATGAAGACAGAGGAGGGGAAGGAAGAATGGGCAGACGTGGGGAAAGCACGCCTAAGGCTCCGAGGGACACTGGAGTGGAAGCTTCTGGGGCCAGGCAGGAAACTGGTGCAGTTAGATCACAGAGAGCGGAGTGGGCAGAAGAGTGGCCAGGGCAGGCCCGGCAGCGAAGGCAGGGGCTAGGTGGCCCAGGGCCTGTAGGCCACCAGAAGACTTTGATTCTAATCCAGGGAATGAGACCAGATGAAAACATAGTAGCCTTTGCTGTTGGGCTTGCACTTAGACAAAGTGGTATAAACACGGGCATGTGGCGAGCCTGCTGTGGAGATCTGTTACTCAGAGATGAGGCATCTGACATCCAGAGCAGGAGGCCAAGAGACAGGAGGATGCACGGCTCAAGTTTCATCCACCTTGTGTATCCTACAAGATCTGCAAGGACATGAAGACACAGGCCTTTTTGCTGGTCATAACCACGTAGGGAGGCCATAATCTCACTCATCTCCCCCGTGCTGCCCCAGCCCAGTATCTGGACTCCTTGGTGGCCATCTGTGACATGGCCAAGGTCACAGACATCTTTATTCCTGTCCAGTCCCAGTAGGACAGAACCCTCCTTAGTGTCAGCTGTGCCTCCCAGTCGTTGACAATGAAGCTGCTGCAGGATATGTCCACCCGCCTCACCCGACGCCGACCGCACCAGACGGCCTCACTGGTGTGCCTGTCAGGCTGATCAAAACAAAACAGGAAGCTGCTTCTCCCACAGTTGACCAGCCAGCAGGCCAGAGAGATTGAAAGGGACAGAAAACCTCTCCTGCCACGCACAGATAGCAGAGTCCTCCTAATTTGACGAGCAGTACTTTGTTCCTCACAACCCTCCTGCCTGATTCCTGCCGGCAGTGACTGCAAAGCCCAATCCTTACCCTCCAGGGATTCTCTCTCTCAAAGGAGAAATGGTCCTTTAACCCCTTTTGAAGTAGGTACCCCCAGTTGACAATTATTCCCTTAATTATCTCCTCATGCAAAGGGACCATCCTGTCTCCATCATTCCGCCCTGTGCCCAATGACACAGTTGGTTAGAAGAGGAGTGTGCCCTGGAGGAGGGCCGGCCTTTCTTCCCCAGGTCTGAAACTCACCCAGCTGGCGGGAGCACTGCCTCAGTAACACTTCCAGCTGCCTTCACTCCTTCCTTGTGAGGGGAGGCGTAGTCACCTGTTTGGTGAGTTCCAGATGAAGACCCGTGCTTGCCTGGCTTAGCACCTCCCACTTGGTTCTTTTTCTGATGCCTTCTGCCCACAGGGAGTGTTTCCTGTGCCTTCCTTCCTGTCATTTGGATAAAGGCTACTTTGCCCATTTGGAAGCCCACTGTGTTAGCACATTTAAGTCACCTTTAAGATAATAAAATTGGGCCGAGTTCAGTGGCTCACTCCTATAATCCTAGCACTCTGGGAGGCCAAGGTGGGCGGATTGCTTGAGCTCAGGAGTTCCAGATCAGCCTGAGCAAGACTCAGACCCCATCTCTACTAAAAATAGAAAAACTAGCTGGGTGTTAGGCAGGTGCCTGTAGTCCCAGCTACTTGGGAGGCTGCAGCAAGAGAATCCCTTGAGCCCAAGACTTTGAGGTTGACACAAAACCTCAGTATGCCACTCAAGGTAACAGAGTGAGACTCTGTCTCAAAAAAATAAATAGAGTGGTGCCTTATAAAGGAGTAGGGAACCAGTGCCATATATCAGAGGTGGTGGGTTCAAACCTGACCCTGGCCAAAAACTGCAAAAAAAAAAAAAAATAATAATAATAATAAAATAAATAAATAAATAAATAAATATAAAAATCTCCCTATTCTTTCCTCAAGTTTTTTAAAATCTAGGTTGAAAATGTGTTTGAGGGTTGCTGGGCTCTCTCAAATCCCAACACCCCTTGATAGAACTCAGGCCAACTCTGGCGATGTGGAATTGGGACAGAGAGCTAGATCAGGTCTACTTGGAGCAGTGGGCACAAACACATCCAGTCGGGTGTTAGGTACATCAAATTTGCCTGCCACGTGAACCAAAGGTTCAGAGGAACCTGATCCGAGCAGAAAGAGCCAGGATGAACGTGAACCCATCACACAGAGAAGCAGAGCTGGAGAAGGAGTCCTGAGAGCCCTTGCTTGCCTGGAATCGTCAGCTCTCCCTGACGGCCGGGCAACTCAGTCCAGGTGGTGGGACCCACAAGACTCTAACGCAGTGGCTCTCAACCTTCCTAATGCCTCCTAATACCCTTTAATACATCATGTTGGGATGACCCCCAACCATAAAATTATTTTTGTTGCTACTTCATAACGGTAATTTTGCTACTGTTATGAATCGTAATGTAAATGTCTGATATGCAGGATGTATTTTCATTGTTACAAAGGGGTCGTGACCCACAGGTTGAGAACCACTGCTCTACTGTATCTTGAAAAACAAACTCCTCATATGGAAGTTTAGGCAAATAGAGTTAGTTTCTGTTCCTTTCCACCAAAAGAATCCTAATAGCATTTGCAAAAGTCTTTTCAAGATACTTCCAAGAAAAGCAGTTAAAATGTACTTTCATTTTTGAAAATGCCTAGAAGTCACCCACGTTTTTGTGGAATGAATGTGTGTGCATGTAATTCATTATAATTTGGTGACTATAGCTGCAGATGAAAGGCTGGGAATTGCCTCGTGAGAGGTATCACAGTTTTGCGATTGTGCTACCTGTTTTGTTCCAACAACTTTTAGTGGAATTCAAAATAGAAACTAAAAATGGAATTTGGATTAAAAGTGGGCTCTCTCGCCTCTTGTGCTCTACAGAGCTGAAAGTGAAGATACGGGCTTCTTTTCAACAATGCCATAAAAATAAGAATAATGCTTATAATAATTTAAGATTTAGAAAATGGTTTTGCATCCATTTTCTTGTTTTGTTATGTTTTTTTAACTCACTTTCCCAGAGACAAGTAACATGCAGTGATCATTATTATTAGCTTCATTTTACACAGGAGGAAATTAAGGATGAAATAGGTTAAGTGCCTTTTCCTGGTCTATGTGACTAGAAAGTGGTACCCCTGGGGCTGAGCTCAAAAATGAATGCTTTGGGAGAGTTATTTAAGGACTTTATTGCATAGAGAATGCCTACAAGTTGAGCCATTTGCACCTTGGTTTCAGAATTCTGAACAAAATTTTGAAATGAGACAGTAGGATTTTGATTCCTCAAGTTTTGTTTTTTTAATTTATTTTTAAAAATAAACTCATAGTCCATCGATTTGGATATTTCAGATAATCTATCCTAGATGCAGAAATAGAACTGGGTGATCTACGGAACTGTCTTTCTTTTTCTTTTTTTTTTTTTTTGTAGAGACAGAGTCTCACTTTATTGCCCTCAGTAGAGTGCCATGGCGTCACAGCTCACAGCAACCTCCAGCTCTTGGGCTTAGGCGATTATCTTATCTCAGCCTCCCGAGTAGCTGGGACTATAGGCGCCCGCCACAACACCCAGCTATTTTTGTTGTTGTTGTTGTTGTTGTTGCAGTTTGGCTGAGGCTGGTTTTGAACCCGCCACCCTTGGTATATGGGGCCGGCACCCTACTCACTGAGCTACAGGCGCCGCCCTGGAACTGTCTTTCATCTGTATGTTTATAACATAATCTAAAGATTCCTACTAGAGAATGTCTCTTGGGTTGGGTTTCTATATGATGAATTACATCTTGTTGTTATGGTAACTAATGCTCTAAATATAGCATGAAAGAAAGAAGTATACAGCTTACAAGGCAACATGAAATTGTTATGACAACAGTAGTTTTAAAAAGAAGTAGATTAATGCTTGTGTTTTTCTTCCTTTCTCCCATAATGAGTTTTATAAAGTCTTAGACATGAGTCACACTTTCATTCCAACTCACAAATACAAAACCAAACAGAAACAGTCAACACGCTTTGAAAAGATCTCTCCTTTAAGGGAAGAATAGTTGAAATCAGTTCTGTTGTGTGTATGTGTGTATGTGTGTACATACATACCTATGCACACATAAATATAGAATATATTAACATTAAAATGAATATTTTTTTATTGTTGTTGTTGTTGTAGCAGTTTGGCTGGGGCTGGGTTTGAACCCGCCACCCCTCGGCATATGGGGCCGCCGGCGCCCTACTCACTGAGCCACAGGCGCCGCCCCTAAAATGAATATTTTTATATATACGCATAAAAGAAAGACTATATATTGATATAAAAAGTATTAACATGATTATCTGTAGGTGGTGGTATTAGTGACACATACGTACCATAAAATTTACCTCCCTAAAGTGTTCATTCAGTTCCATGGAGTTTAGTATATTCACAGAGTTGTGCAATAATCATCAGTTTAATTGTGGAAAATTTCATCCCCCAACTGAAACTCCACGCCCATTAGTGGTCATCCTCCTTTTCTGACTCCCCACACCCTACGTAGCCCCTGGCAATAACTAATTTTCTTTCTTTTCTTTTTTTGTTTGTTTTTTGAGACAGAGTCTCACTTTGTTGCCCAGGCTAGAGTGCCATGGTGCCATAGTCTGTAGCTCACAGCAACTCAAACTCTTGGGCCCAAGTGATCCTCTTGCCTCAGCCTCCCAAGTAGCTGGGACTATAGACACCCACCACTACACCTGGCTAGTTTTTCTACTTTTTAGTAGAGATGGGGTCTCCCTCTTGCATAGGCTGGTCTCAAACTCCTGAGCTTAAGCAATCCACCCACCTCAGCCTCCCAGAGTGCAAGGATTACAGGCATGAGCCAACACATCTGGCCTCATTTTCTTTATGTGTCTGTGAATTTACCTAGTCTAAACATTTGTCATTAATGAAGTTATAGAATATGTGGCCTTTTGTGTCTGGCTTCTTTTACTTAACATGTTTTCAAGATGCATCCATATGGTAATGTGTATCAGTACTTCTTTTTGTTGCCAAATAATATTCCTTTGGATGAAAATGCCACATTTTATTTATCCATTCATCAGTTGATGGACATCTCGGTTCCTACTTTGGGGCTACTATGAATAATGTTGTTATGAACGTTCTTATTCAAGTTCTTATACAGGTATATATTTTCATTTAGTTTGGATATATAACTTAGTGAAATTGCTAGCTTATGTAGCAACACTGTGTTTAGTATCATAAGGAACTTCTAGGATGTTTACCAAAGTGGCTTCACCATTTACATTCCCACCAGCAATGTGCATGAGTGTTCTGATCTTTCTACATCCAAGACTGGTTAGTAGCTCTCTTTTTTATTTTAACCTTCCTTATGAGTGAGGAGTAATATCTTATTATGGTTTTGATTTGCATTTTTCTAGTAGCTAATTACATTGAGCATCTTTTCCTCTACTTACTAACATTGTTATTAGTTTTCAAGATTAATTTGACTATTCTGTCTCCCCTGAATTTCAATATAAATTGTAGTCAGCTTCTCTGTATCCGAAAAAAAAATCTGGGATTTTGAAAGGGATTATGTCAAATCTGTAGATCAACTGGGGGATTATTGCCATTTTACCAATGTTACCTCATTTATGGACATGAACTATCTAATATCAACATTTATTTATATCTTCTTTAATTTCTTTCAACAATATTTTATAGTTTTTTAGTGTACAAGTTTTGCACTTCTTTTGTTAAATTTGGTCTTAGGTGTTTTATTCCTTTGGCTGCTATTATAAGTAGGATTGTTGCATTGCTAGTGTATAGAGATGCAATTGATTTTTTAATATCAATTTTATATCCTGCTCATGGCTGAACTCGTTAATGTTCATAGTTTTCAGTGGATGACGTAGTATTGTCTATGCACAAGATTGTATCATCTGCAAACACAGATAATTTTACTGTTTTTTTACTAACCTGAATGCCTTGTCTATTACTTACCTAATTGCCTTGGAGAGAACTTCCAGTACAATGTTGCATGTAGAGTGATGAGAGTAGAGAGCTTTGTCTTGTTTCCATCTTTGGAGGAAAACATTCAGCCTTTCACAATGAAGTATGATGTTAGCTGTGAGTTTTTTAGATGCCCTATATTAGGTTGTGGAAGTTCCCTTCCATTCCTAATTTGCGAAGGGAATAATTATTATGTGTTCTCTTTTTTCTAAAATAAAATGTATTCTGTAATATAGATTAATTTTTAAGTTTTTATGTAATTCTTATAACATTAAAAACAATGCAAACATTGAAATATGCAGTTTTAGTACTGTGTTAATTATAATATTAGAAAAAGGATACATAGCTATAATATTGCAAAAAGGGCACAGTGATTATTCTGTCATGATACCATTACAGGTAGTTTTCTTCATTTTCAATTTTTTTTAACAAATATTACAAATAAGTATTAGTAGTTGTTTATATTTCTTTTTTTTTTTTTTTTGGCTGGGAAGTTCTGGGGGAGGAAAGGGTGTAGTAGCCCCAGGAGATGACAGGTGGCCAGAAGGACATTGACCATCTGCCTAGCAACTGCAAGTAGTTGAGGGGTGAGCAACTGACTGGAAAGACCAATCAGTGAGCAACTGAACTGATAGGACCAATCAGTGAGCAACTGAACTGATAGGACCAATCAGTGAGCAACTGAACTGACAGGACCAATCAGTGAGCAACTGACCCGACAGGACCAATCAGTGAGCAACTGAACTGACAGGACCAATCAGTGAGCAACTGACCCGACAGGACCAATCAGTGAGCAACTGAACTGACAGGACCAATCAGTGTTCTTGTCTAGTGTTAATATGCACACGAAAAGCGAGGAATATTCACTTCTCCTGGGATTGTTAAACTCGCAAGATTTGGATTTGGAATTTTTGAAAGCCAATGTCGTCGCTATGTACAGAAAGTCTGTCAGCATACAATAGAATACAGCCATGACTGAGCTGAGGGCCACAGCGTATTTTAAGCGTTTAAATCTGAACTTCCCATGATGATAACCAATTTCTCTTTTTACTTAATTTAGTTATAATTGGTTTTATTAAAAAATTAAATATGTATATTTTTTAATCAGCACATGATAATTGTACGTATTTATGTGGTACAATATGATATTTTGATATGTGTCTATAATATAGAATGATCAAATCAGTGTATTTTGCATATATATCACCTCACACCTTTATTGTTCTTTGTGTTAGTAACAATCAAAATCCTGTTTTCTAGGCTGGGTTCAGGGGCTCATGCCTTAATCCTAGCACTCTGGGAGGCCAAGGGAGAAGCATCCCTTGAGCTGAGGTGTTCAAGACCAACTCTGAGCAAGAGCAAGACCCCATCTCTACTGAAAATAGAAAACCAGCAGGCTGATGGCAGGTGCCTGTAGTCCCAGCCACTTAGGAAGCTGAGTCAGAAAATTCACTTAAACCCAGAAGTTTGAGGTTGCTGTGAGCTATGCTAACACCTCAGCACTCTAGACTTGGCAACAAAGTGAGACTCTGTCTCAAAAAAGAAAAATAATAAACTAAAATCCTCTCTTCTCACTACTTGAAAAAATAAAATTATTCCTTACTATAGTTACCCTACAGTGCTATCTAGAACACTAAAACTGATTCCTCCTACAGCTTTACTTTTGTGTCCATTAACCTCTCTATCTACCCACCCCCGACTCATCTAGCCTCTAATAACCACTATTCTACTCTCTACTTCCATATCAACCTTTTAGCTTCCACATGTGGATAAGAATACATGGCATTTACCTTCCTGTGCCTCACTTATTTCACTTAACACTGTCCTCCAGGTTCATCCATATTGTCACAGATGACGGGATTTCATTCCTCATGGGATCAAGCAATGTCGCCAGGCTTTCCCCATTGCAGTGACTCAATTCCCAAGTTGCTGGATTCCCAGTTGCAATGTGTGTGTGCAACTATTCTAGCTCTTAATTTATTCTCAAATTCACGTTCAGTGAAAAAGGACACTGCCTGTACCCAAGGATTTCCAGCCAAAATTTTGTTGTAGTTCATCAATCTGTTAGGTTCATGTGCTGGCTCCTGAACAGTCCCTGAAATTGCGGGGATAAGGAGCACTGATTGGCTTAAGACATTTACTCTGCACTTGAGTGCAAGGAGGAGTATCCTGATGTTGGGAAACGGTCAATTCCCAAACCCAAATTGTGAGCTTTATTCAGAATAAGCAGGAATGGGTTTTGGGAAGGCAAACAACAAATGTTTGCTGTAGGTATACATTTTTTTTTTTTAACATATTAGTTTACTTTAAGGTTTAGTAAAAAACAAGAGGCCTAGAAATTCAGCACCCTGCCTAATCAGTAGTATATGCAACTTGGCTTGGTAAGTATTGTTTGAGTGAATGAGTTACTAAAATATGCATCACAGCCAGGCTTCTGTGTCCTCCAGACCCCAAAGGAGATCACAAGTTTTCTGTGTGGTCGCCTTGGAGTCCCATTGGCCATTTGTCGCAGGATAAAGGCCGAGCTCCTCTCTCTCCTTCTACAAATGGTCAGGAGGCCCAAAGCATCTGTGGTCCTTAGATCATTCCAACTTTGTTTCTTTTATACCCAGAAGGGAGTGATGAGCTAATTTTCAGCGAACCCCTTTGCCATTTCTGTGCAGCACCTGGTCTTTGAATAGCTGCACCTGCACATAATTTTATTCTTGGCCTCTAGGGCCTCAGACAGAACCAAGATAAACATCCTGCTAACATATACTCACATACATACACACAGAGAGAAAAACCACACATATGTAATAGGGCCAAATTTTACATATAACTTTTCAGAATATTAAATATTCACATCAAAAATGAATTTTATTGGGCTGGGTGTGGTGGCTCATGCCTGTAATCCTAGAACTCTGGGAGGCTGAGGTGGGTGGATCACCTGAGCTCAGGATTTTGAGACCAGTACAAGCAAGAGTGAGACCCTGTCTCTACTAAAAATAGAAAAACTAGTCAGGCATTGTGGTGGGAGCCTATAGTTCTAGCTACTTAGGAGGCTGAGGCAAAAGGATCTCTTGAGCCCAAGAGTTTGAGGTTGCTTGAACCATGAGGCCATGACCCTCCATCAAGGGTGTCAAAGCGAGACTCTTGTCTGAAAAAAAAAAAAAAAAGAATCTTATTGACTGCATAGTATTTCATTGTATGTCTCTACCATAATTTATTAAACCAATTCTCTAACATTGGGCAATTAGATTATTTTCAATCTTTAGTTACTGGAGTAAAACATTTTTCTTACAATCCTTGATGTATTTCTAAAGCCCTAGAATAGGAATTACTGGATCAAAGGGTGTGGACGTTTCTTGAGGGAATTTATGTTTGCTTTCTGCTGCTGCCACAACAAATCGTGCCAGATTTTGTGGCTTAAGAAACAACACTCATTTTTTATTTTGTAGTTCTGTAGGTTACAAGAGCTTGGCTGGTTTCTCTGCCTCGAGTCTCAGGAGAGCACAGACGCGCTGTCAGCAGGGTGTGTTCCTTTCTGGAGCCTGTAGGGGAGGATCTGTTTCCAGCTTCCTTCATGTCATTGACAGAATTCAGTTGTAGGCACCTGTGGGAGAAGGTCCCTCTTTTCTTGCTGACTGGCAGCTTGGTACTCCTTTAGCTCTGGGAGCCTGCTCTCCACACCTGTATGGAACCTGTTCTGGGAGCCTGCTCTGGCCCCCGACCGACAGTGGGGCTGAATCCTTCTGAAGTTGCCACATTCTTCTGCTCCTAAAGGCTCCTCTGACAGTACAATACTAGTAGGTCATACACAAAAATCCAAGAAACATAAAATCCGCACAGACAGAAATAAATAAAGCCCTCTCAGCGACACCAATAAGGGACACAAGTTGAAACCTGCACAGGTGAATCAGAAAGGAAACTGAAACACTGTCAATAGTGTTTCTTGGAAGTGGAATAATGCACCATCCTACAGTCTGTCTCAAAACTTTCATAGTGAGCTACGAATCTGCCTACTGTAAAGCCAGCCGATTAGCAGCCTAAATTCCATCTGCAAAGTTGCTTTTGTCCTGTTAAGCAGGCATCCTCAAACTTTTTAAACAGGGGGCCAGTTCACTGTCCCCCAGACCATTGGAGGGCCAGACTATAGTTTAAAAAAAAATCTATGAACAAATTCCTATGCACACTGCACATATCTTATTTTGAAGTAAAAAAAACGAAAGAGGAACAAATACAATCACACCGCCTCATGTGGCCCATGGGCTGCAGTTTGAGGACACTTGCTGTTAAGGATCAAAAGCCACAGTGGCCAGAATCCCACTTACCACGGAGTTGGTACATATTACCTTCCAGAATGTTCTGTATCAGTTTATACTATCTCCAGCATTGTATAAAAATTTCCATTTCCTCACCCTCTCCTCAAGCACGGGCCTTATTATTAAAGCAACAAAAATTATAATAACAAACCTCATATTTGATGGGCAAAAAGACATCTCATTGTTGCTTGAATGGTGTTCTGTAAGCTGTTTAATGAAGTGAGATTTTAAGGGGTATTTTGTAAAATGGTCCATCAACGCACGTTACACAGAGGAGTTCGATTATGTTGTTTTTTTGTTTTGCAGCACGATGTGGCAGAGGAGAGGTCCTGAATTGTGGTGGACAGCCAGACCAGACATCCAGCTGCTTAATCAATCAGGAAGTGATCATCATGGATGATGAGAAGGAAGGCACCCGGAGTGTTTTCACCAAGATGCTGGCATGTGTTTTGACACAGACCCCCCCAAATCTTGCCTTTTTGGGTTTTGGCATCCTATACACCAAATATGCCATAGTGTACTTTACAGATTAGTTCTCACTTTTGAAAAAAAACGATGCCAGATTCAGATTGCTTTCAAAACAAAGGATGTGAGAATCAAAAAATTCAAACTGCAGGGTGATTGCTGAAGGAAGAAAAGAGAAACGTATTGAGAAGCCAAAGCACAGAGGGCCTTGTTGACGGACTGTCACAAACTTGGTAAAAATAAATACATGCCTTGAAGCAAAGTCCCATAGTTTACATATAAGATTCATTTCATGAAAAAAAAAAAAAAACCCCTGATAGTAATCAATTTAAAGAGACCAAGAAATTTTGGATTTTATCTACACATGTGGCTAGGGAAGCATTTGGCTCCAATGCCCTGGATCAGGTACCATCCAGGCTGTGAATTCAAAGTCCTACCTTTGTTGTGTATGGCTAAAGTAAATGGAAAACCTGGCCAAAGACTTTACATCAAACTCTGCAATTTGTCAAAAGAAGACTGAAATCTGCATTTTGAGGTACATCCCTTCAATTTTTAAAGGCTCACCAGTATTTTAATTTTTCTTTAAGCCTGTCAACCAAACACATCCATGGGTCTGAACCTGGCATAAATACATTGTGGGGTTTTGTTGTTGTTGTTTTAAGCAATTTAAAACAACAAACTACAGTTTGTATTATTGTAACTAATTCATGCCCAGAGAGGATTTGTTTGACTCATTATTTTGTGGTTTCTCTTGTGGGGGTGGGTGGTGACTGGAGGTACCAGGAGGGCTTCTGCAATAATCTTCTATTTCCAGAACTGAGTGTTGGTTATTCCTGCATGGGCAGTTTGTGAAAGTGTGTACTTCTGAAATACATTGTACCTTCCTGAATATATATTGTAATTAAATAAAATATAGATAGTAGAACCTCCATAGCTGACCACCTCCCTACACTGACCACCTCCTTACGTTGACCTAATACTCAGAGACTGGACATGCACCACTAGGCCTGGTTCCTTATGTTGACCACCTTCATATATTGACCAGTTTATTACAGTCCCTTGGATGGTCAACTTACAGAGGTTCTTCTGTATTTTAACAAAGTAGGTTTCATGGCAGTGGGGAGAACATTTTCAAGGTGCTGCAACAATCTCTAAAGCTGCAGTTTATCATAGGTAGTCCATAGCACATGTTACAAAACTGCAGTCTGTGTGCCAGGTTCAGACCCATAGATCCATAGATGTGTTTGGTTGACAAGCTTAAAGAAAAATTAAAATACTGGTGAGCCTGTAAAAATTGAAAGAATGTACCTCAAAATTCAGATTTTTGTCTTCTTTTGACAAATTGAGGGATCTTGTAGCTCCTCACGTTGCCCCATGGCAACAGTCTTGAGGAACAAAGCAAAGGCCATCTCCGACACACGAGGCCCAAGCTTTCTACCTTGTCACAGCATCCAGCCTGCCTTGCTGTCTCTCTGACAAAATTTGTGACTTCTGTTACCTATTTGGTCAATCTGGTTGGATGTGCAAATACTGATATTCTGATGGAAATTACAATGGGTCACAGAGACCTGGATACTGGGGGCCTTTGTAGATGTGCAGTGAAGTTTTAGTTCACAGAGAACATAGTGAAGCATGGATTTCATCATTCTGTAGTTCCCCCCATCACGGTAGACCATATAAGTGCAGATTCTGAGTCTCTAGAGCTGCCTGATTTGTGCTCTGTAGATACAGACAAGGCCTCTTTAGACCTCTAGGTGCTGCTTTTGAACTAAAGTTAGAAGAATGAATTACAAATGAACCCAACGCATATGTTTGGTATAACCATATTTTAAAAAAGTGGGGAGGGGGAGCTCACATGTTTGTTTTCAGGTTGCAGCTTTCGTCCTATTATTAATCACATCTCCAGTCTCTGGGATGTAAGCTGCACTTACAGATGAAGCGAGGCAATCCTTGGAATGGCTGTGCTCTGTGCTGCAACAGCCCCATGCGCCTGCCCACACAGATCACTTCAGGGCTTCAGGGAGGGCATATTGAATTGGGATGACTACAGACGGACAGACTTGGAGTCAGCCACAGACCTCTTTGCCAACAGGATTGGAAAATCTAGGGACACAACTTGAAAACGCATGTGGGTCCTGGTTGTTGGCAAGCCCAGAAAGGCAAGTACAACTCTGGGAGTGTGAAGATGGCGACACACGTGTTGGTCATCACTGTTCTGGCAACAGTCATTCCCCAAACAACATTTCTAGCTAATGTGTGAACAGGCCCCAGCCGCTGCCTTATTTTCAAAGAAGGTGGGTGTCAGGATTGAGCAGAGATGCCGGTAGATGTGACTGGAAAAGTTCTCAAGTCCACTGAGAATTTGCCTTAGTTGGCTAGATGTTTTTATAGCTGATGGCCATTTTTAAAAGGCCATCTCCATTGCATTGGCTTTCCTGTCCTATTTTGATTTTTAAAATACTGTGGATTTTATACATGTTTTTTACTTATTTGGTGCTAGCTACATTTTAAATTCTATGGGGCCTTCTCTAAATGGTTCTAGAGCTTGAAAACTAGTAAAGGCCTACAATAAAATGGGCAGAATTCCGTCTCAACAGTTGTGCCCATTGTCTGCAAGACATCACTAAAGGGAACAGGAAAGAGGCTATATATCAGCATGACTCTTAAACTGGACAGGCTGGGCAGTAAGGTGCAGACACTTGATGTTCCCTAGGTCATGTAGACATCGAAAGACAGAGAATCAAGTCTCATCCCCATGGTCATAAACACAGTTAACAGTAGCAGTGAGACTAGAATCCTGAACTTTTGACTAAATTGGGCTCCTTAAAGTAAATAATTAAAAAACAATCTAAATAATTTGGGCCGAGAGCTGGTTTGAGTATGTCAACAAGATAACAAGTATTTCTACACAAAGTTAAGATTTGTATCTGTTAAAATACAAATGTTTCTAGATATTTACATCTTTGGTGTGAAGTCTATACAATGATTGCTTTTTTCCCCCCTTTTCTTTCTTTCTCTTTCCATGTCTGAGTTAAGTGTCCATTCTTTGCATTAACCCAGCCCTGAGAGCATCTTCCTGATACAGGGCAAGTGGTGCCCCAGCCAACTTGGTGGAGCTGAGGGGCCAACCTGCCACTTCAGCCCTGGCGGCGTTGGTAAGGCAGCGGCCAACAGAGGAACCAGTGGGCTGGTGAGGGGGTGGGGGCGCTCCCAGGAGGCTCCAGTAGCCAGAGGAGCCAGACAACTGCTGGGGAGACACCAGCACCTTAGTGTCTTCCTCCCTTTGCATTTGCAGCTGAACAGGGAACCCCCATTTCCCAGGCTTGGTCAATTTCGTGCAGGTTTCCTTGGCCTGGGAACCAAAGGAATTGTATCCAGTCATTTGTTACTGAGTCCTGGCCAAAGGTAACTACAGAGGATCCATGCAAGCCAAGTATAACTACAGAGGACCATATATCTACCCTACCCTGGACAAAGACGGGAGAGAGAGAGACCCCCGAGGCCCCCCCACCCCCCCCCACTGGGGTTGTTTCTCTCTGCCAGGAGCTTTGGTGTTTCTGTATTCTTTTCTTTTCTGTAAAATAAATCCTGTCTTACCACTGATCTGTGGTTGGTGGATTCATTCTTCAAATCACTGAGAGCAAGAACCTACTGAAGATGAAATTCTGGTATCATTACCACTATCCCCCATAACAGCTCTTCTTATTCTGTGTTAAAGTGATCTGTTTATTTGTCATATCCCCACCAGATGGTAAGCACAGGGGGCCAGTGGCAGATGGGTGTGCTGGAGCTGGGAGGGTCTCAGTCACTTGCAAAAAAACAATCCTTGGACTTTTCAGGAATTTTGCAAGCCAGTTCATGACAAGTTGACAGCATGAAATTGGCCGTAGTGACAGTATTTACACCACAGAAACTGGCAAATGGTACAAATCAGGGCTTGCCCCACCATTGCAGAGCCAGTTTTCAGCACTTAAAACATACCACTGGTCAGGGACCTTAACTTATGTCAGTAGTTCCCGGAACATAATATGTGCTTAGCAAATATTTGTCAGAGAAAAGAATGATGCTTGAATGAAGGAATCTTTCCATTTCAGGAATACAGTCCTGAATTCCTAGAATCTGTTGGTAACTAGAAGGGGCACCACATGGGACTCTCTTAGCAGAGACTATCGCTCCCCAGAGAACATGAAAGTCCTAGGCCTTTGGAGACAAGCAGATTTGACTCCCAGCTGAGTGGATCACAGCTTTCTTATTGGTAGTTACAAATCATAAAGAGATTATCTTTCTTCTCTGAGGCTCTGAGTTGCAGTTTCCTCTTCTATATTAAAAGGTATAATGACACCACTTCTGGTGTTATAATGAGAATTAAAGAGACTAATACAGACTGGGCACTGTGGTTCACATCTGTAATCCTAGGACTTTGGGAGGCCAAAAAGGCAGAAGTAATATCGGAACTTCGTCTTCTCTCCTGGCTGCCTTGACAAATATGACACGGGTGTTTCAGGTTCTTGGTCTTGGCCATTCCAAGAATGAATCAAAGGACGGCAGATCAGTGGTAAGATAGGATTTGTTCACAGAAACAAATACAAAAACTTACAAAAACCAAAGGTCCTGGCAGGCTCCCTCTTCGACCTCGGGCTCTCTGCTCAGGGGTTTATACAGTCCCAGGAGGTTGTTGTGCAGAACTCAATGTTGACTTTTAGGGGTGTGTCTTCCTCAGTTACAGCCAGTTGTCCAATCAGCAGCAAGGTGCCGGAACTCTCAGGCCCTGGAAACTCCTAAGGAGACAGCAAGAACATTGATGGACTTGACCAGCCGGAAGTGCACCTGGAGGACACAGCAAGTGCCAGTGTCTCCCCCAAAGGTATCCTGCCCTTCCAGCAAGCTGGTTCCTCCTGCCACCGCAGAATCAACACTGCCAGGGCTAAGGCAGCAGGTCATGGGGCCACCTTGTCCTGCATCAGGAGGATTGCTTAAGGCCAGGAGTTTAAGACCAGCCTGGGCATCATAGCAAGATTCAATCTTTATAAAAAGTAAAAAAAAAGTTAAAATTAGCCAGGAGTGGTAGCTCCTGCCTGCAGTCCTTGCTACTCAGGAGGCTCACTTATACTTAGAGGAGTTGGAGGTTGCAGTGAGTTATGATGATGCTACTATACTCTAGCCTGCGTGACACAGTGAGACTCTTTCTCAAAAATATACCTATTTATTGCTTGTCTTTTTGTCAAGAAAGGAAGTTCCAGAGACCAGAAAGTCCTTACCTATCTGGTTTTCTATTCCATCTCCAGTGCCCTGAACAAGGTCTGAAAAACCCCCATCGGTAAATATTCCTTGTATTCTATCTTACCCGCAGTGTGCCAAATAAATAAATAAGTAAATATTCCTTGTATGGGTAAATGAATAAACAAAGAATAGAATAGATGATCTTCTTATTTATTAGATGACCATCTATAACGAGGGGATAAAAACTATGGTCCATGGGCTAAATTCAGCCTGCCACCTGCTTTTTAAAATAAAATTTTATTGGAACACACCCATACTCATTCCTATGGTGGTTTTTATGCTAAAACTACAGAACTGAATAGTTCAACAAAACCTACAGGCTTCAAAGCTGAACATACTTACTACCTGGCCCTTTATGGAAAGTTTTCTGACGCCTGATCTATAAGATCATCTCTGAAAGGCATTGATTTATATCTTAGAAAACTGAGGAATTTTCTCCGCATTGCCAAATAAATTGGTGGTGACAGGGGAGAGGAAATGGATCTCCAACTACGGAAGCATGACATCCTGAGACTGAAGAAGAAGATGATGGTGCATCAACCCTCCCCCTCCTCTAAGAAAAACGTCTCAATTCTTCCAAAGAGATGAATATTTGTACTGTTTCCACAAAGCTCAATGCAGATTTCTTCTCTGAGTCTGTATGATGCTTCTATTTTTCCATAGGATTTTTACACTGGCACCAAAGGAAAATAATGTGAAGCTTCCAAAAGAGAGGGTTAAAGTCTAAGATGACAACAGCATTACAGAAACATGCCTGGCAGAGTTCCAACCTGTCATCATGACAGCAGTATCTAATTAACGCATGAAACTTTGAGAAATCTGAGATTATGCAAATGAACTCCAGCTGCATTTTATGACAGCACAATTTTTATCAAAAATTTAAAATCTTTTTTTATGTAGAAAATATTTTTCTCATACGGTAATTGAAATTAACCAAAGACACAGTCTAATAGAGCCTACCAGCTTAATTCAATACAAATGTTGGAGCAGACTGAAATGTTCTTTTAGATAGTGAAAGAATTCTGTCCTTTGTGTCTGTGTGTGTGTAACAAAAAACAAAAGGCAATATTCTCTGCTGCTTGGTGTTTGAGGACAGGAGGAGGGCTGTGACAGTGGAACTGGAATGGTGGTAGCAGTGGTTCTACTTTTTGAGGCAGCAAATTGTGATGGTGAAAATGACGAGAGGGTAGGCTTTTGAGTCAAAAGCCAAATCTGCTTTTGAGTTCAAGATCTATAACTCACTAGCTGTGTGATATGGCAAATCATTCAAGTTCATCCTCATCCGTAAAATGACATAGCAGTAGTGTAGTAGTCAGAGTAACAGTAACCCCCCAATTCAGGGATGTGGCCTATCAGAGAAATTATCCCCCAAGCAGCACATATTGCTGCTGCCTATATCATATTGACCAGAGCTCAGTTATAAGGCCCAATCTAACTTCAAGAAAGATTGATGACTTTAAAGGCAAAGAGGTGGCCGTGAGATGTCTGCGTGAAAAGGTGGTTTGGTGACCCAGAGCACTGGACATAAGAGAGACCTAATGTCATTGGGCTGCTGGGAGAATTTATCCAGCTGATGTCAATAAAGTGCTTGGCATGGTGCCCAGCCTGTGTTACAGCCTTTACAAATGACACTCAGCTGCTGCTCCGTTTGTGAAAACGAGAAAGGCCCAGTTACGGACGCCCATGGGTGGGGTGATTGGCTTCATGGCTCCTGACCTGGGGGATGAAAAACCCTCCCAGAGCAGGGTTTTTTGACCTTTTTTTTTTTTTTTAAATCTAATAGCACACTTGAACCTACAGTTAAACTTCCGTGACACACTTAAATTATGTTGATCAGAGAAAGAGTAAAGAAAAAAATATACTTACTGTGCTTTGAACTTCTTTCAAAAATAATTTAATTAATAATTGTTCAAAATTTTCACAGCACACCTAAGATCCTCCCATGGCACACCAGGGTGCCACAGCATACCAGTTGAAAATCACTTCTCTAGAATATAAGTTCTGGGCAGCTGTTATCCACCTGCAGAAACAGATGATTCCAGTTCATTTCTCTTTCTGAGCAACAAACACTGCTGATCCTTGCTGATCCTGATCAAACTTTGCTTGATCCAGGCCTTGTATCATTTTCAAATTTATATCAACAATGGGGCTAACCATGGGAATTATACAGACAGCAATCGTTATTATTTAAAGTCCCTCAATTGTCCAAGTAACAGGTGACACGGTGGTTGTGACAACTGGAGCTCTTGCCCACACGTGTAGCACGCAGGGCACCCCGGGAACATCATTTGGGTTGTTACCTCTGCCTTCCAGAAAAGGCAGATTTGGGGCCTCAGATTCAAATCGTAGTTGCCACCATTTGCAACAGTCCTGCCGGAGGAAAATTAACCCTAACCTCTCTTTGCCTTATTTTCTCCATTATGCGAAATGAAAATTTTATTCACCACATAAGGTGGTGTCACAATAAAATGAGCTAATGCCTATCAACATTGAGTCTCGTGTCTGACACATGATGAGGGCTCAGTGCAGGGAAGCTGTTATGACCAAAGACCTTTCAAAATCCTAGAGATGATGTTCTGACTTTTTCTTTGGTGGTTTGGTGTCAAATAAATTCACATTTTTCTCTTGGCCTTCCATGGTGGTGGGGGTTGGGGGGGAGCTGATTAATAACAGTCTTGATTCCTCTAAAATCAAAACATCTACTATCTCTTGTTTTAGCAAAAGCAGAATGCACGCCGTCAACTGTGCCTCTGCAATTATTGACTTTGATTCATTTTGATTCCAGCAGTTTGTCACTCATACGTGTTCGGTTCTTGGGAAGTCAGTGGGAGTTTCCGCTGCAGAAGGAGCATCTGTGAAAACAGAAGCCATGCCCTGAAGCACTTTCTCCATTCTGACCTACACACCACAATCAGACAAAAAGCAGGGAAATGCTCAGGGAAAGGAAATGGCCTTCTTGGGTTCCTGACATACTCTGAAACACTCCCAGTCACTTTCGGCCTTCACTGCTCTCCCTGTGGATAGCAGTAGATCCTGCCAGATGGAGCAATTGATCTTTGACACTAGGGCCTTATCTCGGTTTTCCCAGGGAGAATTCAAAATTTGCTTGTGGGCAGTTGAGGCAGGTGGGCTGCTTGAATTCAGGAGTTTGCAACCAGGGTGGTTCACACCTGTAATCCTAGGACTGTGGGAGGCTGAGGCAGGTGGACTGCTGGAGCTCAGAAGTTCGAGACCAGCCTGAGCAAGAGGGAGACTCCATCTCTACTGAAAAGAGGAAAACAAAACAAAACAAAACAGAAAACAGGCATAGTGGTAGATGCCTGTAGTCCCAGCTACTCAGGAGGCTGAGGCAAGAGGATCGCTTGAGCCCAGGAGTTTGAGGTTGCTGTGAGATGTGACACCACAGTACTCTACCTAGGGTGACAGCGTGAGATCCTGTCTCCAAAAAAAATAAAATAAAAAAATAAAATTCACTTGTGCATTTGCTCAAAATTATTTATTGAGCACCTACTCTGTATCAACAGTGAAAAACAAAGACACGATCCCCTTTTCTCTTGGGATTTATAGTCCAGTGGGGAATTATAACTGAGCAGTTGCAATGTGATCAATGTATTATAAGCAGTAGTTCAGGATCCTACGTGAATGCAGATCTGGGGAACCTGACCTAGTCTGGGGACTGGCAAAGGAAGGCAAGACCACCCCGGGCAACATACTGCACTGCTCTAGAGACCACCGTTTGTGGGTGCCACTGTGGCACCCCATTAACTTTGTCGGTGCCCTCTGTGGCACCCTGTCACTGTGCAAATGAATCAGCTGGGACACAAATTAGAAGTACCATGCTTGAAAGAGGTGGGCTTCCCCTAGGTGCAGGGAGATCCCCCGAGTAACCTCTGTTGTGGCCTTTTATTGACACAGTGTACGGCAGGTGTGAAGGGCCCACGTACTAGTATCACATGCTTAATGGTCACTATGTGCTCTTTCCCCACGGACTCAACTCCCACCCTGTTGCAGCACAAATATTCAAAGTATAACACCTGCTTGCTAAGAAGCCAGGGATCTTATCACGTTGGAGCACTCAATTGCTTGAGGCTTGTTTCCAGGCCACAAAACATCTCGACCCTAGCTCAGAGATTGTCCGGTTCCCAGCGCCTTCCTCAAGAACCGGTGGACGCTTCTATAAGCCTGGTGCTTGGTCTCCTACGACCATTCACAATGAAGGCAATGCACGTGCGTCTTCCTTACAATAACTTTCCTGGAGGTGAAGTTAAAATGTCTCAAGGAAAAGGTGCATCTTCTAATATGCACAAAATACCATATGGACAGTGAAGCAGCTGCCCTCGGTCTGGCTAACAGCCTCCAGGTAGGGTTTTTAACATTTATCACTAGAAATGTTACCATCAATTCTTATTAGTGGTTAGGCATCTGGAAACTTTGTCATTTGCATTGGAATTTGCCCTATGATTATGATAAACAGTCGTTAGAAATATGCTTGAATTGAGGGAGAATGAGTTTTCAGTATTTGGTGAAGGGGAATGTGGGGGGAGCTGAGCAGGGGAATGGAGATGGGAAGGGAAATTGTGTTTTCCAGCATGTTCCAGCCTGTGTCTTTCAGTTTATTTTTTGAGATCCAATGTTTTTCTGTTAGATTATAAGTAATGGGAAGAAAGTTTGGATTTTATTCCTTTTGAGGGAATGAATATCAGATCTGAGAGTGTCTATTACATATTTCTAAATAAAACAAAATATTGGCTTTAACAAATGTTTTCTGAAATCTCTCAAATCTTGTACATGTTGCAATTATGTAGCAGATCATCAGCTCCCTGAGTGCAGCACCTGTTTCACTTTTGCAGCCCCCTTCTAGCTGGATACAATTTGTTGAATACATAAAGGAATGAACAACTTTACCCCCAGGCATTGCAAAGATACTGCATTTGGCAATTAAAGGATAAAGGACAGTTTCTGAAATTGCCACCTAAGGAACAACTGAAAACGGGGGCTTATGTTTTGTTTTTTATTATTTATAGCCATTAATTTAAAGAATAACAGCATTCTTCTCTTCTATATTTTTAATGAGCATCTATTATATGCCATTTATTAATACTAGGCCTTGAGAATATGAGATAAAAATACTCCTCACAGAGCCTACAGTCTAGTGGATAATTGGTGTAGGTTGGGACAATCTGTATGTACATTTCCTTCATAATAATGACTCAAAAAATAGATGGCTGGGCTGGGTGAGGTGGCTCACGCCTGTAATCCCAGCACTCTGGGAGGCCGAGGCAGGTGGATTGCTTGAGCTCAGGAGTTTGAGACCAGCCTGAGCAACAGCGAGACCCCCATCTCTCAAAATAGCTGGGCATTGTGGCAGATGCCTGTAGTCCCAGCGGCTTAGGAGGCTGAGGCAAGAGGATGACTTGAACTCAGGAGTTTGTGCTGTGAGCTATGATGCCACAACACTCAAAGCCCGGGCCACAAAGTGAGACTCTGCCTCAAAATAAATAAATAAATAAATAAATAAATAAACTGGCTCAAATCCAAGTCCATTATCTCCCTCAGATCTTATCCCCCACTTCAGTTTTACCCTCACTAACTTGACAACTGATAATTTTTACATTATCAGATGCTCATACCCCAGTCTTTGCCCATCACTACTCATCTTTCACTGGCAACTATAAACCCACCTGGAAGAGAAGGATTTAAAAGGTGATGGCTTTAAAACACATATAACACCCAAGGGATATCACCAACTTCAGAATAAATGGACATTGATGTCCTGATGATCAATAAGCACTTAAACCTCAACATAGTATCTTACTACTCTGCTGAGAACTAGAATCACTAAATCACAGAACTTTAGAGTTGGAAGGGTCTTAGAGTTCATAGTGGACATCAGAGCGATCTGCTCTAAAGAGGCAGCAAGTTAGTGGGTGAGGCTGAATGGAACCACAGTGTCGGGCCCCACCCAGTGTCTTTCCTTAATGCTACTGAAATGCCAAAATAAAAACAATCAGTTTATTTCCCCTTCCCCAAGTCCCCTTCCTCTATTTGTGTCTTGAGGTCGCATAATCAGTGATTATAAAGCATAAGAGTTACTTAATCCTGTTTTCCTAGCATGTGCAAAATATTTTTTCTCTGATGAAACACGTATAAAATTTAAATTCCACATGTTTCTTTCCCAGGGCGTGTTGGCTGCCAAACTTCATGCGTTTCCCTCCCTGGGTGCGTTTCCTTGGAGACAGGCACTACCCGGGAGTCAAGCTATTAAGAAATACTACGTAGAAACTTGTATCTAAAGGATCCAAAAGCTATCAAAGCGTGGGGGCATTATCAGAATCAATGGGACTAAGGCATTTCAGCCACCCGATGAGAACGCCAGTGAAAAGGTACAAGGGCACCCCAGTGGAGAAAGAGGAGTGGAGAAAGGGTCAACAGCCCCAGAAAGTCACTGCTCCCACGTGTTGTCACGGAGACAGTGAGATCCTTTGCAACTCTGCCCTGGGTGACTCGTGTGACTCTGTGGAATGCTGACTCTAAGATGCCCTGTGGACAGAACTGAAGTAGCCGGGCAGGGCTGGAGCATGGAGGAGCGCCCTCCATAGACCTGTCCCCGTGGGCGGTCAGTGCATGTGTGTTAGGACAAGATGTGACAGAGTGAGGGGACGAAATATGTTTTCAACTTGTTTATGGTTTGGGGGTTGTTATACCCTTTGTGTAAGGTCCCTTGTTCTTGTTCCAGAATGGAATTTGATTCATATATTAATAGATTTAATAATGAGCCAAGCTGTACAAACTGTATATACATTGTAGAAATGCTGGAAATGGGTTAACATTGGTGCCAATATACTGATTGTTTTTTTAGAAGGGATAGTAGCCTGCTCTGTCTTAATTACACTAACTAGGGTAATAATAATAATATAGTAACAACAATAATAATAGTATTTATTTAGTATGAACTTGTTAACAGAAATGCTCTGCTTTCATTATCTAAGATGATCTTTATAAGCATCCCATAGGAATAATGGGGTAATTATTACCAAAAGTGAGGTACAAATGGATAATTTACCGTAAGTTAAACAGTAAGTAGAGAAGGGGGGCTGAAACTAAGCACAGTCCAGAGCCTATGTTCTTAATCTACTGTACAATATAGCTTCCCTAACTGTATTATTAACACACAAGAAATAGTGGTGGATCAAACTTTATCCATTTGGTCGTTTCTTCAGTTCTTCTTTCCTTCCTTCCTTCCTTCAATAAACCTTGCTTAGGTATCAGTTCTACATGAGACACTGGGATGTGTTACAGAGATGATAGGATAGTCTCCACCCTCAAGGATCTCACTTTGTGGAAGGGAGACAAGACTTAAATAAATGATTATGAACAGAATGTGATAATCTGATGTGTTTAGGGAAGACAGAGTCTGGCAGCCTGGAAGACCCCATTTTCTTTCCTTTTTTTTTTTTTGGCCGGGACTGGGTTTGAACCCACCACCTTTGGCATATGGGGCCAGCGCCTTACTCCGTTGAGCCACAGGCACTGCCCAAAGAAGACACCATTTTCAATCCAGTTCCTGAAGATGGGAAGTTCAGCAACGGAGTTGAGAAAAGGAGCCGTCCAGGCAAAGTGGACTATCATTAAGCGCTGGCTCACAGGATGTCCCATGCCAGGTTTGGAGAGGGGCACAGTGGGCACTCTACTCTCCGAGAACTGAAAATCGAGTATGGGAGGCAGTTGCATCAATAAATAGTGAATGAAGAGTGTGCTCACGGCCTAACACGAGCTCTCTGCCAGGGCATGGGAAGGAGAACTTATTTCCATCTCTGTGAGAAGCAGGGGGAAGCCAGGGACTTCTCTGGGGAGGACCAGTTGGAATCGGGTCTGAAAAGATTAGAAGTGTTTAACAAAGTAGAGAAGTAGGGGATGAAGGAGTGTGGGCTATTTGGGAACAGTCTGTTGTGAATAAAAGCCAGCCACGTGGAGGTCTATATGCAAACCGAGGAACAGGGCACCAACACCCATGCAGCGTTTTGGAAAAGCATTGTTGAAAGGTGCAGACTCTTGACAGGGAAGTTAGAGTTCATCCTAGTTCTGTTGTTTTCAAACTTGCTCTTAGTCACAGAACCCTTCTTTCAAACACAGCTTGGAGAAAACCCTAAGTGTAACAGTTAGGAATATAGTCACTCCGACTGGCCTGGGGCTGATGGCGACAAGGGTCAAGGCTGCTCATCCAACCCCTTGGGTTCTGTGCAACACAACTTAAAAGCATCCTCCAAATGATAGGTCTGAGGCTAGAGAACAGGATGTTTTCATCTCCATTCCCTGGCTGATTGGAGGCACACAGGTATTATTGCTCGAAATAAAAAGACACTCAGGGTAGGTTTGGCCACCAGTACTGATTTGACTTGTACATAAAACAAAATAGCCATTCACACCTCATCAATGAGTAAGCTGAAGGTGTATGTGGACACTGCCTTAAGGAGGCCTTTGGATGAAGTTGTGAGCCTCTCAGAGCATTTATGGCCCAACAATGTCTCCTACTAGGTGGAATCCCTGGGGCTTGAAAGAGTTAACACAACTTGAGAGTTGTCTCCACCCTTCCCACAGAGAAACCTGTGCACTGGGAGAATCTGGCTCTGTGCTGAGGATTCACTGCCAGAAAGTGAAATGAAAGACGTTACTGGCTCTATCCACCTGCATACCCTCAGGAGGAAGGAGAGAGGAAAGGGATATTTCATTCTCGGAGTTTCCAAAAGCATATCCCAACAGTTCAAACTTGAAGTTCTGATAAACAACGAAAACCTTTTCAGTGTAAGTACATCTCAAATGTTGCACAGAGCATACTTATACTAAAAAATAAAATTGTTTATTTGAAATTCAAATTTAACTGGATGTTCTGTGTTTTTATTTACCAAATCTGACAAGCCTACCCCCAAGCAGCCCACCCCATTAAGATGCATCCCCTCTTTTCGGACCCTTGGAGAAACGTCGCTCAGTTTTTTGGATGGGGGGCTGTGCCTCAGGCCTGTGAGTGTGCACATAAGCTTCTCCACACCACAGTGGCAGGCAGCCCTAGGAAGGGGCTCCACCCTCCAGAGCCCCAGTGCCTCCCAGCAAGTGCCTTTGAAGTCCCAGCAGATTGATCAGAGGCCAGCGTGGGGGAATTCACTGAAGTTCGGCAGGGTAGAGGATTAAAGAGCCCCACTGCCTGATGAATAAACGTTTACAATAAGCACATTCCCTTTTTGACTAGCTGGAGCTCTTCCATCCGAGCTGCATTGCCATGAGGCAAGCTGTTTGCTTTTTTGTGAGAAGTTGTTGGTACATTGCTGCTGCAAACAGAAAACATCTGTGGAAAGTTCACAAACAGGAAACTTGGGAGGGAGAAGGGGAAAAACCCACATTGCCTGCTGACCCTCCTTTATGCATGTTGAAAAGGAAGAATGTAAGTTAAATCAACAACTTGCAAGTACAAGTACAAGCTGAGTCCAGAGCATGGCCAAGACTGAGTGGCACTGAGCAGGGTTTTGTCCCATTTCCCTTTTTGCCTAAACAGGGTGCACTGAAGAGAGGTTGCTACTTTCCCCTGCTAGCTCTAATTCTCTGGGGAACCTGGTAGCTACCAAACTCCCCAACCCACCCCCGCCACAAAACCCCACATTTTTCTGCTGTACCTTACATCAGATGTAGCTATAAGAGCAGGACTCAGTTGTGAGTTATAGATGGTTTGTTTCTGTGTGGTTTCCAAACACACAGCTCATCCTGAATGGCTACAACCACAGCAAAGCAAGCAAAGAGCGGACATGACCGTCTTCCCACAGGGGCGGCATTTGACCTTATGTGCACAGACTATGAGGATGTTTTCAATTTTCTGATTTCCTCTGTGCTAGGAGGTAGAGGAAGTTGTAAGAATAAATGTCTAATGTCCTAAAGACAGTGAGGTGTCAGGAATAAGAACGATACGGTGGGAGAAGTGGAAGCAGATAAGAAATTTACTGTGCATCTTTCTGTAGAATAGCTAGGACCTGCTGCCTTCTTGCTCCCTAGATTTATACGTCTGTGTATGCTTTACACAGAGAGAGAGACACAGACAGAAAAGAAGAGAGAGAGGAAGGAAGAGGAGGGAGAGGAGGAGGAGAAGGAGAGGGATGGAAGAGCCTGAAAGGCAGAGCTAGACACAGACATGTAGCTCTACAGAGTGTCCACCCAAAAGTCACCATACTTAGGGAAAATGGGAAATTGCAGCTAAATGTACCTTTATTTACAACATGTCCATTACAGAATTTTACAAAAGGGTGAACAACACAGAGAATATTTTGTAAATATTGTTTAAATTTTGTAATGGATATGTTGTAGATAAAGGTACATTTAGCTACAATTTCCAATTTTCCCTATATTTGGTGATTTGAGAGGCAACTTCTGGGCTCCGCTCTATGCCTTTGCCCAAAGCCACTTACATATCCGAGAGTGTAGATGCCTCGGGGGTGACTGATCTCATAGAGACAGAGTGTAGAATAGCGGTTACCAGAGGCTGGGAAGTGTAGCGAAGGTGGGGGGTAGATAAAGTGGGGATGGGATGGCTAATGGATGCAAGAATAAAGTTAAATAGTTAGTTTGAACAGTATCTGATAGCACAACAAAGTGACTATGATCAGCATAATCAATGATAAGCTGTGATAAACTTTAACTAAAAGTGCAATTAGATGTCCCTGACCCAAGGAAATGATGAATGCCTGAAGTGGTGGAGACCCCAGTTACCCAGACTTGATTAATTCTCATTTTGTGCCTGTGCTAAAACATCACATGTACCCCAGAAAGACATACAACTATTACGTACCCACAATAAAATATATACATATATAAATTTAAAAATAATTATGTAGATAATATCTTTCTGTGTATTTTTTTTACATTTAAGATAGTTTTATATGATTTAGTAAAGGAGAAATAATCATCAAAAATTATGAACTTTTGGAGGGTGGAGCTAGATGGCGGCCGAGTAACAGCTTCCTTACTATGAGACTAATTTAGGGTTTTCACATGAAAGCTGTAACCCAGTTACAACCTAAGAATAGGGGGAAGGGGGAAAGGGAGGGGAGGGAGGGGAGAGGTGGGTAGAGGGAAGGGGATTGGTGGGATTACACCAGTGGTGCATCTTACAAGGGTATATGTGAAACTTGGTAAACGGTCTGTGAAGCTAGTGAATGATGCCCCATGATCATATCAATGTACACAGCTATGATTTAATAAAAAAAAACAAAGAAAAAAAAAAAAACAGCTTCCTTGCAACTGGGCACAGTGAGTCTGGGGAGATAAAACTCCAGGCATCTCTGGCTGCTGGGATCTACCTATAATCATCCCTTTGAGGATACAGAGAGTCAGCAAGGGACTTCTGAACCCCAAGAGAAAGACAAAAACAGTGGAAAACTGGCAAGCGGTTGCGTGTGTTCGATTGACCTAATCCCACCGGCAGCCATAAGTACAAGCAGCAGTGAGAATGCAAACCAGAAAGGCATTACCTGTGAACGGTTTTGGTGTTTTTGGACTTGGCACTCAGTTGAACTGCCTTGGGGAGAGCTTGAGCAGGAGTGCGGAGAACTTTGGGCATTGTCTAGGGCACCAGATGGAGCCACTGAGCCTGATGGAGCTAGTAGTGTTTGGCTGTGGGATGCAGGGAGACATTGTGAGAGAACTGCTCCAGCAAGCTCTGCCCTCAGGGTCGCAGAGCAAGGATCGAGTGGGAGCTTGTAACCTAGTGACTGAGCAGCCTAAAGGCAAGGACTGAGCAGCCTTACAGCCTTTTCACTGACGGGCATAGTGAGACTGGTTTTGGCACACTGGAGCCTTGGGCTGTTGCCCTGGGTAGACTGCCATCGTGTCACAGCTCATAACAACCTCAAACTCCTGGGCTTGGCGCCGCTCGGACCTCCATAAGACCTGCGTCACAAACCACATTCGCCTGGCCTCCGCATGCCCTTACCAGGAACTGCAGGAGCCGTGCAACTCTGCATCCTCCCTGCCTCCACACCAGCCCGCTTGTCTGGCCAGGGACTCTGGTAGCCACGTGCCCTCCAGAGCCCTCCCTGCCTCTGCGCAGAGCTCTTCTCCTGGCCAGAGACTGCTGGAGCCTTGGGCTCTCTGTGCCAAAGTCACTGGGTGCCAGGGACTCCCAGAACCGTGCACACCACCTCCTGCCCCATTGCTGGATCCAGGTGTGTCACACTCTGGAGCTGCTTACACAACCAGAACTCCCCAGCTGGGGCAGCCCCAGAGGAACTAAACAGGGTCACTCCCTACAAAGATCCAGCAACAATAGAGTGATCCCGCTGGGGTCTAATATTAGAGAGACACCTCCCCAACTCTGAGAATGGCCAGAGGCAACGGTGAAAAACAATCATGAGGTGAAAGCAACAGAAAAACTCTGGCAATATGAATAATCAGAGTAGATCAACTCCCCCAAGGATCAATGGGGCAGACACAGCACAAGATCCCATGCACAAACAAATAGCTGAGATGTCAGAAATCGAATTCAGAATCTGGATAGCAAATAAGATTGAATTAGAATTCCAAGCAGTAACCCAAAAGATGTCTCAAGAATTCAACGAATTCAAAGACCAAGTGACCAAAGATTTTGACACATTGAGACAAAAAATTGCAGCCCTCAAAGATCTGAGAAACACAATAGAATCCCTCAGTAACAGAATGGAGCAAAGAGAAGAAAGGATTTCTGACACTGAAGACAAAGCTTCCGAACGCTCCCAAACTCTCAGAGAGGAAGAGAAATGGAGAGCAAAAACAGATCACTCTCTCAGAGAGCTCTGGGATAATTTGAAGAAAACTAATATTTGTCTTATAGGGATCCCCGAAAGCAATGAAGTGGCTTCACAAGGCACAGAGTCTCTTCTCTCCATGAGATTATGAAGGAGAACTTTCCAGACATGCCAAAAGATTCTGAAATTCAGGTAGCAGACAGTTTCAGAACTCCATCACGACTCAACCCAAATAAGACATCCCCCAGACACATCATAATCAATTTCACTAAAGTTAATATGAAGGAGAAAATTCTGAAAGCAGCCAGAAGGAAGAAAACCATCACCTACGAGGGCAAGAATATTAGAATAACTGCAGATCTCTCTGCTGAAACCTTTCAAGCTAGAAGAGATGGTCATTGACTTTTAATCTCCTAAAACAAAATAACTTTCTACCCAGAATCCTGTACCCAGCTAAACTGAGTTTCATTTATGACGGAGAAATTAAATACTTAAATGACATTCACATGTTGAAGAAATTGGCCATAACTAAACCAGCTCTCCAGGATATTCTCAGACCTATCCTCCATAAAGACCAGCATAATCCTCCACCACAAAAGTAAACCCACCCAGAAAATTTTGATCAAATTCCAACTTCCATAGTCACAAAAGGATTAAAAATGTCCACCAGAGTCTCGAAAGGCTTATCAATATTCTCAATTAATGTGAATGGTTTAAATTGTTCTCTAAAGAGACACAGGTTGGCTGACTGGATACAAAAACTCAAGCCAGATATCTGCTGCATCCAAGAATCTCATCTTACATTAAAAGACAAAAATAGACTCAAGGTGAAGGGATGGTCATTTATACTTCAGGTAAATGGAAAGCAGACAAAAGCAGGCATTGCAATCCTATTCACAGACGCAATAGGCTTTAAACCAACCGAAATAAGAAAGGATAAAAATAGACACTTCATATTTGTTAAAGGTAATACACAATATGATGAGATTTCAATTATTAATATTTATGTACCCAACCAGAACACACCTCAGTTTATAAGAGAAACTCTAACAGACATGAGCAACTTAATTTCCTCCAGTTCCATAGTAGTTGGGGATTTTAACACCCCCTTAGCAGTGTTGCATAGATCCTCCAAAAAGAAGCTAAGCAAAGAAATTTTAGATTTAAACTTAACCATTCAACATCTGGACTTAACAGACATCTACAGAATATTTCATCCCAACAAAACTGAATACACATCCTTCTCATGAGCCCATGGAACATACTCCAAAATCGACCACTTCCTAGGCCACAAATCTAACCTCAGCAAATTAAAAAAATATATAAATTATTCCTTGCATCTTTTCAGACCATCATGGAATAAACAGCAACAGCAACAGGAACCTGCATACCCATACAAAAACTTGGAAGCTAAACAACTTTATGCTGAAGGATAGATGGGTTATAGACAAGATTAAGAAGGAAATCACCAAATTTTCGGAACAAAACAACAATCAAGACACGAATTACCAGAACCTCTGGGATACTGGTAGTCCTAAGAAGGAAATTTATAGCATTGCAAGCTTTCCTCAAGAAAACGGAAAGAGAAGAAGTTAATAACTTAATGGGACTTCTCAAGCAACTGGAGAAAGAAGAACACTTCAAAACCAAACACGGAAGAAGAAAAGGAATAACCAAAATCAGAGCAGAATTAAATGAAATTGAAAACAAAAGAATTATACAACAGATCAATAAATCCAAAAGTTGATTTTTTTTTAAAGATCAATAAAATAGATAAACCTTTGGCCAACCTAACCAGGAAAAAAAAAAAGAGTAAAATTTCTAATTTCATCAATCGGAAATGGCAACGATGAAATAACAACAGACCCCTCAGAAATGCAAAAAATCCTCAATGAATACTACAAGAAACTCTACTCTCAGAAATATGAAAATCTGAAAGAAATCGACCAATACCTGGAAATATGTCACCTACCAAGACTTAGCCAGAATGAAGTGGAAATGTTGAACAGGCCTATATCAAGTTTTGAAATAGCATCAACTACACAAAATCTCCCTAAAAAGAAAAGCCTAGGAACAGATGGCTTTATGTCAGAATTCTACCAAACCTTTAAAGAAGAACTAGTACCTATATTACTAAACCTCTTCCAAAATATAGAAAAAGAAGGAACACTATCCAGCACATTCTACGAAGCAAACATCACCTTGATCCCCAAACCAGGGAAAGACCCAACAAGAAAAGAAAATTATAGACCAATATCACTAATGAATATTGATGCTAAAATACTCAATAAGATCCTAACAAACAGAATTCAACAACACATCAAAAAAATTATACACCATGACCAAGTGGGATTTATCCCGGGGTCTCAAGGCTGGTTCAATATACATAAATCTATAAATGTAATTCATCACATAAACAAACTAAAAAATAAGGACCATATGATTCTTTTAATTGATGCAGAAAAAGCTTTTGATAATATCCAGCATTCCTTCATGATCAGAACACTTAAGAAAATTGGTATAGAAGGAACATTTCTTAAACTAATAGAGGCCATCTACAGCAAACCCACAGCCAATATCGTATTGAATGGAGTTAAATTGAAATCATTTCCACTTAGATCAGGAACCAGGCAAGGTTTCCCATTATCTCCATTGCTCTTTAACATTGTAATGGAAGTTCTAGCCATTGCAATTAGGGAAGAAAAGGCGATCATGGGTATCCACATAGGGTCAGAAGAGATCAAACTTTCACTCCTCGCAGGTGATATGATCGTATATCTAGAAAACACTACGGATTCTACTACAAAACTTTTAGAAGTGATGAAGGAATACAGCAATGTCTCGGCTACAAAATCAACACCCATGAATCTGTAGCTTTTATATATAAACAACAATAACCAAGACAAAAAAACAGTCAAGGACTCTATTCCTTTCACAGTAGTGCCAAAGAAGATGAAATATTTGGGAGTATACCTAACAAAGGACATGAAAGATCTCTACATAGGGAACTATGAAACTTTAAGGAAAAAAATAGCTGAAAATGTTAACAAATGGAAAAACATACTATGCTCATGGCTGGGAAGTATCAACATTGTTAAAATGTCTATACTACACAAAGCAATATATAATTTTAATGCAATTCCTATTAAAGCCCCATTGTCATATTTTAAAGATCTTGAAAAAATAATACTTCGTTTTATATGGAATCAGAAAAAACCTTGAATAGCCAAAACATTACTCAGCAATAAAAACAAAGCAGGAGGAATCACACTACCAGACCTGAGACTGTACTATAAATCCATAGTGATCAAAACAGCATGGTATTGGCACAAAAACAGAGAAGTAGATGTCTAGAACAGAATAGAGAACCAAGAGATGAATCTGGCTACTTACCGCTATTTGATCTTTGACAAGCCAATTAAAAGCATTCAATGGGGAAAGGATTCCTTATTTAACACATGGTGCTGGGTGAACTGGCTGGCAACCTGTAGAAAATTGAAACTGGACCCACATCTTTCACCATTAACTAAGATAGACTCTCACTGCATAAAAGATTTAAACTTAAGACATAAAGCTATAAAAATACTTGGAGAAAGTGCAGGGAAAACTCTTGAAGAAATTGGCCTGTGTGAATATGTTATGAGGAGGACTTCCCAGGCAATTGAAGCAGTATCAAAAATACATTACTGGGACCTGATCAAACTAGAAAGCTTCTGCACATCCAAGAACATAGTAAGTAAAGCAAGCAGGCAGCCCTCAGATTGGGAGAAAATATTTTCAGGTTATACCTCCGATAAAGGTCTAATAACCAGAATCCACAGAAAACTCAAACGTATTAGCAAGAAAAGAACACATGACCCCATCTCAGGGTGGGCAAGGGACTTGAAGAGAAACTTCTCTAAAGAAGACAGACGCATGATCTACAAACACATGAAAAAAAGCTCACGATCCTTAATCATCAGAGAAATGCAAATCAAAACTACTTTGAGATATCACCTAACCCCAGTAAGAGTAGCCCACATAACAAAATCCCAAAACCAGAGATGTTGGCGTGGATATGGAGAAAAGGGCACACTTCTACACTGCTGGTGGGAATGCCCACTAATACGTTCCTTCTGGAAGGATGTTTGGAGAATACTTAGAGACCTAAAAATAGACCTGCCATTCGATCCTATAATTCCTTTACTAGGTTCCTTTACTAAGACCAAAAATCACAATATAACAAAGACATCTGTACCAGAATGTTTATTGCAGCCCAATTCATAATTGCTATGTCATGGAAGAAGCCCAAATGCCCATCAACCCACAAATGGACTAGCAAATTGTGGTACATGTATACCATGGAATATTATGCAGCCTTAAAGAAAGATGGAGACTTTACCTCTTTCATGTTTACATGGATGGAGCTGGAACATATTCTTCTTAGCAAAGTATCTCAGGAATGGAAGAAAAAGTATCCAATGTACTCAGCCCTACTATGAACTTAATTATAGCTTTCACATGAAGGCTATAACCCAACTATAGCACAAGACTATGAGGAAAGGGCCAAGGAAGGGGAGGGGAGGGGGCAGGTTATGGTGGAGTGAAGGTAATGGGTAGGGCCACACCTACGGTGCATCTTAGAATGGGTACAGGTGAAACTTACTAAATGCAGAATACAAATGCCTACATACAGTAACTAAGAAAATGCCATGAAGGCTACATTGAACAGTTTGATGAGAATATTTCAGATTGTATATGAAACCAGTACATTGTACCCCTTGATTGTACTAATGTATACAGCTACGATTTAATCCATAAAAAAAAGAAATTATGAACTTTTTTTTTTTTGAGACAGAGTCCCAAGCTGTCACCCTGGGTAGAGTGCTGCAGCGTCAGAGGTCACAGCAACCTCCAACTCTTGGACTTAAGTGATTCTCTTGCCTGAGCCTCCCAAGTAGCTGGGACCACAGGCACCCACCACAATGCCTATTTTTTTTTTATTTTTTTTATGAAATCATAGTACATTAATGCATTTATGGCATACAAGGTGCTGGGTTTATATATAATTTGAAATACTTTCATCAAACTGGTTAACATAGCCTTCACCTCATTTTCTTAGTTATTGTTTTAAGACATTTATATTCTACATTTAGTAGATTTAACAGGTACCCTTGTTAAATTATTTTGTTGTTGTTGTTGTGGTTGTGGTTGTCATTGTTGTTTTAGCTGGCCTGGACTGGGTTCAAACCCACCCGCCTCGGTGTATGTGGCCAGCGCCCTATCTACTGAGCTATGGACGCCGGCCAAAAATTATGTACATTTTTAAGGCTCTTTTACTTATAAGTCTTATATACATAGGTATATATATGTATAACAACAACAATGAAATCTGTGCTTTCACATAGAGTTTAAAGTCAAAGTATCAATAGATATCACATCCCCTGGTGTCCTTCTATCTTTGTCTTTCTCAATATACTTCCACTACTTTAACATCCAGAGAAGTGTTCCTAGTTTGAAGTGTAACCTTTCCAGAACTTTCTCCATGTATGTCTGCATGTTTAATGTCATGTGTACACATATGTGTGACAGAGAATACGTAACACAAACTATGCACACACTTTTCTAAAACATAATTTGGAGATATATGAGTATAATATGTACAACATTTCCATTCTGACATAAAGGTATTTATTACTATATAATTTTTTTTATTGTTGGTACAAGATGTGTCACACACTGAGAACCCACCCAGTTCCCTCCGTCCCTCTACTATATAATTTTTTAATTTAAGGTAATATGTTCTAGTTCAAGTAAGAAACTTTCACCTTTTTAGATGCTTAATTAAGAAAATATCTTTGGGGCGGCGCCTGTGGCTCAGTGAGTAGGGCGCCAGCCCCATATGCCGAGGGTGGCGGGTTCAAACCCAGCCCCGGCCAAACTGCAACCAAAAAAATAGCCGGGCGTTGTGGCGGGCGCCTGTAGTCCCAGCTGCTCGGGAGGCTGAGGCAAGAGAATCGCGTAAGCCCAAGAGTTAAGAGGTTGCTGTGAGCCGTGTGACGCCACGGCACTCTACCTGAGGGCGGTACAGTGAGACTCTGTCTCTACAAAAAAAAAAAAAAAAAAAAAAAAAAAAAGAAAATATCTTTGCAGTATAGTCTTGAACTCTCATTTTATTAGTAATGTTTTCTGTGAACATTCTAGTTTTTCTTTGTGAGTTCTTATGAAAACATCTAGTGTTCTTATTTCAATTGTCACTTAATTAAGAGACAGTAGAGGGCGGTGCCTGTGGCTCAGTGGGTAGGGCGCCTTCCCCATATACTGTGGCAGGTTCAAACCTGGCCCCGGTGAACTGCAACAAAAAAAATAGCGGGGCGTTGTGATGGGTGCTTGTGGTCCCAGCTACTTGGAAGGCTGAGGGAAGAGAATCGCCTAAGCCCAGGAGTTGCAGGTTGCTGTGAGCAGTGTGATGCCACAGCACTCTACCTAGGATGATAAAGTGAGACTCTGTCTCTACAAAAAAAAAAAAAAAAAAAAAAAGAGAGAGAGAGACAGTAGAGGAAAATCCCAGAACACAGTAGGTGTTTTCTTAGATGTAAAGAAAATGAAAATTGATAATTGCCCATTAGGCGGTTGAAGAAGGCATACTGAAAAGTTACAGCATGTCTACTTCTACTTTCTTGCTTTGGATTAATGTTACTATTTTGAGAGTAAGCCCTCAAATCACTAAATAGTATCTTGACATATCAGTGTGTATCAATCGGCCTACTTTAGGCTGCAAGTACAGAAAATGTCAAGATAAACTGGCTTAAATGCCAAGGAAGGTACACCACTTCTTCCAACAAGAATTGTCCAAATGTGGAGTTGACTAATTCTGTGGCCTCTAAGATCATTACTATTCCTTCCTTCTTCTGGGTTATTACCCTCAGACTCTTGGTCTTCTCTCCTGCCTCCTCCCCTAGGATCTCAATAGGACTGTCACCATCTTAGCTGTCCCATGTAGACACTGAAAATGTCCAGTTATGAGCTCTTCCTTATCAAGTTTTCAAGTAGCATGGAGCCACCTCACAGAAAGTCCCCAGCAGACTCACATGCCAGCTTACATCAATCACATCCATTCTCCCTGTAACAAGTGATCCTATTGAAACAGTGAATAGCCAAACAAAATCAGGTAAGAAGGAAGTGGGAAGGAAGAAGTTTAGGGAAGGGAACCAATGTTATGTAGGCAACATACTTATAAAAATGTGAATTATTGATCTATCAACCTTTAAAAATTAAGCTTTACTGATACCATAATAACTACACAAACATGTATTTTATAAACATGATATGTATTTACATATAAAACATATAAAAATAAATCATAAAATTTTATGTACCTATAGCCTTTACTAAAATCTATAACATAAAGCTACTTTTTAAATTTTTAAGTCTAGATGATAAGCAAGGCTATGTTACCCTTAGGAAAATTCATTCTTATCAAGGAGTTCAGTATCTCCATTTAAGCAAGACACGCCTTTAGATGTAAGAATTAGCCTCTCAACAGAATTAATCACAGAAAATGAAAATGTCACCAAGCTCAAAGGAAACACAATAAATTATGTCCATTTATTTGTAACATACTCTTCACCTTTAAGGATTGTAGTATAGTCACAATCATAACAGTGTTTTTTTAAAAATCTCTTTTGGTAGAGTTTCTCTTTCTATAATTTTATGTAGTAGCACCATAAAGTTTTGATGATAATATCACTGTAAACTACACATATATAAAACCATTAAATGATCTAAAATGTTAATGAGTGACTCAAATGCTTACTTGTGGAGAAGAAACAATCCTGACCTTCTAACACAGGTGGTAGGACACTATCCTGCTTGTGAGAGACTGAAGTATATAATTCATCAAAATGTTACCTTCTGGGTGGCGCCTGTGGCTTAAAGGAGTAGGGCACCAGCCCCATATGTTGGAGGTGGTGGGTTCAAACCCAGCCCTGGCCAAAAACTGAAAAAAAAAAAAAAAAATTGTTACCTTCCTCTTGAAGGCCTTTTAAAGGGAGAAATGATCAGTTAAGACTTGAAGTATTCAAAACATCATGGGAGGGCGGCACCTGTGTCTCAAAGGAGTAGGGTGCTGGCCCCATATACTGGAGGTGGTGGGTTCAAACCCAGCTCCGGCCAAAAACCGCAAAAAAAAAAAAAATCATGGGACATGAATATTTGATTTCGTTCCAGATGATAGAAGAGTATTAAGAGTGAGTCATAAATTTGAGAAATTAGACTACTGAGTAAAGGAATTTTCGTTTAAATTGTTCACCCAGGCATGACTCATGGTCCTGCTAATGGCTTTTAATGAATCCATCTTGTTTATGCCATGTCTTTATTCACTTGTTGGTTCCCACTTTGTTTCATGCTTAGGGAAATTCTTTCTCATCTCCAACTTTTGACTGACTGTTCTCCCCCACCTACTCTCAGTGTGGAAAGAAACAATGATCCTGGTCTCTGGATTTGATAAAATGATGTGTAGGCATACTATGCACACTGTGTGTGCTGTGCCAACGTCATGAATGACAATGACAGAAACTAGCTGGGGTCGTTTCTCAGAGAAAATAATGTGGGCAGGGTGGGGGCAATATAAGAAATCCCTTCCTCTCTTAGAAAAGAATCCACGATTGAACATCACTGTGAGGACAGAGAGCAGAGCCTATGGGTCTGTATTTCCCTGGTAGTTCAAGGTTTATGCAGCACCAGCCACTCAGCACACATCTGAATGGAATGAAGATACATGAATTTCAGGTGGCAAACAGGATCCTCATTCTGCATTGACTTCAATGAGAAATCCTGAAAGTAACTACAGATCAACTAGGCCAGGGGTCTGTGCAAGGTTAGAGAACAATATTTTAGTCTACATGGTAATAGCAGTTTCAGTCACAACTACTCAACTCAGCCATAGATAATGTGTAAACAAATGGGTGTGGCTGTGTCTCCCAAAAAACTTTATTTATGAAAACAAAAGGTCAAGTAGGATTTGGCCTGAAAGCCATGGTCTGCTGTCCTTTACACCAGGCTGTGATAGACCAGCACTTCCCTTGGAAATCCTTCCAAATGCCTCATCACAGTGACAGTCTCCAAAGATAGAAAGGTATTTGAGGCTAGGCATGGTGGCTCACACCTGTAATACTAGCACTCTGGGAGGCTGATTGCTTGAGCTTAGGAGTTCAAGACCAGAGCAAGAGTGAGACCTCTACTAAAAATAGAAACTAGCCAGGTGTTGTGGTAGGTGCCTATAGTCCCAGCTACTTGGAAGGCTGAAGCTAGAGGGTTGCTCCAGCCTAAGAGTTTGAGGTTGCTATGCGCTATGAAGCCATGGCATTCCACCCAGGGCAACTCTGTCTCAAAAAAAAAAAAAAATCAAAAAAAGAAAAGGCCAGGTGTGGTGTCTCATTCCTGTAATCCTAGAAAAGTATTAGAACATGTCTCTGAGTAGGAACCAGGAATTTCAAAATCATGTAGAAAAATACTGGACTAGGCAGTTGTAGGCATTTAACACAGAAATTGGCTGAGGTTTAGCTAGTTCTGGTTCTTCCTCAAGTCATTCTCCAGAGATATTACATCTTAAGAAAGCCTTCACTCAGTCTCTGAATACATTCAGTCATCAAGATCAGTATCATCATGAGACTTATTTACATGAGTTAGTTGTGCTTACCAATACTGGTATTATATATATACCATATTGCAATATAATCATGGTACAAATTCAGTTTCATTACAGAACAAATCAGTAAGAATTACAGAGATATTTGCTTTGCCTTCCCAACAGAATGTGCCCTTGCCTATATGCCAGATATAATATTAAGAGCAGGTGTTGTATGAATTGGCCATGACTCAGTTATTTCTGGATTCCTTGTTAATGGTGACAAAGCCAGTCACTCTGTCTCACGGTCTTGTACTGACATTGGTTTCCTTTGGGTACTATGAGGAAGAGGCCACTGGTATTTAAAATAGTTCCCATCCTTACTAATTATACTATAGGATGTATCTTATTTTACCTAACTAGGGGTAAGAGCAGTCATCATACATCAGAATAAATTACAAGTGCCCCCAAAGAACTTCCATAAGATAAGGGGGCTATGAATTTCCTACAGGATGCCCCTTGAGCCTTAGCATCTGGAACAGAGGACACTTGACCTATCATTTTTATTAAAATCGTCCAGTGTTCCCATCACTGGATTTTAGTGTTATTCTGAATTACACTATTTATTGATTCTGCCCAGCCCACTCCTGTGAAGCCTCTGTATCCTTCCAGGCTGACTCCCCTCCAATCTGCCTACTGCAGTTAATAAGCCTTTCTCCTATAAATGTCACTCCCCAAAAAAAGCAAACTCAGCTTGTCTCAGGATACCTAGGCAGGCACTTGTATCTCCTAAGGCCCTCTTTTATCTCCTGGGCCAATGTTGTTTAATTGACCATGCATATTGTTGCCACCATTGTACTAAAGGCTGGAGTGCAGTTAGGATACAAGTTTGCATCCAAAAGTACTGGGTGCCACATACTAGGTTAGGTAAGTGTTGGTCACACCTATGTGTAATTTAGTTTGAGTGTGTCACACTTCCCACAGCCTTCCTTGTCACCAGAGCAGGGCCACTCCTCAGGGAATTCGCCAAATGATGACCATGGCTTTGATCCCATCAGGGACTTATTGTCTTGCTAGTTTTCCATCCACACATACAAAAAGTGTGACTTTTGCATTTGCACATAGCACAGACAGGCTTGGTGGACATTGACAAAGATCCTTTGCTGGGCCAAACTTTGTTAAGCTCTGAATCAGACCCATCTGGATACTTCCTTGTAAAATTCAAGTTTAGCAAAGACCCTGCTATCAGTTTAGCAAGAAACCCCTGCCCTAATATCTAATCAAGTTCTTCATCCTCTACCATCCACCAGGTGAGGTCTGATCACCTGACCAATCTTTAGCAGGAATCCTGTTAGGCTGGTTAAGCTAGAATCCCCCATACTCCTGATATTTCCTCTTAATAATTCCCCCTCCCCCCATTGTCCCCCTCCACTGCCCCTTGGCCGTACATTCTCACTTGCAGTTGGAATTGAGTCCAATCTTTCTTCCCAACTGCAAAAATCCATCACCGTGGATGGAACTTACTGTATGGTCCTAAATAAAGTTTTCTTTTAACAAGTATAATTGAATAATTTTTTCCTTTAGCAGCATGCTGCCATTTTATTTAGCCCTTTATAACCAGGAACTATTCTAAGCTTTCAGTCATCAAGGTTATAGTCACATAGTGATCAGTCTATGAGAACTATACACCACTCAGAAGTCACAGTAGGAAGCAGTTGGAAAATTACTTCCCAAATGATACCCTTTGAAGTTTACACAGCCTTAAAGCCCCCCTTCAGTTGCCAGTTGAAAGCACCAGATCGTCTGATGGGCACACACAGGCGCAAAGGGATGTAAAGGTCCTAAAAATCAAGAAGGTAGGGGGAGAGAAGGGGCACAAACTACCTATGGGGTATAATGAACACTATTTGGGTGATGGGTACATGAAAAGCCCCAACTCAGCCATTATAAAAGGTATTCATGTAACGAAAACATTTGTAACCCCTTATTATTTTGAAATAAAAAGAGAAAGTGACAGAAAAAGAAAGTAGTAGATTGTCACCTGTAGTGACAAGGCTATAAATCAAGGTGCCCACAACCCCCTCCTCAGCTTCAATTAATTTGTTAGAGCTGCTCACAAAATTCAGAGAAACACTTGACTTACACCAAATGGCTTATTATGGATAACAAAGGGTACAATTAAGGAACAGATAAAGAGGTACCAGCATAAAGGAACAAACAAACAGTCATAAAGAGACACGCAGCACAGCGTAAGGGCTGGAAGCTCCAAGCCCAGGCTCTTCTGCCCCTGTGGAGCTGGGCTGCATGCCCCCTGCAGACACGTGGCAGGCAGATGTGTTTGCCACTCTGAAGCTACAAACTCTATCCTTTTGGAGTTTTCTGGAGGTTTCATTACTTAGGCATGTTTGCTTACATCATTGTCCACTGGTGATCAACTCAACCTTCAGCCTCTCTCCCCTCAGGAAGCTCTGCCCTAGGGGATCCCATCCCCAGTTATCTCATTAGCATACAAAATAGCACTCATCACGCTAGGGCAGTGGTGCTCGAACTTCCTAACGCTTCCTAATTCCGGACCCTTCAATACAGTTCCTCATGTTGGGGTGATCCCCAACCGTAAAATTATTTTCGTTGCTACTTCATAACTGTAATTTTGCTACTGTTACGAATTGTAATGTAAATATCTGATATGCAGGGTGTATTTTCATTGTTTTTTTTTCTTTTTTTTTTTTTTTTTGTAGAGACAGAGTCTCACTGTACCGCCCTCCGGTAGAGTGCCCTGGCATCACACGGCTCACAGCAACCTCTAACTCTTGTTGTTACAAAAGGGTCATGACCCACAGGTTGAGAACTGCTGCTCTAGAGATTCCCAGGGTTATAGGAGCTCTGTGCCAGTAAACAAAGACTGAATATATATTTCTTATTATAAATCACAGTATTACATTAGTACTCCCAATTACAAAGGAAAATTTAGCCTTGCCGCTAGATAGTGAGGCTTTGCAGGACTACAACAAAAATTACTGAACATTTTGTGGAGAAATTAATTGGCCTAAATCAATAGCTTATGGCATGGGTTGTTCTCCAACTAATGAAACTGACACAGAAATGGGAAGAGGCAGAGGAGGGGAAAATATTATGGCAGCACACTCATGGAGTGAGAGGGGTTACAATTTAGCTATCAGTAAAAGAGAAGAACACTTCCACCATCGTTGAATACATAGAGATATCTATTTATTACAGACACATAGCCAACATTTCTTAAAGGACACATACTAGCTAAGGAACATGTTATTTCAACAAATGTCAAATCCTAACTTTTGATTTGTTTATTTTCTGGAAGAAAATTGTGTTGGCTAATGAAATAGGAGTATGATAAAGTAGCTGTGGGTATCAGAGCATCAGACAGTGAGTATCTTCACCTTTGCATGTGGTCAGCTACTACAAGGAGACATGCCCTTCAGACCACAACGGGAAGTTGGTGCAACTGATCTGTTGTCATTTGACAGAGTAGAAGAAGGCCACCAACTGCGCAGTCAGACAAACCTAGATCTGAATTTGGCCCCTCCATTTGCTAGACGAGTGAAGTGAGTAACCTCTCAGCCTCAGGTTCCTCATCTATAATGTAAGGATAATAGTGGAATCAACCTCATTAAGGTTGCTACTGAAATTACATATGAACTATTGCCAGAGCCTAAAAAGTATAAGGAGACTCAACAACCAGCAGTGACTACGGTCATGATTATGACCATAGTTATACTTCTAATAAGTTTTTACTTATTAGAAAAGTTATTAAGTTAATAAGTTATTACTTATTAGAAAAAACACATAATGCTAAATCTAACAATGATTCCCTATGTGAGTCATGGGTGAGTTGCTTTCTTTCACTGGGACTCTTCTGTATATTAAAGGACTAGGAATTTTTTTTTTTTTTTTGAGACAGAGGCACACTCTGTGCCCTGGCATCAGAGCTCACAGCCATCTCAAACTCTTGGGCTTGAGCAATCCTCTTCCCTCAGCCTCCCAAGTAGCTGGGACTACAGGGGCCCAGTACAATGCCCCAGGCACCTAGCTAATTTTTCTTTTTAGCAGAGACAGGGGCTCACTCTTGTTCAGGCTGGTCTCAAACTCCTGAGCTCAAGTCATCCACTTGGCTGGGCCTCCCAGAGTGCCAGGATTACAGGCATGACTTGCTGTGCCTGGCCAAGGACTGGGTCATTCCTAAAGAACTTTTTAAGGTACAAAAATCTTCCAAGATAATTTCAGCGAAAGCTCTTGCTGCTCCTCAGGTGAACTAGAGCCAGGCCATGAATAAACAGGAGCATTTTTATGCCATGGTTGTGTCCCCAGAGGACTAAGGTTCCCTGGAGTGCTTACGTTGGCCTATGAGGACTAAAAATACTCTGTAAGAATCTGCTGGCCTTTCATCCTGCACTGTGTGCTGGGGTGTACTCATGCATAATTGTCTTCTCTTATATCAATCTTGTTCGGGTCAGACAGACTTGAAATATTAGAGCTAAGCCTTAGAAAGCCTTAGAAAGAATTGAAGAGAGGCCATCAAGCAAAGTAAGGTCTTTCTTTCAGATGGTTCAGAAACCATAAATGCCATGACCATTGAATAATAAAAGATCTTAGCTTCTGGAATGCAGGGACTTCAGAACCAGGAGGATTTAGGCTCCAATCTAGGCCTTGCATGTAGGACAACATGAGCTTGGGCAAGTCAATTATCTTCATAGGATTATTTTAAAATAGAGAAGATAATCCCTATTTCAAGAGATTGTAGCTAAAATTCATTGTGATTACTTTTATGCAAACATTTAGCCCCTTACTAAACCATAATTCCTGGATTCTAAGATGCAATTTGATGTTCTAAAATTAGAATGCACCTTTTAATTGATATAAGTAAGGGAGATTTCTTTTCTTTTTCATTGTTTTCCTTGAAGAAATGAACAGAAACTTAAAATCAAGAAAATTTTGCGTTTGATAAAATTAACTTCTATAATTCTAATCTTTGTGATGCTTTTTTGTTTCAATTGTCTGTACAAAGTGTTGTACTAATTTTAAAAGGTCAAAATGATAGAAATATATGGACAATCACAAATGCAATGTTAATAAGTTAACTCATACAGATATAAATAATTTCCTCATACTGATCATCATTGGATTGCTCCTAATTAAGGAATAAATTATTTCTTCCACTAGCTGCATTTGAGGAAAGGCACATTTTCTTTCTTTTTTTTTTTGTAGAGACAGAGTCTCACTTTATTGCCCTCTGTAGAGTGCTGTGACATCAGAGCTCACAGCAACCTTCAACTCTCCTGGGCTTGGGCGATTCTCTTGCCTCAGCCTCCTGAGTAGCTGGGACTACAGGCCACGATGCCTGGCTATTTTTTGTTGCAGTTTGGCCAGGGCTGAGTTCAAACCCAACACCCTCAGTATATGGGTCCAGGACCCTACCCACTGAACCATAGGCGCTGCCTGCAAAGACACATTTTCAACAAACTTTCTTCTTCTGTCTGATCAGTACAATGCATTTTCACTTAAGAAAACTTCCCTACCATACGGTAGTATATGTGGCAGATACATGTACCACAGTTTGTTGATCCATTCGTGAATCGATGGGCATTTAGGTTGCTTCCATGACTTGGCAATTATGAATTGAGCAGCAATTGCATGCTGTTAAATACAAAAACACTCATTTTGCACTCAAAATAATTGAGCTTCTTGTTCAATTGGTTATATAGCATAAAATAGACTTGGTCTTTCAATACAGCTCAATTTTTTTAACTTTATTCAAGTTAATACAAGGGAACAATATTTAGGTTATGTTGTTCTCACTTCCAGGGTAAAGTTCCATTTGTAGAAGAGCCCCTCACCCAGTGGGCGTGTTATACACCCTCACAATGTGCACAGTAGGTGAGATCCTGCCTCATACCCTCCCTCCTTCTGCCAATCATCCTCCCTTTTCCCTCCTCCCACATCCCTCTACCCCCGAACTGGACAATAATAGTGTTTTACTGTTCTTATGAGCATGTAATTGTTTATATATTGATTTCATATTAGTGTGGAGTACATTGGATATTTATTTTCCATTCTCGAGATACTTTACTAAAAAAGTATTTCAACTCCATCCAGGTAAATGTAAAAGATGAAAAGTCTCCATCTTTTTTTTAACAGCTGAATAATATTCCATGGTAAACATATACCACAGTTTGTTGATCCATTCATGAGTTGATGGGCATTTAAGTTGCTTCCATGACTTGGAATTGAGCCACAATAAACATTCTAGTGCAAATGTCTTTGTGGTAAAATGATTTTGTTCTTCTGGGTAGATACCTAGTAATGGGATTGCAGGGTTAAATGGAAGGTCTACCTTTAGATCTTTGAGGATTTTCCATACTTCTCTCCAAAAAGGCCATTACAGCTCAAATCTTGTGTCTCAAAAATAAATTAATGACGTTGTTTTAGGGTAGGTTTTTCTTTTCTCTCTCTCTCTCTTTTTTTTTTTTTGCTTGATCTAAGGTTGCAGATACACTGCTTTCCAAGTAATCTCATGATATATCTCTGTATTTCCCCTAATTTCTCAAAGACCTGGGTACTTCTAAACTTCATGCAGGCATTAAGTTCTTTTTCTCACCACCATTTTTATTTTATTTTCCTCACTACCATTATTATTACTTGGTAGTAATACCAGCCTATCATATTCCTGTTTGTTAAACTATGAAATTACAATGTGCAGCATTAAATCAGGGCAAGAAATGAAATTGAAAGCCACAGAAGTCAACCACTGATGAGCCTCTCAAACTCTTTCTGTTTCTGCTGTATAATTCCAAAGACCCTAGAGCCATGTACTATACGGATCTACTATTCAGTATAATGCCAATAGTTAACAATACTGCACTTAAAATTTGCTGAAAGGGTAAATCTTATGTTACATTTTCTTATCCCACACATACAAGGAATAATAATAAAGGAAGTAGGAGGAAACTCTAGGAGGTGATAAATATGTCTATGGCCTTGATAATGGTATGGATTTCACACGTGTATACTTATCCACAAACTCATCAAGTTAAATAACTAAATATGTATAGCCTTTTACATGTCAATCATACCTCAATAAAGTGTTTTTTTTTTCTTTTTTTATTGTTAAATCATAACTGTATACATTAGTGCAATCGCCTGTACCCATTCTAAGATGCACCATAGATGTGGCCCCACCCATTACCCTCCCTCCACCAAAACCTCCCCCCTCCCTTCCCCTTCCTTGGCTCTTTCCCCCTAGTCTTGTGCTATAGTTGGGTTATAGTCTTCACGTGAAAGCTATAATTTAGCTTCATAGTAGGGCTGAGTACATTGGATACATTTTCTTCCATTCCTGAGATACTTTGCTAAGAAGAATATGTTCCAGCTCCATCCATGTAAACATGAAAGAGGTAAAGTCTCCATCTTTCTTTAAGGTTGCATAGTATTCCATGGTATACATGTACCACAATTTGCTAGTCCATTCGTGGGTCGATGGGCACTTGGGCTTCTTCCATGACTTAGCAATTGTGAATTGGGCTGCAATAAACATTCTGGTACAGATGTCTTTGTTATATTGTGACTTTTGGTCTTCTGGGTATAAACCTAGTAAAGGAATTATAGGATCGAATGGCAGGTCTATTTTTAGGTCTCTAAGTATTCTCCAAACATCCTTCCAGAAGAAATGTATTAGTGGACATTCCCACCAGCAGTGTAGAAGTGTGCACTTTCCTCCACATCCACGCCAACATTTCTGGTTTGGGGATTTTGTTATGTGGGCTACTCTTACTGGGGTTAGGTGATATCTCAGAGTAGTTTTGATTTGCATTTCTCTGACGATTAAGGATGATGAGCTTTTTTTCACGTGTTTGTAGATCTTGTGTCGGTCTTCTTTAGAGAAGTTTCTCTTCAAGTCCCTTGCCCACCCTGAGATGGGTCACGTGTTCTTTTCTTGTTAATACGTTTGAGTTTTCTGTGGATTCTGGTTATAAGACCTTTATCGGAGGTATAACCTGCAAATATTTTCTCCCATTCTGAGGGCTGTCTGCTTGCTTTACTCACTATGTTCTTGGCTGTGCAGAAGCTTTTTAGTCTGATGAGGTCCCAGTAGTGTATTTTTGATACTGCTTCAATTGCCTGGGGAGTCCTCCTCATAAAATATTCAGCCAGGCCGATTCCTTCAAGAGTTTTCCCTGCACTTTCTTCAAGTATTTTTATACTTTCATGTCTTAAGTTTAAATATTTTATCCAGTGAGAGTCTATCTTAGTTAATGGTGAAAGGTGTGGGTCCAGTTTCAATCTTCTACAGGTTGCCATCCAGTTTACCCAGCACCATTTGTTAATAGGGAATCTTTTCCCCACTGAATGTTTTTAATTGGCTTATCAAAGATCAAATAACAGTAAGTAGCTGGATTCATCTCTTGGTTCTCTATTCTGTTCCACACATATACTTCTCTGCTTTTGTGCCAGTACCATGCTGTTTTTTTTTTTTCTTTGGGCGGCGGCTGGGTTTGAACCCACCACCTCTGGCATATGGGACTGGTGCCCTACTCCTTGAGCCACAGGTGCCGCCAGTACCATGCTGTTTTGATCACTATGGATTTATAGTACAGTCTCAGGTCTGGTAGTGTGATTCCTCCTGCTTTGTTTTTATTGCTCAGTAATGTTTTGGCTATTCGAGGTTTTTTTCTGATTCCATATAAAACAAAGTATTATTTTTTCAAGATTTTTAAAGTATAACAATGGAGCTTTAATAGGAATTGCATTAAAATTATATATTGCTTTGGGCAGTATGGACATTTTAACAATGTTGATTCTTCCCAGCCATGAGCGTGGTATGTTTTTCCATCTGTTAACATCTTCAGCTATTTCTTTTCTTAGAGTTTCATAGTTCTCTTTGTAGAGATCTTTCACATCCTTTGTTAGGTATACTCCCAAATATTTCATCTTCTTTGGCACTACTGGGAAAGGAATAGAGTCCTTGACTGTTTGTTCAGCTTGGTATTGTTGGTATATATAAAGGCTACAGATTTATGGGTGTTGGTTTTGTAGCCTGAGACATTGCTATATTCCTTGATCACTTCTAAAAGTTTTGTAGTAGAATCCCTAGTGTTTTCCAGATATACGATCAGATCATCTGTGAAGAGTGAAAGTTTGATCTCTTCTGACCCTATGTGGATACCCTTGATTGCCTTTTCTTCCTTAATTGCAATGGCTAAAACTTCCATTACAATGTTAAAGAGCAATGGAGACAATGGGCAACCTTGCCTGGTTCCTGATCTAAGTGGAAATGATTTCAATTTAACTCCATTCAATACGATATTGGCTGTGGGTTTGCTGTAGATGGCCTCTATCAGTTTAAGAAATGTCCCTTCTATACCAATATTCTTATGTGCTCTGATCATGGAGGGATGCTGGATATTATCAAAAGCTTTTTCTGCATCAATTGAAAGAATCATATGGTCTCTATTTTTAAGTTTGTTTATGTGTTGAATTACATTTATAGATTTACATATATTGAACCAGCACTGAGACCCTGGGATAGATCCGACTTGGTCATGGTGTATAATTTTTTTGATGTGTTGTTGGATTCTGTTTGTTAGGATCTTATTGAGTATTTTAGCATCTATATTCATTAGTGATATTGGTCTATAATTTTCTTTTCTTGTTGGGTCTTTCCCTGGTTTGGGGAATCAAGGTGATGTTTGCTTCGTAGAATGTGCTGGGTAATATTCCTTCTTTTTCTATATTTTGGAAGTGGTTTAGTAGTATAGGTACTAGTTCTTCTTTAAATGTTTGGTAGAATTCTGACGTAAAGCCATCTGGTCCTGGGCTTTTCTTTTTAGGGAGATTTTGTATAGTTGATGCTATTTCAGAACTTGATATAGGCCTGTTCAACATTTCCACTTCGTTCTGGCTAAGTCTTGGTAGGTGGCGTGCTTCCAGGTATTGGTCAATTTCTTTTAGATTTTCATATTTGTGAGAGTAGAGTTTCTTGTAGTATTCGTTAAGGATTTTTTGAATTTCTGAGGGGTCTGTTGTTATTTCATGGTTACCATTTCTATTGATGAAATTAGAGATTTTACTCTTTTTTTCCTGGTTAGGTTGGCCAAAGGTTTATCTATTTTATTGATCTTTTCAAAAAACCAGCTTTTGGATTTATTGATCTGTTGTATAATTCTTTTGTTTTCAATTTCATTTAATTCTGCTCTGATTTTGGTTATTTCTTTTCTTCTGCTGCGTTTGGGGTTGAAGTGTTCTTCTTTCTCCAGTTGCTTGACACATTCCATTAAGTTATTGACTTCCTCTCTTTCTGTTTTCTTGAGGAAGGCTTGCAGTGCTATAAATTTCCCTCTTAGGACTGCCTTTGCAGTATCCCAGAGGTTCTGGTAATTCATGTCTTGATTGTTATTTTGTTCCAAAAATATGGTTATTTCCTTCTTAATCTCGTATATAACCCATGTATCCTTCAGCATAAGGTTGTTTAGCTTCCATGTTTTTGTATGGGTATGCAGGTTCCTGTTGTTATTTAGTTCAACTTTTATTCCATGATGGTCTGAGAAGATGCAAGGAATAATTTATATTTTTTTTTGATTTGCTGAGGTTAGATTTGTGGCCTAGGAAGTGGTCAATTTTGGAGTATGCTCCGTGGGCTAATGAGAAGAATGTGTATTCAGCTTTTTTGGGATGAAATGTTCTGTAGATGTCTGTTAAGTCCAGATATTGAATGGTTGAGTTTAAGTCTAAAATTTCTTTGCTTAACTTCTTTTTGGAGAATCTATCCAGGACTGCTAAAGGGGTGTTAAAATCTCCAACTACTATGGAAGTGGAGGAAATTAAGTTGCTCATGTCTGTTAGAGTTTCTCTTATAAATTGAGGTGTGTTGTGGTTGGGTGCATAAATATTAATAACTAAGATCTCATCATATTGAGTATTACCTTTGACAAATATGAAGTGTCCATCCTTATCCTTAATTATTTTGGTTGATTTAAAGCCTATTGCGTCTGCGAACAGGATTGCAATGCCTGCTTTTTTCTGCTTTCCATTTGCCTGGAATATAGATGACCATCCCTTCACCTTGAGTCTATATCTGTCTTTTAATGTAAGATGCGATTCTTGGATGCAGCAGATATCTGGCTTGAGTTTTTGTATCCAGTCCGCCAACCTATGCCTCTTTAGAGGACAATTTAAACCATTCACATTAATTGAGAGTATTGATAAGCCTTTTGAGAGACCGGTGGACATTTTTAATCCTTTTGTGACTGTGGAAGTTGGAATTTGATCAAAAATTTTTTGGGTCGGTTTACTTTTGTGGTGGAGAGTTACTCTGGTCTTTATGGAGGATAGGTCTAAGAATGTCCTGGAGAGCTGGTTTAGTTGTGGCAAATTTCTCCAACATGTGAATGTCGTTGAAGTATTTAATTTCTCTGTCATAAACAAAGCTCAGTTTAGCTGGGTACAGGATCCTGGGTTGAATGTTATTTTGTTTTAGGAGATTAAAAGTCGATGACCATCCTCTTCTAGCTTGAAAGGTTTCAGCAGAGAGATCTGCAGTTATTCTGATATTCTTCCCCTTGTAGGTAATGGTTTTCTTTCATCTGGCAGCTTTCAGAATTTTCTCCTTCATATTAACTTTAGTGAAAATGATTATGATGTGTCTGGGGGATGTCTTATTTGGGTTGAGTAGTCCTGGAGTTCTGATACTGTCTGCTATCTGAATTTCGCAATCTCTTGGCATGTCTGGAAAGTTCTTCTTCATAATCTCATGGAGAAGAGACTCTGTGCCTTGTGAAGCCACTTCATCACTTTCAGGGATCCCTATAAGACGAATATTGGTTTTCTTCAAATTATCTGAGAGCTCTCTGAGAGTGTGGTCTGTTTTTGCTCTCCATTTCTCTTCTTCTTTGAGGGTTTGGGAGTGTTCAGGAGCTTTGTCTTCAATGTCAGAAATCCTTTCTTCTGCTTGCTCCATTCTGTTACTGAGGGATTCTACTGTGTTTCTCAGATTTTTAAGAGATGCAACTTCCTGTCTCAATGTGTCGAAATCTTTGGTCATTTGGTGTTTTAATCCGTTGAATTCTTGAGACAACTTTTGGAATTCTAATTCGATCTTATTTGCTATCCAGATCCTGAATTCAATTTCTGACATCTCAGCTATTTATTTGTGCATGGGGTCTTGTGTTGTTTCTGCCTCATTGATCCTTGGGGGAGTTGATCTACTCTGATTATTCATATTGCCAGAGTTTTTCTGTTGATTTCGCCTCATGATTGTTTTTCACCATTGCCTCTGCCTGTCTTCAGAGTTGGGGAGGTGTCTCTCCAAGATTAGACCCCAGCGGGATCACTCTATTATTGCTGGATCCTTGTAGGGAGTGACCCTGTGTAGTTCCTCTGGGGTTGCTCTAGCTAGGGAGTTCTGGTTGTGGAACAGCTCCGGTTTGTGACACACCCAGATCCAGCAACAGGGCTGGGGCTGGTGCACATGGTTCTGGGAGTTCCAGGCACCCAGTGACTTTGGCACAGAGAGCCCAAGGCTCCAGCAGTCTCTGGCCAGGAGAAGAGCTCTGCGCAGAGGCAGGGAGGGCTCCAAAGTGCATGCAGCTACCAGAGTCCCTGTCCAGATGAACGGGCTAGTGTGGAAGCCTGGGAGGATACAGGAGGGAAGACGCAGGGTTGCGTGGCTCCCACAGTTCCTGGTCAGGGAATGTGGAGGCTCGGTGGGTGCGGGTCACCGGTCAGGGGTCACTGCACAGCTCTTATGGAGGTCTGGGCGGCGCCAAAGCCCAGGAGTTTGAGGTTGCTATGAGCTGTGATGTCACGGCACTCTACCCAGGGTAACAGCCCAAGGCTCCAGTGTGCCCAAACCATCTCACTCTGCCCCTAAGGATTAAGGCTGTAAGGCAGCTCAGTCCCCACCTTTAGGCTGCTCAGTCAGTAGGTTACTTTGACCCACCCAATCCTTGCTCTGAGACCCTGAGGGCGGAGCTTGACGGGGCAGTTCTTTTACAATGGCTTCCTGCGCCCAGCTCAGTGGCTCAGTCTGGGGCCCCAGACAATGCCCAAAGTTCTCCACACTCCTGCTCAAGCTCTCCCCAAGGCAGTTCAACTGAGTGCCAAGTCCAAGAACACTGAAACAGTTCACAGGTAAGACCTTTCCAGTTTGCAGTCTCACTGCTGCTTGTACTTATGGTTGCCGGCATGATTAGGTTGATCGAATACACGCAACCACTTGCCAGTTTTCCACTGTTTTTGTCCTCCTCTTGGGGTCCATAAGTCCCTTGCTGACTTCCTGTATCCTCAAAGGAATGATTATAGGCAGATCCCACCGGCCAGAGATGCCTGGAGTCTTGTCTCCCCAGACTCGCTGTTCCCAGTTGCAGGGAAGCTGTTACTCAGCCGCCATCTTTAATCTCTCTCCCCCAATAAAGTGTTTTGTAAAAAAGAAATTAATAAAACAGGACACACTAAAGAGTGTTTGTCACACCCAGATCTCCATTTATCTTACTTTCTGTCCCACCATTAACACCTGTCCCACCAATAACACCATCTTAACTACCCCCACGGACAATCTGATGACAGATTACTTTAAAGGATAGATCCTTCCATTTTTATTTATTGAGCTATAATTTAAACAGTGAAATATTTGGCTTTTCAGTGTGTTGTTCAATCAGTTTGATGAACGTGGAGACAACCCCACATCAAGGCAGAGAACATTTCTGTCAGCCCAGAAAGGTCCTTGTCTCTTCCCCAGGTGATTCCTCTCCAAGAAACAACTACTAGTCCTATTTTTACCACTACATGATAATTTTTCATTCTAAAGTTTCATATAAATGAAATGATGTACTATGTCATCCTTTGAATCTTTTTTCTTTCATTTCTTTTTTTCAGCATAACCATTTTGTGAGAATGATTTATGTAGTTTAAGGTATCAGTGGTTCACTTGTTTTTATAGCCGAGTGGTATCCCACTGTAGAAATATACATAGTTGGATTATTCCTTCTCTTTTTGATGGACATCTGAGTTTTTTTCTTTTTTCCAGTTTGGAGCTATTATGAAAAAAGTTGCTATGAACATTTTTATATTGCTTTTGGTACATAGATATCATCATTTCTCTTGGATAAATTCTAGGAGTAGAATTGCTAGGTCATAAAGTAAATGGATCTTCAACTTTTAAGAAATTGCCAGCTTTCTGAAATGGTTGTTCATTTTCCACTCCCACCAGCAATGTATGAGAGTTACAGCTCATCCAATATTTAATGATGTCAATATTTTACATTTTACTCTTGCTAGTAGGTGTGTAGAGGTAGTCACTGTAGTTTGCATTTGCTTTTCCCAGGTGATTAATGATCTGAACACTCTTTTACAAGTCTAATGGCCACTTACGTGTGTTCTTTTGTGAATCATCTGTTTAAACCTTCATCCATTTTCTATTGTATTTTTTGTCATATAGTTGACTTGTAGAAATTCTTCATATATTGTAGCTGTAAATCCTTTGTCAAATGTATTTATTATAATATCATCTTCTAGTGTGCAACTTATTTACTTTTTTTTTCAATAGCAGTTTTGGAGCAACTCCCCCTTTATTTTAATCAACCAAAGTCCCTAATTTACATTAGAGTTCACTCCTTGTGTTGTACATTCTGTGAGTTTTAACAAATGTTTAACTACATGTATCTGCCATTATAGTATCACAGAGAATCATCTTACTGCCCTAAAATTCTGCCAATTCATCCCTCTCTCTTCCCAAACCCCTGGCAACCACCGGTCTTTTTATTGTCTTCATAATTTTGTCATATAGTTGGAATCTGTATACCCTTTTCAGATTCACAATTTCCTTTTGAAATTGAAAACCACATAAGTCTTCTCACTCTAAGTAAAAATAGGTTTTTAATGGAGTTTTAATTGTCCTATTTTATGGCAAGTCTGTTGATAACAACATCAAATTATCTGTAAACTTTTTGGACTGGCACTTTGAAAGTAGAAAGAATCCAGAAAAAAGAAAAGTAGCTTTTCTGGGCTTAAACTGATATTATTGTCTCTAAGAACAAATCTCAATGACCCCTATATGTTTTTTTATTATCTTCTACCTTTCATATTATAGATTCTCAGGCCAGTAGCATTTGATGACTATGTAACTTTTAACTAACTTCTCAGTTGAGATGTCTCCCAGAAGTGGCAGAATGTCTCAAGACAAATGAGTTGAGATTCCCAAGGCTCCCACACAGATTTCCGGATGCCAGAACTCACTATTCCTCACTAACCTGCTTCAGTGCACGCAGCAGCTCCCTGTTAATTTCAACACCGCTGGCCCCAGTGCACGCGGCCCTGTCATTGAAAAGCTGATACATGCAGCTGGTCAGGAAGACAGATTTGAGGCTGATTCCCCCATTCTCCTGACTCATGTCTTTTATATTAAAAATTCCTTTTTCCTTGGCAATGCTCCTTGTCCTTTTGTCTGTCCTGTGCCATGAGCAACCACATTTAGGCTGGACTTCTTTTGAGTCCTATAACACTGACATTCATCATGTAAATCATGAGTCAGACAGGAAAGGAAAGCATGGAAAAGACAGAAGAGCATTGTTACTGACATCCCAGCCCTCAGGTCCAACTGGATTTGAATCTGGATCTTCTACTTACCAAATGTGTGACTCATCCGATTTCTTAGCATTCCTAAGCCTCAGCCTCCTTATTTTTAAGTGAGGATAATCATAGTATGATAATAAAATTAGGTGAGAAGACACATGAAGAGTGCTTAGTAGCTCTAGAGGGAATGCTCAGGACCTGCCTAACATAGTTAGTGTTATAATTACAAACCATTGACTTATCAGAAATGGCTCTTGGGTTAAACACCCAGAACGGTATGAGAGACTCTGCTCTCTGGAGCTTTGGGCAACATCTGACCTCAGGGTGAGATAGATCAGTTTATCAGTTCTTGAGCTAGGTTTTCCTCAACTAGAGAATTACCTATGGTCTCAAAAAAAAAAAATAAATAAAGTGTAGGGGAACAAAATGACAACAATGGGAAGATGGTGGCATTCAGAGTGGAACAGGAGGATCGCAAGGTAGCTTTTAGGGATGAACCTCTGCCCACATGGACATGCTGGTGCTGCTGCGCTCAGCTGCCTATGCTGAATGTCAGAGCTGGTTCAAATAAACCATTGGGGAGAGGAAGAGGAAGAGGCACTGCTGAAGGCTACAAACAAAAGGGATCTTCACTGTTGGCAGTTAGTTTATCTCAGAATCTACCTTTTTTGTAGATACTCTTTTTAGCATTTCATCTGGGATTTGAATTTGTTCAGCACTGCCTACAACTGCTCAAACTTAACATATGAGTAAAAAGAATTTTGGAAATTTGTTATGAGTACCTCTAAGGAATCATCTTTATTAACAGTTTTTGTCTGGACTTCTATGAATAACTAAGGATTTACCAAAGATCACAAATACCCTGCATTTTTAGATACACATGCTCACCACAGAAGGAACCATTGCAATAATTTTAGGAATTGGCCTGTAATATAAAATAAAATAAAGCAATTTTCAGCTTAGAAGGATAGTAAAGAAGCTGAAGGTGTGCACCTCACTCTTGTCACCAAAACTGCAATCTCTAAATTCTTTGGATAACACACTTCTATCAATTAAAAAAAAAAGGGCCACAATCATTATAAATATTTTTACTGATAAACTATAGATTGTTTAATGTGCTACTCTATAGTAGTAGAGTTTATACTTCTAATATATTATGTGTTAGGAAATCAAACATAAAGTATATATTTAAAAGAATGAGATAAAAATGAAATAAATAGGCTGGATGCAGTGGCTCATGCCTGTAATCCCAGCACTCTGGGAGGCAGAGGCAAGTGGACTACTTGAGCTCATGAGTTAGAGACCAGCCAGAGCAAAAGTGAGACCCTGTCTGTCTCTATTCAAATAGAAAAACTAGCCAGGTGTCATGGTGGGTGCCTATAGTCCCAACTACTCGGAGGCTGAGGCAAGAGGCTCACTTGAGCCCAAGAGTTTTATTTTATTTTTATTTATTTATTTTTTTTTTTTTTTTGAGACAGAGTCTCACTTTTTTGCCCTTAGTAGAGTGGTGTGGGTCATAGCTCACAGCAACCTCCAACTCTTGGACTCAGCCATTCTCCTGCCCCAACCTTCTAAGTAGCTGAGACTACAGGCACCCGCCACAGTGCCCAGCTATTTTTAGAGAGGAGGTCTGGCTCTGGCTTAGGCTGGTCTCGAACCCATGAGCACAGGCAATCCACCTGCCTCAGCCTCCCAGATTGCTAGGATTACAGGTATAAGCCACTATGCCCAGCGGAGCCCAAGAGTTTTAGATTTCTGTGAGATATGATGCCAGGGCCCTCTAGCGTGGGGCAACAGAGTGAAATTCTATGGAAAGAAAGTAAGGGAGGTGGGGAGGAAGAGAGAAAGAGAGTAAGAAAGGAGGGAGGGAGGGAAGGAAGATTAACTGATTTATTAATATAAATGCAGCTGCCCTGTTATCTCTAAACATAGTATTAATACTTTTTAAAAGACAATCTTATTGACTATGCTTTATTTTTTTAAAAATCTTGGTTTAATTCTTGGTGATGAAATAAATCAATGGAGTGGTTTCAAGTAGTCTTTTATTCTATAGCTCCTTTCATAGTTGAAAATGATAGTTTCAAAAGATTCATAGAACCAAATGAAGCAAAGATATTACTGACTCACATTAATGAATCATTAATACATATTTTTCAAATCCTTCCACTAATGATATAAACATTTCTGTTGAAATTTGCCTGAAAAATTTTCATTACTCTTATTTCATTCATTTAGTCTATTAAATAATAAGGTTTAACTGAAATAAACTCTTCAGTGGGAAAGTTTTTACAACAGCTTAGAAAAACTTGGCAAGAATCAGACTGCTTAGATGATGAATGCAAAATGTGGGAAAATGTCGAATGGATTTAAATATGGCAGACAAATTCTGTGTCGAGAATAGGGCAGAAGCAGCCATAATTTTACTGGCCAGATGTTAAAAGTCAACAGTTTTTAAACATACAGATATGAGACTTTTTAAAGAAAATAGGCTCACCTATAATTTCAGAAAAAATTCACAACTAAAATATTCCAAACATTCATTTTTAAAACGTTCCTTCCATAGCATGAGTTTCTTCTGAGAAGCAGTTATTTTCTCGATTACTAAAATATCAAATTGTACATTGAAGGGACATATTAAATATGTGGCTAAGAACCCAGGCTAAAAGTAGGAGAAATGTTAGTTCTGCCATTTATTATACTTGAATTATTGATGTGATCTGTCTCTTCACAAAATGGCCGTTTGTCCATTTTGGGGGGTTAGTTTTGTTCAAATACTTAATGTGGTTCAGAAGTCCACTAAGCAGAGCAATGTAAACATTATGTGTGAGACGCTGGCCTGGCCAAATGAAGGTCTTGATATCAATCCATATGATAAATATTACAAATAAAGAATTCTTTTTTCTTTTTACATCAAAGTGAACATAAATGGAATTTTTTAATGTTTCCTGGAATTTTCTTCGACACTTCTTGGATCATACTGCCTACTGCATGGAGCTGCTCACTCCCTGTTTGGAAACCACTAGCATATATTCTACCAACACGTTTCATACACAGCTCTACCTCTTCCACCTGGACCACACCTCACTACATCGCCCCTTCCATTAAGAATATCACTATTCATTCTTTATAAACTTTTGGTTCTGTAACGAAACTTTTGCTTTCATTATATCATACTTTTAATGTTAATCTAATTTCCTTGTCCACGTCATATGAAAATTTCAAATAAAGAGAGAGTTGGTTCCAGTGTTTGCTGGTTAGGATCAGAAGAGTGAATGAGATTGATGGAGTTCACAGGGATGAATGGGGGAAAGTGTTCTTGACCACTAGCTCTAATATTTTTCCCAGTGAGATTGTCTTCTTGCATTCTGAGTTTAAACATTAAATGCTTAGGAACAAAGACAAGAAAACACTCTGACTGAAGTGTTTAAAACAGACAATTTCTTCATGACTTAATTGTGCAGCTCTTCTTCTTCCATATATTAAAGAAATTATCTGAGGCAGTGTAATATAATATTGAGATATTATAAAATTCCATATATTAAAGAAATTATCCATTGCAGTGTAATGATTGCAGTGTAATATAAGCCTGTGCAGGCTTATATTTTGTCTGTGGCTTATTTGGTATTTAGTGATACAGGAACTCTGGGTACTAGTTTAGTTCTTCACAAAGAAAATAATTTTTCTTTTTCTTTCTTTTTTTTTTTTTTTTTGGAGACAGAATCTCACTTTCTTGCCCCCAATAGAGTGCTATGGCATCATAGCTCACAACAACCGCAAACTCTTGGGCTCAAGTGATCCTCTTGCCCAGCCTCCCAAGTAGCTGGGACTATAGGAGCCTGCCATAACACCTGGCTATTTTTTATTAGAGCCAGAGGGTCTTGCTCTTGCTCTGGCTAGTCTTTTTTTTTTTTTTTTTTTTTTATTGTTGGGGATTCATTGAGGGTACAATAAGCCAGTTACACTGATTACAATTGTTAGGTAAAGTCCCTCTTGCAATCATGTCTTGCCCCCATAAAGTGTGACACACACTAAGGCCCCACCCCCCTCCCTCCATCCCTCTTTCTGCTTCCCCCCGTATAACCTTAATTGTCATTAATTGTCCTCATATCAAGATTGAGTACATAGGATTCATGCTTCTCCATTCTTGTGATGCTTTACTAAGAATAATGTCTTCCACTTCCATCCAGGTTAATATGAAGGATGTAAAGTCTCCATTTTTTTAATGGCTGAATAGTATTCCATGGTATACATATACCACAGCTTGTTAATCCATTCCTGGGTTGGTGGGCATTTGCTCTGGCTAGTCTTGAAGTCGTGAGCTTAAGCTATCCACCCACCTTGGCTTCCCAGAATACTGGAATTACAGGTGTGAGCCACTGCACCCAGCCAAAGATTATTCTTCATGAGTATAAAACCATACTCATGTAAAAAAAAGTAGCTAAGAACATTCCTTATTAGTATACAATTATGTGATTGATACTTTTTTTTTTTTAAACAGTCTCAAGCTGTTGCCCTGGGTAGAGTGCCATGGCGTCACAGCTCACAACAACCTTAAACTCTTGGGCTTAAGTGATTCTCTTGTCTCAGCCTCCCAAGTAGCTGGGACTACAGGCATCTGCCATAACACCCGGCTCTTTTTTGGTTGTAGTTGTCATTATTGTTTGGCAGGCCCAGGCTGGATTTGAACCCACCATCTCCGGTGTACATAGCTGGCGCGCTGTTGAGCTACAGATGCTGAGCCTGATCTATTCATTTTTATAGTTGAAAGAATCTTATTTTGTGGATGAAGAAAATGAAGCCTGTCAGTTAGGTAACTTCCTCAAGATCATAGAGTTTGTTAATTGCAGATGGGACCAGACAAGTTCTCTTGATTCCCAGGTCAGTGTGCTTTCCATAAAGATGCTCAATTAAATGATTACTTAAACAGAAAAGTACAGACATCAGTTGCATTTGCGTTAACAGGTATTTAAATAGGGAGAATTGAAGAGAAGTATCTCCAGCAGGGCCAAGCCCAGGGCACCCGTTTGTGGCCATTAGTTGTGCTGGGAAGGGTTTCAATGGCAGAAATAATGACACGAGAGAGCCTAGTTCATGTACATGGTGCAAGATAACATTCCAGAAATATGGACAAGAGACTGTAGCAGTTTATTTCCCTGCAATGTCTGGGGTCTGAGATGTTTTGGATTAACAGTATTATTGGAATTAACTCCAAAGGCACAAGGTGATGGAAAACAGATGGTTTAACCCCCACTTTGTACCACACATATTCCCTTAGGATATCTTTCTATTATAAAGATTAAAAAGCAGAATGTAGGATGTCTATATACATAATTGTGAATCAGTGCCTTCAACTCTTTTTACCTATTGACATATAAAATAACCAGAAATTATGGGAGTTATGTGTACCGTATTACCAGCCACCTTCCTTTACTATCCACCTACACTATTCCCCCTACTTCCTTCCCTCTACTATGCCCACCACACTCTATATTCCCCACTCCGTTTATTTCTTTCTTTATTTTTCACTTTGTTGTCCTGGGTAGAGTGCCGTGGCGTCACAGCTTATAGCAACCTCCAACTCCTGGGCTTAGGCGATTCTCCTGCCTCAGCTTCCCAAGTAGCTGGGACCACAGACACCCGCCACACCACCTGGCTATTTACCCCACTCTGTCTTCCCTACTCCACCCACCCTTTCTGGGTAACAACACTCACTGCTCATTTGCAGCTCAGCACACCCCACTTCCATTGTGTCCTACCAAAAGGGATTGTTTTTCAATCTTTATGGGGATAATGACTTTTTGAAATGGAAATCCATTCAAAAGCCTTTTTAAGAATAATCCCACCATTTATTTTCTGTATTTGGACACTCAAGTAAATAATCTTCCCCTATGGTTTCAGATAGTCTGAAAGTAGGCCCAGGATGCACAGTGTACTTTTAGAACGTATAGGGCATGGTCATGTCACAGAATGACTTCTGTTCATTTAAGAAATACTGAGCCGGCCGTGGCAGCTCACCCCTGTAATCCTCACACTCTGGCAGGCCAAGGCAAATGGATTATCTGAGCTCACAGGTTCAAGACCAGACTGAGCAAGAGTGAGACCCCGTCTCTAAAAATAGCCGGTGGTGCATCTTACAAGGGTACATGTGAAACTTAGTAAATGCAGAATATAACTGTCTTAACACAATAACTAAGAAAATGCCAGGAAGGCCATATTAACCAGTGTGATGAAAATGTGTCAGACTGTTTATAAAACCAATGTATGGTGCCCCGCGATCGCATTAATGTGCACAGCTATGATTTAAAATTAATAAAAAATAAAAATAGCTGGCATTGCGTTAGGTTCCTGTAGTCCCAGCTACTCGGGAGGCTGAGGTAAGAGAATTGTTTGAACCCAGGAGTAGTTTGAGATTTCTGTGAGCTGTGATGTCACAGCACTTTACTGAGGGCAACATAGGGAGATTCTATCTCGAAAAAAAAAAAAAAGAAATACTAAGCATGTCCAGGCAATTCATTCAAGTAGAGGGTATTAATTAGAGTAAGGCATGATTTGTTCCTGCTTTCTTTGCTTACCGTCTAACAGAGTAGCTAAATAAGGCCTGGAAAGTGCTACTCTGAGAGTCAGTGGGGGCAGATTCTCTATAAAAGAAGAGAAGCAAAGTCATCAGGACTCTCGGGAGAAGCCCTAAACCAAGTGCTTAAGGAGGAATTTGTGACTCTCTGAAAATCAGCTGTGTGTGGAAAGCCCTGTGGAGTGTGGAGACCTGTGGCTGTGTGGTGCTCAGGATGGAGAGCCCTGGTCGGGAGCAAAGACAAGCCACAGACATGGGGACACTACAAGTGACCGGGTAAAGAGGCAGGAAAAACTCAGTTCTGGTCACATCTGTGCAGATAGTTCCCAATTGGTTTCCTGAAAGTCCTACCTAGTCTAAGGATGGATGTATTTCCTTTTAAAATGAATTGTGAGTTTCTTTGACTTGAGTGATTTCACATAAAAGTATAGATTTCTGGGCTTTGACAAATGCAAGACCTGCCAGTGCTCCCTTTACTTTCCCACGTGGTAGCAATTTGAGTGAGCTACGTAGCAGCAGCCGGTAGGGAGCTGGTTTCTCTGTCCCCACTCACCCCCTGGTCACACCCCGCGTGTGGTCTCACCTGCACCTATGTCACCCCTACTACTTAAAATTCCTCTACCTGGCTATGTTTAAACTGTAAAGGGATTTGGCAGATGCAGTTAGAATTCTATGTCAATTGATGTTAAGATACAGAGGTCACTGCCTGGGCATGGTGGCTCATGGCAGTTGGATTGCTTGGCCCAGGAGTTCAGAACCAGCCTGAGCAAGAGCGAGATCCTGTCTCTGCTAAAAATAGAAAAGCTCACTGGGCGCCTACGGCATCCTGGTGGGCTCCTATAGTCCCAGCTATGGGGGAGGCTGAGGCAAGAGAATCACTTGAGCCCAGGAGTAGTTTGAGATTGTTGTGAGCTGTGATGCCACGCACGGCACTCTACGGAGGGCAACACAGTGAGACTCTGTATTAAAAAAAAAAAAAAATGCAGAAGTCACCCAAGTGAGCCTGATCTAATTGCATGAGCATGAGAGGGTCCTGATGTACCTTTGCTGCTTTCTGGATGGAGGGGCCACTAGGGGCAGGACTCAGACTTGGTTCACTCTGCTTGACCTGCCCTCCCCTATCTGCTCTATATTCCCTTCACGCAGTCCCACAACTGAAGGGACTGGTTTCTGCCAACAACCTGAATGGTCTTGGAAGTGAATGCTTCTCAGAGCCTTCAGATTAGCGCCCTGCCAGCTGTAAGCAGAGCTCAGTCAACTCCAGGCCTATGGATAATAAATGAGTGTTACTTTAAGCTACTAAATTTGTGATAATTTGTTATTTGGCAATACAAAAGGAATACATACATGTGTTGGAATCAGATAAATATTGGTTTGCAACCAGGACCTGCCCCTTGTTATCTGTATGATCCAAGGAAAGTTCCTTACCCTTCTTTCCTCATCAGTAAAATAGATACATAAATATAACCCACCCATAAAGTTATTATGACTGTTAACTGGGAGAACAGATTGTAGAACACTTAGCTTAGCACATAGTTAAGTGCTCAGTAAATAAATTAGCTCCTAACAAACATTTCAACTTTCTGAATATCTTCAGTAAAAGCAGATTTTTTTTTTTGCAGTTTTTTTTTTTTTTGCCTAGGCTGGGTTTGAACCCACCACCTCTGGTATATGGGGCCAGCCCCCTACTCCTTTGAGCCACAGGTGCTGCCCAAAAGCAGATTTTTTTCTTTTTTTTTGGAAAAATACTTGAATAGGAAATCAAGTGGGGCAAGTATCAAACCTCTTTTGTGTTGTCATAGAGACCAAACCTGTTGATGGAAATACCTTGACCATATTCACCTGTCGGCACGTTTTTACCTGCTGCAGAGACCCTAAGTGTAGGAGGCGCCTGTGAGAAATACCTTGGCAACAGGGGATTGGGGAAGGGACTGAACATAGTTGGCTCTCCTTAGCGAGGTGCACGAGAGCGCAAAGGTGTGTACGTCTTGGTCAGCAGTCTCCACACCTGCGGAGCAGCAGTCCTGGGATCGGGAGACGTAGCCGGAGCTGCTCCTTTGGCTCCCCTTCTTGCTCAGAGGACCCCTGATTGATGCTCCCCACTAAGACTGCTGCTGAGAAATTCCTGCTGGGATGCTCGCTCCTACTAATAATGACCGTGACTTCTAAGGAGCTTCAGTACCTGAGACCTGACCGAGACCTACCCCGAGTAAGTTGGCTTAGCGGGCCTCATCCAGACAGTTTCGTGGGCCAGGCCGGAGACCTAGGGTCCCAGCTTGGAAGAGGCCCTGGGTCGGGCGGAGACACGGCGTTCAGGGCTCCGACACCTAGGGTCATGCACTACTTACAGAAGGAAAGGTCCATACCTCAAGAAGGGCAGCAAGCCTGGGTTCCCGTCGCCGGTTCTGTAAAGAGCCACGGCATCCTGAGAATATCCTTCCATTGTTCTGGGTGTCCAATGAATGCAAGCTCTCCAAGGTTCTCAGGATCCGCCTTACTCTCTCTCGGGAAGTTCTAAGTGAAAGATAGGGAAAGGAACTGCAGGCGTTAGTGAAGCAGCTCTCTCTTTGCATTCTTACAGGTTATGGGAGCTGAAAAGCAGTAGAGTGAATGGCATAGAAATCTATGTATCAAAAAGACCCCTCTCCCAGCATCTGCCAAGCATTCGTTAAGTTCGCTTCTCATTAATCTGTACATGGTAATAATTACTTCCAGAATTAGAAGAGAATGAAAGCAAGATTATTATTAATACCCGCATCTCATTACTGGGTATATTCCGCCAAACATTATGAAATCCATCTTTGCAATAATCAGTCCTCAGCAGCCCCCACCAGGTGTTATTTCAGTTAAAGCAGTGATGAAAAATGCCAACTCTAGCACTGGGGAAAAGCTTTGTGGATGAGAACACTGGCATGTGGGAACATTTATGCTGCTTGCCAAATCTGAATGATTGCTGGTGTTCATGTTTATTCAGCAAAGTTCCTTGGAGACCTGTTTGAAAGGGTACATACTCCCTGGATAGAGAAGACAAGTTGCTCTGCTCCCTGGAACAAAAAGAGGGGTAAAGACAGAGTTATCACTCAACTTTCTGCTGCCCGAAACCTGCCTGCTGGGAGCTTATTAAAGGAGAACTCATGGAGAAGACAGGAAATAGGTTTGTCTTCAAAATAACTATTGGCTGTGTGCCCTTGGGCAAGTTGCCTGACCTCTCTGAACCACCTGTGTGAAGTGGACATGAATTAAAAGAAAAAAGAGGCTCGGCGCCTGTGGCTCAAGCAGCTAAGGCACCAGCCACATACACCTAAGCTGGCAGGTTCGAATCCAGCCTGGGCCTGCCAAACAACAATGATGGCTGCAACCAAAAAATAGCCGGACGTTTTGGTGGGCGACTGTAGTCTCAGCTACTTGGGAGGCAGAGGCAGGAGAATCTCTTGAGCCCAGGAGTTGGAGGTTGCTGTGAGCTGTGACGCCACAGCACTCTACCCAGGGAGACAGCTTAAGGCTCTGTCTCAAAAAAGAAAAAAAAAAAAAAGAAAGAAAAGAAAAAAGAAGCATTTCTTTTTAAAATTTCTCTGTATGATTAGAGTGTAAAGAAATTTATCTATATCATTTTCTAAATCTAAATGAATCCCATTGTCAGAGTTCATGAGAAATCCATTATCAGTTGTTACTGAATGGGAGAGAGGCAAGGGCATCAGGCAGAAATCTTGTGGGGCTAATGTAGTCTGGAAAATATGGGGAAGGACCACTGTTCTTCAATCTATTACGGTGGCCACTGAGGTGTTCATTGTCCACATCTTCTCTGCTCATGGAAGCTTCCACACGTCTAGGCCCAGCCTGGCTCCTGGTACCTTCGGCACAGCTTTCAATACCATAGAACATGGGCGCAGGACCCTGGCAGCTGTGCTCTCTAACTCCACTTCCCACTGCTTCCAGGGTTTTAATTTCAGACTCCTTATACTCATAAAACCTGTCATTGTGCCATCCTCCCATCACATCTATCTATCTATCATCTATCCCAGGCTGAAGTGTAGTGGTGTGATCATAGCTTAGTGTAGCCTCAAACTCCTAGTATCAAGTGATCCTCCCACCTCAGACTCCTGTGTAGCTAAGACTATAGGTATAGTCTATATTTGCCTCCACACTTGGCAAATTTTTAAATTTTTTGTAAAGATGGGGTCTCACTATGTTGCCTAAGCTGGTCTCAGACTCCTAACATTAAGTGATCCTCCTGCCTCAGCTTCCCCAAATGCTGGGATTACAGATATGAGCCATGCCCCTGCCCCCCGTCCCAATTCCCTTTAGATCTTAGGGAACCCCAACTCTTTTCTCTGGTCATACTACTTCTTACTCCTCCAAACCTTGGAGATGTCTGACACTCATGTTTCTATGAACATGGGCCAGGGACCAGAATGGACTTGAGCATGATGACAAATGTCAATAACCACCTAGTTTTCTAGAATGCACGAGGAATGGTAAGACTCTGATGAGCTGGTGAACATATGTCTATCTAAAGGAGGAAGTAGCTGCTCACCTCCAAGAGACTGGCGTCAGGTCACATGGAAATTGTCTTCCAGTGTTTCAGAAAAAGAAGAAATCCATATTTTTTAGGACAAATCTGCTAACTTTAAAAAGTTAGTATATTTAAACAATAAAAACATCAGGCAGGCCAAACAGACCACATCCAAAGATAGCCAGTTTGTGGTTATATTAATTTGCTAGGGCTGTAACAAGTAACAGAGATGAGGTGGCGTAAGCAAAAGAAAATTGCTATCTCACAATTCCAGAGGCTACAAGTATAGGTAAGTTTGCCTCCTTCTAAGAACTGTGAAGGAAGGATTTGTTCCAGGCTTTTCTCCTTGGCGTACTGTTGACCATCTTTAGGTTTACGTGGCATCCTCCCTGAATGTTCTCATCATCTACCCCCCGTGCATGTCCATGTACAAATTTCCCCTTTTTATAAGGACACCAGTCATCAGTCATATTGGATTAGAATCCACACTCAAGGACCCCGTCTTAATTTTACTAATTTATCTGCAATGAATCTATTTCCAAATATGATTACATTCTTAAGTATTGGGGATTAGGACATCATGAATTTTAGGGAACAGAATTCAACCCATTATGGTGGTCTCAACTCAGACTTCTTTTTTTTTTTTCATGTTCAACTCAGACTTTTAAAACAACTTATTTGTCCTCTTTCTCAACAGAAGAACCAATCTCCAACACACAAATAATTGGCTGTTGGGGTGGGAGAGTGGAGAGTGGATCAAAAAGAAGGTGAAATCATTCATTCTTTTGAGATGGGGAGCCACAGTCCTTTCCTCAACCAGGTCGTCAGCTCAGTGTCTTTTCTAGTACATAATAGAGTCTCCATAGATACTTGTTGAATTGGGATGACTTTGAGCAGATCAGAATAGGACAGGCAAAAAGGACAAGAGGTGAACAGAGGCATTTAAAGATGCCCCTCAGAAGAGCTGCAGGAAGCCTGTCCTTTATAGTAAGAGAAGCACTCAGCCAGTTTGCAGTCAGGCATTTCTCTGGCTTAAAGGTAAAAATATATCAGGTTCTAACTCAGATAGAATTAGAGGCTAGGAATGTTGAGATACTCAATTTATGAACATTGACTAAAAACATTTACCATATGATTCATGATGAATAATAAGCCTGCATACTCCTTTTATTCTCCTTCCAGTGTTGCCAGAGTAGGTTATATTTTCTTATCTGATAAAGAACATGTAGACCTTGGAGAAAAACCTAGACTCACATCTACCATTTCCCTTTATTTGCTGTGTGTCCTCAGCCAAGGTAACAAGCGTCTCTGAGCCTCAGATTTCTCATTTGTAAAGAATTAAGTGATGTAAATACTGTGTACCTGTTGACTAGGTTCTGATACACATCACAGGACAGAACGATAATACTTCCTACTTGCTTAGAGTTAAGTCTTCCTATACTACTTTTGAATCAATTTATTAATTTTGAGTTTTTTTTTTTTTTTTTACCCCGAGCTTATTTTTTATTATGAAGTTTGGTAGTCAGGTATCCTCCTGAACTGGTTTAAACACAAAAGAAGAAGAAAGCAATGAATTTGCTTGTGCAACTGGGAAAGCAAGCATGGTTGCTCCCAGGAGCGCCAATGATACAATCAATTCTGTCTCTCTCTTTGCACCTTTCAGGTCAGCCTTCACATGACTTTATTCTCAGAAGCCTCTCCCTTTGTGGTGGCAAAAGGGATATCATTATCTCTATGCTTACAACAGTCTTATAGCTTTGACTTCAGAATGAGAGATAGTCTTTTGTTATGACTCTAAGTCCAGAATCACTTGCCCTTTCCTGAACCGTGGCCAGGAGGCGGTAGTGCCCTGATTGGCGAAGCCTGAGATACCCTCAGGATCAAAAGGCACTGGGTTACCTCTGACTCCTAAATCCATGCCATAGGTAAGAGTTGATGCCCACCCAGAAAGGAACATGGGACAGCTGAGACTATAGCCAAGTAGTGGAACAGCACGCAGAGGGCTCTGGCTGTCTTCAAATTTATTAAATAATTGAAAAATTTTTCTGCCTTTGGTTATTTCAGCCATGAACAGTGACATATTGACTGGACACACAAAATAGATTGAAAAAACACAAGCTCCCTAAAAGTGAGTGATGATGTTTTGCTCTCACACACGCACCTAGGCCTTTTACTGTCTATGTAATTCTGTCCAAACACGGCACTATGGCATTCCTGCCTTTTCCTAAGATGTTATAAACTATGACCCAGTAGTTTGAGTTCAGAGACTGAAGCCTGTTTTGAATTTTATGTAATACTGGAAGTCAAGATTTTTCTGAGCCTTGGTCAGAAATTAACAAATCAATGAATAAGACTGAGAGATTTTGACATGTCTAGGTATTTGGGGCACCATGTTGTGGGTGTGGAGGGACTATGAGAACTTGCATGAGTGCTAAGATTTCCTACTAGAGTGAAGACAATAGCCCCCAAAATGAAAATATAATCTTCCATTAGGCAAATCTTTATCTAGGCATGCGTAGTATTGGGGAGAAGTTTTGTTTTGTTTTGTTTTGTTTTTTTGTAGAGACAGAGTCTCACTGTACCACCCTCGGGTAGAGTGCCGTGGCATCACACGGCTCACAGCAACCTCTAACTCTTGGGCTTACGCGATTCTCTTGCCTCAGCCTCCCAAGCAGCTGGGACTACAGGCACCCGCCACAACGCCCGGCTATTTTTTGTTGTAGTTTGACCGTGGCTGGGTTTGAACCCACCACCCTCGGCATATGGGGCCAGCGCCCTACTCACTGAGCCACAGGTGCCGCCCTGGGGAGAAGTTTTGAACAGGGCTGAAGGATCTCAAGAAAGAGCTCCTACTAGTAAGGAAAGAACCCAGGCACTATGAGCTGCAGCCACCAGCAAAGCCTTAGTTCTCTTTGTGCAGAGACAAGAATTTCCTCCTGTTTTGCCTCCCCGAGGTGAATATATAATACAAATCTCTCTGAGAGCAGAACAGCTGTAAGTAAAATGTATAAAACAGCAGGTGTTCCAGTGACACTGCTGGCACCTACGTGACAAAGTACATCAAAGCAGAGAGCCATTCTCTGCTGCAGGGTGTGTTCTATGGCCCTTGGTATGGGAGCCCCATGAAGCACAGGTGGTCCCCGAGAGGCCCCATTGTACCTAGAGAAGCAGCAGTAGTCCCTGGCAAAGATGGGGAGTTGCCAGAGGGTTCTAGGAGGGTAACCATGTCCTCTGCAGAGCAGTGTTGGCCGCTAGAGGGGAGAAGCTCCCCAAAGCCTCATCTCCCTTGTGGAAAGCACAAGCCTGCCCTAAATCTTCCAGTCTGATGTTTGCTCCCCCAACTCTAAAGTTATCTCTAGTTATTTGACCGTTATTCTGCATATGATGAGGTTGGCAGTCAGAAAGACACCTAGAGTAGAAGGATTTTACCCTCAGTCCTGAGGGTGAATGTCAGGGGTGTTTATACAAGTGTGTATACACATAATTGATGTTTTTACACAAAAACACACACAAAAGGATGAATAAATACATAGCAAAGGTTAACAACCATTGTCTCTGGTTGGTGTGATTATGAATGATTTTTATTTTCTTTTCATTCTGTTTTATATGTTTTTCTTTTTTGTGTGGAAAGGTTTATCTGCATTTTCTAAATTTGCTGTCATTAATTTGTTTAGCCTTTATGTTTAAAAAAATGAGACTCATTTAAGAGAGAAAAAAAAGCCCTCTGTCCATTCTTAAGCTGCATCTCAGACTCTAACTCCTTGGTGGAACCTTTTCCCTCCTACACTTCACTGTCCATTCTGAGGGACTTGGAAACGCTGAGCTGTGGCAGTACCACCACCTCTGCAGGCAGCGATTCAGCCCTCCCTCGACCAATGTTGGCTGTCTGTTGAATGTACCCAGCCTGGGGTTCTAAATTAGTCACATAATGGTTCCAACTCTTTTAATTCAATTAAATTTGATAACTTCTGGTTGAATGTTTAAATGCTGTGCTGGGCTATGGACCTTTCAATACACAAAGGTACAGTTAATGGCCCCGGCAGGAGTGCCTGATATAAATTAAAGTCTGAGTCCACCTCCCTCATTTAATCCACCCTGGTGTGCGCTGTTCCTGTCCCACCCAGTCCTATCTACATTATTTCTAACCCTTCTCTACATCTGCGTCCCTAAGCTTTATTGTCTATCCTTGTAAGGAGGACAGATATGTGGCTCACTGTCTCCCCTACAATGAATGGTAGGGAATTTAGACTACGTGGAATATGTAAAATAATCTGAATGGAAGGAAATAATCAGAAATTTAATTTACATTTACTTTCACCTTAAAACAAAAAGAAAATGAAGTTTGACAAGCATCTTATCTTTGCTGACACATCACTTTAACCAGCTATGTATCAGAGGGTAACATGCCTAGTTTGCGACTGGTGGTGTGCAAGGGTCCTAAGGAAAGAGGGTGATTGTAAATGAGAAGTTAACTGAGGCCCTCAATGCTCTGGCCTTCAGTTTTCACACTTAACGTCAGTGGATGTGAGATTGTGTTATCTGGCTTTAACTAAACTGGTCTCTCACAAAATGGAATACTGGTTTGAAAGATTCTTGCTATATACAAAATTATTAGATTAAAGATATTATGAAAAATTTAAGCATAAACAAGAAATCTAGATCTCTGAATTTCTATTCTTAATCTGAGCTACATCCAGGAGTGACTGAATCCTATTGATAAAGGCATTGTATGTACATACATATTTATTTCACTGATATTAACAGTGAATTTCTTCCTTAAGCATACAGCCACCCAGGTTTTCTGGTGTTCTGATATTCTAGGATACAGTGTTTTCCTTAAGTACCAAAGCAGCAGTATTTGGGGGTGGGGGTGTTGAAATAATGTTCTTATATTAAAAACTCAAATTTAATATCAGAATTATTTCTGTTTGGAGATATTCCTGATAGTTATAAAATGCATTAAAATGTCAAAGCAAAAAAAGATACAACAGTTTTTTGTTTTTTTTTTTGTAGAGACAGACTCTCACTTTATAGCCTGTAGAGTGCTGTGGCATCACACAGCTCACAGCAACCTCCAACTCCTGGGCTTAGGTGATTCCCTTTTCTCAGGCTCCCGAGTAGCTGAGACTACAGGTGCTTGCTACAACGCCCAGCTATTTTTTGTTGCAGTTTGGCTGGGGCCAGGTTTGAACCCACCACCCTCCGTATAGGAAGCCAGCACCCTACTCGCTGAGCCACAGAAGCTACCCAAGATACAGTAGTTTTAAAAGTGTTCTTCAATATCTTCAAAACCCTAAAGAGGAGGATGAAAATAGTACTTGACAAAGCAAAGTTTCTATTGAAAGAATAATTCTTTTTCCAGTTCAAAGACTTTCCGAACAAGTTAAAAATGAATTGACAGTACTGAAATTGATCCATTCATAAACAACTGGCTGAGATGTCAAAAGTCAACTTCAGAATTTGGTTTGCAGACAAGATTAATAAAATGGAATTAGGAATTCGAGGAGAAATTCAAAAATTGTCTCAAGAATTTAACGAATTTAAAGACAAAACCACCAAAGACTTAGACACACTGAAACAAGAACTTACAGCCCTCAAAGATATGAAAAATACAGTAGAATCCCTCAGTAACGGAATGGAGCAAGCAGAAGAAAGGATTTCTGACATTGAAGATAAAGTCTTCGAATGCTCCCAATCTCTCAAAGAGGAAGAGAAATGGAGAGCAAAAACGGATCACTCACTCAGAGAACTCTCAGATAATTCAAAAAAAACAACATAAGGGTTATAGGAATTTCGGAGAACGATGAAGTGGCTGCCAAGGGCACAGAGGCCCTTCTACATGAAATTATGAAAGAAAATTTTCCAGACATGCCTAGAGAATCTGAAATTCAGATAGCAGACAGCTTCAGAACCCCAGCACGATTCAACCCCAATAAGCCATCTCCCAGACATATCATAATTAGCTTCACTAAAGTTAACATGAAAGAGAAGATTCTCAAAGCAGCCCGGCGAAAGAAAACTATAACGTACAAAGGTAAGAATATTAGAATAACTGCAGATCTCTCTGCTGAAACTTTTCAAGCAAGAAGAGGCTGGTCATCAACTTTTAATCTCCTAAAGCAAAAAAACTTTCAACCCAGGATCTTGTATCCAGCTAAACTGAGTTTCATCTATGATGGAGAAATTAAATACTTCAATGACATTCATATGTTGAAAAAATTTGCCATAAGTAAACCAGCTCTTCAGGATGTTCTCAGACCTATCCTCCACAATGACCAACCCAATCCTATACCGCAAAAGTAAACTCACTCAGAAACTTCGGATCAAACTCCAACTTCCACACTGGTGAAAGGATTAAAAATGTCCACTGGACCTTTGAAAAACTCGATACCCAAAATTCCACCAGACTTATCAATACTCTCCATCAATGTGAATGGCTTAAACTGTCCTCTAAAGAGGCATAGGTTAGCTGATTGGATACAAAAACTCAAGCCAGATATTTGTTGCATACAAGAGTCACATCTCAACTTAAAAGACAAATACAGACTCAGGGTGAAAGGATGGTCATCCATATTTCAGGCAAATGGTAATCAGAAAAAAGCAGGTGTTGCAATTTTATTTGCAGATACAGTAGGCTTTAAACCATCAAAAGTAAGGAAGGACAAGAATGGTCACTTCATATTTGTTAAGGGTAATACTCAATATGACGAGATCTCAATTATTAATATCTATGCACCCAACCAGAATGCACCTCAATTTATTAGAGAAACTCTAACAGACATGAGTAACTTGATTTCCTCCAGCTCCATAATCTTCAGAGATTTCAACACTCCCTTGGCAGTGTTGGATCGATCCTCCAAAAAGAAGCTGAGCAAAGAAATCTTAGATTTAAACCTAACCATCCAATATTTAGATTTAGCAGACATCTACAGAACATTTCATCCCAACAAAACTGAATACACATACTTCTCATCAGCCCACGGAACTTACTCCAAAATTGATCACATTTTAGGTCACAAGTCTAACCTCAGTAAATTTAAAGGAATAGAAATTATTCCATGCATCTTCTCGGACCATCATGGAATAAAACTTGAATTGAGTAACAACAGGAATCTGCATACCCATACAAAAACATGGAAGTTAAATAACCTTATGCTGAATGATAGCTGGGTCAGAGATGAGATTAAGAAAGAAATCACCAATTTTTTGGAACAAAACGACAATGAAGACACAAACTATGAGAACCTCTGGGACACTGCAAAGGCAGTTTTAAGAGGGAAATTTATAGCACTGCAAGTCTTCCTCAAGAGAACGGAAAGAGAGGAAGTGAACAACTTAATGGGACATCTCAAGCAACTGGAAAAGGAAGAACATTCCAACCCCAAACCCAGTAGAAGAAAAGAAATAACCAAAATTAGAGCAGAATTAAATGAAATTGAAAACAAAAGAATAATACAACAGATCAATAAATCAAAAAGCTGGTTTTTTGAAAAGGTCAATAAAATAGATAAACCTCTGGCCAACCTAATCAGGAAAAAAAGAGTAAAATCTCTAATATCATCAATCAGAAACAACAAAGACGAAATAACCACAGACTCATCAGAAATCCAAAAAATCCTTAATGAATATTACAAGAAACTTTATTCTCAGAAATATGAAAATCTGAAGGAAATAGACCGATACTTGGAAGCACGCCACCTTCCAAGACTTAACCAGAATCAAGTGGAAATGTTGGACAGACCCATATCAAGTTCAGAAATAGCATCAACTATACAAAACCTCCCTAAAAAGAAAAGCCCGGGACCAGATGGTTTCACGTCAGAATTCTACCAAACCTTTAAAGAGGAATTAGTACCTATATTACTCAACCTGTTCCAAAAGGTAGAAAAAGAAGGAAGACTACCCAACACGTTCTATGAAGCAAACATCACCCTGATCCCCAAACCAGGAAAAGACCCAACAAGAAAAGAAAATTATAGACCAATATCACTAATGAATATAGATGCAAAAATATTCGACAAGATCCTATCAAACAGAATCCAGCAACACATCAAACAAATTATACATCATGACCAAGTTGGTTTTATCCCAGGGTCTCAAGGCTGGTTCAATATACGTAAATCTATAAATGTAATTCAGCACATAAACAAATTAAAAAACAAAGACCATATGATTCTCTCAATTGATGCAGAAAAAGCTTTTGATAATATCCAGCATCGCTTCATGATCAGAACACTCAAGAAAATTGGTCTAGAAGGGACTTTTCTTAAACTGATAGAGGCCATCTACAGCAAACCCACAGCCAATATCATATTGAATGGAGTTAAATTAGAATCATTTCCACTCAGATCAGGAACCAGACAAGGCTGCCCATTGTCTCCATTGCTTTTCAACATTGTAATGGAAGTTTTAGCCACCGCAATTAGGGAAGAAAAGGCGATCAAGGGTATCCATATAGGGTCAGAAGAGATCAAACTCTCGCTCTTCGCAGATGATATGATTGTGTATCTGGAAAACACTAGGGACTCTACTACAAAACTCCTAGAAGTGATCAAGGAATACAGCAGCGTCTCAGGTTACAAAATCAACATTCATAAATCGGTAGCCTTTATATACACCAACAACAGTCAAATTGAAAAAGCAGTTAAGGACTCTATCCCATTCACAGTAGTGCCAAAGAAGATGAAATATTTGGGAATTTACCTAACAAAAGACGTGAAAGCTCTCTATAAAGAGAACTATGAAACTCTAAGAAAAGAAATAGCTGAAAATGTTAACAAATGGAAAAACATACCATGCTCATGGCTAGGAAGAATCAACATTATCAAAATGTCCATACTACCCAAAGCAATATATAATTTCAATGCACTCCCTATTAAAGCTCCACTGTCATATTTTAAAGATCTTGAAAAAACATTACTTTGTTTTATATGGAATCAGAAAAAACCTCGAATAGCCAAGACATTACTCAGAAATAAAAACAAAACAGGAGGAATCACACTACCAGACCTCAGACTTTACTACAAATCGATAGTGATCAAAACAGCATGGTATTGGCACAAAAACAGAGAAGTAGATGTCTGGAACAGAATAGAGAACCAAGAGATGAATCCAGCTACTTACCGCTATTTGATTTTTACAAGCCAATTAAAAACATTCAGTGGGGAAAAGATTCCCTATTTAACAAATGGTGCTGGGTGAACTGGCTGGCAACCTGCAGAAGACTGAAATTGGACCCACACCTTTCACCATTAACTAAGATAGACTCTCATTGGATTAAAGATTTAAACTTAAGACATGAAACTATAAAAATACTAGAGGAGAATGCAGGGAAAACCCTTGAAGAAATCGGTCTGGGTGAGTATTTCAGGAGGAGAACCCCCCGGGCAATTGAAGCAGCTTCAAAAATACACTACTGGGACTTGATCAAACTAAAAAGCTTCTGCACAGCTAAGAACACAGTAAGCAGAGCAAGCAGACAGCCCTCAGAATGGGAGAAGATATTTGCAGGGTATATCTCTGACAAAGGTTTAATAACCAGAATCCACAGAGAACTCAAACGCATCAGCAAGAAAAAAACAAGGGATCCCATTGCAGGCTGGGCAAGGGATTTGAAGAGAAACTTCTCTGAAGAAGACAGGCACACAGCCTTCAGACATATGAAAAAATGCTCATCATCTTTAATCATCAGAGAAATGCAAATCAAAACTACTTTGAGATATCATCTAACTCCAATGAGACTAGCCTATATCACAAAATCTCAAGACCAGAGATGTTGGCGTGGATGCGGAGAAAAGGGAACACTTTTGCACTGCTGGTGGGAATGCAAATTAATACATTCCTTTTGGAAAGATATATGGAGAACACTCAGAGATCTAAAAATAGATCTGCCATTCAATCCTGTAATTCCTCTGCTGGGCATATACCCAGAAGACCAAAAATCACAACATAACAAAGATATTTGTACCAGAATGTTTATTGCAGCCCAATTCATAATAGCTAAGTCATGGAAAAAGCCCAAGTGCCCATCGATCCACGAATGGATTAATAAATTGTGGTATATGTATACCATGGAATACTATGCAGCCTTAAAGAAAGATGGAGACTTTACCTCTTTCATGTTTACATGGATGGAGCTGGAACATATTCTTCTTAGTAAAGTATCCCAAGAATGGAAGAAAAAATACCCAATGTACACAGCCCTACTATGAAACTAATTTGGGACTCTCACATGAAAGCTATAACCCAGCTACAACTTAACAATAGGGGGAAGTGGGAAAGGGGGGGGGTAGAGGGAGGGGAATCGGTGGGATCACACCTGTGGTGCATATTACAGGGGTATTTGGGAAACTTGGTAAATGTAGAATGTAAATGTTTTGGCACAGTAACTGAGATAACGCCGGAAAGGCTATGTTAACCACTGTGATAAAAATGTGTCAAATGGTTTATGAAGTGAGTGTATGATGCTCCATAATCATATCATTGTATACAGTTATGATTTAATAAAAAAAAGAAAAAAAAATTATAATAAAAAAAATTATAATGAAATTGATCCAGGTAATTTAATATCCTTTGGATTCTCAGTCTATATATGAAACTACACAAAGATGAACCAGAAATGTTTTCTTTAAAATGAAAAGCATAGTTAGTCATCATTTGAAAAAATTACAGTCTTTGGGTGGCACCTGTGCCTCAAAGGGCAGCCCCATAACCAGGAAGTAGCAGGTTCAAACCCAGCCTTGGCCAAAAAAAAACAAAAACAAAAACAAAAATTATAGTTCTTGGAGGAAAAGGTTTACTATGCCCTCAAAATAATAAAACAATAGGTTATTTGGATTATTTGAAGAGGAAAGAGTCACAGGTATGTCAAATTAGCATATAACACTGTCCTCACCATTTCTCAACTAGAGTCACAAGGCTTTTTCAAAAACTAGAATAAATCTGTGCTAAAAATTACAACATTTAAGGATTGCATTCTTAAAAATATATTTCATTTTTACTGTTCATAATCAATTATATTAGTTTGCATTTAATACTTGATTTATTTTTGGGTTGGGTGTGGTGGCTCATGCCTGTAATCCTAGCACTGTGGGAGGCCGAGGCTGGTGAATTGCCTGAATTCACAGGTTAGAGACCAGCCTGAGCCAGAATGAGACCCAGTCTCTAAACATAGCCAAGTGTTGTTGGTGAGCACCGGTAGTCCCAACTACTTGGGAGGCTGAGGCAAGAGAAGTACTTGAGCCCAAGAATTTGAGGTTGCTGTGAGCTATGAGGCCATAGCACTCTACCAGGTATAACACGGTGAGACTCTGTCTCAAAAAAAAAAAACAAAAAAAACAAAAAAAAACTTGATCTACTTTTGAATAGAACTTTACTTTGTCAGTAAAATTTATTTGAATAATGTATCTTTTTATATGAGTTTTTATAAATTTGCTTTAACTTATTCCTTTGTAAAACATTTATATGCTTCTATGTTTGTGATACGGTGAATTTAGCTTTGTTGACTTTTTATATTATGAATTCTCAACATATGAATCAAGAAAATATCTAAATGAATATTCATGTTTTTATAACATACAAAATAAGTACCAAAATGTGATACTGTCATTTTGATTTTTTTTTCTATTTTGAGACATTGGTTAATAAAAGTGTGAAACCGTTGCAGTTAAGAAGAATTTTAAGTACTGAGTATTTTAACTTTACCTCATCTTTTAAATGTTTTACAATGAAAGAAATGTATTATTATAGTAGTACATTAGGATAATTTTTAATTTTTAAATAAATGTCCATATATGGGAGGTAGGCACTCAATAAGTTTTCGCTAATGAAGAGTACAATAAAAAGGCTTGGCGATTGTTCACCAAGGAACAATCAGGAAAGGCGATTGTTACAGTAAAAAACTGTAACATCTGTTGTCAGAAATAAAAAGTTTTTTAAAGAAAAGCTGGCATTCAAACAAATGAATACCATCAAAATTAGCCAAAGATCTAAAACATAGCCAAAGAACCCCTCTGAGTGCCTCTATTTATCACAGTGTGATCAGGCCACGCCCTCTCGGGCTGCAAGGGGACCTGCCAACCCTCTAGCTCACGCTGCTGGACCAAAGCAGAGTCAGTGACCGCCTCCATTTCTTAAGGCATCTGTAGCAAAGGAGAAAATATTCCTTGGCTTTTGTTCAGATGTTTTAACTGCATGTGTCTGAATCGCCTTTCCTGAATATCTCGTCTGTGAGGTCATTTGGCTGAAGGTTTCTCTCTGTCACGGGGTGCATGTAATAAAACTATCAGAGAGCAGACAGAGCCAGTTCAAACACTCACTGCTCTGTGTTGCCTTAAACAAAGGGACAGGGAGAGCCTGTATTCTCAAAGAATAGGGGATTATTAAGATATCCTCTGCTTTAGGAAATATCCATTTGCAGATGGAAGGGAGCTGATTGTTGGCATCAAATACAAACAGTTTAAAGCCTCAAGTGCCAAAGGTTTACCGCACACATGAAGTCCTACCCCCATCTCTACCCACCTTAATGTTTAACTTCAAGGGAACACGGGGTCGCTACACCGACAGGCTGGGGTTTTATGTTACATTCCGTCCTACTGGGCACTTGGGCAAAATGGAAATGCTGGTCTTCATTTGTCAACCCTAAAGCTATACTTTTATCTGTCTGTTCAGAAATACTGTCTTAGTCATTGCTGTGGAGACTTTCCTCAAATAGATCTCATGCTTAGACTGCATGTAAATTTGGATAACAATTGCCTGAGTGCTGATGGAGGGCTTGGCACAGCGCCTCACCGAGTCAAGGAGACTGCGGGGAAGCTGCTTTTATCCTTAGCATGGATCAAATCTGGACACAAGAAGGAACATGCCTTCCAAGAACGCTTTCCTAAAGATTGGGGAGAAATACAATTGCAGGGAAATATAACATGTGACTGGAATATATTAGGTAACTTACTCAACTTAGAATTCAAAGCAGTTGTCCTTTGATTGAAGTAGAAAACCAAGAAGTTGTTTTGTTCCACTGTATCAGTCCTTCAAATCTATAATCACTTCTACCTGCAGACAAACTCTCAACAAATACCATATTTTATTAGACATCTTAATTGTATTTAATTTTTTTCATTTTAAATTTAAGAGTCTTTTAAGAATGCTGAGTGGAAGACAGAAGAGATTAATGGAAAAATGAACATGTAAGAAAGAAAGTTAACTAAGCTATTTGGAAGCATGCAGTGAATTTGATTCACACATACAAGCATACAAGTATTTTTATTGTTCCTGTGCTAATTGTTTCTTAACATTGTGGCTCATGATTCCAATGGAGGTAGACACCATACTAAATAATGTTGTGTAAATTAGTCATAGGTAAGTTTCATTTCAATCTCTCAGGGACTATGTTATATACAAATCTAATTGTCATGTAACTTTCTATCGAGAAGGTACAATAGAAATGAACACAGGTAACTATTATTTGAAAAACATGTGACATTTTATTTACCAATGCATTTTTATTAGCCTGTATTCATTGTGTCTTTTTTTGAGAAAGAGTCTCATACTGTTGCCCTGGTGTCACAGCTCACAGCAACCTCCAACTCCTGGGCTTAAGCGATTCTCTTGCCTCAGCCTCCTGAGCAGCTGGGACTACAGGTGCCCGCCACAACGCTCAGCTACTATGTTGTTGTTGTTGTTGTTGCAGTTGTCATTGTTATTTTAGCTGGCCTGGGCTGGGTTCAAACCTGTCAGCCTCAGTATATGTGGCCGGCGCCCTTACCTACTGAACTACATTTTTTTTTTTTTTTTTGCAGTTTTTGGCCAAAGCCGTGTTTGAACCTGTCACCTCCAGTCTATGGGTCCAGCGCCCTTCCCTTTGAGCCACAGGCACCACCCAATGCTTTGCTATCTTAGGCCTTACTAACCCCGGAGGACTGTCTGTCCTAAGGCTAGCAGATACCTACAGATAGCAAAAAACTGACCTGCCAGTGTGTATTGGTTTCAAACACCAACCAACCAACCTGCAGTCCATATCTCAAACACCTTCTTTAGTGAGCTCTCAAGCTGCAGCCACTGTTCTCTTGCCTTTCTTGTCTCAGGGCCAGGTTCTGTTCAGCTAGGAATAATCCCCAGGTGTGTTGGCTCATGCTTATAATCCTAGCTGTAGGATAATATTTAGAAATAATCATATTCTACATCAAGCACACAAAGTGAATCTAGTGTGAGTTCAAAATGACTTGCTTTTCTTCCAGAGGCTTAAGGGACCTGGACCCCCCTGGGCTACACACAGAGTTGGCTTCCCTGGAGTTATTCCATAAGCCAATTCTCTGAAGCTGTACACCCTGTGAAGCCTGAGATCAAAGGGCATGCTGCCCTTCCTCAGAGATACGGGCCAGAGGGTTGACGTATGTTAACAACATATTGTCAGAGGTCTATAGGTGCTCTGCCCTGAGGAGAAGACACAGTCATTACTTCATACTGAGTAAACTGAGTGAATGCTTGAAGATATTCTTCCATTAACTCTGTTCCCCTATGGCTACTTTCTTCTTTGTGATCTTTCTTTAGATACCTGCTCAGAAATAAGTCAATGTTTAGAAGAAGAGGTTTACTACAAAGGTGATTGTATTGATATGATAACAAAATATTTCCTTTCAAGTTAATTTCAGATAGGTAAAATAAGATAATGATGAAACTAATAGATAATAGATTAAGTGTGTACGTGACTAGAAAAGTATAAAATCAAAACCTGGAATAAAGATTTTGCTATATGCCATCTCATTTTATGTAGTCTATTTCTTGATTTAATAATTACAGGAGCGAGTTTACACCCACAGCAAAGCTGCTGTTTGTTCACGTCTCTGGTCACGCAACACTAGCATTCTGGGAGGCTAAGGTAGGCAGATTGCTTGAGTTCAGGGGTTTAAGACCAGCCTGAGCAAGAGCAAGAGCAAGATCCTGTCTGTACTAAAAATAGAAAAAAAAAAAACAACTAACTGGGCGACACAGTGGCACCTATAGTCCCAGCTACTGGGGAGGCTGAGGCAAGAGGATTGCTTGAGCCCAAGAGTTTGCGGTTGCTGTGAGCTATGACACCACAGGGCTCAGCCTCGAATAATAATAATAATAATAATAATAAAGAAAAGAAATTATTCACACTAGCCAATGCTAAACCTTCTTACCAGTCTCATTCCTTCCTTCATATGAAAACCGCAGAAAGGCTCTTGCCACAGTTTCCTCCTCTCCCTCTGCCTCTTGACTGACTGGAGCTTCTCCCCCCACCTCCAAGTGATGTGGTGTACTCCCTCTTCTTGAGATGTGTGAGTGTGACGAAGTGTCTTTTTAATGGCAATCATCTCTTGATCTGTTGGCTTCATCATACCTGAGTAATAATAGAACCTATGTTTTAAAACACAGCCTGGTAATATTAATGGTTCCTTTGGCATGACAGACTGAAAGGCCGAGACGGCTGGACTGTGTGAGCTCACAGGTTTGAGATGAACCTGAGCCAGAGCCAGAATCAGTCTCTAAAAATAGCTGGCTGGCACCTGTAGTCCCAGCTACTTGGGAGTCAAGGCAAGAGAATAACTTGAACCCAAGCTTTTGAGGTTGCTGTGAGTTAGGATGCCATGGCACTCTACCAAGGGTAATAAAGTGAGACTGGGTCTCAAAAAACAAAACATGCATTATGAAATGCATACTCAGCTCCCTAGGAAGTTAAAGAAAAGCAAAGTTGATGAAAAGCACACTTCCAGACAAGTACTCAAGCTGATGCCCGAGATGCCCACTGAGGATGTCCACTACTGTTTAGTGGCCTAAGATCAGCAGTTTTATCTGGCTTTGCATAGGAGATAGAGGGCAAAGCCTAGCACCTACACAAAGCAGGCAGTCACTCCCATAAAACAGAGACCTCTCAAAAATGCTAACCTCAGTGTATAAACTAGAAAAAAATAAAAACTCGCAAAATGAGAAACTTTTGCATTTGGATTGGGGGCAGTTAATCATACCTCTTGAGAATTCATATTCCTAATCCTTTCCTCACATGAATTTGGGGCTGAAATCACAAGAAAATGAAAACACACACAACTAGATACATCATAGTAAACCTACATCATAACAAAGGCAGATGAAAGAGTTCAAGGAGCAGTCATAGATGAACGAGTCATTGGCAGAGGAATAACATCTGCCTTCTTAACAATAACAAGAGAACTCAGAATATAGTGGAATATTATTCAAGGGCTGAAGGAAAAGAATTCTGAACCCAGAAGAGCTTTCCTTCAAAAACAAGGGTGAAATAATACATCTTCAGACTAACAAAAACTGAGGTTACTACCTTTGGAACCTCATTAAAGTCACTTTGCATACGTTTTAGTGAGATAGGAAAGATCCCAGTATTTGAGATTAAAAAAAAAAAAAGATTGTCAAAGGTTCCGTTTATCTTCGTAAGTTTGTGAAAATCTAACTAATGCCCTCTACTTCAAGCCTTAAGCCCTGTCAATATGCCTTACCCAGATACTCATGACAGCGTTACTTTGGTATCTTCATCTTCTCAGGTTGTAGATATTTGGTTATGATGTTCATGCATCATTTGACCAGTATTTATTGGTTTTTTTCCTATGTGTCTGACAATGTGTGATGATGACAAAATGAAAGAATATTTTACCAAAATATTTAATTATTGAGATTTAGTTGCTGCACACCATATATATATAATACCAGGATCTCTATATATTTTTTCTACAAGTTACAACACCATTCTGAGGCCCAGAGTGGTTAAGAAATGTATCTAACACAGGGAAGAGGATTTGAATCCTTTTTTAATTCTTTGAAATGTATGCCTTTGAGGTCTGTAAGTAGTCATCTAAACAGCAAGTGCTTTCTTTCCAGTCCATGAATTTAGGTATTTCATGTCTTCATTATCATTTTATGCAAAACATTTTCTAATTCCTACTGCTGTTTCTTCTTTCATCCATAAGGAACGTAAAGGGGTCTTTTCTTAATTTCCAAATATTCAGGGATTTTCTAGGGTTTATTGTTGTTGTTATTTGTTTCTGGCTTTATCCCACTGATGTCAGAGAATATATTGTGTGTGATTTCAATACCCGTGAAACTTGTTGAACCTTGCTTTATAATAAAGTCCCAGCTTCCTGTTTGGTAAAAGTCCTGTGTGCATTTGAAAAGGAAAGATACAAAAAAAAAAAAAAAAAAAGGAAAGAAAAAAGAATGAAAAGAAAAGATACTGCAGTTGGCGAATGCAGAATTCCGTATATACCAGTTGGATTAAGCTTGTTAATCCATTTTCCAAATCTTCTCTATACTTTCTCAGATTTTGACCCCATGTTCCACCAGATCCTGAGAGAAGTACACAAAGAAATTCAAGTGTAATTATAAAGTTATTTCTTTTAATTTTTACAATCTTTATTTTATAAATTTTGAAATCATATTATTCTCATAAATTCTAAATTATCAGGTTTCTTATTTATTTGCTCCTTTCACCATTATGCTAAACCTTTTGTAATCTGTTGGAATCTTTCATATATTAAAGTCTACTTTGTTGGCTCAGCACCCATAGCACAGTGGTTATAGTACCAGCCACATACACCAAGGCTGGTGGGTTCAAACTTGGCCCAGGCCAGCTAAAGCAACAGTGACAACTGCAACAACAACAAAATAGCCCGTGTTGTGGTAAGCACCAGTAGTCCCAGCTACTTGGGAGGCTGAGGCAAGAGAATCACTTAAGCCCAAGAATTTGAGTTGCTATGAGCTGTGACGCCATGGCATTCTACCCAGGGTGACATAGTGAGACTCTGTCTCAAAAATAAATAAATAAAATAAAATAAAGCCTACCTTGTCTGACATAAGTATACTTATACCAGATTTTTTTTGGTTTATTTTTTTCACTTTTAAAAATTTCAAACAAGTCTGTATTCTTATATTTAAGATTTTTTTAAAATCAGGATATACTTAGATTTATTAAATTTTAGTCTGAAATATTTGCTTTTTAATTGGAATATTGAGTCAATTTGTATTTATTTATTTTTAATTAATTAATTAATTAATTAATTATTTTTAGAGACAGAGTCTCAGTTTATTGCCCTTGGTAGAGTGCCTTGGTCTCACAGCTCACAACAACCTCCAACTCCTGGGCTTAGGCGATTCTCTTGCCTCAGCCTCCTGAGTAGCTGGGACCTGCCACAATGCCCAGCTAAGAGTCAATTTGTATTTAATGGAACTACTGACACACTTGGGTTTATATCTACCATATTATTACTTGTTTTCTATTTCTCCTCAAAGTTCTTTGTTCATTTTATTCCTCTTTCTTGCCTTCTTTTGGATTAATCAGGAATTGTTATTATTCCATTTTCCCTTCTATTGATTTCATATTGAAACTTTTTTTATCATTGTTTAAATGGTTTCCCTGGAGATTATAATACACTTCAACACTTTGGAGAATGCAGTACATTTATGCTCTTTGCCATATCCTAAACATAACTTTATTTAATTCTTGCTCTCACTTTTTATGCACAGTTGAATATGTAAAATTCTTAGAATCATTGTTATCTCTATTATCATCATCACCATTATCATTTTAAACAGTTAATGATAATTTTCATTTATCCACATATTTATCCTTTTCAGTGCATTTCATTCCTTCCTGAGTTCTTGTGTGTGCCCCCTGGGATTTTTCCTTCTGTTTAAATTCCCCACCTAGTATGAATCTATATATCAGTCATGGTTCTCTAAAGAAAGAGAACCAGGAGGATCTGTATCTATGTGTGGTAATGTGTATGTGTGTATACATAGAGATAGACAGATATTTAGGTAGATGTGGAAAGAGAGAGAAGGAGATTTATTTATTTATTATTTATTTTATTTTAATTCTTTAAGAATTTTGTTTCCACAATTGCGGAGACTTGCTAAATCCTCTGAAGGGTAGGCTAGCAGGCTATAGACCAGGGAGGAGTAGTAAGTTCAAATCCCATGGCAGTTTGCTGGAAGAATTCCTTTTTGCTCAGGGAAGGTTAGTTTTTGTTTCATTAAGACTTTCAATGTATTAAATAAGATTTACCCACATTATGCACAGTAATTTGCTTTAGTCAAAGTCTATCAATTTAAATGTTAACCTCATCCAAAAAGAAAAAAGCTTTCAAAGAAGTATTCATAATAATATTTGAACAAATATTTGGGCACTATGGCCAAGTCAAGTTGGTACATAAAATCAACCAGCACAGTTTGCTTCCAACAAACTCTTCTGGTCGGTATCTCTTCATACATTGTTGTCCCTTCCATTTATCTTTCTCTTTCTCTTCTACTTCTTATGCTCCAATATCATGTACATTAAACCTTTGCATCATGTCCTATATTTTCTTCACTGTCTTCAATCTGGGTATTTTCTATTGACCTCTTTTGCATTTCACAAATCCTCCCTCTGCTCTGCCTAAACTGTTTAAACCCATCCATTGAATTCTTCATTTCAGACATTATATTTTTCAGTTCTAGAATTTCCATTTGATTTTTTTGTATAGACTCCAGGTGTCTGATGAAATTCTCCATCTTTTCATTTATTTTGAAAATACACTCAAAAGTTATTTCTGGTTAATCTGAAATTTTAATTTAACTGGGTATCCTGCATTTTATCTGGACCCCCCTCCTGCATATGCCTGTGCATATGCTATTTAAAAACAAATGCATGCTTGAAGAGGATATTGGTTATGCTGTGTCTTCTCATCCATTCTCCTTTCTCTGGGATCTTGACCCTTCAAATCCTTGCAGATTTGCACCTCTGAACTCTGATTTTTGTCTCATCATTCTAGAGAGACTACCACAAGTTCTAGGTGGCACTTGCCATTAGACTCTATGCCCCAGGCCACCCATCAGCAAGGAGAAAAGCAGAGAAAATGCAGGGCTCACGCTCATGCATTTCTCTCTTCTTCAGGTTCTTGGCCCTCAAGTCCTCAATGACTTATTAATACACCTTTCTCTTTGAAAAACTATTTGTTATTTGTTTGGCATTTTATTCAGCCTTTATAACTATTCTTCCACAAGTTTAGTCTGATAGTCATATTGTCATGTTCAGAAGCAAAGCAGAGTAGTGAGTACTCATGTCTGGAACAGGGTTATTCATGATGTTTTCTGGATGGGGATGGAAGTTTCCTTTCAAATTCTCTTTGAAACATCAAAGCATGTCCCTGTACTGCCTGAAGCACTTTTATGACTGCAGAGAACAACCAAGAGACATGTGCCTGACAAATTCTATCTCAATAGCTCTGTGCAGTGTTCCCTTGAATCTGGGAGAGATGCTAAGATAGAGAGAAAGGCAACAAGCCACGACTCGTAGTCTTCCTCACTGTGGCCTTCTCATCGTGGTGTTTCTGCTGTGATCGTCAGTTATTGAAATTTATTAAGCACGACTCTGTGCCTTAATATCTCTGAAACTATGGATGCTACTTCACCTCTCTTGGCTTCCTCACCAGCAGGGTAGGGATAATTGTAGTACCTGCCTCCTGGGATTGCTGTAAAAATTAAATAAGATTATTTCCCTAAAGCACTTAGCACAGTGCTTGGCATGTAATGTGTTCTATAATTGGCAGTTATTGTCTTTGCTTACCAACTGGGAAAGATAAAAATAAGTTTTATAAATACATCACCCCTAAGCATGATGAGCACAATTAGATTGTCCATAAATGTACTAATACAACTAAGATATCTGGAAACTTCTGCATATTGTTAGCATGCGTGAAGATTTCAAGCCATGTTTGAGAAATGGAAGTTTGAATCGAATGAAATTGCAAATTTATTTGCTTAGTCCACAGCAACTCTTTATTCTAAAAAACATTTTTTTAAATAATCAGAACAGAAATATGTGTAATGCAGCAGGATATAAAATTAGATGTGAAAAATAAATTTAAAGAGGAAAATTAAGATAGGGCAATCAAGGTATATAGCACATAACACCGCAAATTTTGGAATGAAGTTTTAAACATGTGACATCTGATGTATTTCATTTGTGCTTGAACCCAGAGAATGGATTCCTGGCTGCACATCTTAAGCAGAAACAGAGAGAGAGAAGAGGATTAAAATCTCTCCCCTAACTCAGGTGAAATTGTTCATGATTTAACATAAATCCTTTAGAGAGGAACAATTTGTATGCTCGTTTAAAATACGGCCAGAGGACACCTTTGAGCATCTAAGAGCCTCAAAAGGAACTGCACAATTCCTTTGTCAGTCTATAGAGTATTAGGTCCTGCTCAGAAGTGGGCATTTACTATGTTTTTGTGACTCTTGGTGCTTTTGAAATTCCTGTCTTATGAATTTTGCCTTTGCAAAGTAGAAAACTCACCTGGCTCACTCCACTAGCCAAACAGATCAAATGCAAACCTTTGAATCAGAAGCAGCACTAGTAAGGAAGCAAATGCCATGCAAAATTCATTTTATTTCTGGCAGTTTGTAGATGAGGCTGCAAAGTCTGGTGCTGGCCAAGAGGAAGCACTGGTACTGTTAGAAGAAGCAGAAGCAGATGCACTCTGTCCGCACCACACACAGGCAGAGAAGTGATAAGGAGTTCAGCATCGAGGGCTCAGGAACTGTGGTAGCAGCTTTTTTGCCATGCCAGCTCTGCAGCATGGCTTGGGGTATTAGTCCATTTCTGGTTCTGTAACAAAATACCTGAGACTGGGAACTTACACAGGACAGAAATTCATTCGTGGTAGTTTTAGAGGCTAGGAAGTCCAAGATCAAGGCACCAGCATGTTAAATGCCTGGTGAAGGCACATTTCTCATAGATAATGTCCTCCCATGGCAGAAGGGACAGAAGAGCAAAAGGAGTTGAACACTATGTCCCCACATGGCCAAAGAGCAGAATAAAGTGAACCCACTCTTTTAAGCCTTTTATAAGGAGAGTAGAACCCTCACGACTAAATCACCCTCTTTTTTTTTCTTGTTTTATTTTTTATTAAATCATAACTATATACATTGATATGATCATGGGGCATCATACACTCACTTCATAGACCATTTGACACATTTTCATCACAATGGTTAACATAGCCTTCCTGGCATTATCTCAGTTACCGTACCAAAACATTTACATTCTACATTTACCAAGTTTCGCAAATACTCCTGTAAGATGCACCACAGGTATGATCCCACCAATCCCCCTCCCTCTACCCACCATCCCTCTCCCTCCCATCCCTTTCCCACTTCCCCCTATTGTTAGGTTGTAACTGGGTTATAGCTTTCATGTGAGAGCCCCAAATTAGTTGCATAGTAGGGCTGAGTACATTTGGTACTTTTTCTTCCATGCTTGAGATACTTTACTAAGAAGAATATGTTCCAGCTCCATCCATGTAAACATGAAAGAGGTAAAGTCTCCATCTTTCTTTAAGGCTGCATAATATTCCATGGTGTACATATACCACAATTTATTAATCCATTCGTGGATCGATGGGCACTTGGGCTTTTTCCATGACTTAGCAATTACGAATTGGGCTGCAATAAACATTCTGGTACAAATATCTTTGTTATGTTGTGATTTTTTGTCTTCTGAGTATATGCCCAGCAGAGGAATTACAGGATTGAATGGCAGATCTATTTTTAGATCTCTAAGTGTTCTCCAAACATCTTTCCAAAAGGAATGTATTAATTTGCATTCCCACCAGCAGTACAGAAGTGTTCCCTTTTCTCCACATTCACGCCAACATCTCTGGTCTTGAGATTTTGTGATATAGGCTAGTCTCATTGGAGTTAGATGATATCTCAAAGTAGTTTTGATTTTCATTTCTCTGATGATTAAAGATGATGAGCATTTTTTCATATGTCTGAAGACCGTGCGCCTATCTTCTTCAGAGAAGTTTCTCTTCAAATCCCTTGCCCAGCCTGCAATGGGATCCCTTGTTTTTTTCTTGCTGATGAGTTTGAGTTCTCTGTGGATTCTGGTTATTAAACCTTTGTCAGAGATATACCCTGCAAATATCTTCTCCCATTCTGAGGGCTGTTTGCTTGCTTTACTTACTGTGTTCTTGGCTGTGCAGAAGCTTTTTAGTTTGATCAAGTCCCAGTAGTGTATTTTTGAAGCTGCTTCAATTGCCCGGGGGGTCCTCCTCATAAAATACTCGCCCAGACCAATTTCTTCAAGGGTTTTCCCTGCACTCTCCTCTAGTATTTTTATATTTTCATGTCTTAAGTTTAAATCTTTAATCCAAATGAGAGTCTATCTTAGTTAATAGTGAAAGGTGTGGGTCCAATCCCAGTCTTCTGCACGTTGCCAGCCAGTTCACCCAGCACCATTTGTTAAATAGGGAATCTTTTCCCCACTGAATGTTTTTAATTGGCTTGTCAAAGATCAAATAGCGGTAAGTAGCTGGATTCATCTCTTGGTTCTCTATTCTGTTCCAGATATCTACTTCTCTGTTTTTGTGCCAATACCATGCTGTTTTGATCACTATTGATTTGTAGTAAAGTCTGAGGTCTGGTAGTGTGATTCCTCCTGTTTTGTTTTTATTTCTGAGTAATGTCTTGGCTATTCGAGGTTTTTTCTGATTCCATATAAAACGAAGTATTGTTTTTTCAAGATCTTTAAAATATGACAGTGGAGCTTTAATAGGGAGTGCGTTGAAATTATATATTGCTTTGGGTAGTATGGACATTTTGATAATGTTGATTCTTCCCAGCATGAGCATGGTATGTTTTTCCATTTGTTAACATTTTCAGCTATTTCTTTTCTTAGAGTTTCATAGTTCTCTTTATAGAGATCTTTCACGTCTTTTGTTAGGTAAATTCCCAAATATTTCATCTGCTTTGGCACTACTGTGAATGGGATAGAGTCCCTAACCGCTTTTTCAACTTGACTGTTGTTGGTGTATATAAAGGCTACTGATTTATGGATGTTGATTTTGTAACCTGAGACGCTGCTGTATTCCTTGATCACTTCTAGGAGTTTTGTAGTCGAGTCCCTAGTGTTTTCCAGATATACAATCATATCATCTGCGAAGAGCAAAAGTTTGATCTCTTCTGACCCTATATGGATACCCTTGGTCGCCTTTTCTTCCCTAATTGCAGTGGATAAAACTTCCATTACAATGTTGAAAAGCAATGGAGACAATGGGCAGCCTTGTCTGGTTCCTGATCTGAGTGGAAATGATTCCAATTTAACTCCATTCAATATGATATTGGCTGTGGGTTTGCTGTAGATAGCCTCTATCAGTTTAAGAAAAGTCCCTTCTAGACCAATTTTCTTGAGTGTTCTGATCATGAAGGGATGCTGGATATTATCAAAAGCTTTTTCTGCATCGATTGAGAGAATCATATGGTCTTTGTTTTTTAATTTGTTTATGTGCTGAATTACATTTATAGATTTACGTATATTGAACCAGCCTTGAGACCCTGGGATAAAACCAACTTGGTCATGATGTATAATTTGTTTGATGTGTTGCTGGATTCTGTTTGTTAGGATCTTGTCGAATATTTTTGCATCTATATTCATTAGTGATATTGGTCTATAATTTTCTTTTCTTGTTGGGTCTTTTCCTGGTTTGGGGATCAGGGTGATGTTTGCTTCATAGAACGTGTTGGGTAGTCTTCCTTCTTTTTCTACCTTTTGGTACAGGTTGAGTAATATAGGTATTAATTCCTCTTTAAAGGTTTGGTAGAATTCTGATGTGAAACCATCTGGTCCCAGGCTTTTCTTTTTAGGGAGGTTTTGTATAATTGATCCTATTTCTGAACTTGATATGGGTCTGTTCAACATTTCCACTTGATTCTGGCTAAGTCTTGGAAGGTGGCATGCTTCCAAGTATTGGTCAATTTCCTTCAGATTTTCATATTTCTGAGAATAAAGTTTCTTGTAATATTCATTAAGGATTTTTTGGATTTCTGACAAGTCTGTTGTTATTTCATCTTTGTTGTTTCTGATTGATGAGATTAGAGATTTTACTCTTCTTTTTCTGATTAGGTTGGCGAGAGGTTCATCTATTTTATTGACCTTTTTGAAAAACCAGCTTTTTGATTTATTGATCTGTTGTATTATTCTTTTGTTTTCAATTTCATTTAATTCTGCTCTAATTTTGGTTATTTCTTTTCTTCTACTGGGTTTGGGGTTGGAATGTTCTTCCTTTTCCAGTTGCTTGAGATGTCCCATTAAGTTGTTCACTTCCCCTCTTTCCGTTCTCTTGAGGAAGGCTTGCAGTGCTACAAATTTCCCTCTTAGAACTGCCTTTGCAGTGTCCCAGAGGATCTGATAGTTTTTGTCTTTATTGTCGTTTTGTTCCAAAAAATTGGCGATTTCGTTCTTAATCTCATCTCTGACCCAGCTATCATTCAGCATAAGGTTAGTTAACTTCCATGTTTTTGTATGAGTATGCAGATTTCTGTTGTTACTCAATTCAAGTTTTATTCCATGATGGTCCGAGAAGATGCATGGAATAATTTCTATTCCTTTAAATTTACTGAGGTTAGACTTATGACCTAAAATGTGGTCAATTTTGGAGTAAGTTCCGTGGGCTGATGAGAAGTATGTGTATTCAGTTTTGTTGGGATGAAATGTTCTGTAGATGTCTGCTAAATCTAAATATTGGATGGTTAGGTTTAAATCTAAGATTTCTTTGCTCAGCTTCTTGCTGGAGGATCGATCCAACACTGCCAAAGGACTGTTGAAATCTCGTACTATTATGGAGCTGGAGGAAATCAAGTTACTCATGTCTGTTAGAGTTTCTCTTATAAATTGAGGTGCATTCTGGTTGGGTGCATAGATATTAATAATTGAGATCTCATCATATTGAGTATTACCCTTAACAAATATGAAGTGACCATTCTTGTCCTTCCTTACTTTTGATGGTTTAAAGCCTACTGTATCTGCAAATAAAATTGCAACACCTGCTTTTTTCTGATTACCATTTGCCTAAAATATGGATTACCATCCTTTCACCCTGAGTCTGTATTTGTCTTTTAGGTTAAGATGTGACTCTTGTATGCAACAAATATCTGGCTTGAGTTTTCGTATCCAGTCAGCTAACCTATGCCTCTTTAGAGGACAGTTTAAGCCATTCACATTAATGGAGAGTATTGATAAGTCCGGTGGAATTTTTGGTATCGAATTTTTCAAAGGTCCAGTGAACATTTTTGATCCTTTCCCCAGTGTGGAAGTTGGAGTTTGATCCGAAGTTTCTGAGTGAGTTTACATTTGTGATATAGGATTGAGTTGGTCATTGTGGAGGATAGGTCTGAGAGTATCCTGAAGAGCTGGTTTACTTATGGCAAATTTTTTCAACATATGAATGTCATTGAAGTATTTAATTTCTCCATCATAGATGAAACTCAGTTTAGCTGGATACAAGATCCTGGGTTGAAAGTTATTTTGCTTTAGGATTAAAAGTCGGTGACCACCCTCTTCTGGCTTGAAAAGTTTCAGCAGAGAGATCTGCAGTTATTCTAATATTCTTTCCTTTGTATGTAATAGTTTTCTTTCGCCGGGCTGCTTTGAGAATCTTCTCTTTCATATTAACTTTAGTGAAGGTAATTATAATATGCCTGGGGGATGACTTATTGTGGTTGAATCGTGCTGGGGTTTTGAAGCTGTCTGCTATCTGAATTTCAGATTCTCTAGGCATGTCTGGAAAATTTTCTTTCATAATTTCATGCAGAAGGGCCTCTGTGCCCTTTGAAGCCACTTCATCATTCTCCAAAATCCCAATTATTCGTATATTGCTTTTTTAAAATTATCCCAGAGTTCTCTGAGTGGATGATCCATTTTTGCTCTCCATTTCTCTTCCTCTTTGAGAGATTGGGAGCGTTCGAAGACTTTATCTTCAATGTCAGAAATCCTTTCTTCTGCTTGCTACATTCTGTTGCTGAGGGATTCTACTGTATTTTTCATATCTTTGAGGGCTGTAAATTCTTGTTTCAGTGTGTCTAAGTCTTTGGTGGTTTTGTCTTTAAATTCGTTAAATTCTTGAGACAACTTTTGAATTTCTCCTCGAATTCCTAATTCTAATTTATTAATCTTGTCTGCAATCCAAATTCTGAATTCGATTTCTGACATCTCAGCCAGTTGTTTATGAATGGGATCTTCAATCACATCTGCTGTATCTTTTCTTGGGGGTGTTGATCTATTCTGGTTATTCATGTTACCAGAGTTTTTCCGCTGATTCCGCCCCATGGTTATTTTACTCCCTTTGATTTTTCCCCTGGGGGTTTATCGAGGGCTTGTACAGTGTTGTGGCCTGAGAAACTGGGGCCCTGTCTGGTGTGGTGGGGCGAAATGGTTCTGTCTTGTTTTCAGTTGGTTTCTGTTTGATCTTATTGTAATATTTACTCTGGCTTGAAGTCTCAGCTGTGTGGAAAAACCAGCAATTAAGTCACCCTGCCCGCCCACCTCTGGCACCAATTTGAAAAGGAAAAGGAAAATCAAACCTTCCTACAACCGCATACCCAGGGCACCACCTGAAATGTCCTCAGTCTATTAGTTCAGTTCAAAAGGTCCAAATCAATTGTCTCAATCGGCACCTGTCTCGGGTGGGAGAGTTCAAGAGGTCTCTGGGAACTGGATCACAGGGGTCTGGTGACTCCTCTGATATGGCTTACTCCAGTGCTGCGTGGAGTCAGGAGGAGCCACCTAGCATATAGATCAGTCTGGGAAGGTTGATGTCTCCTTCTCCACTTTGCCCCTCCATCGGACCCAGTCACTGGTATCTCTGCAGATGGCTAACCCAGTTGCCTATAGTGAACAGATACTCCAGGAGTTTGCACCTGTCTGAATTGCAAGGAAGTCTGCCAGACCCCTGCAGTCTGCCGCTATCTAGCAGGAGGAGATGGGGCCTGACATCTTTGAGTGCTTGATGCAGGTGGTGGGAGGGAGGTGTTCACTCAGGCTTAGCCCTGTCCCCGATTGATGTTGCTAACAGAACAGAACAGACAACTTTGCGGGGTTCTGTCTCTGTTTTTGCTAAAATCGCCTACAGAAGATGGGCTGTTCTGTGTTCAAACGTCTTTGCTGCTGGAGGTTTGTGTCCAATTACCTCTCTCAGTTGGCCCTGCCATGGAAGCTTCCTGGGTTTGTGAGCAGTGTCAGGCAAATCTTTTGCTTACTGGTGGCCTCCTCTGGTTGCCCAGGGAGACAGGGGGTGTGGCTTCATAATATCCAGAAGTGAGCCATTTTGCTGTTAAAGAAAAAACGGCTGTTAATTTGCCTCCAGGAACTGCCGCTCTGATGTGGGCACCCAGCCAACCCTTTTCTCCTCTGTCTCGTGCCCCAGAGTCAGCACTGAGCAGCCACAGTTTATGCTCTGTCCACACCCCTCGAGAGATCTCCCAAGAATCTGGACTCCGGGGGCAGGCCCCCAGACCCCCGAGTGAGAGTGGGGGGAAGTTAGAGTTTCATTCAGTTTTATGTCTGGCCATATTGATGCACGGGGAGGGCTGCTGCACCGCACGGCAGGGAAGTGCCACCAAGGCATGACTCCCCCTCAGCCGAGTGCCCTCTCCTTACTCACGTGTCTCAGAGTCAGTGCTAAGCAGTCGCGGCTCGGGCACTGTGCACTCCCCTTGAGAAATCACCCAAGGATCCGAACTCCTGAGGGACAGGCCCCCAGACCCCGAGTGAGAGTAGGGGGGAGTGCTGAGAGCTCAGCCGGGAAGCTAGAGCTTCATTCAGTTTTATGCCTGGCCGTATTGTTGCCCGGGGAGGGCTGCTGCACCACACAGCAGGGAAGTGCCGCCAAGGCATGACTCCCCCTCAGCCAAGTGCCCTCTCCTCATTCGCGTGTCTCAGAGTCAGCGCTGACCAGTCACGGCTCGGGCACTGTGCACTCCCCTCTAGAAATCACCCAAGGATCCGAACTCCTGGGGGACAGGCCCACAGACCCCAAGTGAGAGTGGAGGGAAGCTAGAGTTTCATTCAGTTTTATGCCTGGCCATATTGATGCACGGGGAGGGCTGCTGCCCGCACCGCAGGGAAGTGCCGCTGAGGCGTGACTCCCCCTTAGCCAGGTGCCCTCTCCTCACTCGCATGCCTCAGAGTCAGCGCTGACCAGTTGCAGCTCGGGAACTGTCCACTCCCGTTGAGAAATCACCCAAGTATCCAAACTCCGGGGACGGGCCTCCAGACCTCAGTGAGTGGGAGGGGAGTGTTGGGGGTTCAGGGTTGCCGGCAAAGGATTTTTAAAGTTTTATACAGTTTTATGCCTGGCAGGAGAATGCCATGGCACCCTACTAGGGGAGGTAGGTCCAGTTTTTAGAAGGTCTTTCCTGTGGAGTGTAGTGGGAGGGCCTTTAATTTCTGCCCGTTTGTTTAATTGTGGGGCTCTTGAGCTGGTCTCATGGGGGAGGGGGACTCCCGTCTGCTTGGTGGTGGATTTTGTACCTTTTGTTTGAGTCCTTGTGATCACAGCTTGCCTCAACGGTGTTGATGTGCGTTCTTCAATCTTCTCTCTTGGTGCGGCTCAAATCCACCAGGATACTTACTAAATTCCTGTCCCTTAACTCTCCTTCTGGATGGGAGCCTCTGTTGAAAGCTGGCTTCAGTCTGCCATCTTGTCTCTCCCCCCCCCCAAATCACTCTCTTAATGTCCCGCCTCTTTTTTCTTTTCTTTCTTCTCCTGCCCCGCCCTCCCAGCAGTTTTTGGCCAGGGCTGGGTTTGCACCCACCACCTCTGGCATATGTGGCCAGCGCCCTACTCCTTTGAACCATAGGCGCCGCCCTATGTCCCACCTCTTAATATTAGCATATTGGCCATTAGGTTTCAACATAAGGATTTTGGGGGAAGCATTTTCAGACTATTGCACTTGAGGAGTTGTTTTTGGAAGTTTATCTCAAGTCTGACTCCCCAGCCCTTGCCATGATTCTGTGTATTACCTTATAAATGCTACTTTAATAAGTGTTTATTAATACCAAGTTTGGCTTCTGTTGCTTGAAACTGAGAACTCCGGCTAATACTAAGATGTTTTCCTCCACCTGCCTGATGCCGTGCTCATGTAAGTAGATACTTTGTTTTTAAAATCTTCTGGTTTTGATCTACCTGTTTTGCTGGTAGGGATGACTTCTAGGAAATTCATTTATGGAACTCTTTTATTTTTTTCCTTTATTGTTTTTCACATACATGTAACTTGAATTTATTTTAAAGAGAATGAATTGCTTTATTAATTTTTAAAAGCTTAAAATGTGAAATACTTAAGCTCTGGCCAGGTTGACTGTCTATTGGGCCATCAATCTACCTGGGAAGATGTAGAGATTGATTATACAATGCACATGGCCAGACCTTGTGTAAAGCTAGCACACTGACCCACATTTGCAGCAATCAGTCTGGGAAGTTAGACAACAACCACTGTAGCCGTGAGCCCACTCACCAGGACTTGGTCATTAACTGACAACTTCCCTGGAACATATTGCAGGGCACTAATTTGAATTGTAGTATGTGTCCTGCTATCTATTCATTCTTTTTCTTTTCAAATAAAATCTAATATAAAATCTCCATATTCTGTTTTTCAATGCGTTTTATCTCAGAGTATTACAGGGGCATGCACATTTTATAACAATTTGCATTTGAAAATTTGACGTCGATATCCTAAGTGTGCCCTTCACCCCAGATATATGCATTGTACCTATTATATGTGAGTCTGCCCTGCCCTTCTTGCTTCCTCCCCTCTACTGACTTTCTATTGAGTTTTACTTCCATATATGCACATAAGTGTTAATCGACTAGTTTCAACTTTGTATTGAATACACATGATATTGGTTTTTCAGTTCTTGAAATACTTCACTTAAAAGAACGGTCTCCAGGGCGGCGCCTGTGGCTCAGTGAGCAGGGCGCCAGCCCCATATGCCGAGAGTGGCGGGTTCAAACCCAGCCCCGGCCAAACTGCAACCAAAAAATAGCCGGGCGTTGTGGCGGGCGCCTGTAGTCCCAGCTGCTCGGGAGGCTGAGGCAAGAGAATCGCGTAAGCCCAAGGGTTAAGAGGTTGCTGTGAGCCGTGTGACGCCACAGCACTCTACCCGAGGGCGGTACAGTGAGACTCTGTCTCTACAAAAAAAAAAAAAAAAAAAGAATGGTCTCCAGTTTCGTCTAGGTTGTTACAGAAGATATTAGATAGCCATTTTTATGGCTGAATAGTACTCCACTATATATATATATATATATGCCACATTTTATTAATTCATTCATGTATTGATGGGCTATTTCCACATCTTTGCCATTGTGAATGGTGCTGCTATAAATATTTGAGTACAAGTGTCTTTTTGATACAGCATCCTTTTTTTCTTTGGGTAAACACCTAATAGTAAGATTGCTGAATCAAAAGGCAGGTCTACTTTTAGTTCTTTGAAATTCAGCAGCACATAAAAAACTAATTCACCACAACCAAGTGAACTTCATCCCAGAGATCCAAGGATGGTTCAACATAGGCAACTCTATAAACATTATTCACCAGATACATAGTTGCAAAAACAAAGTTCATATTATCCTTTCAATCAACACAGCAAAAGCATTTGACAAAATAACGGAAATAATGCTCAATAAAATTGGTATAGATGGGACGTTCCTCAAAATTATAAAGGCTATATATTATAAACCTACAGCCAACATCATATTGAATGGGGAAAAACTAATAGAATTCCTGCTTAGAACTGTAACCAGACCAGGGTACCCACTTTCACCACTTTTATTTAATATAGTGCTAGAAGTTCTCACAGAGTAATCAGGCAAGAGAAGGAAATTGAAGGAGTTCAAATGGAGAAAGTAGAGCTCAGACTATCACTCTTTGCTGATGATATGATCTTATATCTAGGAAACCCCAAAGGTTCAACCAAGAAACTCCTGGAATTGATAAATAAATTCAGCAAAGTCTCAGGTTACAAAATTAATGTACACAAATCAGTAACTTTGATATATATGCCAACAACAGTCAAGCTAAGATGCAGGTCAAAGATGCCATACCCTTCACAATAATATCAAAGAAAATGAAAAACCTAGAAATACATTTAACTGAGGAGGTAAAAGACCTCTGTAGGAAGAACTATGAGGTTGGGCAAGGTAGCTCACTCCTGTAATACTGGCACTCTGAGAGGCGAAAGTGGGTGTAGCTTGAGCTCAAGAGTTCAACACCAGCCTGAGCAAGAGCGAGACCCCATCTCTGCTAAAAATAGAAAAACTAGCCAAGCATCATTGTGGCCGCCGGTAGTCCCAGCTATTCAGAAGGCTGATGCAAGAGTATCACTTGTGTCCAGGAGTTTGAGGTTGCTGTGAACTTTGAGGCCATGGCACTCTATCCTGGGGCAACAGAGTGAGACTTTGTCAAAGAAGGAGGAGAAACAGGAGGAGGAGAAGGGGGAAGGGAAAAGGGGGAAGGGGGAGGGGGAGAGGGAAGAATGAAATACTGTGGAAAGAAGTTACAAAGGATACAAACAGATGGAAAAATATATCATGTTCATGGATTGGCAGACTCAACATGGTTAAAATGGCTATACTACCCAAAATGATTTACATATTCAATGCAATACCCATTAAAATTCTAATGTCATTTTTCACAGATCTAAAAGAATAAATAAATAAATAAAATCAGTTCTACACTTTGTATAGAACCAGAAAAGACCCTGAATAGCCAAGGCAACCTTAGGTAGTAAGAAGAAACTGGGAGGCATTAACTCTACCAAACTTTAAGCTCTACTCTGAGGCTGTAGTATCCAAAATAGCATGGTACTGGCACAGAAACAGAGATAGACCTATGGTTCAGAAGAGAGACTACAGAGATGAAACAATCCTCATATTGCCATTTGATCTTTGATAAAACAGACAAAAACACAATGGAGAAATGAACTGCTATTCCATAAATGGTGCTGAGAAAACTGGGTATCAGAGTGAACAAGGATCAAACCATTCACGAAAATTAATTCACAATGGATAAAGAACTTAAACCCAAGGCACGAAACTAAGAATTCTAGAAGAAAATCTTGGAAAAACTCATACAGATATTAGCCTGGGGAAGGAATTTCTGAAGACAATCACAATGGCAATCAGAACAATAACAGATGGGACCTCATCAAGTTAAAAATTTTCTGCACTGGGCGGCGCCTGTGGCTCAGTCGGTAAGGCGCTGGCCCCATATACCGAGGGTGGCGGGTTCAAACCCGGCCCTGGACAAACTACAACCCAAAAATAGCCGGGCGTTGTGGCAGGCACCTGTAGTCCCAGCTACTCGGGAGGCTGAGGCAAGAGAATCGCTTAAGCCCAGGAGTTGGAGGTTGCTGTGAGCTGTGTGAGGCCACGGCACTCTACGGAGGGCCATAAAGTGAGACTCTGTCTCTAGAAAAAAAAAAAAAGTTTCTGCACCAATAGAGTATGTAGAATGGGAAAAAACAGAATGGGAAAAAACCTACAGAATGGGAAAAAATATTTGCCTTTTATACATCCAAGAAAGGACAGATAAGTAGAATCTACAAAAAACTCAAGCTAATCAGCAGGAAAAAATATGGGCAAAATTAATTAATTTATTTATTTGAGACAGAGCCTCAAGTTGTTGTCCTAGGTAGAGTGCTGTGGCATCACAGCTCACAGCAACCTCCAACTCCTGGGCTCAAACGATTCTCCTGCCTCCGCCTCCCAAGTAGCTGGGACTACAGGCGCCCGCCACAACACCCAGCTATTTTTTTGTTGCAGCCATCATTGTTGTTTGGCGAGCCCGGCTAGATTCAAACCTGCCAGCTCAGGTGTATGTGGCTGGCGCCTTAGCAGCTTGAGGCACAGGCGCCGTGCCAATAATTATTTATTTTTAATGCTTATTAGAAATGGGCAAAATACCTGAACAGAAACTGTCAAAGGAAGATAGTATAATGGCCAAAAATACATGAAGAAAATGTTCAGCATCTCTAATCATCAGGGAAATGCAAATCAAAACCACAATGAGATATCACCTAACTCCAGTGAGAATGTCTTATATCAGAAAGTTGCCAAGCAATAGATCCTGACATGGGTTTAAAGAGAAAGGAACACTCATTCACTGTCGGTGGGACTGCAAACCCATACAACCTCTATGGAAAATCTCAATATTTTAAATGATAAAAGTGAAAGGACTCCTTAGGCACTTTAAAATTTCCCAGTTAGGCTGAAAATATGCCATTGTTTGTGAAATCCATGAAACATATCTGGTGCTCTAAAGGCCTCCCAAGGGCGGCGCCTGTGGCTCCGTGAGTAGGGCGCCGGCCCCATATGCCGAGGGTGGCGGGTTCAAATCCAGCCCCGGCCAAACTGCAACCAAAAAATAGCCGGGCGTTGTGGCGGGTGCCTGTAGTCCCAACTACTTGGGAGGCTGAGGCAAGAGAATCGCCTTAAGCCCAGGAGTTGGAGGTTGCTGTGAGCCGTGTGACGCCACGGCACTCTACCCAAGGGCGGTACAGTGAGACTCTGTCTCTACAAAAAAAAAAAATAAATAAAAAAAAAATAAAGGCCTCCCAAGCAAATCTTCAAACCACTTTGGGGGAAGAGGACCCTAAGGACAGGATTGTAGGATAGTGAGAAGGACCATGGACTCAGCACAAGGGTGGCCATTTCATTTCCTGTCTTTAGGAATAAATTAGATAACCTAGAAAATATAATTAGCACAGTGCTGATAGATGGCAAACCATAATTTTTTTTGACTGGTAGGGAAAATTAAACACAGGCTCAAGCATCATTCATATAGCAAGGACTTCCAATTGTGCTTTTCCACTTCGCAGCTGGGTAACTTAGGACAAGACATTTAACCCTGAGCATCAAGTTCTCTGGAAAACAGGGATCATAACAGAGTCTACCCTGTGGATTATTGTGAGGTTTAAATGAGATGATGGATGTAAGCTCGTAGCCAAGGTTTCCATGTGACAAGCACCCAATAAACTGTTGCCTTTATCATAAGTGTCAACACTATAACTGCTCATGTTGCTTGCACCCACAGTCTGTAAGTACTTTGAATTAAACAGTCAAAAACCATTTCTTCTCCTTCTTCTCTCGCCTTTTTCCTCATCCTTCTGTTTTTTTTCTCCTGCTCCTCTTCCTCCTCCTTCCTCCAACATAAATTAAGCTACCACCAAATTTCTAAAACCCATATCTTTTCTTATTGAAAAATAAGAGCTTCCAAATCTCTGCCCAAATATAAGTGGAGAAAAAGCTCAGAGCTGGAGGAGAATGCTAAATTATATTATTCATGGCTTTATAAAAAAAACTGGAAGGTAAATACTGGGCTCCCAGATGCAAAGTATTAAATTTCATCTAAAATTTGTATAAAATGGTTTTCTACTAAGAATATAAAATAGATGATTTTGTTATGAAAGCATTTATTATTATGTAGATTAGAGATTTAACATCCAAATATCTTATTTGCTAATTTGCCACTCATGAGAAAATTAGACATGCTAAAAAGTTCTCATTTTCAGAGCGAAGATTTTTCAATTGCCGTCTAAAGGAGATTTACCATTGTCTAAATGATATTTAAATACAAGCAAGTATTTCTCAAAATCTTCAATCTATGAGAAGATTGTTATTCAGCCTGTAGTGCTGCTGCTTTATCATAGAGCACTATGATGTCTTTCTTATTTCTTATATAGAAAGAAAGAAAGAGACAATTGCCATAAAATCAATGATTAATTTCTAAAACAAACTAATTGAAAGTTCAGTAGTCTAAAGAGGTACTTTAATGCCTCAGAGCAATAATAGCATTGTGTTTCCTTCTCCATCTTAATGGGTCTCAACTTCCTGTGGCCTTTGTTGCTAGGAAACTGTTCTGTACTGGATTGAAAGCCACCTTTCTCTTGTTGTTTTTGACTCTTTGCAGTCTGAAATGAACTAGGCATATTTTGAATCCTTCAACATTAACTATCAGCTACATACCAAAGAACCAACTATGTATGATGTGAGTAATAATAACCAAAACTTTTTCTGTGGAGCCACTGCTTATAACCCAGGAGAAATTTAGTTGCCTTAAAACATCCTCTAGAAGGCCAGGTCAGTGGCTCACTCCTGTAATCCTAGCACTCTGGGAGGCCAAGGTGGTGGACTGCCTGAGCTCACAGGTTTGAGACCAGCCTGAGCCAGAGCGAGACCCCTGTCTCTAAAAATAGCTGGGCATTGAGGCAGGCACCTATATTCCCAGCTACTTGGGAGGCCGAGGCAAAAGAATCATGTGAGCCCAAGAGTTTGAGGTTGCTGTGAGCTATGATGCCATAGCACTCTACCGAAGGTGACAAAATGAGACTCTGTCTCAAAAAAAAAAACTTCCCCTGGAAGAAATTTATCACCTTATTCTGTATGAAGTAAGTCCCCAAGAAATATTAAATAGAAGGATAAAATTTGCTGAGCTGTGGTCCATTTCCCCTCCCTCATTTCCATATTGCATTAAGGTAAAGGCCCAAGTAACCGTGCATTCTTGGGCAAATTGCATTCTTTCAGCATTGTCCTTTTTGTATTTACAGCCAAACCCAGAATCTGTATGCATGCAGTAGCCTTCCTCAGAGCTAGAGAAAGTGGTGAAAGTTACCAAAATGCATTTGCAAGAGGAGTAACTATATCTTAGGAAGTAACCATATTTCTTGGTCAGTGGAAGAAGATAATGAAGGCATGGGATTTGCAGCCTTATTTCCTTCATAATTCAGTTTTGAAATATAGATCCTCTTTAAACAGCATTTTTATTCTGATGCAATCTTGAGTGTACTTTCAGAGGCAAAGGTCATGTCTACAGATGGAAATCATCCAACAGCAGAAGAAATAGTTCAAGGCAGGTCACTAAAGCAGCCCTTTAATCCAATCTGACCAGAACTGGACCATCAGTCAATGGGGGGATGTGGTTAAACCCAGAGAAAAACCTGGAAATTGTCTGACTTGTGTATGTGTAAATGCATGTGCACATGTTGACTAGACTATATATTTCAGATACTTTTCCTACAAGCCCTGAATCTCCTACTGTCTTAAGAAAAGTATCTTGCATGTGTATGAAATCCAACAACAGCAACTGGACTTACTCCAGTGGCTTTGAAACTGCCCTTACAAACTGACAAAGGTGAATAGAATTTCTCTGTAGCTGGTCCTTGATCTCAGGTTCGAAGAATGAAACCACAGACCACACAAGTAAGTGAAAGGACAGATTTTATTGACAAATGAAGGAATAGATAAGGGAAAGAGGGGGAACAGAAGTTCTGGCAATGGAGGAGAGGCCCAACTGGGTAGCCCATGTGGACCTTCTGTTTAGAGCAGGGGTCCTCAAACTACGGCCCGCGGGCCACATGTGGCCCACTGAGGACATTTATCTGGTCCACGGGTGTTTTTGCCGCAGCTGCCTGTCCTGCTCAGCAGCCGACTGATCCTGGGACGCAGTGTGCATGTGTGGAATGTGCGCTGCACTCTCCAACTCCCCTCCTTTTCTGTCTCCTCTCAGTCTCGGGTGTGATCAAACTAGTGACCAGCTTGCCTGTGCAGAGCCTGCTGCTGCCTAAGGACCGCGGTAAGAACAAGTTAGGATTTATTTTTTTTTTTTGAAGTTAGGAGGTCTATTTTTTTTTTTTATTTTGCAGTTAGTAGGGCCTTTTTTCCCTAAAGTTAGGAGGCCTTTTTTTTTGAAGTTAGGAGAGCCTTTTTTTTTTTTTATTAAATCATAGCTGTGTACATTGATATGATCATGGGTTGTTTTTTTTTTTATAGAGACAGAGTCAGTGCTATGGGGTCACAGCTCACAGCAACCTACAACTCCTGGGCTTAGGTGATTCTCTTGCCTCAGCCTCCCAAGCAGCTGGGACTACAGGCACCTGCCACAACACACAGCTTTTTTTTTGTTGCAGTTTAACAGGGGCTGGGTTTGAACCCACCACCCTCAGTATATGGGGCCGGCGCCCTATCAACTGAGTCACAGATGCTGCCCAGACAGCCTTTTTTTTAAAAGTTGGTTAGTTGTTTGGGGTTGGTTTCTAGGGGAGTTGCATCACAGTGATAACACAAATAGCACTCAGTGCTAACGCAAATGGTCAGTGCTCAGAGGTAATGCAAATGGTCAGTGCTTGGTGGTAATGATAATTTTAAGTGCTCAGTGTTAATGCAAATGGTCAGTGCTCAGTATTAATGCAAATTGTCAGTGGTCAGTGTTATCGCAAATGGTCAGCGGTCAGTTTTAATGCAAATGGTCAGTGCTCAGTGTTGTCCCATGGGGGCCCCAAACTGGTAATCTGCCTAGGGCCCCATAGGAACTTAGTCTGGCTCTACAGACAGCGGAGGAGTAGGAAACCCAATTTAATTGACAGTAAGTGCATTTATATTCTGATTGCTATTCATCTGTGTATGATGTATGTTGTGTGCTGTGTAAGCCCTGGTTCACACTGTTGCAATCTCTGAGCAGTGTGAGTTCAGCCATATGCTTGTATGGCTGAATTCACATTAGATTTGGAAGAAAAAAGGCAAACGTGCCTTCCTTTTTCCTGCAGTGGAATCTGATCACATGGGTGTGAGTTTACAGATCGCAGTGTGATTCACATAGGGTAGTGTGTACTGGGAAGGTACTGGAGGAACCGGCTCTGTAATCGTGCAGATTACCACATCACACCAGTGTGAGCCTGAGGTAAAAGCAGACTTCCATCAATATGGGTACTGGTAAGGCTGAAATGATGGGGACTGGCAAGGCTGAATTGATGGGCACTGATCAGACTGCATTGATGGGCAGTGCAGTCTATATCTCTCTGTGTGGGCAAAGTTATTGCTGGTATATTGTTTTTGTAATGCTATATATATATGTGTGTGTATTTTACTAATAGCAATTTGGAATCCCTAGGAAATGATGATATCAAGAAAGAAAATTTGAGTCGGAGTGTAGGATATTCAAAGAACAGTGGACTTATGATTACTTTTTCATGCAGTACAAGGAAAGAGCTATGTGTTTGATATGCCAGAATATAGTGTCTGTGTTCAAAGAAGACAATTTGCGTAGACACTATCAAACTCAACATAAAGATAAATATGATTGTTTGGTCGGAGAAGTGAGAAAAGATAAAATATTAAAACTGAAAAATACATTGACAACTCAGCAAAATAATTTTGTGAAGCAGAAGCAGCTAAATATTTCACTGTGAGCAAGTTTTCAAGTTGCCAAACTAATAGCATGCGCTGGCAGACCATTCGTGGAGGGAGAATTTGTTAAAGAATGCCTTCTTTCTGTTGCCAAAGAGACGTGTCCAGAGAAGGCTGATTTGTTTAGTACAGTGAGTCTGTTAGGACCTACAATTACACGAAGGAGTGAAGAAATGGGAGACAATTTGCATCAGCATTTGCAAAATTCTGCAAAAAAAACTTTCCTATTTTTCCTTGGCACTCAACAAAAGTCACAATGTTCTGGATTCTGCACAACTTCTAATTTTTATTTGTGGGATGAATGACTATTTTGAAGTCACAGAAGAGCTTGCTGCACTGCAAAGCATCAAAGGAACAACTACAGGAGACGATATCTATGAAAAGGTTTGCCAAACTGTGAATGGTTTGGAGCTGGACTGGGCTAAACTAGCCAGTGTGGCAACTGATGGTCCTCCTAGCATGGTGGAGTCTAAGAAAGGGGTAATTGCTGGGGCGGTGCCTATGGCTCAAAGGAGTAGGGCGCCAGCCCCATATGCCAGAAGTGTCAGGTTCAAACCCGGCCAAAAAACAGCAAATAAATAAATAAATAAAAAATAAAAGAAAGGAGTAATTGGGCGGCGCCTGTGGCTCAGTGAGTAGGGCACCGGCCCCATATGCCGAGGGTGGCGGGTTCAAATCCAGCCCCGGCCAAACTGCAACCAAAAAATAGCCGGGCGTTGTGGTGGGCACCTGTAGTCCCAGCTGCTCGGGAGGCTGAGGCAAGAGAATCGCGTAAGCCCAGGAGTTGGAGGTTGCTGTGAGCCGTGTGAGGCCATGGCACTCTGCCGGAGGGTGGTACAGTGAGACTCTGTCTCTACAAAAAAAAAAAGAAAGGAGTGCCGCACCCTCGGCATCAAGCCGCAGCGAAGTGGCGCTGTCCGCATTGTAAAACGACGGAGTGGAGGTCTGTGCTCCCCGGAGCGAAGCCCCCAGCACCCCCAGTGTGCGCAGCAACAGAAATGTTGCCCAGCATGCCGTTTTCTATCGCATTAATCTAAGGGTATGGCTTTCTGTTACAATGTACGTGCATGTTAGACTGAATGTCTGTTTGTCCTGATAAGTAATCAATAAGGTTTAAAAGTATGAACATAAAAATTTACTGATCCAGATTAAGCACAGAAAGAATAGCTGTGCCAGACTCAGTGGCTCCAAGTAAGCCTGCACAACAGCATGTTCCCACCATGAATGTCAGTGAACTAAGACAATGCAGGCACAGCAAACAAGACGTTTAAACAAGATGTTCCAACACGACATGCACTATCACCACCTGCAGTAAAACTTTACTTAGAAAAACATCTTGCTTTACTAATTTTCATATGTAATACAAATCAATAGAATAGTTTAATGTTTGACAAACAATTAATTATGAATCAAAGTATAGTTACTAATAAGAGTAAAAATATATAGAAAATATATATAGAAGTAGTCAAGCATTATACATAAAAGAATATGTCCAACTATTTTAAAAATAAGATCATAAGAAACTGAAAAGAGTTACAGGGCTAAGAGAAATCACAAGCCTTGACATTCCTAGATAAGAGGGAGTAAGCAGGTGTTACTAATAAATCACCTCCCTCCGGAGAGCAAAACCTTGAAAACATGTAATGCATGATAAACCGCATATGCAGACACAAAGATAATTTACAAACATAAGCAGAATAAAGATTGCATTGTTTGAACCTTGGAAAGAAAATGTATAAATACCAACATATACTCTCAGTAAAATTTACAGCTGCTTCCTTCATCACATGCTGTGTGGCAGTCTGTCATTTTTCCTGCGTCGACCTCTCAACCAACCTGTACCGTTCTCCCTGATCACCCTCGGACTGAGGCCCATCGACCGGCGGTCCACGGCAAAGGAGTAATTGCTCGCATTAACCAAGAGATGGACAAACATAACCATTCTCATCCACTAGCCATACACTGCCTCATCCACCTACAAGCGCTGTGTAGTAAATCACTGAAGCGGGACTCTATTATGAAATTTGTGGTATCTTGTGTTAACTTCATTAGAGCTAATGCACTAAACCATAGACAATTTCAGGAATTTCTGTCAGAGCTAAATGTTGCCTATGAAGACGTTCTGTACCACACAGAATGATGGGAAAGGCCATTCAGCAGAGAAGGAAGCAGGCATAAAGCTGCTATGGGTGCGCTCCGGGGGAATCACTCCTAGTTTCATAAGCATGCAACATGGTGCATTCAGGGGTATATGAGGACATGAGGCTGGGAACCCTGACGCAGAGAACTGTGTGAAAGCTTAGGGAAAAGACGTACATTGCTACATGTTAGAATGATCCCTCTGACAGGAGTGCAGAGAAGGAGTTGGAAGAAGGGTTTGGAGGCAGGAGGATCAGGAGGGCATTGCAAACATCCAAGAGAGAAAGGCAAGCTAAGGCAACAGTATGAGAGCAAATGAGGAGAAGACTCAGGGGAGACAGCTGAAAAACACCAGTGCAAGTTGGAGAATTTTTTTTTTTTCGAGACAGGGTTTCACTTTGTTGCCCATGGTAGAGTGGCATGTCGTCATAGCTTACCGCAACCTCAAACTCGTGGGCTCAGGTGATCCTCTTGCCTCAGCTTCCTGAGTAGCTGGTGCCCACCACACCAGGCTATTTTTAGAAATGGAGTCTCACTCTGGCTCAGTCTTGAACTTTTAGCTCAAGTAATCCACCCACCTCGGCCTCCCAGAATGCTAGGATTACAGGCCTGAGCCACAGTGTCTGGCTGAGTAGAGGGAGAGTTTTGAAACTCTCATTTCTATGACTTACTTCCACAGATTATAGCTTTTCTTTCTTTCAAAAAACCAAGAAGTACCAGAGCTCAATGTTGCAGAATGGAAATGGCACCCAGCCTTTCTGACAGATGTAATAGAGCTACTCAACAGTTTCAATGTGCAACTTCAAGGAAAGGGGAAGCTCTTCTGTGATGTGCAATCACATGTGAAAGCATTTGAAGTAAAATCAGGCCTCCTCATCAAACAAGTGAAGGAGGAAAATTTCTGCCATCTCCCCACAACTCAAAATCTGTTAGCAGAAAAACCATTGGTTGCATTCCCAAACAAAACACGTCTGGATTCACTGGAGAAGTTGCAAAAGGAGTTCCAATTTATATTTAAAGAGCTTCAGCTCCATGAACAGGACATACAGCTTTTCCGTAACCCATTTTCTATTGACATTGAAAATGTGAATACAATTTACCAAATGGAACTGGATAAACTGCAGAATTGTGACTCTCCAAAAGACACATCCAAAAAAGGCTGAGATCACGTGGTCTCCCACGGCCCAATCAGCCACAGCCAGGGCCTCAGGGCTTCTTGGTATGCACCGCAGCCTGGCGCGGTTCTGGAGAAGCGGCTGGGGCATGTTCACCGAAGGATCGTTACCGCCGTTACTGCCCACGGTGCTGCAGCCTGGGAATAATGGAGCTGGGATTCATTCAAATCAAGCAGCCTTCCTAATTTCTATGCATCTCTCCACTCTAAGGCATATCCTAATCTCAGCAACCATGCACTCAAAATGGCAACCATCTTTGGCAGCACTTATGTCTGTGGACAGACTTTTTCCAGAATGAAACATCTGAAATCTCCAACCAGATCTAGACTAACTGATGCACACTTGCATCACTTGTTACAACTAGCAGTGACAAATATGGAACCAGACATTGACCATTTCATTAGCCAAAAGCAGGCCCATAGTTCCCACTGAAATACTGGTAAGTTTGTTGATTTAACTTTACTTATTCTTCATTTTAAATACTGTATTTGTTCCCATTTTGTTTTTTTATTTCAAAATAATATATGTGCAGTGTGCATAGGAATTTGTTTATAGTTTTTTTTTTTTAAACTATAGTCCAGCCCTCCAACGATCTTAGGGACAGTGAACTGGCCCCCTGTTTAAAAAGTTTGAGGACCCCTGGTTTAGAGGTTTATATACTGCTTTTCCTATCCTGCGGACTGGGGAATTTGGGGAATGTATATCCGGAACATGTCACAATTGGCCAGAGGTCTGCAGGCAGAAAATAATCCTAAAATTAGCAAAGGATACAATCCTTACAGCCCTTGCCCAGATGAGGCAATAGGATTTTGCTCTCTACTCCAGGAGAAACCACCCAGATAAGATACCGATTAGACTGCTTTTCTGTGATCTTCATCTGAGCTCAGAGAATTTGAGGCCTGGAAAGGGCTTGTTTGTGTCTAGAGGTGGGAGTCTGTGATGAGACTGATTTCTCAGCTCACCTAGGCCTAGAAAATGGGGGTCTCTGTCTAGCCCTGAATGGGGGAACCCTATATTAAATGGGTACAAGGTAAGAACTGGAGTAAGTGCTCCAGAACACTGCGAAAGCAGACTTAGCTAAAATAATGATCATAATCAGCCATTGTTTCCTCCTTTGCTTGATAATGGTTGTTCATTGTCCCCATGTTTACTTCTCTATAATTGCTATGCTAGAGGACAAAATTGGTAGTTATAAAGATTCTTAATTTTTCTCCATCACCTGTTCTGAACCTAGGGTTACTTTTTGAGATATTGTCCAGGTCCTGCATTCCAGTGGATCTTCTGACCCGCCCTGGCAGCAGCCCCACCAAAGGACTGCTGATGCTACCACGAAACCAGCCATTGGAAGACCCTGATTGCCTAACCCTCTGCCCACAAAACTGTCTTCTATTTTATTTTATTTTTTTGAAGCAGAGTTTGTTTCACTTTGTCACCCTTGGTAGAGTGCTGTGGCATCATAGCTCACAGCAACTGCAGACTCTTGGGCTCAAGCAATTCTCCTGACTCAGCCTCCTGAGTAACTGGGACTACAGACGCCTGCCACAATGACTGGCTATTTTTAGAGATGAGGTCTCACTCCGGCTCAGGCAATTCACCCACCTCAGCCTCCCAGAGTGCTAGGATTATAGGTGTGAGCCATCATGCCCAGCCCATTAAACTGTCTTTAAAAACCCTGTCCCCTCAACTCTTGGGGAAAGAAATTTGAGAAATTTGTCTCTTCTTCTCATTTGGCACTATGTGGAATAAACTTTTTCTCTGCTATTAACCCTGCTGTCTCTGGATATTGGTTATCTTCTGGGTAGCAGGTAGATGAACCTGACTGGGTGACAGTAGCTCCTCATAGGTGACTCTGGTTGAGTCTAAATTATGCCCCAGATTACACATCTCTGTTGCAATAAAGGAAATTAGTCATATCAGTTAAATGAAAAACCAAATCTTACATAGAGTATGCAAAAAGCTGATTATGAAGCTAGACATTTTAATATGATTGCATCAGAGGTATTTTATATTAAATCATCGCTGTAATTAGTCCCCTGAGCTCAGGCAGCTGGAAAAGGAATAAAGCTATGCCATCTCCAGCTATAACCCTGCTATGGCGTGCTGGCCACTGACTGGCAGTTGGTCTAGAGAATGTAGTAGTGGAGCTGAAGGGACACCCTACCTGTCTGGAGGAACATGGCAGTAGTGAGTATTCTGTTCTGGCTTCTGCAACAGGCACCAGTACAGGCTCATTTATGGCCCTTAAAATAGTTTGTGTTCACCAAGCCACCAATCAGCTCCTGGGCACTGGGTTCAGACAGACCACCTGAGATTTGTAAATCTTTTTTTTTTTTTTTTTTTTTTTTGAGACATTGTCTCACTCTATTGCCCCACTAAAAGTGTGGTTGGGTCAATGATAGCTCACTGCAACCTCAAACTCCTGGGCTGAAACAATCCTACAGGTGCTACATACCCGCCATTTGCTTGGAAGAGATGGGGTCTTGCTCTTGTTGAAGCTGTCTCAAACTCCTGAGTTCAAGCAATTCACCTGCCTTGGCCTCCCAGAGTGCTATGGGATTACAGGTGTGAGCCATAGCACCTGGCCTCAGATTCCTACATCTTATGGACCAATAATCCTGATTATTTTCCTTTCCCCCAGTCCCTTCCCAAGAAACTGGGCAGAGTATCCTTTTATGTCCTGAAATACAAAATATGTGATGCATCTCCCTTTTCTGGGCAGAGGAGGTGTTTGCTCATCCTCCAAGCACACCCACTCTTTTAAGGAGTCTTGCCTTCAAGGCCTTGTCAAATCAACTTTGGCTTAAAGTGACTTCCCTGTATATATTAAGTTTCACCTAAGTGTTTCTCCGTACAGAGTGAACTGTAACCTAATTTGATGTGTGAACTACTGTAACTAATTTTGCAACAAGTAGCCAAGTCTTAGCCAATTACAGGCAGTGAACTGCTCAGATTTGGTTTAAATAAGGCATACGCTTAGCTGTAACTAACCTAGCTGCTTCTGTATCTCTGTACATCTATTTTCTATACATCACTTTTCTTTTTCTATACATAAATATTATTTTACCACATGATAGCCTTGGAGTCATTCTGAATCTATCCTGGCTCTGGAAGCTGCACAATTCATGAATTGTTCTTTACTCAATAAAACTCCATTGTGAAATATGTATAATATACAAAATAGAAATCACTCCTGTTCAAAGCTCTAAAATGGAATTTGGAATCCATTCTAAGAAGAAGTAACTGTACAACCTGCAATGTTGCAAAATAGGAACTTGTCTTGAACTTTTGAACTGGGCCAAATCCCCATGACCACAACATCCTAGAACACAGCTGAATTTTGCCGGTGCTGCTTTTCCTAAACAGAAACAACTAGTGTGTTCCGGACTCTTGTACTAAGCTGGCTGCCTCCACCAATTATAATTCTTTCAAAAAAAACTTATGCAGTCATCTGTGGTATCCTTTAAAAATATCACTACCCTCTTCCTATCCAGAATACGTTAGCTGAATCTGTTTCTCCCAAATTATAATTCCTAATATTCCAATAAAAGTATTGTGTTCCTGCAGTGCACTCTGGCCATGCAATTCTCCATGATTGAGACTGTTAAATTTCATTCTTCTAAAGTTTTTCTTCTGACAGTTGGTGTCAGAAGTAGGATTCAAAGTAGAGTTTCCAGAAACCCCCAAGAGTATGGAGTTACCAAGAGAAGAACTTATCAGGCCCATTGTGTCCATTGCTCTCTTGGGGATTGAGAGTAAGTTCTCTTCCATATTCCAAAAGCTCCATGGATTTGTATTTTGAAATATCTGAGTTTTTTTGAGCAAATTATTTAATCTAGACTGAGTTTGGAACCATAATAGAAACTGGACAGGGTCCAAGATTGAATTGTACATAATAATCAACTGGACTGGTTCCAGACATCCACCTTCAGATAGGTCAGACAGAAACTCGTAATAAATTACAATTACTACATGGGAAGTATGAACTCTGGCATTCAGAAATGCACAAGGATTTTTCCTTTTTTCTTCCTTCCTCCCTCCCTTCCTTCTTTCTTTTCTTCACACTTCTGTAAGGAAAAATAATCAACTAAATTGTTCAAGAGGATCTGACAGCAAAAACCAAGATTTCAATGTAAAATTGTGATCCTTAATTTCTGAAGAACTGAGTACTCCACCTCTGGCTATGCCCACCCTTATGTGCGCAGGTATTAGGCCCCAGAAGGAGCAAACATTTACAAAAATGGTGATATATTTCTAAAGATAATTTAAAACTGCACTGAAATGTTCCTGTTGGGGATTGCAGTTTGGGGAGACCTGGTTCAATTACTTGGTTGAGCTAGAAAGTTTAACCAATTCACGGCAGTAACTGAAAGGAAAAAAATGAAGGGAAACAGAAAATAAAAATGGAGCCATACAGGCAGTGTGAACAGAGAACAAAAATAACCACGCAATTTTTTTTTTTCTTTTTTTTTTTATTGTTGGGGATTCATTGAGGGTACAATAAGCCAGTTACACTGATTGCAATTGTTAGGTAAAGTCCCTCTTGCAATCATGTCTTGCCCCCATAAAGTGTGACACACACTAAGGCCCCACCCCACTCCCTCCCTCTCTCTTTCTGCTTCCCCCCCCATAACCTTAATTGTCATTAATTGTCCTCATATCAAGATTGAGTACATAGGATTCATGCTTCTCCATTCTTGTGATGCTTTACTAAGAATAATGTCTTCCACTTCCATCCAGGTTAATACGAAGGATGTAAAGTCTCCATTTTTTTTAATGGCTGAATAGTATTCCATGGTATACATATACCACAGCTTGTTAATCCATTCCTGGGTTGGTGGGCATTTAGGCTGTTTCCACATTTTGGCGATTGTAAGTTGAGCTGCAATAAACAGTCTAGTACAAGTGTCCTTATGATAAAAGGATTTTTTTCCTTCTGGGTAGATGCCCAGTAATGGGATTGCAGGATCGAATGGGAGGTCTAGGTTGAGTGCTTTGAGGTTTCTCCATACTTCCTTCCAGAAAGGTTGTACTAGTTTGCAGTCCCACCAGCAGTGTAAAAGTGTTCCCTTCTCTCCACATCCACGCCAGCATCTGCAGTTTTGAGATCTTGTGATGTGGGCCATTCTCTCTGGGGTTAGATGATATCTCAGGGATGTTTTGATTTGCATTTCTCTAATATATAGAGATGATGAACATTTTTTCATGTCTTTGTTAGCCATTCGTCTGTCATCTTTAGAGAAAGTTCTATTCATGTCTCTTGCCCATTGATATAAGGGATTGTTGGCTTTTTTCATGTGGATTAATTTGAGTTCTCTATAGATCCTGGTTATCAAGCTTTTGTCTGATTGAAAATATGCAAATATCCTTTCCCATTGTGTGGGTTGTCTCTTTGCTTTGGTTATCATCACCTTATCTGTACAGAAGCTTTTCAGTTTAATGAAGTCCCATTTGTTTATTTTTGTTGTTGTTGCAATTGCCATAGCAGTCTTCTTCATGAAGTCTTCCCCCAGGCCAATATCTTCCAGTGTTTTTCCTATGCTTTCTTTGAGGATTTTTATTGTTTCGTGCCTTAAATTTAAGTCCTTTATCCATCTTGAATCAATTTTTGTGAGTGGGGAAAGGTGTGGGTCCAGTTTCAGTCTTTTACACGCAGACATCCAATTCTCCCAACACCATTTATTGAATAGGGAGTCTTTCCCCCAAGGTAAGTTCTTGTTTGGTTTATCGAAGATTAGGTGGTTGTAAGATGTTAGTTTCATTTCTTGGTGTTCAATTCGATTCCAAGTGTCTATGTCTCTGTTTTTGTGCCAGTACCATGCTGTCTTGAGCACTATGGCTTTGTAGTACAGACTAAAATCTGGTATGCTGATGCCCCCAGCTTTATTTTTGTTACTAAGAACTGCCTTAGCTATACGGGGTTTTTTCCGGTTCCATACAAAACGCAGAATCATTTTTTCCAAATCTTGAAAGTACGATGTAGGTACTTTGATAGGAATGGCATTGAATAGGTAGATTGCTTTGGGAAGTATAGACATTTTAACAATGTTGATTCTTCCCATCCATGAGCATGGTATGTTCTTCCATTTGTTAATATCCTCTGCTATTTCCTTTCTGAGGAGTTCATAGTTTTCTTTATAGAGGTCCTTCACCTCCTTCGTTAGGTATATTCCTAGGTATTTCATTTTCTTTGAAACTATGGTGAAGGGAGTTGTGTCCTTAACTAGCTTCTCCTCTTGACTGTTATTGGTGTATACAAAGGCTACTGACTTGTGGACATTGATTTTATATCCTGAAACATTACTGTATTTTTTGATGACTTCTAGTAGTCTTGTGGTTGAGTCTTTGGGGTTCTCTAAGTATAAGATCATGTCGTCAGCAAAGAGGGAGAGTTTGACCTCCTCTGCTCCCATTTGGATTCCCTTTATTTCCTTGTCTTGCCTAATTGTATTGGCTAGAACTTCCAGCACTATGTTGAATAGTAAAGGTGACAGAGGACAACCTTGTCTGGTTCCAGTTCTAAGAGGAAAAGCTTTCAGTTTTACTCCATTCAGTAAAATATTGGCTGTGGGTTTGTCATAGATAGCTTCAATCAGTTTTAGAAATGTGCCACCTATGCCTATACTCTTCAGTGTTCTAATTAGAAAAGGATGCTGGATTTTATCAAATGCTTTTTCTGCATCTATTGAGAGGATCATGTGATCTTTATTTTTGCCTCTGTTAATATGGTGGATAACGTTTATGGACTTGCGTATGTTGAACCAGCCTTGCATCCCTGGGATGAAGCCTGCTTGATCATGATGAATGACTTTTTTGATGATAAGCTGTAATCTATTGGCTAGGATTTTGTTGAGAATTTTTCCATCTATATTCATGAGTGAGATTGGTCTGAAATTCTCCTTTTTGTTTGGGTCTTTTCCTGGTTTTGGTATCAGGGTGATGCTTGCTTCATAGAATGTGTTGGGGAAGATTCCTTCTTCCTCAATTTTTTGGAATAATTTCTGCAGTACAGGAATAAGCTCTTCCTTGAAGGTTTGATAGAATTCTGGAGTGAAGCCATCTGGACCAGGGCATTTTTTAGTTGGAAGCTTTTTTATTGTTTCTTTGATCTCAGTGCTTGAAATTGGTCTGTTCAGGAGGTCTATTTCTTCCTGGCCAAGTCTAGGGAGAGGGTGTGATTCCAAATATTGATCCATTTCCTTCACATTGTCAAATTTCTGGGCATACAGTTTCTGGTAGTATTCAGAGATGATCTCTTGTATCTCTGTGGGATCAGTTGTTATTTCCCCTTTATCATTTCTGATTGAGGTTACTAGAGATTTTACTTTTCTATTTCTAGTTAGTCTGGCCAATGGTTTATCTATTTTATTTATTTTTTCAAAAAACCAACTCCTTGTTTCATTAATTTTCTGAATGATTCTTTTGTTTTCAATTTCATTGATCTCTGATTTGATTTTGGAGATTTCTTTTCTTCTACTGAGTTTAGGCTTAGATTGTTCTTCTTTTTCCAATTCCATAAGGTCTCTTGTGAGATTGTTGATGTGCTCTCTGTCTGTTTTTCGAATGTAGGCATCTAAAGCGATGAATTTTCCTCTCAAAACTGCTTTTGCAGTATCCCACAGGTTTTGGTAGCTTGTGTCTTCATTGTTGTTATGCTTAAGGAAGTTAGTGATTTCCTGTTTGATTTCTTCCTGCACCCATCTGTTATTCAACAGAAGATTGTTTAATTTCCATGCCTTTGGATGGGGTCGAGCATTTTTGTTAGAGTTGAGTTCCACCTTTAGTGCCTTATGGTCTGAAAAGATACAAGGTAAAATTTCAATTCTTTTGATTCTGTTGATATTTGTTTTGTGTCCCAGGATATGATCAATTTTGGAGAATGTTCCATGGGGTGATGAGAAGAATGTATATTCTTTATCTTTGGGGTGGAGTGTTCTATATGCGTCTATCAAGCATAATTGTTCTAGGGTCTCATTTAAATCTCTTATATCTTTGTTTAATTTCTGTTTAGAGGATCTGTCCAGCTCTGTAAGAGGTGTGTTAAAGTCCCCTGTTATGATGGTATTATCAGATATCATATTGCTCAGACTGAGTAAGGTCTGTTTCAAGAATCTGGGAGCATTTAAATTTGGTGCATAGATATTTAGAATTGAAATGTCTTCTTGTTGTAGTTTTCCCTTGACCAATATAAAGTGACCATCTTTGTCTTTTTTGACTTTAGTTGCTTTAAATCCACATGTATCTGAAAATAAGATTGCAACTCCTCTTTTCTTCTGAATTCCATTTGCCTGAAAAATTGTCTTCCAACCCTTGACTCGGAGCTTTAATTTGTCTTTTGAAGCCAGGTGTGTTTCTTGCAGACAGCAAATGGATGGCTTGTGTTTTTTAATCCAGTCAGCCAATCTATGTCTCTTCAGTGGGGAATTCAAGCCATTAACATTTATGGAGATAATTGATAAGTGTGGTAGTATTCTATTCGTCTTATTTGGTGGGAGTCCATTGCTTAGTTTTATCTTTTGCATCAGTGTGGAGGTTAGGTTCTGTCCTTTGATTTCTGAGTTCTTACTTTGCTGCTGATCCATTGTGGTGGTCAGTGTGCAGAACAGGTTGAAGTATTCCCTGTAGAGCTGGTCTTGTTGTGGTGAATTTCCTCAATGTTTGTATATCCGTAAATGATTTGATTTCTCCATCAATTTTGAAGCTTAGCTTAGCAGGGTACAGAATTCTGGGCTGAAAATTGTTCTGTTTAAGTAGATTAAAGGTAGATGACCATTGTCTTCTTGCTTGGAAAGTTTCATTAGAGAAGTCTGAGGTCACTCTGATGGATTTGCCCCTGTAGGTCAACTGGCGCTTACTCCTGGCACCTTGCAGAATCTTTTCTTTTGTCTTGACTTTGGACAGGTTCATCACAATGTGTCTTGGAGAAGCTCGGTTAGAGTTGAGGCGACCTGGGGTCCGATAGCCCTCTGAAAGCAGTGTGTCAGAATCTTTGGTGATGTTTGGGAAATTTTCTTTTATAATATTCTCTAGTATGGCTTCCATTCCTCTGGGGCATTCTTCTTCCCCTTCTGGAATTCCTATAACTCGTATGTTGGAACGTTTCATAAAGTCCCATAATTCTGACAGTGAACGTTCTGCTTTCTCTCTCTTCTTTTCTTCCTCTTTTACTATCTGAGTTATCTCAAAAACTTTGTCTTCTACCTCTGAAATTCTTTCTTCTGCATGGTCTAACCTGTTGCTGATACTTTCCATTGCATCTTTAAGTTCCCTGATTGACTGTTTCATTTCCTTCAGCTCTGCTATATCCTTTTTATATTCTTCATATCGTTCATCTCTGATTTGATTCTGTTTTTGGATTTCCTTTTGGTTATTTTCCACTTTATTAGCAGTTTCCTTCATTGTTTCCATCATTTCTTTCATTGTTTTCAACATGTGTATTCTAAATTCCCTTTCTGTCGTTCCTAACATTTCTGTATAGGTGGAATCCTCTGCAGTAGCTACCTCATGGTCCCTTGGCGGGGTTGTTCTGGACTGATTCTTCATGTTGCCTGGAGTTTTCTGCTGATTCTTCCTCATGAGTGATTTCTTTTATCTGTTTCCTTGCCCTAATTTTCCTTTCACTTCCTCTTGCTCTTTAAGTTCTTGTGCCTGTGGACTAAGGGTTACAGGACCAGAAAGGTGAGAAGGTTGAAGAGCAGAAAAGGGATGAAAGAAAGGAGGACCGAGTGATAAGAAAAAAAAGAAAGATAGAGAAAGGAGAGGGGGTAGGGATAAGGAATATTGACAAAAAGAAGAGAGGCACAGAAAGAGGGAGACAGGGCAATATAGGTGTACAGTAGGGTACTTTGACACAACCTTTAAAAACCCCACCTTCTGGGGGTTGGGTGCCCAGTTGGGTGGTTCCCTTGAGGTCAGCAGCTCTTTGCTAACCTGGTCAGACACAGTACCCCACCTCCACCAAGTAGAGAAGAAAGACAAAAATGCTATAAATCAAAGTAAAACAAGCAAACAGAAAACTTTATGGCGATAAAATTGGGTGAAAAACCAAGTGCTAGCGGTAGAAACACTAGCAAAAATGAAGTTGTAGTTATTAAAAAAGGCAGCAATGGGAAATTATAATTAAACTAGAAAAATTGAGAAAGAAAAAGGGATCTGTATGGAAAAGATTGAAATTAAGAAACAATGGAACATCAACAACGTCAAAATAAACAAACAAAAAAACCCAACCAAACAAAAAAAAAAGAAAAAAAAATACACAACCAAAAACAAAGCAGTTTGTATATGTTGTTGAATATTGTCTGGGCAACACGTGGTCTTTTGGGGTATGAGATGTTAGTCACAGTTCTGATACGACTGGAGGCTGCTGATTCCTCAAACCCCAGCAGGTAGACACCCTAAATCTCTCTTCAGCCCACTTAAAAGGCACTTTGAACTTGTAAACTTGCTGAGCAGAAGCTTTCCCAGCTTTCTCGCTGGAATCACTGCTGAAGTGGCTATCCACTTACTCAGTGTGCCAAAACCGGTCTCACTCTGCCCCTGAGGGTTAGGGCTGCAAGGCGGCTCAGACCCCACCCTTAGGCTACTTGGTTGCTGGGTTACCAGCTCCCACCCGTTTCTAGCTCTGCTACCCTGAGGGCGGAGCTTGCCGGGGCAGATCACTGACAATGGATCCGTGTGACCCACCGCCAAACACTATTAGCTCCGTCTGGCTCAGCGGCTCAGACTGGGGCCCTAGACAACGGCCAAAGTTCTCCGCACTCCCACTCAGGCCTTCCCCAAGGCAGTTCAACTCAGTGCCAAGTCCAAGGACATCAAAAGAGTTCACAGGTAAGGCCTTTCTGGTTTGCAGTCTTGCTGCTACTGAACTTACAGTTGTGGGCGGGTTTAGACGGGTTGAACACACGCGACCACTTGCCGGTTTTCCACTGTTTTAGTCCTCCTCTTGGGGTCCAGAAGTCTCTCGCTGACTCCCTGTATCCTCATAGGAGTGATGATAGGCAGTTCCCACCAGCCAGAGATGCCTGGAGTCCTATCTCCCCAGACTCACGGTGCCCAGATGCAAGGAAGCTGTTACTCGGCTGCCATCTTGCTCCGCCCATCAACCACGCAATTTTAATTGTAACAAAGACAAATTTTATTTAAGAAAAACAGAAAATTGGCTCAGCACCCATAGCACAGTGGTTACTGTGCAGGCCACATACACCCAGGCTGGTGGGTTGGAACTCAGCCCAGGCCAGATAAACAACAATGACAACTGCAACAACAACAAAAATAGCCAGGCATTGTGGTGGTGCCTATAGTCCCAGCTACTTGGGAGGCTGAGGCAAGAGAATCACTTGAGCCCAAGAGTTTGAGGTTGCTGTGAGCTGTTAAGTCATGGCACTCTACTGAGGGTGACATAGTAAGACTCTGTCTCAAAAAAAAAAAAAAGTTTAGAGCACTTCCAAAGAGAACTGGAAGCAGGTCCCTCTCATGGACGGGAGGTGAGAGAGATGGAGAGAAGGCAAAGGCCATGCAGAAATATAAATACAGTTCTCTTAGTTTGAAATCCATCGCAACTCTTTCATTGGCAACTCTGCATCTTTAGGCATTATTGCCTTTCCTTTTTTGAGACAAAGCCTCATTTTGTCACCCTTGGTAGAGTGCTGTGGCATCACAGTTCACAGCAACCTCAAACTCTTGGGCTCAAGTGATTCTCTTGACTCAGTCTCCCAAGTAGCTTGGACTACAGGCATCTGCCACAACACCTGGCTATTTTTAGAGATAAGGTCTCACCCTGGCTTAGGCTGGTCTTGAACCTGTGACCTCAGCCAATCCACCCTCCTTGACCTCCCAGAATGCTAGGATTACAGGCATGAGCCACAGGCCCAACCCTAAGATCCTATTGCCTTTTTCTATTGGTCAGTGATTATTGTCTTTTTCTATTGGTCAGTGATTATTGTCTTTTTCTATTGGCCATTGGTTACCTAGGTTACTTCATACCCACATTCTTATGGGCCTTCCAGACTTCCTTGTTCAGTAAGCCAGGCTTTTTTCCCATCCCCCTTGAAGGCAGGAATGCCTATTAATGCACTGAAACATCTAAAAAGAATTCAAAATTTTTATTGCCTCTTTTAAAAGACTCCTTAAACTAGGCAAGTAAAAAGCTAAGCAACTAATTGATAAGAAAAATTAAATCTGCTAATCTTTTTACTTAATTACTATTCTACTTTTGATTTAATTACTATTCTACCCTATAGGCAAACAGAAAGCTGAGTGAAGTGTTTATAAAAAGTAGATCTTCAGGTAAAGTAGCCTTGTTTCTTTCTTTCTGTTTTAGAGACAGAGTCTCACCCTGTTGCCTTTGGTAGAGTGCTGTAGCGTCACAGCTCACAGCAACCTCCAGCTCTTGGACTCAGATGACATGTGTCCACCACAACGCAGGCCATTCTTCTATGGAAGTTTGGTCTGGGGCTTGAACCCGCCATCCTCAGTATACGGGGCCATATGGGACCAGCTCCCTACTCACTGAGCCACAGGCACCACCCAACAGTCTTGTTTCTTTCTGAGAGCTACCTGCTCTGAGACCAAAATAAAGAATGCTTTCCTTACTCTTTTTTTTTTTTTTAATGGACTCCACCTGGAACTCAGTAATTTTAGCCAAGAAATAGAAATTAAGTTAAAAAGACTGTCTATTGAACAAAATACATCTCCAAAATACAACTTTCTAGCATTTAGCTGGCTATTTTGAAACACTTTTGCAAAAGAAATTCACATTTATAAAGGAAATCCCCCTTTGTAAGTGTGTCTGTCTCTCTGCACCAGGAAGAGAGGAAGAACTGAGTTACTAGAAACTCTCAGGATGGAAAAGAGATTGGTTCTAATTTACATAATAAAGCTTACCTTTGTTTAAAGTGCTTTTTCTGGCTTTCTTGCCTTAATGAAATGGGGCCTTTATTTAATACCTCTTGTTAGATTTGGGCAAATGATGGTATTTCACTTTGAAGTCTCAGCTCAGTTCTTTTGAGATATAAATTTTCTACCGTGTTTTACCTCTTCGGAGATGCAAATTTAGGGTAAAAAATTTCAGATGGTTATTAAAAGTAGGATGAGTAAAGCAGGAATGGAGTTGAAACAAAGGCTAAATCTACTAATGTTTGAGTGGACCAGAGGGCCCCTTGCTCTTCTGCCAAAGGCTAAATCTACTAATGTTTGAATGGCCCAAACCCTCCCACATTAATTATCCCAGTTCAGAGAAACTTAAAAAAACCAATGGCAGATATTACAATGAGCAACCTAGCTAACAATCCCGTAGATGAATGATTAGGAACAGGTCAATCAAGAAAAGGGCAAAAGTATCTTGACTTAACTCCATGCTGAGATGTGTAAAATATCAGGGAGTGGGAAAAAAATCTTAAAAGTAAATGATTTTTGGCAAAAATCAGTGGGCACTTAGAAGAATGGGTGATGATTTGTAACTAAGCCTGTCTGGATTTGATGATGTGTCTTCTCTTGTGTTAAAAGTTAATTTTTTATTTTATTTTTTGGCTTCTGGAACTTCCTGGGGAGAGGTTGAATAACAATTAAGGTCCTTTGAAAAAAATCTGTCTTTAAATAGATAAGGAGAATTTAAGAGCCTCACTTTGCTTACCTGTTAGTAGTAATGTTACCAGGATTTCTTCCTTCATTAGGTCCTTGGTCCAGAATTTGAAGAATGAATTCATGGACCACAGATCAGTGGTAAGACAGGCTTTAATACAGAAGGAATAAAAAGCATCAGAGCTTCTGGCCAAGGGAAGGACCCAGGTGGGAAGTCTCTGCTGCCTCTTTTGCCCAGGGATAGATATATATAACACACACACACACACACACACACACACACACACACACACACACACACACATATGAGAATAACATTTTGGCCAGGACCTGGTAGGTAGAAAAACATGTTTTCGAAGTTAACCTGGGCCTAGAGAATTGGGGGGGTCCCTGTCCAGCCCTGAGTAGGGGAACCCTATATCAATTATATATCAAAACGATATAATTTGGTGTGGTAGTTCCTACACTCTTTCAATAGCTAACTTTGTTTGATGAATATTTCAACCATAATTGTTAAAAATGAGTAATTTAGGCAAATACAAACAATGTAAGCATTTATGAATAAACTCATTATAGTTTTAAAAACCTTTTTCAGAGGCTTAGTACCCGTAGCTCAATGAGTAGGGCTCCAGCCACATACACAAGGGCTGGCAAGGTTTATGGGTCCAGGCCTGCTAAAAAAAAAAAAACCCCAAAAACAATGACAACTGCAACCAAAAAATAGCCAGACTTTGTGGTGGGTGCCTGTAGCCCCCGCTACTTGGGAGGCTGAGGCAAGAGAATCACTTAAGTCCAAGAGTTGAGGTTGTTGTGAGCTGTAATGCTATGGCCCTCTATGGAGGGTGATGTAGTAAGACTCTGTCTCAAAAAAAAAATCTATATATATATATATATCTATGTATATATATATTCATATATTTTCAGATATTTAAACTCTTAAAGTGATTTTAAATTAAGTAATATACACTCATGTTTGTCATTTCTAAGTAGGTTAAAATACTTAAACATTAATTGTTAAGCATAATTTTAAGTTTATATATTTGAACTTGTTTTTATAAAGTAAATATATTTAGACTTGTTAATAAACACAAAAATTATATGATAAAGAAATATAATTAGGAAATTGTTCTTATCTACAAAATGCTGATATAAAACAGTTTAAAATGACTTCCTAGGTTTTCACTAGAATTTAAGGATACTAGAGTTGTAGAAAAATTAATTAATATGTAGTAATTAAAACAATTTCTTATGCAAGGAAAGTGAGATTAAGTTTACACAAAAAATGGCGCCTGTGGCTCAGTGAGTAGGGCGCCGGCCCCATATGCCGAGGGTGGCGGGTTCAAACCCGGCCCCCGCCAAACTGCAACAAAAAATAGCCGGGCGTTGTGCCGGGCGCCTGTAGTCCCAGCTGCTCAGGAGGCTGAGGCAGGAGAATCGCGTAAGCCCAAGAGTTGGAGGTTGCTATGAGCTGTGTGACTCCACGGCACTCTACCCAAGGGAGGTACAGTGAGACTCTGTCTCTACAAAAAAAAAAAAAAAAAATTATTTTAGTTCAGGGGGAAAATAAAGCAACTTTTCTCTGAAAGTATCATAGCCAGAATTTCTCTCTGTGTGGGGTCCTTGATCTTGAAGATTCAAAAGAATGAATCCATGTACCACATAACCAAGGGAAAGGACAGTGTTTATTGGTAGATAAAGAAACAGATAAGGCAAAGAGGGGCAGCAGAACCTCTGACAGAGGGTTGAGGGGTATCCCAATTGGGCAGCCCATGTGCACCTTCTGTCTAAGAGTTTATATGCTGCTTTTCCTATCCTGTGAGGGGAATGTATGTCCAGAACACATTATAGTTGGCCAGGGGTCTGCAGGCAGAAAATAATCCCAAAATTAGCAAAGGAATTTGGTCCTTGGAGTCCTTACCCCAGATGAGGGTATACTGTGTCTGCTTCCTCCTCCAATAGGAGCCACCCAGGTGACATACTGATCAGGCAGATTTTTTTCATGATCTTGCTTGAGCCCAGAGAATCTGAATGGAATGTGAACTAGAAAAGGCCTGTTTGTGTCTAGAGAAAAAGCCTGTTTGTGTCTAGAGATGGGGGGTTGTGATAAGACTGATTTCTGAGCCCACCTCTGCTTAGAAAATGGGACTCCCTGTCCATCCCTAGATGGGGGAACCCTGTATCAGTGGAATGATTGTGTTCCAAAATAAGAAAGAGGAAAGCTTGTAGAAAGACTGTCAAAGAATAATCTTGTGAAAGAATTTTATGTGTGATCAAGATGGCTAAAATTAGATGAAACTATTTATAAATTTTTCTAAACATTGAGCTTTAATATAAAAAGTTCACTATTATAAAATCAAATTTAGTTTTCTTTTAAATAAGGTATTTGTATAACATTGATAAGAGATAATAAACAATTTTGGGGGGTGGTGCCTGTGGCTCAGTGAGTAGGGTGCTGGCCCTATATACCAAGGGTGGCGGGTTTGAACCCAGCCCTGGCCAAACTGCAACAAAAAAATAGCCAGGCATTGTGGCAGGCACCTGTAGTCCCAGCTACTCAGGAGGCTGAGGCAAGAGAATCGCCTAAGCCCAGGAGTTGGAGGTTGCTGTGAGCTATGACAGCTCTCTACCGAGGGCGACAAAGTCAGGCAAGAGAAAAAATAATAATAATAATAAACAATTTTTGTTTACCTTTTGAGTAAAATGAAAAAAAGTAGGATTGAGGGGAGAAAGAGAAACAGATTTTGTGTGTGTCATACTATCCTTTTTAGGTCTTTTAATGATTTTCAAAACCAAGTCTTCTATCAGAGAGTAAAAGGCTTTTGGTTTTTAAAACCTTTTAATTATCACTTTATTTTATTTTATTTTTTATTAAATCATACCTGTGTACATTAATGCGATCTTTCATCACACTGGTTAACATAGCCTTCCTGGCATTTTCTTTATCTATTTATTTTTTTTTTTTTAGAGACAGAGTCTCACTTTACCACCTTCGGTAGAGTGCCATGTAGTCACAGGACTCACAGCAACCTCTAGCTCTTGGGCTTCCGCGATTCTCCTGCCTCAGCCTCCGGAGCAGCTGGGACTACAGGCGCCCGCCACAACGCCCGGCTATTTTTTGGTTGCAATTCAGCCGGGGCTGGGTTTGAACCCACCACCTTTGGTATATGGGGCTGGCGCCCTACTCACTGAGCAACAGGCGCCACCCGGCATTTTCTTAGTTATTGTGTTAAGATGTTTATATTCTACATTTAGTAAGTTTCACATGTACCCTTGTAAGATGAACTGTGGGTGTGGTCCCACCAGTCACCCTCCCTCCACCCATCCTCCCCCCCTCCTCTCCCTCTCCCCCTTCCCCATATTCTTAGGTTATAACTGGATTATAGCTTTCATATGAAAGCCATAAATTAGTTTCATAGTAGGGCTGAGTACATTGGATACTTTTTCTCCCATTCTTGAGATACTTTATTAAGAAGAATATGTTCCAGCTCCATCCATGTAAACATGAAAGAGGTAAAGTGTCCATCTTTCTTTAAGGCTGTATAATATTCCATGGTGTACATATACCACAACTTATTAATCCATTCGTGGATCGATGGGCACTTGGGCTTTTTCCATGACTTAGCAATTATGAATTGGGCCGCAATAAACATTCTGGTACAAATATCTTTGTTATAATGTGATTTTTGGTCTTCCTTCCTAGTAGAGGAATTATAGGATTGAATGGCTATTTTTAGATCTCTAAGTGTTCTCCAAATATCTTTCCAAAAAGAATGTATTAATTTGTATTCCCACTTTAACTAAATGAGTGACTATTAATTCACAATGATCTCTGATCCTGTTACTAAAGGTTCAGTACTTGTCCCTGAGGCTACATCAGTAAGAATTGAAAGAAAATATTACCACGAGAATGTGACCACCTCTCACCCCCTACCATAGGAATGTGACCACCTCTCACCCCCTACCATGAGAATGTGACCTTTTGTAACTGTTCCAGGAGATAGCCCCAAGCTGAAGCAAATGTTTAACTGTTAATCTTGTCTTAAGACAGTTGAGTAATGAACCAGAGTTCTTCTTATCTGGAAAGCCCCTGCTATGTCTGCTCCGCCTCCCTACTTTATGGTTAGAGCCCCTGCTATGTCTGCTCCCCCTCCCTACTTTATGGTTAAAGCCCCTGCTATGTCTGCTACTCCTGCCTACTTTGTGGTTTTTGCCTTTATAAGCTTGTAAAATCTGCTGTTCGGGGCTTAACTCCTCTGCTCCTGAGAGAGTCACGGGTTAGGCCCCAGCATGCTGGAATAAAAAAAAAAAAACCTCGTGCTGATTGCATCAAGTGTCGCCTCTTGCAGTTGATTGGGGGTCACAGTAGCCCAGGACAGAGTGGGGATCTTGTCCCAAGTCTTTCAGAATAACTAGGACAAGTGATTTTTAAAAAGAAAACAGAAGTTTGTTAATTTGCCAGCAATAAGGATGGCAGTAGACTAGCATCTCAAAGACTGTCATCTTGATTTTAAGAAGAAAAACAGGGTTTTTTTAAAAGAGGGACTTTGGGGGCAGTGCCCATGGCTCAAAGGAGTAGGGCGCTGGCCCCATATGCTGGAGGTGGTGGGTTCAAACCCAGCCCTGGCCAAAAACTGCAAAAAAAGAAAAGAAAAAAAGAGGGATTTTGGTAGTTGAGCTTAGATCTACATAACCAGTCTCAACGTCCTGGCTTTAGGCTATTGTTTACCTATAATTGGTGGTTTTGGCTGACCTTATCTCTGGTGATCCCCATCAAGACAGTTCTGTTGAGTGATCTCCTGTAGTTTAAGACATTAGAAAATAAAAAGAAAATTTTTCTGCCCCTTTCATTAAAGGTCTCTGGGAGGAATATAGGTTTTCCTCCTCCAAAGGATGGGGGTTTTAAAGAGACAACTTACAAATCATTCCATGGCTCTTTTTCAGACCTTTACCTCTGTTAAAATCCTATTTTGATTTGAGAGAGGATACCCAGAAAAAGTAAGGTCTAAGAGAACAGAGGTCTTCTCAAGGATACCCCAAGGATACACTTGCCAGGTCTTCCCTGTGGTGACTCAGCTCTTAGGAATTTGTAAAAACTTAACTTCCTGGGACCTGGAGGCTGATGCTTGCTTCTGCTTCTGTGAAAGCCCAGCAGTTCTTTAAAAGCTGGAGACTGCCTCTCCAGCTTGATTCAAACTGACCAATGAGAAAGGTACCTGTGGGTGAGTACTTTCTGGCTGGAGATAAAAGGGAGAAGACTGAGGCAGTTGGAGTGCATAGCCCTTTTGGGACTCTTGATCTGCCTCGGCTCCACCGGCTGAAATAAAGCCCTTCCTCTTATAAACACAGTGTTTGGATGTTCTTTCTCTCCATTGGGCCTTGTCTTCCTGCAACATTTCAAGTGTTTTAATTCTTTGACTTGTTTGATAGGCTTCCCAGTATCAAATTTCAGATTCTTAAGACTTTTTAACATTAAACTAATGTTAGCATGTTTCAAAGGGCCTTTGAAGCATCCAAAAGAGAGAAATAAACAGGCTTATTTGACATGTTAAATTATTTGGTAAGTATTGTCAAATAAAAAATTATGCTTAACTTTGAGTTATATTTTTATGGCTATGTTATTATAATATGTATTCCAAGATTGTATGAGATTTCTAAAAGTCTGGCATGTCTTGGTATTGAAGGAAATTTGAAATATTTTTAACTCTAAATATGACATTTTAACCAAGGGTCCTCAAACTATGGCCCGTGGGCCACATGAGCCGGTGTGATTGTATTTGTTCCTGTTTTGTTTTTTTACTTCAAAATAAGATATGTGCAGTGTGCATAGGAATTTGTTCATAGTTTTTTTTTTTTTTTTTAAACTTTAGTCCAGCCCTCCAACTGTCTGAGGGACAGTGAACTGGCCCCCTGTTTAAAAAGTTTGAGGACCCCTATATCTAGACTGACCCTACTCCCCTCCCCAATTACTGACCCACCCTAAACCACTAAAGTTTTTTTATCTGCCTGTGATTGGGACCAATCTAGGAGAAAAATCCTTCTTGTCTTCCCCTCCCTATAAGACCAAGGATCTTACCACGCCTGAACAGACTCTTTAAGAAGATAATGTCCTGTCTCTCAGACGCATTTGAAATCAAAAAGGGAATTATTTACAAATTAAACTTCCTTTCCCATCTAGTCACTCTCCTTGGTGTTTCTTTGTTGCCCAGAGACAGAATTCCTCTTTTTTCCCCTTCCATAACCTATTTTACCTGAAGGGTATATAAGTTCCTAAACCCCATTATGTACTCAGATGGCAACAGAAAAGTGAGGATAAGTAGTTTGAGAAGAAGGAAAGAGAAGTTTATTAATTTGCTAGCAAATGAGGAGGCTAGCAGACATCTACCTCAAAAATATCAGTGTTACTCCTTTCTGAGCAAAAGCACAGAGATTTTAAAGGTTCAAATTAATCCCATAATCCCATTTTTTTTTTTTTTTTAGAGACAGAGTCTTACTCTATTGCCCTCAGTAGAGTGCCGTAGCGTCACAGCTTACAGCAACCTCCAACTCCTGGGCTTAGGCGATTCTCTTGCCTCAGCCTCCCAAGTAGCTGGGACTGCAGGTGCCCACCATAATGCCTGGCTATTTTTTTGTTGCAGTTTGGCTGGGGCTGGTTTGAACCTGCCACCCTCAATATATAGGGCTGGCGCCCTATCCACTGAGCCATAGGCGTTACCCCTATAATTACATTTTGGGGTTAAAACAATCTTGTGGCCTCTGCCCTGATTCTTCCCATCTTCAGCTAAGATTATCTTATGAACAACCCTCCCCACTAACCAGGGAACCCAGATGTTCCCCTGGAGCTAGCTCCTGTAACTCAAGAATAAGAGACATTGTCCTGCCCCAGGACATATTTAACCCTAAATATGACATTTAGGGTTATGCCCTTCCTGACCACTGGCCTGAATCAGGGATGTAGCTTTTAGCTGTCAAAAGGGAAAGGAGGTTTCAAAGAGACAGAAAACATTTTTACCTTTTTTTTCCCCAGGCCATTCTATGTCATAATTGGAAAATTGAGTCTTCATTTTCTGGGTATTCCTATGTATACATAGTAAATAAATTTGGTAGCTTTTCTTTTATTAATTTGTTTTATTGTGAGTTAATTTTCAGTGAACCATCTGAGGGTGAAGAAGTTTTGCTTTTGACACCACAGTATATATTGCCATCAAAATTCCAGTTATTATCTTAAATTATTATAGACTGCAGAAATAGCCAAATTTCTTTGTCAATTGTGTTTTTAACCATGACCATTTTAAGTCTTATTGCTCACACTTGCTTAATTTTGACGCTTTTTCTATCTCTGTACAAATACTTAACAATCCTAACATGTTGTGTCTTTAAGGAAGTTTGTGGGAAAGATGGAAAAGATGCTGACAAGCAGTCTCAAACACAGGTTTCTGATAAATTTAGGTTCATATCATTTGTACCAGGAAAGAATAGATTGATAAAACTATTAACCTATGCAGGACAAGAATAAATTAAATATCGAAGAAAATTTTTAGCAGATTTTATGCTAATTCAACCACTACTAAAATTGTTACAATAGGCAATTTTAATGAACTCCATGATGATTTAAGTCAAATCATCTATGATAATCTGTTTAATGAACAGTGCGGTACTTCTGAGTTGGAGAAACAAAATTAATACTTAATAAGATATAAATTCAATGTTAAGCGTGAACTCGTGGAGAGTCTAAATGGCCACCTGGTCTTTTCTGAGTCCCTAAGGTTTTCATTATTAAAAGCTCTGCATTCCATCACTCATTATGGAAGAGGTAAAACGATCCAAATTATAAGTAAAAAAAAAATGGTGTGGTATCATAACTGTCCCAAATTGCTAAAATGGTTTATGACCAAAGTTTTGTTTGTTTATCTGGGAAGAAAATCAAAATTTCAGGTACATTTCTGTGACTTATGAGCCATTTGAACAGTTATAGAAGTATGTCATTCAATTGCCATTTTTTTTTGTAGAGACAGAGTCTCACTGTACCGCCCTCAGGTAGAGTGCCGTGGCGTCACACGGCTCACAGCAACCTCTAACTCTTGGGCTTACGTGATTCTCTTGCCTCAGCCTCCCAAGCAGCTGGGACTACAGGCGTCAATTGCCATTTTTAATCCACACCTTCTGGTTATGTAGAGAGGCTTTCCCATGCAAGGCCAAGATGAAGCTATAGCAGCAGCTTAAACATTATTAGAAATTGTTTCCCTTATAGGACATTCCAGGAAAAATCTCCAATGATTGAGATTCTTGTTTCACTGGATAAATTATAAAACAGCTAAATAAGGTATTATAGATACAACAGCCTTAAGCAAATCTAAGTAAATTGACTGGCTTGCCTTGCTCCAAGGCATTGCAGAATGACAGCAACCAGATCCACTTTCAGTGGAAAACATAAATTGATCCCCTAAAAAATAGTCATCAGAAGGCCTCTGTTCTTAATAGTAGAAACCTATATATCTTTTATGCTCCTAAATTCTGGTATGACTAAATACTGCAAGTCATTAATGCATTATGCCAAAGTATATTTTTGCTAGGTAAAGGGAACTTTTCATGATCAACCAACAGAGAACAATAAAACCCTTCATAATCCAGAACCTGGAGATTAGATCATCTTCTGAAAATGATATCAGAAAAATACTTCCCCTGCCACCCACATAGCAGCAAAACTTCAGAATCTTTGAATCTGTAATCTTACAACTCAGAAAGACCCCTAAAGACTTGTGGAGCTGTACATCTCTTGGTAATTTTAAGGTAAAGCTAACCAGGGAAGTTTCTCCCCAGAAGCAGATACCATCCTAGAGGTGGAAAGCTTTACCAAGATCATGAACTAAGACTTCTCTGCCATCAATAAACCCTTACCTCTCTTGATTTTTTTCCTTGCTTATGCCTCTATGAACAATAGAACTTAAAATGTGGCCTTGTGCTCACCCTGGGACATACTTTTATTTGTGAAGGATTTCACAGCCAACCTTATTCATGGCAAATCTTATTATGCCTTGAGGGATGGAAGATGAAGAGTAGTTGTGGGCTAGAAATTTTAATGGTAACTTTGTTGGTCCCTAATCAGTCAGGAACAGAATGTTGGTCCTCTCCCCTAACTTAGATCGTAGATTAAAGAGAATGTTGCCAGGAGGCCATTGCCCTTCCAGATGGGTATAACTTTTTTGGTCCCCCTTTTCCATGACTTGGAGTTAAAATAAATGAGGCAATAATTGGAAAGGTATCCCTCATAACAGGCTGCATAGCAGATTCTACTGAAAGGCTTTCATTGTACAACAGATTTCTTTAAATTCTCTTCTCAAAGCTGTGATAGCTAATAGAATTTCCGTAGACCACCTACTTCCTGAACAAGGAGAAATCTATGTAGTTCCTGACACTTATTGTTGCACATGGATGAATATATTGGGTCTTATAGAAACTTGGTTACAGGGGATTAACCAATAGGCTGATTGGTTAAAAACAGGTAGACTTCTTATCTGGCTAATTATTTGATCTGTTTTATTTTGGTCGGTTTGGTTCATGGGGACCCTGGCCAAGGAGCATACTTCAAACTCTTGGTGTTATCCTCCTGATGGTCATAAAATAGTTTCTCTGGTGCTTAGTTTTCTCTTAAAAGTTTTAAATCTTTCCATCCAGTCATCTGCGGACTATCAAAAGATCTTTTTGACTGAAACAACAACATCTCAAATGCATGAATGACATGATGAGACCAGAAACCCACCTGAAATAGTGCTAAAGCCCTATGCTTTGGTTACACTGTCACCTAGGTGAGAACCTGACTGAAAGGTGAGAGTTATTAAATAAAATTATGGGAGGGCTATTGTATGGGCCTAAGACCAAAGTGACATAAAATCATTTATGCTAAGTTCACATTATCAAACGGAAACTTTAAGAAAGCAGATCAATCCTAAAACAGACAGGCACTGACATGGAATAAGATTTGTGAATTCCATGCTGAGACTAAATAAGCCCATTTAAGTTAGTGACTGAGAGGGATGTAAATGCCTAAAGTTTCTGTCAATCTCTCAAAGTGAAAAGGCTCACCAAAAGGAGGGTCTAAGTTTGGCCCAAAGCTGCCTCCTTACATATTTTAAGTTTGTCCTAAAGGTTTCTCCATACATAGTAAACTGTAACATAACTTGATGTGTAAACACAGCAACTTACACCTGTAACAAGTAACTGAGTCTCAGCCAATCACAGGCAGTCAACTATTCAAACCAGGTTTGAATAAAGTAAATGCCCCGTTGTAATCAATTTAGCAGTTTCTATATGTCACTTCCATTTTCTATACATCACTTTCCTTTTTCTGTCCATCAATGTTATTCAACTGTATGGCAGTCTTGGAGTTTCTCTGAACCTATTCAGCTTCTAGGGAATGCCTGATTCATGAATCGATCTTTGCTCAGTTAAACTCTGTTATATTTAATTTGCCTAAAGTTTTTGTTTTAATAATCTCAAAACAATATTGCTCCCCTAAAGGCAATTTGTGACCTGTTTTCAGCAAAACTTTCTCAGAAATCTCTTCTGCAGGTAGAATACAGAAATCTGGTAAAGCACCATTTCACAGTAAATAAGGATAAAAGCATTTGCTCCATTTTGGAAGTTATATCTGCCTTTTTTTTTTTTTTTTTTAGAGTACTTTATTGCCCTTGGTAGAGTGCTATGGTATCACAGCTCACGGCAACCTCCAACCCCTGGGCTTAGGCGATTCTCTTGCCTCAGCCTCCTGAGTAGCTGGGACTACAGGTGCCTGCCACAATGCCCAGCTATTTTTTGTTGCAGTTTGGCCAGGGCTGGGTTTGAACCTCCCAACCTCAGTTCAGGGGGCCGGCGTCCTACCCACTGAGTCACAGGCACTGCCCCCATATATCTGCTTTTTACTGGTGGGATATTCACAATGGAATGCTAGAAAGTATTAAAACGTGGGTTCTAAAAGCAAGATGTCTTTTATCAAATGCTACCCTGCTGGGAGACTATGGACAATTACTTTACATTTCCAAGCCTCAATTTACTAACCTATACAAATAGCAATTCTAACAATAGTCACCTTGTAAGACTACTGTGAGAATTCCATGAGATAATTAATGCATGTCCTTAGCAGAGAACCTGGCATAGAATAAAGTGCACAATAAATGGTTTCCATTATTGTTGTCATTATGCCTCACAGTAACATCTAATGAGCACTTTACATGTACCACACAGTATTGGTACTAGAAGGAGAAGATAAATAAGACAGGCTTCCTACACTCAAGAAACAACTAATCCAGTAAAGAAAATAGACATGTGAAGAATAAGCTAAGTAAAAAGTGGTGCGTTAACAGAGGAACCAAGGCACTGCTGTGGGAGTGCTGAAGAAAGTGGAGAAAACCGTTTGAGGATGTTTCATAGAGAAGAAGACATGTGATCTGTGTACTGAAGGAAGAATTATAAGAAAAGAAGGAAAACATTCAGGCAGTGGCACACCCTTCCAAAAATATGAGACTCTTTCTTGTTCTGTTAACTAACTTGGGTCAGGTTGGCATTCATCTTGAGCTTTTGGGGCCTGTGGGTAGGGTTTGAAAGTATTAGTGTCCAGCCATAGAGAAGATAGGTCTTGATGTATTTCTCCCAACCTACGCCCATTTTTTTCTTTTTTTGAGACAGAGTCTCACTTTGGTCCCCTCAGTAGAGTCCCATGTTGTCATAGATCACAACCACCTCAAACTTTTGGGTTCAAGCAATCTTCTTGCCTCAGGCTCCCACGTAGCTGGGACTACAGGTGTCTATAACAACACCTGGCTATTTTTAGTAGAGATGGGGTCTCACTCTTGCTTAGGCTGGTCTCAAACTCCTGAGCTCAGGCCATCTACCCACTTCAGCCTCCCAGAGTTCTGGGATTACAGGGGTGAGCTACTGTACCCAGCCTTTGCTAGTGTTTGATTTCTAGCATTTCCTTTTGATTATTTTTTAAGTTTGTTTCCTCTCTGCTTATATTACCCATGTGTTCTTGCACATTGTCTACTTGTTCCATTACATCCCTTAACATGTTAATCACTGTTAGTTTAAATCCCTTGCTTGATGATTTTCACATTTTTGCTGTATTTGAGTCTTATTCTAATGATTACTCTGCTCCTTGACAGTGTATTTTTCCTGCCTTTTGTTATGCTTTGTAATTTCATATTGTGTATTAGGCACTTTAGGTGAAGATTTATGATACTCTGTCTGGAAGTTGGGCTGTGGTCAGTGCTTGCTATCAGTATAGGTGTCAGAGGCTTCAAATTCCTCTGGCATCTCGCTCCTTGTTTTTGCCTCTCCTCTTGACTTTGGGCTTCCCTAAGTACTCCTTCTTAAAGGGAATCTGCATTACACGAGAGACCTGCTGATAAATAAGGTGGGGAAAGGAGAACATTCAATAATCTTAATTAAATTACAGTTTTTAGTAGGCCACGTCCTGGGCTATGATCTTTACAAGTGTTTCTCCAGAGTAGTGTTTGTTTGTTTCTCTCCCTTACACCCTGTATATCTTTCCTTGGCTACAGAATTCCCAGTCTATTGTCTTGCAGCACTGAACTTTGTTGACTGTGGTTACTTTCTTTCTCCATCATTGAGACAAGACTAGAAGGTAGGTGGGGCTGGAGTAGGAAGAATGCCCTTCCCCATCTAAGATAAAGCTGGAAGTTTTTTCCTTTGGAAATTAAGACTTTGTGACAGAGAAGGCTCTGAGAGTATTTCAGCTTGATTACTGTTGCCCTTCCCCTGCCAAAGCCAAGAGATGTTTCTTAAATCCTTACCATGAGAACCTGGTGGGGTCCCTGAAGTTAAGGCTGGTGAAAGTTTGGGAGGATGGCTTGGCACCCATAGCACAATGGTTACGGCACCAGCCACATGACAGAGGATGGCGGATTCCAACCCAGCCCAGGCCTGCTAAACAACAATGACAACTACAATAAAAAAAATAGTCAGGCATTTTTGGGGAGTGCCTGTGGTCCCAGCTACTTGGGAGGCTGAGGCAAGAGAATTGCTTAAGTCCAAGAGTTTGAGGTTGCTTTGACGCCATGGAACTCTACCAAGGGCAACATAGTGAGACTCTGTCTTAAAAAAACAAAAAAGAAAGTCTGGGGGGCTCTGTATGACTGCCAAAGCCCACAGTGAGTTTCTCACTCTCCCTCTAGTACACAGTCAGTCTTCATTGGCTTATCAAAGTGTTCTTATCAGTTTATAGTTCTAGTGGCTCCAGAGAAGCAGAGCTTGGCTATGACACTCTATATGTCTCTGTTTTTCTATTTTTGGGGGTGACTGTCCTCAAACTTTGGTTCTCTGATGGTTCTAAGAAAAGTCATTGATCTTGAGATTGTCTGGCTTTTTGTTGTTATAAGGATAAGAATGTTGATTTACAAGCTCTTTACATGTTAAAGCTAAAACTAGACATCTAAATTGAGAATAAATATAGTCTATGTTGTTGATCCAAAAGGATGAAGTTGAGCCAAAATTAATATAGAGAGTTTATTTGGGCCAACGTTGAAGACTGCAGCCTGGGACATACTTCCATGTTGCCTTGGAGAGGCTCAAGTTTTAAGTAAAAATGAACTCATCAGGAGAAGGAGAACAGTTGCAAAAATTGTTCCTCAGAATTTCTCATAGGTTTACGGAAATAACATTGGTTAGTGATTGGCTGTATACTGTTGAACTACAGAGTGGATAGAATTTAATGATTATGTTTTCTTGGTGTCACTCTAGTGCTTACCTAGCAGGTGGCTTTAAGAGCAGCTCAAGGAGAGCAACATGATTGCTGTTCATTCCAATGCCTCTTTTGGCCTGATAATTTAAAGGGGCTGAAATTCCTCACATAAAAATGTCTTTTCTTACCCCTCCCCCACAACCCCACAGTGTGTCAAAGTTCTTCTGGGAAGATTGATCAAGATATAGGACAGAGCATGTAAAGGACTTGGCACACTAGCATAGTGTGTTTGGTAAACTTTAGCTTTTATTATCATATCAGAAGAGATTTAAATTTTTATTTCTATTATCATAAAACAAAATACAAACAATTTGCTAAACATACTTCTTTTAGTAAATAATCTAAAACAAAACAAACAAACTATTTTAATTAGGTTACATAAATCTGGCCAAGTAACATAATATTAAAATTGAATGCTATGTAAACTCAATTCTATCTCCAATTCTCAAAATACATACCAATTCAGTCTGGTTATGCTTCACTTATCAAAGAACACTTGTCATTGATAATAAACATCTCAATTTTTAGGATTCCGTTATTACTTTTTAAATGTACATTTTTTTCTCTTTTTTGAGACAGAGTCTTACTTTGTCACTCTCAGTAGAGTGCTGTGGTGTCACAGCTCACAGCAACCTCTAGCTCTTGGGCTTAGGCGATTGATACCCATGCTTTAGCCTCCCAAGTAGCTGGGACTACAGGTGCCTGCCACAACAACCAGCTATTTTTTTATTGCAGTTTGGCCGAGGCCGGGTTCAAATCCTCCACCCTCGGTATATGGGGCTGGTGCTCCACCCTCTGAGCCACAGGCTCCACCCTAAAGTACTCATCTTTTTTAATGGCTGAATAGTATGACAGATCCTCTAAACAGAAACTGTGTGATATAAAATTGATCTTATCTCCATGCTTTCTCTGGAATTATTTACAATGTGATGAGAGTGGCATACAGGTGAATAGCTGATCGTAATACTGAACAATGAAAGTGTGGTAAGGATATAGAAAGGAGTCCTATAGAGTGATTAAGGCAAAGCCTCTAGATTCCCTTCAACTTTGTTCAAATCCCAGTGCTGTGACTTACAGAACTTGGCACAAAGGTCTTGGGCAACTTGTTCAGTTTTTCCACCCCTCAGTTTACTTCTCCTTTAAATGCAAGATTGAACATTACTGGTTTTAATGCAGGTAGCATGCTCCACCCAGAGCTTGGACCAAACTAAGTGTTGGATAAGTTTTGCTCCTACTGTGAACTATGAACAAATAGCTTGAAAGCAGGAACTAAGTCTTGTTTCTCAAGCTATCCCAAGTGCCTGGCACATGGTAAGTCCTCAGTACTTCAGCCAAGTCAGTAATTGATTCAATGAATAAATGAGTTAGTAATTTTGCAGGGCATCATGGAAGGTATTCCAGGGCAGCATTTGAACCTGGTTTTGTAGGAGGAAGAGTGTTTCATCAACAGGAGAAAGATTCGCCAAGGGGAGAAAGAAGAAAGCGCAACTCTGGGAAAGACGTTTGGCGTGATAAAGCAGCTAAGAAGCGGCAGCACCTGTGGCTCAGTGGTTAGGGCACTGGCCACGTGCACCAAAGCTGGCAGTTTGAACCAGCCAGGGCCAGCCAAACAACAATGACAACAACAACAACAACAAAATAATAGCTGAGCAATGTGGTGGGCGCCTGTAGTCCCATTTACTTGGGAAGCTGAGGCAAGAGAATCCCTTAAACCCAAAAGTTTGAGGTTGCTGTGAGCTGTGACACCACAGCACTATACCAGGGTGACAGCTTGAGACTCTGTCTCAAAAAAAAAAAGAAGAAGAAGAAGCTAGGAAGTATCCTGTGTGGCTAGAGTTTAGGGTGTAGAAGGAAATGTTGCCCATTTAGGAAACATGGAGTTTCCAGAATAAATTTCTCAGAAATTGTTCTTCAAATGAAAGTCTTGGTTTCCTTTCCTTTTTTTTTTTTTTTTTCTTTTTTTTTTAGAGACAGAGTCTCACTTTATTGCTCTGGGTAGAGTGACATGGCATCAGACAGCTCACAGCAACCTCTAACTCCTGGGCTCAGGTGATTCTCTTGCCTCAGCCTCCCAAGTAGCTGGGACTACAGGTGCCCACCACAATGCCTGGCTATTTTTTGTTGCAGTTTCACCGGGGCCGGGTTTGAACCCACCACCCTTGGTATATGAGACCAGCACCCTACCCACTGAGCCACAGGTGCTGCCCAGTTTCCTTTTCTTAAAACTGCTTTGTGCTGCCCCCCATCAAAAGAACAAAAAACAAAACCAAATCAGAATAATTAGACTATAGAACCAGAAATTAAGTACTGTATTTTGGTTTAGATTTCATAAAGCTTGAAGAAATGAAGAAAATTCTATACTTATATAGTCAATTACTTCTATTTGTGTGATTTTTCCTTTCTCAGATACTCTTAGGGAACTTTCTAGAATTCAGATTTCCAGGCTTTCCATCAGATTTACTGAGGGAGGATGTTTGGGTACATAAACTAGGAACTCACATTTTAAATATGTATCTCAGATGATTCTTTGGCACACTGAAGTTTAAATATTGCCTTAGTCCATTTTGTGCTGCTATAACACCACCACAGACTGGGTAATTGATAAAGAACTGAGCTTTGTTCGTCGCGGTTCCGGAAGCTGGGAAGTCTGAGATGAAGGCAGCGGCACCTGGTGAGGGGATTCTTGCTGCATCAGAGCCTGGCAGAGGGCGTCACCTGGGGAGAGACAGCAGAGAAGGGGGCTGAACCCACCCTTTTATAAGGGAGCCACCCCTGTGGTAACAGACTCACTCCCACAGTAACAGCCTTAGTCCACGGATGAGGGCAGAGTGCTCCTGACCTAACTCACCCTCTTCATGGTTCCACCTCTCAATACTGTTTCATTGTACTGAGTTTCCAATACATAAACTTTGGAAAACTCATCCAAACCGTAGCAAGTACCATGCAGGTAAGAATCTCAAGGTTGTGCTCAGGAGCTTCCTACCTATTTAATTATTCTGCATCTCAGCCTTTGTCCCTCTGTTTTCTCTGACTGAGCATGTCTTCCCAACTCCTCTGCCTTCTCTATTATTTTATGCCTATATGCACCAGGGTTGCTTCACTACTTATTCTTCCAATGTGAGCAAATTCATTCTTTATCCAAACTTTATTCCAGACTATAAGCCAGACAAGAAGATGTCTTTAACTTCCTTTTTTTTTTTTTGCCCCCGAAAAAAATTTGTTTTCAAAAAACTTTAGGAGGTATGCCTGTTGTTTGTTATGTGGATAAATTGTATTATGCAGAAATCAGGGCTTTGACTGTGCTTGTCACGAGGATGAGAATGGTGTAAATTGCACCCTTGACGGGTAGATTTTTTTCCCCTCACTCCTTTCTCGTCCTCCCTTCTTCCTAGTTTCCAATGTTGATTAATGCTTTTAATGATCATACATATCTTTCTTTTCTTTCTTTTTTTTTGCAGTTTTTGGCCGGGGCTGGGTTTGAACCCGCCACCTCCGGCGTATGGGGCCAGCGCCCTACTCCTTTGAGCCACAGGTGCCGCCCCTACATATCTTTCTTTTAGCTCCCACTTGTAAGTGAGAACATGTGGTGTCTGTGTCTCCCTTCCTGAGAGACTGCTTAGGATATGTCTCCAGTTCCTCATCTTCCTTCTTGGGGTTAGCTACACTCCTATGCTATCCCATGACACCCCAAACCTTCCACTCTTGTAAAACCAAGGACACTGTGTTGTAATTAATTACCTATTTACTTAATATTCCTTGAGTGCTAACAATTATGTCAGTCATTGTGCTAATTATCACATTTAATCCTCAAAAAAGTCCTGTAAGATACATTTTCTACTAACTCAATTTTACAGATGAGAAAATTTAGGCTTAAAAAGATCCAGCAGCTTTGAAGTGGCAGAACTAGGCCTTGAACTCATGTCCCATAAATCAAAAGCTAATATGATACAGAGTGCCATCCCAAATACTATAGCTAAAACTCAGTCTTTAACAAACTGAGGATTGACTGGATTAATTGGGTGAGAATTTTTAGAAAAGAGTAAATACATTCCTTTTGTTAGCTGTTCTGACTTGCTTTTTCACTGCAAGAGACTCAACTGCACTGCCCTACGGATGTAGACAGTGCACAGACAGAGTCAGTCTTGACTGTGAGACTCCGAGATTCCCGGTTTTTTTTATTATCTTCACAGCTTTCCTCCTGGTCAGCTTTCAGTGTCTCCTGGAAGATTCTTGATTAGGCCTTAGCAATCTTCTCTCCATTAAAATTCTATCAATAGTTGGAATCCTATTTTCAGGCTGAGGAGACCAGGCAGGTAAGCCATAGTTTGTGTCATTTAAGAAGCAGCCGTCAAGCAAAGCCAGCTCTGCTGGGTGCTGTGGGGAGCCCCCAACTTCTGCTAAGATAGGGGTTCCTGTCTTAGGCGCCTCATTCCCAAGAAGCCTAATTTAAGGAATCACTAATATTTCCCATGATGAGAGAGTGGGTTTGCTGACCATGTTTAAAGACACTGAAATTTAAATGTACTTTAGAGAGAAAATTGACGTAAAGAAGCATTAGTATTTCAGCATAATTCTCTAAAGTCAAGTCTTTTTTTCTGGGGGGGGGGTCAAGTCTTTATGATTAAAAAAAAAATACAACCTAGATTCTTGGGCATGACAGCATTGAGCATAGGCCTTGAAATACATCCATATTATCTGAACATCCACTTCTCTAGGTTCCTTCCATAGCAGGTGGATAATTGTAACCCGTCCAAGTCCATTGGAGCATTGCAGATTTTAATAGAAAAAGCAGGTCAGGTAAATATTCCAGATGTTTCTAATGATCCAGACGTCTAGTGTTGTGGCAAGGCCTATCCAGATGGCTACTGAATATTTAATCTTTTGCCTGAATGTTGGCTGCCATCTGTACACCCAGGCTTAGAACCTAACGGGGCATCAGTCAATACCACGTTGTCTGTTAATTAGAGATTTACTTGAGTACATTTTGTCCACTGGGTGCCTGCTGTTTCAGTAATCTTCCAGCCAGACTCATTTACCTGAATATTCATGGTCACTTAAAAGGCACTGGGCATTCACGTACGGACTAATCGTTTAATTCCTCCTATCTGCCCTTCAGCATCTGATCTTGCCGTCTGTTTACTAGACTTTGATTATGTCCCTTTTCAAATTCTAAATATTGCTGGAGAGAATACTATACAAATGGTTTGGAGCTGTCTGAATTTGTATGCTGTTCGTCCGAGCAATTTCTGTTTGCTGGTGAATAAAGTCACCTGTCCCGCTTTGCTTGTATGTGGTGCTGTAATCTCTGCTTCTCACTCTTGGTCATTGGCCCTCCACGGGGGCAGCCAGAAGATCTTTCAAAAATCTCCTTAGGAAAAGGCCTCATATCTTCACCCTGGCTTAGAAGGAAGGCATCCTGCTCTCCTTTTTGCTTTCTTCATACTTGCTTTCTTTTCTTCTAAAGTAGCATTTCTTCTCTGGCATCTAAAACTTCTCACATTCCTGGATCCTACTTTCTTTCCTTCTCTGATTCATTAAATTCCACTCAGTTCTGAGATTAAGCCTGTTTGTTTTGCTTTTGCTCAGAGAAGATGGATGTCCTGAGAGCCCCACATAAGGTGAATGTGCCTAACATTCACTCCTACAGCTTCCTGTCTTCCCATTTATATATGTGTAACTCGCTTCACTCACAACTATTTCTTGGCAGTCTTCCTCCTAGCTTGTACCATCTCAAAGGGCAGCAGCAGCATCTGTGTGTATTTTTAAATGAATATCCTAGTACCTGGCACATGGTAGGCAGTCAGTAAATATTTGCAAATTAGCAAAATGAAAATGAAAGTAGAGGTTTACTCTAGCAGGTTTAGAATCAACATAGTAATGTAAACATGTATTTTCTTGAATATTTCTCCTAGTCCCACTCCTAATTTCAAACATACAAAAAGAAAAGAGTAATATGTAGTCTCTTTTCCCAAAGATATTATCTGGTTAAATACTTGCTACATGTTGACCAAGATAACAGTGTATAACTTCTGGCAATTTAACTTGTGAACACACAGTGATACGAGTGACCAGATGAATGATTATTTTTCATGCTTTTTCCTCTCTTGTTGGGTTCACCATGACTGTTATATTATACGAAGATTTAGGACATCGGTTCCGCTGATTTCTCAAGGTCCAGTATTCTCTCTGTTTCAAGGAGTGATTGGTCCTTAAGTGGCCTTGTTGCTCCCAACCCTGAGATGCTCTTTCCCACCAGCTCAGCAGTTCTGTTTTCCTCTAGGAAGCCCAGCTGCAAGGAACAGGAAGAGAAAGGAAAAATCTCCATTCCTCTCTCACGGTGCATGGGCCCTGGCTTGTCCCACCTCTTTCTTGGAATGAAGATGATTGTGGGAGATAAGGAGAAATGAGTTGGTCCAAAGCAACAGGGCCAGGAAGAAACAGAACCTGGACCAGAGCTGTGGCCCCCACAACTCCTCCCTGCGCAGAGGCACTGCCAATCATTGTGGAGCCCAAGGAGCCGCCCTTGAGGCCTCGTCAGGTTGTGCTCTCCTGGTGGTAAGCCTTCCATAGTGAGGCTTTCTGCCTTCACTACATCAGCAGGAAGGCTTTCTGCCTGTTCCCAGGTATGGCCTACAGCCTCTTAAAGATAAAGCAATGTGTCTAGATTTAAGCTTCGCCAAGAACCCAGTTGAGGTGGCTTGAGTTGACTCTTGGATGACTAAAGCACTCTGGGATGCACGCTGGAGTTCTGGGACAACAGTTATCCCATTAGCAGGCAGAGTGCACAGTTTAAAAGAATGAGTTCCAAAGTGAGGCAGCCGTGAGATCTCCGAAGTACTGTGAAAGTGACACACCCCAGCTAAGCCTCAGTTTCTCCGCTATGAGGTGTGGGTGATAACTAATAATACTTACCCTAGGGAGCTGCTATAATCATTGAATGGTATCATGAGAGTAAAGCAGTTATGCCTGGCAATCCTGGAGTGTTCCAGATACACACTGCCACAGTGTGTGGTAAATCAGGGTTATTTTATTTTGCTGCTACGTAATGTGCATAATTAGAAATTCAGAATTTGGCCTGGGGTGAGGTGTTAACATTGCTCCCAGAGAGAAGGCATTGAAGGATTCTCGGTATCTCTAATTTTTTACTTTCTAGCCTCCCAGCCTCTCCTAGAGGTCAGCAAGAGGATTTTTGCAGAGCATTTCTGGAAATGCTGAGAACCAGGGCAGCACCTGCCCCTGATTCCGTGTGGCCTCCAGCAGACCCCTGTGCAATGTGAGAGGTGAGGGCAGAGAGCTGGGCTGGGACTCGGGAGCCTGAGCTAACCCGTATGGCCATCACCAGCTGTCTCCCTTAATGCATTTCTCCACCTGTAAGATAGCAGTTTGGGGTCAGATGATGTCCTAGGACCTTCCAGCTCAGACAATAGGTGATTCTAGGACCAGATGTATAAGTGATTTGAGAGAAACACTGAGGGGGGAAAAAAGCCAAAAACCATCTCCTATCCATTGCAAGCAGTTAACTCTCAGCTCCACTGAAGTCAACAAATGTTAACTGAATGCCTACTGTGTGCCAAGCACCATGCTGGGCAGCATACGGGCATTCTCTGCGCAATAGACAGCAAGCTGCCCTTTGCAGAGAACAAATCCTCTCAGAGCATCTAGTTCCCCATCGTGTCTACACGGTCACACCTGCAGGTATTGGTTTGGAAAATTGTTAGGCACATAGCAAACCAAATCAGCTCCGTGGCCTTAAACACAGAGGGGAAAATCTCATCTAACGCATCTATAAATACCAGATCTTCTGTGAAAACTGTGGGAGCTATATTTTTAAAATTATTAACATTTTCCTCTTAGCCATTTGGAGTCCAAAACTGTCCCCTTCGTGGGGCTGGAATGTCCATCTCAAGAAGTACTAGTAAGGGGGTGTGGGTTGGGAAGGCAAGTGTGAGAGTTTGTTTTAGAAAAGAGACAAAGAAAGAGAAGTGGTGGTGATAGTCAAGCTCTGACATTCAAAAGAAAATTCTGTAGAAAGATTTGACTTGTTTCTCAGATTTTTGCCTGAATACACTACCTAAGGGACTTTTAAAATTATAAGATGGATTGAACTAAACTCAGAACAAAAGTGGGCATTTTTTCTTCTTAACAGAAGCACTGGGCTTTGGAAGGCAGGTGAGATGACTTATAGACAAAATGAATAATCTATATGTGCTCTGCATGTCTGGGTTGAAAACTGAATTAAATTTATGCCTAACACAGTCATTAGAACTTAGGAAACAGTTACAATTATTACTGTGTCTGCTGTCTAAATTTAAAATAATTAGAAGTCTACAGAACAAAAATGCACAGTCCAAAACCTTTATATTAACTTTTTCTGGTAACAAATAAGGAAAGGAAATCACACTGGGCTCATGGCTCATTAGGGGTAAGAGGTGTGTCCTATTTATTCCAGTACCTTCATCGCCCCTCAGAGTCCTTAGGACAGAGTGGCATTCAATAAGTGAAAGGATCAATGAATTGCTCCATAGCAAGGTCAACTGCTAGAGAAGGAGGACCACCCCTTTACCAGGGGTGATATTTAGCGGTTATAACAAAAACTCGTAACCCCTGAAGAGGTGGTCCTGAATTCATAGGCTACTTGTGCCATCTTGGCCAAATTATTTATCTCCTCTGTACGATAGCTTTGTCAATTTACAAAGTAGAGCACATTATCTGCCAACCTCGCAGGTTTTTCAATGAGAAATGACTAAGAACATTGTATGTGAACACAAAAAGAATGCTAGAAATATGAAATGTTATTTATTTCCAAGAAACCTTAAAATGAGTAGTCCACATGTGGAACACTGAGTGTTGGCTGTTGTTTCCTTCCAGGGAGGACAAAGGCATTTTAAGATCATTTTACTGTTCTTCCATGCCTGTTATTTAGATAAAGTGCAATATTGTAGACACCTGTTTCACTTTTATTTTTAATGAAATTGAGTGATTAACTCCCCTGGAGAATCCATGAAGTCAGCTAGAGTATGATTTGAAATCATTTCTCTCATTTTTTAATCAAGAATTTATTCCTATTAAAAGTTGCTAAATTTCTGGCCTCAGTTGGTTTCTAGACCAGAATAAAATGAATTTTATGACTTTATGATGAAGCCAAGTTTCTATTCCTGTAACTTCAGTGAAAAGCGGAGGAAGAAATCTGAACAATATTCAATGTCAGTATCCCCCTAGAGCTTACCACATCTGAGCCTCCTCTGATAGTCACGGCATTCAGTCTCCTTTATGCCCGTAGCTGAGATACAGAAAATTTCTTTGCCTAGGAACAGGAATAAACAATAACATTTAAAAATTCTGAAAATTTTCCTATGAAGCGTAGTAAAAATCATGAAATACCTTTAAAAACTTAGATTAAAATCAACAGCATCAATGTTATTAAGCTAGGGACTTATTCAAACTGTTGAAAATAGAAGAGAATGGAGTTCTTTTTTCCCCCCTGACATTCGACTCTGGGAAGATTTAGGCCTGAAGCTGATAGGTCACCATATAGAGTTTGAAATTAAAACCAACGTGGAATTGGCTTGGTGCCCAAAGCTCAGTGGTTAGGGCGCTGGCCACATATACCAACGCTGGCGGGTTCAAACCCAGCCCAGGCCTGCTAAACAACAGTGACAAGTGCAACAACAACAAAAAATATCTGGGCGTTGTGGTGGGTGCCTGTAGTCCCAGCTACTTGGGAGACTGAGGCAAGAGAATTGCTTAAGCCCAAGAGTTTGAGGTTACTGTGAGCTGTGAAACCACAGCACTCTACTGAGGGCAACATAGTGAGACTCTGTCTTAAAAAAATATATAAATAAATAAATAAATACCAACCAACATGGAATGGGAGAAGGGAGAGCACAGAACCAAGTGCGGAAAGAGACTATATTATGATGACCCTTGAGCATCCGATCAGTCATACTTGAAGCTATCTGAGTTTCCTGATAACATGACCGAATGATTTTCCTTTTAAATTGCATCAGTTTTAGGGGTGGGTTTTCTGTCTATTATGAGAGACTTTTCCATTGTAGCATAGTAAGGCCTACATCTCAAGAAATCCCTTCTTTCTGGAAAACATCATACAACTGGTCACTATATCCATTGCCAAGAAAAGAGCCCTACAAGATGGACATGTGTGTATTTTCTCACACTAGAGGATAAATGACATCACAGTATTACTAAGACTTTGAACTAAGTGTCTGAATTGGGTGGGTGGGGGGCAGGATTTGTTACAAATTGTCTAAGATATAGGGTAGAACAGAGTCCAAGAGGGTAGAGGAAAGTCAAGGTTTGAAAAAAAGATGTCCTCTTCGCAGGAAGCTCCAAGAACCTCACCCTGAGTATCAGAAATCACAGGGTGAAGGCTGTAGAGAGTTCTAGTCAGTCAGTAAGAACTGAGGTGTTGAACTAGGACTAGCTCTGTAACCATGTTGTCCATACACTGGTAGACACTTTTTCTTTATAGTATATTATTCTAATTACTGATAGCTTATTTTGGTGTTAACTTGGATATTTTCATTAAGCCATTAAACAGTCTAGTTTTTACATGTGTGCCATGACCCTTAAAGGGTAAGGATAACTGGTTTGATCCTTAATGCGTACCCCCTTGAAGTACAGTTTGTGTACAGACTTTATTTCCCCTTCTAAATTTTAAGGTACTCAAGGGAATATTTAAATCCACCCTCCTTCTACTACCAAGTGCAGTCTGAACATGACAGCAGTCAGATATTTCTGGAACAAATTAATCTGAACACTCTTAGGTTATAGGACTCTTACCAATACAACTGAAGGATTTGAAAACATTTTGCTGAATAGGGATTCTTTTCAGTCATTAACTTGGGGATGTTTTGAGATGGCTGGATTGCATTTGTAAAGATGTGAGTTCTACCCACTGGGAACTAAATATGCTGCAGACAGTTCTTAAGAATTTGGATCTTAGTTTACTGGGAAGACTTGTATCTTCAACAAAAAAACATTTCAGAAGTGATAGATTTGTTTGGTGCTAGTGGGGGTGAGAAGTGCTAGGAAAAGAAATGATAATGAGATTTCTTTTTTTGGAGAGAGGAAAAATAAAGATGGAAAATAGAGATGCAGAGAGAAAAAAGAAACCTCTCACTCCATGAAAAGTCAAAGATCTCGCTATTTTTATCAGGGCCAGTGGAGGATTCTGAACCTGAAAAAACTTAGACTGTAACTCTATAACTAGAGGGTTATTATTTTCCTATTTATCTTCACTGGAATTTGAATCAAGAACTTAGTACTTTTAAATTTTTCCATATGTAGTGTTTGGATTTTAGAGTCTCAAGGTACCATACACAATCACACAACTCACAGTGTAAGGTTATATTGATGAATTATATATGTCCATTTGATAAGATTATATATATATATCATTTATATAAATATATTCTTTTAAATGCACATATATATATTTAGGGAATTTTTAACAAATGCCTATAGGTAATTACTTTGTAAGAGCTTAACAAAATGCAAATTCTATGAATGTGACTCAGTTGTGTTAAGGTTCTCTATGATTCTAGCATCTCACTCAAAAGCCATCAAATAATTCTGCTTCCTGGGTTTTCAGGTCATATCAGGTTTTAACATCATTTCACACAAATAGAAGACTCTATCTTCTTCAAAAATAGATGACCTTAAGTTTCTCCTGTACACATAAGGCTGATAATTCCTCCCTGTCTCCAGTCCCCCCTTTTTGAACCTGTCTTCACCATCTTTCCTTGAGTCTGCTTCAAAACTGGGAAGGAGACTATGGTAGACTAATTAGGACCCTGGATCCTAATGGAGCCCAAGGATCCTGGGCTCAAATTCTGGTTTTGCCATTATGAGCTCCATTACTTTAATTTCTTTATTGATGATGCCTCGTTTTATAAATGAGATTAATCATAGTAAGTACTTAGGGGTTGTGAATTAATGGAATAGTGTCCATGGGATGAATGATGTCAGCAGCATCTAGCTCCTGCTGAGATGGTCCCAGCATTGCCCCCTTTAAGCACAGATGAATGAACCAGAGGAGGCTGCTCACCCCAAGAATATGGAATTAGGCTATATGGTTATGATAGAGTCTATTGACAAAGAACTCTAGAAATGAAATAGCGTCTTAAAATCAGAAGAGAGGTCGTCATGTTTCAGTCACAGGCACTGACAGGCCATTGGCGATAGTTTAGTTTTTTTGGAGCTCAATAGAGGCAAGATGTTATGCAAAGCACTTCATCTGTATTAACTAATTTAATTCTCAAAGAAATACCATGAGGGGCATACTGTTATTAGGTAATATTTTACAGAAGAGGAAACTGAGGCACAGAATGGTTAGGATTCAAACCCAGTATGTGTAGCCCAGAGTCCACACTCTTATACTTCTATCTACACTGCCACTGAGAATGAAAGTAAATGAATGAGCGAGGAACAGAGGGAGGAATAGAGAGAAAAGGAAGAAAGAGTCTGTGCCTGGTGGCATGGCTTGTAAGGTCCAGTTCCTTCTCTTGGGTTCAGTGAAATACTTCTTAACATTTAAAAAAAGTTCTTCTACTCCATTTAGTTTGAGTGGTTGGCTGCTATTTTCTAATTCATGACTAAGACTTTTCATGACTAAGTCAAGACAAGTGAGGTCGGAATTGACCAAGGGAACACCACTTACTTTCGTAACAAACTGCACCTCATGGCTCTTGAGGCACCTGTAGACCTGACAAGTAAGGCCCCTGACATGGAAGGCAGGAGAAAGAGCTTGTGTGCCTTTAGACTGTAACTCTATGACTAGAGGGTTACAGCATCATCCGACCAGCCACAGAAAGAATAAGAGGCATAGGCCCTTGTTGAAAATAAGATGCAATAATTCCCTACACTTTAGAATTAGGGGTTTACTGGAGAACAGATGGTGCCAGGATGTGGCTGCTGCAGCTTCATGTCACCTCAAGAAAATTTGCATGCTAGCTTTTGGGCTTCTCAAAAAAAAAAAAATCTCTTCTTGTCAGTTTTCAGAGTTAAATGGGTAGTTTGAGTTGAGCAAAAGATATTTTAACTTAGGAATTCAGACATCTCCATGGTAATCTAAGTCACCAAAATAGGTCAGAGCCAGACAATGTTACAAAAAAAAAAAAAAAAAAAAAATCAAGGGGAAGTTAGAGGAAGAGGAGAGAGGTAGCTTTGATGTTCTGAAAAGAAAGAACGAAGCAGCCTATCTTTTGATATGAAAATGTGATTCACTGAAAGCTTTAAAAAAAATTGAAAGCATTAACATCTAGCACCCTGACGACTTCTTAGCAGTGTCATTTGAAGAAATACCAGAAGAGAAGGAGGAAAAAGTACGTTTGACCAGTCAAATATAATCACCATTAAAAGGAAAACATTGACACAAAAGATCTCTGAATCCACACAGTTTTCTCTGGTTGTCTCATTTCTTTTTTTTTAAATTTTATTATTTTTTTAATAATATTAAATCATAGCTGTGTACATGAATGCAATCATGGGGCACCATACACTAGTTTTATAGACTGTTTGACACATTTTCATCACACTGGTTAACATAGCCTTCCTGGCATTTTCTTAGTTATTGTGTCAAGACATTTACAGTCTACATTCACTAAGTTTCACATGTACCCTTGTAAGATGCAGCACAGGTGTAATCCCACCAATCACCCTCCCTCTGCCCTTCTCCCCCCTCCCTCCCCTCCCTCTCCCCCTTCCCTGTATTCTTAGGTTATAACATGAGGAATAAGGCACAGTTCATTGCCAGGAGGCCTAGAATTTGGCTTTGGGTTACGGCTGTCATAACCCAGTTATAACCTATGGTTGTCTCATTTCTTTGCTTCATTTTCTTCAGTTTTATCTAAGCTTTGCTCAAGTCCTGGAAGTGCTGATAAAAGCCAAAGCCAAAGCCAAATTCCAGGCCTGCTGGCAATGAACTGTGCCTCATTCCTCGTGTATGAACTCAGTTTCGAAATGAATCTCCTCCAGTGGAAAGAAACAGGCAAAGAAACAGTGGAGATTTGAACAGCTCAGTTCTTGTACAGACTAAAAAAGGTGGACTCCATGAATTTGGAATAAGATATGGATTTTTTCCCCACATAGACAGTGTAACAAAAGATGAAATTTACAATCGTAATAAATATCAAGCTAATTAACTACTACAAAGCACCATTTTTCTCTCCATGTTTAATCTCTTTTATCAACAACACAAATTGGAAGAATAGTAAAGGCGCTATAAAAATTCAGGACTTTCAAACCCCAGAGGGATTGTTCCCTTACACACTGTGAGCAAGCATTTTTGATTTTTTAGCTGCCAGGCTTCTTTGTTGTGTCATACTAATTCCCTAAGTTTTTGAGCTCCCAGGTCACTACACCCATTATTGTCTCTACTCCAACTTTGTTGCCTTTCACACACTGGATAAGCCTTACATTTGGGATCAGAATCAGGAAAGAGAAGTCAAGAGTCAGGGGGATATTGGAGTGTGTGGGTGGAGGCACGGGAGAAAAACCAGGAAGAAGAGGTTAACAGGCTGACTTCACAGATATGCGACCTATGCAGTCACTTGGGACCCTGAGCTTAGAAGGGACCCATCCTTGGCTTTATGCTCTGCTGACACCATCTTGAAATTCTCAATAATTTTGAACCAGGATCCTCACATTTTCATTTTGCATTGAGCCTCCCCAAGGAGATGACCCGTGAGTGAATGAAAGGCAAGCAACTCTGAAAAGACCTGGAGGAAAAGTTCTCCAAGAAGATGAAATGCCCTTTGTGTTTGAAGGGCAAGGAATAGGCAGTTTAGGCACAAGCTAGTGGATGATGGAGAGAATCAAGAAGCATGAGACTCAGGGGTCCAAGCACCTTGTGGTCTGGAGGAAGAGTTTAGATTTTATTCAAAAAACAGGAGAAATCATCAGATTGTTTTATCACAGGGGATTGACATAATGAAATTTGCATTTTTGAAAGAAAACTCTCCTGTCATTGTAGATGATGGACTGTAGGGGGGACACAGCAAGAATGGAGGCAGGGAGGTGATTCAGATGCCATAGAAGTGACCAAGCAGAGAAAGGCTGGTTGCCTTGATGAGAGTGGTAGCCCTGGAGATGGTAAGAAGTGGTAGTACTCAGATAGGTGCTGATGGATTGGAGGGGGATGTTACAGAAAAAGAGGAAACATAAGCGCCTCCTACTTGATTATCGTGAGCAACAGGTTAGATTGCAACCCCAATACTAATCTCAGAAAGATTGCAGAGAAGAGGTTTTTTTCTGTGTTGGAAAGCAAGAGTTCTTTTTAGTCCCTATACAATTTTTTTTTTTTTTTTTGAGACAAAGTCTCACTCTTGTTGCTCCAGGCTAGAAACCTGTGACCTCATAGCTCACAGCAACTTCAAACTCCTGGGCTCAAGCGATCCTCATCCTGCAGCCTTTCAGGTAGCTGGAACCCACGTGCCCATCGCAACACCTAGCTAATCTCTCCTCTCTTTTTTAGTAGAGATGGGGTTTCACACCTATTCAGGCTAGTCTCAAACTCCTGAGCTCAAGTTATCAGCCATCTCTGCCTCCCAAAGTGCTAGGAATTATAGGCATGAACCACCTCCCTCCACCCCCTCTGGCCTAGTCCTTTTACATTTGAGGAGACTATTAGATACTTAGGTAGGCATGAGAAAAGGGATCTAGCCAGCAGCTATGGAAGGACTATTAATGTACAAGTGTATTTTGAAGCCAAAAGATGGAGTGAGAATCACCTTAAAGGTAGAATGTTAGTAAAGACGATGTGAAGGGTAAGGATAGAGCCATGGACATTCCAAGAGCAGAGGTCTAATTTGATAGGAGGTGAAAAACCAGGGGAGATGACACAGAACCAAAGATGAAATATTTTTAAAAGGGGAGAATGATTGGATGTAGACATTTAAAGGAAATTTAAGATAGATCAGAAAAACTGACCATTGAATTTGGCAAGATGGAATTAATGAATAACCTTGGGAAGGATCATTTATATACAGTGGGGTTGGAGTGAGAAGAAAAGTGCCCGAGCTGAGTGGATAGCAAAGAATGAGAATTGCAGATGAAGAGTTGGTGCAGCAAGTATAGACGGCTTAATGTGGGAAGAGGGGAAGAGAAATTGAGTAGTAAGCAGGCAAGAGTACAGGGCCCAGGAAGACATAATTTTTAAAAATCTTGCAAAAATACAGGCATGTTTGTATGGAGATGTGGGAGAAACTGATAATGCAGATAAACTAGGTAAAACTGAAATTCTCTTAATCAGTCTGCACTTGAGACTAGATGAACTACCCTTCTTCGTTTCTTTTGGAAAGCATACTATTGGTCCGCAGTTGGTGTTCCACACTCTGAAATGCTCTCACTCGGTATTCACCTGTTTGATCTGTTGTTTACAAAGAGGCAATTGTGACCAACCTCAAACCTGCTAAAGCCTATGTTATGGATCGAATTGTATCCTTCTCCCCCAAATTCATATGTTGAAGCTCTAACCCCCCAGTATGACTGTGTTTGGAGATAGGGCCTTTAAGGAAGTAATCAAGGGTGGTGGTCTCTAATCCAACAGGATTGGTGTCCTTAGAGGAAGAGGAAAGGCCATGAAGGAGCACGGAGAGAAGATGACCACCTGCAAGCTGCACTGGGGCTCCAGAAGAAACCAAACTTGCCAACACCTTAACCTTGGACAGCTATCCTCCAGAACTGTGAGAAATAAATTTCTGTTGTTTAAGACACCTAGTTTGTGCCATTTTGTTATTGCAGCCCTAGCATACTAATACAGTCTATTGTACTTATTACTGAAATTGTGCCATTTAATAAAATATTATATAAAAGGAAGGAACCAGGCTAAAAAAAGAGTTGTTTTATAATGAAAACATAGCTGATGCTTTGGGAAGACTCTTTTTTTTCTTTTTTAACAAGTTGCTTTAAAAATTGCTACTCATTTGGCTTGGCACTTGTAGCACAGTGGTTACAGCATCAGCCACATACACCAAGGCTGGGGGGTTCAAACCCAGCCCAGGCCAGCTAAACAACAATGACAACAATAACAAAAAAAATAGCTGGGTATTGTGGCAGGTGCCTGTAGTCCCAACTACATGGGAGACTGAGGCAAAAGAATCACTTAAGCCCAAGAGTTTGAGGTTGATGTGAGTTGTGATGCCATGGCACTCTACCAAGGGTGACAAAGTGAAACTCTGCACTTGATCTTAGCCAAAAGGCCGGGAAGCGATACAAAGTGAAACTCTGTCTCAAAAAAAAAAAAAAAAAAAAAAAAAATTCGCTACTCATTTTTATGCACAAGGCAACTATAAAAGATTGGGAAAATTTGTAAAAATCTAGGACTCTCTTCTCAGATCACCTTTAAGTATCTTTAAGCTTATCTTATTTTATTTTTATTTATTTTTATTTATTTTTTTGAGACAGAGTCTCACTAAGTTGCCCTCAGTAGCGTGCTGTGGCATCACAGCTCACAGCAACCTCAAACTCTTGGGCTTAAGCAATTCTCTTGCCTCAGTCTCCCAAGTAGCTGGGACTACAGACACCGGCCGTAACACCCAGCTATTTTCGTTGCAGTTGTCATTGTTGTTTAGCTGTCCCAGGCCGGGTTTGAACCTGCCAGCCGTGGGGTATGTGGCTGGTCCCATAACAACTGTGCTACGGGTGCCGTGCCAAGCTTACCTTATTTTATTTTATTTTTTTATTTTTTTTATTTTGGATATATTAAGAAATTTATTATTTTGGACATATTAAGAAAACTTTTCCCTGTGTGTGGTCTGGTGACAAAGGGGAAGTCCACACTAGGGGTGTAAATCAAGGTATAAATTTGCTTAGCAGCATACAAACACCATTTAAAGCCATGAAACTGAATAAAGTAAGCTCACGGGATCATTTTGAGGGTTAAGAAGCCAACCTTGATAATGATTATTAGTCATTAGTTCTCTCATTGGCTGTATTATTCTTTATCAATCAGATAGTATACAAATGAAAATCAGTCTTTTAATTTACAGATTTTGTTTCTTTATCCTTAAATTCAGAATATTTGGGGGGTAAAAATGGTTTTGGTTACATCTGTCAATTTTTTTATGCTTGGGTCAGGGTTGTAAGTGTGCCATTACCCAGATAGTGATCAATATACCTACTGGGTAGGTTTTTGCCTGTCCCCTTCTTCTCTGCCTCCATGGTTGATTTCCAGTGAGTTTACTTCCCTCTGTGCACATGTGCGCTCATCGGTTAGTTCCAATTTATTTTATTTCTTTTTTTTTGTTGCTTTGTTTTTTGGGGGGGTTTATTTATATATTTTTTTATTGTTAAATCATAGCTGTGTACATTAGTGCAATCAATGGGCACAATGTGCTGGTTTCATATACAATCTGAAATATTCTCATCAAACTGTTCAATGTAGTCTTCATGGCGTTTTCTTAGTTATTGTATGTAGACATTTGTATTCTGCATTTAGTAGGTTTCACCTGTACCCATTCTAAGATGCACTGTAGGTGTGTCCCCACCCATTACCCTCCCTCCACCCTGACTTCCCCCATCCCTTCCCCTCCCTTGGCCCTTTCCCCATATTCTTGTGCTATAGTTGGGTTATAACCTTCATATGAAAGCTATAAATTAGCTTCATAGTAGGGCTGAGTACATTGGATGCTTTTTCTTCCATTCTTGAGATACTTTGCTAAAAAGAATATGTTCCAGCTCCATCCATGTAAACATGAAAGAGGTAAAGTCTCCATCTTTCTTTAAGGCTGCATAATATTCCATGGTATACATGTACCACAATTTCCTAGTCCATTTGTGGGTCGATGGGCACTTGGGCTTCTTCCATGACTTAGCAATTATGAATTGGACTGCAATAAACATTCTGGTACAGATGTCTTTGTTATATTGTGATTTTTGGTCTTCTGGGTATATACCTACTAAAGGAATTATAGGATCGAATGGCAGGTCTATTTTTAGATCTCTAAGTATTCTCCAAATATCCTTCCAAAAGGAACGTATTAGTGTGCATTCCCACCAGCAGTGTAGAAGTGTGCCCTTTTCTCCACATCCACGCCAACATCTCTAGTTTTGGGATTTTGTTATGTGGGGTTAGGTGATATCTCAAAGTAGTTTTGATTTGCATTTCTCTGATGATTAAGGATGATGAGCTTTTTTTCATGTATCTGTAGCTCGTGTGTCTGTCTTCTTTAGAGAAGTTTCTCTTCAAGTCCTTTGACAACCCTGAGATGGGATCCCTTGTTCTTTTCTTGCTAATATGTTTGAGTTCTCTGTGGATTCTGGTTATTAAACCTTTATCAGAGGTATAACCTGCAAATATTTTCTCCCATTCTGAGGGCTGTCTGCTTGCTTTACTTACTATGTTCTTGGTTGTGTAGAAGCCTTTTAGTTTGATCAGGTCCAAGTAATGTATTTTTGGTACTGCTTCAATTGCCTGGGGAGTCCTCCTCATAAAATATTCACCTAGGCCAATTCCTTCTAGAGTTTTCCCTGCACTTTCTTCAAGTATTTTTATAGTTTCATGTTTTAAGTTTAAATCTTTTATCCAGTGAGAGTCTATCTTAGTTAATGGTGAAAGGTGTGGGTCCAGTTTCAGTCTTTTACAGATGCCAGCCAGTTCACCCAGCACCATTTGTTAAATAGGGAATCTTTTCCCCACTGAATGTTTTTAATTGGCTTGTCAAAGATCAAATAGCAGTAAGTAGCTAGATTCATCTCTTGGTTCTCTATTCTGTTTCAGACATCTACTTCTCTGTTTTTGTGCCAGTACCATGCTGTTTTGATCACTATCGATTTATAATACAGTCTCAAGTCTGGTAGTGTGATTCCTCCTGCTTTGTTTTTATTTCTGAGTAATGTTTTAGCTATTCGAGGTTTTTTCTGATTCCGTATAAAATCAAGTATTATTTTTCCAAGATCTTTAAAATATGACAATGGAGCTTTGATAGGAATTGCATTAAAATTATATATTGCTTTGGGTAGTATAGACATTTTAACGATGTTGATTCTTCCCAGCCATGAGCATAGTATGTTTTTCCATTTTTAACATCTTCAGCTATTCCTTTTCTTAAAGTTTCATAGTTCTCTTTATAGAGATCTTTCATGTCCTTTGTTAGATAAACTCCCAAATATTTCATCTTCTTTGGCACTACTGTGAAAGGAATAGAGTCCTTGACTGTTTTTTTGGCTTGGCTATTGTTGGTACATAAAGGCTACACATTTATGGGTGTTGATTTTGTAGCCTGAGACATTGCTGTATTCCTTGATCACTTCTAAAGTTTTGTAGTAGAATCCCTGGTGTTTTCTAGATATACGATCATGTCATCTGTGAAGAGTGAAAGTTTGATCTCTTCTGACTCTATGTGGATACCCTTTTCTTCCCCAATTGCAATGGCTAAAACTTCCATTACAATGTTAAAGAGCAATGGAGACAATGGGCAACCTTGCCTGGTTCCTGATCTAAGTGGAAATGATTTCAATTTAACTCCATTCAATACGATGTTGGCTGTGGGTTTGCTGTAGATGGCCTCTATTAGTTTAAGAAATGTCCCTTCTATACCAATTTTCTTAAGTGTTCTGATCATGAAGGGATGCTGGATATTATCAAAAGCTTTTTCTCCATCAATTGAGAGAGTCATATGGTCTTTATTTTTTAGTATATGTGCTGAATTATGTTTATAGATTTACGTATATTGAACCAGCCTTGAGAGCCTGGGATAAATCCCACTTGGTCATGATGTGTAATTTTTTTGATGTATTGTTGGATTCTGTTTGTTAGGATCTTATTGAGTATTTTTGCATCAATATTCATTAGTGATATTGGTCTATAATTTTCTTTTCTTCTTGGATCTTACGCTGGTTTAGGGATCAGGTGATGTTTGCTTCATCGAATGTGTTGGGTCGTGTTCCTTCTTTTTCTATATTTTGGAAGAGGGTTAGTAATATAGGGACTAGTTCTTTTTTAAAGGTTTGGTAGAATTCTGACATAAAGCCATCTGGTCCTGGGCTTTTCTTTTTAGGGAGATTTTGTGTAGTCGATGCTATTTCAGAACTTGATATAGGCCTGTTCAACATTTCCACTTCATTCTGGCTAAGTCTTGGTAGGTGGCGTATTTCCAAGTATTGGTCAATTTCTTCCAGATTTTCATATTTCTGAAAGTAGAGTTTCTTGTAATATTCATTAAGGATTTTTTGAATTTCTGAGGGATCTGTTGTTACTTCATCTTTACCATTTCTGATTGATGAAATTAGATATTTTACTCTTTTTTTCCTGGTTAGGTTGGCCACAGGTTTATCTATTTTATTGACCTTTTCAAAAAACCAACTTTTGGATTTATTGATCTGTTGTATAATTCTTTTGTTTTCAATTTCATTTAATTCTGCTCTGATTTTGGTTATTTCTTTTCTTCTGCTGGGTTTGGGGTTGGAATGTTCTTCCTTCTTCAGTTGCTTGAGATGTCCCCTGGAGTTATTAATTTCCTCTCTTTCCGTTTTTCTTGAGGAAGGCTTGCAGTGCTATAAATTTCCCTCTTAGGACTGCCTTTGCAGTATCCCAGAGGTTCTGATAATTCGTGTCTTCATTGCTGTTTTGTTCCAAAAATTTGATTATTTCCTTCTTAATCTCATCTATAACCCATCTACCCTTCAGCATAAGGTTATTTACCTTCCATGTTCTTGTATGGGTATGCAGATTCCTGTTGTTATTGAGTTCAACTTTCATTCCATGATGCAAGGGATAATTTCTATTTTTTAAAATTTGCTGAGGTTAGATTTGTGGCCCAGGATGTGGTCAATTTTGGGGTATGTTCTGTGGGCTGATGAGAAGAATTTGTATTCAGTTTTGTTGTGATGAAATGTTTTGTAGATGTCTGTTAAGTCCAGATGTTGAAGTTTAAGTCAAAGATTTCTTTGCTTACCTTCTTTTGGGAGGATCTATCCAGCACTGCTAAAGGGGTGTTAAAATCTTTAACTACTATGGAACTGGAGGAAATCAAGTTGCTTATATCTGTTAGAGTTTCTCTTATAAATCGAGGTGCATTCTGGTTGGCTGTATAAATATTAATAATTGAAATCTCATTATATTGAGTATTACCTTTAACAAATATGAAGTGTCCATCTTTATCCTTCCTTATTTTGGTTGGTTTAAAGCCTATTGCATCTGCGAATAGGATTGCAACACCTGATTTTTTGTGCTTTCCATTAGCCTGGAGTATTGATGACCATCCCTTCACCTTGAGTCTATATTTGTCTTTTAATGTAAGATGCGATTCTTGTATGCAGCAGATATCTGGCTTGAATTTTTGTATCCAGTCAGCCAACCTGTGCCTCTTTAGAGGACAATTTAAACCATTCACATTAATTGAGAATATTTATAAGCCTTTCGAGAGTCCGGTGGACATTTTTAATCCTTTTGTGACTGTGGAAGTTGGAGTTTGATCAAAATTTTCTGGGTGGGTTTACTTTTGTGGTGGAGGATTATGCTGGTCTTTATGGAGGATAGGTCTGAGAATATCCTGGAAGAGCTGGTTTAGTTGTGGCAAATTTCTTCAACATGTGAATGTCGTTAAAGTATTTAATTTCTCCATCATAGATGAGACTCAGTTTAGCTGGGTACAGGATCCTGGGTTGAAAGTTATTTTGTTTTAGGAGATTAAAAGTCGATGACCATCCTCTTCTAGCTTGAAAGGTTTCAGCAGAGAGATCTGCAGTTATTGTAATATTCTTCCCCTTGTAGGTGATGGTTTTCTTTCGTCTGGCTGCTTTCAGAATTTTCTCCTTCATATTAACTTTAGTGAAATTGATTATGATGTGTCTAGGAGATGTCTTATTCGGGTTGAGTTGTGCTGGAGTTCTGAAACTGTCTGCTATCTGAATTTCAGAATCTCTTGGCATATCTGGAAAGTTCTCCTTCATAATCTCATGGAGAAGAGACTCTGTGCCTTGTGAAGCCACTTCTTCACTTTTGGGGGTCCCTATAAGACAAATATTAGTTTTCTTTGAATTATCCCATAGTTCTCTGAGAGAGTGATCTGTTTTTGCCCTCCATTTCTCTTCCTCTTTGAGAGTTTGGGAGCGTTTGAAACCTTTGTCTTCAATGTCAGAAATCCTTTCTTCTGCTTGCTCCATTCTGTTACTGAGGGATTCTCTGTGTTTCTCAGATCTTTGAGGACTGCAACTTCTTGTCTCAATGTGTCAAAATCTTTGGTCATTTTGTCTTTGAACTCGTTGAATTCTTGAGACATCTTTTGGTTTACTGCTTGGGATTTTAATTAGATCTTATTTGCTATCCAGATTGTGAATTTGATTTCTGACATCTCAGCTATTTGTTTGTGCATGGGATCTTGTGCTGTGTCTGCCCCATTGATCCTTGGGGGAGTTGATCTACTCTGATTATTCGTATTGCCAGAGTATTTCCTTTGATTTCATCTCGTGATTGTTTTTCACCGTTGCCTCTGGCCATCATCAAAGTTGGGGTGGTGTCTCTCCGAAATTAGACCCAGGGGATCACTCTATTGTTGCTGGTCTTTGTAGGGAGTGACCCTGTGTAGCTCTTCTGGGGCTGCCCCAGCCAGGGAGTTCTGGTTGTGGGAGCAGCTCCAGAGTGTGATTGGAGCTGGATCCAGCAACAGGGTGGGGGCGGGTGTGTGGTGCACACAGTTCTGGGAGTGCCTGGTTCCCAGTGACTTTGGCACAGAGGGCCCAAGGCCCCAGCAGTCTCTTGCCAGGAGAAGGGCTCCACGCAGAGGCAGGGAAGGCTCCAGAGGGCACATGGCTACCAGAGTCCCTGGCCAGACCAGTAGGCGATGTGGAGGCAGGGAGGGTAAAGGAGGGAGGTCACGGGTTTGTGCCGGTCCAGGAGTTCCTGGTCAGGGCATGGGGAGGCCCTGCAGGCAGGGTAGCGGGTCCCTGTGCAGCTCTTACCGGGGTCCAGGAGGGTGCCAATCCCAGGTCCCTGCACAGCTTTTCCAGAGGTGGGGGGGTACTGACCGCGGGTCTGGTGCAGCTCTTCCAGAGGTGGGAGGGTGCCAGTCATGGGTCCCAGTGCAGCTCTTCAGTTAGTTCCAATTTAATGGAGAGTTCATGTGGTGTTTGTTTTTCCATTGTTTAGATACTTGGGATATGATGCAATATATACAAAAGATGACCTGAAATGCCAATGTTTGTCCTGCAAATGACTGACAAATGGATGAATATATACCTGCTAGTTACAATTATTTTAATAATACCCAGATTTAATTAGCATTTTTTGATTTATGGACAAACTCTGGTTTCTATTTGTGTCAGGTAAGAAGACATTTACTGCAAAGTATATGAGAAGGTGAGTCAGGATAGAGTTCATTCCCAAAGGGAAGTGTTCTCTTGATAGAAGCATGGACATTTTTGCAGGTTGGAGAGTAGACAGTAGCTGGCAGAATTGGTAGTGGGAAGATAACAGTGTTCTGATCTTATCTTCTTTTTCCCCTTGTGGAGTCTCAGGGAAAGTCAGCAGAATTAGGAGGAGGGTGTAGTAGAGATTTGAGAAAAAAAAGGTGTGAGAGAGTGGAAATGTTAATGTTCTGCTAAAGTGTGTAGAATGGTTGTGTTATATTGAGTACTTATCTAAGATTTGGGATCATAAATTTGAAGTGAGTCCAGTTATCATAGTTGCCTAATTGTCTCCTGTAAAATTTATCTGCACATGAGCCAATGTACATTTAAAGGTTATTTTGGTGTAATTATAACTTGGGTTTCACAGGCAAATATGACAGGAGGAGAGTGAAGCAAAGAAGAGAAGGGATTTTTAAATAAGATTATTCTAGTGATAAATCATGGGATTCAGGCTGGATAAAGAGGAAAGTTAGGGCATAAGGGGTGAGTTATGGTTTATTAAAGTGACAGTAGTTGTCATGGAAGAGAGAACTTAACAGGATGGAGCCAAAGCCCTGATGGGGAAGGAGCATTTGCATGAAGGTACTAGAAGGGGGAACACCAAGTTCAAAGTTTTAAGCAAAGATTCCAGGTAATAGAAAAATCTGGACTTGGATGAGGCCAAGAAATGATCCTTTAAGTTAAGAAACTGAGAAACCAAAATGGCAAAAGGGTCATCATGTGAATGTTCAAGTGGCCGGTTGTGATGATGGTGGCCCTGGGGCAGGAGAGGTAAATTCTGTATGCAGGTCACTGTGAAGGAGGAAGAGTGGCAAGAAGCCCAGTGGCTAGTGCAGGAGGTGGGGTGGTCATGGCTGAATGCTTTGGGGTGCGTGATTTTTCAATACTGAGAGGAGGTTTTGATGTGGTAAATGAGAGGGGATCGTGAGAACCCTAAAATCCCAGGAAGTTTGAGAGTGCAGTTTAGGGTTTCCAGAGCCAAGTCAGAACACAGAAAGGAGTGGGGAGAAGTCATGGAAGATACCCTGGTCTACATTTCTTTGGACGTCACTGTTTAATCAGCACATGCATGTGTACGTGTGTGCACTCATGCAGTGGATATCTCTACTGATGGCAGAACACATGCACACCAGGATGGAACCTGATGGAAGCCGGTAGATCACTGTGTAGTGAGCCCACTAATAAATCCCATCCCCAGAGCTACTGCCTCAAATCAGTGCTGTAGACCTTCTCTGAAATGGTAAAAATAGATGGAAACCATCATCCTCCACAATTGGAAATGTGGACACTGGAGCGTTTCCTAGTCTAAGCCCAGCTTGTGGCCTTCATCTGGAAAGCCTTTTCTTTGCCCTCAAGATTTTTGTGTGCTGCCAAGTGGCATCTGAGTCAACCCACATTTATGAAAAAAAAAAAAAAAACATGATGCTCTAAAAGCAAGATGTGGTAACTGACTGGGAGCTTTCAACCGGAAAATAAGAGCTTGCAGTAAAAATTCCTAAGTAAGCAGAGGGACGGTGTTACACTTACTGTCAGATGGTACCAGAACAAAGGGCAATTCAGAGAAAAGTATATACTTACAAATATACAAAGGAGCTTTCTAGATTCTGGGCAAGTTTAGTTGACAATTCATTTTGGAGGAAGCGCTTCAAGATTCAGTTTGGAACAATTTGGATAATACTAAGTTTGTGCTATTGCCGAGCTTGGCTCTTTCACCAATTTTCTTTAGACTGCTAAGTGTCAGCCTGTCCCTCAAGGGCAGAAGTGAAGCATCAGCACAACTTTTCTCAGGAAAATGACCCCCAGGGTTGTTATGTCTACTGTACTCTGGAATGGGTGCCTCGGATGTGCTTCTCTACTGCTAATCTCTTGGGTCCATTCATCAAATGAGCACTCAAACTAGGCGGCATGTAGACAAAACAACTGGTTAATTTCACATTTTGCTCCACATTTGTGGCAATATGCAGTCCAAGGTGAAGCCTAGCTGTTTGGATAGCTTGGAAATATATTGTCAACATCCAAGTTCCCAATGTTGGCTTTCCATCTATCAGATGAGTGGTTGAGTTAGATCTTGTATATCCTACACAGCCCCCACATTCTAGGATTCCGATGCACTGCAACCCTGTAGCACAATCTTTGCAAGTGGAAGGGGAAGTGAAGATAGGGTAGTAGTGAGCGTGACTTTAAATTGAAAGTAAGTAGAGTGAGTGCGTGGCCTTCGTGAAGCATGAGTAGAGTCATTGGGGAAGACACACCCAGTCTTAAGGGTTATTGGGGTCATTAAATGAGATGCTGTGTGCAGAAACTGAGGCATAGAGAGACTCAGTTTAGAGTCTCTAAACTTGAGACTCTTCATTTAGAGTAGAACTCGAATTCAGATTTTCTGAATTCTGAGCTAGGCTTTTAGATATAAACAACAGAATCTCATCTAGATCCTTTCCTGGAAGCTGGACTCCTGTGTTATATCTGCCCTCACCAGAAGGAATTCCTCTCTCTGCGTGCTTCTTTGTGTCATTGCTTCCAATCCAGGTTGCATGTAGGAGCATCTGATTGGTCAAGCCTAAATCACTTGCCTATGGACTACTACTATTTTTTTTTTTTTTTTTTTTGCAGTTTTGGCCAGGTCCAGGCTTGAACCCGCCACCCCTGGTATATGGGGCTGGCGCCCTACTCCTTGAGCCACAGGCACTGCCCACCTGTGGGCTACTACAAAAGAAGTTTAGAAAGCAAATTTCCAGCATCTATTTTGGAGAAATGCAGATTCAATAGGTAGGAAATTCTTCCAACACAGGGAGAGCAGGCAGAGGGTACTAGAATCCCCCAAATAATGACAAGTATCTCCTAAATACAGGCAGTGACTGAGTTACAAACATCTGATCCATGTACAAACGGAGGCTATTACAGTAAGTTCCCAGGTTGGCAGGATTTGACTGACTTATGACTCACAAATGGGGACTATCACAGGTAATAGGTAAATGTACCTGTTTGACTTATGTACAAATTCACCTTAAGAACAAACCTACAGAACCTATGCCATTCAAAATCTGGTGGCTGGGCTCTGTGCCTGTAGCTCAGGGGCTAGGGCGCCAGCCACATGTACTGGGGCTGGCAGGTTCCAACCCGGCCTGGGCCTGCCAAACAATGGCAAATGCAACAAAAAAATAGCCGGGCGTTATGGTGGGCACCTGTAATCCCAGCTACCTGGGAGGCTGAAGCAAGAGAATCGCTTAAGCCCAGAAATTTGAGATTTCTGTGAACTGTGACACTATGGTACTCTATGGAGGGTGACAAAGTGAGACTCGGTCTCAAAAAAAAAAAAAAAAAAAAAAATCCGGTGACTGCTTCACAGTGTTTCACACGTACAGAGCTGACAAATTACAGATAACTTTCATTGGATTCTGGGGGGCGGGGGAAGCAGGGAGAAAGAAAGACAGTAGTCCCTATTTTCCCAGAAGGAGAAACCAATTTTTCGGTGTGGAAGCTCCATATAGGTTAAGGAACAGATACAAAATTCTCTGGATGACAAAGGCAGAGCTGGTACTTGAACTATACCCCCTGGATCAAAGGTTTTAAATTTAGCTTTCTCCTTGCTTGGCGGGGTTGGTATTCATCTTTCAAAAGAATGTTTCTTTTTTTCCTGATTTTAAAACTATGCATTATTATATAAAATATATAAAATTTAAATTTAGAAGTAAAACAAAAATTCTCCGGAAACCTCACCACCCAGAAATAATCACTGCTAACCCATAGTTTTAGTACATAAGTTGGGATCAAATTAATGTGCAGTGTTCTGTCTCTTCCTCTTAATATATTACCAAGGATCTTTCTCCCTGGCATCAAATCTCCCCAAACATAATTTAATAACTATACAATAATTTTATTAGACATATCAACCATAATTTACTTAACTATATCTATTTCTACATCTACATCTGTATGGCATTTAACATTGGAGCTTTGCCATTGGGAAAAACAACGATAAATACAATTTTGCATGAAGTGTGTGTGTGTGTGTGTGTGTGTGTGTGTGTGTGTGTGTGTGTGTGTATAGATTCCTTAAGCTGGAATCTTAGAAATGCAATTTGATTTGCCATGTATGAGTGTAGGTTTTTCCCCTGAAACAACAATGCCAGGTCAGCCTGATTTTTGTTCCTTGTAAATGACTTGCTTTGGTTTAGTTTTCCTTGAATATTTGTGTGTGTGTGTTTTTGTTTCTATACCTAGGTTACTATAAATGTTTGATGTGATTTATCTAGGTCTATACTTCTTTTCATTATTATTGGGTTAGTGATTAGGAGCATTGACCTGAAACCAGACTATCTAGCAACAAGTCTCAGCTTTGCTCTTTCCTTCTTTGATCTTAAGTAAGTTACCTGAGCACTCTGTGCGTCAATTTCGTCATCTGTGAAGTGAAGACCATAATTTTATAAGGTTATTAGGGTTAGTGAAATTAATTTGAATGAAGCATTTAGACAAATCCCCAACATGGTAAGTGCTCAAGAACTCTTTATTATCACTATGGCCCATGATTTTCTGTTCTATTATTATGCTGATCTGTTATTCTCTCACCTCTGAAAGTTTCCTTCATCTCTAATCATTTCTTACCCTAACGCATACTTCCAGTTGTTCTAATTAGCTCCCTGAGAATTTCTGTATTTCTCAGGTATTTCTCTGTTCCTTCTTTCAATACATCACCTTCTCTTTCATCCTTTGGTTTCTTTATATCCTTCCCTTCTATCCTCAGGAAGCAGTTCCAAAACTGTTACCCAAGCTACAGATTCAGTCTTCTCTATTGACAAGCCTGACTTTGCTATCTCTAATGCAGATCTTAATGATCATGTTACAATTTTAGACTCCCTGCAACTTTTAATTACATTATCCAGCTCCCTCTTCATCTCAGCTCACTGGCTTTTTTACTTCATCCCATTTCCATCTCAGTTTATTCTCCTGATAACTTTCTCCTCCAATGTCATTTTGTTTTTTTGTTTTTTTTTTTTTTAATTTTTTTATTAAATCATAACTGTATACAATGATATGATTATGGGGCATCATACACTCACTTCATATACCATTTGACACATTTTTATCACAGTGGTTAACATAGCCTTTCCGGCGTTATCTCAGTTACTGTGCCAAAACATTTACATTCTACATTTACCAAGTTTCCCAAATACCCCTGTAATATGCACCACAGGTGTGATCCCACCGATTCCCCTCCCTCTACCCACCCCCCCCCTTTTCCACTTCCCCCTATTGTTAAGTTGTAGCTGGGTTATAGCTTTCATGTGAGAGTCCCAAATTAGTTTCATAGTAGGGCTGTGTACATTGGGTATTTTTTCTTCCATTCCTGGGATACTTTACTAAGAAGAATATGTTCCAGCTCCATCCATGTAAACATGAAAGAGGTAAAGTCTCCATCTTTCTTTAAGGCTGCATAGTATTCCATGGTATACATATACCACAATTTATTAATCCATTCGTGGATCGATGGGCACTTGGGCTTTTTCCATGACTTAGCTATTATGAATTGGGCTGCAATAAACATTCTGGGACAAATATCTTTGTTATGTTGTGATTTTTGGTCTTCTGGGTATATGCCCAGCAGAGGAATTATAGGATTGAATGGCAGATCTATTTTTAGATCTCTGAGTGTTCTCCATATATCTTTCCAAAAGGAATGTATTAATTTGCATTCCCACCAGCAGTGCAGAAGTGTTCCCTTTTCTCCGCATCCACGCCAACATCTCTGGTCTTGAGATTTTGTGATATAGGCTAGTCTCATTGGAGTTAGATGATATCTCAAAGTAGTTTTGATTTGCATTTCTCTGATGATTAAAGATGATGAGCATTTTTTCATATGTCTGAAGGCTGTGTGCCTGTCTTCTTCAGAGAAGTTTCTCTTCAAATCCCTTGCCCAGCCTGCAATGGGATCCCTTGTTTTTTTCTTGCTGATGAGTTTGAGTTCTCTGTGGATTCTGGTTATTAAACCTTTGTCAGAGATATACCCTGCAAATATCTTCTCCCATTCTGAGGGCTGTCTGCTTGCTCTGCTTACTGTGTTCTTAGCTGTGCAGAAGCTTTTTAGTTTGATCAAGTCCCAGTAGTGTATTTTTGAAGCTGCTTCAATTGCCCGGGGGGTTCTCCTCATGAAATACTCACCCAGACCAATTTCTTCAAGGGTTTTCCCTGCATTCTCCTCTAGTATTTTTATAGTTTCATGTCTTAAGTTTAAACCTTTAATCCAATGAGAGTCTATCTTAGTTAATGGTGAAAGGTGTGGGTCCAATTTCAGTCTTCTGCAGGTTGCCAGCCAGTTCACCCAGCACCATTTGTTAAATAGGGAATCTTTTCCCCACTGAATGTTTTTAATTGGCTTGTCAAAAATCAAATAGCGGTAAGTAGCTGGATTCATCTCTTGGTTCTCTATTCTATTCCAGATATCTACTTCTCTGTTTTTGTGCCAATACCATGCTGTTTTGATCACTATCGATTTGTAGTAAAGTCTGAGGTCTGGTAGTGTGATTCCTCCTGTTTTGTTTTTATTTCTGAGTAATGTCTTGGCTATTCGAGGTTTTTTCTGATTCCATATAAAACGAAGTAATGTTTTTTCAAGATCTTTAAAATATGACAGTGGAGCTTTAATAGGGAGTGCGTTGAAATTATATATTGCTTTGGGTAGTATGGACATTTTGATAATGTTGATTCTTCCTAGCCATGAGCATGGTATGTTTTTCCATTTGTTAACATTTTCAGCTATTTCTTTTCTTAGAGTTTCATAGTTCTCTTTATAGAGATCTTTCACGTCTTTTGTTAGGTAAATTCCCAAATATTTCATCTTCTTTGGCACTACTGTGAATGGGATAGAGTCCTTAACTGCTTTTTCAATTTGACTGTTGTTGGTGTATATAAAGGCTACCGATTTATGAATGTTGATTTTGTAACCTGAGACGCTGCTGTATTCCTTGATCACTTCTAGGAGTTTTGTAGTAGAGTCCCTAGTGTTTTCCAGATACACAATCATATCATCTGCGAAGAGCGAAAGTTTGATCTCTTCTGACCCTATATGGATACCCTTGATCGCCTTTTCTTCCCTAATTGCGGTGGCTAAAACTTCCATTACAATGTTGAAAAGCAATGGAGACAATGGGCAGCCTTGTCTGGTTCCTGATCTGAGTGGAAATGATTCCAATTTAACTCCATTCAATATGACATTGGCTGTGGGTTTGCTGTAGATAGCCTCTATCAGTTTAAGAAAAGTCCCTTCTAGACCAATTTTCTTGAGTGTTCTGATCATGAAGGGATGCTGGATATTATCAAAAGCTTTTTCTGCCTCAATTGAGAGAATCATATGGTCTTTGTTTTTTAATTTGTTTATGTGCTGAATTACATTTATAGATTTACGTATATTGAACCAGCCTTGAGACCCTGGGATAAAACCAACTTGGTCATGATGTATAATTTGTTTGATGTGTTGCTGGATTCTGTTTGATAGGATCTTGTTGAATATTTTTGCATCTATATTCATTAGTGATATTGGTCTATAATTTTCTTTTCTTGTTGGGTCTTTTCCTGGTTTGGGGATCAGGGTGATATTTGCTTCATAGAACGTGTTGGGTAGTCTTCCTTCTTTTTCTACATTTTGGAACAGGTTGAGTAATATAGGTACTAATTCCTCTTTAAAGGTTTGGTAGAATTCTGACGTGAAACCATCTGGTCCCGGGCTTTTCTTTTTAGGGAGGTTTTGTATAGTTGATGCTATTTCTGAACTTGATATGGGTCTGTTCAACATTTCCACTTGATTCTGGTTAAGTCTTGGAAGGTGGCGTGCTTCCAAGTATCGGTCTATTTCCTTCAGATTTTCATATTTCTGAGAATAAAGTTTCTTGTAATATTCATTAAGGATTTTTTGGATTTCTGATGAGTCTGTGGTTATTTCGTCTTTGTTGTTTCTGATTGATGATATTAGAGATTTTACTCTTTTTTTCCTGATTAGGTTGGCCAGAGGTTTATCTATTTTATTGACCTTTTCAAAAAACCAGCTTTTTGATTTATTGATCTGTTGTATTATTCTTTTGTTTTCAATTTCATTTAATTCTGCTCTAATTTTGGTTATTTCTTTTCTTCTACTGGGTTTGGGGTTGGAATGTTCTTCCTTTTCCAGTTGCGTGAGATGTCCCATTAAGTTGTTAACTTCCTCTCTTTCCGTTCTCTTGAGGAAGGCTTGCAGTGCTATAAATTTCCCTCTTAGAACTGCCTTTGCAGTGTCCCAGAGGTTCTGATAGCTTGTGTCTTCATTGTCATTTTGTTCCAAAAAATTGGTGATTTCTTTCTTAATCTCATCTCTGACCCAGCTATCATTCAGCATAAGGTTATTTAACTTCCATGTTTTTGTATGGGTATGCAGATTCCTGTTGTTACTCAATTCAAGTTTTATTCCATGATGGTCCGAGAAGATGCATGGAATAATTTCTATTCCTTTAAATTTACTGAGGTTAGACTTGTGACCTAAAATGTGATCAATTTTGGAGTAAGTTCCGTGGGCTGATGAGAAGTATGTGTATTCAGTTTTGTTGGGATGAAATGTTCTGTAGATGTCTGCTAAATCTAAATATTGGATGGTTAGGTTTAAATCTAAGATTTCTTTCCTCAGCTTCTTTCTGGAGGATCGATCCAACACTGCCAAGGGAGTGTTGAAATCTCCAACGATTATGGAGCTGGAGGAAATCAAGTTACTCATGTCTGTTAGAGTTTCTCTTATAAATTGAGGTGCATTCTGGTTGGGTGCATAGATATTAATAATTGAGATCTCATCATATTGAGTATTACCCTTAACAAATATGAAGTGACCATTCTTCTCCTTCCTTACTTTTGATGGTTTAAAGCCTACTGTATCTGCAAATAAAATTGCAACACCTGCTTTTTTCTGATTACCATTTGCCTGAAATATGGATGACCATCCTTTCACCCTGAGTCTGTATTTGTCTTTTAAGTTGAGATGTGACTCTTGTATGCAACAAATATCTGGCTTGAGTTTTTGTATCCAGTCAGCTAACCTATGCCTCTTTAGAGGACAGTTTAAGCCATTCACATTGATGGAGAGTATTGATAAGTCTGGTGGAATTTTGGGTATCGAGTTTTTCAAAGGTCCAGTGGACATTTTTAATCCTTTCGCCAGTGTGGAAGTTGGAGTTTGATCCGAAGTTTCTGAGTGAGTTTACTTTTGTGGTATAGGATTGGGTAGGTCATTGTGGAGGATAGGTCTGAGAACATCCTGAAGAGCTGGTTTACTTATGGCAAATTTTTTCAACATATGAATGTCATTGAAGTATTTAATTTCTCCATCATAGATGAAACTCAGTTTAGCTGGATACAAGATCCTGGGTTGAAAGTTTTTTTGCTTTAGGAGATTAAAAGTTGATGACCAGCCTCTTCTTGCTTGAAAAGTTTCAGCAGAGAGATCTGCAGTTATTCTAATATTCTTACCTTTGTACGTTATAGTTTTCTTTCGCCGGGCTGCTTTGAGAATCTTCTCTTTCATGTTAACTTTAGTGAAGCTAATTATGATATGTCTGGGAGATGGCTTATTGGGGTTGAATCGTGCTGGGGTTCTGAAGCTGTCTGCTATCTGAATTTCAGATTCTCTAGGCATGTCTGGAAAATTTTCTTTCATAATTTCATGTAGAAGGGCCTCTGTGTCCTTGGCAGCCACTTCATCGTTCTCCGAAATTCCTATAACCCTTATGTTGTTTTTTTTCGAATTATCTGAGAGCTCTCTGAGTGAGTGATCCGTTTTTGCTCTCCATTTCTCTTCCTCTTTGAGAGATTGGGAGCGTTCGAAGACTTTATCTTCAATGTCAGAAATCCTTTCTTCTGCTTGCTCCATTCTGTTACTGAGGGATTCTACTGTATTTTTCATATCTTTGAGGGCTGTAAGTTCTTGTTTCATTGTGTCTAAGTCTTTGGTGGTTTTGTCTTTAAATTCGTTAAATTCTTGAGACAGTTTTTGAATTTCTCCTCGAATTCCTAATTCCATTTTATTAATCTTGTCTGCAAACCAAATTCTGAATTCGACTTCTGACATCTCAGCCAGTTGTTTATGAATGGGATCTTCAATCACATCTGCCGTATCTTTTCTTGGGGGGGGTTGATCTATTCTGGTTATTCATGTTACCAGAGTTTTTCCGCTGATTCCGTCCCATGGTTTACTCCCTTTGGTTTTTCCCCTGGGGTTTTATCGAGGGCCCATACAGTGTTGTGGCCTGAGAAACTGGGGCCCTGTCTGGTGTGGTGGAGCAAAGTGGTTCTGTCTTGTTTTCAGCTGGTTTCTGTTCGATCCTATTGCAACTTCTACTCTGGCTTGAAGTCTCAGCTGTGTGGAAAAATCAGCAATTAAGTCACCCCGTCTGCCCACCTCTGGCCCCAGTTGGAAAAGGAGAATCAAACCTTCCTACAATCGCACACCCAGGGCACCGCCTGAAGAGTCCTCAGTCTATTAGCCCAGTTCAAAAGGTCCGAATCAACTGTCTCAATCGGCACTTGTCTCGGGTGGAAGGGTTCAAGAGGTCTCTGGGAACTGGATCACAGGGGCCTGGTGACTCCTCTGACACAGCTCACCCCAGTGCAGCGTGGAGTCAGGAGGTGCCACCCAGCAAACAGAGCAGTCTGGGAAGGTTGACTTCTCCTTCCCCACTTTGCCCCTCCGTCGGACCCAGTCACTGGTATCTCTGCAGATGGCTAACCCAGTTGCCTGCAGTGAACAGACACTCCAGGGTTTTGCACCTGCCTGAATCGCAAGGAAGTCTGCCAGGCCCCCACAGACTGCCACTATCTAGCAGGAGGAGATGGGGCCCGACATCTTTGAGTGTTTGATGCAGGTGATGGGAAGGAGGTGTTCACTCAGGCTTAGCCCCGTCCCTGATGCATGCTGCTAACAGAACAGAACAGAACAGACAACTTTGTGAGGTTCTGTCTCTGTTCCTGTCGTCGCCTACAGGAGACGGGCTGTTTTGAGTTCAAACGTCTTTGCTGCTGGAGAATTGCGTCTGAACACCTCTCTGGGTCGGCCCCGCCCTGGAAGCTTCCCGGGTTTGTGAGCCGTGTGGCCGGTGGCCTCCTCTGGTTGCCCAGGGAGACAGGGGGTGTGGCCTCAGAATATCCAGAAGTGAGCGTTCTGCCGTTAAAGAAAAAACGGCTGTTGATCTACCTCCAGGGAACTGCTGCTCTGGTGTGGGCACTCAGGCGACCCTTTTCTCCTCTGTCCCGCGCCCCAGAGTCAGCACTGAGCGGCCGCAGTTTGTGCTGGGTCCACACCCCTTAAGAGATCCCCCAAGAATCAGAACTCTTGGGGGATGGGCCCCCAGACCCCGATTGGGAGTGGGGCGGGGGGAAGCTAGAGTTTCATTCAGTTTCACGCAATACTACGGTCCGGGGAGGACTCCTGCACTGCACCGCAGGGAAGTGCCGCCAAGGCTTGATTTCCCCTCAGCAGAGTGCCCTCTCCTCGCTCACGTGTCCCAGAGTCAGCGCTGACCTGACGCAGCTCAGGCACTGTGCACTCCCCTCGAGAAATCACCCAAGGAGCCGAACTCCTGGGGGATAGGCCCTCAGACCCCGAGTGAGAGTAGGGGTTCTCAGCTCTCGGCGGGGAGGCCAGAGTCTGATTCAGTCTTGGGCCCCATATGCCTGGGGAGGGTTGCTGCACTGCACCGCAGGGAAGTGCCACGAGGCGTGACTCCCCCTCAGCCCGGTGCCCTCTCCTCACTCGGCGCGCCCCAGAGTCAATGCTGACCAGTCGCAACTCGGGGACTGTCCACTTCCCTCGAGAAATCACCCAAGGATCCGAAGTCCTGGGGGACAGGCCTCCAGACCTCAGTGGGCGGGAGGGGAGTGCCGGGGATTCAGGGTTGCCGGCAAAGGACTCCCAAAGTTCTATTCAGCCCCATGTCCGGCAGGAGAACGCCACGGCACCCCAGCAGGGGAGGTAGGTCCAGTTTTTAGAAGGTCTCTCCCGTGGAGTGTAGTGGGAGGGCCTTTAATTTCTGCCCGCTTGTTCAATTGTGGGGCTCTAGAGCCGGTCTCATGGGGGAGGGGGACTCCCGTCCGCTTGGTGGTGGATTTTGTACCTTTTGTTTGCGTCCTTGTGATCACAACTTGCCTCAGCGGTGTTGATGTGCGTTCTTCAGCCTTCTGTCTTGGTGAGGCTCAAGTCCACCAGGATACTTACTGAATTCCTGTCCCTTAACTCTCCTTCTGGACGGGAGCCTTTGTTGAAAGCTGGCTTCAGTCCGCCATCTTGTCTCAGATCTTCCCACTTTCAGCTTTTCAAGCAGGAGGTAAGCTCTGCCTTAAAGGGTTGGAGTTTCCTGCAGCAGTGCTGGCATCATAGGAGCTCCTCAGCCATGACCGAAAGTATAATTTTCAAGTCCAATGTCATTTTGATCATAATCTATAGTAGCTTATTAACAGTGTCACATGATATCACATGATATTCTAGATTATTTCTATTACTTCTGTATAAAATTGTGTTCAGAAGTCTATTCTAAAACTTCAGGATGAATTTCTTTTCATTGTTCTGCAGTATTTTTTCATAGGTCCCTTGGTGGCTTTTCGATCCTCTCTACTTATCTTCAAGCAAGGGGAGATCTTTTGGAATCTGATCTATATATGTCTGTAGGTTGTACAGATCTCCTTTGTCTCTATCATCGTTCCTTTGAATGATAATCAAATTCTCTTCTAAATTCTTCTGGTGGTTGCTTCTAATTTGCAGCCCAATTCCCAGTGTTAAACAGCCATGCTGCTAGTGTGGCTCTGTCATATGGTTCTGACACCTTCTCCCACATACACTGCCTGATTTTGTTGATACTCTGAACTAGTGTAGTATTTGGAAAATCACAATTCTTGGCATGCATTGTTCCTGGGGTTTTCCTGTCTTTGTGGGAGACATATTTCCCAGGAGGCAATGTGACAAAATCAGTCCCAACTGCCCCTTTCTAGCCAGAAATCTAGTGGAAGTTGTTTACAAATTGATGTAGAAAAGGAGTAAAACAGGTTTTCAAAAGCTATAGCCAAGCATTAAAGGTTGACTACTGGAAATTCTGGGTCTTCAGACTAGGTGACAGGCAGTGATGTAAGGACAGTTCTTTCCACCATCTTTCTGTAATTGAGAAGCTGCTTCAAGAGGAAAAGTGTGGATACAGATTTTCTTGAATGAGAAAATCTTTTCTTGGGTACAATTGGAAAATGATCCTAGATTCCTGCCATGGACTTTTCTTTTTTTTTTTTTTTGAGAGTCTCACTATGTTACCGTAGGTAGAGTGCTGTGGCATCACAGCTCACAGCAACCTCCAACTCTTGGGCTTCAGCGATTCTCTTGCCTCAGCCTCCCAAGTATCTGGGACTAAAGTTGCCCACCACAACATCCAGCTATGTTTTTGTTGCAATTGTTTAGCTAGCCTGGGTCGGGTTCAAACCTGCCACCCTCAGTGTATGTGGCTGGCACCATAACCACTGTGCTATGAGTGCCAAGTCAGCTTTTCTTCAGTATTAGTTTTCAGTGTGGCTAGTTTTTATCTTTTTCTGTCTTCTTAGGTACTGTCAGAATGGATAGTCAGGATAATTTGCATGAGGGACTAAAGGCCAGACACTTTTCGTAAGTGAAAGTGCTTGCCGGGCGTAGTGGCTCACACCTGTAATCCTAGTACTCTGGGAGGCTGAGACAGGTGGATCTCCTAAGCTTGAGAGTTCAAGACCAGCCTGAGCAAGAGCATCGCTACTAAAAATGGAAAAACTGGTTGGGTATCATGGTGGGTGCCTCTAAACCCATCTACTCAGGAGGCTGAGACAAAAGGATCCTTTGAGCCCAAGAGTCTGAGGTTGCTATGAGCTAAGAAGCCAAGGCAGTCTACCCACGGCTATGTCAGAGTGAGACTCCGTCAAAAGAAGAAGAAGAAGAAGAAGAAGGAGAGGGAGAGGAAGAGGAAGAAAAAGAAGGAATGAAGGAGGGAGGGAGGAAAGAAGGAAGGAAGGAAGGAAGGAAGGAAGGAAGGAAGGAAGGAAGGAAGGAAGGAAGGAAGGAAGGAAGGAAGGAAGGAAGGAAGGAAGGAAGGAAGGAAGGAAGGAAGGAAAAGAAAAGAAAAGAACGTCCCACCCTTTCATCTTTAGAAAGTTTAACAAAAGTTCTTTTCAGAAAATGAAAAATATCTTTGGGAGGGCAATGTCCTCCAGCTCTTGACTTTGCCTCTTTGCTGCCAGACAATCACATTGTGCTCCACCTCCTGCTTTTCTCTCTGTGTTATCTCTTTCCCTTGAAGCAGTGGGTTTCCTGAAGGCATCAACCTTTCCTGGGTTAATTGCACATCCACTGGCCTGATTTACAGAGAACAGAGCTTTGGAACTCTCTGGATAAGCAATGACAAGGTCGCACAGAAATGCTCTTTCTGGATCAAACTGTGGTGGCAGAGGAAAGGTTAGGTTCAAACTCCACCAGGTCATTCTGAAGCAGGATAAATGCCATTTGATCTGATGCAGTTGTGAAAATATGTTTCTCCAACCTGCTTAGAAAACAGCCCCTGCATGAGAATCTCTGATAGCCAGGAGACTGCAGTAATCCTTTACTGGAGATTCACATAAAACTCAGAGCTCAGATGAACTGGATTATTTCTCTTTGTTCACCTAGCAAATATTTATTGAGGACTAACTTCAAAGCAACATATTAAACACAAAATACATTGACCTGAGTCTGAGAAGCAGACCGTGTTAGAAGGACACGCCTTCTGGAACAACCTTCTGGTTGAGTTCCAGAAGAATACTCAGTGGAGGGCCCCTTATTTAAAGCATAGATAAGACTGAGTTCTCCTTATCTGAAAAGTTTTGGATTTCTGATTTTATTTTAGATTTTATGTAATAAAGATATCTTGGGGATGGGATTCAAGTCCTAAACACAAAATTCATTGTTTCCTAAATACTTTATAAATACAGCCTGAAGGTAATTTTATAAAGTATTTCTTAATAATTTTGTACACGAAACAAAATTTATATTAAATACTATGCATAGAGTTTTCCACGTGCAGCCTTATATCAATGCTCGATTTCAGATTTTAGAGCATTTCAGATTCCTGATTGGGGAGGCTCAACCTGTGCTTGACTTGCCTGAGTAACAGACAGAAGCTCACTTATTCCTTTGAAGTTACTCCCTATTGAGACAGCTCTAACCCTGGATCCTCAGTCCACCATTAGACAAACAATGGCAGTTCAGAATCAGGTGTATTTCTTATCTGTGATGTTCTCTTCCCGCTTCCCACTCAGCTAAGAAAATTCCTTTTCTTTTCTTAGCCAATAGTGTTGTTCATTATAGGAAAAAGTAAGGTGCCACCCAGGCATCTATATTTGAATGTTACTGGAGATGGTCTGTGCTTTCTTAAGCATTTCTTAGTTACAACAAAGTTTTGTTGCTGGAGAAGAGCTTTGCCTATTTTCTGATGCTGCAAATTGCTTTGCTTAACACTTACTTCATTTTTCATATTTCTTTCTTTCTAGTGAAAAGATAAAAGATTTCTCAAGAGGCCTAAATCTAGCTGATGAAGTAAAAGGAAAGAGGGACTAATGATATTAGGGAAAGAAGGCTTGTGAGTAATATAGCAGTTTTTAATGATCCTGCATGTTTGTAAGAAAAGCAGGAAGCGCTATGTTGCCCATTCTAAAAGAGCAGGAAGGATACAGACCATGGGTGAGACAGAAGATTAGAGCAAGTAGTCATTGTGGCTTTTATTTCATACTTTTCCAACTGCATTACTGGGTTTCTACTTGTGTTATAGGTACCACATTCTTTCTAAAAAGCAAGGATGCAAAATATTCTCATGATACTACAAATAGCTAGCAAGATTGGCCTCTTACAATTTTTTGGACACTGTTCTAAATGCTTCATGTACATTCTCTCATTTAATTTATACAACAGTGTTTTAAAGTAGATGTCATTTTCATTTTAGTAGAGAGGAAATGGAGGCTAAAAGATGCTGATTGTCCTAGATGGCATAGGTATTAAATAGAAGAGTTGGGTTTTAAACCCAATTCTGTCTGACTTCAGAGCCCATGCTCAGTTCCAGGATGGGGAATGTTTGTATGTTGGAAGGCACATTAATTTAGCTGTAATCAAATTAGACTGTGTTCAAGAAACTTCAATTAGATATAATTAACAATGTACGTTATTTTGTAAAAATCTAACTACTATATACTTGATAATTTCAAAAAATAAAAACTATTTGTCCATTCTAAAGTTAACTAACCTTTTAATGATTTGTTGTGTTTGCTTTTTGCTGGAAAGTATTTGAATATTTCGTTGTAACATAGAGATCCATAGTTTCAGTTGATCCTTTAGATAGTTAGTAGTCATTTGTGACCATAAAGGCATCTTGATTCAGATTAACTAGGAGAATGTGGGTTTGCAGCAGTAAGTGGTTGAAAAACAAGAAAGTATTTTTCAAGCATGTTGTAAAGGTTTGCAATTCTCTTGCATTTTTCCATATTTTCATTGGATCTTTCTTAGCATCAAACAATGACTTTAAAATGTCATCTACTCAGAGTTCAATCAGTTCCATCTAGTTCGTTAGATGCTTTGGTCACATCATCTAGGTGAGGCTGAAATAAATGTTAGTTTGAATGTGGCATCATGTTTCTCAAAGTCGGTGAAACTTTCCTTGTATTATCCAATTAATAGGTCTATAACAGCTGAGTATTCTTCAAATGATTCACATATAACATCGTGCTCATCAATGACCTTTGAAGAAGTGTTTTGAAAATAGATGTTTTTCTGAAATGCTTGGATTTTTTGCTATATGTCATATATAGACTTAGTTTTATCTTGCAATGCAATATTTAAGTTGTTTTGATTTGATAGGATAACACACAGAAATGCTGCCTTCGTATACAAATCTTTTGACAATTCACACTGCTGATTTTGTTCTTCATCTGTTCTCACAGAGATAAAGTTTTGGCTGACACCTATCCTTGCACTACCCAAGGTAGCCAATGCACTTTAGAAGGGTATGGAAAATCCACACTGAACACCTCACATTCAACATTAGGGCATGGTATGAAACTGACTGTGTCATGTTGTATTTGCATGAATATAGTTAAACATATTTATAATTTATTGCAAAGGTTGCTTAAAATAGTAGCTTTATTGGAGAATTTTTTTTGATGCAAGACACAATGAAAATAACTGAGAGCATCTGGATCTGTTAATACACTTTCTTATGTGAGCAACAACCCTTCCTCTTTTCCTGTCGTGGAAGGTGCACCATCTGCACATACACTTGCTAAATTTGCCAAATTCAGTCCAATTTTGTGACATTTATATTGAAAATTGTGAGAGATATCGATTTCTTGTGCTCTGTTTGCAAGAGTGCCCAAAGCAAGTAACTTTTTGTAGCAAATAAAATATTTTTTTATGACCCAAATAAAGTATAAAACCCATGAGTAGTCAGTAGTATCCAAAACCATTGAATAATGTATACAAGTATTTGCCCTTTGAAGTATTGCCTGAAATTGTTCGGTTAAGTTGAAGGCTAATTCATGGTGCTGATAACTTAAGGTCCTCCTTGACAGAGGCAGTTGTCTTTGACATTTTATCAGGATTTAAGCCTCCTACAACTTTGACACTGCATTCTTTCGCAGTTTCTACATCACTGAATGACTTTTGTTTTTTGCCCGAGTACATAAGTTACCTTATAAGTGCTTCCGTGGCACTATTTCCAGGTTTTATTGCTGCTTGAAGGAATCATTTTTGCTTTTGCTTTTGCTTTTTCTTGGGGTGGGAACTCATGTTATAGGATGAGAAAGAATTCTCAATTTGAGATTAGGATAGGTTTGAAGTAAGAAGTTTATTTTACTTTCCAAGAGAGGAAAGGGATGGAAAAAGAAAGAAAGGGAGAAAAGGAAGGAAGAAAGGAAGGAAAGAAGGAAAGGAGGGAGGAAGAGAGGGAAGGAGGGAAGGAGGAAGGAAGGAAGGAAATGCTGGCACCAAGGATGAGAAGTTTGAGCTTTTTTATGGGAATAGAGGATAGAGTAGTTATTTTTGCAAAATGAAAACGGGCCATTATGGTATTTTTTTTTTTTTTTCTCTGCTAGGCTGGCTTTATCACACTTCTCAGAAAATGGTCTGACAGATGTGGAGTAATCTGTCCGTTCACTACTATTCCAGTTCTATACAATAAGCTCTTTAAAAAAACTAGGGTGGTGCCCGTACCTCAGTGAGTAGGGCACCGGCCACATACACAGAGATGGTGGGTTTGAGCCTGGCCAGGCCTGCTAAACAACAATGACAACTGCAACCAAAAAATAGCCAGGTGTGTGGCAGGCGCCTGTAGTCCCAGCTGCTCAGGAGCCTGACACAAAACAACTGCTTGAGCCCAAGAGTCTGAGGTTGCTGTGAGCTGTGACCCGAGAGCAACATAGTGAGACTCTGCCTCAAAAAAAAAAAAAAAAAAAAAAAGGCTAGCTAAGCCACAGTTAAGTAAACAAAGGAGCATGTCAGGTGCTGTGATTTCCCCGCTTTTTTTCTGTTAGATAATTTATTAGTAATGCACCATCTTTTCACTTTTCTTTTCTTTTCTTTTTATTAAATCATAGCAATCATGGGGTACAATGTGCTGGTTTTTATATACAATTTGAAATGTTTTCATCAGATTGGTTAACATAGCCTTCACTGCATTTTCTTAGTTATTGTGTTAAGACAGTTATATTCTACACTTAGTAAATTTAACACGTACTTTGTAAAATGCACGGTAGGTGTGGTCCCACCAATTACCCTCCCGCCACCCATCCTCCCCCTTCCTCTCCCCTCCCTCTGCCATTTCCCCTTCTTCTTGGGCTATAATTGAGTTATAGCTTTCATTTGAAAGCTATAAATTGGTTTTATAGTAGGGCTGAGTACACTGGATACATTTTCTTCCATTCTTGAGATACTTTTCTAAGAAGAGTATGTTCCAGCTCCATCCATGTAAACATGAAAGAGGTAAAGTCTCCATCTTTCTTTAAGGCTGCATAATATTCCATGGTGTACATATACCACAATTTATTAATCCATTCATGGGTTGATAGGCACTTGGGCTTCTTGCATGACTTAGCAATAATAAATTGGGCTGCAATAAACATTCTGGTGCAAATATCTTTGTTATAAAGTGATTTTTGGTCCTCTGGATATATACCTAATACAGGAATTGAAGGATCAAATGGCAGGTCTATTTTTAGATCCCTAAGTGTTCTCCAAACATCTTTCCAAAAGGAACATATTAGTTTGCATTCCCACCAGCAGTGCAGAAGTGTTCCCTTTTCTCCACATCCACGCCAACATCTCTGGTTTGGGGATTTTGTGATGAAATCACTTTTCTTTTTTTAAATTTTATTTTGGCTTAATATAAGGGTACATATGATTAGGTTGCATTGTTTGTGTTTGTAAGGTAAAGTCCACATTTCATCTTTTAATTTCTGCAATAAAACATTTTGCACATCTCACTCTAATTTAAACTATTTGTGATACTTATGAGTGTTATTATACTGATGGAGCATTGAATTTCTTTAAGGTTGATATTGCAGCATCACAAAGCAAGCAAATCTTATCTTTGGCAGAAATGAGAAAATACTGCAATTCCCAATCCTCATTAAAAAAAATCTGCTATTTTCTTCAGCATTCTCTTGGTCTTCTTTGACATTATGGGCTGTTAATCAGATAGAATTTTAAAATACTGTCAAGCTGTGCAGCTATTCACAAATTCCACTTCAAACAGAAGCACAGTGCACTGTTTTCCAAAGAGATATCACAGACAACCATACGGACTCTCATAAACTCTCGCCAACCAGCCTTGTGCGGTAGTGGTACCTGTCAGGCAGGGGAAGTTAGAACAAAATCATGAGTGTAGCAGCCGTCAATTTAGCTCTTATGGCTTACTAATATTCTAATTATTTTAGTCAATCTGGGAGGATTATTGCATAGAAACTTATTTTATTATTTCATATTTTAAATATATTCATTTTAAAAATAAAATAAAAAGATAAAAGATAAAAAGTATTAATGAAAACAAAAGGACTTATTCTATGAAATATGGATTCAATCCAAAGACTGCACGTAAGGATCTAGAAGGCCACAGATTCCCTACCCTGCTCTAAAACATCATATTGTGCTTCCTGAAGACTATCAGTTTAAAACTCTCATTTTACTTGTGCCAAACCTGTCACCCAGAGCAATCATGGAAAGAGCTGACACATATAGAGAAAAGCAGAAGGCAGAGGGAAATGTGATCATGTGGCAGCAAACAGGTAAAACCAAGCAAAAAGAGATGGCTGCACCAAGCTGAATTGCCTTTTTGTTTTGTTTTGTTTTGAGACAAAGTCTCAAGCTGTCGCCCTGGGTAGAGTGCCGTAGAATCACAGCTCACAGCAACCTCCAACTCCAGGGCTCAAGCGATTCTCTTGGCCCCACCTCCCAAGTAGCTGGGACTACAGGCGTCCACCACAATGCCTGGCTATTTTTTGGTTGTAGCCGTCATTGTTGTTTAGTGAGCCCGAGCTGGATTCAAACCTGCCAGCTGGCGCCTTAGCCACTTGAGCCACAGGCACCGAGCCTGAATCGCCATTTTTTTTTTTTTATCTTTTTTCTTTTTTTATTGTTGGGGATTCATTGAGGGTACAATAAGCCAGGTTACATTAATTGCAATTGTTAGGTAAAGTCCCTCTTGCAATCATGTCTTGCCCCCATAAAGTGTGACACATACCAAGGCCCCACCCCCCTCCCTCCGTCCCTCTTTCTGTTTCCCCCCCATAACCTTAATTGTCATTAATTGTCCTCATATCAAAATTGAGTACATAGGATTCATGCTTCTCCATTCTTGTGATGCTTTACTAAGAATAATGTCTTCCACTTCCATCCAGGTTAATACGAAGGATGTAAAGTCTCCATTTTTTTTTAATGGCTGAATAGTATTCCATGGTATACATATACCACAGCATGTTAATCCATTCCTGGGTTGGTGGGCATTTAGGCTGTTTCCACATTTTGGCGATTGTAAATTGAGCTGCAATAAACAGTCTAGTACAAGTGTCCTTATGATAAAAGGATTTCTTTCCTTCTGGGTAGATGCCCAGTAATGGGATTGCAGGATCAAATGGGAGGTCTAGCTTGAGTGCTTTGAGGTTTCTCCATACTTCCTTCCAGAAAGGTTGAATCGCCATTTTTTAAAAAGTATTTTTATCCAAATTTTATTGAACTAGATCTCACAAACGGTTGGTGAGGGAGCTAAAAGTAAAAACGCAAATTTTCTGATTTCCAGACTATTATTCTATTTGCTAAGAGTAAAGGGGAGCATTCTTTTTCGCAGACAAGTTCTTCAATCAGCACTGTTTTACTGACTGTCAGACGAGAAGCACAGTCTAGCATTTTTACAAAAGAAATATAGAGTTTCTGCAATTAGGAAAGTTACTTTCAATCTTTGTCACCTATTTTAAGTTAAAAGGCACTTGGGCCATTAAACGAGGAAAGGCTAAAGACTACTTGTCACAAACGTGTTCATTTTCTAACATTTAGTTTTACATAAGAAATTTGCAGCTGGGCGAGGCAGCTCATGCCTATAATCCCAGCACTTTGGGAGGCCAAGGTGGGAGGATCACTTGAGGCCAAGAGTTCCTGACCAGCTTAGGCAACATAGTGAGACTCCAACTCTACCAAAAAATTTTAATATTAATCAGCCATGGTGACACAACTGTAGTCCCAGCTACTCCGGAGGTTGAGACAGGAGGAGCATTTCAGCCTAGGAGTTGGGGTTACAGTGAGCTATGATTGCACCACTGCAGTGCAACCTCAGCAACAGAGTAAGATGCTATCTCTGAAAAAATAAAGAAATTTCTGAATATCAGTGGGAATGGCTCTACCAATCTCCCAGTCAGAATATATAACCTAAGAACTCTGTGCAGGGGAAAGTACTTGAGATTTGGGATCAGAGGCTGAGGTTCAAGTCCTATTTTTCCCTTTTTTGCTCTGGGTGAGCCTGGATAAGTGACTTCACCTCTCTAATTCTCCGTTTTCTCTCTATAGAATAGATACAGCATTTATAGATCATTTACTTAAGAAATATAGTTAAAATAAGGCACATGAAAAGCAATTTGCAAATTGGCAAGGGTATATAAACCTATTTCTATACTTAATAGGTAACACATTCATCCTGCATTCTAAAAATATCACACTTCTTTAGCTATTTTTTCTACTTAGAATCATTCATTTGTTCATTGATACATCCACCATTTATTAAGACATCTGTCGTGCCTCATACTGGGCAGGTTATAAGAAATATTGACATGTTAAAAATGAAAAACAAAGAAAGAAATCTAACTGGCTTATTCACCCTCTACTTTGATGTCTAACAGACATCATAACTTAATTTATTCAAACGGAGCCCCTGATCTCTGCCCTTAACCTGCTTGATTCTTCCTCATTTCAACTGACAGCAATTTCATCCTTCCAAGTGTCTGAAACAAAAACTTCAAAGTCAACCTTAATGTCTCTTTTTCTCTCCTACATCTAACCTTTTAGAGAATCTTATTGGCTCTATCTTCAAAATATACTGAGAATCAGAACGTATCTTTCCATATCCACTGCTGCTGCCCTCACCTAAGGCACTAAAAATGGGTTGAACTATTTTCAGTTCTATTCTCTGGTACTTGTAAATATGACCTAGAAATGAAGTTTGGGGGAAGGTCATCCAGCTAAGACCAGGCCATACTGATGAGGGTGGGCCCTAAATCCTATGGCTGACATCTTTATAAGATGAAGGGAAAGAGCTCTGAATACAGAGAGACACACAGGGAGAAGACAGCCCTGTAAAGATGGAGGCAGAAATTGGAATGATGCTGCCCCAAGGTGAGAAATGCCAGGAAGCTGGAAAGGACAAAGAGGGATTCTTTTCTAGAGCCTTCAGAGGTAGCACAGCCCTGCAGACACCGTGAATCTCTGTCCTCCAGAACTGTAAGAAAGGAAATTCTCTGTTTAAGCCGCCAAGTTGTTAGTACTTGGTTATGGCAGTCCTTTGGAAACTCACACAGCCACCATCCCATTGTTTCTGGATAACTGTAATTGCCTCCTAATTAGACTCTCTGTTTTCACCTACACTTCCTGAGCATATTCTCAACATAGCATCCAAAGGATCTTTCCCAGAGTGTAAGTGTAAATAAGATCATATTTCTCCCCAGTCCTTTAATAGCTTCTTATCTAAGAGCAGAACAAGCTCTTTCATCGGCCTTTGAGGTTCTGCAGAACCCGCCACCCTCGTCCATCCCCCCTCCTGCTGCCCACCTTGTTCACGCTGCTCCAGCCACCTGTCCTCCTGCCTCCTTCTGTTAAATACCCAGGTGCTCTGCCTTTGCACTTGCTGTGCCTTAGTCCAGACATGATGCTCTGATATTTAACCATCAGTTATCAGTCAGGCCCGGGTCAATCAGCACGGGGCCAGAGAACGTTAGCTCCATGAGGAGCACATCCTTTAGCAGCGGTTCTCCACCTGTGGGTTGTGACCCTTTGTAACAATGAAAATACATCGTGGCATCAGGAAGGTTGAGAACCACTGCTTTAGTGTCCGCTGCCTGGGGAAGTGGCTACACGTGTGGCCAAACGATGGTCTTACAAACCTTCCCGGACAAATGTCAGCTTCAGTTCTGCCAAATTTTCTGTTTTCCTAGAGAATGACAGTGTTTCCCTTACCTCCTTCAGGTCTTTGCCCAAATGCCCACCTTCCTGGTAAGTCCCATCCCAACCACCCTAAGTTAGTGGCCCCCATGTTTCTTATTCAACTCTGCTGCTTCTATTTTCCTATAAACTTATTGCTATTTGACCTATTTGTTTTTCTTATTTACCCTATATATTGGCAGTCTTCTTCGGTAGAATATTAGCTCCATGGAGATAGGGCTTTTGCAGTTTGTGTTTTGTTTTGCTTTGTTTTTTGTTCTGTTTTATCACAGGCTGTGATCTCAGCACCAAGCTCAGTGCCTAGGACATAATAAACACTTGGTGAACCTTTGTTAAACAAAAGAATGATTGGTGGCTGTATGTATATCTGTGACTATAGTCAGAGAAGAGGCCTGCACAGACCATCCGCTGTGAAAACTGTCATTTCAGGGCTCGCCTCTGGAACACGGAAGACTAAGCCAAAACACGCTCCCGTTTTCCCACCTCCTACCCGTCCCCACCCCAGCGAGCCAGTTGGGCACAATAGAGTCAAAATGGGTCCTCTCCAGCAATTCTCTTCATTTTTATAATTATGATTAAATTGGCTCTTGTGACATAATCCCAGCATCCTCTTTCATAGCAAAATAGCTTTATTTTTATTTTGTCAGATAAAGTATCATTAACAATTTGTCCTGTTTTGACAGCATGCAGCTATAATTAGTTTCTGCAGGAAAAATGCACCAATTAACACAGTGTTTGCTTCTTGGCTTGAATCTAAATGGAAATTGGAGGAAGCTAACTGAGAAATATAAAGAGTCTACATTGCCGCTAATAAGAAACTCACCTGGCTGTGGATTATGGAAGCTGTTGATAGTTTAACTGTCTCTTTCTTTAAGGAATGGTTTCCCCTCCTCCGGTCAACCTCTAAGCCTTTTCACCAATGTGACCTATACCATCTATGATCTCTCCATTCTCTGAAATCTTTTTGTATTTATATAATCTCTCAAAACACTCAAATAGACATAGGTATTAGTCTTTTGCTATTTTTCATTCTCTTGCCCAGATATATTAAAATTAAAAAGAATTTGGAATCTTATGTAGTAGTTGAATAATAATAGATAAATAGGGAGAGGTTTCTAGGATAATTTGATGTGAATAAAGCTAGTCTGAAGAATATTATGTGCCTCTAGCTCTTGGGCTTAGATGATTCTCCTGCCTCAGACTCCCAAGTAGCTGGGACTACAGGCGCTTGCCCCTTGTGCTAGACAAGCGGGAAAATAAGAATGTATGTTCATAAAGAAGTACCAGAAAGATAAACAAGAAATGATTAATAAAATGACTATCTGTAGAGATGGGGGAAGCAGGAAGAATTGAGATGGCGTAGGAAAGAGGTTGTCAGTGTGTACTTTTTCATATCATTTCAAAAAATATTTGGAGAAGATAAACACATTACCCAGTTCATCTTTTGTTGTTCTACAAAAGGACTGTGATACCATGCACGTGCGGGCTCCAAGGCAAGGCTGTTGACACCAAACGCTCAGTAAGCATGGTTGACTGATTCCAGGTGGAGCAATGGTGGCACCATGGTGGGTGTGCTTTGGTGAGCCAAACCCAACCTGGCTACTCGGTGTTCATGTGAACGTGCTTCCACAAAAGGAAGTCATTGTGGTTTTTGAGATGATTTTTGCTCAGCTGTACTTTGTCAACTTCCCTCTCACTTCCTTTGTCCTATAGAATTAGAAAGAAGCTCAAACTTCATGCCACATTCTTCCTCTTTTAATAATAACTAGCAGGTCCACAGTGCTTTACAGTTTACACAGCTGTTTGTAAAATTCTGTAAATTTTTTTCCTTTGGACTGTCACTTCTGGAGACTATGCCTTTGTTCTCGTAGTCTGAGCGCTTGGGTCATGTTCATGGTCAGGGCCAGCCCTAGAGGAAACTGCTAATAAAGAATAATTAGTTGAGTATATGTATTCTAAGTCAGAAAGACCTTAGTTGAAATTCTAGATTCAATACTTACTTGCCATGCAGCCTTGGACAACGTACCTGTATTTTCTCAACATTTTTATTGTCATCTATAAATCAGGTACAATAATTTCTACCTGTTAGAATTCTTGTGATGCTTCTTTAAGGTAAGAGAAGTCACATATACAGTACTATTTCTCATGCATGGGAGTACCCAGTAAACATGAAGAATGACTTGTTATTTTTGTTCTTTTTTTTTTTGTAGAGACAGAGTCTCACTTTATCACCCTCAGTAGGGTGCTGTGGCGTCACAGCTCACAGCAAACTCCAGCTCTTGGGCTTAGGTGATTCTCTCACCTCAGCCTCCTGAGTAGCTGGGACTGGCACAATGCCTGCCTATTTTTTTGTTGCAGTTTGGCCGGGGTTGGGTTCAAACCCACCACCCTTGGTATATGGGGCTTGTGCCCTACCCACTGAGCCACAGATGCTGCCCATTATTTTTATTCTTATTTACATGTATTCATTTTCAGTGCATCCATAAGGTCCAATTCCTACCCCTGCCCGAAATGTCTCCTATTTGCTCCTCAGCACAATACATATAAGGGTATTAAAGACATATTAATTTGGATTAAGCATACACTTTGCCAAAGTATTCTCATTAAAAATGTAAAATTACTTACAAGTTATTGATCCCTTAGCTTAACTTTGATGCCATTATTTTCCAGGATGACCAATCAAGAGCAGGTACTGAACAGAATGGAAGCTGAGGGGAGTTTGGAAGGGTAATTTCAGAACATGGGCTTCTTGTCATGGATAACAACCTCCTGAAGCAGAGTTGGAAGGATCAAAGGCATCTGCACAGCCTGGGAGACTGGGCAGGCAGAAGGCACCTGAAGCAGAAACAAAGACTGAGAAGGGAACAGGGACAAGGCCTGGGGACTTCAGGAGGACATGTACTGTGCAGACCTGCCAGGCCCCCTCACAGCACAACACCATCTAGCACGTCAGCTCAGACAGTGGCACCTGCGTCTCTGCCTGTGGGAGCTTATCTTGGGATGAGCCACTTTAGCTTCCTCTGTCCTGCCACCAGATTTGAGTGGGGTCACACTGAGACTGTGTGCCAAGTAGCTCTGTTTCCTCTTATAAATTACAACCAGGCTTGGGAGCATGAGTAACAAATGCTGTATGTGCTTTATAGGATGAGTTGAAGCAAAATGAGACTAACAGTAGGAACAGAGATTGGAAAGTGCTACCCTAATCCAGTAGAGACGCAAGGAGGGCAGGGAAAGAAGGATAACTTTGCTTTTCTTCCATGGATTACTCAAATCTGGGGCCATGTTTCTGCACGACCATCAACTTCACATCCCAATAATGATTCATTTTTATCATTGTCTTGACAATTTCCACACAATAATCAACTTAGTCTTGAAGTTGTTCCTTTTTGATTGCTAGGATTGGGTAGTTCACTATATCTGCCCACGATTTTCCACAGTTAATTCATTCCTATATGCACATTAGACAAACAAGGGTCTCTTCCTGGGCCAGCAGGTGTCACTATTGATCAATTGGAAATAAACATGGTAGACTCACCCAATAAGGGTAGATCTACTGGTAATTAGGAAAAAATAGTAAGTTTGGCATTTCGGGTTAAAGAATTTCTGTCTGAAATCCATTGGGTTCTTGATAGGTGACTGATTTCTCAAAAGAATGTACGTTTCTTTATCTCTGCCTGTAGGTGCAAGGCATGTAGAAGTCTTCATGGAGAATGGAGTTGAGGACATGGTCTTCATGGTTGCTGATGCTCTGAGAGTTAGCTTATAACTGTATTTTCTATATTCTTCTTTTCTCTTTATAGCTAAGAATAGTCAATCCAGATTAATCCTTAAGCTAATCCTCCCTGGTATATTTGAGTCCTAGAAAGGCTTTCTTCCTTTGGTCTATTCCTCATGTATAAGACTTGATTTCAGAGAAGCATATGCCAAAAATAATTGGGCATGCAAATCACATTGTACCCTTCAAAATCAGAATGGAAACTTGAGAGAGATGGTCACTGATTTGGCATCTGAGAAACTGTTCTCTCTTCCAACTCAAGACAATTTGTTAAATGTACCATGCAAATCCCTTTCCTTTACAAACATACATTAAATATTATTATATACAAACTGCCATACTTCCTTTGAATTAATTCGCTTACAAAAAGATCCCTCTATGTGGGCAGTGCCGGCCCCATATACTGAGGGTGACAGGTTCAAACCCGACCCTGGCCAAACTGCAACAACAACAAAAAATAGCCGGGTGTTGTGGCGGGCACCTATAAGTCCCAGCTACTCGGGAGGCTGAGGCAAGAGAATCACCTAAGCCCAAGAGATGAAGGTTGCTGTGAGCTGTGATGCTACGGCACTCTACCAAGGGCAACAAAGTGAGACTCTGGCTCAAAATAAAAAAAAAAAATCCTTCTATCCTTAATATTTACTTTCTCTCAATATTTTTCTTGTTTCATTCCTTGTTTTGTTTGACTGTCTTCTGAATTTTTTTAAAAAGACAAGATATTGGATATTGTAAACCTCAGACTTCCTCATTTCACACATGGGTCATGAAAGTAGTCAGCTTTGCTTCATTGCATTTTATAATTGAAACACCAAGAATAGCTGGTGGCATAGAAAAGATACTCAATAAATGTTTGCATGTCAATTACTTCAGTGATGCAACAAGGACCCTTTCTGTGCCCCCTTAGTCAGAAGCTTTCAGTCTAGTAGGGAATATAAAATAATGCACGCATATTGGATTTCCTACTTTGTATTAAGTCCTGCAGGAATAGTGTATGTCAAGTCATTGGGAACTCAGGGAAAAAAAAATATCTCTGAGTGGCTGGTCATGACAGGCTTATGGGGAAAAATAGTCTTTAGTTTAGAAATATGTATATACAAAAGAGAGGAAAAGAAGAGAGATCAAATTATTTGTGATGAAGCAAATAACAGGACTAAGGATAAAGACAGGGGAGCATAGAAGATACGTTATGTATTTGTTCATTTGAATTAAACTTTGAGTAGGTTAAAAAGCATAAAATATCACCAAAAAAAAAAAAAAACAATAGGTCATGAACACATTACATGTTATATAGACAGTAGGGAGTTACTGAGTTTGGATCAGAAAAGAAAAATATTAAAGAACTGGATCTATGACACTCCATGTTTTTAGAAAATGCAATGTTATAATTTATTAACAGTATTTTAGATGGCATTATATTACTACCTTTGAAATTCCTAACTTAACTCTTTAGAATAATCCCAAATAATTGCAAGGGAAAAAGAGAAACTGTTTATTTAAACTACACATTCCCAAAGGGTTGAGGGGTAAAAATATCAGACAGAAGACAGAGCAGTAGAGAGACCCTAAATATGCTTGATGAATTAAAAAAAAAAAATGTATGGATGGGAAGTTGAAGACTTAGCTTGGAAATGGGAAGGAAGCAGGAAATATAGAAATGGCTTTCTAACAGAGAATAACAGCCTGGCCAGGAGGCCAGCCCCTGCTGTCACTGATCTCCAGCATTTTTTCTTCTGTGCTTAATTTAAGACTCGAGAGTTGATTTTGGAAGGGACCGTGTGACTGGCTGAGCTCCAGTCAGCTGTATGTCAACTTGGTGAACCACAGTATAAAGCAAAGAATCCCTCAGAGGAGCCCTCTGGAATCATTGTGTTCATCCTTTTTTTTTTTTTTTTTTTTTTTTGTGGCAGGCCCATAGATTTACCATTTCACCACAATATTCAATGCAAAAAGAGTTAAATCCCCAATGAAAACCGAAGTATCAGTATTATCAGGAAGAGAGAAAGGATTACTGAGTGTCCTGAAAACAACAAGTACCAACTTCAAGGTGAGAGGCATCGATGCCGCTAACAGAGCAGAAATGGCCCTGGAAATGGCAAGTGGGGAGGAGTGAAGTAGAATATCTGTTGTTTTTGCTTTTTTCCCCACAAAGACCATATTACTCAAGAACCATATAAAAGGATGTTGGACTTTTACCTGCTTTCATCAGGAATCTCAGTCCTAGCATATTCAAATTTCCACTGAGTGGGACATAAAGTATGTGCTCTGAATTCATGTCTATTTAAAGACTGAGGATTAAGAGGGAATTTTTAAGATCAGAGAGGCCTTGAATAACTGAAATTTGAAGGAAATTCATAAACAGTGACAATAGTGTGAGAATATTATGAAATCATAAACCTTGAACAAATTGTGTGGAATGCTGACCCAGAAAAGAGCCAGATGGTGCTAAATAAAAACCAGAGTACCTGACCACGTGAGCTGTCTTCTCTTCCACTGCAGACTTATGGAATGGACTGGATTTATAGGCCTGGCAAATAATTACTGACCAGATGTACCCTGGCAACACCTCTGTTTATCATCTCCTTTTCAGGGTTCTGAACTCTCGGTCCAAACTCTTACAACATTACTTAAACATCCATATTACTATATTTTTATTTGCATAATTTTCTCTACCTAGTATTCATCAGATAGATACATGTCAAAACCCCCATCTTGCCCAAATGTCAACTTTCCCATGAATTATTCTATGACTGAGTCCATCAGTTAGAAGCTATGTGTTCCTTTAAATTCCCACAGAATTATAAATGCTTCTCTCATAAAGCACTCCCTACATTTTTTGTTTGTTTTCTAGTTATCTTTTTAACCCTTACATTTCCCAAGGATAAATAAAAATTGTCAGGGAGCAATTAATTGAAATCTATACCTTTCTTTCACCTTGTAAGTTTTCATTTCTTATAACAGGCCCAATTTACCTCTAAGCAGACCAGTCAATAACTCAGTCTGCAGAACTCAAAAGCTTCTGCATTTAGGTGAGTGATAATTGTGAGGTTTTTGTAAGAACCATGAAATTATGTTGGGTTAACATAAATACCCAATTGTGGTGGCTTTTTGTCCAAAGCAAAGTGAGTTTTATAGTGTTTCCATGTTTAATGAGTAAGAGCTGCTGACAAATTTTAAGTGACACTTTCTGCATTGTTAGAAAAATACTAGTGTCGTGTGGACTGCCTGCACCTTGAGGGCAGGGGCTGTGTCTGCATGAGCTCTACGCAGCAGCTGGACAGTACACAAATGTGGTGCTGAGCAGCAGCTCCACCCTGATCCTGCAATCTATGAGAAAGACTCTGCATTCATGCAGGGCAACCACAACTTCAAGCTCTGTCTCAGGACGGGGTTAACAACTAGTAGAAATGGTGATGGGTCCATTAAAAGCCTGAGGGTACTGGAGAAGTCCTTACGTGGGGACTTTCTCTAAGGAGGCTGAATAATTTCTGGTGTGTTTTTCTGGGAAAGTCTTTCAGGACTGTTGGGCTCACTCTCGAGGAAAGACCTAGCAGTGAGCAGCAGTGGACCAGTGTAGCACACTGTTCATGTGGTTCTTTTTAATTAATTAATTTATTTATTTATTTAGTTCATATGGTTCTTACAGTCACCTGCACTCACACTCTTAGTTATCTGGATGGGAGAGAAGAACATACATAAGGGACTCAGCGGTTACTAACTTACTACATAGCTGATTCTGGTGAACTATGGGATTGGACAGAGAATTTCATATTGTACCAAAATAAATTGCCACTATGGAAAACCACATCATAGTACCCAGTTTTTCAGAAATCCCAGTTCCTTGTAAAGGGGATTTTGAGGGAGATAGTCAATCACAGAGATACCATCAGCCAAAGACTCCAGGCTCAATCCCTCCCCCAATTTGGTATGAACAACTTAAAACAAATAGGAGAATGCCATGTTTACAGATAGTTGAGAGAGTGCTTTGGTTAAGAGTTCTGGAAGCAGACATGAGTTGGAAGCTCGGCTTTGGCACTCACTTCCTTTGAAATAGGAATGTCTTTAAGCCTCAGTTGCTTTGTCTGTGAAATAAGGTTGGTAAAGGTAGCATCTTCTTCACTGTGTTAATGTCAAACTTAAGTGAAATAAATCATATCAAACATTTAGTTTGGGCTTGTAAAATGCTCAAAAAACGTTTCCTGTTGATGCTGGTATAGCAGCTGCCATGCTATTATTATTATTCCATAATCGTGGAAAATATCACACAGAGTGCATTCTGTTGCTCAAAACTTTTTTTTATTTGATGGCAGATTTCATACATGAAACTCATCCCTCTTTCTCTTCCTTCCTTCTTCCTTTCATTTTTTCCTTCCTCCCTCCTTCCTTCCTTCCTAATTCAATAATCACATATTAAGGACATGGCCAAGATCAATATTAAATGCTGCTAGGGACTCAATAATAACCTTAGCATCTCCTCTCCAGGAGGTCAAAGACAAGTAGAGAGACATATAAATAAATACTTTGTGATAAACACAGTACTGGGTACACAGGGGCACAGGTGAAAACAGTAGCCCAAAAGAAGCCATGAGTAATTCTAATAGGGAAGGAACGGTCAGAGGTCAGGTAGAAGGCATGTTCGTCAGACAGGCATGATGATGGGAAAGGCCGTTCAGCAGAGAAGGAAGCAGGCATAAAGCTGCGCTGGGTGCGCTCCAAGGGAATCACTCCTAGTTTCATAAGCATGCAACATGGTGCATTCAGGGGTATATGAGGACATGAGGCTGGGAACCCTGACGCAGAGAACTGTGTGAAAGCTTAGGGAAAAGACATACATTGCTACATGTTAGAATGATCCCTCTGATAGGAGTGCAGAGAAGGAGTTGGAAGAAGGGTTTGGAGGCAGGAGGATCAGGAGGGCATTGCAAACATCCAAGACAGAAAGGCAAGCTAAGGCAACAGTATGAGAGCAAATGAGGAGAAGACTCAGGGGAGACAGCTGAAAAACACCAGTGCAAGTTGGAGAATTTTTTTTTTTTTGAGACAGGGTTTCACTTTGTTGCCCATGGTAGAGTGGCATGTCGTCATAGCTTACCGCAACCTCAAACTCGTGGGCTCAGGTGATCCTCTTGCCTCAGCTTCCTGAGTAGCTGGTGCCCACCACACCAGGCTATTTTTAGAAATGGAGTCTCACTCTGGCTCAGTCTTGAACTTTTAGCTCAAGTAATCCACCCACCTCGGCCTCCCAGAGTGCTAGGATTACAGGCCTGAGCCACATTGTCTGGCCCAAAACAGTATAAAGAATTTAAAAAAAGAAAAAGTATGAGCTATAGAAACTCTTGTGTTGGTTAACTTGGTGGCTCAGTTATCTTACCCATTTTTCTGTCTGCTCTCTGACTTGTTCTCTTGACCTACTGCTCTCCTCGAGCCAGTGTGGGTGCAGAGAAGGCACTTATCACATGCAGACACAGCAATGCTAATCTAAAGCAAAGGAAGCATTTAACTCCACACACGTCCTATCAACAGATGCCTTTTCATTTGATCAGGCAGAATTTATCATGTGCCTATTCCTGGACCAACTGCTTACACGGAAAATAGAAAGACTATTATTGGCTTAGACTAAATGAGATTCATTCAGCCTCTCCTGAAGCACGTGGAGAAAAATGGAATTTTTTTTACGAGAAAGAAAGCAGGCCAGAAATAGCTATTGGGTACATGATCAGTATTGTGTCTACTACAGAAGTAAATAGACAGGCCTTGGCCACCAGGTGTGTTAGGGCCAAGGAATTAGAGATGACTCTTACGCTTCTAATTAAACCTCTCAAGTAATTTTATAATTATCTATATAGACATATTTCAAGAGGTTTAGATTCAGAAGGGCTACATTAAAGTGCATTCATGTGTGCCTAAGGGATAAAGAAAAGCCTTGAAATGTGAGTTTATCTTAAGTGCTCTATGGAATTGTGTCTGTTTTGAATAAAAGCTGAATATTCACTAAATTATTACCCTAAATAGAGCACATTTGGGAACAATGTGTGCATATCCAAAGGTTTGATCTCAATTGTCAATAAAGTAAATATGCCTATGAGTGCCAGCATTAATGCAAAATGAAATATTCTGCTTGGGCAGAAATTCTTTGTAAGGCAGAACAAATTTGAATTTTCTTCTGTGTAAGGTCCCTTGATAAATGTTGGACACCTTATGTCTTACTTACATATTTACTATAAGTCCTGAAGCCTGAAATAGTTTATTTACCATAACCTAAACATCCAGATGTCGATTTCCAGAACAATCAATCTTTTCAGTATTCTCATCAGAATCCCTGAAAGACATGCTCTCGGTGAGGGCACATTTGGTCTCTGCCTATAGTAGGAGGTCTGTCTATTTCTAAAGATACGTTGCTATGTTACAAATGTACCATCCCTGTAGAGGCAGGAAGATAGCTGTTTCAAATTAGCCTATATAAAGCCAATAATGGGAAATGCTAAATCTCAAAGAGAGTTCTAAACCATCAGTCCATGTTCACATGTTTCTTCTCTTCCTTTTCAAATAAATAAAAATTTTCTTCCTTTTTTCCCCAGAGAAAACACAGTGTTCTTAAGTATTTCTATATTAAAGAGAAATAAATGATAGATTAAACTTCAGTTTATAAACTTTCCTATTCTGTGGATTTTCTACCATATTTTAGATAAAGGAAACTTAACTTCAGTACCTTGTCAATAAAAATTATCTCGGCCACACATTACTTTCAATTTGTGGTGCAAGCAGCACGGAGGACATTGTGAATATTGGTTCATATTTGAGACAATATCCAATTAGAGTAACCAGCATGGAGACATTGACGCTAATTTAAAATGAGCATCAAATCTTATTTATTCCCATCAAATCTTAAAGGGAATGCATTCCCTTTAAGATTTATTCCCATCAAATCTTAAAGGGAATGCTGAACCCTGAGCAGCATTCATAGTAAGAGTTCATAGTGACCGCCTTGAGGACCAGTGATGTGTTCAACGTGATTCTGATGCCCAGGAAAAGGCCCTGGAGTCCACTGTATGTCTGACATAGAGAAAAGAAGTTATACTTTCAAAGTTTTCAAATTAAAATAACCTTATGCTCTACTTTGTAGACTATCAGACAATTCTCTTAGAACATGTTCAATTGGGAACATTTATATTTATAAGCATGAAAGTTCTTTCTTCCCTCAACACTCATTTTCCTACTATCTAGCGTACAAAATTTTATCCCAACAGCATATAAACCACATACGCTACTACAAAAGCTTTCCCATTAGTTGCTTCTGGTCATCTTCTCTCTCCCAACCTGGGTCCGCTGTATGCGTTATTATAAGAGGACAGTACTAATCATCTCATTTAGATACTGAGTCCTGCGGGATGTCCCATTACCTGCCTGGTAACATCACAGTCCTCAGCCTGACAATGAAGGTGAGTGGGGGTGCAGTATGGCCCCCATCTAATTCTCAGCCCTACAAGCCATTGCTCTTCTATTTTTATCATTTGCATCACTGCCCTCACTTGAGAAAGGGGTTAATCCTGCTACCCAGATGTCTGCTTCTTTGAGGATAACCAGTAAGTAGGGGATCATGTGTTTGCTTTGACCACACCGCATGTTCTCCCAGCTCTGCCGTGTTCTTTTCTCCTGTAAGGAGGACATCCCCATTTCTCTCCGCATACATCTTTTCTAAGTTTACAGACTTATAAAATCTTAGCTGTCAGACATAGAAATTCTTATGCCTTATTTCCCTAATAATAACCATAGAGGTTTCTGACCCATGATCCCATCTGCTGTTCCTCTTTGTGGAACCGGTCTGATGACTGGTACTTTGTGCTGAGAGCATTGTAAATTTACTCTTCCTTGAAGGTGAAAGTGGCTCCATGCTTCTGTTCATTTAGTAACTAACTGACAGAAACTGGAGATTTCCATGGGCTCTGCAAGCATATGCATAGCTCACTGTTCATTTTTAGAGGAGAAATAGAAAGCGGAGGTTTCGAGTTTGGGCTCAGGAATTGTGTAGACCTGGGTCAAACCTGGCTTCACCAGTTGCTACCTGTGTGATCTCGAGTGAGTTTCTTATCCAATATGAGCCTCTATTACTTCATGGAAGAATAGGAGTTGAAATTGCTTGGTTATCACAAGATGGTAGTGTGATTGATGGACAAATGCCAGCAAGATCACGTAAAGAACACAAACTGTATGGAAAGAGAAACAGAAAGTTATGGACATGTTACACTAAGGAGAGAGAGAAGGCAGGAAGCTCCCAGTTGGAAATAATAACTTGTCAGGTCTTCAAGTGCCCGTGAAGGCATAAAAATTGCCAAAGATTTCCCCACCCACTGCTCTGCTGCCACAGTGAGAAAATTCTGCAAAGCATGAAGGTTACTCTCGCAATTCTCTTGAGAGATTTTATAGCTTGCCACCTGACTCTTCCACACTGGTTATGTATGCCTGCCCACTTGATACAAATCATGGGTTTAAAACAGCTGCAGCACATTCTCAAGTGTTTATTATGATTTTAGTTTTATTATGATTTTAGATATTTTCCCATGGACACTCCCAAGGTCCATCTAGAGCTCTCTCTTGAACTCCAGATTCATATATCCCTCTGCCTACTACACATCTTCATTAAGAAATCTCCTGGGGCCAGACACGGTGGTTCACGCCTGTAATGCTAGCACTCTGGGTGACCAAGGCAGGTGGATTGCCTGAGCTTCCGGGTTCGAGACCAGCCTGAGCAAGAGCAAGACCCCATCTCTAAAAATAGCCAGGCATTGTGGCAGGTGCCTTGTAGTCCCAGCTACTTGGGAGGCTGAGACAAGAGAATTGCTTGAGCCTGAGAGTTTGAGGTTGCTGTGAGCTATGATGCCCTGGAACTCTACCAACGGTGACAAAACAAAACTCTGTTTCAAAAAAAATCTCAAATCTGAGATGTATTTTGGTCTGAACTAGGCTTCAAATGTTCTCTCTCTCTCCTGTTCCATCACTTACAACAGAAACCATTTGCAGCCTCCCCCTCTCAGTTAAAGGTAATTACATCTTTTCAGTTGCCAGGAAAAAAACATTGGAATTGTCCTCAACTCTGTTCGTTTTTTCAGACTCCCAAACTAATTTGTCATAAATCCTACTGGATTTACCTTCAAAATTTGTCCAGAAGCTGACTACTTTTCAATATCTCCACTGTTTCCACTAAGGTCAGAGCAGTCATCAGCTGGGTGGTTGGGTTTTTCTGCAGACGGTTTTTCTATCTCCTAATTGGCTTTTCTGTGTCCAGCTTTGTCCTCACCTTCGTGATTTATTCTCAGTTCATCAGCGTGATGCTCTGAGAACCTGAGTCAGACTATGTCACTCCTCTTCTCAAAACTGGGATGGCTTCCCATTCAGAACAAAAGCCACAATCTTTGCCATAACCTTCAGGGGCCCGCATGACCTGTCCCCATCACACCTCTAACTCGTCTATGACTTCTCCACTTTTCACTCGTGCTGAGCACCACACTGCTCTTTGGCCTCCTTGGTGCTTTTCAAACACACCTGTGCTCTCCCCGGTAGCAGCCCGTAAAGCCTAGGGCTAGGAGGAGTGAGAGTTATAAGAAACACCTGTAGCTTGATAATGGAACACCTTGGTGAAAAGGACCTGGGGAGAGATTTAGCTCTCTTAACAAGCATGAGAGCTCCCAAGATGAGAGCATTAGTGAATTGGCAGTCTTTACACCTGTGGTGTTAACTATATTAGGCTGGAGGAGAAGGCAGTTGGGAGCGTGTGTAGTCTATCACGGACCTGTTCACTCTGATTCTGTCGCTTCTGCTTTCTTTCTTTTTTTATTTTATTAAATCATAACTGTATACATTGATATGATCATGGGGCATCATACACTCGCTTCATAGACCATTTGACAGTACGGGGTCTCTCTGCTGAAGATTACTAAGCTTTGCTAAAGACTGCTTCTCCCTCAAAGACTGTCTTTCTCTCTCCCTTCTGCTAAAGTAAATAGCCCTCAGGCACCTAAGAGCAATTGTTCCTGAGAGAGATAACAGCATAGTGGTAGCTGATAAACTGAGCGCTGGGGACTGGCCTTCCCCACCGACCAGTGGCAATGAGACTCCCACCCTAGGGTCCTTATACAGGCCTTGACCTCCACCCATAATGCTCTATCCCGAGATGTCCACTGCATTGCTACCCCCCTTCCCTTAAATTTTCACTATAATTTCCCCATTTCATGAGACTTACCCTAATTACTTGATAGTGTTAAAAGTAGGACTTCATACAGTTTGGCTAATTGCAGAGTTTTATTTAATGAGACAGCTATCTTACAGATAAATGACAGCTATTCAATCAGTATTTTCAATTAAGAAAAAGATGGAAGGCTCAGCATCTAGGACATCAGCTACATACATCAGAGCTGGCGGGTTTATCAGCCCGCATCTGCTAAACTACAATGAGAACTACAACCAAAAAATAGCCGGGCATCGTGGTGGGTGCCTGTAGTCCCAGCTACTTGGAAGGCTGAAGCAAGAGAATTGCTTAAGCCCAAGACTTTGAGGTTGCTATGAGCTGTGACGTCATGGCATTCTACCGAGGGCAACATAGTGAGACTCTGTCTCAAAAAAAAAAAAAAAAAAAAAACACAGAAAAAGATGGAAGCACATTTTTAAATATCACCAATACTTTTTAAGAGTCTTCTTTCTCTATCCTTTTCCATATCAGCAACTCTCACAAACACAATGGCTGCTCCAGCCTCTTTCTCTCCATTTCATCCCATCCTCTGTCCTCTCCAATAATAATAAAAAAAAAAATTCCCATTCTCATGTACAATCTCTCAGCCTTTTCTATCCCTCCATCTCTGCTTTTTATTCTTTTTTTTTTTTCTTTCAGTTTTTGGCTGGGGCTGGGTTTGAACTTGCCATCTCTGATATGTAGGGCCAGCCCCTACTCCTTTGAGCCACAGGTGCCACCCTCTGCTTTTTATTCTATAAAGCAGTTTTGCCTCTCTGGGTTCCATGCCTTTGGTTTTTGCTCTGCCAATTATTTGATGTCTGACCCCCAAAGGAAAGCCCTGGTCTTAGCCCAGCAAACAAAAATCTTCTCCCTTGGATAAGGAATATTATAAATGTCTATAATTATTAAGCCTTCCTTTTACCCCTGTTGGCCAAATGACAAATGACATAGAGAAATTTCTATGAATTAGATGGTACCTGAGCTAGACTTTGAAAGCTGAGTCGAATCTCTCTAAGCCAAAAGTAAGGCATCTACGTAAAGAAAAAAAATGTAAACCTAAATGTGAAGGTACGGAGTATGCTGTCAAAATAGGGAAGCATGATAAAATTGAAGAACAGGGAAAATCAGATTGCAAAAATGAGATAGAACTAAGTTATATGATTCTTAGTAAAGAGCATTTAATAGGGAAGACTGAAGGAGTCTGGGATCAGGCTTCATCTGAGTGTCATCACCAATTGATGATGGTGGAGCGGCAATGGTTTATTGAGTGTTTTTTGTGCTTAAACCTGTACCTTCCCAGACTTCTGGATTTCAGTAAGTGGCAACCTCAGCTACTTGTGCTAAAAGCCTTAAAGTCATTCCTAATTCCTCTCTTTCTCTCATAATCCTTATCAAATTCGTCAGAAAAATTCTGTTCTTTGCCTTCAAAATATACAGAGGGTACTAAAAAAAAAAATGTGTACACATTTTAAGAAATGAAACACCCGTGTTAAAATTATAATAATGTATACTGATAATGTTTGTTATTTTAGGTTATGTATTATATAGCTCTTACAATCACAGAAGTCAAACAAGACTTGACTATTACAATTTTAATACATGTTTTTCCTTTCTTAAAATGTGTGTACATATTTTTGGCACACTCCATATTTAGAGTCCAGGTATTTCTCACACCTCCTCAACTACTACCTGATCCTCGCTACCATCATCTCTCCCCTGGATTATTGCCGTAGCTTTCCTAGTGATCTTCCTGTGCCCACCTTTGCTTCCCTTCAATTCATTCTCAGTCTAGATCAGCGGTTCTCAACCTGTGGGTTGCGACCCACAGGAACTGCATTAAAGGGTCGTGGCATTAGGAAGGTTGAGAACCACTGGTGTAGATAAATTTTCTTTATATTTAAAGTATAAGCTTGATCATTCATTTCTCTGCTCATGACCTTTCAAGGGTTTTCCATAAAAATCACATAAAAACCTAAAATGCCATGCATGCTCTGACTCTCACATTTCATTTCTCTTGCCCTCTCTTTATTTTAGCATACTAACCTGATTGTTATCATTCCTTGACTATGTCAAGCATGCTTTTACCACAGGGCCTTTGCACAAGCTATTCTTGTAGCCTAGACAGTTCTTCCTTTGTTCAACAGGAGGCTCAGTCTCTCACTTCGTATAGGCCTCTGATTAAATGCCACATTCACAGAGAGTTCTTCCTGGACTACTCTGTATAAAGTAGCAACACCCTGTCTGCCCCACATTCCCCAACCCCCTTTCCCTGCTTTATTTTTCTCCAGTTAAGAGATATCTGTAGAAATAGGTCTTAGCTTTTAGCAAACAGTTGAAGGCTTAATGATCTAACAACTAGTACAGAAAAACATATTTTAAATCCAATCCATGTATGAAACCCAGGCCACACATCAATGTTCTCGGCTGATAAGGCTGTTTCTCAAGCAGACCACTAGCTGCTCCCACAAGGTTGCATTAAGTCTCCAATTGCACGAGAGACATGTATGGCCCTGAGGAACAGCTGATTTGGAGCTTGCAAACGGGGCCTTCAACTGCAGAGGAGTTGCGGATGCAAGGCAAAAAGGAATTGGAGTCTCACAACTAAAAGCAGAGGCGTTCCCTTGTTTGATGCCAGGGACCATGGTCTGTGTTCACGTTCTAGCTGACTCCAGGGACCATGACCTGTGTCCTCTGAAAAATCAAACATTACGTTCCACTTTCTAAATTTCTCTAAACCTGGGAAAACTTCTCTCTGCGTCTTCTCTTTTATCCTCCTTCCTGATAGCCAGGCCTTTGAAGGTATCAGGGGTGGGAAGAAAGCGACGCTAGTAGGTTGGTATCTGTTGAGGAAAGTTGATGGGGGACATCCTAAACAATGAAGCCAGTGAATAAAACATGCAACCACTATGCATTAAAGTTCCCAATGAAAACAAGCAAAAGTTCCTTGTTATAAGGGGAATACATTTTTTAAGTGTAGATAGCTCGTCTAGAACTTAAAAAGTTTTAAATCCATGGAAAGGTGACTTGTCTTTTCTCAAATGCCCCATAAATGAAGGAGTAAGCATCCTGATGTCTGCTCCAACAGAGAAATTGAGAGCTAGAGGGAGGCAGGTGCCAATTGGCCAGCAAACCCTGACTGCACGTTTGTCACATACCAGGCCGTGCCCAGCGCGGGGAGGACATGGTGTTGATCCGTGCATGCTTAGATCCTGCCCTCAGGGGGCTTATGTTTTACCTGGGAAAACAGACAGGAGATAACTACATTAGTTCTGAGTATGCAAAGGGCTGCCAGGGAGAAGTAAAAGGGTCATTAGAGCTTATTAGAGAGGAAGATCACTGGGTCACCAGGCTCAAGATGTATCTCTGAGAAGGAAGAGTTCTGGAAGGATTGAGTAGATGTGCAGGGTTATGGACCATGCCTATTGTATTTATGACTATAAACCCAGAACTAGTACAGGACCTGGCAGATAGCAAGAGTTTTGATAATCATTGCTATGTAATAAACCACCCCAGAAGCTGATAGCCTAAAATGACAATAATTTGTGTGTGTGTGTGTGTGTGTAATTCTCCAGGCTGGAGTTTTCTGAGAATGATTCTGCTCCATCCACATGCCTTCAATACAGGCCACAGTCATCTAGAGGCTCAAATGAGCAGGAACATCCCAGGCGGCTCATTCAGGTGTCTGACACATTGACAGGGGCTGGACTGTGCAGTGCCAGGGGTTTTCCAACTGTAGTTTTCACATGGCAGCTAAGGTCTCCCAGCAGTGCAAAAGTGGGAGCTGCGATGCCTTTGTAAGGCTGAGGTGGGGCTCTGGGATGGAGCAATTACTGCTGCCTCCTGTTGGCTCATGTGATTTCAGGGCCAGCCCTGACTCATTGAGCAAGAGGCCTACACAAGCTGGCGCCCATAGCTCAGTGGGTAGGGCGCCGGCCACAGACACTGAGGCTGGCAGGTTCGAACCTGGCCCGGGCCAGCTAAAACAACAATGACAACTGCAACAGAAAAATAGCTGGGCATTGTGGTGGGCGCCTATAGTCCCAGCTGCTTGAGAGGCTGAGGCAAGAGAATCACTTGAGCCCAAGAATTTGAGGATGCTGTGAGCTGTGCCACCACAGCACTCTACCTGGGTTGACAGCTTGAGACTGTCTCAAAAAAAAAAAAGAGGACTATACAAGATGTGACTCCCAGGAGGTGTGGTTCATTGCAAGGGGTCTGTGGAGGGGGGTCATTTTTAGAAACAAACCATCCCTGTAAGTGCTCAGTAAAAGTAAAAGGGCCGGTGGGTGGGGGATGGGGAGTAAGTAGGAATCAGCCGGAGAGGAAGGAGAGGCCTAAGTAGTACGGGGCATCTTTGATGATTGGAGGGAAGGAAGGCACAGGATAGTTAAGCTGAAAAAATGGGAGAGGCTGGGTTGAGCTGGTGCAGAGAGGAGAGTGGTCTGTGGGGGGTGTGCTTGGAGAGGCAAGCTGGGAACAGACTGAACCTGGAGCCTGACTCCTCCTGAGCTTTTCAGTTACATAAGTCAACCCATTCCTTCCCCCCCCCACCCTTGCTTGTTTGAGCTGGTTTTCTATCTTTGAACAAGAGGCCTGAGTAATGGTGGGGAGGCAGCAAATCACACTGCCCAGGAGAAGAAGGCCCTGGAGGTGATCTCATCATTAAATGCAGAGCCATTTGGAAACAACCTGTTCTGTACAAACACTGAGCATTGTGATTACACCTGATGTGCAGGCTGCACACTCACCCTGCGTAGGACAGAACCTGCCCCTGACATCAAACAGGAAAAGGTCTGTGGGTGGATGTTCCTAATGGCTTCAGAAAGCCCTTTTTCACATGGATAATTAATATGGACAGCCAACTATTGCTCAGACTTCTGTCATAAACTGGTAGAACATTTTAAAAGCTCTTCTCAGATCCCCTCAATGTAACTTTGCATGCTTCGGTTTCCACTAGCCACAGTTCCAGCTTTGTGACTCCCATACCAATTCTGCCTCGAGGGCTCCGATGTTATAAGTTTGTTGTGCTGATATAGTAAGACAATTTAGGCAAAATGCTTGCCACAGTACTTGGACGGAACTTAATAAAGTCCCATTGAGCATTAGTTTTTGTTTTTGTTATTAGTATTGTCGGGTCTTATTTTTGGAATTCCAAGTGTTTTGATGATACGGTAAAAGAAAGGAAAAAAAAAAGCTCTGCTTTTTAGACCCTCCAAAGATCCAAAAACATAGGGAGAGTAAAGTAAGCTTCTGTACCCTCAATGAATCTCAAACAATAAAAAAAAAACAAAAATTAATTAAAAAAAAAAAAGAAAGACAGCTTCTGTAGGGCTCCCAAGCTAAAACCCAGATGTAACTATTGCGTTAGAGGTGAAGTCCCTGAGGGCCCAGAATGAGGGTACATATATGTCATTCTTCCCCCAAGCCCTACATTAAACCTTTAAGGCCTATGCAGGTGACCAGAGTGACCAGAGTTCTCGGTGAGGGCTGTAAGCTTGCCCTGGTGTCCTGATTCCCTCCCATCTCATACTGGTGTTTCCCAGATAGGCCATGGTACTTGCTGCTGTGGCACACCTTGGCACATGCCATCCTTCCATCACAGAGCTATCTACCCTGCACCAGGTTCACAATTAGTCTCAAGCTTCCCTTTCCTGGTAAAGCCTTCCTTGACCCCCAGTCTAGGCCTGTTTATGTTCCCGCCTGGTTGTCATAGCACTCTGGGCCTTTCCTTTAGAGTTCTGCATCACAATTTGTTATAAGCGCTTGTAGTGTGATTCTTTGATTAATAATGGATTTTTTTTACTCACTCTTGCCCTGAGTAGAGTACAGTCACATTATAGCTCACAGCAACATCAAGCTCTTGGGCTTGAGCCACCCTCTTGCCTCAGCCTACCAAGTACCTGGGACTACAGTCACCCACCACCACACCCAGCTATTTTTTTTATTTTTTACTAGAGATGGGGTCTCTCTCTTGTTTAGACTGGTCTTGAACCAGAGCTTAAGCAGTCCATATGCCTTGGCCTCCCAGAGTGCTAGGATTACAGGCATGAGCCACTGAGCCCAGCCAAATAATAGATTTCTTCACTTGATGGTAAGCTACATGTGAGCACAATCTAAGGGATTGTGTTTGTTTCTTTTTTATCTTTCTCTTAAGGACCCAGTTCAGAGTCTGACACGTAGTATGTGCTCAGTAACACTGGCTGAGTAGATGGGTAATAGAAAAACAGGTATTTATCAGGTTTAAAGTGGTTTAAAGACTGAACTCATCAGTTTATTCCATCAATCTGGGTTAGGCTGAGAAATCAGAGAGGTGGAAAGCAATTATTTGCAGGATACAAGGGGAAATGCAACATTTCCCTTGTCCAACTGTAAATCAATTGGTTGTCACTTGGAAGTTGAACAGCTCCCTAGAGGAGTTCTCCCTTGCAGAAGAGATACACATAAACAGAGGCTAAGACTTTTTCCTGTTACCCAAGTGTGCAAAACGAAGTCCACTGTCCACTCCACACAATCTACACTCCCTTTCTAAAGAGGAGCTATGCAAGGTTCATAGACACTGGCTTAAATATACCAGCTATTTAAAAGCATCTCTCATCTGTGGTTGTTTATATTTATTTAACTGCCCACTTCAAGTTAGAGGCAATAATATAGCTGTGATTTTCAACTGGTATGCGGTAAGAAGATCCTAGGTGTGCCACAAAAATTTGTAAAGATCATTGATGAAATTACTTTTGAAAGAAGTTCAAAGCATAGTAAGTATACTCTTTTTTTACTCTTTTTTTTTTTTTTTAGATTAACATACTTTAAGTGTTCTAGGAAGTTTAACTATAGATTCAAGAGTGCCATAAGATAAAAAAGGTTGGAAAACACTGCAATAGAGGATAGTGGATAAACGAATGCACATGAGAGCCAGGTGAAGAGGGTTCAAACCCACGAGGGGCTGCTTTTCACTCTGTGTGCAACCTCAGCCTAATGAACTCACCTCCTTTTTCTTACCTGTAGAATTGGGATATTTACTGTCTGGACTTACTGGGTAGATTGAGCCAGACATGCAGGGAGGGTTCAATGAGTGAAAGTTCAATGTTCCTGGATTATTTGCTTTTTCATACTATTGGGAAAAAGCAGTGACAAGGTTGTAAAGAGAAAAAACAAGTCACCCTCCTGGGCTGAAAGAAACTTTTTTTTTTTTTTTTTGTAGAGACAGAGTCTCACTGTACCACCCTCGGGTAGAGTGCCGTGGCGTCACACGGCTCACAGCAACCTCTAACTCTTGGGCTTACGCGATTCTCTTGCCTCAGCCTCCCAAGCAGCTGGGACTACAGGCGCCTGCCACAACACCCGGCTATTTTTTTGTTGCAGTTGGCCGGGGCTGGGTTTGAACCCACCACCCTCAGCATATGGGGCCGGTGCCCTACTCACTGAGCCACAGGCGCCACCCGGCTGAAAGAAACTTTTATCCCCCAGACCAAAAAACCTTCCTATGGATAAGTTAGTTGTTACTAATTAAATTAACCTGTTTTTTTTTCTTTGTTATTTTTATACAAGTTTTAACTTGAGTTCTTCTATACAATTGTAATTATGCCTATCTTAATTCTCATGTCCAGTAAAAAACTTTTGTTCTGTGTTATGACTGATGATTCAAATCATGCTCTTTTAGAGGTAGGAATTTGGTGATTTCTTTTTCTATTAGAAGCAACATGACTCCCAGGTCAGAGTCAGAAAAACCTGAGGTTGGATTCCAATACTACCACCTGGTAGCTGTGTGACCCAGGGTACATGGCTTTGCCCCTCTTAACATTGGTCATCTACGGGGGATTGGTAGGGGTAAGGGAGGTGATGTGGGTGCCATGCTGGGCACACGATATGGGGATGACTGGGGAGAGGGGATGTTAGTGGGGCTATATAATATCCCTCCCAACGGTACATTTTCCTCATAGTGCTATGTAAGGCAGCATGATACGCACAGAGTACTAGGACCAACCTGTCTTAGGCTCTTTTTGCCGGTGATACAATAGCTGTATAGAACTAGAAAAAACTCTGTAACTTCTTTGAGCTTCGGTTATTCTATGTATAAAATGAGCTATTCTTTGAATAGAGATCTCATTAAGATTAATTTTTCTCTCATTCCTCATTTCAGGAAAGGAATTATGTAACTTATTATAAAGTTATCCAGTGATTGGGGTGGTTCTTTCTTGCCTGACGTCCAGGTATCCAGATGTGTAAAAATTTCTCTATCTGCTGATGGCCAAATGCTCCCAAATGCTCTCCCTTCAGCCAGACAACCATCAGTCAACCAAATAATTTATTGCCAAATGCCCACTTAGAACTGTGGGCCATATACTGTGATAGAAACAGGCCAGAGAAAGGAAAGACATGGCCCAGCCAAGAAAAGCCCAGGGAGCAGATGATTACAGCCTAAAATGGCAAAGGTGGATATGGGTAGAAAGGGAAGGAAGCTATGGGGACAAGAGGACGAAGGCAGTGGAAGTTGGCAGACTTGAAAGATAGAAAGGAGAGGCAGGGAATGTATAAAATGCTGGGGCAAGACAGGCCATGATAAGTATGGCCAAGCTGAAATGCAAGGAGCAAAGGTACCATCATTCTTTCTAGAAAGGATTCCTGCCACTGGTAACTACTTAATTCCAAAACACCCTGGGAGGATTCAAAGTTTGTGCCTCTGTAGCACAAAGGTAAGTGAAGGTTTGTTTTTATGTTGCCTGTTTATTTAATTAGAGAGAACCTAAGCTGACCTATTTAGAAAAGAAAAGCCACCTGGCACACTCTAATGATTTGGTTCCTCCGTCCACTGAGATGCAGACTCAGTACCTGGCGCACTCTAATGATTTGGTTCCTCCGTCCACTGAGATGCAGGCTCAGTACCTGGCGCACTCTAATGATTTGGTTCCTCCGTCCACTGAGATGCAGGCTCAGTACCTGGAGCACTCTAATGATTTGGTTCCTCCGTCCACTGAGATGCAGGCTCAGTACCTGGCGCACTCCAATGATTTGGTTCCTCCGTCCACTGAGATGCAGGCTCAGTACCTGGCGCACTCTAATGATTTGGTTCCTCCGTCCACTGAGATGCAGGCTCAGTACCTGGCGCACTCCAATGATTTGGTTCCTCCGTCCACTGAGATGCAGGCTCAGTACCTGGCGCACTCCAATGATTTGGTTCCTCCATCCACTGAGATGCAGGCTCAGTACCTGGCGCACTCCAATGATTTGGTTCCTCCGTCCACTGAGATGCAGGCTCAGTACCTGGCGCACTCCAATGATTTGGTTCCTCCGTCCACTGAGATGCAGGCTCAGTACCTGGCGCACTCCAATGATTTGGTTCCTCCGTCCACTGAGATGCAGGCTCAGTACCTGGCGCACTCTAATGATTTGGTTCCTCCGTCCACTGAGATGCAGGCTCAGTACCTGGCGCACTCTAATGATTTGGTTCCTCCGTCCACTGAGATGCAGAGTTAGTTACGTATTTGGAACACATGTGACTGATCTCCAACCATATGTGAAACTATATTCCAAGATGTTTCTCTCAATTGGCTAGTTTTCTTCAGCTTTAGGCATAAGTATACAAACATTGTGTGATTAAAGCCCAAAGTTTATTCTCATATCCACAACTTTACTTTCCAAGTAGGTCCCAGGTAACAACATGTACTGATAACAACCCCTGGGAGAGCTCCGTGTGGGCCACACATCAATTGCTTCATTAAACCATCAGAAGTTGACCTTTTTGCAGGAAAGAATATTTTGTACAAGAAGTGAAGACTTTGTGATCCCAAAATCACAAATTAAAGAGAAATGATTTGTTCAGGGAACACAATTCTGACATTCAATAGCACCAGTTATTATGAGTAGTATTCTAAGGCCACTGTGATGATTGGTAGGAAGTACTTAATTCTATTTCTCAGAGAGTGGTCTGTGGCCCTATTTTAACGAACTTGACAACTATTTATATAGCCCCTTAAAGGCAGTGTAATAGGAACATTAAATACATCAGTGAAACAGACAAAAATGCTGCCATCATGGGGCTTAATTTATGGAGAAAGATAAACAACAAAGGGTATAAATAATAAACAAGTAAACAATATTGTTTATTAGAAACAAAACAGGAAAAGAAGAACAAGAGTGCCAGGGACATGGAATAAGGGCCGCAATTTTCTTTTCTTTTCTTTCTTTTTTTTTTTTTTTTAGAGACAGAGTCTCACTTTATTGCCCTCCATAGAGTGCATGGTGTCACAGCTCACAGCAACCCCCAACTCCTGGGCTTAGGTGATTCTCTTGCCTCGGCCTCCCGAGTAGCTGGGACTATAGGCGCCTGCCAGAATGCCCAACTATTTTTTTGTTGCAGTTTGGCCAGGGCTGGGTTCAAACCTGCCACCCTCAGTCTATGGGGCTGGTGCCCTACCCACTGAGCCACAGGCGCCACCCAAGGGCTGCAGTTTTCAATGTTAATTGGGGTAGGCTTTATTGAGAAGGTGCCATTCAACCATAAGACGTGACAGAGGTGCAGATGTCTCTAGGAGAAGCATCCAAGGAGAGACAGAGCAGTCCTAAGGCAAAAGCAGCATGGCTCAGACAGAGCATGGTGGCAGTAGGAGATGAGGTCAGGGAGGTAATGGCAAGGTGGGACTAGATCATTTAGGAACTTGAAGACTTGTAAGTAAAATGAGGCTCTAATAGTGATTTTTGAACAAAGGGTTGGGAAATCTGACATATTTTAAGGCATAACTCTGGCTACTGCATTTAGAATAGACTATAAAGGGAGAGATGGGAGCAGGTGGATCTGTGAGGAGGCCATTGCGCTAAGCCAGTAATTGACAGTGAGCCAGTTAGGGTGACAGGTGATTAGAAATAGATGAATCCTCAGGATAGTTTGGAAGTTCTATCAAGGCTATTTCATGATGGATTAAATATGGGATATAAAAGAAGAAAAAAATTTTGTTAGAGATGACTCCCTGGTTTTGTCCTGAAGCACTTGAACGAAGATGCCTGTGAAGGAAGTCTGTGAGTGAGGAAGACTTGGGAGGCAGAGATGGTGCACATTTGTAGTTTTAGTTTGAAAGGACAGGTCAAGCTTGAGATTTCTACCAAATGGAGATGTGAAGCAGGCAGTTGGGATTGTGAGTCTGGATTCCAAGAATGTGGTAAGGCAAAGGGTTTAAATTGGTGTACCTTTGTCATAAAGCCACGAGAATGGAAGAAATAACAAATAGAATGAGTGCAGAGAGGGAAGAGAACAAAAGAACTTCATCAAAAATCATGAGTATTAGTTTCCTGTTGCTGCTGTAACAAATTACTACAAAGTTAGTGTCTTAAAACCACAGACTTCTTAGAGTTTTAGAGGTCAGAAGTCTTAAATGGATCTCATTGGGCTAAAATCAAACTATGGGCAGGTCTGAGTTCTTTTGGAGGGGCTCTAGGATAGAGTCACTTTCTTGTCTTTTCCAGCTTTAGTGGCAGTTCACATGCCTTGGCTTGTAGCCTCTTCCATCTTCAAAGCCAGATAGCCAGCTCCAGCTTCTCATGTCACATTCCTCTGACACTGATTCTCCTGCTTCTTTCTTCCACACTTATGGATGTTGTGATTATATGAGGCCCATCTGGATAAGCCAGTAAAATCTCTCCATTTCAAGATCCTTAATTTAATTATGCATACAAAATTTCTTTTGCCATATAAGGTAACATATTTGTAAATTCCAAGGATTACTACAACATTATGGAAGTTTATTAATGATGCAGAATTCTGGGATCTATCTTAGACCTACTGAACCACAGTCTCTGGGGAACGGTGTCCACAGAGCTCCCTCGGTAATTCTCATGCCCTCCTTTGTTTTTGTGTGATGAAAACAGGTGATGATAAAAGGGATAAGTGAGACTCTCACCCTACCTCACCAAGACCCTGGTTGTTGAGGACAGGTGACACTGTGTAGAGTCAGTGATCCTTTTGAGGACACCATTCCTGGTCAACCATGTTACCTGGCATTATGGGCTGTTCTCAACCAAGGGGCCAGGCTATAGTTTAGAACCTTAGTGGGCAGTGGCATCGGGCTGCAATATGGTGGTAGTGTGCTTGCAGAATCCTTTCTCAGTGCAACCCAAAGGCAGAAGTTGTGGGCAACTGCTTTGCCAAGGTTAACTCAACAAAGACTAGTTCAAGCTACCATGAAGGGAAGTGACATTTCACTGCAGATCCTTCCTTTAGGAACAAAGACATTAGAATCTGGGTATTTCTCTTCACAGACGTTACAGAAGTTCCCAAGCCATGTGATATGATTTAAAAACTACACTAAAATAAAAGGAAAACTGTTCACACAGCCTAGATATGAAGGATAAGTAAATTTAAAGCAGAAATGCTTACATCTCCAAACTTCTGGATTTTCCACTCAAATTGACCTCAGGGACATTTTTAATCTTAGAACCTCCAGACTAAGAATTTTTCCTTACTGGAACTCAAATCTTAAACTTTGTTCCCTAGATGTTTCATACATGAATTAGGAAAATGCATTTCCGTGTAAAAATTTTATTCAGAAACATATAGAAAATAAAACATGGAAATCTGCCTTCATCTCCTCTATGCCCAGAGGAAATTAATTATTGCCAGAGGTTTGGAGAATCTTTTCCTTTTTCCTTTGTGTGTGTTCACTCACATGTGTGTGCAGATGCACACTTCATCTTTTATATAGGTGGTGTCATACTTTCTTTTTCATGTAACGGTGTCTTAGAGATCTATTCATGTCAGCATAAATAATTTTACCTTATTCTTTTTAATTATAACTTGGTTCTATAGTTTGAAACCACATATATGAGACCACAATATCATATATTGAGCCTTTTCGTATTGATGGATAATTAGGACCATCTTCGTGCTTACTGACTGTGTGACCATAGGCAAGTTATGTAACTCCTTTTTTTCCTCTCAGTAAAACAGGAATGATAATTTTACTTAAGCAAACGTCTTTATACATGTGTTTTTTGTATATATATATAATTATTTTTGCAGGACAGATTTATAGATTTGACAGAGGTAATCATAGTGAATATTCATTTAAAATTGTCATTGGAAAAAAAAATGAAATTGTCATTAGCTGCCAGGCACGGTGGTTCAGACCTATTATCCTCATACTTTGAGAGACTATGTTAGGAAGATCACTTAAGCCTGGGAGTTCACGACCAGCCTGGGCAAGATAATGAGACCCTGTCTCTACCAAAACAAAACAAAACAAAACAAAACAAACAACAACAAAAAAAAACAATTAGCTAAGTGTGATGGCATGTGCTTATAGTCTCAGCTACTCTGGAGTCTGAGGCAGGAGGATTTCTTGAGGCCAGGAGCTTGAGGTTGCAGCAAGCTATGATCACTCCACTATACTCTAGTCCAGGCAACAGAGCAAGACACTATTTCAAAAAAATAAATAAATAAGATAAAATTGTCACTGTCACCATCAAATTGTCTTTCAAAAGTCCTTCCCCAGTTGCTACTCCTATCTGTATTCAATATTTTTATTGAAGAGGATATTAGTCATTGAGGCTACTCAAAAATTCTGGACACTTTTTCTATGTCTTGGTAATTCTACACATTTGAATCCTTCCTTGCCAAAGGAGAATTCAAAAAACTACATTTCCCAGTTTCCTCTGCAAATAAGACAGTACCAATTATGATCACTCACATGAAACTCTGGTCAGAAAGGAATTACATGAGAGAAGGGGGTAGACACAGGGCGTCCTTTCTGGTGGGGCTGAGGGTGGCAGAGACAGTGTGTTCCCAGATGGCAGCAGCTCCTCAGCAGGGCCGTCCTGACGCAGTGCTCTGAGAATTATTCTGGGACACTAAGTTCACAGCCTGTTTCGCCAACTATCCTAATTTTTTGAGCATCAGATAGTTTATAATGTCTCATTTTTGTTTAAATTAGCTACAGTAGATTCTGTTGTCTGCAACTAAGAAAAATGATAGATTTACAAAAACCTTAATAATAGTATCTTTCAAATTTTTGCCAATTTTGTGGGCAGAGATTATTTTACTATTGTTCAGAAAGTAATATTGTTTTCTCATACCTTTTAGAGCAGCAGTTCTCAACATGTGGGTTGTAACCCCTTTGGGGGTCTCCTGCATATCAGATATTTACATTATGATTCATAATAGTAGCAAAATTACAGTTATGAAGTAGCAATGAAAATAATTTTATGGTTGGGGGTCACCACAACATGAGGAACTGTATTAAAGGGTCGCAGCATTAGGAAGGTTGAGACACTTTTAGAGGAAGCCATGATCTGGACCATAGATTTATCTAGAGACAAAATGGTAAACTTACAATACCTCTACCCTTTCTTTTATCATTTATTTGCTAGCATTCTTATTATTAAAGCGATAATAAGAGCTAAGGTGATTATTTAAGGTTACCAAGGCATCTTTATTAAGGAATTCGTATGCAATTTTTTCCCATTGTACAAGAAATTTTCCCACACTCTTAGAGGTTTAAGAGAAATGTTTTCCTCAAAATCATTTATAAGAAATGCTAACTCTTCTTTGTTTGTTATGCCAATACATTGGCATGGAATTGTATGATTCATTGTGGAAGAATGTAAAATCGCTCTCCCAATACAATAGGTATTTACTAAGTATCCAAAAAGTTGAAATATGAGTATGCAAATCAGGAAGCACTATTCAATGTTCAGTGGGGCAGAAACCTGTCATTTTTCAGTGGTAAATTAATCCATGACTTTTAATAAAGCCTAAAGTAATCCTACCAAAACCAATGGTATTCTGTTTTCCCCTAGTTTATATGCAAAAATTTTCAGAAAGCCAAATTATTCTTTATAAATATTTACTAATAATAGTTGTTTTAGGTATAACTAGCTTACAGACAGCACCTCTCACTGTGTCCTCACAGGGAAGAAACAGAGAGGTCTGGTCTCCTCCCCTTGTTATAAGGACACTAATCCCAGCATGAGAGCTTCATCCTCCTGACCTCATCTAAATCTAATTACCTCCCAAAGGGCCGCTCCAAATGCCATCACATTGGAAGTTAGAGCTTCAACACGTGAATTTTAGGGGAACGCAAACATGCAGTTTATAATAGCTGAATTAGAGATTGCCAATCCTGAAGAAGCTTTTGGATTTATCCCCAGCTGAACAAAAATAATTAGTTCCTTAACTTCACCCTGCATTTATTTTAATGTATTAAATTAGAGCACATTGGTAAATGCACTTTAATAACAAATATCTAATTCTTTATTCAACTTTCACATCTCTAAATGAAATAAATTATCTACATTCATCACTAGACCATCTGGTTCCGTGTGAGGACATAACGCAGAATTCACTAATTGTCATTCATGTTTATTCATCGTTTTTAACACACTTTCTTAAAACAATAAAAATCTAGGACTTTAAAAAAAAATCTAGGACCTTCAGCAAACAAACACTCTTCACCATTAGTTTAAAATTTGATCTCCTTAACCAAGGAGTGAAACATAAAAAAAGAGCCCAGTGAAATTTGTAACTACGAAAATTAATCACTAGTCAACTCTCTTGCCTCATTCCCATTTCACAGAGAGGGAAAAAGGAGGGCAGAGCATGGATTTTAAAGAGCCTTATGGAATTATAAACAGAAGTTAGTGTTCAGAAGCTGGTTTGTTGCTTAGGTGAGTAAGTTATATTTTTCAAAGGCATTCTTGATATTTTTTCTTGATTATTTCCCTGATCATCTAAGATCACCCTCAACATTTGCATATATGAGGAATCATGAACTCTCGTGTCAGGAATAATGTGCTACTCTGGGAAGGAAAAGGTACCAAAAATCCAAAACAAGAAATGACTTAATATGTGTTTGATTTTCTTACAATATATGCAGAAAAAAGAAAAAACTTCAATGCATTAAAAAAGCATTATAACTCATCTTTTGGCAAAGACCCAGGTGGAAAATTATTTTATGATTCTTTTACTTTAATGAACTTGAGCCAAGCAGTATTCAAAGATACCTCCCACTCAAGTTATTGCTAAAAAATCACTTTTCCTAATCCTTTGGGCTATTTTATTTCTCTCTTCTAGACATACCATTAACACCTTCCACTTTTTGTATAATTATTTGTCATTAGGCACTTTGTGATTATATTGCTAATCTCAAGAGGAGCAGTGACCTCTTGTTTCCTCAGCAGATGAAATATTTGTGTTAAATATTTTTCCAATGAAAGAACAGGACAGACACAACATGTCTTCCTGGAGCACCGATTTTACTTGGAGATTTGGGTTTTAAAATTAAAACAAGCCCAGTTGTATCATAAAATGAAGTACAAAATTCAGGTAGATTCTCAAGATAAAATTGAAAACTTCTCCAAAGTGTTTCGCTCACTTTCCTCTGGCGGTAATGCTGTTGTAGAAGAAAATTTAATGATGCATTTATGTGTTGGGTTTGAGTGTGAACCTCCCTAATGATGCATTTATGTGTTGGGTTTGAGTGTGAACCTCCCAAGAGTAAGTAATTGAAGCCAACCAAGATCAGACATTTCATCATGAAGGAAGAAGTGATTTCTCCCATGGAAAAAACAAAAAGAGCCAGCGCGATGAAGGGGGAAAGTGTGCCTTGGATGAGTTCTTTTAAAGCTTCAATGTTTCCACTGGTAAAATAAAAGCTTTAGATCAGATGTTCTCCAATGGCCCCTGAATCTCAAAAATTCCATTGTGCATAAACTCTTGGGTTCTTTACTTTGTCATCCTTCTCACATACACCAAAAAGAAAAAGGAAGGAAGAAAACAGTCATGATAGTTCTTCCTTTCTTAAGCGTCCAAGTGTCACATTTGTTTTTTTAATGACATCTGTAAACACCAGGCATTTGTTTCTTTTCCCTTTTAGGAACTTGTAGTCCCATTCATAGGCCTGAAAGGGAAGGAAAAGTACAATCAATATTAAACCACAGAAGTACATTTTTATGGATCAGCTGCTCAGTCACGATGAGCTAAAATGCTATTATATATTTCATCATTACAACTAGATGCAATGGAAAATATTGATTTTAGATGCTAGCTTTAAAGAGGGAAAGTCTATTTTATAACATCCCTTTTTGTGTATTTCATCCTTTCACCCTCTTTTTCTTTCTTTAGGCTTGTATTTAGCGCTGTATCAAAGACTTTTGCAAGAGAATGGAAAAGCAATTATCCAATGTACTGAATACTAGTATGAAGCCAGTAGACAATCTAACGCATGCCCAGATAGGAGAAAAATTCATTTCAATTCAAGTTGGGGGAATTTAATGAGGGAGAGGGAGATGGGAGTGGGGTGCAGTGCTCCCACTGAATGGGCATGGTGTGGGGATGTTTGGCACACCTTTTTTTGTCCCCCTCCCAATTTCTTTATGGTTTGGGATTTATTGAGAGTCCAAAGATTGAGGTTACACTGATTACATTTGTTAGATACATTCCCTCTTATAATTGTGTCCCACCCCCAAGAGGTTGGCACACATTTTGAGTGTGGGACATGACCACGAGAAGGAGTATACCTAACAAAAATCAAATATTTTGAAATAATGGTTTGGACCCACACATTCACCTGAAATAAATTTACTTTTCAATTAAAAAAAAATTTGCAAGACTGTGGATAGTAACTGCTATAACGTTAATACAATCCCTCTGGTGTTGTTAGATGAAACAGTCACTATGTCTCTGTACAAAGCAAATATTTTTTAAATGCAAATAAAATAGAATTGGTCAATGTCAGTGTGGTGCCAAGTACTGACTAAAATAAAAGTGGTTGATATTGTAGGCAAAAGAAATTAATGTAAAATAGCAATTATACGTTTTTGAGTCTGTGTGGATTACCTAGTGATCACTTGATTCAATAACTCTCATAAAGAAATACTTCTTTTATTTTTTAATGTTTTATTTATTTATTTATTTTATTGTTGGGGATTCACTGAGGGTACAAGAAATCAGGTTACACTGATTGCATTTGTTAGGTAAAGTCCCTCTTACAATCGTGTCTTGCCCCCAAAAGGTGTGGCACACACCAAGACCACGCCCCCTCCCTCCTTCCCTCTCTCTGCTCTTCCTTTCCCCACCCACCTTGTTTCTCTCTCTGCTTTCCCCTTCCCCCACCCCCACCATGTCCTTAATTGTCATTAATTGTCTTCATATCAAAATTGAGTACATAGGATTCATGCTTCTCCTATTTTTTTAATGTTTTTATTGTTGTCAAAAAGAAATACTTATTTGTTCTAGTGAATTGTCTTATAAGCAAATATATTCAATACATATAAGCTATAAATGTGACTTTAAGATATCAGTGATGCTTATGTGTGTTCTACATTAATAATACTAAAAATGCACCAAGAGCTTCTGCAGTGTACCTCGTACACGTACATAGCCAACAACTGGCAAAATAAGAAATTAAAATAACAGCTTCTAAATTCAAAAGTCAGACAGCTTGAAGTGTTTAAAAGTCTATTAGACATGGGAACTCTAGTACAGTGCTGGTGGGAGGGTAACATGGTGCAATCACTTTGGAGAACAATTTGGCAATTATCTAGAAAAGCTGAAAATGCAAACACCTACAACCAGCTACTTCACTCTCGGGCACACAGCCGACAGTAAACATGTGCACAAGTACACAAGAAGCATTTTGCCATAGGGCAAAGAGGGTGCTGGAAAGCACTAACTTCCAGTGAAAAATACTCAACAAACTCTACTGTAGTTATAAAATGGAATATTATATAGCCGTTAACAAATAGATACACATGTATGTATTAAGTTGGATAAATACCACTTTCAGTAAAAACATGTGAATAATAGAATACACTATACAAAATAGGCCATTTTTGTAAAACTCAGACTCATAAAGAATAGAATAATATTTTATTTCTGTCTAACAAGTAAAATATAAAAATGGATTAGAAGGATACCCACCAAGTTCCAAAGAGAAAACGGTCTCTGAAGAGGGAACCCACAGATACTTCAGTGCAATGTTTTATTTTATGTTTATTAAAAACAATTTCAGGACCACATATGGCAAAATGTTAATATCAGTTAATTATGAGGTGAGGACAGGTTTTTTGTACTATATTTTTCTGTATTGATTTTCCAGTTAAAACAACAATAATTCAATCACTTCTGGTGACTCAGTGCAACTATAAGGTTGTATCACTTGAAGATACTCTGATTCTACGTTGTTTAGTACACTAAATTTTATTCATTTACAGTGTTTATCTTGGATGAATAAACTAGGGGCTTTGGAAGGCTTTCCGTGGAATTTCAGTTTAATTAGGTCTCATGCATATGGGGTACATGTAGGCGAAGTTTGAGACATCTGTTTATACAAGGCACACAAACCAGAAGATGCTTCCTTTAGCCTCCCCGTGTTATCCTGTGCCAACATGAATATTAGCATCGGTTTTACAGGATTTTCCCCACTGAGACATTCAGGGTTAATGTTTCTGTGTACATGTCGACTTAATCCTAGTTTGGAATAACATACATCCACACAAAGTGTGGAAATGAGAAAATGTCAGTCCAGTGGGTCTCATTTAGGTATAAAATCGCCTTTCATGCTATGGAGTTTTAATTCCCTCTCACTCATCCTACCTGCGTGTGTGAGTCATCTTGTCTGTGCCCTAGAGCTGATGTGGACGGTAACCTGACTCAATAGGGAGCTGGAAGGGAACAGCAGAAGGCAGAGAGACGGGAAAAGTTTTGGGGTAAGAAAGACTTGAGTTTAATTAACTTCTGGCTCTGTCCTTTGCTCATCGTGTGACGTTAAGCAGACTACTGGAATCCAGTAGATCAGACATAATAAGGGGGATGAGGGCTAAGGCGATCCAGTATGTTGCACATCTCAGAGCAGAACCAAGAGGTGGCGCACACCCGAGTGGCCGCCGTTGTATTCGCTGCAATTTCACCCCCACGATCTGTCAGGGATGTCCAACTTTCTGGCTTCTCTGCACTGCATTGGAAGAAGAGTTGTCTTGAACTACACATTAAATACACAAATGTGAACAAAAACTGATGAGCAAAAAATAAAACAAAAAAGGTTCATGCATAATTTTTGTGTCATCTGCCACCACCGATGAACAAAAAGTCCTCACATAATCTGCATGTGGTCTGTGGGCCACAGGTTGGACACCCCTGAAAGATCAGAATCCCTGCCTTCTTTTAAAAGATGCAAAGTCATTCAGCAAGCTGTTGGTGCTCCCTCAATATGCCTAATCCTCCCCCTTTAAGGAGTAAAGGGCAAGGAAGAGTAGTCTTTTTAGAGATTACTGGGAATACGTTTTACCAATCTTTGGCTTGTTTTTCTTTCTGTTTTTATTTGTTTCATTTTATTATTTCTTTCTCTCTCTCTTTTTTTTTTTCATTATCCCTTTCAGTTTTTTGAGAGGGTTGGAAAGTTATGTTTCTAGAAGACAAAAAATGTTCTTTGCCAGCCGATTGCTGTTTCTGTTCTCTCCTACCAACTTATAGTTGCATTTTTCTGTCTCTTACTTTCTCCTTCTAGTAACTATGCTCCCTGTATCATCACAAACACCATTTCTTTCATTTGCACTCAAGGTTGAAAAGCAATCTGATAGACTAGTTCCTCCTTAGATGTTTACTAATAATGGCTTGAACCCATTATCTTTCTCAGAATAAGAGAAATAGAGGTATTTTAATAGGGAAAGTCTTCAAAATCTTTTTTAATAGGGAAAGGCCTAATAAAGTCTTCATGAGTTGATAATCCTGGAATTTAAGTATTTTGACAGGATGACAAAAATAGCTATTTTTGTGCCCAAATTCTTAATTACACACCATTTAAATGGTGCTGTGTAAGTGTTGAACTCTTCTGTCTGCTTTGAGATTGGCCTTGAGTCTCACCTTAGCTCAGGAGGACATGCAAGCCATCATGGTTCCCTTCCCAGGGCCACAGAGGACCTCACTAACTGACCATGGCCTCTTTCTGGAAGGACCCTGTTGTGACCCACAATCCTTCCAGACATCATACTCCAGGTAGAAATTTCTGATGTTAGCTGATAAGGAAAGTGAAATCTACTTGCCTTCAGAATACTTGTTGATTTTCTAGTTGTAGAATAAAAAGATGAAAGGTGATGTATTTAAAGAAGAATTAAGAAAAAATAGAAAAGAAATTATGAGTTCTGTTTAATTTTTTAGCTAATACCCCCATGCAATCAGGACTGTGGAAGGAACTTACATATGAAATGAAATGTTATAAAATAAGGTCATACAAAAATAATGTATTAGTATTTTTTCAAATGTTGGAATGGATATTTAATAATTATAATAATGAAAAGGAGGATTATCTTTATTTTAAAAATAATAGAAAATTATATAGCTATTGTTATTCCTAATAAACTCCTATTATGTATTGGATTTATTTTAAGCTAGAAATAGAAAACTACTCTCACCATGATGTCATTTCTTCTGTTCTCATCAGTTTATCAATCAGGAGATGCTCTCATGATATCTTCTTGGATAGAATGAAAACTGTGGAATGGGTTTAGAGCCCAGCAAGGCAGACTTACACTTGGCCAAATGATGTTAACTTTCATGATGAATTGGATGGAGAAGTGAGAACAGAAGAAGGAGTCTAAGATGATCTTAAAATTTTGAGTCTTGATGTCTGGGAAAACAGGGAATATTCATAGACATAGGAAAGTCCGTAGGAGGAAATAGTTGTTCTAGAGGACAGAGAACAGCTTCAGATTTAGATGTGTTGAGTTTGAGAGACTTCAAAATTGAGAACAGCTTCTGGGTATTCGGCATTACAGGCCGGGCCTTTGACAACCTGAGAGGAAAGATTTGAAATCTTATCCTTAGGGGATGGCAGGAAGAAATGGACCTGACCCATTTCAACCCCATTTCTCAGCTGAAAGAGATTTTGGAGAATGCCAGAAAGTAAGAAAAGGCAGATCTGATTCTACAGTGAGTCAGAAGAGATGTTAAGAGTGACAGCTCCAGAATTTCTATAAGGGGAGGGGGAGGCAATTTGCAAGCAGAAATCTGCTTGTAAGGTAGGATAATCATTTATATATGTCAGTTTACTAGAGATTAGAAAAATAGACATTTACTTTTAGAATGAGGAAGAGAAATTATAGAGATTATGAGAAAACTCCCGGGGAGTTGCCAGCATCTAATGCATTAATTAGCCGAGAAGAGATTTTTTTTTTTAAATAGCTCAAACTCTTCAGATTTCACCAGAATTTTAAATCATTTCTGTATAAAAGCATGTGAAATCAGTAAGACATTGAAAGAAATGATCAGAGCATAATTTGCTATTAAATAATGTGTAAAATATTTGATAAAGCCAGGCCACTTCAACCAGTGCAAAATTTGTTTGAATTTTTCTTTTACGTTGACACTATTCCTAGCTGTGTTTATTTGAAAGCAAAGGTGACATACCTTGACCAGTGTTCTTTGGAAACTTCCATCTTTATCAAGGACATTTAGCAAAAAATGGCCATAAGAGCACATTTATAAGTGTGAGATTCATTCAGAGCCCAGGAGAATTGTTCTAACCTAAACCAGGGGACCACAGTACAACGTGTGCCAGGACCAGGAGATAAGGGCTGAGCAGCGACTCGCGCTCAGTGCAGAGGATACTCAGTGACTTCCCTCTTTAGCGTGTTAGGTACCAGCTACAATAATGTGACTGGCTTACCATGGACTCTGACCTCAGGTAGAAATGTATTTTACACTGTGACCCAGCGTGTGTCCAGGCCCACACTAAAAATTCTAACTAAAATTTTGTAGCAACAGTTCTTAACCTCACCATAGATGCTGCACTTTCACATCCACTTTATTTCCTTTTCTTAAATTTGCCATGACTCCCTTTGATTTCATGGCCCACAAATACATCATGATTCAAAGTCTGGAGGACACTGAGCTGCACAGTAGTATTTTCATATTTATGGTCTTTTTCAACTTTCTTTTTGTGAACGTCTTCTATAATCTCAGCACTAGCAGCCTACTGTGGTTCTTTGTCTCAGCATATGAGAAACTGTATTATCCCCACAACGATAATGATCCATTACGTTGAGTAGATGCTAACTTGACAATAGTGGTCGTACATATAGGTGGGGGTTTTGCTTGTTTTGTATTTGAGGTGATATACTCACCACAATGAAATTAGGGTCAAAGACACAGAAACCTGGTGATTTAATGATTGATAAAACATTTGTGAAGACATTTAGAATTAGCAAAAAAGAGTACTACCTGTCTCCAATAGAAAGCCACGCACTGTTTAGCATAGTTAACCCTTCTAGGTTGTCTGATGCTAGCCTCATATTACTTTTGAGCTATTATACAAGTCTGTAAATTATAAATAACTGATAGCAATGAAAATAATTTTTGTCTATACACAAATTGTGCAATAGTAGGACAACCTGCTTTCCTCCCACTCCCCTGGCTGGTATGACAGAAGAAAAATTAATCACATGTAAGGAGTTCCAGGCCTCCCCGCTTCTCCTAATGTTTGTAAGAAAGCATTAGGAAATACCAACTTAGCATCTCAGAAGAGAAAAAGTACTCACAATCCAAAGGCCCACTCTCCAGAGAAAAGAACAGTCCAACATAAGAAAGGCTACAGTCTCCAAAGAGCTGCTTGAAGTATGTATGGGACGGGGCAGGAGTAGGCAGAGCCGTCCTGTGAATGTGATGAAATGGTAGGTGTCACTCGGAACAGGCAACGAGGGTCAAAGGTCTGAAAGGATGTGGGTAACATGCGTGTTAATAAGCAAGATTTTACTTGGGTCCAGGAGAATGAGAAGCTGTGAAGAAGTTCAAGGTGCTGTTAGGAAGTAGGAGGTAGCTGGGCAATGTGGTGGCACCTGTAGTCTCAGTTACTTAACTTGCCCTTTGGAAGGGTTGTAGGCCAGAGAAGAGGTAACGAGGAAGGAAAAGCACCAGTGATCACACAGTCCTTTTTGTGTTCTTGAATCACATATATTTATTTATTTATTTATTCTGAGACAGAGTCTCACTCTGTTGCCCTGGGTAGAATGCTGTAGCATCATCATAGCTCATAGCAGCCTCAAATTCTTGGGCTCAAGTGATCCTCTGGCCTCAGCCTCCCAAGTAGCTGGGACTACAGTCACTATCCATAATGCTGGGCTAATTTTTCTATTTTTAGTAGAGACAGGGTCTCACTTTGGCTGAGGCTGTTCTGAAACTCCTAAGCTCAAACGATACACCAACCTCAGCCTCCAGAACACTAGGATTATAGGTGGGAGCCACTGTACCCAGCCTAGAGTCCTGTATATTTATAACTTTTCATTTTGAGAAAATTGTAGATTTACACGTAGTTCAAGAAAGCATAAAAATGGACCGTCTATATGCTTATGTAGTCTCTCCCAGGAGTAACATCTCGCATGGTTATATGCTATCACAACCAGAAATTGGTATCTATCAATCTTATTTTGATTTCTTCAGTTTTACATGTACTTGTGTGTGTATTTAGTTCTGCACAAGTTTATGACGTGTAGCTTCCAGTGACCCCCACCCCCAGAACAACCAAGATACAGAAAAGCTCCAACACCAGGGACCCCTTTTATAACCACACCCACCTGCCGCTCGTCCCCCAAACTCTGGCAGCGAAGAATCTTCTCTTCAACTTGATGATTTTGTCATGTGAAGCATATTTTTAGGCTATGCTTCTCATATTCTAGAAATAGCTAGGATAGTTGAATGTAAGGTTTAAGGAAGACCTTATAGCTCTGTAGTTCACCCTTCCTTTACCTGAAGAAATCTTTTGACCATCATTTATGCAGCCTTTTTATTAAGAGGGAGGGGGCGGAATCTGCGGTAGACCAAAGCGAAATACATTGTATTGTGGCTCTGCTGTGGTCCGACTAAGTGATCTCTGGCCTCAGCTATAATGGGGTTAATTATCATAATTATCTCCTGGAGCAATTTAAATTAAATAATGCATGTCACTGTGCATCCAGTTACTTAAAACAGAGAACCCACTACCACAACTCCTCATTCAGTTTATCCCACAAATATACAATGGAAATTTTTAGGAAATTTTTAGAAAGTTATTCTTCCCAGAGAGTTAGAATCTTCCCCTTCCAGATTCTACTTATGGGCCCTAATTTTATCTTCCAGAGTCTTACAGAATAAATTGGCTCCCTGTTCCACCCAACAGCAAATGGTGTCCTTGCCTTCCTCCCTAGGCCCCACTTTCTTTAACTAATCCTTTTGTTTTTTTTTTTGAGACAGAGTTCCAAGCTGTTGCTCTGGATAGAGCTATGGCGTTACAGCTCACAGCAACCTCAAATGCTTGTGTTTAAGCGATTCTCTTGCCTCAGCCTCCCAAGTAGCTGGGACTACAGGCACCCGCCACAATGCCCGGCTATTTTTTTTTTATTATTAAATCATAAACACATTTTTTAAATTAAATCATGAACACATAGATCACGTATACATTAATCCACTTACGGGGTACAATGTGCTGATTTCATATAGAATTAGGAACATTTACATCACACGGGTTAATATATACCTCATCTTGTTTACTTAATTATTATGTTAAGACACTTATACTCTATACTTAATAGATCTGACATGTACCCTTGCCTTGTGCACTATATTTGTGATCCCACCATTCACCTTCCCTCGATCTGCCCTCCCCCCTCCCTCCTTCATCCTGCGCCATAGTTGTGATCTATTCTTCATGTGAAAGTGGGAGTGATTGTAAATTGGTTTCATAATAGTACTGAGTACACCGGATATTTTTTTCTTCCATTTTTGAGATACTTTACTAAGTAGTTCCAGCTCCATCCATGTAAATGTAAAAGAGGTAAAGTCTCCATCTTTTTTAAAGGCTGCATAATATTCCATGGTATACATATACCACAATTTATTAATCCATTCATGGGTCGATGAGCACTTGGACTTTTTCCATGGCTTGGCTATCATGAATTGAGCTGCAATGAACAATCTGGTGCAAACATCTTTGTTATAAAGTGATTTTTGGTCTTTTGAGTATACACCTAGTAGAGGAATTGCAGGATCAAATAGAAGGTATACTTTTAGATCCCTGAGTATTCTCCATACTTCTTTCCAAAAGGGACATATTAGCTTGCATTCCTACCAGCAGTGCAGAAGCATTCCCTTTTCTCAACATCCATGCCAACATCTGTAATTTTGTGATTTTGTGATGTGAACCACTCTTACTGAAATTAGATAATATCTCAAAGTGGTTTTGATTTGCATTTCTCTGATGATTAAAGATGATGAGCATTTCTTCACGTGTCTGTAGGCCATGCACCTATCTTCTTCAGAGAAGCTTCTGTTCAAGTCCCTTGCCCATAGTGAAATGGGATTACTTGTTCTTTTCTTATTAATAAGTTTGAGTTCTCTGTGGATTCTGGTTATCAAACCTTTATCAGAAGCATAACCTACAAATATCCTCTATTTTGAGGGCTATCTATTTGCTTTACTTACTGTGTTCTTGGCTGTGCAGAAGCTTTTTAGTTTGATCAGATAGCAGTAATGTATTTTTGGTGTTGCTTCAATTGCCCAGGGGTCCTCCTCATAAAGTAGTCTCCCAAGCCAATTTCTTCAAGTGTTTCTCCTGCACGCTCTCCAAGAATCTTTGTAGTTTCATGTCTTAAGTTTAAATATTTTATCCAGTGAGAATCAATTTTTGTTAATGGTGAAAAGTGTGGGTCCAGTTTCAGTCTTCTACAAGTCGCCAGCCAATTCTCCCAGCACCATTTGTTAAATAGGGAATCTTTCCCCCAACTTATATTTTTCATGGGCTTATCAAAGATCAAATGATGATAAGTGTCTGGGTTCATCTCTTCGTTCTCAATTCTGTTCCATACATCTACCTCTCTATTTTTATGCCAATACCATGCTGTTTTGATCACTATAGATTTAAAGTATAGTTTGAAGTCTGGTAGCGTGATTCCTCCTGATTTGTTTTTATTTCTGAGTAATGTCTTGGCTATTTGAGGTTTTTTTTCTGCTTCCATATAAAATGAAGTATTATTTTTTCCAGATCTTTAAAGTATGATGGTGGTGCTTTGTTAGGGATTGCATTAAATTTGTAAATTGCTTTGGGTAATATGGACATTTTAACAACGTTGATTCTTCCCAGCCATGAGCATGGTATGATTTTCCATTTGTTAACATCTTCGGCTATTTCTTTCTCAGAGTTTCATAATTCTTTTTATAGAGATCTTTCACATCCTTTGTTAGATAAATTCCCAAATATTTCATCTTCTTTGGCACAACTGTACAGGGAATAGAGTCCTTGACTGTTTTTTTGGCTTGACTATTATTAGTATATATAAAAGCTACTGATTTGTGAGTATTGATTTTGTATCCTGAGACGCTACTGTATTCCTTGATCACTTCTAAGAGTTTTGTAGTTGAGTCCCTGGGGTTTTTCAGGTATAAAATCATATCATCTGCGAAGAGTGAAAGTTTGATCTCCTCTGATCCTATTTGTATACCCCTGATCATCTTCTCTTGCCTAATTACGATGGCTAAGACTTCCATTACAATGTTAAAAAGTAGTGGAGACAATTGGCAACCTTGCCTGGTTCCTGATCTGAGTGGAAATGTTTTCAATTTTACTCCATTCTATATGATATTGGCTATGGGTTTGCTGTAGATGGACTCTATCAGTTTAAGAAAAGTCCCTTCTGGGCGGCACCTGTGGCTCAGTCGGTAAGGTGCCGGCCCCATATACTGAGGGTGGCGGGTTCAAACCCGGCCCCGGCCAAACTGCAACCAAAAAATAGCCGGGAGTTGTGGCGGGTGCCTGTAGTCCCAGCTACTCGGGAGGCTGAGGCAAGAGAATCGCTTAAGCCCAGGAGTTGGAGGTTGCTGTGAGCTGTGTGATGCCATGGCACTCTACTGAGGGCCATAAAGTGAGACTCTGTCTCTACAAGAAAAGAAAAGTCCCTTCTATACCTGTTTTCTTAAGTGTTCTGATCATTAAAGGGTGCTAGATATTGTCAAAACAGAACTTCCCAAACATGGCAAGAGATTCTGAAATTCAGATAGCAGACAGTTTCAGAACTCCAGCATGACTCAATCCAAATAAAGCATCATCCAGACCCATTATAATTAACTTTGCCAAAGTTAATATGAAGGAGAAAATTCTACCAACAGCCAGACATAAGAAAACAATAGCCTACAGGGAAGAATATTAGAATGACTGAAGATCTCTCTGCTGAAACTTTTAAAGCTAGAAGAGCATAGTCATCAACCTTTAATCTCCTAAAACAAAATAACTTTCAACCCAGGGTTCTGTATCCACCTAAACTGAGTTTCATTTATAATGGAGAAATTAAATACTTTAATGACATTCACATGTTGAAGAAATTTGCTATAACTGAAGCAGCTCTCCAGGATATTCTCAGACCTATCCTCCACAATGACCAGCACAAGGCTCTACCACCAAAGTAAACTCACTCAGAAACTTGATCAAATTCCAACTTCTACAGTGGCAAAAGGATTAAAAATGTCCACTGGAATTTCAAAAAACTCGATACCCCAAATTCTACCAGGCTTTTCAATACTCTCGATTAATGTGAATGGCTTAAATTGTCCTCTAAAGAGGCACAGTTTGGCTGACTGGATTCAAAAACTCAGGCCAGATAGCTGCTGCATATAAGAATCTCATCTTACCGCAAAAGATAAATATAGACTCAGGCGAAGGGATGGTCATGTATAATTCAGGCAAATAGAAATCAGAAAAAAGCAGGTGTTGCAATTTTATTTGCAGATACAATAGGCTTTAAACCAACAAAGTAAGGAAAGATAAGGGTAGTCACTTTATATTTGTTAAGGGTAACACTCAACATGATGAGATTTCAATTATTAACATTTATGCACCTGACCAGAATGCTCCCTAATTTATAAGAGAGATTCTAACAGACATGAGCAATTTGATTTCCTCCAGCACCATAATAGTCAGAGATTTTAACACCCCTTTGGCAGTGTTGGATAGATCCTCCAATAAGAGACTAAGCAAAGAAATTTTAGACTTAAACTTAACCACTCAACATCTGGACTTAACAGACATCTACAGAACATTTCATCCTAACAAAACTGAATACACATTCTTCTCATCAGCCCATGGAACATCCTCCAAAATTGATCACATCTTAGATCACAAGTATAACCTCAGCAACTTAAAAAGTATAGAAATTATTCCTTGTACCTTGGTGTGTGTCACACTTTATGGGGGCAAGACATGATTGCAAGAGGGACTTTACCTAACAATTGCAATCAGTGTAACCTGGCTTATTGTACCCTCAATGAATCCCCAACAATAAAAAAAAAAAAATTAATTAAAAAAAATACAAATTCCTTGTATTTTCTCAGATCATTATGCAATAAAGGTTGAACACACCAATAACATGTATCTGCATACTCATACAAAGATATGGAAACCAAATAACCTTATGCTGGAAGATAGCTGGGTTATAGATGAGATTATGAAGAAAATTGTCAAATTTTTGGAACAAAACAATAATGAAGACACAAATTATCAGAACCTATGGGATACAGCAAAGGCAATCCTAAGAAGGAAATTTATAGCGTTGTAAGCCTTCCTCAAGAGAACAGAAAGAGAGGAAGTCAATAACTTTATGGGACAACCTAAGCGAGTGGAAAAGGAAGAACATTCCAACCTCAAACCCAGCAGAAGAAAAGAAATAACTAAAATTAGAGCAGAATTAAATGAAATAAAAAACAAAAGAATTATTCAAAGGATCAATGAATCAAAAAGTTGTTTTGAAAAATTCAACAAAATTGATAAACCTTTGGCCAACCTAACCAAAAATAGAAAATTAAAGTCCCTAATATCATCAATCAGAAAAGACAAAGGCAAAATAACAACAGACACCTCAAAAATTAAAAGAACCATTAATGAATACTACAACAAACTTTATTCTCAGAAATATGGAAATCTGAAAGAAATCGACTAATACTTGGAAGCACACCAACTTCTTAGACTTAATCAGAAAGAATTTGAAATGCTGAACAGACCTATATCAAGCACTGAAATAAAATCAATTATAGAAAATCTCCCAAAAAATAAGAGTCTGGGACCAGATGGCTTCACGTCAGAATTCTACCAAACCTTTAAAGAGGAACTAGTACCTATATTACTTAACCTTTTCCAAAACATCGAAAAAGAAGGAATACTTTCCAACATTCTATGAAGCAAATATCACCCTGATCCCTAAACCAGGAAAAGACCCAACAAGAAAAGCAAATTATAGACCAATATCTTTAATGAACATAGATGCAAAAATACTCAATAAGATTGCAGCAAATGGCTATTTTTTGGTTGTAATTGTCATTGTTGTTTGGCGGGACCGGGCTAAATTTGAACCTGCTCCAGTATATTTGGCTGGCGCCCTAGCCACTTGAGCTACAGGCACTGAGCCTCTTTAACTAATCCTTATATACTTTCCTGAGGTCAGAACTGAGTCTGCCTGGTTCACTGTCTTCAGCTCCAGAATCAGTGCCTTGTTGACAGCCTGTGCTCAAACGTAGTTTAATGGATGGTACACATTAGCACTCATTTTCTTCAGAGTGGTCCAGTTCTGAGCACACTCCATCTGGCAAATTTCCTTTTCATTTGAAATGATGGTACCCAGATATAACATTTATTAATCTCTCCATATAAAAACCTATGTTCCCCTGAAAGTGTGTCACCTCTGAGCTCCAACAACAAATGGCATTATATAGTGTTAATGTGAACAGGAGAACAAGAAGCAGACTTATATACCAACTTTTACAACCAAATTTATTCAAGATTATATAGGGAATTCTATGTTTCTGGGTAGTTTCTAAGAATGCATAAAGTATCTCAGTCAGCTCTTTCAGTTGTCTGGTCCTCAGCTAACACACTAGACCTTTTTACTGGAGCAATCACCATAGCATCAATTATTGTTTCCGCTAGAATTAAATCCAAAGAAGCAAAGCCTCCTCCTGCTTCTTCTACTCCAGGAGAAGATAAATGGTCAGAACTCAAGTATAGGGCTATCAGATATCCTACTACTTCTAAACAAATGAGACACTCAACATAAGCTCGAAAAATTATTCCATTTCCTTTTCTGTATCTCCACTACCATTTAAGCCACCACCATCTCACCTAAAAAATTAGCTGCTCTCCAGGGCTCTGTTCTTGCCATATTCTCCGATCCTATTCTCTATAATGCAGTCTGTGTGATATTGGGGAGGCAAAAAAATCCCGTGCTGGTTTTTATCCATTTCAAACATCCTTTAACATCTTTATGAATTTGTGTTCTTTTTTGCTCCCTGATTCTTGAGCACATATCCTCTGTCTGAAATACATTTCACCCAACTCTGAATTGTCCCTTGGTTTAAACATTACAGTCTTCCCTTCCTGAGCTCCAGGGGGCTGCAGAAGGACCCCAAGTCCAGGTCAGATACTGTTTCTCAGCATCTGGAATTTGCCCCTTTCTAGCACTGTCACAATGCATTGTCATCACCTGTCCCCCTCACTGCAGGCTTGGGAAGGAGGGTGGGTGGGACGGAGGAAATCCTGTTCTTTGAAGGCTCGGGGTATAGCATAGAAAAGGGTTTATAAAAAGGCCTTCATCTTTGGAAAATAAAGAGATAAATTGTGAAAAATTATTACTGCCATTTTTATAAGTGAGTGTATGTGGGAGAGAAAGAAGTTTGGTGTAATTCTATAATACTTTTTAAAAGAAATGTTCATGCTGAAAGTATTTTTCATGCGCATGCATCCTGCTTCAAATTTTAGTTTCCAAACAGTTTTGAGAATCTTTTCTACCACACAAACATTTTGAATATAGTGCAAACAATTCTGCATGCCCTGTGGGCTTTCCTTTTTTGGGATATGAGCTGTGCCTTATCTGCACTCTCTCCACTCCAATTATAGACTTTCTGCGGGTGGAAGCTGGATGTTTGAACGCTCTCCTCCAATATGTTAAAGATCCAAGGAGTTCTGAGTTTGTGATTAGTGAGGGGAATTGTGCCTTAAAACACACATCCCTCCCAAAAGGAATTGGAACATTAAATGTTTCATTTATTTTGTAGTAAAATTATGTTTTTCTAACAAGAAGCAGTTGCCATACAACTCATTCTAGGTCTCTATTTACATTTTCCTTAAACAGAGAGCTTTCGTTTTTTATTTTGTGTACTTTTCTTTGATGTTGTGCCCAGTCCCACAAGATAAAATTAGAAACATTTTTTTTAAGTCTTATTTGAGCTTACATTGTAGCAAAATTCCATGCCCTCTTAGAAATGAGTTGAAATGCCCTCTATTTTGTCCCAAATAAAGAAACTGATGTAAGAAGAAGAACTACAGTGAGAAGAAGTCCTGGCAATTTCTTATTTGTTACCTCTGGCAGTTTATGGGGCAAAAAGTTGAAAATTTACAAATACACACACATACACATATTTATTGCATTGTTTGAAATAGCAAAGTTCTGAAAACAAGAATAGTTGGATACATTACAGAATAACTGTACTATGGAATATAAGTGGTCACTAAAGGGCAGTGCCTGTGGCTCAAAGGAGTAGGGCACTGGCTCCATATACCGGAGGTGGTGGGTTCAAACCCGGCCCCAGCCAAAACAAAAACAAACAAACAAAAAAAAAGTGAGACTTACACCCACAAATCCTGATTTATTATTGAGTGAAAACATAAGGCTGCAAAATATTTATAATATTAAACAATTCCTTCTGAGGGAAGCATGGCAAGTTGGGGAATAGCCATGGTGTCTATGTAGGCAGATAGGTAGATGATTGATAGGTAGAGAGAGAGAGAGATAAATAGATATAGACATACAGATATAAATAGAGAGAGCTAGATAGATATAGATAGACATACAGATATAGATAAATGATGGATACTAAATAGATATAGAGAGACAGATATAGATAAGTAGATGGGTAGGTAGATACATAGCTATAGATAGGTAGACAGATATAGAGATAGATATATATAGGTAGATAGAGATAGACAGATATAGATTAATAGAGAGACATATAGATAAATAGAAAGACAGATTAGATAGATAGATTACTATATAGTTCTGAGAACACTGATAAAAGACTAGAATATCCTAAGCTGTTAACCTTAGTTATTTGGGAAGGTAGAATTGAAAAAAATATATTTCTTTATATATCTTTGGACCATTTCATTTCTTATCAACATATGATTTCTTATTTATTTATTTATTTATTTATTTGAGACAGAGTCTCACTATTTGCTCTCAGCAGAGTGCTGTGGCATCACAGCTCACAGCAACCTCAAACTCTTGGGCTTAAGTGAGTGCCACAGCCTCCCAAGTAGCTGGAACTACAGGCACCCTCCACAACACCCAGCTATTTTTTTGTTGTAGTTGTCATTGTTGTTTAGCAAACCCAGGCTGGGTTCTAACCAGCCAGCCCCATTGCATGTGGCTGGTGCCCTAACCACTGAGCACAGGTGCTGAGCCTGATTTCTTCCTGAAATAAAAAAAACTAATAAAAATGTCCAATGGTAAATAAATGATTGAGAAGAACAATGAAATGAAGAAAAACCATGGGAAGTCAGGGCTATCAATCTGTTTATTCTGTACTCTCCCAGTAAGCATGAGGAGTGCTTGTGTTTGATGTCAGGGGCAAATACAGGCAATGAGAGGGTAGGAAGGGTGTAGAGAAGGGAAGGAGTGAAAGAGAATGTTAAAGAACCACCGATGTCTTCAAGGCTTACAGGCTGCTAGTCCTTCAACCAGCTTTCGTGAGTACACCAGACCTTCATTTAATCAACGTATACTAAGGATGATTATGTACAAGACACTAGGGGGTACTGGGGACAGGATGGTGAAAAAATACACAGTCCTCAACCTGAGTCTAGAGAGGACAGCTCTGAATGGGGTGTAGGGGCTGGTACAAATTGTCATGGGAGCAAGGAAACACCTAAGAACAATTTCATTATGGACTAAGAGAGAGCAAAGGAAGAAGAAATCACTACGTTGAGCAAATTACCAAGGCATTTTCTATTTCATGAGAATTTTTCATTTGAAGGATTTATTGTCAACCCTCTTTCTAAATAGATAAGATGCTTATCACAAATCACATTGGAGGGATACTCCTAGAAAAAGAAGTTTACATACTCACTGCCCTGTAAGTTTGATAAACATCCTTGTAAAAAGTATATCTCGATCCAGAAATGTTATAAAATAGGAGCATTTGCCTAGTAACATTTTATTTCTTAACGTGGGCAGAAGAGTACACGGATGCTTCTTTTAATATTATTCTTTAAACTATGCATCACATTTCAAACAGTCTTAGTAATCTCATACATATGAAAAACAGAACAACAGAAAAAGTGAATTGTCTTTGAGAAAAAGTTAACATTTTCATAATGTGACAATTTAATTTGTGTATCAATTTTTCTTGATGATATCTAGCTAAAGATAATCATTTTTCTCCACTTTTTTCCTCACTAAATTATGCTGTTTCTACCTACAATAATTCATTTAAGCAAAGAAAGCATGATTTTTGGTGATTTATGGAAATTTTAAATAAAGAGCAAATATTAAACACGAAACTGAGTTAGCACATCATGAAAATCCTCTAGAATTTAACATTTTGAGGATATTTTGCTTGGACTTAGATATTGACAAGAAAAATGATGAACATACTAACAATGTGAAAATTTTTGAATATTTAGTATCTGAGAAAGTTCTAACTGCCTTTGTTTTCTTTGAGGTTGAGGAAGAGCAAAAAGAAGAGCTTCCTGGAAGAAGTAACCAATTTCCCCCTGACAGGTGATAAATCCTGCCCCCCCTAAATATTGCCAAAGCCACCTGTTGACAAAATTGAGTTTAACTTTATGTCCGTTGACCCAGTATATGTTCTTATATATTATTTTCATATAGAAAAATGGTAAAGCAGGGCGGCGCCTGTGGCTCAGTCCGTAGGGCGCCGGCCCCATATGCCGAGGGTGGCGGGTTCAAACCCGACCCCGGCCAAACTGCAACCAAAAAATAGCCGGGCGTTGTGGCGGGCGCCTGTGGTCCCAGCTACTCGGGAGGCTGAGGCAGGAGAATCGCTTAAGCCCAGGAGTTGGAGGTTGCTGTGAGCTGTGTGAGGCCACGGCACTCTACCGAGGGCCATAAAGTGAGACTCTGTCTCTACAAAAAAAAAAAAAAAAGAAAGAAAAATGGTAAAGCATATAACTGAAAAATCCTGGTTATTAATGTTATTAAGGTAAACATGATGGAATAAAATATTAAGGTCATTAATTTAAATTATTAAACAAAATAAAACTACCATAAAATAATTTTAAGAAAGATATTTTAGAGAGAGATTTATAACTTTGTTTGGTTTGCTCTTGTTTTTCTAGTTCTTTGTGGTCCATCATTAGGTTATTTATTTGAAGCTTTTCTAGTTTTTTGATGTAGGCAATTATTGCTATAAAATTTCTTCCTATTACTGATTTTTCTTTGTCCCATAGGTTTTGATATGCTGTGTTTTAATTTTAATTTGTTCTGGAAAATTGTTTTTTTCCTTCTGAATTTCTTCATCGACCCACTGGAGCATATTATGCCATGTCTTTGTATATTTGCAAATGTTTCCCTTGTTATTGATTTCTAGTTTTATTCTCTGTGTCCAGAGAAAATGGTTGATAAGATTTCAATTTTTTTGAGTTTTTTAAGACCTATTTTGTGCCCTGACATGTGGTCTGTCCTTGAGAATGATCTATTAGCTAAAGAAAAGAATGTATATTCTATACCTATTGGATGAAACATTCTGTAAATATCTAATAGCCCCATTTGGTCTATAGTACATATTAAGTCTAATATTTCTTTGTTGGTTTTCTATCTGATGGGCTGTCCAATGCTGTAAGTGGGGTATTGAAGTCTCCAGTATTTGAGTCTATCTCTTTCTTTAGCTCAAATAATATTTGTTTTATACATCTGGTTGCTTCAGTGTTGGGTGAAAATATTTTTAGAATTATTATATCCTCTTGGTGAATTTACCCCTTTATCATTATATAATGACTTTATTTGTCTCTTTTTGTAGATTTTTTTTTTTTTTGAGACAGAGTCTCTACGTTGCCCTCGGTAGAGTGCTATGGCATCACAGCTCACAGCAACCTCAAACTCTTAAGCGATTCTCTTGCCTTAGCCTCCCAAGTAGTTGGGACGACAGGTGCCTGCCATAATGCTCAGCTACTTTTTGTTGTTGTTGTTGTTGTTGCAGTTGTCATTGTTGTTTAGCTGGCCCAGGCCAGGTTCGAACCTGCCAGCCTGGTTATATGTGTCCTACGCACTGAGCTACGGGTGCTGCCCTCTTTTTATAGTTTTTGTCTTAACTTTTATTTTATATGATGAAAGTTCTGTTCTGTTTTTGGTTTCAATTTTCACAAAATATCTTTTTTCACTCCTTTATTTTCAGCTTGTGTATGCTTTTATAGGAGATTGATGTGGGTTTCTTGCAGACAACATAAACTTGTTATTTATAACCCCGTCAGCCACTCTATGTCTTTGATGGGATAGTTTAGTTCATTTACATTTAAATGTTATTGTTGGTGGCTAAGGATTTACTACTGCTGTGTTATTTAATTTCTGGTTGTTTTGTGGTTCTCTATTTCTTCCTTCCTTCCTGTCTTCCCGTATATAAAAGTGATTTTTCTCTGTTAGTGTGTTTTGTTTCTTATTTATCTCTTGTGTATCTGTTGTAGGTTGTTTGATTTTAATTTATCAGGAGGCTTGCAAAAAAATTTTATAACCAATTATTTTAAACATGTGACAACTTAATTCTGCTTAGAAGAGAACAAACAAGCAAAGAAAAATATACAGGAACTCTATACCAAGTTATGATTCTTCTTGTATCTGATTAGGCTTTCTTCTCAGAGACATATTGTAAAGAAAAACTGAAATATGCAATTATGTTTTTCATAAGCTAGCAAGATAATTCTGTAAAATGTCTCAAGGCAACTCAATTATATCATTATAGAATATTGCCAATGATTTGGTTAAATCTTCCAACAAAGCAGAAATTACCTCTATAATAATTACCCCATACCTGGTTGAACATTTCTTTCTACTTCTAGTAAACTCAACACTTTCTGAGAAGCCTCGACTTTTATGAGCCAGTAAGAAAGTTCTTTTTTATATTAAGACAGGATTTGTAGCAATATAACTTCGATCTTTACCCCATCTCTGCAACTTTGAGCTTCAGAAAACACATCTAATCCTTTTGTAATTTGATTTCTCCTCAAAACTTCATTCCAAAGATAATGATTGAATATTTATTTTAGGCCAAAATGCAAGAAGCTGAGGGAACAATACAGAACTAGTCCCTGATCTTGTGGGGTTTGGAGATTTGCTACCTCATTTCTACTTTCTCTTGTTCTGGTTTAAAATCATTTGTCCCTTGTTATTTCTACCACATAACATATTTCTTACCCCCAGGTCAAATATTTAAAACAAGAACATAAAACGGGATACACTTCTCCAGATGTGATTTGACTAATGCAAAGTACAGAAGCATTATTAACCAACTTATCTTTGCATCTCTGTTAGCATTGAAAGCAGGCTTTATGTGCAGTTCAGCACTCAATAAATATTTATGCAAGACTCTGGATACACCAGTCTTTCTCATGTGGTCACAATGGTTGCAATTCTTCAACTGACTGCATATGTGTGGCTGCAAACACAGACGATACATGGTTAAAACAAATGCTTGGAGAATGCATGATAAATCACGTATTTATTATGTGAATTTAGAAGTTAATTTCTTAGAGAAGAAATTAAATCTACTTCACAAAATTCCTGTGAAAATATTTACAATTAAGTGAGTGAAGGGAGGTTTTTAACCTAAATGGTTAATGTTTTTAAGTGAAATGATTGATAGTATCCCTTCCTTGGTGTGTGACTCATGAGAGATTTATGTCTACCGTCTAGTGATTGTACCCAATTGTACTGTACTGAAGTGATCAGGTGAAATTTTTTTGGAAAAAATGCTTATCTCACTTAGGATCTAGGTTTTAGAAAGTGCTATGTTACCATAGTCTCTTAACCTGTAGAACTCACTCTCACACTATTCACAACTCACTCTCACACTATTCACACACGCACACACAGTGTTGAACCTACAATCCTTTCCATGCGGTATTCCCAACATATATTTATGGCTCAAAGACTAATCTTCAAAGAGGGCAGAAACCCCCAGTGTAAGGCAGTTGCAAATGCTTCATTTGACTGTGACCAACAATTAACAGCACACGAGTATCAAAATGGTCTTTGCTATTATAACCTGATTCTTTGTTTCCCATCCTGGTTCCTCAATTATTTATGTTTAATTGAGTCTTATATTTCCCCAGCAATAGTATTTATGCTCGTGACTCTTACCCTTAAAGAGCCTGACCAGCAGCTTTTCCAACAATAATCCTCATGTTTGTGTTCTTGCTCACAAGTCTAAGAGCTTTTATTTCTATGGTGAATCTTCTTTAGCTTCAATAATAACTGTAACATCATCAGAAACGCCAAATCACTTATTTTATTTTATTCTCTGCCTTCAACAATATTGATACCATCTTGCAATACAATGTCTATGGACTTTTAAAACAGCATGTTGATTCTTTTCTGCAAATCATTTGAAAATTGACAGGATTAGAAACAACTCACCTACTAAGATCCACTAAATGTCTCTCAGTCAAGGTGAAGTTATGTGTTCTTATCCAGGGCAATTAGAACTAACTTTAACACTGAATCGCCACTCCACCCATTGCTGAATCTGTCAGAGCCTGTGAGCACTACTAGCTATTAAGGCATTCTCAATTAAATAGACTGCTCAAATCAAAACCTATTCATATAGTGCTTATAGATCTTTGAAATCCAGAAACAAGTACTAAGAAAAATGGGGAACAAAATGGGCTTCTGCAATGGGAGTCAGTCCTCCTTTAAGATTAGACTTTGAGACACAATTAAGCAGGGAAAATATGGCAAGGAAGGAATTCTAGGCCCTATAGCATGGTAAAGAGCCTGACTCACATCTGTTAGACATTAACAATTAAAATAATCATTTTGGAAATAATTTGTCAAAAAAGATAAAGTGTTTATAGTTCTTTTGAGTGATGAAAAAGATGCCAGTAAAAAGAAACTGGCCTATTTAGACAAATAGGCTTTGCTTTTAAAACATCCTGTCCACACAACTAAGAACTTTAGGCTGAGTCAAGTGGAGAGAAAATGTTATCAATAGTGAGTCTGACAATGATATAGGGTACCCTTGGGCAGAAAGGAAAAACAAGGAGATTTAGATTATGTGCATATTTTTTCACTACCTCATAGCAATGATCCAACCTCACATGTATAGTAGAGAGAGTCTCATCATGGAAGAAAGGATCAACTTCAAATTTCTATTAGTTCTAAAAATAACTTTAGAAATTATCCAAGTCAGGCTGGGAGCATTGGCTTACACCTGTAATCCCAGCACTCTAGGAGGCCGAAGTGGGTGGATTGCTTGAGATAAGGAGTTTAAGACCACCATGAGTAAGAGTGAGACCTATCTCTACTAAAAATAGAAAATTTAGCTGGGTTGTGGTGACAGGTCCCTATAGTCCCAGCTACTCCAAAGGATGAATCAGGGGGGTCGTTTGACTCTAGGGGTTTGAGGTTGCTGTGAGCTATGACGGCATGACAAAACTAGGGCAACAGAGTGAGACTCTGCCTCAAGGAAAAAAAAAAGGACCATCCAAGTCATCATTTCATTTTGACACTAGCAAAACTGAACTCCAAGGTGGTGAACTGATTTTTCCCAGGGCCCACAGCTAGTTAGGGACAGGTTGAGACTAAGATCCAAGTCGCAACTTTCCAAGTCCAGCACATTTTCCTTCACAGTTGCCAAGTAAGGACACTTACCCTCAACAAATAACATAGGGTAGAGATGTTTTCCAGCCTCAAAACTGATTGATCTGTGAAGTCAGGATGATAAGGCCTATCTTTTAAAATTGTTAAAGGAAATAATGTGCTTAGAGCATTCTGAACAGGCGTCATACAAAGTGTTCAGTAAATGACGCTGAAGTAGTTTACGATACAAAGTCAAAAAGCATGGTCTTGGCAATCAGAACACATGCAGGTTAATCATAGCTCCTTTCTTCAAAAGAAATTGACCTTGGAAAATTACATAACCTCCTAAGGTTCAGGTCACCCATTTATAAAATGGGGATAAGGATACTTTATAGTTGTTTTGTTTCAGGGTGAATTGAGATAAATATAATAAATAATATACATAAAAAACAATCAAATAGCAACAGTGTTATTGCTATCTCATTAAATCTCCACATGAATCCTATTATGTAGGTACAGTTTTCCCATTATATACATGAGAAAGTAAAGGTTCAGAGTGTAAGAAATTTACTCAAGCTCAAAATTTTTAAGTAGCAGAGCTAAGATTTGATCCTGGGCCTTAGTTGCCCCCAAAGTCTAAACCTTTTCCCAATTCTCTTCTTACACACCCCTTCTACTTGTTTTCAGGGAAACCATCAATAAACTTTCTTTTCCTCCTGTCAGATTATTTTCCTTAGGCATAATAAAAACATTCGAGAAATAATGGTAATATGTTAAATTTTTAAGTGGAAATTGAACTATTTTTAGATCATCATTTATATAGACACATTTCTCCAGAATTCTAAATTCTGATTAATATGATGCATGTTAATGGTTGTCAAAGGCTCCAACTTACTTCTGTTTCTATCATAATATAAAAACAAAAATAGTTCTAAGAACATTTCAGTCCTAATCTAAGCCAAGTACATTTATATAACTTTTAGTTAACCTAAGACAAATCTGCAAATTTAAAAAAAGTCAGACCTAAGAAATTCACTGGTATAATAAAAATATTAATAGTAAAAAATAGAACTTGGCATCATTTTACCACTGAGGAAATTTTCTAGTGGTAACACTAAGGAATAATTTGTGGCATTTTGTTTTGCCTTTCTCAGAAGCAAAAGCAGAGGCAAATAGCTTAGAAGCTGACTCTGCTCTTGGGCCTGTGGCCAAATCCTAACCCTGCCAATTATTAGCTATGATCTTGAGCGACGTTCATTATTCTTTCTAAGCCTCATTTCCTCTTGGTAAAATCAGTATAATAAAAGCACCCATGTTATAAGGTTTATATACAGATTAAATACGTTGGTTCTTAGAAAGTACATAGCACAGTGTTTTTATTCGACGCACAGATGTTATAATTTTATTATGCCGTGTACACCACACATCCCCAAATCTCCTTAGTTACAGAATATGGGATGCAATTCCATGTCCCAAAGGCACATTTCCAGGTCACCAAGCCAGTCATTTAATCCCTTAACTGTTTATCTTTTACTCTGTATTATTTTGAGTCGACTTTAGCTGTTAAAGAAAACCTCATCAACAATAATGTTAAGAGGGTTTGTGTCCATAGAGCACCAAAGTAGGTACTGAAGTTGATGAATTTTATCATCCAAATGGTAAGTCCAATTCAAAACCAAATTAGGAACTTAGCTGAACTGAACAGTAAGACTCGGCCTCAGCAGTCCTCTGCTTGGTTAAGCTGGAAATGCCACACAGTTTTTATTTCTGTCTCATATTTGAAGTAGAAATGTTTCCATTTCTCCTTTCGGTAGACAAATTTGGGAAGCTAAAACTTTATGGCTTCATAGTCCATGTTAAAAATCTGTAGGCTCTATCAAGCCATTATCAGAAAGCAGCCATGCCTAACTAAGGGCAGCATGGCTTGTAATTAGCTGATGTATTGCATGAACTTACTCTCACCTTTCTCCCTGGGATATCTGTGAGGACGTCAGGTCAATGTCTGGGTCAAGTACATGGAAATGTGGGTAATGGTAACACTAGCCGCTGCCTCTGCAGAACTGGCTCAGGGTGTCTGGAACCCTCTTTGTGAGGGAGGACACAAGCTCAAGTGCCGTCTGCCTGCTCCTTCCCCAGGGCCAGCGGCTCCCAGGGCAGCTCAGGAGCTCTGTCCTAGATGTGCACCCAGGGAGGGGAAGCCAGTGGTGGGCAGGTGTTACCAGCAACCCCACTGTCTCCTGTCTGCATCCCATGCCTCTTCTCTCCATCCCCATCACCACTTTCCTGATCCAAGCCCCTGCAATCTATTCTCTGCACTGTAGCCCAAGAAAGCTTTTAAAGTGCAAATATTATCAGTGCATGTCCCTGCGTGTGATCCCACAGTGCCAGTTGCCTTCTCTGACTCTTAGGATCAGGGTCAAACTCCCGCAAAGGGCCCCCTAGGCCTTCCCCTACCAACTCACCTGTGTAAATGGCCCCAGCTATGCCTCACTGCCCAGCTTCTAGCTTCTCAAAGCCTTTTGGGGCATTCACAGCCCATCTCTACACAAAATGTTTTCCTTCCCTGTAGCCCAACTTTTCCTCTACCCAACCAGCTCCTATAGGCCTCAGTTAGCCATTTTTACTTTCATTGAAAAGCTTTCCTGAGAGACTCAAGTTGGGATAGAGATGAAGTCAAGGGTTGGGATTGGGACTCCAGGTGGGACAGCAGTGGAGACATTTTAGCCTACATCGAAACTGGGCAGACATTTGAGATTCCACTGAATGAATAGGAGGGAGGTTACAGCATGGAAGATGTCTCAGAGAGCCAGGCAGTAGCCACTAGAGATTCACTGTGTCGAGAGGGAAGACCCCAGAAAAGCTGGCTGTATTTCTATTGAAAATGGTCCTTCAAGATGCCGGGATAGGAGAGTTTCTCAGGACTTGGCAGCTGTTGCGGTTTATTTTCCATGCTCCAGAAGGGTTGGAAGGTGGTGGTGTTCTGCTCAGCATTCTGTGACTTTAGCATATTCCCCAAAGATTTTAAGCGGTATTTTGGGCTAGTTTGTCCTGGAAATGATGCATCTTTTTCTTTTTTCTCCCAAATGTTGATCTTGACTCCATTTGTGACTTGTATTTCCAGGAGCTTCTGGTTATCAGAGCTAAGTAAAAAGGGGCTCCCAGCCTCCACCTGCCCATTTGTGGAGCCTCTCCAGAGTGAGGTCTCTGATGGGCAGTGGGAAGGGTGCCCTGCCCTTGCTGGGACTTGCCATTGGATTAGGTGGAGAGGCCTCAGGCTTTGGCAGGTGCCTGTCACCAGAACAGGGTTGAAATGGGACAATTTGAGCCACCAAGGCCTGCAATGGCTGAGATGGGAGAAGCCGACAAACGCTTATGTGGAGAGTTCTGTCTGAACGAGCTCAGTGGAAGTGCAACTGAGTCCCAGTGAGAGAGAGTCAGACTGGATTCCGGCACTGGTGGAGCAGAGAAGGCTTTTGGCGGCTGAAGGCAGCCATCAGGAGGAATAGCATGTGGTGGAGGGAGGGAGAGTGCAAAGGGCCTGGGTGAAAGGCCAAGTAGGGAGAGCAAAGGCCCTGGTGGTCGGGAGGCACTCAGCGATGAGTGCAGACTAATGGTACCTGAGGAGGTTGCTGGACCTGGTGACAGGCTTGAGACCAGCAGTGGAGGGTGCTCAGCCAGAGGAGGCGCAGAAGCCAATAGGTCTGGTGATAGGGTGGAGGCCAGAGGCGGAGGCTGCTCAGTCAGAGGAGCCGAGCAATCCAATGGGCCTGGCGACAGGTTGTAGGCCTGAGGCCGAGGGCACTCAGGCAGATGAGCCGGGGAAGCCAATGGGCTAAGCGACAGGGTGGAGTTCAGAGGTAGAGAGCACTCAGTTAGAGGAGCTGGGGAGCCCAATGGGCCTGGTGAAAGGATGTAGGCCTGAGGTGGAGGGCACTCAGGCAGAAGAGCCAGGGAAGCCCACGGGCCTAGCGACAGGGTGGAGGCCCGAGGTGGAGGGCACTCGGTCAGAGGAGTCAGGTAAGCCAAGGGCCTGGTGACAAGGTGGAGGCCAGAGGTGGAGGACACTCAGTACACAGGAGCCGGGGAAGCCAATGAGGGCACGATGGCTGTAGCATCTTGCCCACACAAAGCGTGTGGCTGGGTGGCTCTAGAAGGTGTTCTTGGGCATACCTTACCATGACGACCGGTGCCTTCACCAAAAAGCTGAAGAAAAGAGGGCTTGTCAGGGGCCACCCTCAGTCAGCTGCAGAAGATAGGAGTAGATGAGGCCCAGGATCTTGGGTGGTGGGGATGAAAATCCTCGAAGGCAGGGGAATAATAGGAAGAAGAGAACCAGTCCACACAGGATGCCCAAAATGATATCCGTCATCCATGGAGTGGAGCTGGAGTTCAGCCATTCGGCTGTTACACTAACGCTCTTCAGAGACAGATAATTCTCCATCTTCCGATTTGCAGGCGCTGCTGCACTAAAGCAACTGAGCTCTGGGCATTTCCTTTAGGCCTACTTATCTTGAACCTAGGCTTACATCACAGACCCAAGGCTACTTCATCATAAAAGGCTCCTGAGGTTGGGGGAGGGGCAACCCCAGGGTTGGACAGGAGGCAGCTGAACCATAGTCTCTCTCCCACCTCCGTGCCCAGCTGATTCCTCTACCCTTGGTCCTTCAAACTCTACCCTCTCATCCTGTCAGAAATAGATCCTGGTCAATTATTTATTCACTCCTCCTGAGACCAGACATTACCTGGTTCCTTTTATACATTGGAGATCTTCATTTGAGCGCCATCCACTTTACAGCCCTTGAAAATCTAAAGCCAACCCTGGAAATTTGGCTGTTTGTGTGTTGGGTTTACTCTCAGAATCTTCATTGTCCTTAATTCCAGGTTTCCCACACAATGTTTTTGTCTAATGTTCCTGCAGGGACAGCTTAAATATCTTTTACACCTATTTAGTTTTGTGAATTTTGAATATTTCTATACCATTTTCAACCAGAGGGATTACACACATAAAATTGAAATAATTATTGAAAATTCCTAATTCTAATTAGGAAAGAATTGTAGTTAAGCCTTCAGATATTACTGTAAATGTTTAGCATTTATAGTTTTAGGCTTAGTAAAGCTTAAACTGCACAAAGACTTTTGGGAATGCTCTACAGGCACACCTCAGAGATATTTTGGGATTGGTTCCAGACCACTACACTGAAGCAAATACAGCAACAAAAATCACACAGGATTTTTGGTTTTACAGTGTGTATAAAAGCTATGTAGTCTAGTAAGTGTACAATAGTATTATGTCTAAAAAACAATGGACATACCTTAATTTCAAAATACTTTACTGTTAAAAAGTGCTGACAATCTACCCTTCAGCAAGTCAGAATCTTTTTGCTGGTGGAGGCTCTTGCCTCTGTGTTGATGGCTACTGACTGATCGGGGTAGTGGTTGCTGAAGGTTGAGAATGTGGTAATTTCTTAAAATAGACAACAATGAAGTTTACTTCTTTTTTTATTATAAATTAATATGAAGGCACAGACGATTAAGCTATATTGTTTGCACTGTAAAGTCCCAGTTGTAGTTGTGCCCCTGACCCGGGAAGTGTGCCATAAGCCCTTACACGGTCCCTGTTAGGTGAGAGCACACCGATCCTCCTCCTTTCTCCATAGCTTCCCCACCCCCACTTGCGTTTAATTGTGTTTTTCTCTTGTAAGGGTGTGTATTTGTTCATGTACTGGTTTCATATTAGTATTGAATACATTGTATACTTGCTTTTCCAAAAAAAAAAAAAAAAGAAAAGAAAGAAAGAAAAGCTTTCCTGATTCCCCCAGACCAGATTAGGTTTGCCCATAGCACTCTGGACCTCTTCTTTAAATCCCTCATCACTAGTACAATCAGTTAATGAGTTGTGTAATTCCCAAATATCTATCTCCCTCACCAGCAGGAAAGCACCACAATGGTCTGTGGTCCACCACTGTTTTCAGCTTCTAGGCACAGCGCCTGTTTGGTTCAGCACCCAGCACGTGACTTCTTACCATGCTCACCAAGAATTTGCCATGAGGAGGAATGAGTGAAAGAGATGGAAGAATGTAATGTGTATACCTAATGGGGCCACCATCTGACCAATCTTCTCCCTCAGATACAGACTGAACAGACATGGACTTGATTTCCGGGGCAAGTTCAAAAAGGGACCCCCTTTACCCTGTGCAGTGTGGAAGCTGGGTTCTCGCAGGACCCATTCCTGCCCTTTGACTATGGTCTTGCTCATGTGAACACCCTCTGTCTCACCAGAGAGCCTCACCTCCCTCGAGATCAGGGACCATAAAAAGTTAAATTTTTTCCGGCATTACACCTAGTTCAGTTTGCTCATAGTAGGTGCATTACAAATATTTGATAAATACATAATAAAATACTCAGAAAATCGTTTCTTCTGTACCTGGTCAAGGTTTTAATAGCAATTCACCCTTGTAGTCTTGAACTATTTATTCATGCTCTGGTTTCCCCATTATTAGCCTTTTATTTTCTTTTTCGAGTCAAGCATTCAACAGACCCATTCCTTCCCTCTATTGATCTAGGTACAATTGTTTCTGAAGCACTTTTAGTGCTTAGAAAGAAATAGAAAATGTATAAAGGTATAATTATTATACATATTATGGTATTTCCTTCAGATCTTCTTAAATATAGATTATGAAAACAAATAGTCTAAGAATATTAAATATAAATTTCAACATTGGTTACAGTTTTAAGACAAATTCCTTATTGAGTTCTAACTATTCTGTCTTGTATGATTATTTATTTTTTAATTCGGTCAGAGGCACTCCTTTCTCAGCTAAGCCACCTAATTACATGAAAGAATCATAAAACCAGTGGAAGCTCAAATATTTAGAAAGAAATTCAGGTTAAAACATTTGTGTCTCCTGCCTATCTAAATACCCATAATTACCATGATGATAGACACCATTTAAATGGGATTGTATAAATCAAAAGAAATATGTGCTGTCTTAGCAAATCACTGTGAAAAGTCATGTCTAACAACTAAACAAAACAGTGCATTTTAAGGTTCATTTGCCTTCTTATATTTGACAAAAAATCTAAGTTCCCAACTAAGCAAAACTCTCATACAGCTATTCTCAAAAGTGAAGAATGAAAGTGAACTAAACTTGGAGGAGGAAAAAATGCCAAAATAAAATGATAGTGTAGAGTAAATGAGTGTGAGTTCACACATACACACACACACACATGCACACACTGTCTGTCCAGGATCCCAGAACTGTGGATAAGGGCTGGCTGGCTTCCAACCTACACACAACAAACGCACCAACCAGCCTGCCTGTGTTCCTCAGGAGTCCCGCGGAAATCCTGGATCCAGCTTACTCTCTACCTTATTCATTTAAACTATAGCAGACCTCAAAAGAAGCCCAGGAAACTCTGAAACCCCTGGACTTGAACTGAAAGAGCAGGATGAAAAAACATTTGTCCACAAGATCAAGGAAACTGAAAGGACTGTTTACATAGCTGGGTTCAGATGCTGCTTATCTGGAGCTCACCCTGCTATCAGGGCTCACGTGCAGCAGGGAGCTCTCATCAGGGGCTCATCAACAGGAGGGGCTGCAGGCAGGGTGGGGAAATTCACGGCACACCCCTTCCTATCAACTCACTGTCTGACAGGGTTTATATGCACATTACAATAATATATACAGGGAACGCAGTGCTTTTATTGGGAAAAGCAAGGTTATCGTTGGTAGCAAAGCTCTATCACAGGGCCTTGCAATTGAGGAAGAACATGTCTGTTAACCAAAGACCATGACCAACAAACAAGCATCTTTTGGGTGTCTCTGCTGTTCATTTCAGTCCCAGAAATGATTAGTAGAGAGGGATTAAGGATAAAAAGGTAAAGGTTATGGAGCACTTCCTCAGCATGAGCTAAGAGCTTTAGGCATCTTTCCTCACTGAGTCCACCACGATCCTTTGTGTGGATGAACAGTATCCTATCTTACAAGTCAGGCAATTGAGGCTCGGCTGAGTTACCTACCCCAATTCACCACCGGAAGGGTCCCTGGCAGGCAATAAACACTCAAATATTCCTAGAAGGAAGGAAAGAAGGGAAGGAGTGAGGGAAGGGAGATCAGACAAGGAAAACGTCATTATAATTAGAGTAATGTATGAGGAAAGCCCAGCCTAGAGAAGGCAGCCAGATCAGAGAGGAGCAAAGAGATTCATGATGTATTTGAAGGAACAACTTTATAACTTCAGTAAATGCTTATTCGGTACTTCCCACGTGCCAGGTACTCTTCTAAGTGTTTTACCTTTATGAACTTCTATTAAATTGTATTTATTTGATTGTATTAGTTGATATTTGCTTATTACTTATATTAACATTTAAGTTCCCATCCAATGGGTAGATTGCATGGGCATATGGCACACTTCCTACTTTAACCTTACAAGAGTAATTTATGTAACTTAATCATATGGACCCTCACATTAACCTGAAATTTTAAAAACTAAAATAAAAACATTTGATCCTTATAATAATCTCATTGTATAGATAAAGTCAAGTGTCTTAGGTCACTTTCCCTGCAAGCAGAGCATTTTTTGTGTGTGTGTGTGCAAGTGATTTATTGAGGAAGTGGGAGAAGCAGGGGATCCTATAAGAATTCTGGAGTGTGAATAACACCACAGGTGTTTATATCCCATATCTGTCATTGGCGGCAGTCAGGGGTTGGAGTTCAGGGAGGATCTGGTAAAGGGAGCAGCTGTGAACTGCTAGCAGCCAACACTTATCATCACCGTGGTCACCATCAACATCAGCTGGAGGACAGGTGCACCTCCCTGCCGTAGGGGGTTTGGGTGAGGCATCAACAGGGTCTGCTACGGTAACATGCCTGAAGTCACACAGCCGGTGCCAATGACCTGGACTTAATGGTCTTTCCTAAGCTTACTGTCTGATTCAGTCTTGAATTGTTTCAGGAACTCATTGCTCAGATTTTATGCATTTTGTTTGAATGGAATGAGACGCCAGGAGCAGATACAAGAGGCAATGGATTTAATCGGGGGGTAGGGAGGCTATCCTCCAGGAAATAATGACCCAGCACAGGGAAGGAGCCAGAGATTTCCTCCTGAAACAGAATTTTAATCATAGTAATCCTGTTCTGATAGACACCAGCCATTCCCCCACTGCCTAGAGAATAAGGGCTTTATTTCTGAGAATGGTTTCCAAAGGTTTCCCCAAACCTAACTAACTCCAGCCCACTGACCATCAGATCCGGGTGCACATCCATATCCGAGGTCCTGACGCATTAAGCTACTCCCCAATCCTTGCACGTGCCACGTCCTCCCTCATGCTTGCCCTTACGTGACAATGCCCACCTCCAGTGCCATCTAGTCACTACAGAGTTCCTCAATATCCTCATTTGGAATTAATAATTCTCATTGTTTAATGTTCCCTGAGGGTACCTCCCACAGGGGCATACCACTGCCCACCTTCCTCCAGAGTTCACTATTTCCTTGCTAGATAGTTAAATTCCTGAAAGCAATAGAAGAATTAGGGCTCTTTCAACTGCAAGTAACAGAAATTCAACTCAAACTAACTTAAGCTAGGGTGTATTCTGTTGCTTCCTAGAACAAGGAAGTCTACGATGAGGGGCTGGCTTCAGACATGGCTTGATCCAAGAATTCAAACCACGCCAGGCTGCCCCTCTCTCAATTTTAGCTTTGTCCCAGGCCAGTAGTTATGGCCAGAGAAGCTTCCAGTTTATGGTTCTCACAGCTTGAGCTTCTCATGAAAGAGGTGAGCCCTCTCCCCAGCAACCACAAGAGTCTCATCTCAGCTAGTGACGCCAAACAAAGAGAGTGAAACGCTCTCCCCAGGGCTCACGTTCATTTATAGAAGGTCCCTGTCAGTCCTGTATCCATCATTGTCCATGCCTGGACCTGGCCTTGGGTCTCCTGATTGGCTGGCTCAGGTCTATAGATTATCAAATGGAAAAAAAGAGTCCCATTAACAGAGCACAGAAAACAGGTGATAAATAAGCAGAAGCTTGAGACAAAGCCTCTCTGTCTCCTGAGTAGAGTGCTATGGCATCATAGCTCACAGCCACCTCCAACTCTTGCGCTCCAGTGATCCTCTTGCCTCAGCCTCCTGAGCCGCTGGCACTACATGCGCCCACCACTACACCCAGGTAATTTTTCCATTTTTACTAGAGATGAGTCTTGCTCTTGCTCAGGCTGGTCTTGAACTCCCGAGCTCCAGTGATCCTCTGGCCTCAGCCTCTCAGAGTGCTGGAATTAGAGATGTGAGCCACCTCGCCTGACCTAGCTCTCAATATTGTATCTCTAAAAGAAGAGCAGGTCTGAGAAGTCACCAAGAGCAAGGGGAAAGGCATGGAGGAGACGCATATAATAAAGGGCAGAGGAGGAGGGTGTGTGAAGGGACCCCCTGAAAAGCTTGGCCACTTGGCAGCCTCACAGGAAACTAGAGCTCTGAGCCTCAGATCTGTAGCTTAGTGCCCTTGGGAAATTCTTATTCAGAGGGGCAATAAAAAGCTCCGTTCTGTTGTAAGACAAATATTTTTACTTCGCAGGGCTTCAAAATTAGGATATTATAAAGCTTTATAAATATAGGAAGAAAAATCAGAGGGGCTTTGTTTTTAGCAAGCAATTAAAACATACTCTCTTCGATTTTGTAGGAACCTAATAAAAAATTCCACAGCTCAAAAAGGTGGGTTCTTACCCATGTTGTTAATCTTTAATTCTAATTTTACCAAAATAAATAAAAAAAACCCAAAGCAGTCAGCAGTTAGTCCATGAAATAGTAAAGTGCTGATTATTTTATGTCCATGGCTTACTTTTTCTTCATGAAGTTTTATTTTCTATTTTTCTGAAAAGGAATTCTGAGGGTTTTTTTCCCGATGTTGAAGCAGTTTTGTCTTTGTCTTAATACAGCATTTGCATTTAGATTATGGTCTTAGCTGATAGGGATACGGTCACAGGAGAGGAGCAGCCAAGACTTAGGACAGAAGCCTGACACCAGTGACCCACCAACAGGCCAGGGGCTTACGGCTGCTTTGTGAGGAGTGGAGAAACATCCAGCACAGCCTCCCTGGAGTACTAATGGAAGTTGTTTATACATCGGTCACCGAGGGGAGGGCGTTTTCATCACAGACATAACTGGCTGTGTGGGAATCACCCTTGCACTTCGGCTTCTGTCGGCCCATTATACAAGTCTGTAAATGTCAGCTCCGTGTGCCATCATCCGCCTTCTGCATGCCATGGAATGACGCTGACGTCACCATCCACTTGAGTGTGAAGCAGCATCATCATGGCACACGGAGTGGCTTAGGGGTGTTCTTTTATTCTTTGCCAAATCCTCCAAAACCAACTCAAATAATTCAGTTCCTCAGATCCCCTTCCCACCAGCTTGCTGCCTCTAATTCCTCTTATTTAGAAACCCTAGAGTTGGAAGCATGCTTTATGTCTTTTTCAAAATTCTAGAAAGTGACTCAGTATTACGCTGGCTTCAAATGTATTTTGAGAGCCTCTTGCTTGTGAGTACAGCCCTGTAGAGTCTCAGTACATTTTAATTACATTGCACTTCCGCAGAGTCACCCTAGAGAGGACCTTTCACAAGCAATTTGTAACAATGTGGATCCTTATCCAGTTTCTTTCTTTTTTTTTTGTAGAGACAGAGTCTCACTGTACTGCCCTCAGTAGAGTGCCGTGGCGTCACACAGCTCACAGCAACCTCTAACTCTTGGGCTTATGTGATTCTCCTGCCCCAGCCTCCCAAGTAGCTGGGACTGCAGGCGCCCGCCACAACGCCCGGCTATTTTTCTGTTGTTGCAGTTTGGCCGGGGCTGGGTTTGAACCCACCACCCTCGGCATATGGGGCCGGCGCCCTACTCACTGAGCCACAGGCAAAAGTTCACTTTCACTGTAAAGAATAGCTCTCCTCTCTCAGCCACATTTTCTTAGAATTGGCCTCCAAAAACTCTTCTTAGTGGCTCTCAAACTTTAGAAATTCTCCAGAGAATGCATCAAAAATGCAAATGCAAAATGCAAAAATCTATCAGGAGGTCTAGGGCAGTGATTTTCCAGTGATGTGCCGTGAGAGGCTATTAGATGTGCCTTGAAAAATTTTTAAGATCATTAATTAAATTATTTTCAAAAGAAGTTCAATGCACAGTACACATATTCTTTCTTTTACTCTTTTTTATTCTTTGATAAATGTAATTTCAATGTGCAACAGAAGTTTAACGATAGGTTCCAGTGTGCCATGAGATAAAAAAGGTTGAAAAACACTGGTCTAGGACATACCTCCAAGCTGTAATTTTAGCCCAGGCTGGTCTTGAACTCCTGCTGTAATTTTAGCAGTCAGCTCAAGTGATTCTCAGATTACCTGGGCACAAGGTCAGGACCCTACTTTGAGAAACACTGGCACAGTCATTAAGTGTTTAGAGTTCGGCAATCAGGCAGATCTGAGTTAAGTTCTGGCCTAGACTCTAACCAGCGGAGCTCATTGAGCTACTTAACCTTTATAAGCCTCAGTTTTCCCTTCTGTAAGGTAGGGGCATTAGTAGTTCCTTTATCTCACACGGTTGTTAGGTGAAATCAATAAGACTGCCCAATCACTGACGCTTGTGCCAGGTGACATATAAACACTGCTTACAATTTGCTATCAGAACAGAGATTGGTACTAGCAAGTACTAACAAATTTCAGCAGAATGTTGAATGAAAATAATTAATATTCTAGAGATAGCCTTTCAGGTGGATATGATACTCTCCTAAGCCTCCATCACAGACAAGTATCCCTCACCCAAAATACTTGGGACCAGAAGTGTTTGGATTTTGGATTTTTTCAGAGTTTGGGGATATTTGCATATACTTAATGAGGTATCTTGGAAACAGGACCCAAGTTTAAACACAAAATTCATTTATCTTTTATATACACCTCATGCACATACTCTGAAAGTAATTTTATAGAATATTTTTAAAAACTGGGGGCATGAGACAAAGTTTGTGTACGTAAACCCATCAGAAAGCAAAGGTCTCAAGCACCCATATGGATGACCTGTGGCTGTTGGCATAACCATCAATCCCGACTCTCAGTCCTTCTCCCACATTCATTTACACATAGGTTCTTTACAGTACAAAATGTGACATCCCCACTACAGTGAAAAAACAGTGTGTTCAGGGCAAGCGAGCAGCACAGAGTCATCACCAGAAAACCTATTAAAAACAACAGCAACAGCAAACAGCAGCAGGCCTCCAGTATCCATCCACGATGCTATTTTGAATAAAAGGTTACTGCCTGCTGTGTTTTATTTACTTTTTTTTTTTTTTTTTTTAGGTGAGAAGAAATAGAAGCATTAAGAGACCAGAAAGTGGGTCCTCCAGGGACAAGGAGGCATTCTTCTAGGAGATTTTTTAAATGTTTCCTCCAGAGTCATCTGGATTGTTAACAATGTCCTAGAAGCCACTCTTTGAGTTTACAAATGACATGGTTTCTTGTTCTGCTCTGCACACACGTGGCTCCAGTCCCTCAACTGGCCATGTTGTCCATAGCTACTTTTGTTTGCAATAACAACATCACTTATGGCCTCATGTCCTCACTCAAAAAATTTCAGATTTTGGAGCATTTTGAATTCCAAATTACAGGTATTTGACATGCGTAACAGAGTCAAAAAGAGAGAGAAGCTCCATCTTTCTTCAAGGCTGCCTAATTTAGGACCTTCACATGAAAGTTATAACCCAGTTACAACCTAAGAATAGGGGGAAGGGGAAAAGGGTGGGGAGGGAAGGGGGAGGTGGGTAGAGGGGGGGGCATTGAAAGGATCACACCTGTGGTGCATCTTACACGTATATGTGAGGTATATGTGAGGCTTGGTAAATGTGGAATGTAAATGTCTTAGGAAAGTAACTAAGAAAATGCCAGGAGGGCTATGTCAACTAATGTGATGAAAATGTGTCAAATGGTCTATGAACCAAGTGTATGGTGCCCCATGATCATATTGATGTACACAGCTATGATTTAATAAAAAATAAATAAATAAAAATAAATAAATAAATAAAAGGAGGTATAATACCCTTCATATCAGACAGAGACCATGCAACACAAATTTAAAATACAAAAAACAAAACAAAACAAATCAACAAAAAAATGAACCCAAGATTCCCTGGAGCATTATCAAAAATGTGATTGGGAGTAATGAGGCATTCGTGATTAGTGAATAACCATAATTATAATGGGCTCAAAAAGCTGCACTACACTAATTTGAGGTTATGTGTCTCCGATTTTGCATCAGCCCACAGTTAAACTCTTGAGGATTGTATTTTTCAATAAAGATTTTAGTTATTTTCAATAGATGACCTATTATAATTCACTCTGGCTCTTATTTATAATTACCACTTATTGAGCCCTTACTGTGTGCTAAGTATTTCATGCTCATTGTTTTGATGCTAATTTCACAAACACTCTGCAAGATAGAGGTTGTCATCTCTATTTTACAAATTATGAATAAACTCCAAAGGGTTGTATGACCAATGTAACCTAGTGGTGATGGAGATGTGACTGAACCAGCTGTGTCCCAGTCAAGATGTCCTTAAACCTCCCTCATCATCTCTTGGTGATGGCTAGTATATGTCCTTACCTACCTAGCCAAATGGGGCCATGGACCGCTGTGCCACAGCTGGCCTGCCCCACACCATGACATTTCTGCATGGAACCCTAGCTTTCAGCTCTATCTTCCTCCAATGACTAATTAAAATAGACAGTTGCCCAGTTTATACATGGCTTTGGGCAAATTACATAATCTAATTGTTCCAAAGTACATCTAGTGACCCAAAAAGATTCGAGCAACGGGGGCTTGTATCTGTGGCCATTGTTTTGAATTTCCTCATTTATATTAAAAAAGAAAGTGAAAAAAAGATTGAGACAAGCTTGTTTCATGATAAGAACAACCTTAGCGCTAGTTATGGTTATTAAGTAGTCCTGCCCCAGGCTAAGCACCTTACATGCAATATTTTATTTAGGTTTTATTTTATTTACCAAGCACTGCAGCTTTATCTCTTTAATAAAAAAGATATGCAGCTAAAGACACAAAACTGTAAGTGATATGACCAATGACTCAAAAGCTGTAAGTGGCCAAGCCAAGATTGGAACCTAGGATAATGGACTTGTGAGGCAAATGAGAAAGCCCCACTGCGGGCGCTGTCACAGCAAAGAGGGCAAGGGCCATACCTGAGCACGTGCCCATGTGGTCTCAAGGGAGGCTTCTCAGTTCCAGCATTTCAAGGCTGTGGGGTCTTCTGATTTTTTCGCATTTGACTTGATGAGAAATCTCCTAATTTATAAACATTAGTATCTATTTATTTCAAGTAAGTTTCTTTAAACCTGGCAAGGGTCCCATAAACATCTGTGAGCAGAGCGTCATCCCAAGATGCCGCCTCTGTTGGGGCCTGTGCTCTTAGGCCTCAGGCTATGGGAACCCCAGGGTCTTCTTCTTAGGCCCCCTTTTTGAATAGTTATTTCCAGGTCTGCTGTTCTTAGATCTACATTTTCCTTCTTGGTTCTCAGAGATACTGAGAACAGCGAAGTAGAAAGAAACGCAGACCAGGACAGACATGAGGCTAGCGAAGACAGTGGTTCAGCGCACAGCGTCAGTAAACAGAACCCTAGCCCCAGAGCTCTCGCTTTCCAGGAGTGATCTTCCACTTTTATTTCTTTTATTTAAAGGTAATATATGGTGCCCTTTGGGGGCTACTTGCATTTTTGCTTGGGAGAGATTAAACCGATAAATTTTCAGGGACAGAATTCCTTCCAAGTTTGGGAAATGTGACCATATGTGTGGTACCCTTGAATTTTTCATTTTTCCTGCAAGCCATCTGCTTCCTGTTATTCTGATATGCCCAGTCATAATGGCAATGCTGTACCATGGAAATTGGCTCCATCTAGGTTTCCATATTGGTATCCAAAAATTTGTTTATTTCAACTGACAGAATCTCCCTTTAGGGATTTTCCCTAAGACAGCTGGGCTCCCGGCATGCCTAATCTCTACCCCATCTTCAAAGCAGACGAGAAGGGCTGAGCACAGCATTTCGTGCATGCATTCCCCTTCCCACTCATGTTTATTAATATCTGGGCAGAAACGCGACAGTAAGAAGTTTTGATGTGCAGGGGAGGGTGGCTGCTGCAAGTATTTGCCGTTTAATATAGTACCATCCAAGGGGGCTGTGCTGTAAAGAGGAGAAACAGATCTTAGATCTGTTTTGCAAAACATAACTCAATGCTGGTTTGAATCAGCAAATAAGCTACAAAATAATGTACGAAGCTGTGAGCTACGACAAAACAATGCTCTCAACCTGGTCCATGTAAAGGTCAATTCTTTCTGGAAAGGTGAGTTCTTTGGTGATGGCTAAGTGCTGTTTGAGAAATAGGATTTTAGTGGATCCTTTAAATTTGGCATTGGGAGAAATATCCCAGTCACGCACAGTGGTCATTTTATGACTAGCAGGGACAATATATCAGTCTATGAGTATCCACGGCCTTTCCCCCTTCTCCCGGTCTGCAAGGGGAGTTTGGATTCTGTCTACTCTTTCCCTTGCTCTTCCTACATAAAAGCTTCTAGTGCTGGTGCTACATGAAGAGGCTAGATAGATGAAGGGAAATCAGAAAGCACAGATGGGCTCTCACTCTACAGACGCCCAAGCAGGAAGGGGGATGACGGGCTGAGAGTCCTTTTCTGGGAAGGCAGAGTAGAGGATGGGAGGGGGGTGGCAGAGGTAGCATGGATTAGATGCAGGAGGCAGCTCCGGGAGGAAATGAGAGGTTCCAGGGACTCTTAGTCATGCAGGTAACAGACAACATTGATGATATTCTCATTTAAGTCATCTGAGAGACACCATGACTCATTAGAATTCCTGTTTGGATGGCGTTTCACTTTCAAGTTCCCATGAAACTTCAAGTTCATGATCTGCCACCCACATTTCTTTGCCTGCTGAATGGGAGCATTTTCTTTATTTTTTTTTCTTTTTCTTTTTCCTTTTTTATTTCAAATTGATATGGCAGTACAAATGTTTAGGTTACACTGTTTTCATTTCTAAGGTAAAGTCTAAGTTGTGGTTGAGCTCTTCATCCAGGGGGTGTGCTGAACACCCTCACGGTGTGTACAGTAGGTGAGATCCCACCAGTTGCCTCTGTCTTCTGCCAACTGCCCTCCCCTTCCCCTTTCCTCTTCTCCCCTCCCCTTGCTACACTATATTTGTGTTTTATCAGTTCATGTGGGCATGTAGTTGTTTATATATATATATGGATGTAAAGTTTCCATCATTTCTTATGGCTGAATGTGTGTGTGTGTGTGTGTGTGTGTATATATATATATATATATTACAGTTTGTTAATCCATTCATGGGTTGATGGGCACTTGGGTTGCTTCCACATCTTGAAAATTGTGAATTGAGCTGCAATAAGCATTCTAATGCATTCTCTTTAAAAAAAAAAAATACATGTAAAAAAAATGGAATCAGTGTAACCTGGCTTATTGTACCCTCAATGAATCCCCAACAATAAAAAAAAAAAAATGGAGACTCTGAGAAGGAGGAGAACTCATTGTTTTTGTTAACTACTGTATCCCCAGAACCATGACCATGTGCCTGCAAAGTGGTAAGTAGTCAGTAAATATTTATTGATTAAACAAATAAGTGTTGTAAAGAGAGTTCAAATATCAGTCCCTTTCTCTGTCACATAGATGTCTGTGTCCCTGATAAGATCACAATAAACTCCTTGAAGGCACCACTAGGTGCTAACGGCTAACTCCCAGATTCAGAGGATTCTGTAAAGAGGCAGAGGATTCTGCAGCATCACACTTATTGAAAGGGTTCTTTATCCCAAGATGAGAAAACTAAGTCACATGTCTTTATGCTTCTGTGTGACATCTCTATGTCTCTTTGGAAATGGGGGGCCTAATAGGCAAAAGGAGGGGTGAATAGGCAACATTACTGACAGTTAGTTGTAAGTCTCTTAAAGCCATGTCTGGGAAATTTAAGTCACTGGGAAAATTAACATCACATCTCAAAAATCCTCTTGCAAGAATTACGGTGACTAGGGGCTATATCAAATATTTTCTCCTTTGTTCATTAAACAATAAATTCAAAGGATGTTAAAACATGTATGCTCAGTTTAACAGAGCCTGGCATATTTTCAAAAACAGCAAAGAGGAAGGTATCTGCAGGGTCCATCAGGCCAGAGGTAGGCCCTGACCAAGTCACTGTGTGCTTTGGGCAAGTCACTCAGCCTAAGTCTTGGTTCCATCCCCCTGTGACATGGGGTTAATAAGTATCCCACCAGAGGGGTTGTGTTGATTAAAGGATCTAATTCACGTGAAGTGCTTAGTTCAGTGCACATCAGAGGGTCACTCACTTGTTATTTATTCTTGTTATATTGTTTCCTTGCCTTTAAAGAATGGGCTGAAAGAGTTCAGCAATTCTTAATGCTGATCTCTCTTTACAAAAGAAATGAAAAAATTATTATGGAGGAGAAAGATGTATCCCTGACAAGTGAAGGGGTACATGGAGCAAGTTCAAAAATGACATGTAAGGGCGGGAGCAAGTCTGCACGATGTTTAGGAAAAAAGCAGCTGATGTGGTTTCTCCCCGGAGAGGGGTGTCTGTGTCTCCGTCTCTGCCTCTTTGTGTGTCTGGATAGGCAGCTGAATTCTTTCCTATAAACCACAGCTAACTCTCTAAGTGCAAATGACAACTTAGACAAGCTTGCATCATCACGGAGGCAGCCAGACTCCACCAACATGGGTTCTGTGTTCCAGGAGCTGTTTCCAACTCTGAGAAATCCCTCTGATGGAACAAATTATGATCTAAGTGGTGCAGGCAAACAATGCAAAATGTCCGTGTCCAAGCCATGGAGGTCATTTCCTGGGAAGAGGCCCCTTTTAATGAAGAAGCACGTGACATATTTACTTTCTAGAGCTTGGAGCAGCATCCAGGCTTTCAAGCAAAATTTTCTCTCATTGTGTTTTTTATTGAGGGGAGGGAGTCATCAGTCATTCTAATTCCCACACTTGTCTCCAGGCTTTTTAATGGGAATATTGACAGAGGTCCACTCCATTAGGGAAAAGGCTGGTCTGAGTGCCCTCTAAGACAGTCTAACGCTAATATTCTACGTTAAATTATAGTTTTGTTTTATTCATCTCATAATGACCTCTTTCCTTTTGAGGCAAAGTTTGTTTTCATGTCACCTGCCAATCTGCAGACAAACTGAAGTGCAGTGAAAAGAACACCAGGAGATCAAGCAGATCTGGATTCAAATCCCGATTCTGCCACACCCTGGTTAGGTGATGGTTAGCTATCCTGGAGTTTCAGTTTCCTCATCTGTGAATTTTGGTACCATATTTTGTTATGCCCTCCCAAGTATAATGTTTACCCATATTTTGGGCCCAAAATTCTAAGAAAAAATATTTCATTTTAATTTTATTTATATATTTATTATTTTATTTATTTATTTATTTATTGCAGTTTTTGGCTGGGGCTGGGCTTGAACCCACCACCTCTGGCATATGGGGCTGGCGCCCTACTCCTTTGAGCCACAGTGGCTGCCCTCATTTTAATTTTTTTAATTCAAATTTTCACTTGTTTATATTTAGCTGTTTGGTTTTTGTATTATAAAGGAATTTTAGCATTTATTTTTTAACATATTATGGTAGAAGAAATTATATGTAACAAATAATTCCAAAACACAACAGATACAGATACAAGAAATTCTCATAGGCTGCTAGAAGTTTAGGGGCAGGTTTTGTATACGTCCTCATGCTCAAACCTTTTCTCTTCATAAAGTTAAACACCATTTAGGTGTTTCTGAGAAATTATTAATGTTTTATCCTCTTCTTGTATCATCTTGGTCAAAACTGAGGTCACGGTGTGTGACACACCTTTTGGTGGGGACACAATTATAAGAGGGAACTTGTTTATCTAAAAAAAAAAAAAAAAAAGAAGGACTTTACCTAACAAATGCAATAGTGCAACCTGGTTCTTTGTACCCTCAATGAATTTCCAACAATAAAAAATAAATAAATAAATAATAAAAATAAAACCAGAGATGGCAGTTTGAGGTAGGTCTTCACGTCCTACTCCACCTCCCGCCATTATGGAGGTTTCCCTGCCATTGTCTTCCTCTGTCTTGGCATCTAAAGCATTTCCTCCCATCACCTCCACCGCCTGATGACACTGTCTGTGTGAGGAGGTCTGAAGGGTCTCTCGGCAGGTCTGGTACCATACAAGAGCATAATTAATAACTGTTAGCTTAATGCTTGCAGTATACAAAAACCATTTCAACATTTTCCAATAAGTTTTGTAGCAATGTCAGCTAGATTCCTAGTTGCCACCTGAAATGTACAAGGAGAAATATGTCAGTCTTCACTGGCCAAAAATAGTTTTGTTGCAAGTTCACAATAAGTTTAACGAAACCAATTACTGTATTCCGGAGTGTTATTTTGAATATGGATATTATTACTGCTTTCTAGAATTATATTTTAAGGCATACGCATAAATAAAAGAATTGAAAACATTTATATAGACACAGAATTAGTACTCCCCAGGTATAAGGCACATCCTTATTTGTCCCTCAGAAATTTGGGGGGAAAGTATGCATTATACACAGCAAAATGTGGTCATATCAATTCAATGGAGAGGGTCTTCGGATTCAAGATAATTCCACAAACTCACTAAGGGCTGACTGTTGCTATGATTTACTTGGTTAGAGTCTTCCCTGTCTCTGCACCAGCTTGTTTCCCATGTCCTCTTGCAATGTCCTTTTCAACGGCAGCGTTATCACCCAGTATATGCCATGCTAAACAATGCGGTCAAACTGCCTGGGTTCAAATTCTGTTCATTTTGTTGTGGGCACGCATTTGAACTTCTGGTGCCTCATTTTCCTTATATAGGAAATATGGTAACACAAATTCCCCGAAAGGGTTGTCCCAAGAATGAAATGAGTCAGATCGCAGATTAAAGATGGCAGCCGAGTAACAACTCGGAACAGCGAGTCTGGGGGAGACAAGATTCCAGGCATCTCTGGCCGGTGGGACCTGCCTATAATCATCCCTTTGAGGATACAGGGAGCCAGCAAGAGACTTCTGGACCCCAAGAGGAGGACAAAAACAGTGGAAAACTGGCAAGTGGTTGCGTGTGTTTGATCGACCTAATCACACCGGCAACCATAAGTACAAGCAGCAGTGAGACTGCAAACCGGAAAGGCCTTACCTGTGAACTGTTTCAGTGTTCTTGGACTTGGCACTCAGTTGAACTGCCTTGGGAAGAGCTTGAGCAGGAGTGTGGAGAACTTTGGGCATTGTCTGGGGCCCCAGACTGAGCCACTGAGCTGGGCGCAGGAAGCCATTGTGAAAGAACTGCCCAGGCAAGCTCTGCCCTCAGGGTCTCAGAGCAAGGACTGAGTGGGTCAAAGTAACCTACTGACTGAGCAGCCTAAAGGCAGGGACTGAGCTGCCTTACAGCCTTAATCCTTAGGGGCAGAGTGAGACTGTTTTGGCACACTGGAGCCTTGGGCTGTTGCCCTGGGTGGAGTGCCGTGACGTCACAGCTCATAGCAACCTCAAACTACTGGGCTTGGTGCCACCTAGAACTCCATAAGAGCTGTGCAGCAACCCCTGACCGGTGACCTGCACCCACCGGGCCTCCACATTCCCTGACCAGGAACTGCAGGAGCCACGTAACCCTGCGTCCTCTCTCCTGTGTCCTCCCAGCTTCCACACTAGCCTGTTCATCTGGAGAGGGACTCTGGTAGCTGCGTGCCCTTTGGAGCCCTCCTTGCCTCTGCACAGAGCTCTTCTCCTGGCCAGAGACTACTGGAGCCTTGGGCTCTCTGTGCCAAAGTCACCAGGTGCCTGACACTCCCAGAACCGTGTGCACCAGCCCCAGCCCTGTTGCTGGATCAGAGTGTGTCACAAACCGGAGCTGCTTCCACAACCAGAACTCCCTAGCTAAAGCAGCCCCAGAGGACCTACACAGGGTCACTCCATACAAAGATCCAGCAACAATAGAGTGATCCCGCTGGGGTCTAATCTTGGAGAGATACCTCCCCAACTTTGAGGACAGCCAGAGGTAACGGTGAAAAACAATCATGAGGTGAAATCAACAGAAAAACTCTGGCAATATGAATAATCAGAGTAGATCAACTCCCCCAAGTATCAATGGGGCAGAAACAGCACAAGACCCCATGCACAAACAAATAGCTGAGATGTCAGAAATTGAATACAGGATCTGGATAGCAAATAAGATCAAATTAGAATTCCAAAAGTTATCTCAAGAATTCAACGGATTCAAAGACCAAATGACCAATGATTTTGACACATTGAGACAACAAGTTGCAGCCCTCAAAGATCTGAGAAACACAGTAGAATCCCTCAGTAACAGAATGGAACAAGCAGAAGAAAGGATTTCTGACATTGAAGACAAAGCTTTTGAACACTCCCAAACCCTCAAAGAAGAGAAATGGAGAGCAAAAACAGACCACTCTCTCAGATAGCTCTCGGATAATTTGAAGAAAACCAATATCGTCTTCTAGGGATCCCCGAAAGTGACGAAGTGGCTTCACAAGGCACAGAGTCTCTTCTCCATGAGATTATGAAGGAGAACTTTCCAGACATGCCAAGAGATTCCGAAATTCAGATAGCTGACAGTTTCAGAACTCCAGCATGACTCAACCCAAATAAGACATCCCCCAGACACATCATAATCAATTTCACTAAAGTTAATATGAAGGAGAAAATTCTGAAAGCTGCCAGCTGAAAGAAAACCATTACCTACAAGGGGAAGAATATCAGAATAACTGCAGATCTCTCTGCTGAAACCTTTCAAGGTAGAAGAGGATGGCCATCGACTTTTAATCTCATAAAACAAAGTAACTTTCAACCCAGGATCCTGTACCCAGCTAAACTGAGCTTCATTTATGACGGAGAAATTAAATACTTCAACGACATTCACATGTTGAAGAAATTTGCCACAACTAAACCAGCTCTCCAGGCCATTCTTAGACCTATCCTCCATAAAGAACAGCATAATTCTCCACCACAAAAGTAAACCCACCCCAAAAATTTTTGATCAAATTCCAACTTCCACAGTCGCAAAAGGATTAAAAATGTCCACCGGTTTCTCAAAAGGCTTATCAATACTCTCAATTAATATGAATGGTTTAAATTGTCCTCTAAAGAGGCATAGGTTGGCGGACTGAATACAAAAACTCAAGCCAGATATCTGCTGCATCCAAGAATCGCATCTTACATTAAAAGACAGATATAGACTCAAGGTGAGGGGATGGTCATCTATATTCCAGGCAAATGGAAAGCAGAAGAAAGCAGGCGTTGCAATCCTGTTCGCAGACGCAATAGGCTTTAAACCAACCAAAATAATTAAGGATAAGGATGGACACTTCATATTTGTTAAAGGTAATACTCAATATGATGAGATCTCAATTATTAATATTTATGCACCCAACCACAACGCACCTCAATTTATAAGAGAAACTCTAATAGACATGAGCAACTCCATTTCCTCCACTTCCATAGTAGTTGGAGATTTTAACACCCCTTTAGCAGTCCTGGATAGATCCTCCAAAAAGAAGCTAAGCAAAGAAATTTTAGATTTAAACTCAATCATTCAACATCTAGACTTAACAGACATCTACAGAACATTTCATCCCAACAAAACTGAATACACATTCTTCTCATCAGCCCACGGAACATACTCCAAAATCGATCACATCCTAGGCCACAAATCTAACCTCAGCAAATTTAAAAAAATATAAATTATTCCTTGCATCTTCTCAGACCATCATGGAATAAAAGTTGAACTAAATAACAACAGGAACCTGCATACCCATACAAAAACATGGAAGCTAAACAACCTTATGCTGAAGGATACATGGGTTATAGACGAGATTAAGAAGGAAATCACCATATTTTTGGAACAAAATAACAATCAAGACACGAATTACCAGAACCTCTGGGATACTGCAAAGGCAGTCCTAAGAGGGAAATTTATAGCACTGCAAGCCTTCCTCAAGAAAACAGAAAGAGAGGAAGTCAATAACTTAATGGAATGTGTCAAGCAACTGGAGAAAGAAGAACACTTCAACCCCAAACGCAGCAGAAGAAAAGAAATAACCAAAATCAGAGCAGAATTAAATGAAATTGAAAACAAAAGAATTATACAACAGATCAATAAATCCAAAAGCCGGTTTTTTGAAAAGATCAATAAAATAGATAAACCTTTGGCCAACCTAACCAGGAAAAAAAGAGTAAAATCTCTAATTTCATCAATCAGAAATGGTAATGATGAAATAACAAGAGACCCCTCAGAAATTCAAAAAATCCTTAACGAATACTACAAGAAACTCTACTCTCACAAATATGAAAATCTAAAAGAAATTGACCAATACCTGGAAGCACGCCACCTACCAAGACTTAGCCAGAACGAAGTGGAAATGTTGAACAGGCCTATATCAAGTTCTGAAATAGCATCAACTATACAAAATCTCCCTAAAAAGAAAAGCCCAGGACCAGATGGCTTTACGTCAGAATTCTACCAAACATTTTAAGAAGAACTAGTGCCTATATTACTAAACCACTTCCAAAAGATAGAAAAAGAAGGAATATTACCCAGCACATTCTACGAAGCAAACATCACCTTGATTCCCCAAACCAGGGAAAGACCCAACAAGAAAAGAAAATTATAGACCAATATCACTAATGAATATAGATGCTAAAATACTCAATAAGATCCTAACAAACAGAATCCAACAACACATCAAAAAAATTATACACCATGACCAAGTCGGATCTATCCCAGGGTCTCAGTGCTGGTTCAATATACGTAAATCTATAAATGTAATTCAACACATAAACAAACTTAAAAATAGAGACCATATGATTCTTTCAATTGATGCAGAAAAAGCTTTTGATAATATCCAGCATCCCTCCATGATCAGAGCACTTAAGAAAATTGGTATAGAAGGGACATTTCTTAAACTGATAGAGGCCACCTACAGCAAACCCACAGCCAATATCATATTGAACGGAGTTAAATTGAAATCATTTCCACTTAGATCAGGAACCAGGCAAGGTTGCCCATTGTCTCCATTGCTCTTTAACATTTTAATGGAAGTTTTAGCCATTGCAATTAGGGAAGAAAAGGCGATCAAGGGTATCCACATAGGGTCAGAAGAGATCAAACTTTCACTCTTCACAGATGATCTGATCATATATCTGGAAAACACTAGGGATTCTACTACAAAACTTTTAGAAGTGATCAAGGAATATAGCAATGTCTCAGGCTACAAAACCAACACCCATAAATCTGTAGCCTTTATATATACCAACAATACCAAGCCGAACAAACAGTCAAGGACTCTATTCCTTTCCCAGTAGTGCCAAAGAAGATGAAATATTTGGGAGTATACCTAACAAAGGATGTGAAAGATCTCTACAAAGAGAACTATGAAACTCTAAGAAAAGAAATAGCTGGAGATGTTAACAGATGGAAAAACATACCACGCTCATGGCTGGGAAGAATCAACATTGTTAAAATGTCCATACTGCCCAAAGCAATATATAATTTTAATGCAATTCCTATTAAAGCTCCATTGTCATACTTTAAAAATCTTGAAAAAATAATACTTCGTTTTATATGGAATCAGAAAAAAACCTTGAATAGCCAAAACTTTACTGAGCAATAAAAACAAAGCAGGAGGAATCACACTACCAGACCTGAGACTGTACTATAAATCCATAGTGATCAAAACAGAATGGTACTGGCGGCACCTGTGGCTCAAGAAGTAGGGCGCCAGTCCCATATGCCGGAGGTGGTGGGTTCAAACCCAGCCCCGGCCCAAAAAAAAAAAAAAAAACAGCATGGTACTGGCACAAAAGCAGAGAAGTAGATGTCTGGAACAGAATAGAGAACCAAGAGATGAATCCAGCTACTTACCGTTATTTGATCTTTGATAAGCCAATTAAAAACATTCAGTGGGGAAAAGATTCGCTATTAACAAATGGTGCTGGGTAAACTGGCTGGCAACCTGTAGAAGATTGAAACTGGACCCACACCTTTCACCATTAACTAAGATAGACTCTCACTGGATAAAAGATTTAAACTTAAGACATGAAACTATAAAAATACTTGAAGAAAGTGCAGGGAAAACTCTTGAAGAAATCGGCCTGGCTGAATATTTTATGAGGAGGACTCCCCAGGCAATTGAAGCAGTATCAAAAATACACTACTGGGACCTCATCAAACTAAAAAGCTTCTGCACAGCCAAGAACATAGTGAGTAAAGCAAGCAGACAGCCCTCAGAATGGGAGAAAATATTTGCAGGTTATACCTCCGATAAAGGTCTAATAACCAGAATCCACAGAAAACTCAAATGTATTAACAAGAAAAGAACACGTGACCCCATCTCAGGGTGGGCAAGGGACTTGAAGAGAAACTTCTCTAAAGAAGACCGACACAAGATCTACAAACACGTGAAAAAAAGCTCATCATCCTTAATCGTCAGAGAAATGCAAATCAAACCTACTCTGAGATATCACCTAACCCCAGTAAGAGTAGCCCACATAACAAAATCCCCAAACCAGAAATGTTGGCGTGGATGTGGAGGAAAGTGCACACTTCTACACTGCTGGTGGGAATGTCCACTAATACGTTCCTTCTGGAAGGATGTTTGGAGAATACTTAGAGACCTAAAAATAGACCTGCCATTCGATCCTATAATTCCTTTACTAGGTTTATACCCAGAAGACCAAAAGTCACAATATAACAAAGACATCTGTACCAGAATGTTTATTGCAGCCCAATTCACAATTGCTAAGTCATGGAAGAAGCCCAAGTGCCCATCGACCCACGAATGGACTAGCAAATTGTGGTACATGTATACCATGGAATACTACGCAACCTTAAAGAAAGATGGAGACTTTACCTCTTTCATGTTTACATGGATGGAGCTGGAACATATTCTTCTTAGCAAAGTATTTCAGGAATGGAAGAAAAAGTATCCAATGTACTCAGCCCTACTATGAAGCCAAATTATAGCTTTCACATGAAGCCTATAACCCAACTATAGCACAAGACTATGGGGAAAGGGCCAAGGAAGGGGAAGGGAGGAGGGAGGATTTGGTGGAGGGAGGGTAATGGGTGGGGCATCTTAGAATGGGTACAGGTGATTGCACTAATGTACACGGCTATGATTCAACAATAAAAAAAAAATTCCAGATTAAAAAAAAAAAAAAGAATGAAATGAGTGCCATGTGCAATGGTTTTCTAACAGGGAGCTAGTATCAGCATCTGAAAAGTGTCTAACACCAGATCACTGTAAAGTCATCAAACAGTCAAATAGGAGGGAAAGATAGGATCAGAGAAGAGAGAAAAAGTGAGGGCTCGCCACCCGCAGCTTGGTGGTTAGGAGGGCAGACACATACACTGGGACTGGCAGGTTTAAACCCCGTCCGGGCCTACTAAAGAACGGTGACAAAATAGCAAAATAGCTGGGTGTTGTGGCGGGTGCCTATAGTCCCATCTACTTGTGAGGCAGAGGCAGGAGAATTGCTTAAGCCCAGGCGTTGGAGGTTGATGTGAGCTGTGATGCCACAGCACTCCACCAAGGGTGACATTGTGCTACTCTGTCTCCAAAAAATATGTATGAATCCTATATACTCAATTTTGATATGAGGACAATTAATGACAATAAGGTTATGGGGGGGGAAGCAGAAAGAGGGACGGAGGGAGGTGGGTGGGGCCTTGGTGTGTGTCACACTTTATGGGGGAAAGACATGATTGCAAGAGGGACTTTACCTAACAATTGCAATCAGTGTAACCTGGCTTATTGTACCCTCAATGAATCCCCAACAATAAAAAAAAAAAAGAAAAAGAAAAAGTAAAAACCTGTTTCTGCCACACCTTACAGAGCCTTAGTGGTGCTCAGCAGAGCATGAGAGGGTCATGTATGGAGTTCACTGGGTTTCAACTCTCCTTACTGAGCTTCTTGAAGCAAGAGACCAGAGACTGTGCCTTGTTTATGCTCCAGGCTAGCCCAGGGAAACCCTCAAGAGAAGTTTCTGGAATAAATAAATCTAAAAGAAGAAAAGAAACCTAGAGCTGCGACCTGTTCCCAGGCTAGCAAGCCCTCTGACTTGTTTGCTGACCTGAACAATTGCAAACTGTTAACACACAGAGAAACCCAAAGCCTTTTATGACTTGTCAGTGGAGGACCTAGAACCAAGCCAGCCTGCTTTGGGCAATTCCCAGGACTCTCTTCAGGGCCATTCAAAAGCCTGGAGAAGTCTAAGGAAACAGGACATCTGATCTGGTCAGCTTACTAAAGCATACACTGAGCGCTGTTCAAGTAACCCAATCCCTCTGCTGCAGGGAATAGTCCTCGGGATAGTTTTTTCTGCCAGCACAGTGTCTTCCCCAAAGGCAGGACTATTATTCATATGTCCTCTCAAAATTCATTTCTCTCCTGTGATTTTTTCAGTGACCTCCTCAAGTACACAAAATGTTATCCTTGAGGCTTAAAAGCACCCCCCCCCATGAGTCATCTATTTCTTTTTAGCAGCGGGGCACTTCCCTTGTTCATTCCCAGAGCCTCCCAGGGAAGAAGGCAGGGAAGGTATGAAAACAAATCCTTCAGAAGCAGACGTGGCCCCACAGCCCTCCGCTAGCGCCGCCCGTCAGCCTGGCCGTGGAGCAGAGAGGTGCTTAGAAGTCAGCTCTGCAGGGGGGTCGCCTGGTGCGACCAGTGTTCCCCACGCAGCAGCTGGGGCACCTTGGGAGAGTCACATGACTTCTCCATGTTTCCATTTTCTCCCCCATAAAACGGGCTAAAAATAGTATTGGCCCATAGCATTTTGTGAGGAATGACTCCAGGCATGCATGTAAAGAGCTCTTTGAATGGTGTCTGGCACTTGCGAAGAACTCAGTAAAAATGATTTAGAGTTTATTTCTGGGGCTGCTGTAAAGTCTCAGCATGGAATCTATGCACGAAGAAATGAAGGATGGTGCCTAAGTGACTTGTACAGCGAGAGTGAAAATGCACAATGGCCTTAGTCACTCGTCCTGTTTCTTAGTTCTTCCCTTCCTGACTAATTACATCTAACTAATATCAGTAGCCAATTTTGAGAAGGTCAGCCTACATTTGTTTCGCTAAAGAAAAGGCATTTTCCAAAACAACTCTGAAATGAATTTAAATGTTGTATTTTAATCCATCCTTGAATTATTTGTCTATTTCCCCTAGGGTGAGAGGATGGTTCTTTGAGCTAGGATTTAGAAAGAGAGAAAGGAGGTTCTACGACAGTTTAATTCCTGTTTCAAAATGTGTCCTTAACACTTGAGGGGTTCAGGGGTAGAATCAGGGAGAATGTTCCATAAGAAGGAGTGGAGGCCAGTCCAGGGACTGGAAAAAATAAAATGTGTCCTTAAAAAAATATGCCCTTGCTTACTTGCCTTGGCTCTCAAAAGTGGACTGGCATGAAGCCGGGTTGCCAGTGTGGTTTGTGCTACCTTCTCCTCTTGCTTTTAGTTGCAAATGAAGTCAAGTTCTGGAAACCGCTCACCATGTATTGACATTTGTGAATGGAGACAGAAAAAAAAAGAGAGAGAGAGAGTGTATAATCACCGCCCACTGAGTACAGTACACTTTTCTGAAATTTTTCGAGAAGGAGTGAGAGAGAATTGTACTCTATAACTTTGTCGAAGACCTTCTGATTTTACATTTTGCCTGCTTAGATGGAAACTGGCAGAAGGGTGTGACCATGGGTGATGAATTCAACAGTGTTTTGTACCTGCTCTCATTTGTGTTCCCCAAGCATGGAAGTGTCAGAAGTGAACTATTTGCATTTTCCTGGGTTTCCACTCCCAGGTACCCCAAAGAATGAGAGGAAGCAGATAGCTGAAACAGCTGGAAGTTTCCAAAGGCAGTATCGGTAAAGAAGAGAGTAGAAATTTCTATCACGGTTTTCCACAAGAGCAAGCTGATACATTCACTTTGTTCAGCCTACAAGGAGGTGCAGAGGAGAAGATAAATTGAGGCTCTTTCTATACAGGTTTGTTCCCTGCCAAACAAGCCCATCATCAAAGAATACAGTATGGCTCTTTCTACACTGAGCAGCTTGGCAGATGCATTTTGTAGCCAGTACTGGTGCCAGCAGTTTGCAGCAGCCTCCGCCACAGCAAATCAGCTGTGATATTAAAAAGAAAAACAGTCAGCCTGGCAATGTAGAAATTGTCCCATCCAGCAGTATTTCCTAAAACAAGAGGCTTGATTTTTGCTGCCCCAGTGAGAGTGACAGAACTGATTAATCCTTTATTCCAAATGCCATTCTCCACCGTCAAATTTTGGTTGTTTATTTTTTTTAATCTTTTATGTAAAAAGGCAACATTGTGACTGTAGTTAAACAGCCCAAGTGAACTGAAGATTTGGCAATGGCGCAGAAAATTTAAGCCAGCCAAGCTAAAAAGAGAAGAAATTGGGTCATGTGAGTTGAAGACAACTATTGTCCCCTGCACTTTCCAAATTGACTTGCTCTGTGGTGAAACTACTTTCTTTTCTGTTGTAGTAACTCACTACGAGGCCATCTGGATTATTTAATCTATGCAGACAGCCGGTCCAGATATTTTTAGATTCAACACGGATTTTTTTTTCAGTCTGAATAATCTATAAACCCCAAATTAACGAGAGAATTGCCAACTCTTTCCCTCATGCTGTGCCAGTTCACCCCAGGAGGGGGCTCCAGGAAGAGCTGGCTGCTCATTTTAATGAGCCTAAGGAAAGAAGCGCTCAATAAACAGTCACTCAGCCCTACTATGAAACTAATTTATGGCTTTCACATGAAAGCCATAACCCAGTTATAACCTAAGCATATGTGGAAGGGGGTGAGGAAGGGGAGGGAGGGGAGAGGTGGGCAGAGGGAGGGTGATTGGTGGGATTACACCTGCGGTGCATCTTACAAGGGTATATGTGAAACTTAATAAATGTAGAATGTAAATGTCTTAACACAACTAAGAAAATGCCAGGAAGGCTATGTTAACCAGTGTGATGAAAATGTGTCAAACGGTCTATAAGACCAGTGTATGGTGCCCCATGATTGCATTAATGTACACAGCTATGATTTAATAATAAAAAAATAAATAAAATAAACAAACAGTCATATAATCACCCTTCCTTGAGTGCTATATACCAAGCCCTGTTGGAAACTTACAAAGTAGTTTGGAGCTTTAATGACAAGTCTGTGAAGTAGCTATTGTTACACTTGTTAAACAATCAGAGGAATCATACATGGTAATTAGTGATCAGATAGCCCTGGCATTGCTCCTTAAATAATTGCCAACCAGTTAATAGACAACTCTATGGCATAATGATTGATGAATGTGGGCTGTGGGGTCAAATGGCCCAGGATTTAATAAGTTCCATCACTTATCAGCCTGGTGACCCTGGACAGGTAACCTGACCTTGCTGAATCTCGGTTTTCTTATCTGGAAAATGGGGCTAATAATCACACCTGCTCCATAGGAGGGTTATGAATGAAGCATGTTTAGCCCACAGGGAACTAGTGCTGCTCAGCTGAAAGCAAGATAGTGATTAGGAGCATGCTGCTTGTGTTTGTTGATTCCTTGGCCACTCCACTTACTGGCCAGGTGACCAAGGACAAGCAATTTAACCTCTCAGGTCTGGTCTCTTCATCTGTAAAATAGAAAGGCTGTTGTTAGGATAGGGTGAGTTACAGCATAGAAATTGCTAACTTGGTAAGTATTCAATGAATACATAAGGACATTGATAGACATGGATTTTCTAACGATAAGGTCAAGCACAAAGCAGTAAACATCAGACCGGTATCAGAAGCAGAAACACCCCAGAGTTTCAAGGAGGCAGAATCTGGGTGCTGACAGGTGGTCAGAGAGTCAGTCTGAGCTGAGCTTCCAATCCAGTTCAATAAAGACTTCATCGTGGCAGGCCTGGTTTAGTCTCAGGAAACACACTGTAGCATTCGGGCGGCCTGCGCTCTCCGGGAGAGAGATCTATTTAAAGCGGTAGATGGACTGGGAAACAGTTAACCGTGACAGTGTGCTGGGAGATGCAGTAGAGAAACCAGCTAAGGACATGGGAGTTGGACTCTATCTGGAAGGTCAGGGTAAGGCTCAGGTTGGGCAAAAGAGAAAACTGGGGAAAAGTACCATTGACTGATCCACTAAGCCACAGCTGTCCTAAAAGAACACAGATGCCAGTGAGCATGAAAGATGACATTGTAAACACTTGGAAGGTTGTTTCAGAGAAGCTTTGAAAAAGTAGGAGGTACATCATTCTTTCTTTTCACCAAGTTTTAACTGCGGGGTCTCACGCAATCCTTGTTTTCAGAAATTTAACTTAGCTAAGAATGTTTGGGCTCCAAGCTTAGAATTTCCAGTTCCACTCTGCATATCTGTATTAGGCAAGATTTTTTTTTCTCTTTTGGCAAGTGACAAAAACCTACTCAAACAGCCTTAAGCAAAAGAGAAAATTGATTATCTCACTCAACTGGAAATCCAGGGGTGTTTCTAGTTTAAGGCCAATCTAGGGCTTCCAACTAGCCACCCACGCACTCATGCTCACTCCTCAAGTTTCAGCTCAGCTTGTCTTCCTGTTGGCTTTTTTTTAGACAGGCTTTCCAGTTTAGCAACCTTCTCTCAGCCCCCAGAAAGTCACTCTTTGCCAATAGTTCCTGCAAAACTTGCCATTCATTATATTTTCACCCACTGTAACCAGGGAAATGGAGTGTCTCATTGGTCATGCCTGGCCATCCATAGACTGGAAGCCACTGGGTAAGGTCAGTGATTCCCAAACTGAAAGAGCTGTGAGTTGGAAGGAGAGGTTCTGCAAAAGGATTATGGGCTCGGAAAGACTTCTGTCTGCTACAGTACTCTCTAAAGAAGTCAGGAAGAAGAAAGTAAGGCGATGGAAGGGAAACAAGGATCAAACTGCAAAACCAGTATTTTTACATCAGTCAATGCAAGGATGGATCTGCAGTCAGTCTTATCATGGATTGAACTCTCTTGAACTTAAAGCTACTTTATTTCTCATTTTCTTTACTCCCATACTTTTAATATATTCATATACATCTTGTCCTTAATTTTCACAGACAGTTTCATAGTCAGAAAAGAAAATTTCATAAAGAAGTTTCCACTGTGCCCCAAATAGGAGAAGCCATGTGTGATTTGGGCTCCTCAGTAAATCACCCTGCCCCTCCTGGGATATTTATGCCTAAGGGTAATCACAGTGGATTATTGAGGTGTTGAACATTAAAGACATTGACCTGAGGTCTCTCTCTCTTTCTCTGCCTTTAGACAAAGATGGATGTACACTGAGGCAAAGAATCTTCCTCCAAAGAGACTCAAAGATTCTGGGATGCATGGACTTTTAGGCCATTTGAAAGAGATGAAATATTTGTGATTTTTACTCAGCACACCTGTTCAAAGCTAGACACTATGGAAAACTTCAAAAGAGGAGCAGCACACCGTAACCTTTATTTCCACTTCATTATCATCGTTCTTTAAAGAGCTTCAGGTCCCTAGACAGGAGCCACTTAGGTGTCATCATGGCCACCTTCACCCTACTTGCACATTTGGTATGAATTTAAGATGCCCTCAAGTCTCAAAGTCTCATTTTTCACCCATTCAAGACTCCCTCCTTCATGATCCTAAACTTTAAGAGTTTAGATTTAATAATTGAAGAGGATAAGTACCTTTCCCACATGACTCCACAAAGAGAAGAATCTACAACCCACAGCCTCTGACCCATAGGATTAATAAGCAGAGTCATTCCTGGAAATCTCACTTGAATGTGTTTTGCCCTGTGTAAGTTTTGAAGCTACTTTCAGTTTGTAGAGTAAGATTTATTACAGCTACTCTATGGCCACAGGTGACCCTACCAGACTTACACATGTGAATTCAGGTAATTCTATGAGCACCATATTGAATAAGCCCTCTAAGAAGCTGTGCTCAAGACTGATTTCTCCTGAATTGCATCATTGCAGTTCTCAGTAAGGTGGCTGCAGAGAAAAGAGAAGCAGAACTCAAGCAACAGCCTACAGGAAAAAACCCTACAAGACCCCATTTCGAGAGGTTAGGAGTTGCCCAGAGAGCTTATCATGTGGTCAGGCGGCTGATGGGCTCTCAAGATGCAAGTCCATAATAAATAATGTTCTTTAATACACATGGTGCTTCCCACAGTTCTCCAGGCTCTAAATGGCTTAATGGTATCACCTGGTTACCAAATTTCCCAGGTGAAGAGAGGGGAGCACATAGTCTTGTTTGGGAAGACTGCAGCTGTGCAAATACAGTCTGCCTAAATGTTAATCCATTTGCCAGGTGAGATTTCCTTATTAAATAGCAAGGATTCCAAGTAGGGTGAATTAGTTTCAACACTAAAAAAATTCTCCCCTGGGAATTTGGATTCTGATATTGATAGGAAATAATGGAAAATCCTCTGTAAACCACCTGGCCCAAGATCGACAGCATCACGTTTAATTCTGGCCTATTCAGTGAAGGATCTCTTAATGATTCTGGCCCTGGATCACTTATTAAAAAACACTAGGTATTTATTCTGTTCCAACCGTGCTGAATGATAGGGAAACAAAGATGAATAAGAATCAACACCTGCCTTCAAGGAGCTTGACATCTAAGTGAAAAGCAGAAATGATTTTGGAATGTGCTGTTATGAAAGACAGAATGATATGCAAAAAGGGAAATGGGGATTGTATATGAAACCAGCACATTGTACCCCTTGATTGCACTAATGTACACAGCTATGATTTAACAATAATAAAATAAAATAAATGCCTGATTTTTTATCAGGAGGCATTCTTCAGGGAGGCTTCTCAGAAAAGGAGATACTTGAGCCTGGGGGTGGAGGAATAAGTAGAAAGGTGAGGGGGTGGGAATTCCTGGCATAGGACCAAAGGTGCTAAGATAGAAAAGAAAGATGAAATGGAGAACTCTGAGTAGTTTAGGAGAGCCAAGAAGAGGAAGCATGTGGCAGGCTTGATGGGAGTCAAATCACGCAGCATCTTTCAGATCTTCCAAAGGGTAGAGTCATCAGAGTCACCCGAGCTGGTCTTTCTCTGCAATAACTTACTTCTGGCTGCAGTATGGATGATGGAAAATCACATTATATTTATTTTCTATGTCAAAAATTAGTAATTTTTGTCTCTTCTTTTTTAGTCTATTCCAGAGATGGCAAATCTATGCTACGAAGCCGTCTTCCTACAGCTGTGACAGATGTCACTCATTGGCTTTAGCATCTTTCACACTGAATCCAGATGCAGAACAAGTCCCCTTCTTCAGCTGTACTGTTTAGACATTCACCACCATGTAACTGGAGTTGGCATTGAGTTGGATCGCGTTCTCCATCCCCTGCTACTTACATTGTGTGTGCCATTCTGGTCTCTGTCTTTCTAAAGCACTTGCCCTGTCCTCAGTGGAAGGCAATTTCACCAGAAGTGGAAGGCAAGAGGACTCCTCCTTCTCTCCCATTTTTCTCTGTGAGCTTTGTTGCTTCTGGTTCTTTACTTTCTCTGGCACCAGGGACTTGATGTTTCCTAAATCCAGGAGACATGTATGAAGCTCCCCAGTGAGTCTCTTAGAGACACCACGTGCTTGGCTTATGGTGAGGGGAAAGTGCCTTCCTCCCATCACAGATTGTACTTCCCAGGAAGCTGACTCTGAGACAGGGTTTATCATGGAGGATGAGTCTCGAGGAGCACCTATGGGATCAGCACCTGTGGAAGGAGAGCAATGGAAGTAGGTGGGTAGAACAGCTGTGGGACCAGTGAGAGCCTCGGCTCAACCGGCAGGGGGTGCCAGAGCTCCAGGAGCGCCCAGAGTGGTACCAGGACGGACACTCCTTTTTATACCCTCATGGGTTAGTCACTGGACATGGGCCACTCAGGAGGCAGGAGTGACCTTGCGTGAGGCTCTTCTCTGCAGCTGAGACAATATCAAAGAAATTTTCTCTGCCTGCCCCCGTCTCTCCAACCTCAGCTGCTTTCAGAAGTAGAGGAGAGTTATCAGAATGCAGGTGGATCTGGCTTTAGGACTGCTTAGCCTTCCTCACAGAAGGGCTTTAATTATAACTCTCATTAATTTATAATTTCTATTTTCAGGTTTTGAGGTCTCAGCTGCAACTAATACACAGAGTCTCATTTTACCACCCTGCTACATACAGTAAGTTGTTAAACTACCTATATTTCAATATCTGGGTGTTAAATATCATGACTTTATTTCTATGATACTCTAAGACTTGGCAATTATAAAATGGCACAAATTCCAATTTTCAGCAGTGACAGGACACACCCTAGCTTTGGGTTTGGAAATATGGTGACTGTATACAAAGGCTTAGCATAAAGCTGGGCACATAAGTGGTTCCTCTAGGCCTTTTGGTGCCGTCTCTGGCTACTTGCCTTAGAAACTGTCATTGAGTCTGACAAGGCTGAAGCTTCCTGAATAGTTTTAGGAAGAACTTCATCACAGGTATCTTTAGCTGTTTCCCTGTGCCAATTATAATTACCCCAATTTTTAGGAGAGTCTGCTACCACTCTGTGTTCTTGGTATAAGGGAGACTATTCCCTTTAGCATTTCCTGTTGACTTCCTCAGATATAGTCCTACCTAGCACATATGAGTACCACTGGGGTCAGAAAAGGCATAGTTCAAAATTGGGTTTATTTTGTGGTCCTGCTATCACCAAGCCAAAAGGAAAAGATGAGTGAATAAAAGAAACAGACCAGGAAGTTGGTAGACAACTCATCTTTATCAAGATCTGGATTTTAGGTCAAAAAATTATTTCAGGTTCAGGCTCTAAGATCTTTATCACATTAACTTCCTTATTATCTCTGCCTTGTTTTCATTATCAATAAAAGTGAAGAGATTGGATAAATTCTCATTTTATCCAAAAGATCCTCTAATTCTAGGTAGGGCATTTTTTTGAGGCATGGTCACCCTACATAGTACAGAGCACTGATGTTGACAGGCAGGTAAAGGGATAATGTCTAGTAACAAATATTGGGAAGGAATGTCTAATATGGTGGGAAAAAAAACCCAGAAAAGTAGAAGATCATAAAAAGGAAGAAGAGAGAGATTCTTAAGGAAAAATTAATTAACAGCGTCAAATATTCCTTCAAGTTCAAAAAAATATAAGGACCGAAAGAAGTGATATTCATTTAGTGACCAATAAGAAGGCTAAAGAGTGATTAGATATAAAAGGTAAAGAAAGAGGTAGAAGGAAATATCCCAAGGTATTAATTATCATTAGTACTTTTCAGGAGAAAAAGGGGGAATTGGAGAGGATGGTTACAAAAAACATTAACTTAAAAAAATTCATATATTATTTGATCTTGTATTACTTTTTCAATTAAAAAAAATCCAAATAAAAGAATGAATGAGGGGTGGAAAAGTAGAGACAACAATTATAAAGTTTATCTTCAAGAAGGTTGAAGATTTTATAGCCAAACAAAAGAAAAAAAACAAAACATGAACATCGACAGGCAATGTTTCACATTTGAGTCACATTTTACCCTTCCATTACCATAGCTCTTCTCCAAAAATCTTTTCACTAATAGAAAAGGAAGAGCAGGTTGCAAAAAGAAAATAGGACCCGAGCTATAACAAACTTCTCACCCGATTCTCAGAAATCACTCTGGAGGCTGTATTTGGCACTACTTAGATATTTCTCTCTACCAGTTTGTCATTTCAAGGATGGTTTTTGAAATTCTAATCTGATTTTGCATAATTGTGATAGCCCTGAAATATAGTATGAATGAGGAACACCCCCAAAGACCCTGTGACACGAGTGACCTGTCAGCATCTCTTTAGCCAATCATCTTAAACCCCCTATTCACCTCAAGAATAGCCTCTCAATGAGATGGCAGCTCTCACTGAGGCCTAAACAGGGGACTTCATCCCTAAGTCCAAGTGGGGAAGGAAGATGGAAAAATAAGCAGGGAGAAACTACTATCTTAAAGCCATGTTTTAGAAGGGTCTTTGGCATAGTTGTCACCAATTGGTATATTGTCAATCTCCTAGGACAACTTGAAAAAAACGTTTTGCTGTATGCATGTTTGGAAGGGGAAAAAAAAGAAAAACAAACAAAAAACCCTTTGAGATCAGGAATGAAGGAGAGTATTGTAAACTTGGCAACTGCTGGATCTTTTAAAAAAAAAGGGAGACAAAAAGAGTGGGGGAGGGGGGGCAGTGCTGGGAGGAAGTTCAATTACTTAATAGTAGACTTTTTTTCTTGGTCTTTCAGTGAAATGCTGGGAAGTCTTACCCTCTAAAACTCCATTCAGTGAAATATGAAGTAAAATGTTCTCTCTGGCTATAGCAGTTCATCCATCTGAGACACTTCTTTTCCATGAGAAACTTTCCTCTATCTATAACCAACCCACATACTTTGGCTGAAATTTCCAGTGTTCCAAGTGAGGCAGAGAGAGGTTTTTAAGGACACACACATTCAAACAATAATACAACAAACGAGAATCACTATAGTCAGGAAAAATAAAGAGTGGAGAATAAGTAGTGAGTAGCTATGAATAAGGCCATTCCTCTCAGCTATTATCCCATTGCCTGGGTCATATAAGAGAAATAGTTGTCAAGGAGGAGCTGCCTTAGCTTTCCCGACGGCTACCTCTCAATTCATACCTACCCCAGAACATCCTCCTTTCCTCCTGTCCCATAAGAAGGGGTGCTATCCCTCTGTTCAAAGCTTGCTGCTAGGTCCTCCAGGCATTTTATTCAAACTCCTTCAAAGACTTCTCCTTGTCTCTGCTTCCTCTATCTTCTTGTCTCTTTTCCCTCCTCTTCTACTCTCTTTGATGCTAAAATACTCAAGTTCTCTTCAACTCCTTTTTTTCCAGCCCAACCCTGGAGTGGTCCTACCCTGCCACACCGCCGAGCTTTCTCCCTATCCTCCTCCGCTTCATTACTGGGCTCTTTCTGGGGCATGTTCTCGCCTGTCCAGTACCCTTCTGCCATTCCATTATTGCTGACTTCTATCTCTAATGTCTGCTCAGGTCACCAGACATCCCCTGATTGTCAACTATGATGAGCAGTTTTCAGTTCTTATTAATATCTCCATGTCATTAGAGGCTAATCATAATTCTCTCTTTAAAGTCTTCCCTTCTTTGGATTCTGTACTATTAAAACCCTGCTTTGTCTCTTATCCCTCTGATGCTTGCTGGCTCCTTTGCAGACTTTTCTTTTTCCATCAGCATCATCCTGGCCCCTGTGCACCCTTTTCCCCTGTGCACCCTCTCTCTGAGTGGTCTCTTCACCCATTCTAAGGACTGGGCCTAGGTATTCCTACCCGATGGACATCTCCATTGGAATGTCTTACAGATGGTTCAGAGGTGGTATGTGCACACCCAACTCTGTTCTCTCCCCAATTGAACAGGCATGAGCTCCAGAACTGCTTTCCTGTCTCATTAAATGGCACCATTATTCCCCAAGTTGTCTTATCCAGGAACCTGGGAGGCATGCAGTGATCTCCTTTTCTGTTAGACAATTTCATCTGAGGACCTATACTCTGCGAAGTGCATGCATTCACAGCCCACAGCATCCTTGAGCCCTTCTCTCTCGCCTCCCTCTCTGGTAATGCTTTACTCTTAACAGATATTCCAGCTGCCTCTAACTCATAAGTAGCTTTCCTCTACCCACGCTGCCACCATTCCTCATATTTTTCCTGGACAATGACAGCAGTCTCCCTGCTTCTGGACTTGCTCCTCAGTAATTCATCATACTACACCCCATGTCATAGCTAACAGCCCTTTAAATTCTTTACCCTGACCAGACACCCATCCTAAACTTCTTCTACTCTCTTCCTCTATTCAACAAGATTTTGAAGTTGCCCCTGTTCTGTGGCTCTTGAAGAATCCTAGATTTTCTCTATACCAAGATTTTTGCCTCTTATTGGTCCTCAGAGCCCCTTCCTCCAGGACACCTCCCCCTGGTCCCTTGTGGGAGGTCAACCCAGGGCTGTGTCTCCCTGCTCACCTCTGTGTGGTGTTTGCCTTATTCTCATCATATGTACCGTCATAATCCAATTGTATCTTTGCTGCTAGAATGGAAGCTGAAAATATAATATTTAACTTGTTTTCTATAGTACGCTCTGAGTTTAAAATAGTGACATATTCATCAAAGTTGTTCAATTTGTTTAATAATGGATAAAGAAATGAATAAATGTACTAAAAAACCATTTGCTTGTGAACAATGGTTTTGGTCCAAATCATTCTGCAACTAAAATGAAATGTGGAAATATTTTCTCATTTTAAAGAAAAACTTACATCTAGCATTATCATATGTTCAAACAAACATGTCATAAGCCTTTCTTAATCTGCTACTAGACAGATGTCTACCACATTCTACCAGGGCCAGTGAGGTCTGAAATAGGTGTGAGCATCCTGCTTTATACTCATTTCTTTACTTTTCCTCTCTATCTAGAATATCTTCTCTTTCTGCCTAGAACCCAACTCCTACGTCATAGTGCTCAGAGAGTTCCAGCCAGCAGGGCCAGTGAGGGCAGAAATATAGCCTTAAGTCCTGGCCCTGGTGCAAGGCTGCAGAGAACCCAGCGAAGCCTTTTTATAATTTGTGTGATTGGGGCAGCACTGGTGGCTCAGTGACTAGGGCCCCAGCCCCATATGTGGCAGGTTCAAACCCGGCCCTCACCAAACTGCAACAAAAGTAGCCAGGTGTTGTGGCGGGCGCCTGTAGTCCCAGCTACTCGGGAGGCTGAGGCAAGAGAATCGCCTAAGCCCAAGAGCTGGAGGTTGCTGTAAGCTGTGACAGCACAGCACTCTACCAAGGGTGACAAAGTGACTCTGTGTCTACAAAAAAAAAAAAAAAGAAAGAAAGAAAGAAGAAAAAGAAAATGCAGCTGGGGGCCCAGAAATGGTAGGGGCCATGGGATAGGTTGGTGTTCATCCGTTTGCAGAGGAAGACTAGGTACTTTAACTTGTTTCTGTAAAAATTGCCAGAGATGTTGATGCCCTCGCAACGCACAACCACTACCTTCCGGCCCAGCAGTACCTGTTTGGCCACAGTGGCCACCAGGTGGTCCAAGAGATGGCCTCTGCCATCTAGCACCAGGGCCTGACCCTCCGCCGTCTTTGGCATCTGCCTGGGAAAGAAGGAAGCATTGGTGCAGGGTTTCTTATGCCTTGAAACAGGGGAGACAGAAGTGACCATATTTTCAGTCTTTAATTGTTTAAATGCATTTTCTAAATTTTGCTTCTTGAATGTTAATGTGCGTTGCATGGGGGGGAAATGGTGAATAGCAGATTTGTGAAATGCTAGATTAAACACAATTGAATAGGCTTCTTTGCAGCAGGATTTACTGAAGACTTTGTTATTCAAAAATAAATTATGAATACTTCCAACATACTCAGTCTTACTATGAAACCAATTTATAGCTTTCTTATGAAAGCTTTAACCCAATTATAGCCCAAGAAAAAGGGGAAAGGGGAAAGGGGAAAAGGAGGGGAGGGGAGGGGAGAGGATGGGTGGAGGGAGGGTAGTTGGTGGGACCACACCTACGGTGCATCTTACAAGGGTACATGTGAAATTTACTAGGTGTAGAATATAAATGTCTTAACACAATAACTAACAAAATGCCGTGAAGGCTATGTTAACCAGTTTGATGAAAACATTTCAAATTGTATATAAAACCAGCACATTGTACCCCATGATTGCCTTAATGTACATAGCTCTGATTTAATTTAAAAAAATTATAAATCTCTAAGAATAGAAGGGTTGTAACTGGCCATGTTTCCAAGCACATCTGGCCAAGAAAATTCCTTCAAAGTACAGTTGTGCAAGGGCTGATGTTCCACAGAACCCTCTCAAGAAAGCCTCGTTTGAGGCACAGCCATCCAGAGTCACCTCTGTGGCATTCCCTCACGCCCCTGGAGAACCAGCGTATCTGTCATAATATTTTCTTCATAATTATTTTGCATACCTTTCATAGTATGGAATCAACCCATATGACATCTTGAAGGTTTCATCTCACTGAAAGGTAGTAATTAATTTTATGTGATGGATAGCAACACTTAGTTTCAGCTACTCAGGCATGATAGAATTTAAAATCTACCTGGAACCAAGAGGATTATGAGCTAGGCACCAAATTTGGAGTTAAAATTTCATACCTGGTTTAGGTAGGACACTCGAGGGCCCTCATTCAGAAGTTCTGGAAGCCCGGACTTGAGACTGGTGTGGGGATGGAGCAGTCTTGGGGACTAGGCCTCACCCCGTGACATCTGACGCTGTCTCCATGTGGATAGTGTCAGAACTGAATTAAAGGACCACTAGCTGGGGTCTGCTGCTCTGCGTGTGAAACCCACACATACTTGGCCACAGAAGCCTTCTGTGTTGATGAGTGCTGTGACATGAGAGCCAAGGAAAAAACACAGATTCGAGTTTTTCCAAAGCAGTGTCTGGGATGGACAAATTTTTGTGTCACCTTGTGTAGGCGGTGGTACCCAACTTTTGATGAATCACCAGTCTAGATGTTGCTGTGAAGGTGAGTTTTTGCAGATGTTGTTGGGGGCCTGGGGTCTCAGTTCCCAAACCCAGTTGACCTGGTGTGCTTACTGGGCTGAGCTGGAAAGTTCAACTGAGGCACGGCAGTAATCTAAAGCAAAAGTGGAGAAGAAACTGAAAATAAAACTGGACCTGCACCGGCAGTATGGGCAGAGAGCGAAAGTAACCCACACAAGTTTCAGGGTAACGAAGAGAATGTTTAGAGCACTTCCAAAGAGACTTTGAAGCAGCTTCCTCTCAGGAAGGAGAAACGGTGAGAGAGACAGAGGCAAAGGCGGGTGTGGGGCTATAAATACTCTCTGTTCAAAATTGGCTGCAAGTCTTTCATTGGCTTCTGCACCTGCAGGCATTACTGTCCTTTCTACCAGTCATTGATGGTCTCTTTCTATTGGTCATTGGTTACCTAGGTTACATCATACCCACCCTCTTATGGACCCTCCAGACTTCCTGGTTCAGAAAGCCAGGTTTTCCCCCAACCTCAGTGAAGTCCCTTTCTTAGCGTTCCTTCTCAGATGTGATTAACGTTCATATCAGTAGACTTTGAGTAAAGCAGATTTCTCTCCATAGTGTAGTATGAAAAGGTCTAATCAGATGAAGGTCATAAGAGCTGAAGTCCCCAGTGGAAGAAAGAACTCTGCCTTCTGACTGCTTGGTTCCCAGCTCCAAAATGACCTCTTCCCTGGTCCTCCAGCCTGCTGAGCTGCCCTGCACATTTCAGACTTTCCAGTCCCCACAATCATGAGAACCAACTCTTTAAAATAAGTCTCTTGATTGACTGATAGATACATACATATATCCATACCTCCTCTTGATCCTTTTGGTTCTATTTCTCTAGAAAACCCCAAGAAATACAGTCATAGAATCAATCATTTTACCTACCTTGCCCCTCTAGCTTTCTGTTGCATCCATATTTTTCTTTATAACTCTGTTTTTACAAAGTAACATGCCAAATTCAAGCACTAAAAATCCTTTATATTTGGGAAAGGAGAACAATACATCTTACTTGACCAAATTAGTTCTTTGATTAGCCTTGCTCTTGTAGTTCAATGCCTCATGTTCATCTTGAACATTTTTAATAAGTAGATTTATATTAGAGACCAAGTGTTAAAATTGTTTAAACTCGAAAGGCCCAGTTTGCAATAAAATGAAACAGATTCTGGGGGATGTAACTGAGCTGCCAATGAAGATTAATTGAAACTCAAATGTTCTTTATTGTTCGTTAACTATGTCATTGTTATTCATCTAACCTTCTTGATTTTTCATGTTAAGTGATCATGCTCTTATTTCACCCCAGCCTCTCTGTTTAGTCAGGCAATTAATTAAGGAAGAGGATATTCTGCATTTATTAGCATTCTAATGGTCAGGTTGATTCCCTGTGGTCCAAACATCTACATGTGTTCAGTTTTTCAGCTCAGCTTTGTCCCCCTTTAAGTAATTACCATTTTTAATTGCATAGACTAGAAAGGGAAAACCATTCCCTTAAACCCTTGGTCCAGTCCACCTCATTAAACCTGCACTGAAGATGAGGTTCAAGTGTTGATACAAACACTACAAAGGAATCACATATGATTGTGGCTAGAAATTGGTTAGAAATCATCAGTGGCCAGGGATTCCTGCACTCTTGGTAGTTTCTGTTTTTGAGAGACCAAAGGTTTGTACCAGCAAATTTGTAGACGTATCCACTATCCTGAAGGTCATGCAAATCCCACCTCACACCTTTTTTTAAAAAAGCTTATAATCTGAAGCCATTATCAACATTCATTGGGTTGAATTGCATAAAATAGTAAAAATTAGGACATTTTCTCTGTCAAAAGACAAAATGACAACATATTCAGCTTAAAAATATAATTGGCTCTTATAGTAATTCATGGATTTAGGGAGCATCTCAACTAATGATTTAGAAAAGGTGCTCCACTGGGCATTGCAGAACAGTTGGTTTTTACAAGGTGAGAATAAAGAAACAGAATAATAACAATTTTAAAAAGTGGGTTTGTTAATATCAGGTTATTTCTGGTTACTTTCCTTGCGAAGGTTAATGCAGAAGGGACCTTCTCATGGTGCTGGCTCAGGTCCACTAGACATTCTTCTTCAATGGTTGCTATGAATCTCCTGTTTTTAAGAAAATGGTCTGTGTGGGGTTTTCCCTGCTTCTTTACAGTTTCAGTTTGCTTAGTGGCGCTTAGCAGAGGTGACCCCATTTTAGTTGGGTCTTTTGGGGCCTAGTGCAGCAGCTCAACCGAAAATAATGGTCCCCTATACATTTTATTGAATATGTCTCAACCAAAGACATATTGTTTATGTTTTAAAGACCCTTTCAGCATGGACTACAAGGCATTGTATTATATTTAATTAACCAGGGCAAATCAAAGAGAACTCTCTGGTTCCCTATGGGGGAAAGCCATTTTAATCAATTGACGTACAGTGGGTAGAAGGATGGTTAATTACTAGTAATGCAGCCTACTTTTCATTTAGTAAGAGGGCAGGACCAGCGACATAATTTGTGTGGATAGCAGACACACTTATCTCCTCTGCTTACAATAATATTCCCTTGTCTTATCAGTCTTCACTTAGAAAACACAAGCTCAAGACTAAATCATTAAGAAGGTCAAGGTAGTAACAGCAGAGCATTAAGCCAAGGGTGAGTCCTTCTGAGTGTGAGGCCCTGTGACTGCTCAGATCACATACCCATGATGCTGGCACTGAAAGGGGGTGAATTTCTTTACTCCCTTATCAGGTCAGACAATTCAGTTTGCAAACGCACCCTAGAAAAAGTGCTATGTACCTCACTGCTGAATATCACTACAGTTATGGGTACTTTGGACGTACTGCCCTGGGGAAGTTATGTACCAATGCCAGTGCCTAGTCCACCCTTCAAAGCAATTTTGAAACTTTTTCTAAATGGCCATCAGAGCTGTCATCATATGGGGTCTGACAATTAAGTTCACAAACTCATCCCGGAAAAAAGTGCTGTTCATATTCACCAACTTGGATTGCAATTCTGCCTCCAACTCAGGAGAAAAGAAAAGAAAACCTCAAACAGCCTCCCTTGTTTTCTTCTTACTCAGATTCAGGCTTCCTTTTGTTCCCCTCTCTCTTTTGAGCTATATCCAGCCCTTTAGCTGTACCCAACTTGCCCTTTATAAGGTTTTTCCTAAACAAAGATTTTTTTTTCTCACAAAGTTTACCATAGTACTATTTTATAGATGAAGAGACTGAATTTAACTATTTTGTTCAAGATTATATAGCTTGGAATCGGTGAAATTAGGACTCAAACCCACACTTTTCTGAATAGGGAGTTTAAGTACTTGGTTACCAGGATGTGCTTATTTTCTAATTTGAGGATATTCATTGAATACTCATTATATATGAGTCCCTGTGCTAAGAGCTTCATGTAATATGTAACCCTCACAACAACCTTGCTAGGTATTATTATTGCCACTTGACAATGAGCTGTCCAAGACACAGTGAGATTAAGTAACTTGCACATCTAATAATAGTAGATTTGGATCTGAAATCTAGTTTTCCTGGATGTGAGCTCCTATCAATTGCTAAGCCAGTGCAGCACTCTGGGGTGTTCATCCCTTATTTGGATTGAATGTATGTTAGGAGAGAAATAAGTTTAAAATATGGGATTTTAAATATATTTGAGAGTGCTTTAGTTTAACAAGTTTAGCTTATTTATTTGGTGATATTTGAAAATTACCTACACATTTATGTAGGTTAGTTATAAGGATAAGAAGAAAAAGATATAAAACCACTAGAGGAAGGAGAATGGTTCGATTTCTTTCTTTGGTTTCTGGAAATGCACAATAGGAAGTGAAACCCAAAACCCAAACCTTGTGTCACATGAACATTTTCACCTTGCATAAAATGCCTGTTGTGTCTCAAGGAACATAATTTGCTCAATAATCTAGTAAGATATGTGCATGTATTAAGATACACTTTAGATTTAGGATATCTTCTCAAAAGACCTCAGACTCATCTTTCTAAAAGAAGTGGATTAATACATATCACTCTTTTTTAGTTTGCAACTGTCTGTACTTCGGCTTGGCATCCTCACTACTCAGTCCTTCATTCAAGCACTCTTATAGGCTCAGGGAATATAGCTCAAATGAGGCATTTGCTCTTTTGGAATATATTTTCTATTGGTGACGACTTTTAAGTTGGAATCTACAAGAACAAACAAATAAAAAAGGTCACAGATCTAGGAAGAACTTTGCAGACAGCAAGTAACATGTACTTAGCACAGAAGAGGTAACACTCAAGAGTTTCTTTCTTCCTTTATGTAATTTTTCACCCACAGGTCTGGGACAGTCACTTAAGTCTTGATAGACACCTTTGAGGGAGTATCTACCTTCATCATTGTTCATATCCTCCCATTGCTGTCATTAGGTCTCTAAAGAGGCCTAATAGACTGAAGATTAAATTATGATAATAAAAATATGGTAATGAATGTTAAAAAGCGATCACAGAACTGGCTTTCCCTTCTCTTTCTATCTTTGTGTCAGTTTTCAAGAACCTTATAGATTAAGGGATTTTAAGTATATTTTCAAAGAATAGAAGCCTCATTTCACAAATACATATTTGAAATCAGCATGGCAGGTGAAACCAAATAGTAAGTAAGGTGTCAATTGCACAGATGTCTATCTTTCCACTTACCCCATCTCAATCTCACTCATTCCCTACTTGTCTCTTTTTAGCATTGTATAAATAAGGAGTAGTGATCTTGGAATCAAAAGATAAGATTGGATGGGTGAGAGAGTAAGGAGAGTTTTCACTGGAAAAATTGATTAGAGACCATTATAATGCATCTAATTATGCTTTGGGAGAAAAATGGCAAGATGTAATGATTCCATGCTCTTTTCCAGATAAAGTGGGTATTAGTAGAAGAGAGTAGAAAACAGAAGAGTTGGGGGTATGTATTCTCTTAGTTCCTTTTCTGCCTGAGCCACAGCACCTGTCCAAAAGAACTTCTCTTCCAGTTGGGGGGAGAGTCAGTGCAACTGGCAGTATCAAATGGATGAATCGCATTAGAATGCCCCAAACCAATGCCAACCTCAGGTCTGCCCACTGCCTGTGCAAATGCCTCCTGCTGCCGCAGGAATAGCTTTCTCCTCTCATCCACCTTCTGCATCTCACACCGTGCTTCGATTTGGCAAGATATCACCTGTAATCCTGCTTTTTCAAGGGATTTGGAAGAATTTATCACTTCCCAGAGCTTCCTCCATGCAATGCCGGGAGTACAGATGGGGAGGTTGAGCTGCCAATAAAGAATCCACATAATAAACACTCAATAAATTTTAAATCCACCTTGGAAAACTTCTCTAATCTCCTGGTACTTCAGTTTTCTCTTCCATAAAATGGGCAATAGTAGCAGGAAGTAGTACTCAACATTCAGATTAAATGATAAATACATATAAAATATAGTAGAACCTCCATAGTTGACCATCTCCCTACACTGACCACCTCCTTAAGTTGACCTAATTGTCATAGACCAGACTTATACCATGTGTACATATCAGTACAGTAAGCCTAGTTCCTAATGTTGACCACTTCAGTATGGGGGAACTAGTTTGTTACAGTCCCTTGGGTGGTTGAATTAATAGAGGTTCTACTGTATTTCTAAATGAGCTATAAGAAGTAGGTGTTCTTAATTTTTTGTGTGTGCGCCACTGACCCCTTTGGTTGTCTGGTGAAGCCTATCAATCTCTTTCTAGAAAAAAATAATGCTTTCAGGTGGGTGTGGTGTCTCATGCCTATGTAATCCTTGAACTTTGAGAGGCTGAGGTGGGTAGATTGCTTGAGCTCAGGAGTTCGAGACTAGCCTAAACAAAAGCAAGACCCCATCTCTCCTAAAAATAGAAAAACTAGTTGGGGGTTGTGGTGAGCACCTATAATCCCAGCTATTTGAGAGGCTGAGGAAGGAGGATTGACTGAACCCAGGAGTTTGAGGTTGCTGTGAGCTAGGGTGATGCCATGGGACTCCACGTAGGGCAACAGAGTGAAATTCTGTCTCTGAATAAAAAATAAATAAGAAAAAAGGCATAATGTTTGTAATATACTCTCAAATGGTTCAAGGAAATTTTAAAAGTATTAAATATATTTAAAAGACAGACAAACCATTTCAATATTAAAGATAATAAAGGGGATTCCAAGGAAATCAATTATATGTAAATATGTTTATCAAAATATATATATATATTTTTGTAGAGACAGAGTCTCACTTTATCGCCCTGGGTAGAGTGCCATGGCATCACAGCTCACAGCAACCTCCAACTCCTGGGCTTAGGCCATTCTCTTGCCTCAGCCTTCCGAGTAGCTGGGACTACAGGTGTCCGCCATAATGCCCAGCTATTTTTTTGTTGCAGTTTGGCCAGGGCCGTGTTTAAACCTGCCACCCTTGGTATGGGGGGCCAGCGCCCTACTCACTGAGCCACAGGTGCTGCCCTATCAAAGTATTTTTAATTGTGATATAGTAATGCAATACACATTCATTAAATAACAAAATCTAGCAGCAGGTTTAATGGCTATCATCATTTGGAAGTAATGTTTGGTATAAATGATATTCTAAACCATCTATGACAATTGAAATATGGGATAATAATGTCTGAATTTTGTTGATGACAAAAATCACAGGTTCTGTATTTACTACTGTGATTTCTTATCTACATCTATAATTAAACAGAATGCTAAATTTCAAAAAGGTGAAGGCAGAAATAGCATCAACTTTTTTCCATCTATATTCACCAGTCGAGACCTCAGAATTAGAGAAATCAATGCCCCAGTAGAAATGATGGGACTTCTTTATAGAGCTGAGCACGTGGGCCCTGGCCGCCACAGGAAGCATAGAACAATGCCCACTGACCTCTCCCTCTCTTTAGGGCCCCTGAGCCCAGTTGTCCTAAAAGGACAGGAAATCAGCCATCCTTCTTTTTCTACTTCTACCAATTTTCTAACCCCCAAAGAGTAGCTTCCCACAAGTCTTCACTTGAAGACTCTAAATGACCTAGCTACCACATGGCAAAAACTTCTGAGTTGCATGAACATGACACCAAAACATTTGGAAACACATGAGAACAACATGACCCAACAATAAACACTGAGGCGAAAGACTGAAACAATCAGAGCAGAATCGGATCCAAGGATTCCCAACATCTTAGTTGGGAATGTGGGATCTCCCATAACAAGGATGGTGGGATCTCACGGAGAAGAGTGCAGGCTGGAGCAGGGGACACATTTGGGTTCACAGTTCTGGCTCTGTCACTTGCTAACTCTGCCTCAAGACAGCTACATATATCTCTAAGCCTTGGGTTCCCCACCTGCAAAACAGAGCTAATTATAGTACCAACCACACAGGGTTACCATGAGGATTAAATGAACCGAGCATACAAAAAGATTGAGCACAGTGACTGACAAAGAGTAAATGTTCAGCTCACTCCTACATAAATCCTTCTTTTCTGTATGTTTTGTTTGTTTTATGTTACATGGGTAGAGCATCAGATAAAGCATATCACCTGCATAAACATGCTGCTAAAATTCAATCCTCTCTGTACTGAAGGGAATCAAACAATAGTTTCATGCTATCTCAAATGCCATGATATGAAAGGAGAGCCAGTGGGGTATCCCCTCTATAAAAGGTTTCTAACTAAAGTAATGGCCCTTTGCAAAACTTTAGTTGCTGAGCTGAGCTGACTCCATTTTTGCTCTGCATTGGACCCGTAAAATCCTGTCATAGCTGTCTGCTTTGCAAATAGAGCCTGGTACGCTGCCAGACTCCGAAATAAGATGCTCCGTAACTTTACCCAGCTGTTCACTTGAGTTAGCACATGTCAATACAAGCGAGGTCTATTATGGTTCAGTGATTTTCCATCACTTGTCAGTCAGCACAGCCTTCTCCTGGTTCCCCTCCCTTGCGGCTCCTAGACTTCTTAAAGAATTTCTTACCATTTTGTTCTGTTTCTGTTTCCCTGGTGCCTGTCTTCTCATTTTTCTTCTATATGTTTTATGAAAACTGGCAACAATCTGAACACTGGCCAGAAGATGAAAGGCACACGGACTTGGGAACAGAGGAATACACAAGGTCCCTCCCAAAAAACAGAGTCTCAAGCCTAAAACTTTAATCCCTGAGAAATTGTGGTTTACTTACCCAATATGAATTAAGCTAATAAATTTACCAGCTTCCCAGATAACCATTTGTAGGCCGAGACATAGTCCAAATTCCTAGATGAGGCAAGACAGTTTCCAAGTCATGCCACGGCCCCACTGAGTGGCTGGTCTCACGTAGTACCCAGAGCTTCCACCTGACATGCACGCTGAGGCTTAGAGCCCACTTTAAAATGACGTCAGTGATGGCTGGGGGAGGTAAGGGGTCACCGGATAGCACCCAAAAGTTGTCTAAGATGGAAAAAATTCAGGATACATAGGAAGCAAAATGGTCTGGAGGTTCTGACAAAGAACAATACACGTGTATAATTATGTAGGTTTCGATTCGATGTGTTTATTTCATCCCTTAATAATCTTAGGCAGTTTAAAATTATTTGAAACATTTTAGAGTGGAGAGAACTAAAGCTTGGTGAGGTTATGCTCTGTCCATAGTCACATGCTAAATATGAGAGCACCATCTGCATTTTTTTACTATTGCACCACTGAGAAAGTGAAAATCCTGTTTCACTGGGTAGTTGTGTAATTCTATTAAAGCACTCTCCCGGAGGGTCTATCTACAGCACTTTGTTTTTATGTGACAAGAGGCAATCATGGGAATTGGAAAGTTTTGGAACTCGTTATCACATGGCCACTTCCCAAACAGAGCCAGAGCAGACATCGCAAATTTGGATTTATTCTTGAGATATCTGTAGGTGCTCCAGGGAGCTATCACCTCTCAATTCAAACTGGCCCATACGGTATAAATCTTTTTGTTATTTCTAACTAATCCAGTGTTTTTTCTACCATATGCTACTCATACGTCCAAATATAAAGGAACAAAAATATTCCAAGAAAGGACTATTTGAAGCTCTGCATAAAATTTTCCTATCACTGTTCCAGAAACAAATGGTACTTAAGGTCAGAGATACAGTAAGGAGCTAACTAGCCCGTCTGTCTGTCAGCTCTGTGCTGATGCCATTACGATTATATAATCTAGACTATAAACTAGAGGGCCTTCTGTTCTCTTTTTCCATATGACTTTGACCTCTCTGCCTATGATTCTGTGGTAGGTCACTCTGAAAGTTTTGAGACAGACCATTAGGGCCCAATATTTCACTTCCGAGAAATACAGTGAACCAGCATCCTATCTGATTCTTGGCTTATTGGTGTTGCTGAGACAACTTCATTTGTTTTCACCTGCACACATTTTACATTTCTTGATTTTTGTGTATCTCAAAACTTTCATAATGATCCATGTATAAGGCACTCAGGGGATGTAGTAAATGGCTATTTACTGAGCACCTACTATATGCCAGGTAATCTTATAGGAGTTGAGGATGTAGCAGTGAGCAAGATGATATGGGTGTTTTCACTGAGCCTATATTCAGTGGCACAAGCCACTGAGATGTGCTACAGAAGAAATCAAATAGGGTAGAAGTGATAGATTGTGTCTTAAAGACCTCTCAGAGGAGATATTTGAATTGAGACCTGAATGGTAAGAAGGAATCATTATTTGGAGTCCTTAGAGCAAGGTGTGCCGGGCATGCAGGGGCACTGGGCAGCTTAGTGTGGTAGAAGGCAAGGAAGAAGCCTGCAGTGGCCAGAACAAGTGAAAGGGAGGACAGAGTAAGGTAAGCCAGAGAACAGGCAGGATCAGACGATTTTAGCCCCTCATAGACCACGGTAAGGTGGTCTTTTATTTTACATTTATTTCAAAGTCATGGGAGGGCTTTCAGGGGAAGAGGAACCTGCAGTGATGGACATATTTGGAAATTCAGTAGGGATAAAGTATAGTGGCTGCTCTTAAGAAGTTGATGAATTATACCACTAATTATAATACAGGGTAGTAGTTGAAGGATGAGTTGCAAATGCAGAATATAGTTTTGCATACGTTGTTCACCAGCCTCAGGGGGCGAGCTGGTAAACGGCACTCTTATCTGGCCACATTTACAGTCTAATACCAGGAGTTCAGCAGCAAAGCATAAAATCATTGGTGTCTTTGAACTCAAGGGGAAATATTTATCACTTTTATTTTCTTTTTGAAATGCAATTACTAACTTTCAGAGAATACAATAAAATCTTTTCAGTCCCCTCAGAAAGGGCTTGTGTGGTGCAAGTCCTGACATTTAATCTTTTAGTTCTTTGCTTTGTAGAATAAAGAAAGCAGAATCCCCTGAGCATTTTGTATTCAAGGCAACCCCTCTTCTCTTGTGTTTGCTGATGGCAACATTTGAAAAAGAATGTTTTAAAAAATTAAATCTAGTTAATGAAAAGTAAAGTCATTATTGCTGTAACATCCTATATCTGAGAGCTTCTCACATCCACAAGGAGCAGAGTTTCTGGGGTCAGGATGTCTGGGTTCTAACAGTTGCTCTGTAACCATGAGCAAATGTGTTTACTTTGTAGGGTTGCTGTGGTTACTCAAAGCCAAGGTGAGGGAACTGATTTAGACCATCCCTAAGATCCTCCACTTTTACTTCCAATGATCTTCCAATCCCTCTGCATTTGGGTTGATTTCAAAGTCCACCATGTTGGCAATGATCCTATGCATTGAGAAATGAAATAGAGGCAGATGAATTGGGAAAAGTTTAGATATCTAGGACTGTAATGGAGGAATTAAGTAATATTCTCAGCGGGTGACCCTCGCAAAGGGGAGGCAGACTGTTTGTACCAACTATTTGTGGTCTCCATGAATGTTGTCATTAACTTATTTTGTTTGATTGAGTACTGGGAGGCTTATAAAGGAATATGAGACTTGCTGCAGAGAACTCATGATCCATCTTACATAAGACATAAATAGATGAAAAGTTAAATAATACCCTGGAAAGTCAGTAATGTGATCTGCCACGAGGTGTTACATGATTAATTATTAAATAGAAAAAGTATGGAGCAAAATAAATGGAGAAAAAAACAGAGCTCATAACTGGTGAGAGATGAGTTCATTTATTTATTCAATTCACTCAATCACTTAACAAGTCTTTATGGCATGCTCACTTTGCCAAGAGCTCTGCTAGGTGCTGGGGAAGAGGTGGTGAGCCAGCACAGACGTGCTTTTGGATCCATAGGTCAATGATGGGTCTTTGGGAGGTACTTATTGCTGATAAAGTGTCAGATTTCTCTCCTCTCTCATACTTGACACCAGAAAGATGTCTATAGCTCAAACTATGAATTTAGGATATCAGAATTTCCTGTGATTTGTCTCAAGATTTGCTAGAATTAGAGAACTATCTATCCAATTATCAGTGACTCATTACCTTTCTTTTTGCTGGTGTTCCCTGCAAAAAGAGCATATCCACAATGCAATTTGAAAGCCTCTGAGGACAAAGAGCTCCTCACTTTCTGAGATGTCCATTTCCACTAACAGATGGCTATAGAACTTACACTTACTTTCTTAGTACCGTGACACTTCTCTCTGCCCGTTTCTTGCAGTCATCTGCCAATTGATAGAGAAATTTGTGGGCTCCTGCCCCAAAGGAGAACATGAAGACCTCCTCTGCTGGGAGAAAAGACACGTTTGATCTGAGTGCAAACAAAGAAATAATAGTATTTTATTTTATTTTTTATTATTATTTTTTTTGAAATAATAGTATTTTAAACAGGCATTTTAGAAATGTGGATTAAGCTACTTCATTCATGCAGGATTGTCTAGCAGATACTTCAAACTCCTATTTGTTGCTTCAGCAAAGGTTGCCCCCTAGTTCTTCCTGTAGCACACAGGGTGCATTGCAATTTAATAAAGAAAACATATACTTATACATAAGCCAAATTCCTAAGTCTAAAAGTTGATTTGAATTTCAGAAGCTATTTCCTGGGTGTTTATCTTAGACCCTGCTTTCATTAGCTTAATTGGGATGACTCTTCGAGTCAAGGAATGTGATTATTTGCGTAGTGGTTTCCTAGTTCTCAGTGATGTCTGGGGCCCAAAATTGTATCTAGAAACAAAGAAGATCATTTCTATATTCTCAGATGCTCATCATCTTTCCACTATTAGATTGACATATTATAATGACTTCTATTTATTAACTCAGTGTCTGTTATGGGGCAGGCATTCTGCTATGCACTAGGAATCTAGTGGTGAACCATCTTCATTGTTGCTTGGGGCAGACACATCGGCGGGCTCAGGGACACTACTGGCTCTCAGTTATTGTCATAACCGCAGCATCCAGGCTGCAGGCCCTGCTGCTCTTATCCTCAAGAGTTGGTCTCACTCTCTTCCTTTCTCAGCACTGGGTTGTTCTGCTCTCAGGGAGGTTTCCCTCAGGGGGGCCTGGTGATTACCAGCAGCTCCACATCTAATTCCTCCTCACATCAGTTCCAGAGGAGAGAACCACAATCCTCAAAAGTCCACAAAAGTTCTGTAATCAAATCCCATTAGCCTAGTTTGGGACACATGCCCATTTCTAGGCCAGGGAGGTAAAATATACTGATTGGCCAGTTCTGAGTCATGAGGTAGCCCTGGGGCAGGGGTAGTGGGTGAGGTGGAGTGAGAAGAAAGAAATATTTGGGAAGTGAATGCTTAGCAGTCAAAACCAGCCAGAAACCCTTTACTTAAACAGGGTTACAAAATTTTGAGCTAGAAGAGAGGCTCTTCCAGGTAGAAAGATAATGGAACACAGATTGCTATATTTAGCTGGTTGCAGCTGACCCAGGGGCAGAACTCAGGTTTTCTGACTTCTTGTCCAATTGACCCTTCACAAATGTCTTCTTTTTAAAAGTCAGTCACATAATTTGTGAGGCCAGTGTGAAATAAAAATGTAGGACCCCTTGTTAAAAATTATTAGGAATTTCAAGATGGTCATAGCAGGGCATTAAACCAAGGGCAAAGATCCCCTACAAAGCCAGCCATGGTCAGCCAACATCGTTTTCCTTGTGTGCATAGGCCAGTATTTGTCTGAGTATTGGAATGGAAAGAATTAGAAGACATTACCTTCACTGTCAGCCAGCTTTCAATGTAGTATAATGATGGAAGAGTTATACAGACTCTGACAACAATACAGTGGCTTTGCAGAAACACTTAGAGCTGGGGTCTCTTTTATGTTAACAGATTTCTACAAGAGTGAATGTTATCTTGGGCTAAATAAATATGGATATAAATTCTATGAAGGAACAGAGGTAGTGTTAACTCCACTCAGGGTTTTACCCAAGGCCTGCCACTAATATTGGATTAGTTTTTGGCTGCCATGTGCTTTGAAGACATTTTTAAAAGTTTGAAATTATGTCATTTGTGTATTGGGCCAGGGTTTTCTTTTTCTTTCTTTCTTTCTTTTTTTTTTTTTATTTATTTTTTTAATTGTTGGGGATTTATTGAGGGTACAATAAGCCAGGTTACACTGATTGCAATTGTTAGGTAAAGTCCCTCTTGCAATCAAGTGTGGCACACATCAAGGCCCCACCCCCCTCACCCTCCCGTCCCTCTTTCTGCTTTTCCTCCTTCCTCACCCTCGGTAGAGTGCCGTAGTGTCACAGCTCACAGCAACCTCCAGCTCTTGGGCTTAGGTGATTCTCTTGCCTCAGCAGCTGAGACTACAGGTGCCCACCATAACACCCAGCTACTTTTTTGTTGCAATTTGGCCAGGGCCAGGTTCAAACCCGCCACCCTCGGTATGGTATATGAGGCCGGTGTCCTACTCACTGAGCCACAGGCACCACCCAAGGGGCCAGAGTTTTCTTCCTGCTATTTGCCTACAAATCTTTTATGGTCTGAATTGTATCCCCTCTAAATTCCTCTGCTGAGGAGCTAATCCCCAATGTGACTTCATTTGGAGATAGAGCCTTTAAGGAGATAATTAAAGTTACATGGAATCCTAAAGGTGGGGTCCTAAGCCAATAGGATTGGTGTTTCCATAGAGGAGGAAAGGGACCCCAGGAATATGCACACACGGAAAAGGCCATGTGAGACACAGCAAGAAGGCAGCTACCTGCAAGCCCAGGAGAGAGACCTCCAGAAAAAACAACCCTTCCGGCACCTTAATGCTGGACTTTCAGTCTCCAGAGTTGTGAAAAAATAAATTTCTACCATTTAAGCCACCTAGTCTGTGGTATTTTGTTATGGTAGCCCAGCAGATTGACACAATACCCAGCAAACACCTATTTAATGAATAACAGGAATTACTTAGAGGAACGAGAGAACCCAGAGAAGTGAAGATTTAGAGTAGGTGTTAGAATGATCTGTGGCCAGGGTGTCTTCTGTACATTACCGGGGGGCGACCCAAGGCCCTACAGAAAAGTAGACAGTGGCGCAACATAAGAAATACTGTCAACAATGACATGATCACAGTTCCTCCAGGGAGAGCATTATCACAGAATAGATAGAATTCTGCTAGCATTTAAGATCAGCTCAGAGGGTGTCCAGCAGCAGTGAGGAAGGTAGCATGTGGAGACTGCTCAGGAAAAAACGCAGTGTGCAAGGCTGCTTTGGAAACAAAATGCAGGGCAAGATCGGCCTCACCAGGATGGTTACTGTGAGATTCTCTAGACTCACAGCTGTGTCCAACCTTTTCTTTTCTCTTCCAAACATTGAAAAAAGAAGAGTTGTCCTGAGCCACATGTTAAATACACAAACACTAGCAAAAGCTGATGAGCAACAACAACAACAAAAGGACGGTGCATAATTTTCGTGATATCCTTGACCACAGATAAGCAAGAAGTCCTCGCCTAAACCTCATGTACTCTGCAGGCCACAAGTTAGATACCTCTGCCCAATAAGCACCCTTTCTGAAATTTGGGAAGAAAAATGAAGATTGTATACTTCTTACCGGAACAGTAGGTAATCAAGCAATTTTCAAAGGAAATGATCAGAGCTACGACTAGACGATGCAAAATCATGGCTTAAGCTAATTATACATTTTTACAAAGCATATTTCTAGTGCTTGGCAGAATTTACCTTTTACGTTGCTTTACATTGGATACAGTTTTATTAGTAGTTAATAAAGAGAGTTCACTACGTTTCATCAGTGTAAATGTCCACAAACACACACATGCTATTGGGGCATTTCTCTGAGGGTCCTTCCCAAGTCTAAGCTGCTACGTTATCAGATCAAATACTATCGGTTCATCTGGTGCCGGTGAACAGAACAGAGGGTACAGTACAAAGGGAAAGTCAGTTTGTCTCTTTAGAATTTGCTGCCACCAATGATGAGATTAACATTATCATACTAACCACCATAGATGAGAAAGAAAAAAACTACAAGAACACGAAGCATAGCAAATCATTTCAAGTGAGGGCACGTCTTACCAACAATTCACTTGGATTAATTCCATCTTTGCTTGATCCGGAAAGTACAACTAACCTGCCTTTCTGCTTTGTTCTAACACTCTGCCAAAACCTCAAAGGTAACACCATCCAATAGATAGGTAATATGAACCGCATGGGACATTTTACTGTTTTAGTAGCCATATGAAGAAACAGATGCCATCAATTTTGGCCCTATAATTTAATTAGCCCAAGATACCCAAAATATTGTCATTTCAACATGTAATCAATATAAAAAATTTTCAATGTGGTATTTTACATTTTTTTAACTGAGCCTTTGGAAGCTGGTGAGTATTTTATACTTGTATCACTTCTCATTTTTGACCAGCAATTTTTATACTTACATCACTTCTCATTTTGAACTTACATCACTTAACATTTTATAGTCATTCTCTGACACAAGCCTATAAAGAAAAAAAATAAAGAAAAAACTGACCATGTATCCCAGCACAATGTAAAATGTGAATTGTACACATGGATTATGTTACACATATATTTCACATATTCTCTAAATATTAAAAAATACAAATCAAATAAGAAGAGATACAGATAAAATAAATACATTCTTAAATTTTTCATGTATGGGTTACTTCAAAAATTTTCTCACTAGGGTGGCGCCTGTGGTTCAAGGAGTAGGGCGCCGGTCCCATATGTGGAGGTGGTGGGTTCAAACCCAGCCGCGGCCAAAAACCACAACAAAAAAAAATTTTTTTCTCACTAACATAACTACAGTATAATTAGAAAACACAATGTGATAAAATGAGCATCATTATATTTGAAAATGTTGATTTCACGCTTGTATTACATGGAATCTAGCAATTCAAAGGCCTGTCACTAAGTTCAGTTTATTTTGATGCTTAGTTTTAATAGCTGTCAAAGCTAAAAAAAAAAAAAAAAAAACCTCCTAACGATAAATAGATCTAAATTAAAGAGAACATTATTATCTGCACTTGAAATCTTAATACCCATTTTTAAACCCATCCACCAATTATGCAAAAGCCTTTGTAATAATTCAGCAAGTAAATTTCCACTTCCCTGATGTCAGTAGTTCTTTCTGTTTCATTCTCATATTTTTTTTTTTTTTTTTTGTAGAGACAGAGTCTCACTGTACCGCCCTTGGGTAGAGTGCCGTGGCGTCACACGGCTCACAGCAACCTCCAACTCCTGGGCTTACGCGATTCTCTTGCCTCAGCCTCCCGAGCAGCTGGGACTACAGGCGCCCGCCACAACGCCCGGCTATTTTTTTGTTGCAGTTTGGCCGGGGCTGGGTTTGAACCCGCCACCCTCGGCATATGGGGCTGGCGCCCTACTCATTGAGCCACAGGTGCCGCCCTCATTCTCATATTTTTAACAAATGTATTCAAAGCCTGCTGAACTGTTTATTATGAAGATTTGCAAAGTGATTGGAAAATTCTGTGTCAGACAGACCCTAAGGGGCCCTTTCTCAACAAAGATCAGGTCTTTGCCTTTGTACAATCCCCTTCCCTTGAGTGTGGGCATCACATGTGACTTGCTTCCAACCAACAGAATATGGTAGAAATATGGGATTTTACTTTCACGATTATGTTTGGTTACATAAGACTCTGTCTTCACGTGATGGAATGAGAGACTTCTCAAGACCTGGAGGAAGTAAGCAGCCATGTAGAAAAGCTCAGATAGTCAGGAACTCTGGGCAACTCCAGGAACTGAGGGCAGCTTCTAGGACACGCAGGTGGCTTCTAGCCAGCAGCCAGACAAAAGCCTGGGCCCTCAGTCATACATTCACAAGGAAATGAATTCTGCCAACAACCTGCATGTATTTGGAAGCAGATTATTCCCAGTAGAGCCTCAGATGAAAATATAATCTAGCCAAGACCTTAATTGCAGCCTTATGAGACCCTATACAGTAGACACTCAATCATGCCAACACCTGTCCACATGAGATAATGTGTGTGTCATCTTAACATGCTAAATTTCTGCTTATAGCAATAGAAAACCAGTATATCCTGCTTCTAATTTTTTTAGTGTGCACATATGAAAGTTTTAATTGGTAGCATATAATGGTGTTTAGCTACAGAATCAGAAAACAACAGAAACATTTCCAAATAGCTATTCTTACAAATGCCCTATCTAAAGTAAGAATTTGTCTAAATAGATTCTTCTTCACATGCCATTAAAATATCAATTTTACGGGCAGCGCCTGTGGCTCAAAGGAGCAGGGCGCCAGCCCCATATGCTGGAGGTAGTGGGTTCAAACCCAGCCCCGGCCAAAAACTGCAAAAAAAAAAAAAAAATATATATATATATATATATATTTTTTTTTTTTTTTTACAATGAAAGGTTAGACTCAGTGTGCTTATATGCAAAATGTCCTCCAGGTAAACTTAAGCTAGTGTCATTTGTCACTACAGAAAAGATCAGAAAATTTTGTTTCTTTGTATTTTTGTAAAAGGAAAATGTATGTCTTTAAGTGTCACAACTCTTTTAGTGATCCTCTAAGTGGTTAAAAAGAAATGTTTGTCTCTTCATCTTATTACAAAATGATATACAGTTTCTACTATGTTTCCTTAAAGTCTTAATTTTTAAATCTTTAAAAATTTAATTTTTAAATCAATCATATCAATGTAGCCATTTGTACATTTGTGGTTTTGATTTTCTTTTTTTCGTCTATATTACCTTACCTATGAATAATGTAATGAATGAATTCCAAGTTTGGTGTTACCTATATAACATTACCCAAGAAACTTAAAAAAACTTCTAGTCAGAGTCAATCTTTAAGTGAATATACTTAAATATGTCCTCTAGAATATTGTTTTAATTATGTAAGTTACTCATTCTCAAAAATATATCTTCTTTGGTTACCTTTAATTTAATGAAATTTTTTATGTTGTTTATTTTTGGAAACTAATCTAGCTAATAGCATGCATTAAGATATGCTAGAAACAGCTGCCTTTTCATCTGGCCAGAGAAGAAAGCCCCTATCCTATATTATCTACCCTAAAAGTTATTTCTTCCAATCTTCATCAGTATATTCTATGTCTATTCCAAAAGTATTTTGGTTCAAAGAAATGTTTTCTATTAATAGCTTGTCCCATACTACTTTTATTGTATTATTTCAGTGGTATCTACTACATCAGGAAAACAAGTTTTGTCCCAATGGCATATGGATTTGTGTCTTTGACGATAAACTACATAAGAATAGGATTGTCAGCATGTAACAGTAAAACCCCAAGTCACGGGGCTTAAGTGAGGGGGAAGTTTATTTCTCTCTTAGATAAAAGAAGTTCATAAATAGCCCAGAGAGGTAGGTAGCTTGAGGTCTTCTGTCCTTGCTCCCTGCCAGTTCTAGCACACCTTCTCCAATTCCTATAGGGCTGCTCGAGGTCCTACCTACTTATTCAAATTCTAGCTGGGATAGGCAATCGCTGATATGTGGTGATCGCTGCCTCTTGCTATTCACATCCTTGTGCCATTCCTTCTCCTTGAGAGTAGGCTGGGCCTAGTGGCTTGCTTCTTCCTAAGGAATAGAATTCAGCAAACGTGATAACGTCACATCCATGATTTGGTTACAAAAGCTTGTGACTTTCACCTTGCTGGCACTCCCTCTCTTGTCTCCAGCTTGCTCTGAGCAAGCCGCCAGGTGAGACCTGCCCCAGGGAGAGTTTCAGGTGGCAATGAATTGAAGGTGGCCTCTAGCTAACAGCCAATGAGGACCAGAAGCCCATAGCCCAACAACCCACGTAGAACTGAATCCTGCTGACAACAATGTGAGTGAATTTGGGAATCAGATCTCTACTGAGTTTTGAGATGACTATATCCTAGTCAACATTTTGACTATAGCCTTCTCAGAGACTCAGAGGTAGGGAATTTAGATAAACCATGTTCAGATTACTGGCCAACAGAAATTTTGAAATAATATTGTTTTTTTAAGCCACTAAATTTTCAGGGTAATTTGTTATGAAACAATAGATAACAAATATATCTACCCTACATGGGCGAAAAGTATATTTTCTTCCCTTTTCAGGGGACTTTGTAGAGGTCCAAAAGCATTTATGACTCATTAAGTAGAATTTATTCACAAGGACATATACAAGTTCTGAAATTAACTTAAAGAACTCATCCTATAAAAAGTGCTATTACCTCATTGCTGAATATTACTATGATCACCTTCAAAGTACTCCCTTTGGGAAGTTATTCACTGATACCAGTATCTAGTCTACCCTTCAAAGCAATTCTGGAACTCTTTTTCTGAAATGGCCATCACAGTTGTCATCATATTACCCTTGTTGTCCTGAATGTCAAAAATGTCTTTCTTTCAATAGTTCCTTTATCTTCAGGTAAAGAGAAAAAGTCATCAGGGGCCAGATCAGGTGAGTAGGGAAGGTGTTCCAACGCATTTATTTGCTTTCTGCCTAATAACTTCCTCACAGACGGTGCCATGTGAACTAGTGCATTGTCATGATGCCAGAGCCATGAGTTGTTGGCAAAAAAGTTCAGATCATTTTCATCTAACTTTTTCATGCAGACTTTTCAGAACTTCCAAAGAATAAACTTAGTTAACTGTCTGGTTGGTACAGATTCATAATGAACAATCCCTTTGATACAAAAAAAAATGGTTAGTACCATTGTGTTGACTCAATTTGGACTGATAGAACATTTTTGGTCATGGAGAATTGGCTGACTTCCATTGTGCACTTTGATGCTTTTGTTCAGAGTTGTATTTGTACACCCATATTTCATCACAAGTGATAACCTGGCCCAAAACATCATCTTGCCTCTCCAGAAAGTCTTGGCAAACTTTAGCTCTCCTTTGTTTTTGTTCATCAGTGAACTCCTTTAGGACCATTTTTGCACGCACCCTACTCATGCCAAGATTTTCAGTTAAGATTTTCCAGTTTCTGTATCATTTCCAGTTTCTGTATCAATGTTTACTCGGTCCACTATGCTTCTCATGGTCAGCCAATGACTTTGATGCATAATTCAATGAATTTTTGCATTACTGATCACCCTGACTGCTCTTCATCAGTGATGCTTTCTCTCCCCTCAGAAAAACATTTAACCCATTTGTACACTGCCATTGTCTTCATGGCATTATCCCCATAAACTTGGATTAACAGGTCCCTTATTTCACTTCTAATCTTGCCAAATTAATAAGAAATTTAATGTATGATCATCACTCTAATTCAAACCCAAATATTCTCATGACAGCACACAAAAACATGCAACAACAATAATGTCACATATCAACATGAACACAGCTGTGAGACACTGATATACCAAGGTTATGAACCTTTACCAAGTTGTTTGTATAGTTCCACCAACATAAGTGCACATTGGCAAGTTTGCAAACTTGTCAGACCTTGTATATCTGCAAGAGAGGCTAGGGAATACTATTTTTTATCTAGACACCAATATTGCCTGCTAAGTATTGGGGTTTTGTTACTAAAAGGAAGACCAAAAAGGGAAAACACTTACTGGCATAAGCAATTACCAATCTCTGTCAAAGCCATTAACTAAGAATCTTCTGACCAAGAGGCCTCTAAACATTAAACTCAGGAAAATTTTATAAATTTTCAGATTTAGAAGGATATGGCTATGAACATTGTGAAAACATTATACTTTTTGTCTTTATATTTTTATGCATAATTTTAGTGGTCCTATTTGTCATAATAACCTGATACTATCTAAAGCTAATTTCTTTCTTTTTTTTTTTTTTTGGCCGGGGCTAGGTTTGAACCCGCCACCTCCGGCGTATGGGACCGGCGCCCTACTCCTTGAGCCACAGGCGCTGCCCTAAAGCTAATTTCTTAAGGCACAATTTAAGTATTTTCATTAGGGCCAAAATAATAGTTAATAATGTTGTTTATAAATTCATATGTGAAATTATCTTCTTGATTATTTTGAAAGGTAAGGGAAGTAATTTTATATTAGAACTGACTAGGTAATTATATTAATTTTTGTGGGCTGCCATTACAGATACCATAGATGTAGGCTTAAACAACAGAAATTCATTTCCTTATAGTTCTTCCAGCAGAAGTCTGAGGTCAGGGTAACATCATGGTCAGGTTCTGGTGAGGGCTCTTCTCCTGCAGACAGCTGCCTTCTCACTGTATCCTTATGTGGCCAAGAGAAGAGAGGTTGCTCCTTTCCACTTCTTTTAAGGGTGTGGTCCTCTTGGATTAGGGCCCACCCTTACAATTTTATTTAAATATAATTATCTCCTAAAGACCTTTACTCTACATACAGTTACATCATGGGTTAGGGCTTCAATAGATGAATTTTGAGGGAACATAATTTGGATTATAGCAATGATAATCGTTCTGAATTCATGATGTTGATAAAGAGTTTGTACCAGAAGTAAGAGAAGTAACAAATAGCCACTTTCTTGTTTGCTTGTGTTTTCATTAAGTACTGTCTTCAATTAATATTTTTTGAGGAGTCTGTTGAAGATATTCATCTTTACTGAAGATGAGCAAAAACTGAAATCTCTGCTGCTCAGTCCGCATCAGACCCTGCTTGCCCCATGTTATGAAGCACCTTCTCTTCTTTCATAACCTTCTCTTCTTTCATAACCTTCTCTTCTTTCATAAGTTGAGGTTCATGTAAGACTTCAAACCATGTCAATCTGTATAATAAAATTATCAAAGCTTAATATATTTTATTTATAAATAGATGGATAAATAAAATTTATTTAATATTTTCTTTGTGTACCTCAATGAAGTAGGAGCACTCCACTTTGGAGAACACAAGTAGGGCCTGGTTTCTACTAGAGAGTCTACGTGTTTTAAGAAGGTCTATAAGCCACCTGAGATTATGTAGAGATTTTGCATATGTGCCTAAGATAATAATTAATAGTACCTGTCACATGAGATTATTTTAACTTTTAGCTGAGAAAATATGTTTACAATACTTAGCCCAGTTCCTAACACGAATGCTAGATCAAAATGGGTAAACATATTCCTCAGTATCATTCAACAGGTACTGAGTAAGATAATTGGGCAATTTGACATTTTGCTAAAACTGAAATTAGAGTCATGATGGGGCCTGCTTCACTAATAATAATGTGTCCTGGGTGTGAAAAAACATAAGAAGTTTCTTTCCCTGTAGATGCCACTATCTGTATGAGTTAGGTTCCTCAAACTCTTCTTCATGCAATTAAAAAATATATTATTAGGCAACTATTTTGTTCTTGGCCTTTGCAAGTTGCTGATTAAAAATAGACAACAGAAAAAATATGGTCCTTGTTGTTCTGGACCCTTCTTTATCTTATTCTCACCAGTGTTAACAAATGAAGGGCTGACCTAGAGAAAGATTGGTATTTGTTTTAGAGTGGGTGGCCTTGAATGTCTTCTTTGGGGAGTGAGCATTTAAACTGAGACCTAAGAAAGGAAATGACTAAGTGATGCAAAAATTCAGGGACATTGGGGGCCAAGCCATGTGGTTGGAAAGAGCTTGAAATCATTTGAAATCATTATATAACATGGCTGTGGCATAGTAAATGAGAAAGAGAGTTTTGTAGGATGAGATTGGAAGGAGAAAGCTAGGAGTATATTATTCAGAGCCTTTGCACTTTATTTTATGTGTAGTTGGAAGCCATGGAGGTCTAATTTTTTTTTCAAAGATTCCTTTTGATGCTACATAGACGTTGTCTGAGACAGGGGCGTGAACAAAGTCATCCAAGTGAGACTTTGGTTTAAATCGGGGCAATGCCAATTGAGGTGGCAAGGCTGGCTGGATGGGTCTTATTCTTAGAGATGAAATTGATAAGACTTGCTGGTGGATTTGAAAGGGAAGAGAAGGAAAGCAAGAATCAAAGAGAATCATCAGAATTCTGCTTGAATAACAATGTGGATGTGATACAATTTTTGGATATGGAGAGTGAGGGTAGAAACAGAGTTTTATTTTTCTTAGATTAAGTTTGAGATATCCATGAGACACACAAGTAGACAAGAGTGGTAAAGTTTAAATGAATATATGACTGAACTTAGAGGAAAGGCTTGAATTAGAGATAAAAATTTGAAGGCCATTAGCCTAAACATGGTGTTGAAATCCATGGGAATCTATGACTGCCCAAAGCCCAGAGAGAGGGTAACAGAGAGAAGGAAACAGGACTGAGCCTTGAAGACCACAAGATACTGAGCTCCATCGAGGAAGTGAAGGAACCAGCAGCAGTTCTGAGCAAGACTAATTTATGAAGTAGAAGGCAAACCCAGAGATGAAGGCATAATGACAGCCGAAAGAGGAGAACATATCCAAAAGGAGAAAATGTTAAGGTGAATATTACTCAGGCTTCAGTTAGAATGAGGACATTGCTGGGGCTTAATAGAAGTCACCAGAGACCTTGAAAAGCACATAGCTTTAGTGGAGTAAATGGGAAGAAAATAAACAGGAGCAAAGTAAAGGTTAGAAAGTGGTGTCAGCTCATGTAAACAACTCTTTTGAGAAGTCTCATATAAAAGGGAACAGAATTAGAGCTGTATCTAGAATAGGGGGGAGGTCAAGGGGAAGTTTTGGTTATGTTATCTGTTAATTTTATGATGGGAGCTATTTAGAGCGAGTTTGTTCTCTGAGGCAAATGAACTAGTACAAAGGAAAGAGGGAGACTCATGGAAGGGAGGAGGGTGGAGCCCCAAGACAGAAGTTGGCTTTGAGAGGAAGAAGGCCTCAGGCCCCACCATGATTAGAAGGAAATAGGAGGGGAATTCCAGGCTGCTAGTGCAGACCAGTGAGTTCTTTTGTTGTGGAAAAATAAGAAAGTTTTCTCTTGTGGTGTCTAATGTCTAAGTGAGTTGTAAGGTAGTTTGTTGCATGACCGGAGACGCGAACGAACAGCAGCTTTGCCGTGGGTGTAAACTTGCTCCTGTAATTACTAAGTCAAGAAACAGACTACGTGCAGTTAGATGAGATGAAATGGCATGTAGCAAAAATCTTTATTCTAAGTTTTAGTTTTATACTTTTCCAGTCACGTACACACTTAATCTATTATCTATTAGTTTCATCATTATCTCATTTTACCTATCTGAAATTTAACTTGAAAGGAAATATTTTGTTATCATATTTATACAATCACCTTTGTAGTAAACCTCTTCTTCTAAATATTGACTAATTTCTGAGCAGGTATCTAAAGGAAGATCACAAAGAAGAAAGTAGCCATAGGGGAACAGAGTTAATAGAAGAATATCTTCAAGCATTCACTCAGTTTACTGAGTATGAAGTAATGACTGTGTCTTTCCCTCAGGGCAGAGCACCTATAGACCTCTGACAATATGTTGTTAACATATGTCAACCCTCTGGCCCATATCTCTGAAAAGGGCAGCATGCTTCATGGGGTGTACAGCTTCAGAGTAAAGGCCTAAGGAATTTTACAACTCCAAAAAAGCCTAACTCTGCGTGTAACCCAGTGGGGTCAAAGTCCCTTAAGCCTCTGGAAGAAAAGCAAGTCATTTTAAACTCACACTGAATTCACTTTGTGTGCTTGAGGTAGGATATGTTTATTTCTAAATATTATCCTATATAGTTCATCAGCAATAGAGGAATAAGTAGGAAGAGATGGGAGAAGGCAGAAGAAGTGTTCTCAGCAAATGGGAAACCAAACAGTAGAGTTATTGGAGTGCCTCAATGCATGATGGAGGCATACTGTGAATTGAAGGGAAAATATCTCGGCTTGTGAATTTATCTGGTAATATTCATCTGTGCAGCTGTAAGCCTGGAGAAGGCAGGTGATATTCATCTGGGTTGATATTTTTCCAGGAGAAGACAGAGAAGGGAATGATGGACAGTGGAAGTAAGTGGATTTGTAAGGGGGTTATTATAATGATGGATGATAGAATCAAGACTAAATAAGAAAGTAAATGAAGCCAGGAGGGGCTATTCTGGGGGTCAGGGGAGCAGGGTGAAGAGGAAAATATGCCCTAAAAAGTTCCTGAAATATGAAAGGACTTATCTTAACCAGACAACAAGCCATAAGCTTAGATGACAAAATGGTAGGTTTTCCTGTCCATGGTTTGAATTTTTCTTTTCTCCACCATGATTAGCTTGAACCTTTGTTATCATCTCACATAATCATATTGGCACTTGCTTAACAATTTGGCATTGGGTTTCTTTAGCCACTTGCAGGTAAAGCCTTCACTTTGTTATGTGAGCGATACCTTGGAAGGAAGACTTCTTTACTTTGCTTACAGAGAGCATTTAAACCAAGATTATCTCAAAGTCAGTCATTTTTCAGCTTTTCCACTTAATATTTAATGTGGAAAACCAACAGAACCAGAACCAGGTGGAGGAAAGCAGCCCTGTCTTATTTCTTTTACTCCACCTCATCCTTAACCTGTTTACATTCTCTGTTGGCAAATAAAGTGCTTGAGGAATTCCAATGAAAATGCACACCTGTGACTAGCACCCAAATTAAACCCTCCAAGGCCACATGGCTTGCTCCTAGCATAAATCATGCCTAACCATGCACATGCTATAAAGGTCAAAAATTTAGACTCTGCTTGTTTTGCAGGATAATCTAAAAATAAGATTTGGTAATCAACTGTTGTCTCAGAAATTTTGTTTTCACAACCCCCTAGAACTGAATTTGGACCTCATTTAAATGAGAGGCCCAAAGCTCACTGAAAAGCATAGATGTCAATTGAATCTGGTCCTTTTGAGTCACTTTAAGTCAAAAGGCCCACTCTTACACCATGCTGTGGTGTCACATGGAGATCAGGTTCAGATCCACATTGACCATGGTCTTTATCCCGCCCTGACCCAGCTTGCACTTTGCTCCCCACATGTCCTCACTTCACACTTCTCTCCTTTGCATGACATCTGATACTACCTACCTGGCTCCACCATTTTTTTCTTTACTTTTCTTTTTTTTTTTTTTTTTGTGAGCCCCCGAGTCTCCTTCTGGCTAAGTCGTACCCTCTCTGGTTTGGAGTGGCCTCTTAAACCATAGATGGAAGTGAAAGACCTTCAGAAATACTATAATCCCTTGACTTCAAATGTTCTTTGTCAATACTTTTATCCAGTTGCTGAAATGACAGGTAGACAGTCTTACATGACTACCAGAAGCCAACCGTCTAGGCCCATCTGGCCTATCACACAGAAAGACTATTAGAATTGATCATCATTATAGATGATACAAATAGACTGTTTACTGTATGATAGTCATACTTGTGACTAGCATCGTTGTGTGATTTAAGTAATTTGACCTCCAAAACAGCCCTAAGAGAGAGGTACTGTTCTACCCTCAATCATTTTGTTAATACAATATAGGGAAAGTTCTGACTCAACCTCCTCCTGCATCCCACATTTGGTCAGTGAGGACATGGAGTTTTTCGACAGCTCTCTATCCCATGATTATAATCATAGCACCTCCTGCAATGCTTCCATTCCTGGTTCTGACTAGTGGAGCAAGCACTAGACTCTGAGGTCAGAACAAGGAACTGGGAACCTATGACACAACACAGATAGCTAATGCACACCGAGAACTCTGTGTAAGCCAGGACCTGTGCTGGCATTTTACGTGCATCATCTCCTTTACTCCTCCTAAGAACAAAGTATTGTTCTTCCCATTTTTAAATGACTCAAGGGAGGTTCTAAGAGGTAAGTGACTCATCCAAAGTTACCCAGCCAGTAGGAGTTGGAGCTAGACGCTAATCTGAGTCAGCCCGGCTCTGATGCTATTGCTCTGATTTTATATTGCAAGGTTATGTATCAGGACTTCTTCCTCCTGAACTTGTACAAAAGCTCAGTTGTCTAAATGTCTACCTGGGATTCTGCTTCATCACATCTTCTAGTTGAGTCAAAGTTGAAGAATTGATTTAGAAATTATTTCACCAGCTCACAGCTCCCTTTCCTCTCCTAAATGTTGTCAATTCTGAGAAAAAGAGGAATAAGGTTTTTCACATGCCAAGTCATCCTTCTTTGGATTGCAAGTGGGGCCATTGTTTGGTCCCACTCATTGATTTGTGTGAACTTCTCTTCCCCTCCAAAGTGAGTTGTGTTTGGGAACTGAGATGACTGAAGCATACTCTGAACCTGTGTTGATAAAAGAAAAGGAAAACATCAATTAAGGTCTTCAGCCTCGGGTGGAAGGGCTTCCTGTGGAGTGAGTGGGCTCCCCGACGTCCAGTCTCCGTAGGTTGGCCTCCTCTGCCTGGAATTCACAGCTGTCAGAACCCACTCTTGTCAGTCTGTCTGGTTTCTTAACAGTCCAACAGGTTAATCTCCCCTTCTCTGCCTCCACTCATGTTGTTGCCTTTTTGTATTCATTCTGCCCACTAACCAAAATTCAGCTGCCAGTTTGTCTTGCCCCCAGCTCCCATGAATCCACCTTCTCAATAAGACTTTATCTGATTGGTGTAGTGTAGGATAATATTTAGAATTAAACATATCCTGCATTAGGCACACAAAGTGAATTCAGTGTGAGTTTAAAATGACTTGCTTTTCTTCCTACTAAGGGCACAAACTCTGGGCTTCACAAGGTCTGAGTTCAAATCTCAGAGGCTGTACTGACTTGTACCTTTGAGTAAATTCCTTACCTTCTTTGATCAGCAGTTTCTTCATGTGTAGTATTGTAAATAATCGACTACCTCGGGGGCTGTTACAAGAGTTCAATGAAATCATGCATGTAGAACACTAAGCTGAGGGTCTGGCATGTAGCAGGGGATTAGCACATGGTAGTTACCTTTCTGCTTTCCAACAGAGGCCGTTAATCTCTGCTGTTCTCTAAAAGAATGTGAGGGGTTCACAATACTCATTTTGTTACCAGACGGAGAGGGTCTGGTCACCTGTCACCGTCAGCCAACATGCAGAGAGGGGGATAGGTCCACCAAACTTTGTCAGAAGGCCAGCATTCTGGAGAATAGTGAGAGTAGCCTCTCCAAGATTGTTCTTATCTTCCATTTCCAACATTACAGTTTTATACATTTGAGTTCAAAGTGAAGACCATGCTAACCCTTATCTTACACAATAATTGGAAAACAACATTCTAATTCCAAAGTTAATTTCCTAAATCAAGCCACCTAAACTACTCAAGATGGGCATCTTTAGGGTGGGAACTAAAATTTCAAAACAGTAAGAATGGGAGACAGGAGGTGAAGGTCAGGCAGGACTAAACAGACCAGACCAGCTGTATCATGTCTGTCCTCACCTGACAGACTCCATCTTATTCTCACTATATGTGCTTTCAATTTGGGTATTTGCTGGTGAGAGTGGATAGTTTTATGGAAATAGTTTATGATAGCTTATCTCCAAGAGGGTCACCACCAATCCTTTCTTTCTTACATTCATGTGCCATTTCACTGCCTAGATGTTAAGTCCATTCCTTTCCCTAACTTTGAACCTGAGCTTCCTTAGTGACTGACTTGACCAAAATTACACCAAAATTTTTCAAAAGTGACCCTATCACTCCTAAGGGGAGGTCATAGGAAGCTTTGGAGCTTCTTCCCAGGTTTCTTGGAACACTTGCTTTTGGAGCAGGAGCTCTGTGAGAAGTCGGCCACCACGCAGGAAGTCCATCTATATCCTAAGATCACCATGATGTGAGAGGCCTGAGCCTCACGGAGAGACCTGGACAGTAAGTCAATCTGAGAAAATGCAATGAAAGATAGAAACCCCAATGATCACAGAGGCTCCATTCCGGTGAGTAAAGATGCCATCTGCGAGTAGTTCCTCTAGACCCAGGTGTCCTAAACTGATACTCTGCGGATCAGAAACAAACCGTCCAGCTAAACTCTTCCCAAATTTCTGACTCACAAAACCATTAGCAAATTAAAATGATTGTGTAAGCCACTATATGTGAGGGTAGCTTGTTATGCAGCAAGAGACTCCAGAGCATGATCTTAGCCTTTTCAGGTCAATGTGACAGAACATTGATAAGGCAGAGTCAGGATCACGCCTTCCTTGGAGTCTAACGGGGCAACAGCACAGGATTGGGTGCCCTCTGAGAATGTCCTAGTGTCTAGCTTTTCTCCTCTTCTTTAAGAATGACATGGGAGTTATCTTTTCCTGATATAGGACATTTCAATATATCGAGTAGTAGAATGTAAAATACAGGTTTAAAACTTGGCGATGCCACTTATCAGCTACGTGACCTTGGATGAACCACCTAACATTTCTGAGTTTCTGTTCCTTCGTTTGTGAAATAGGATGACAATACCCACCTCTCAGGGTTTTATAAAACTTAAATGAGATAATGGACATAAAGCACTCAAGCAGAAGTCTAGACCAGAGAATACACGCACATGTAGTCTGTCGGAACTGTGACTATTAACATACACATGCTCACCTGACAATTCACCGTATCTCTGTGGTTCCACAATGGAAAGACTGGAACGTAATACCAAATCCTTAGAAAAGCTACACTAACTTTCGCCAATTAATTTGTACCACAGCATCCAGGTAATATTTTCTTATGTGGACAATGTTGCCAGGGATGATGATTTTTCCAATCATAACAAGAATAGCCATGTCATTCAGACAGAGTTCAATTGCTGATGGGCTGAAATCAGCCTGTTCACTTTATCTGATGTCCAGGCTGCCATTTTAAGGGGAATATTTAAATAAGAAATTTCCACCTGTTAATCCTACTCTGTACTAGATTTAGATTAAGAGGATGTATTCCTGTGATTAGTCCATCAAAGTGTGAGCTAGTGTGTGAGGGGTACTTGGTCTATGGTCTTTTGCCCCTTCTTGGCTTGCTGTACCCAGTGAACTAGGCCGCCAGTTCCCGGGTGTTGCAGGGCGATTACACCTATATGCTGGCTGGTAGCCCCCATAAGACTAGGAAAGAAGAAACATGCTTTTCAAAGACTAGGGATCATTTATTAGAATATGGGGAATATAAGCCCCAGAGGTAGTATTCATTCATCATTTATTCATTCATTCTGCAAAGAGTTGCTGAGGTTCTGAAGATACAGCAGTGAACAAACTAAATTTTACACAAATACCACAAATAATTTGTAAGTGTATAAGACAGACATTTCACTCAAATAAGCTTTAAGTAAGTGCTAACAAGGAACTAACTAATTAAGTCTGAGGGTCGGGAGTACATTTCTAGGAAAAGGATATTTAAAGGACAGCCCCAGAGTAGAAATTAAGCAGAGGAAGGAGCTAAGAGGAGTAAGGAGTTCAGAAGCCACAGCATATGCAAAGCCCAAGACCTGCCTCTTAGCTGGGTCTAGGGTAAGAGTGCAAATGGAGGGCCCTGGTTCAAAGCTCACCTCCTTTTTATTTTTTCCCCTCACCAGCCTCCATCCTGGAGCATAAAGGGACTTCCACTTATGTGTGTAGACACCCAACCTAAATGCCCAAGGTTTTAACTCATCCCCCCAAAAAACAGCCACCGGAGATGTATACTCTGATGACATGATGTACCCTCAGCATAGCAAACCCTGGGAAGAGGCCTCTCACAGGCTCTAAAAGCGTGTCTCAGGTCCCCTAGATCTAGGTCTAACACGGATACAGGCATGGGCTCCAGCCAGGCACATCTTGCGCTGTAGACTCTGTGCCCCACTGTGGCCGTAAAACCAAAGAAAGATTAGAGTAGGTCCTTATAAGCAGGGCCCAATTGCCAGGCTTAAGGCAATAGGAGCCCCAGACCCAGCCATGGAGTTTTAGCTTGCAGACTCTACAACTTAGAGGTCTAGAGATGCATCAGTGAGCCCTCCTGGAACCGTATTCAAAATTGCATATGAATATACACATGTGTGTGTTTTTCTGTGAGATGGTTCAGTTTTCTTCAGCTTCATAAAGAAATCCATAGCACTCTGACTTTAAAGAAATCACTGGAGCGATTAGGGGGTTGAAATGGATGACTCCGTGATCTCTTCAAGCTCAGAGTCCATGGGCCCCATGCATGTTCCTTTGCATGAAACGGGCTCTCTGGCCTGGTCCTGTCTATAAAGAACTTGAGGAAAGAGGAGGATAAGGAAATATTTGAACATTGGTTGAACTTCGAATTGCGAGTTCTTCATATTTACAAATGACTTCTATTTCAGAGAAGACACATCCCCCCAATGGTAAATGTTTCCAACCTTCTTCCAAAGCACTAAATTTCTTAGCAGTTAAAAACAAACAAACAAGGGTGGCGCCTGTGGCTCAAGGAGTAGGGCGCTGGTCCCATATGCCGGAGGTGGTGGGTTCAAACCCAGCCCCGGCCAAAAAAAAAAAAAAAACAAACAAACAAACAAAAAAAAAAATACCCTGTCACAAATATTTTAATATATTTTCCAGCTTAGAAATAAGAAAACATTTTCAGAAACAGAAAGATTGCACAGTCAGGGGAGATGGAAGGGAACTTGTTGAAAAGGGATTGTGGAGTCTATGATCAAGATATCTATTCCACTTAAGAAAGAAAATAATTTATTTTTCTGATGAAGTAACTCTTAAAATACCTTTTTGAGTTCCTTTTGCTGATAGTAAACAATGTTTGAGTCCATATCTTCGTTCTTTTATGAACAGGGGCTGCTTTAAAGTTGTTCTCAGTTTTATCTAAAAGTGAAAGTTATTTTGTAAACTTAAGAAATTATGAGATCATTCCAAAGAGCTAAAATGGTTTGGAGGGTTTCCCCTTGGATTATCCTGCTAGGTGTAACACAGCGTGGCTCTATTTAAGGAAAGTTCTCTTTTTCTAGGTTCATATGTTACCAGAAAGAATGATGTCATTACACCTGATTGTAGCTTTTCCAGATACTCAAAGATTGTCATTATTTTTTTAATTTCTAATTCACATGAGCGTACAAATTTGCACTCTTGAGTCCAATAATGTTTATTGAGTGTTCTCATTTCCAGGGTTAAGTTCCAGTTGTAAAAGAGCCTCTCATACCATGGAATACTATTCAGCCATTAGAAAAGATGGAGACTTTACATCTTTTACATTGGATAGAGTTGAAATACATTCTTCTTAGTAAAGTATTGCAAGAATGGAAAAATAAATTCCAACGTACTCCATATGGAGGGAGGGCATGTGGTGGGCTCTCACCTAATATGCACATTGTGAGGGTGTATTACACGCTCCCTAGGTGAAGGGCTCTTTTACAAACAGTATCATTATTATAACAATTTTTTAGTCTGCCCACTAAAGAAGAAGGCTTTATGAAGAAGGCTCTCAGCACAGAGTTAATGTTTATTGAGTGTTTATTATGTGCCAGCCTTTTCCTAAGCCCTTTACACATGTTAACTCCCCATTTCACAAATGAGAAAAGCAAAACTCCAAGAAGTCTACTGATGTTAAAGGGTAGACTGGATATTTGAACCCCAGTCTGATTGACTCCAAAGCCATTGCTCTTAACCTCTGTGGGGATAAGGGAAGAAAGAGTCCCTCTTTGAGATAAAGCAGACTCCTGCATAGAATCATAAGCAAGCATCTATTCATACAGGGCCCACAGCGTATGGGGGCCCTCAAGAGACAGGAAATGGGATGATTAAAACCAGCTGGGGCTTATGCACGAGTTTCATGTGCAGCCTGCAAGGGGTGGCGGTGCGGCTCCATAGAAAGCAGAGTCTGCCTGACTGTACAACCTTGCTCCTCCTGCTCTGCCCTGCATTAAGTCTCCCTCAGGAAGTTTTCACATGGGGGAGGTTAGTGTCTTTTTCCTGCTCAAGGATTATCAGGAAGCAATGGCCACTTGTGTTGTCATGAACACTCCGTGATCTCTGGGTGGATCTACCTGGTGGAACATTAAAGCTAAACTGGAAAATACCAGGCTGTGAAAATCCTGTTATGGCAACACTTAACAACCTCTTACCCTAATAGTCTAAAGAAAAAGGCAGCTTGGGATGGCAGCCAATGATTACAATAATAACGGCGACTAACATTCGTTGAACTCTTACCTTGATGTCCTGTCTCTTAAGGCGCCTTCCGTGCATTCAGGCGGGGACTCTGATAAACAATCCCAGGAGGTGGCTACTGGACTCCCCATTTTACAGATGAGGAAATACAAGCTTAAGGAGGTCATTACATGGCTGCTGGCCCAAGGTCACATACTAGAGAGTAGCAGAGCTGAGATAGGAAGCCAAATCATTTTGATTTTCAGAGCCACACTCCTGAGTACAAATTGCATTATAACACTTATTTCCTGACTATTGTGAAAGAAGTCATTTGTCTTTCCAGATGAAATCACAAGTCAGAATTGCCACTTTGGAAATAGAAGCATGGGCCAGCAAGAGTCTGCTTCCCTAAATTTTACAAGTTTCCTTTTCGAATATTGTCAAAATATACAGGGAAAATAAATAAATCCCTGAAATCTATGTTGTTATTCACAGAGAATGGTGCTGAAGAAATCATTTAATGAGATTGGGAAAATTGTAGGTATTAAAATCGATCATTTGTTCCCTGGTTTTAGGTTTTATAACTACCAATGATGCTACCAGTCTTCGACACCACGATCCTGTAATCATCCCTTAAAGAAGAAAAGAAAGACACCATAACTGAAAAATCTCCCTCCCCCTCCCCCATAGCCTGCCATGTCTTCCCACTGGCATCCCTCCAATGTTATGAAAACATTGTTGCTCAAACTGGCTTAGCACAGTCTTGGCATAGTGGATGCCTGATACATTAGTTGTGGCGAGGCACAGAAATATGTTTTAATGTTTTCACACATACACTTTCCACTTAGTACAATTCAGTACTCACAACAGCCCTTCAAGGTAGTTATTACATGTGACTGCTTTTCCAGAGAAGCTAATTAATGCATTCAGGGTGATAGCTTAGTAAGTGGCAGATCTGAGTGAGTACAGAAACCTAGTCTGTGGGCCTTCAGCAATTGCACTGCTGCTGAATACAGTGAGTGCCAAGAAAAGGTATGCACATTTTAAGCAATGTTATCTGTTACTGTTTAAGGTTGAAGTGAAGGCACCATTACTGGTTGAGTGTACGTAGACATGCTATACATGTCTATTTTACCTGCCATTTGTATACTTTAGGGGAATGGTTGATTTTACTTTCAACAAGATGTCTTACAAGGTGTGTGCACTTTTTTGGTACCCCCAGTACATTCTGGGGTTTACTATGTATGTGTACTCACACACCTGAATGCATTTCATTATACTACTCTAGAATTCTCTGGCTCTTAGATAAGGACAATGAGGCTCAGAGAAGTCACCCAGGGATCGGCTCCTGACCCTAGATGGGTCTGTCTTTCAGCTCTGTGCAATGGAAAATTGTGCCCTTTGCTGCACGCAACTAATCAGGTTGTTTCCAGAAAACATAGAGGAAATTCAATCTGCCCAGTGGCACTTCACCCAAAGGGTGGTTGAACAAGAATGTTTTTTTCTGAAGTCCAGATGTTGATGTGACTTCCTGACTGAGGATAAACATGTTCATTCATTCCTCCTGAAAGTCCAGTGAGCACTAAGCTGGGTCTTCGTGGCTTCATCTCAGTTTGCTACATGGTAAAAATACCAACCATGTTCAACAGACCAAGGCAAGACACAACCAAAGGCAAACATATTTACTTGTGTTTTTGCAATACACAAACAAAAAAGCACTCAGAAAACTGCAGGCCTGACAGCATGCCATTAATCTTAACCTCCTTGAGACAGAACTCATAACATTTTATTGGGCGCTCCCAGACAGGAACCATGCCTGTTTGCTGACTTTTTTTAGGGTCTGGCACAGTGCTTACAACCAAATGCTATTTATTATCCTCACTCTTTTGTGCCTCTGTTGACATCAGAGTAATTATGATCATTCTTAGGGATAGGCTTCTATCATCTGGAGCTAACTCCACAGACACTTGACAAATATCACTATTGTAAAGATACTGTTTGCTGGAGTTCAGTAAAAACAATTTCTGAGACTTAAGGAAGGGACCAAATCTCCCCCTATTTTGACAATAAGACTAAATAAGATGCTGCAGGAGACATTGGAGAGGACAAGGACAAGGGGCTGGACTGGGTGCTCTTAAAATCTCTTAACTCCCAGAGCCTCTGCTTCCTTCCTATTTCACTTAAAATCTGTCCTCCATTCACTGTTCCCCATACTCACTTACTATGTTGTTGAAATGTACCATGAATTAATCATGCTTGAGATCTCTCCTTTAGAATCTCAGTTGAAAAGTGCCAGATATATATATCAAGTATTACAACTTTATGCAAGTGGAATTAAAGGAAATGTTTGTCTAACATTCTATAAGCCCAATGTGCTCAGTTCCTAAAAAGTACATTATTCAAAAACTAGTTTAATCCCCTGAAATCGGTAATATCTTATATATTGCTCTAAGCAGATAGTAAATATTTTCAGTCATATTTCCTAAGTATCCTCTCTTAAATCAGGTGAAATTTTCGTCTTTTTCATCTAGCTATTATAAATAAGTTCCCATTTACAAAGAGGTGGCCAACGTGTAGAGGATATTTTGTACATATTTTGTAAAATTTTTTTAATGACTATCTTATAAATAAAGGTACATGTAGCTACAATTTCCCATTTTCCTATGTGCAGCGACCTTATGGGTAACTTTTGGGACACCCTGTATTTTGTGACATGTGCCTAGGGAGCAGGCATTCCATTTCACTGGTCCCAGCCGGTATCTGCTCTATTAACAACCAACTCCACATTCATGTTCATGAGCAATTAACCAGAGCCTCACAGCGTCCACCTATTTTCTAGGAAAAAAGAAAGCACCAAGTACAACATTAAACATAGAGTAAACATTCAACAACTACTGTCAATTGCTTGCTTAATTGACTGGAAATTGCTTTCTGTCTTTCTGGGAGTGAGGGTGCCCATTAGCACAATGGGCCAGTGAATCACTAAACCTTCCTAATGCTGAATTCACTTTTTATAGTCTTACATGAGGATTTCCCTATTCGCTAGAGATACGCTTGGGAAAACATTATCTTACTTACTCAGTATTAAATTGTAGAGCCAGAATGATGGCTCATACCTATAATCTCAGCATTTTGGGAGGCTGAAGTGGGAGGATTGCTTGAAGTTAGGAAATCGAGACCAGCCTAGGCAACATAGGGAGACTTTGTCTCTACAAAATATTTAAAAGATGAGGCAGACATGGTAGCATGCCTGTAGTCCTAGCTGCTTTGGAGGCCAAGGCAGGAGGATCACTTGAGCCTAAGAGTTCAAGGCAGTAGTGATTCCCCACTCCATTCCTGGACAGCCTGGGCAACAGAGCAAGATCCTGTCTCAAATAAATAAGTAGATAGTAAATCCATAAGTAGCTTTGACACTTAGCAGCTATTTCTTTGTTTTCTGCAAGTGACCATAAAATAAATCAAGTGACCATAAAATAAATGAAGGACTTTATTACATCACAGGACATATGGCCAATTTTTATTTGAGTGGGCTTCAGCTGTCCCAACATATACCAGCACCTAGTCCCGTGCCCAGTGTTGAATGAATCACTTAGCGAATGAACCAACTGATGAGCCAGGCACCAGTTTTCATACTTTCCAACAAATCTTGGGGTTCAGCTTGGTTATTTGTAGTGGCGTCTTCATGAAGTATATGGTAGCTCTTCAGCGTCTACTACATTCGTTGACTTATTTTCCAGCTAAATGACTATGTCCTGACTCACCTAAATTTCCTCCCACCAAAGCAGACAGTATCTGTCATCTACGACCAATGCAGAGTTACCCTGACCATACCTCCAAACGAGGGGGGGAGAAGAGAGTCACAATCGATGAACTTTGCGAACTAAACGTTAGCCAGCTGAAATTATGACAGCGAGGGAGGAAGACTGAATTAATCATTTCTGGGAAAGGACTAATTAGTATTTAAAGTTAGGCTTTTCTCTGGGGTGATATAAAAACAAAAGACAAGAGTCTACAAAACTGGTGGTATAACTCTGTAGACTTTCAGTAAATATTAACATAGTGCTGTGCTTGTCTCTAAGAATGTAACAAAAATCTTCCCTTTCAAATTATGTGAAGTAGAAAATCCATGATAATGATGAAGCTTCTCCATGTGCTGACAAGACAGGCCTGCTGTTTGGATTTGGCTCAGGGGCATCATGTGGATCAGCCAGCTTGCCGTGTTTACCGTGAGGTTCCGAAGATCACAGGGATATTCCACCAGGAAGATTTGATCACTGTAAACATAACTAGGTACATCACAGAGACAGATATTCAGAAGAAGCTGTCTTATTAATCTTTGCAGGAAATTGGTTTCAAAGACCATGGTTGCCCATGTGTAATGAATTAGCTTTGCTGGGAAACTGTTTTTATTTTCAACAGCCAACACGGCTTCTTAATTGTTCTTGTCGTTAATTAGCTAAGGATGCAGCTTAACTGAGATCAAAATATTCAAGAGGCGAGGCAAATTTTAAAGAGGAAAATGCCTAATTAGCTTCCTCTAGCACGTGACTACATGTCTTCCTAGCCAATGAGGATAATATACAGAGCAAAAATCCTCTGTTCTCTCTTATTGCCCAATCCAATCAGAAAGAGGTCAGGAAATGTCCTTGGGTAATGAAATGATACTTACAGAGCTGCGGGATGTATACACGAAAGCACCGAGGTGGGAAAGTTTGTTTGACATGAAATGAGAAAGGATTCTTGAACGAGGGGCCCTCCTTCAGCAAACTGAAGTGGTAATGGAGCAAAATTCTCTCTAGATTCTGAAAGTTTCACTGAATACTCTTTCCCCTCTTTTCAATTAAGAGTTGATGACAATGATAAAAGTCGGTCATTAATACATTAAAGAAGTTTGCTTGGCAGGAGTCTGTGTGTATGTGCTAATTACTAAACCACTGTGCATATCACATTGGCCTGGAGGGAATGTCTGGTAACCACATCCTGGAGCTGGAAGAGCTCGGAAAGCCACTGATGACACCCCCTCCTCTGCGGTCCCCTGGATAGGGTTTCCAGAATTAGCCTCTTCCTTTCTCATATTTCTCACACACTTGGAAATCACAAGCAATCGTTAAAGCTATGACTATTAGTACAGATCTACCTTGTCAGGCTCTGGACAGGTTTGTTGGGCTTTTTTTTTAAGACAGTCTTAACTTTTTCCTTCCTCAGTACAGTGCCATGGCATCATGGCTCACAGCAACCTCAAACTCTTGCCTTAACACAGATGGGTCTCATTATTGCTCAGGCTGGTCTTGAACTCCCGAGCTCAAGCGATCTATCTACCTCCACTTCCAGAGTGTTAAGATTACAGGCATGAGCCTCTGAGCCTGGACTTTTTTGTCTGTTTTAAAGGAGATTGATGAAGAGTTGTGGTTTTAAACCAAATACACACCCCTGTGGACTACGGTCTCTACGTGCCTTCTGTCTGGACACACACCGTCCACTGGGTGGAGCACCCATTCAAATGGTTCACTCCTGGGGGCAGGGCTGTATCTGAGTCTCCAGCTCCCAGCCAAATGTGGAACATGAAATAAAATGTCTATAATTCTGCCAAACGGATATACATTTTATGAATAAATGAATGATAAAGTAATTTGGGGTTTTAAGTAAAAAATTCAAATCTCTCCTTTTTTTGATGATGAAACCTAGCAGGCAAGGCTACCATTTGGTGATCAAATGCCATGCTCCAGGCTCTGGAACATGCTAGAAGCTTCGCTTGCATCATCTCCAGGGTGGGCGTGGTAAACTCTTGGCTTAATTTGACCTGGAACTCCTTAGCTGCGAGACTATAAACCCCACAGTTCAGAAAGAACGGACAACAGGAGCTGAAGAAAGGGGAGCTGAAGTGTGAGTGAAGGGTGGTAACGGGCAATGGTGGAAATCCAACAGGGTTCTCGGACACCAGCACTCACTCCCCCATCCCCACCGCTGCAGCCACCTCCCCTGAGTCCCCACTGCTGCTCTCCCCTTGATAGATCCCCAGAGTTTAACGAACCCTAGGAAGCAAAATCGCCGATTCATATATGCTTGATTTCACTCATTTGTAAGTCAGTAAGATGCATTTTCTAATTCATTTGACACAAAACAAACCAACAAACAAATGCATTTAATGCTTACCATACGCCAGACATGGGACTAGAGATTCAATTGTAAACTCAGAAGGACCCGGTTTCTGTCTGTCTATGTTTCCGTCCTTACAGAGCTTCTGATGTATAGGAGAGATCACAAAGTTTATAAATTGTTTAGAAACAGTGAAACTACCACAGTAATCAAGATAATGAGGTATTGATGAAGGGGTAGGCCCTGGAGATCAATCGAACAGGATGGAGAGTCCAGAAAGAGTCCATACAAATATGGCAAATTGATTTTTTAAAATAAAGTTTATATTTTGTAATATGTAGTAACTGGAAATTTATAGAAAACTTGCAAGGATAATGCAGAGAGCTCCCATATACCTATACCTCATCCAGTTTCCCCTAATTTTAACACCTTACATTGCCATGATATTTGGGCACAACTAAGATATTAATATTGGTGCAATACTATTAACTCAACTCTCAACTTTATTTGGATTTTACTGGTTGTTCCACTAATGTCCTTTTTCTGTTCCTGGATCTAACCTAGCATACCACATTGCAAAAGTGGTATTTTTGACAAAGGTATGAAGGCAAATAACTGCGTGTGTGCATATACCCACACACAAATAGCCTTTTCAACAAGTGATGCTGGAACAATTGGGCATATACATTTAAAAGAATAAATTTTAACTGGAACCTCATACTTACGGGGGAAAAAACAATATGGGTCATAGATCTTAATGTAAAATGTAATGTTACAAAACTCTTAGAAGAAAACATAGGAGAAAATCTTGACTTGGAGGTAGGTAAAAAGATCTTAGAAATAAAACCAAAAGCATGATTGGTAAAAGAAAGCATTGATAAATTCAATATCTTCTAAATCAAAAATGTTTATTTGCAAAAGACACTGTTAAGAGAGTGAAAAAAGAGATAGACTGGGAGAAAATATTTGCCACTTACTTACCCCCAAATGGACTTATATCCAAAATATGTGAAGAAATCTCAAAATTTAAAAGACAACTAACTACCCAATTAAAAAGTAGACAAAACAGTTGGTCAGCCATGTCACCAAAGAAAATATAGGGATGGAAAATAATCACATAATAAAGAGATTTGACATCATTAGCCATTAAGGAAATGCAAATTAATGTGACTGCATGCCTATTAGGACGGCTGAAATTAATGACACTGAGGATACCAAGTGCTGGTAAGGATATAAACATAAACTCATAAGCAGTGTTGGGGGTGATGCAAGATAGATACAGCCACTCTGAAAAATGACTTGGCGTCTTATTACACAGTTAAAAATATATAACCCAGCAGTCCCAATCAGGGCTATTTATAACAGAGCAGGGATTGGAAAACTACGGCCAATAGGCCTAATCCAGCCCACTATCTGTTTTGGTAAATAAAATTTTATTGGGACACAGCCACGCTTGTCACACTTCTTCCTGTATGTATTACCTGTGGCTAATTCACACTAGTTGCAACAGAAACTATAGAGCCCCCCAAAGCTAAAATATTTACTATCTGGCCCTATACAAAAACATGTTGACTGTCCCATGCTCTAACTGAAACGAAAGATACATCCGCACGAAAAACCACACACAAATATTTTCATAGTAGCTTGATCATAATTGCCAAAAATTTAAAGCAACCCAAATGTCCTTAAACAGATATATGGCTAAACACATTGTGGTACATCTGTACAATAGAAGTATTTAAAAGAATGGTATTTAACAAAAACACACTATAAAGGCAGGCAAAAACTTGGGAGAATCTCAAAGGCATTATGCTGAGTGAAGAAAGATAGTTTTAGAAAGCCACATTTATGTTTTTCCATTATATGACTTATTTGGAAAGGCAAAGCTCTAGTAATGAAGAAGAGCCCTGTGGTCACATGGTTCACGTGTGACGGGAAGACATGATTACAAAGGGAAAGTGTGCGATGGTTTTAGGACTTGCCTGAATTGTTCTAACTGTAGTGGTGGCTTCATGAATCTGTACAGGTGTTAAAACGTAACAGTGCACCAAAAAAAAAAAAAAGTCAAGTTCACTGCATGTTAATTCAAAACATAAAAACATGTAAGGTGAAGCTACTTGTCCAAGGCCAACCAACTAGCTAGGAGTAGACATGAGATTTTAATCCAAGTCTGTGCTACTCCATTGCCACTTGGCCCCAAATCCTTGTTGTCTGTAAGAGTAAACAGGCTCAGAGGGGCTAAATTGCTTGACTTCTGTCATGTTCTGAAAAATTCACCATTGCTAAGTTGAAAATTGGATGACCTTTGTTCTCTCAAGCTTGGGTATCTACCAAACAGTACAACTGGGGCCAGAAACCCTTGCCAATTATCTAGTGACATGCAGTGTCCAGATGCCCCAGCATACGCCTTTCTGTGATTTGGGGCAGGGGATGGAGTGTGCACGCCAGTGGGCGCTGGTCCTGTACTGGTCGTGTGGTATCTCACATATGGAAAGCCTTTAGAGTTTTCGCAGCTCTCAGCTTCACTCGCCAACTAGAGAAATGGATCAGGCAAGAAGTGTTTATTTGCATTTTATAATCAAGCAAATGGAGGCTTAGCCAGATTAAATAGTTATCCCAGAGTTTCTGGGTAGTCCAGGACAGAGGAGTGGCTAGAATCTAAGAAGTCTGACTACTTGAATACACTTCTCTTTTCATTATGTCATCGTTTACACAGACTTTCTTTGGCCTTTGCTGAAACTGGTTCTGGTTGCAAATTGCTGAGCTGTGGCAGTGAAGGCCTTCACAATGCTCTTGTGCAGAATGTGGCTTACAGGGAAACCTCATCGACAGGTGGGTGCTTTCCTGAGTATCTCAATGCATCTGCCTGTTCTCTGACCTCTGCGGGGGCCCGAGGTCCTGGGCTTCCCCCATCAACTGAACTCAGAGCTTCATCATCTGAAACTGAGCTCATCTTCCCTCCCGTAAACACAGACCACAGAAAACAAACCCTTGATGCCCCCTCATTCTAGAAGACGAAAGTGGGGTCATCCAAATAACTGTCTCTGGCTTGCCAGGTGTATATTTTGACAAAAATCTTTTTTTCAAATTCCTCACTCTTAAGCAAATGTAGTCATCTCCTTAGGTCATGGGATTACTCACCTTTGATTTGCCTTTTTAGTTCCTCCTCCCTCCCAAATATGTCTTTGAAACAGGTTGACCTAGAATATTCAAGTCTTAAATTAGATAGCATGTATTCCTCATGTAGGGATAACAGCCATTTAAATGAAAACCTAGTCAAAATTATTTGCGGACAAACAAATTATTTTTAAAACATTTTTATCAATACATAATTGTGCACATTGATTTGGTCCAGGTGGTATTTTGATACAAGCATGGAGGGGGAATGATTACACCTGGGTAATCAGGACGCTCATCCCCTCAGACATTTATCATTTTTTTGTGATGGAAGCATTCCAAATCTTCTCTTCAAAATATACAATGAATTCTATCAAACTCTAGAATTTATCTTCCTATCTATTTATTTTTTTAAAAGCAGCAGACTGAAATGGCTTTTTACCCTGAGTAGTTAATATGGTGTCAGAGATGAAAGCTGAGTGTAATAAAGAGGCAAAATAGGAAGACTAATAAACAAGTTAAGGAGAATCTATTAATCCCCACTCCTTCCCCTCTCAACTCACCTTCCCTCCATTTCACATGAGCTAAATCGAGAAAGAGGTTCACAGACAGGAGATGTTCACAGAGATAAGGGAAATGGTACCTGGAGTGTAAACTGAGGTGTGCATTTGAGAAAGCAGCTTTGCTCCAAAGAGAGGTTGGCTCAGTCAAGTGATGTGTGCTTAGTGAGCCAGACTGTAATTCTATTAGTTTATTGCTGTCGTTGGAAGTGCTAAACGGCTGCAGCTTCCCCTGGGCAGGTGATTCAGCACCGCTCCATCAAGGGCCAGATAAGATGAACATTTCACTCCTATGTGACCAGGTTATTGTTGCTGAGCCGAAAAGAGCCACGATGCTGTGCAAATGCACCAATGTGGTTCTGTGTATCTCTTTATTGGGATATTTATTTTTTCACATGCATGTATCTTCCCACTTACCCTTCTTTCTGTCTTGACATATACTGTAGAGTTTCTGCAAGCTATTGCTTCATTATTTCTGACTCTTGTGACATTCATTCTTATTACTCGTCCTTAAGGACCTGTTTCCAGTCATTGCTGGAGGTGGAACCAGAGAAAAATAACACACACAAAATGATTTCTGGGTTTAATTTTAATGGCAACCACAGTCTCTTTCCCTAGTCAATTATTTTTCTTGGAAATAATTCCTGGGTGTCTAGTTTTGGGGAGAAACCATCGCCAAATAAACATAAAATCAAGTTTGTATGAACGTGATAGAGTGGCATTTAGTTCTATTAAATCTTGATACTATGAATTACAGCAATGAATAAGAAAAGGAATTCAAATTCACTGTTATAGGTTACAAGGAGGAAGAAATGTGATTTTGTGGACATAAAGTTTGTCAATGCACATATAAACAGCCACATGGGGCAGGCTATAGAGAAAATGAACACCCTTATCTGTGCTCATTCAATCAGTCAGCCAACATAAAGCACAATCTGATCAGGACGGTTCCACGTGGTTGGACATGATGGGAGCAGCTACAGATGGAGCCAGATCCTGAAAAATTAGCCAGTGCCACAAGATGTAAAATGCTGTTCTTCTCCCCAACAAGTGGTCTTTCGAGCCTCCATTAGCTACCAGACACTGAGACTTCAGCAGTGGGAAAGCAAAATTTCTGCCCTCCTGGGAATTACATTCTAACGGAAAACATATGTTAGAGAAAGAAACAGGATAATGACAGGTAGTGGTTACTGCTGTGAAGGAAATTAATAGGAAGATACAATCAAGAATTACCATGTGGGGGAAGGAGAATGTTGAACAAGTAGCTGTTTTAGGTGGGGTGAGGTCAGCAGGCCTCGCTAAGAGGGGACATCTTTACTGAGAGGAAGGAAGAGGAAGAGTCAGGCGTGAGAAGTGTGCAGGGAAGCGTGTTCCATCAGAAAGCAGGGCAAGCACACCAAAGGCTGGCCGTGTGGGAGGGAGGTGTGGGAGAGGGAGCAGGTAGAGGGAGTGCGAAGAGCCAAGGGGGCACGGGTGTGCAAGGAGATTGGGTCACATTGTGACAGACAGACCACGCTGAAACACTGGTTTCTCATAAGGGATGAGTTTTTTTGTTTGTTTGTTTGTTTTTTTGGTTTTTGGCCAGGGCTGGGTTTGAACCTGCCACCTCCGGCATATGGGACCGGCGCCCTACTCCTTGAACCACAGGCGCCGCCCAAGGGATGAGTTTTAAACGGGACCGCTGGCAGTTCATTCTGGCAGCTGAGAGGAGAGGGGATCACGAAGGAGATGAGGGGACAGAAAGCAGAGAAGAGAGAGAGAATGCTGCTAGGTCGTAGCAGATCAGATGGATCACAGTGGACAATTATTTGACATGGAAAACCAGGGGGCCTGCTTATTTATTGGAGGTGCAGGATGAGGACAAGCAAAGACATAAAGATGGCTCCTGGTTCTGCTGTGGGCATTTAGATTCCTTTCAGTTGAGGAAATGCAGAGGCCTTCCTGGAATAATTTGCATTTTATGGTGAACCCTACAACTTGTTCTTTACAGAAGGAAATTGGTCTGCAGGTGGTTATCATACAAATCTTGTAGGTCATAGTTTAATTGCGCAATCTTAGACTGACCCTGCCCCTCTCAGAGCTCCTGAATCACCTTGACTGAGCCCCAGGATCCCTTGGAGATAGTAGTTTTTCATTATTGCAGAAATAGCTATTCCCTGGGTGGAAGTGGGAGCATGGAACTGAGGAACTGAGCCAAACAAAACAAATGATGCAGTTTGGCCCTCCCTGTATTCTCCAAAGAATCTTCTCATTAGTGCTCTTTCTTTCTTTTTTTTTTTTTTTAACATAGCTTTCCTGGCATTTTCTTAGTTATTGTGTTAAGACATTTACATTCTACATTACTAAGTTTCACATGTACCCTTGTAAGATGCACTGCAGGTGTGCTCTTTCTATAGTCACATCTTTGCCCATTAAGGTCAGCACAACAAAAGTCCAATGCAGGGAAGGGGCGGCACAAAATACCACCACCAGAGGGCAGCATAGAACTTTGCGCACCTGGAACAGCCCCTGAGGTCTTGCCCCCATCCCACCCTAGGGAGTGCCCAGATACCTTCTCCCAGAGAATAGCAAAGTTGGGGCTTGCAATCACTGCTGCTGAAGCAAACCAGAAGAGGAAATGTTCCTCTGGGCCAAAGTACCGAGAAGTGTATTGCTGCCAACAAGGATAAACTTTAAATGCAACGGCAATTACACTCTCCAAATAATAAACAAAACATTGTGTTTTCTGTCTTCAGCTCTTATATATATTATGGACGGAATGCTATGTGCCTGGCACTAATACATGGTTATGTACCTACATTATCGCACTATGCCATATCCTGGCTTTAGTCCCTATTTTACAGATGAGGAAACTGTAAAGATTAGTGATAAGGGCAATTTTATCTGCTGCAAAAGTCTGTTTAACAATAAGACCACCACCACCACCACCCCCGAGGCTGCTACACATCTGCTTATTAATTTCTCAGCATTATGCTGGATGCTCTGGGGATAGAAAGGAAGTATTGTATGAAACTTGGCTTTTGCCTTTGAAGTGCATATACTCAGCGTGTAGAGAACAACTAAAATTGTGTATAATTTATAAAACTACAAACAATTGTGTATAATCCAAAGCTTAACAGCTTGGTAAATCTACATCTTCACTGTTCTCCAGTGTCAAATGTTTTTCCCCTCATATCACAGGACTGCTATAAACGGTCCCCTTCAAATTTAAAAGGATGAATGAGAGGCAGAGAAGGGTAGTCACACATTCATTCATTCACTGGCCTCCTCATTCATTCATTCATTTTTTTCTACAAATACTTAATGAGCATCTCTGATTTTGCAGACCCTGAATATCCCACAGAGACACATGTGGTGCCTGCCCTTGAGGAGATGATCATTTAATTTGAGGTGGTAAAAAGTAGCAGACAGTAGCCAATAAACAGATGCACAAATATGTCCAGCCACCATAAAAGGGTCCAATGGTTAGCTATTATCCTCAGTGACCCGGGCTCCTGGCTCCACAGTACTCACCCCTGCCTCTTGTGACCCCTCCTCCACTCCAGCCATCTAGAAACCCTGCCTCAAGTGCTCTTCTCTTCTGTGATCTTGACCTTTCCAAAGCCCCTCTGGGATGACAGTTTCACAAACACAGCCCCTCACGCTCCCTGGGTTACAGCCGGCTGTCCCTTTGCCCTCAGTCTGTAATCCCTCCTCTGAGTTCTCTTGCCCAGGCGGGACTCCTGGGCAGGTGACTTCAGCGACACCTTGTTCCTGCCCATGCCAGCGGTCCTGGGTTGACTTAGACCTCTGCTGTCTCCTCCCGCAGCACCACCCTGACCTCTGCCCACTCTTCCTCCCTGGCCACCCCTCAGAGCCCCTCCACAGACCTGCCGGGAGGGCTGGACTCTGCTTCCTGTTTCATTCTCCACGGGCCTTTTCTATTTCCCTCAAATCCCAAATGTACTAAGTGTACATTTTAATAAATGTACTAACAAATGCGAACATTCCCCAGATCCTCCGTCTTCCCCTGAGAATCTTTCTCCGTCTGCAGCCTTCTGTCTTTTGCCCCCCAGGCAGCATGGAGAGCCCCTGGGCTATGCAGGCATTCCGTGGGAAGGCCCGGGGCACAGGGGAAGACTCAGGCAGGCCCTCTGTTTACTCCCTCCTGCATCCTGCGCCTCCTGCCTCATTCCCAGCTGCGAACTGACCACCTGCTACTTTCCAGCATTACAACTGCATGGGGGACACTGCATAGCAGTCTTGGGCTGGGGTAGATGGAGCATAACGGGAGAAAGAGAGTGTCTTGGTATCAGGTGAAACTGAGCAGTGTGGAGTTGGGAGGTCATGTGAAAATTTTGAACTTATCCTAAAAAAAGAAGGAAACCAAGGAAAGATTCTGAGCACAAGACTGCTGGGATCTGACTTGCAGCTTTCCAAGGACCACTGTGGCTGCGTGTAGAACAGACTAGTGAGGCCGGAGCAGGGTGGGAGACGAGGGCTGAAAGCTGCTGCAGACCTGGGTGGGAGGTGGCAGCTCCCTCAGGGACCATGGAGCGGAGCTCCTGTCACTCCAGCAGCCCTGAGACTCTGCCCTCCCACACCACCCCCACCCTCTGATGTGATTCCTCACAAGTGCCCCAAGGTTCTGGCCCCACTCTTGCTCCCCTAATGTGTGTCACGCAGAGAGCCTTGTGTCCCACACTGTACGCTACGCTCTAGATGAAATGAGCCACTCTCGGTGTCCTGCACAGCCGGCTGGGCACATTCTGTCCTTCAGGCCTCTGCAGGCAATTCTCTCAACCTGAATACACCTCCTTTCTCTGGGTCTGTTCCCGAGTTCCACTCTTTTTATAGAGGCTACTCCAGCAACCACAGACAGAATGAATCCGGTCCTGGTAAATTCATGTTGTGTATGTCACCATTACAGTATGACCCGCATTTCAATCATCCCTGCTGTCCCCTCAGTGGTGAGTCTTATCAGAGAAGGAACATATTCTACTAGTATTTTTATTCTTTTCTTCAAACCCTTGCTCTCTTGCACAGTGAGATATCTTAGTGGGTAATAAATGCTGTTGTATTGAATCACAAAGCATCCAGTCCAATGTAACCCAATACAATCCAGTTCTGTCCAATCCAATTCAATACCTATGTATTAGTTATTTCTTTTATAGGTTGCAAGGTTAAAGTTAAACAGTTGTGTTATGGTACATACAGTAGGCACTTTATAAATGTTTATTCATTGACGTATTTAAAATTAAAGACACTCCTTGATAGTAGAAGTGTAAGTTGGCCTTGAACTCTTGGTTCCATCTTATAGAAACCAGTCAAATATGACATGTATAAGCTTGAATGTTACAATTATGTATAATTAAAGGGTCAAAAATGTAATAGGGACACTTAAGGAATTCCGGCACATGTCTAACAAGATAAATAGGTTTGGGTAGCTGATATAAAGGCATCAACATATCACATTACTTTTTGCAGGCTCAGCTTTATGTGGGGAAAAAAAAACAAAAACATGTTATTACTGAGGAAGGGGACCTGGGTAATGGTGATGGGACTTGAGCCATCACAAAGAACCTCCCTCCAAATATCTGCTCCACCAAAGGGAAGCCTCTCATGGAGGTCACGGCTAAAGACACCTTTGGCTTACCCAGACTACCTGAGGACATTATGTGTCACTCTAGGGGCTGTGTGAGATCTAAATCATTGGTATTGCACTCAGGTGCTGCCCATCTAGTCCACGCCCCCTTACCTATGTCCTTGTTAAGCTACACACACTGCCCACTTCTTATATCATGAAAATACCCTGTGAAAGGCACCATATTTTTTTATTGTGATAAAATGTGAATCACATAATATTTAATATTTACTATTTTAATAATTTTAAGTGTAAGCTCAGTGGCCTTAAGTATATTCACATTGTTGTGAGGCCATCACCATGAGCCATCTCCAGAACTTTTCGTTATCTCAGAGTGAAATTCTGTACCCAGACATATTTATATTCTTAATTACAAAATCACATCTCACAATGGTAGGAAATTCAAATGATCTCAAAATGCATGAACTAAAAAGTGTACGTTCTTCTATTGTCTGTTTCATACCCATGTTTTGCTATGACTAGTTTGTTGGGTATCCTTTATCTTTCTTATGGCGTGTATAAAACACACACATACACACAAATCCAGAGAAAGGTATTATTTTCTTCGCCTGTGGCTCAGTGAGTAGGGCGCCAGCCCCATATACCGAGGGTGGCGGGTTCAAACCCAGCCCCGGCCAAACGGCAACAACAAAAAAAAATAGCCGGGCATTGTGGCGGGCGCCTGTAGTCCCAGCTGCTCGGGAGGCTGAGGCAGGAGAATCGCTTAAGCCCAGGAGTTGGAGGTTGCTGTGAGCTGTGTGACTTCACGGCACTCTACCCGAGGGCGATACAGTGAGACTCTGTCTCTACAAAAAAAAAAAAAAAAAACTGGAATCATAGTATTTGTAGTGCTTTGCTTCTGTCATTTGAGCAGGTAGCATGAGCACTTCCCCACGTTCTAACATAGGCCGCTTTCCTTTCCTTTTATGGTCCTCTTACCATTCCATAGAATGCATGGACTGCAGTTTATTTAGTTATCACCCTAATGATAGACACTTAGCTTTGTTTCAACAAGTTTTTCTTTTTTTTTTTTTTGTAGAGACAGAGTCTCACTTTATGTCCCTCGGTAGAGTGCCGTGGCCTCACACAGCTCACAGCAACCTCCAACTCCCGGGCTTAAGCGACTCTCCTGCCTCAGCCTCCCGAGTAGCTGGGACTACAGGTCCCCGCCACAATGCCCGGCTAAGGTTTTTCTTTTCTTTTAGAAACAGTGCTACCATAAAAATCCTGGTACACTCAAGCAAGCATTCCTGTGGAACACATTTCTAAAGGTCAACTTCTAAATATAAATGTTTGCACATTCAGAAACATTGATGTGTACTATCACATTACTCTCTGCAAATGTTGTAACTGCTTGTTTCCCAGTAGTGTGCTGGGGCAAGAGGGCCTTCTGCTTGGTAGCCATGACCACCTCATGTCTTAGAGTAGATTTGCTTGAAGTCACTTCCTCTTTGATAAGACTCTAGATCAGTGGTTCTCAACCTTCCTAATGCTGTGACCCTTTAATACAGTTCTTCATGTTGTGGTGACCCCCCAACCATAAAATTATTTTCATTGCTACTCCATAACTATAATTTTACTACTGGTATGAATCATAATGTAAATATCTGATATGCAGGATGTATTTTCATTGTTACAAAGGGGTTGCGACCCACAGATTGAGAACCACTGCTCAAGGGAGAGCAGTCAGTTTATAGCTGATGGTGGCTTGACCTTGGTTGGGAAAATGAGAGATACAGACAAGCTCAAAAGTGGACTTTTCACTTCACTAAGCAGAACAGAGACAATACATATTAACACAGAGGTCATTACAAAAGTTTTCAGACACATGATATTCAAGAAATGTAACATCTGCATGGATGGGAACAAAATGAAGCCCTTCTGAAAACACTCATAAGCTGAGCAAGTTGAAACTTTCACAGGGAAATCAGAAAGGGGAGGCTGTCGGCTGTTTCTTGGAAGTGAAATAATGGACCACATAAAGTACTCTGTCTTAAAACTTTCATAGTGACCCACCAACGTGTTCCACTTGCTTGATTTCACTCTTTCTCACATTCGGCTCTTTATCCACATCAAAACTCCCGACTTTCAAGTTAACCTGAACAGCTGTGTCAATACACGTAAGTGAGGGAAGAGCTTGCCTTGGAGACACATCGCCTTCAACTTCTGTCAGTTCAGACATCCAGACACGCAGAGAGCCTGTAAGAAAGAGCAGCCTGGGGAGAAATGAGCATGAAACTCCTCAGCTATATTTCCTCCTTAGCATTAGTAAACCCCCATGAAGAGGCAAAGGAGACTGCTGCTAAGTTTTTGTTGTTGTTTGTTTGTTTTTTAACTGGTGATGAACTGGGATAGCACTGGTAGTGGTGGCTTTGGTATTTGTATAGCATAATCTTAGATTCATTTGAAAAGCATGTCCTTTGTTTTCTCACAAAAATCAGTTATTTCAATTAAGAAGAAAATTAATGAAATTCTTTTTTTTTTAATAGACAGTTTCATTCTGTCACCCTCAGTGGTGTACCATGGCCTCATTAAAGCTCACAGCAACCTCAAACTCTTGTGCTCAAGCAATCTTCTTGCCTCGGCTTCCCAAGTAGCTGGGACTACAGGTACCCGCCTGTAGGCTAGTATTTCTATTTTAGTAGAGACAGAATCTGGCTCTTGCTCAGGCTGGTTTCAAACCCCTAAGCTTAAAAGATCTACTTGCCTTGGCCTCCCAGAGTAGTAGTATTACAAGCCTGGCCAAAATTCATTTTTTTAAATAAAGGACTACAGTAAGTCCTACAAAAAAAAAAACAAATTCTCTATAATTATTTCATAGGTAATTCCTTCATTAGAAAGGCAAGCACACAAGGGTTCTCTAGAAAGTATCCAGCCATTGTTAATGCTATCTTTCATAGTATGTGTCTTGATATTTTCTGGACAATCCTCATACATACAAGCAGAAAACCAGACTGTTGAACTAGAGAGTTTCTAATCACTGGACTCTGAGAATAACTGTCAAATAGTAGAAAAACATTAGCCAATATTTTTCTGACATAGTATATTTTATGACAGATTTCCATAGCAGCACCACTTAAATGGCCTCTCATTTTTGAGCCAAGCCTATCTGAAATGATATGGTTTCCTTGGAACAGTTTTTCTATAAGCCCATGTTTTAAGGGCAAGATTATTTGATCTTACTCTCCTCATGACAAAGCCAAGGAAAGACACTTGAGAAAACCTGTCTGGAACTGGACAAAATCTAAAAGCTCAATGTATGAACTCTGGGGTGTGGGGTATTGCCACTGTGCCCCATTTTAAAACTGTACGTTAAGCTGGAAGCTTTTCAAACATGGGCAAGAATTTTTCTCAGATACCCACAGAGTACTTGCCAGCACATTGTATTAACTGTAGATTTTTAGGATACTATGCCCAACTCACAAGGACCCCTATAATTGTTCTTTTCAGCTTGAGTGGTGGATCACTGGCAGCATTTTATATGACTCCACGGGCCCTTCCCTACCATTAGCTAATCTGATTATCTTTCCTGGGAATTTGAGTTAGGGCTTAAAATATAATGATTGAGTCTGGGCTAGTCAATGGAAGAAATATGTCAGGGATTGGTCAATGCCCATCTTCTAACACCATAAATGTGGAGAAGCAGAGAAAGGAGATATGAAAGTAGAGAGAGAAGAATCGGGGAATAGATGCAGAGAAGCAATTAGGCACGAGAGATAGGAAGGCAGGTCTGTTTTATGATTTCTGGTTCAGATATTTCCTGAAGCCTGGCTGGATTCTTGCCAATGAGGTCCTCCTGGTACGCCCTATCCTTCTAAATGACCCCCCTCCCAAAAAAACCAAAAACTTATGCTTATGTTAGCTTGAGTAGAATTCTGTTACTCGCAACAAAAATTCTAACCAATGCACATGTTGAACTATATATTTAAGGAGATATCATCTAGGTATAGAGAGACAGGAAAAGAGGGGAAAAAAATTATCAATTACCCTCGATGTGTCAAGCAAGTTATCAAACACTTTGAAAATTATCTTATTACTCCTTAAAGTATCTTTAAAAATAGGTATTATTTCTCCCCATACATTCAGGTAAGAGATAAGAATTTCAGAGACTTTTACCTTGAGTTGACTGGCTAGCTGGGATTCATATTCAAATTTGGGCCATTAGGGCTAAGTTCTGGTCTCACTGAAATAAATAACAATCCCTTTGATACTTGTGTAATCTTAAGCAAATCACTTCATCCCATTTAGACCTTGAGAAAGATAATATTCTCTATGTTTCCTTCCAAATTTAGCAGTAAAGTATGACTTAAATGATTCATTTGGAACAGTGTTTCTCTACCAAGGTAGTTGGGGTGGATTGGTGGGTTCTATCCACCCCCTCCCGGATGCCATTTCAAATTACATCTATTCTTCTTTCCTGTGCTACCCTACCCCTAGATTCTGATAAGCTCTGGTGGACAGGAGGAGATTGTGGACCACAGACCTGGGGTTTGAACCTAGAGCTGTCTCCTCACTTTATTAGGCTGCTGCTCCCTCTTTTACTATGTCTATGGGAACATACAGAAGAGCAGTAATTATTTCAATTGATTTGCATTAATATTGACCACAAATGACGGCCTTATTTTAAGTGCTTCATATATTGTAGAATCAACTTGTCAATTTCTAACAAAAATCCTGCTGATATTTTTACTGGAATTGCGTATGACTTTATTGATCAGGTTGAGGATATTGCTATTCTAACCATATTGACACTGTGACCATGAACATAGTATACTCTTTTTTTTTTTTGAGACAGGGTCTCACTGTGTTGCCCTCAGTAGAGTGCGGTAGCATCACGGTTCACAGCAACCTCAAATTCTTGGGCTTAAGCGATTCTCTTGCCTCAGCCTCTCAAGTAGCTGGGACTATAGGAGGCTGCCACAGTGTCCTGGCTATTTTTTGTTGCAGTTGTCATAGTTGTTTTAGCTGTCCTGCCTGGGCTGGATTCGAACCTGCCAGCCTTGGTGTATGTGCCTGGCGCTATAATCATTGTACTATAGGTGCCGAGCCAATATATTCCATTTTTTAAAAGGACTTTTTACTTTCTCTCAACACTGCTTAGTAGTTTTCACTGTAGAATTTTTGTGTGTCATTTCTTAATTTATTTCTTGGTATTTAACATCCATTGATGCTATTGCAAAGCATATTATGTCAAGTTCACTTTCCAATTGTGTGTTCCAGTATAGAAAAATCTAATTTATTTTCATATATTAACTTTATTTCCTGTGACCATACTATAACATTAATTTGTTAATTAATAACAAAAGAGAGTTTTGGACATGAAAAATCCTGCTTTGAGGTCCAAGTGACAAGGTATACTTGTTAGGCAGAATAATACTCTCTCCTAGGCCAGACATGGTGGCTCACACCTGTAATCCTAGCACTCTGGGAGGACAAGGTGGGTGGCTTGCCTGAGCTCATAGCCTGAGCAAGAGCAAGACCCTGTCCCTAAAATTAGCCAGGGGTTGTGGCAGATGCCTTTAGTCCCAGCTACTTGGGGACTGAAGTAGGATTACTTGGGGACTACAAGAGGATTACTTGATTCCAGGAATTTGAGATTGCTGTGAGCTATGATGCCATGGCACTCTATCAAGGGCAATAAAGTGAGACTCTGTCTCAAAAGACAAAAGAAAAGAAAAGAATAATACTCTCTCCTAAGATGTCCATGTCCTTCAGAACCTGTGACTACGTTGGATTACATAGCAAAGAAGAATTAAAGTCACAGATGGAATTAAGATTGTTAATCAGCTAATCTTAAAATAGGTAGGTTATTGTAGATTATCTGGGTAGGCTTAATCTAATAAAAGGCCCTTAAAAGTGGAAGAGAGAAGAGGAGGGGGGAGGGGGGTGAAGGGAGGGTGATTGGTGGGATTACATCTATGGTGCATCTTACAAGGGTACATGTGAAACTTAGTAAATGTAGAACATAAATGTCTTAACACAATAACTAAGAAAATGCCAGGAAGGCTGCATTAACCAGTTTGATGAAAATGTGTCAAATTGCATATAAAACCAGTGCATGGTGCCCCATGATCGCATTAATGTACACAGCTATGATTTAATTAAAAAAACAAAAGTGGAAGAGGGAGTTAGAAAAAGAGTTAGACAGACACACGACAATGGAAAAAGATTAGAGATGTGACATAGCTGATGGGGGACAGAACCATGAGCAAATGAGTGTAAGCAGTATTGGAAGCTGGAACAGTTGGGGAGATGAATTTTCCCTTAGACCCTGCACATGAAACCGCAGCTTTGCTGACACAGTGGCTTTAGCCCATGAAAAGCCCTGTTGGTCTTTTGACATCTGGAACCAGAGAATGAACTGTGTTGGGTTAAGCCCTTGAATTTGCAGCGATCTGTTACAGCAGCTACTATAGGAAACTAAGACAGAATTAGGGGAAGGTTCAGCATGAAGGAGAAGGCGACTCACTCCTTGCCCCAGTTCCTCCATTCAAGAAGTGTGTGCCATGAATTACCCTGCAAACTGCCAGCTTTGGGAGCAGTATCAGACAGAAACAACAACTGTATTTTTGGCACCACCTGTGATGCAAAGCTGAGCCCTGCAGGAAAGTCTGGTAGCAGGTAACAGATACCAACAAATGAGAGCTGGATCCGCAGAAGAAACTCGGTGGATGTCACACAGTAACTGCAGTAGCAAGGGCTATGTAGCCACACAGGGAGGCACCACTTTGGAGGGTGACTTTTAGAGGGACCAAATTCCATTTGGGGAAAGTATGAGGCCAAAAGATGATGTTTAAAAATATGATTTTGTAAATGAGGTCAATGTGGGTTATATAAATAATAACAAATGAACACTAATACTTGTTAACTGCTGAAGTTTATGAATCGAATGCTTTTAAATATGTTCAGAGGACATTGAAGATTGCCCCTATAATGCATGTTTGTTTTTCAATACCGTCAGTGAGAGAAAAGAGGAAAGTTTGAGAGGTGGTGCTGGGAATTGCACACAGCCCTCAGACTGTGCTCTCTGCCCTCTCACTACGGAGTGAGCGTCTACAGAAGGTGTGTCACTGGCAGGTGCCACGGTTACAAATTGATGTCACATGTCCCAGTTGTGATTTAAGTATGCTTCTTTCTAGTTCCTTCTTATTTTGCCATCGGCTATAGTTTTAATAAGGAACAAGGCAAGCATAGATAAGGAAAATCAGTAAGAAGGATGCTATGACGTTTCAGTCAATAATGAGATTGGAGCTACAAAGACCAAATCATAGATACAAATGGATTTGCAAAAACGTTATCCATAGTAACACATAATAATACGACAATACCATGTGCCATATAACATTTGCCTCTGAAGTTAATTACAGCTATGCTTATGCTTCAGCACTATAATTAGTCATCTCATTTCTATTTCCTGTGGGGCAAAAGTCTAAAATAAAATAAAAAAGATCAAAATTAAATATATATATATAGAGAGAGAGAGAGAGAGATTTACTAATACGTTTTTTCCTTGCTGAATGACAATTTGGAGGTTAAAAAAATTCAATTTTATAACTTCTATTCCTATAAATTATTTTCATTATGCTCCAAAAGGAAATCCAAAAGCTATTTATCCTTCACCAATAGAAAAAATATGGATATACTTATGGGATTGACAATGTCTTCCTTCATTTGAATTTCTGAATTAAGCAAGCAGGTTTGAGATAGTTGACTTATACTGGCCTCAGCAAATGCCCTTTCCATTTTATGGTTTTGTTTTGTTTTGTTTTGTTTTGTTTTGTTTTGGTTTGTTTTGTTTTAGTCCAGTTAACATTTATTGACTGCTTTTGAGTGTGCCAGGCACTGTGGTAAGTGCCAAGAATATAGTAATGATTAAAACACAGCCCCTTTCCTCAGGAAGCCCGTCCTCTGCTAGAGGAGGCAAACCAGTGGGTCCAACCAAAATGCAAAACTGTGAGGGCATCAAGGAGGGAGTGGTTTATCTTGCTTAGAAAGAAACGAAAACTTCATAGAAGGGGTGACATTTGAAAGGGGGCTTGAAGGAAAAGGAGTTCAACTGTTACACATACTAAACAAAGAAAAAGCATAAAAATCTAAAAGAAAGTTCTGTTTGAATTCTGTGAACTGCCCATGCAATTGGCGCTGGGCCTTCTGGGGAACCTAAACGGGAGGCCTGTCGGCCAGATAGACAGCACAAGGCCCCTGTTGGCTTCCTCAGCCCAGGCCAAGAAGAGAGAAATCACGTGGAGATGGCCCCAGCAGTGCACATCACCAACACCTCTTGCAGAGTCTGTCCAGAGAGGGGAGAAAAAAAGACAAAACAAAACAAAATCAACAGAATGACAGCAGATTCTTTCTGCCACTGTCTGGCCTTCCTTTCTTTACCTGTAAACCAGGGAAAACGTAAGTGTTTTTGTGAAGATGAAAGGGACAAATGCTCATAAATCTCCCAGCACTTGCTCTGGAGGAACGGTAGCGTGATGATGGTGACGATGGTGAGGACAGGGATGGGCCGGCGCTCTGGGCTGCCTTAGGAAAGCCCAGCATCCCGAGAAGTGAGCGAGAACAACGTGACCTCGGCTAGCCGGCTCCGACGCAGGGGGACTTCGGGCTGTGTGCACTTCCCCTGCCGTTGTTCCTGTGGCTCAGGTGGCGCAGGCAGCTGCTCCAACTGCTGCTTCTGGTGCCCCGACAGCTGCAGTGAACCTGCCATGGTCCGTTCCACAAACCTCAGCAGCAAACCAACAGCCCTGACTAATCCCAGCAGCAGAATCTGCTTCCTGCCTGCTCCATCCTTCATTTCAGCTCTGTTGCTTCCTCCGCTTCCACCTTGATTCCTTTCCATTTTCTTTGACCTTTTGCTGCCTCTCTCCCTGCGTCCTCCCTCCCTCCTCCGTCCTCCCTGGCCTTGCTGTTTTCCTCTTTGCATTCCTGCTCCTCCCCCAGTCCTGGCTTCTGGTGTGGCAGAGTGTGCGAGGCCGGAAGGCTCAGAGGCTGGGGGAGCCACCTCGCCCTCCTGGGATGTGGTTTTCTCATCTGCAGAATTGGAGGAAGAATAATTTTGGAGTGTTCTTTCCACTCAACTCCAGGTCTGTTACCTTTTGTTACATTCGCCTTCTTGGCTGTTTTTCCCATGTCATCTGACTCCTCTCCCCACCTGCCTTTCTCACCTGCATCCCCGCCCCTGGCCACGGGTCCGAGCCACCATCACCTCTCACAGGTGCGCTGTAGCAGCCTCCTGCTGCCCTAGGTCTGCCTGCACCCATTCTAATCTCTGTCTACTGTGTGACCCACACAGAAGCCAAAGTGACCTTTTAAAAATAGAGACTCGGATTCCTCCAAACTCCTTCACAGTCATCATCCAGCATAGGACCCTGTTTATTTCTTCAGGGCTATCATTGTTGCCTGAAACTGGCTTTCTTGACTCATTCCCTGCCTTATGCCTCTGAGCTTGTCCATGCCCATCTCCCTCCCCGCAGTGCAGGCTGCAGGAGGGATGGACCCCGCTGTCTAGTTCCCTCTGTGCTCTCATCCTCTCATTGAATGGGCCACGGCCTGGCTTAAGCGTTCTCTCAACACATGCTGAGTAAGAGGACTGCCTCCGCCATAGACTCCATCTCTGCCCTTCTTGAGTCTGTGCTGTCCTAGCTACACAATTTCTTACTCGGAAAGATCTATGCCTGCCAGAAATTCTCCCCATCCTTTTCCGTGAATCCTGAGGCAGTTCCCCTCTCAGTCATCCAGGTCCCCTGTGAGAACAACGGCATCCCCATGGTAGGGTACAATGGCAACTGGAAAGCTAGTTCTTCTCTCACTTTAATTTCAGTCTGTGCTATTCAATGCCATAGGGAAAAAGAGCGTAACAACGTTTAGACTCTAATCCAGATGGCTGTCTTACAACTTCTTTTTTTTTTTATTAAATCATAGCTGTGTACATTAATATGATCATGGGGCACCATACACTTAGTTCATAGACCGTTTGACACATTTTCATCACACTGGTTAACATAGGTTTCCTGGCATTTTCTTAGTTATTGTGCTAAGACATTTACGTTCCACATTTACTAAGTTTCACATATACCCTTGTAAGATGCACCGCAGGTGTAATCCCACCAATCCCCTTCCTTCTACCCCTCCCACCCTTTCCCCCTTCCCCCTATTCTACAACTTCTTTAAGAAAACATATTAAACCCTTCAATTCTGTGCGTGGTTCTTTGGGAGGTGTTAGGAATGTTAGGAGTGACCAGTTTCCCTTCTTCTTTCCCTCCTTTCCTCTTTGTTTCTTTCTTTCTTTCCTTCTTCCTTCTTCCCTTCCTTTCCTCCTTCCTTCTTTCTTTTTCCTTTCTTTCTTCCTTCCTCCATCCCTTTCTCTCTTTTTTCCTCCTTCCTACTCTTCCTCCCTTCCTTCCTTCCTTCCTTTTTTTTTTCTTTTGAAATACTCTGTCACCCTGGCTAGGTCCAGTGGTATCATCATAGCTCACTACAGCCTCAAGCCCCTGGGCTCAACTGATTCTCCTGTCTCAGTTTCCTGAGTAGCTGGGACTACAGGAATGTGCCAAAATGCCCAGTTAATTTTTTCTGTTTTTGGAAATAGAAGTGACAAGGGTCTCACTCTTGCTCAGGCTGGTCTCAAACTCCTGACCTCAAACAATCCACCTGCCTGTGCCTCCCAGAGTGCTAGGATTATAGGAATGAGCCATCACACCAGTCTGCATGTTTCTTTAATATATCCACATTCTAGATGACAAAATGGGGGTTTAGAGAGAGTGCACAGCTGAACAGGCTCAAAGAGCCAGTGGGCATGGAGCCAGGATTTGAACGGAAGAAGGGCAATGCCAGAGCCAGGCACCTAGGCACTGTATTATTCCTTCACTCTTTAGAGTATCACTCTGCTTCATTTTTATCATAGCACTTCTAAATTTATATCTGATGTCTGGTTTCTTTATTTCTTAACGTTTTTGTGGCTGTTTGCTTCCATCACAACATAAGTTTCACCCAGGCAGGTACTAAGTCTATTCTTCTCATTTAACTTTACCCAGGGCATACAATAGTGCCTCATATATAATAGACATCTACTAAATATTTGCAAAAGGAATGAATTATTTGCATTTTAGAAGTTGAGATATAATAGAAGGCCTGATCAATCTGTGCATAAAACTCCAGCTTTGTTGATGAAACTTTCTCACAAGTCGCTCCAGTACTGGAATATCTTTGTCCTTTGAGAGTATATTTGATTTTTGCAATTACCCAAAATTGTCAAAGACTGCCTTTTTTTATCAAAAAGAACATATGGTCATAAAGCTTTATCACTGTTTTTCTTGCCCTGGAGTTAGATCTATTTGAAGGGATGCCTGACTTTCGATGCTTTGGGAACCCTCGGCACCCTGGAAGGCCCCTGGTCTCCATCTCAGAGTAATGTTTTTATGAGCACAAAATAAAATATATAGGATTGTAAAAGAATTAATTATATTGACTACAATGATGAAAACATAAAAAATTGTGGTGTAGTAATAGATTTGCTTCTTTGAGTGCATTAAATAACAAGCTCTAAAAATGTCAGCTAGATATCAACCGAGAAATGATATTTTATAGATATCTGTAAAAACTGAAATGTGATATGAAAATAATGGAATAAAAAAGGATTCAGGATTTCTACTGGTGACAAAATCATAGGCATTATGAATGCTTTTATAATTAAAGGAAGTGTATTAAATATCATAAAGAGATTAATAAAAATGAATATATATATTTTTTCTCATTCAGATTTACAGCAAGTCCCTGGATTGTGAATGAGATAGATTATGTAGCTTTGTTTGTAAGTTGAATTTGTATGTGAATTGGAGCAGGTACATTTACAAATTACTTCTCAATGATTTGCATTATGACAAAAAGTGTCATGTAGATGGGCATTTTGTCACAGACAGCCACATATGTGGGAATTAGAATCAGAACCTGAATACAAGCAGGCAGCAAGGGATTTCTGCTATACACAGGTTAACGGATTGAGAATTACAGTAGAAGACACAGTCCACCTGAGAAGTTGGAGGAAGCATGGAAATGTCGTCAGCTCTCTTAGCAGCCTAAGAGGTTTAGTGTTTTTCAGGACTTAACATGGAATAACCGAGGACAGGGAAGACATTTCCAGTTTGAGATCCCCTTCAGAGAAAGCTTAAAAGTCCCAGCTAAGCAGATCCATTGTGTTTTTGCATATCATGGCTCTCAGGAATAGAGGCTTGAGTTAATAATTAATGCCCTTGGCTCATGGCACAATGTCATCTTTGGTCCATGGACGACTCCTCAACTCTCATTGCCCTCACCTGCCGGGTCCTCCAGCAGTCGCAGTTGAGTGAAGATCGGGGCCAGCCTGATTTCGTCCCAGGGGCTGAGCGGGATGGCGAGTGTCCGTGGCTCGAACAGGGACACACGGAGCCGGGAGTCTGTCGAAGCAGGAACTTAACTTTATTGTAACATGCTGCAATTTTTATACACTTCGGCTAGGGGGCAAGAGGTGGGAGCAGAAGGAGGGGGTACGTAAAATGGGGTGACAGGCTTCAAGCCAATAAAATCTAACCCCATCACCTGCATCCAGGTAGAGGCCCTTTCAGGTCAGGTCTTGCCGAGTCACTCCTATGCGGAAGTGCGCAGATAGCACCAACTTGACTCAGGCTTAGGAAGTTCCTCTAGGCCTCCAGTAGGCCTTGCCCACGCGAGAAGGCCCAACACTCACCCATTCCCCTCTTCCCAACAGCACTCGCCAAATGTGTTTAGTATGTGGACTTGTCTTTATCTGCAAAGTGGGTGTAATGATGTTTTGTGCGTGTGTGTGAGTGTGTGTGTTAGATCTATATAAACCACACTGAGTTGTAGCTGATCCTATTTCTTCTTTCGTCACCACCAGGTTTTGTGGCCCCTCCAGGTTGTTACATGAACATCTAACCCACTCCTAACTGCTGCAGCCACGTCCATCCCATCGTATCTACCTGCCGTCTCAGGGAGGGACGGCCAAGTTGCCTTCACTGCTGCCACCACCAATGAGGTTGCCGTTCACATTCTTGCACACGGCCCCCTGTGGACCTGCGTGAGAATTTATGTGGTGTACAACCTGGAATGGAATTGCTGGGTTGAAAAATTACATGCACTTAGTTCGGCTGATTACTGCTAGATTATACCCCCCAGTGACTTCTCAGTCAGCACCACAAGAACACCTGAGACTTTCCCACCCTCTTATGTTTGTCAGCCCTTAAAAAAATCCTGCATCCTAATTTTTTTCCAGTCAAATGATACATAGCACTGATTTCCGTTTGCATTTGTCTATTTACAAATGATTCTGAGAATCTTTTCAGCGTCCTTGTCTACAGACTACTTGTTCATACCCAGTGTCCATTCCTCTGGGGGGGTCTGTCTTTTCCTTAATGGTATATAAGAATTACCAAAAAGTATTACTAACTCAAGCCTCTATTCTTGAGCGTCATAATAACCAAAACTAAAATAAATTTACTTCAAATTAAAATCTCTTTGTCAATTTTAGATATGACAAATACCTTTTTCAATTTTGTTATCTTCCTATTAACTTTACCCTTCCTTGAGCAGAAATCCTTGCTTGGAAAGTAATCATATTAATCTTTTTAAAAAGTTATAGTTGTGCTTTTGATGTTTTAGTCAATAAATCCTTTCCCACCCTACATAAAGAAGATACTATCCTACATTTTCTTCTATTACATTTTTAAATTTTACCTTTTACATTTAACTACATATGGAGTTCAACTCTATGTATCATGTTAGGAAGGGAAGCAGTTTTACTCTTGTCCAGAGGTGGTGGGAACTTTGGACTCAGATGCATTAAAGAAGCAGAAGACACAGGCTGGAAGAGAAGGAAGGAAAGAGACAAATTACCCGAGATCCACAGAGAAAGGTCAGAGAAGCAGAAGCCAGAGATTCCGCACGGCCTTCCCCGGGAGGGGTTCCTCCATCTGGGGTCTGTATGAAGTACTGACAGAGAAAGTGAGGTGTACTTCTCTCACAATTTAAGCCATTTGAAGGAGGAATTTCCCAGTAGTGCTGAAGTTCCGGTACATGTCTTTAAAAATATACCCTGCACCCAACCGAAGGGCTTTCCCAAGTGGGAGGGAGAGCTGGGTGAGTGGGAGGAAAGGAAGCCCCAGAGAGAGATGGGCCAGAACACACCCAAGCAAGGAGCTAAAAGGGATTGTGCTAACGCCGAGCCGGATGCCAGGAAAATCCAGGAATCATTTCCGGCTTTCCAAAATGAAAATCTACCCTTTTAGGAAGGGCAAGTGATTCCTGTCCAGCGTGTGAGTCTTGAGCATTTTCTCCTTCAATTAATTATCAACTGCCTGTGTTTAGACCAAGTGCTTATCAGACAAATTTTAAAAAGTCAAAGAAAAACCCATGCAAAATGATCTAGCCAAATTATAGGCAATTGTTCGATACTTCTGGGTTTGTGATATGTGTTTGTTACAACAAACCCAATGACATATCGTTTTAAATTTTCTTCTCTGCACGTGGACCCAGCGTCCAGCCTTTCATTATTCTGTGACTTTCCTATTGTTGAGGGTCCCCATCATAGCTGCAGGGAGGCTGTGAAAATGTCCTAAGACCACAACTTAAGGAGGATAAGCAAAAAAGAAAACTTCAGGGGAAAGGAAAAAAAGGAAAACTAAACAAAAATTTCCCTTTTCAAATCTATAAAAAAGTCTCTTAAAAGCTGGCATTTTCCTGACCAGCTAAAAGCAATGATTACACTGTGGGAGGAAAGAGCAGAAGGGAAATAAAAGGTCACACAGAGCATTTTTGTTATTGTTGTTTTTCTTTTTGTTTTTGCCCAGAATACTTTTTTTCATGCAAAAGAAAATTTAAATTGCTGTCTTCAATCTATCTGCTAGGCCCTGTCTTACAAGCTCCCCCCCCCAAAAAAAACATTCTCAATTGAAGGCATCTTTCAACTTCTTCACAAAACAGAGTTAAAGTATTCCCAACTTTAAAAACCTCAGCAAGGTGTGCTAAAGCATATGACTTACAAGTGAGAGTCACATATGAAGACATGTTTGTCAAACACCATAGACCCTCCGTGGTTGACCACCTTTTTAAGTTGACCCAGTTTTCATAAACTGGACATGCTCCACGTGTACTCAATGGACCTTCATTATTTTGACCACCCCGTATGTTGACCAGTTTCTTACAGCCCTTTAGGTGGTCAACTTTCAGGGGTTCTACTGGAGATTGTTCCTATATCACCATGCTGAATATCTCTGGGATTTGGAGGGTAAGTCCTGAGAGTCCTCTGACCCTTATATAATGTGAGATCTATGATGATTTAGTTGGACTCCCTGACCTTGGTTTCTTCCCTCATAAAACCAACAAAGTGATAGTGTCTACTGCAGAGCCTTATTAGAAGACTATAAGCCACAGACCTATTAAGTGACTAAAAAATACTGACAATACTTAAGTATTAAGAATGATGTGCAGCAGTTAATACATGCAGAGTTCTAAATTAGCTAGGCACACAGTTGAATCTCATGAGAGCTTTGATTTTGTTTTTGCTTGTATTTTAGTTGACAAGTTGTAATTGTACATATTTATGGGATACAGAGTGATATTTTGATGTATGTATGTACAGTGTATATTGATCAAATCAGGACAATTAGCATATCCATCACCTCACACCTTTATCCTTTTTTTGTGTTACAGACACTCAAAATCCTCTTTTCTTAGCTTTTTGAAAATATGTAATAAATTATTAGGGATCTTTGTGGTCTATAATTGACTTGAAAAACCTTCATCAGAGACAATGTATTGTAGATACAGATGTGCTGATATACATCCTAGATCAGAAAGACACAGCGCAGAGTGGCCAGCGGCACTTAGTCACTGGAGTCATATCCCAGAGGCGCTGCCGGAGGGTTTCAGCTCCCTTTATCTCTAGTGCACATCAGGTTTTGTTTATTAGCATAATGGATGATAGAAAGGCATTTTCATTAGTGAAATTAGTGTGTTCAAGATGTAGATTGGCTAAAAATATGTCTAGACAATGCCATCCTTGTATGACTGGGTATGAGAAACTTCAGGCCTCTGGAGTCTTTGTATCTGGTTGAATGTGCATGTGAGATCCTGGGGGCCGACAACCAAATCTTCCACCAGAAGACGGATGACCTTCTCCTCTGCCACACACATAGTTTGGGAGGCGGGAAACACCTTACCCACGCCTGGTACATTTTGGGTTTGCTCGTGTTTCCAGAATAGGATCCTCCTTCTCACTGAGAGCCTAGAGTACTGGCCAGAGCCTCAGCCCCTAGGAGATCCTTCACTGCTCAGTGCTAACAGAATACAGGAATCCTCACTGTGGTTTGCAGAGGTTTTTGTTTTTAGTCTCTTACTACTCCATTCAGCTTCAGAATTCTGCAAATTTCTTGAAGGGAAACCAGCTGTTTGCTGGAGACCCCTCAAAATCTCTGATTTTTCTCCATCCAGCCTCACACGAATGCCACAGCTCCTGGGTTCCTCTCTTCCAGCAGTGGCCCTCTGTTGGGCCAAGCCAGATGCCAAGCCCTGGCCACTCCTGAAATTACCAAGTGCAGCCAGGGGAAAGGCCGCTGCACACAGGTCAGCTCCCTGCAGCCCCAATGCCCTGTGAACGGGAGTTCCCCCGCAGCATAGTGATGTCACCTATAGGAAAATTCTGCTCTGCTTTTCAGAGATTTTTAACTTGGTTTCTAAGTCTCCCACCCCACACAGCTTCAGAAATTAGCAAATGTCTTCAAAGAGAAACTAGCTGTGTGTTGAGGCCGTTCAAATCACCAGTTTGGGCCGCCTAGCACAGTCTCTGCTGCTTTCTCCATTCCCCAGCAGGGGCCTTTTGCTGGAGCCAAGAAAGCCGCCTCAGCCTCTCGGCCACACCCAGAACTGGCAAGGGTCCCCTAGGAAAAAACTGCTGAACATCCTTCACTCACTCCTCTGGGACTTATTCATCTGGAATTTTAGCCCATTTAGTCCTCATTGTTTTTACAGCTTTCTGATGCCTTAAAACAGTTGTGTTTTGTGAATTTGATTAAGCTTTATTCACTGGTGCTCAACTGAGTGTTTTAAGCTGCCATAAACCACTCTGTTCTAAGCACATAGCCCTATCTGTACCTTTTGAAATCAGCCAGTGCTGGGCCCAGGCCTCTGATGGAGAGGACCCTGTTTGCATGATGCCAGCCATTGGGCCGACCATATCTTGCCCTGGAATATTATCAGCAAAACTGTCCCGCAAAGTCTGATAGTGAAAGGGCAGAATTTGGATTCAAGAAGAATAACAAACAGGTTTTAGACTGGTGCCGGCTTTTAAATAAATTCTGAATGGGCAGAAGATTTGGGCTTGAGAGTTACTTTCATTATAACCTGGTAGAAGAGTTGCACAGAAAGTGATCCCAAACTGTAAACTAACTCTAAACTTTTCAAAGTTATCAGTTATACAAAGAACCCGCAAATAGTGAATGACCAAGTTGGCTTAGGTCCATTCTCAACTTGGTCTTTATGTGGACCAATTTATATCTTTTTGCCCTCTTATCGCTCCTTAAGTAGTAAGCACTATAAATTAACAAATCAGCATTATTTCCATTTTTTTCTTTTTTGCCCTAAAAATAACTTCCTTTTCACTGATCAACTTAATTTAGTTGGCTCTTGAGGCCTACAAGCTTGTAAACACCTTTTTCCTGCCTGCTTCTCAGTCCCCTTGGTTGTTTTAAAAACCTCAATTCTGGGTCTTTTTCAGTCTTGGAGTCTTGATATTTTTTTACTTGAGTGTTTATTTTTCCATTTTTGATTTTACCAAAATTACTAATTTGGAGTTATTTTTTTAACTTATATTTTAAGAGACTGCTACTCCTCTCTATATTCATTTCTTTGTTTATTCAATACAGATCCACTAAACATTACAACATCAAGAGCTGTGTACTGTGTATAGTTACAGCTTGGTTTTATAGCTGGCACAAGACAATGATATTTGATTCCAGACACTTGAAGGTAATTGATGATTTGATTGTACAACTACCCTTTTATCCGAAACAGAGAGTCTGCAGCACTCCCTACCTGTACATCACTTTATCACAAATCCTTAGCATACTTTTCTTAATTTAATTAAATTATTTTTTTCTTAGCATATTGCACATATATATTATTGAACATTATAGTCAATTAATGAATATATTACATTAGTGTATCAACCAGTGAAAACTATATTAAATTCATCCAGGGAGAAAGCAAAAAATACAATTTGGAGTCTCTTCCATGTTCTTCTCTTGAATCTCGTCTAAAATTAGAAACTATATTATAGAATCAGAGATCTATTTGGTGCTTCAGGTCAAAAAAAAGCAAAAGGGATGCAGGAAAAATTTTTTATTCAACCTTTGCTTTCAAAAGAACAGGAAAGTGAGGATAGAAGTTTTATTAGAAGAGACGTGCCCACCTTTGAAAGGGAAAATAAACAAGGTTCACTTGAAGGTTTGCATTCAAATCAAGAATGATAGAAGGGTGAAAAGGCAAGACCATAGAAGTGTTGAAAGCCCATTTGGATGGAACAGGAGGGTAGGTTGAATTGACTTTCTACAAGAAAAGGTGATATTGAGGAATCCCGGATAGCGCCTTTTACTAACTTCTCCTCCAGACCCGAACGCATCACCTGTACCATGCAGTCTATACACTGAGGGAATTAACCCCTGGGCTGTAAGAGTGAAGAGAGAGAAAACGTGCGCACCTCCATGTTTATGAAGACCTTTCAGAGATCACCCCTGTGCTGAAGCAACCATTTATTTTGTTTGTGCCTTTTTTCCTTCCTTTGTTCTTCGTTTAAACAGGAAGAAAAGGAAGAAAGAAACGATTTCTGAAAACCTTTTCTCTCCTTGAAGTACTTGCTTCTTTCCTCATCTTCATTCTAGTCCCCAGGGAGAACTTTGCCCAAGTCAATATAACGATATCACGCATCAGGAGCATATTAATGTAATAGTGGCACACACAAGACCCAGAAGGGTATATGATATTGGTAAATTGGAGGATGGTTCCAAATTCCTTTGTGGATCATTTCAGAAGATGAAGTCTAAGGCCAAGTCCAGAATAGACTTTTGATGCCCCGTTTCCCCGAAAATAAGACATCCTCCGAAAATAAGACCTACTTACAGGAAAGATAAGGCGTCCCCTGAAAATAAGACCTAGCACATCTTTGGGAGCACACCTTAAAATAAGACACTGTCTTATTTTCGGGGAAACAGGGTAAATACAGCCAAATGAACAAATCGGTGAATGCACATAACCCACATTGAGCTGTGTGTATGGGAAAGCGGCGATTTTCCAACCAGCGTGCCGCAGCACGTTGGTGTGCTGTGGAGGATCTTAGGTGTGCCCTGAAAAGCTTAAAGATCATTCATTAAATTATTTTTGAAAGAAGTTCGAAACACTATATTTCTTTCTCTATTCTTTTCTTTGATCAATATAACTTAAGTACACGGTAGAAGTTTAACTGTAGATTCAGGGGTGCTGTGAGATAAAAAACATCTACACTGCTATAGAGAAAACAGTAGGTCTTTTCATTTGTTAAGAATTTTCTATTTAGTACCCTCTTTCCTCTTGGAGTGTGTTCACTAATGTTCTCGTAGCTTCTGACTACAAAGTAACGTGCTCATGCTATTTTCCAAGAGAAAGTGGAATTTATTAGATTGATCAAAAAGCAAGCAGTAAGAATACCAAAAAATATTCTTCTTTTCTGTTCACTGTTCTTATTTTCTTTGGCTATTCCATCTCCATATCCACTCCACATACACCATAGATCCACTTGCAAGAGTCTTCTGGAACATAGATGGAGAAAGGGATATAACCCAACAAAAGTTTGACCCTTTTTGACTTAGGCTGCTTCTGTCTTTCCCCTAGCTGTTATGCCAACAGCCCAGAAACTTCTCTCTGGCTTACTGTGTATTGATCTCTATATGTACACTTTCAGTGTTCAATTCCAGAACACTGAAATTCCTTTGCTCATGTGGATTAAGACAGCTATATCTATAAACTCTTCACTCTTTTGGGGCAGAGAGTCTTGGGTAGCCTTAAAATAAGGGTAAGAGATCATAGACCACAGAGAACAATTGTGGCTGACCCAACTTGCATAATATCACAGGCATGACGTTTGTCCCATCTGCACCCCAATTCACCCTCATGTGTTCTTACCATGGTTGCTTAATACTTACGTACTGTTCTTTTAAATCACCTCCCACTTTTCTCCAAAAATTATTTAAAAGGAAACTTTATATTATTCCTTTGTTTTTAAAAAAATATTCCATAAAAAAGAAATTTAAAAAAACCACAAATTCTAGCTAGAAAGTGGTCTGCCTCAAGTTCTGAGCTTGTGACCCACTTTTTAGTTAAAGACAGAGGTTATGAAGTATGAAGGATGAGACTCCAAACTGAGACTTTCTGTTTGAGAAAATCAGCACTGAGAAAGAATTTAAAAGAGAATCATTTCTGTTTTGTTGTTGTTGTTGTTGTTGTTGTTTTATTAAATCGTAGCTGTGTACATTAATGCAATCACACTGGTGCGTCTTACAAGAGAATCATTTCTGGCTCGGCACCTGTAGCACAGTGGTTACAGCACTAGCCACATGCACCAAGGCTGGCGGGTTCAAACCCAGCCCAGGCCAGCTAAACAAAAATGACAACTGCAACAAGAAAATAGCCAGGCATTGTGGCAGGTGCCTGTAGTCCCAGCTACTCGGGAGGCTGTGGCAAGAGAATCGCTTAAGCCCAAGAGTTTGAGATTGCTGTGAGCTATGATGCCAAGGCACTCTACCCAGGGTGAAAGAGTGAGACTCTGTCTCAAAAAGAGAGAGAGAGAGAATCATTTCTTCACCCTGTGAGTCATGGAGATTTAATGCTTTATGTGAAGACTATTGCATCAGTAACAAGGAAGAGTATGCCACAGGTGGGATGCTAAGGGCAACTCCATTTCTCTGGTTCTGGGGACCTGCAAACCCAGGAGGGCCCATGGAAATTACATTGGTGACATGATCAGCATATGCAGAGAGGGTACATACCTTTTGGGTGAAACTACTGGCACAAAGACATTTCACAAATACTGGTTACCTAGAAGCCCTACCCACAGTCTCTCTTATCCTTATAAGTTCCCCTCTGGGTCTCACCTTAGTATAAATAACAACCAGTTCTTACGGAGGACTCTGTGTGCCAACCAGTTCTGTGCATTATTTCATTCAGTCTTCATAATACTGTAATAATTTTATAATGAAGTAAACTTAATTTATAACTGAAGCGACTTGCCCCAAATCAACCCAGGGCAGGAATATCTTATGGTTTGGGGTTCCAAAACTAAGATATAATTAGAAATAAGGATATTATTTAGCTAGTTGAGTCAAACAGACAAAACAAACCTCGTTTACTTCAATTATCTGAATTCTGGCTCACCATTATTAAAGTTATACTCAGAAATTATACTCTTCTTTTTTCTAGGCACTGTTTTGTTTTTGTTTTTGGCTTGGGTTATCTGGCTTACTGCCTTGGTTCTCTCCTCTGTAACTACCACAGTATTGTTCATAGAGGGATTTCATAAGTACGGACTGAGAGAGGAAGAAAAGGAGTAGGAAGAGGGAGGGAAAGGAGGCAGGGAGTGGAGAGGGAGGAGGCTGCCCCTCTGTAAGCAGCCCCGCTGGACAGACGTGCCTGGCGGTGATGTCTCGCCACTTGCTGTTCCTTTTCCACATTTGACGCTCACTGTGCTTCTCCTCCCAGCCCTGAGGTGGAGTTTGCAGCCCTGTCCCCACCCTCCAAACCGTGACGCTCTAAAGAGCCAGGTTCCCAGAAGTACTCTACCCGTGAACACATAGCTTCAGATGCGGTTTTCCTCATTACTGGACACCTACCTAGGGCCACAGTTAGCCATGGCTTTAGGAATGAAACTAAATACACTCTTGATCTTGTCTAAATCCTGCAAGCCTTGTCTTTGCAAATGTGGAAATCCAGAAATGCCATTCCCAGCCTCTGTGGTCTATTAATAATACTCTTTCAGCTCCATAACGATTCAGTCACTCTAAATGATTTAAGAGACTTTGCTCCATTATTCAAATTTAACATTTCCCTAAACAAAAGTAACAAGGAATTTTTTGATCCCTCCAAAAATTTTACCTGAAATTACTGATTTGACTTTTATGCAGTAATGATTAGGTGAATGACTGCCTTCTTCATTTTATGTATTTAGGTGAACCTCTACCACATAGTTTTATATATATATGTGTGTGTGTGTGTATACACTGCGTGTATATAAATGTTGTGTGTGTGTGTGTACACTGTATGTATATATATATAGTGTGTACACTGTACATAAGCATGCGTGTATACAGTATATATATGTAATATGTGTGTACACTATATATATGTAGCGTGTACACTGTATGTACTTGTGTACATTGTAAATATGTGTGTACACTGTCTATATAGGTAGTGTGTGTGTACACTGTCTATATATGTAGTGTGTGTGTACACTGTCTATATATGTGTGTAGTGTGTGTACACAGTATATATATATATGTAGTGAGTGTGTGCACTATATATACGTGTGTGTGCACTGTATATATGTGTGTACACTGTGTATATATATGTGTACACTATATATGTGTGTATACACTGTAAATATGTGTGCACACTGTCTATATATGTAGTGTGTGTACACTGTATATGTAGTGAGTGTGTATACTATATATACATGTGTGTGTACACTGTATATATGTGTGTACACTGTGTATAGATATGTGTACATTATATATGTGTGTATACACTATAAATATGTGTGTACACTGTCTATATATGTAGTGTGTGTGTATACTGTATATATATATGTATGTAGTGTGTGTACACAGTATATATATATATGTAGTGAGTGTGTGTACTATATATACGTGTGTGTATGCACTGTATATATGTGTGTACACTGTGTATATATATGTGTACACTATATATATGTGTGTATACACTGTAAATATGTGTGTGTACACTGTCTATATATGTAGTGTGTGTACACTGTATATATATATGTAGTCAGTGTGTACACTATATATATGGAGTGTGTATACTGTATATACATATATGTGTGTGCACTGTATATATATGTGTGTACACTATATATATGTAGTGTGTACATGGTATAAACATGTGTATGTACATTGTCATAGTGTGTGTGTACACTATATATGTGTGTACACTGTATATATGTGTGTATGTACACTGTCTATATATGTAGTATGTGTGTATACTGCATATATATGTAGTGTGTGTGCACTGAATATATATTTAGTGTGTGTATACTGTATATATATATATGTAGTGAATGTGTATACTGCATATATATGTAGTGTGTGTGCACTGAATATATATTTAGTGTGTGTATACTGTATATATATATGTAGTGAATGTGTATACTGCATATATATGTAGTGTGTGTGCACTGAATATATATTTAGTGTGTGTATACTGTATAAATATGTATGTAGTGAATGTGTATACTGTGTATACATATGTGTGTGTACAGTATATATGCATGTGTATATATATATATGTATCTATAAAACTATGGAGATTTTTCTCCTATATCTGAATTTTTAAAATCTAGTACCTGATGAAATTCCAAATATTTGCAAATAAGAAAGTTTGGCCCCTAGTGCCCTTTTATATACTTTAAAAAATCTCATGTGTGGCTTAAGAAATATTGTGTCTGTGTGGTTCTCATATGTTTACAGGCATATTATCACAATGTGACCTTTATTTCTTTGTTCTAGAATTGTTTGAAGTTGCCCTTTGAACGACCACATAGCTCATGGGAATTACAACAGTTTTTTATTTTGTTTTGTTTTGTTGTACTTTATTTGCAAACTGAAGCACGAGCTACAAAAAGTCCTGGGCTTGCCAAATTTAGGATTTTCTCAACTCCTGTTGTCAATGTCAAGTAACCTCTACCGGTTCGCCAAGATGCTTAGTCCCACTGCCTGCAGGATAGTTATTACATGTGTGCAAAGTCATCAACACCCTGGGCAATCTACACTTGTAAGAAACAACAGCCCCTCACTTTCCCATCAGGAGTACTTGAAACTGAAGAGTGAAAAGCATATTCCTTCGGGACCTTGGACTATTTTATTGTACAAGACTAGGTAAATTTTTCACACGTGACTGCACGTGACTACCCTCCTGTACCCTTGACCATCTCCAGGGTTATCCTTCCCAGAGGGCAGCAATAGTCTCCTAGCTCGTCTCCCCACACTACCCCTGCCCACCTACATTCCAGGGTCTACACAGCAGCAAAAGTAACCTTTGGAAATCCAGATATAACCATGTCACTTCCCTAGTTTTGGAAAGAAAAGATAGTGATTTCTCAAAACCCTTGGCAGTAAAGCCAAAGACCTCAGCACAGCCCCTTTCAACCCAGCAGGATCCGGCACCCCACTGCCCTCTGTGTTCTGTGCTTCATCAGCTCTGCCCTGCTCAGGACCACTTCCCTGCTGTTTCTTACCTCCTGGGACACAGGAGCATTTGGCGAAGAGCACAGGGCCTGGGAATAATAGGGCTGGAATGAGGATCCACTCAGTTACTACATGGAAAGTGCTTAGAACGAGACTGGCCCTGGTCCTCAGGCAGTTTGTGAGGACCGAGCACTAGACATGCCCCAACCTCCCGCCCCCAGTGAGAACCTGGCACTGGAGATGCCCCAACCTCCCGCCCAGCACACTTGCCCTGAGATGGCTTCCACAACCCCAGGCCAAATCAGGACCACTTACTACATGTGCTATCAACTCCCCACCCTTCTTCCTGGGGTGTGTTACATGTCTGATTTCTGTCTCCCCTGCTAGACTGCAAACTCTGTGAGATTAGGAACCATGGATATCTCATTCCCCCATTTATTGTGTTCTGATCATAACGCAGTCTCTGTGATCTACTGGGTGATGGATGTATAGTCATCGGGGGCTACAGGAACGATGAAAGGGTAGATGGATAGACAGATATATATATCTGGGAAAGTGTTAGACTTGTTCAGATAAAGCCCTAAAAAGAATATTAGAGATCCTAGTACAACAGGGAAGCCGTGGAACCAGACAAATGCAGCATGGTAACATATCGCCAATTATTTACAAGAAGAGTTATCAGAGATTTATTTAACAGATACTCTTAACAGGAGGGAGCGCTCCAGCTGAACCTTGCAGGACAAGCAGGAGAACGATTTAGGTGAAATCTTGCAGCGTGAGGCTGGAGAACACCTGGTTCCAATTCCAGCCCCACCGCTCCCGAGCTGTCCACAGAGAGCACGCCACTTCACATCCCTCAGCTCCGTTTATCCTTTGGTAAAACTGGGCAATAATAATGCCCCTTGTCAGGGATTTTAGGAGGCTTAAGTGAATTTGGGGTACAAAGTGATCCACTCAGTACCTGGAGCATGGTAATAAAACTGCCACGCTGGGCCCAATCTTCAAATATTCAAGGAAGTGTGGGGATTACAAGTGAGTCACAGTCTTACAGAACAGGACACAAGTCAGCCATAACTTACAGGCACATGTTGCTCCCTCCTTCCACCCCCCTCTCCCGAATCCCTGTCCTCAGGGTCTCGGCTGGTATTTTCCCTGTTGACAAAACTAACTTCCTAATTACTTGAATTATTGTAATTTGAATTTTTTTCAAACACATATAATTCCCTAGAGACTACTAATTTTCTCTTAATAAAATAAAGTCCTAAAATAATCCAGTTGTACTCTTTCCCTGTGGGCCCTGCCCAGAAAGAATGTGGAATATGTACTTTTGAAATTACCTCATGTCCCCTTGATTTCCTCATTCACCAGCAGAAAATTTAATAATGGGCCCAACACAATTCACAGGGAGCTGAGAAAAATCTCCCATGCCCGTCCTCAGGGGAAGAGACAAGAGGCTGATTGCAGAGTGTAAATCTAATCGCTGCCTGGGGCTCTGAAGAAAAGAAGGTGCGAGCAGTTTGCACAGTTGGGTACTTAAGAACTGTACAATTGTGTTATCCGGCTGAGAAAGGACAGCCAGCCAGGTTTTCACTCTTGTGTTCAACATATGGGGGACTGCAAGGACCACACAGATGACAGATGACAGAATAATTTCGCCTTCTTCATGAAGCGAAGGGTGAACTTCTGCCTGGTGATGCTACAGATTGGGTGATCATGGCGGGCGGATGCAATTAGGTGTGAACCTGATAGCATCGGGGCGTGAGAGGCCCAACAGAGACTACCACAATATAGACAATCCTTAAATGTCACTAGCAATCTTCCTAAATCTGATGAGAATGTTCATATTTGTGAACACAGACTTCCCTCCACAAAATGTAGGTAATTTCAGATTCTTAGTGATTCTGTGCAGGAAAAACTAACATTCTTCATGAAACTGCTTTTCTCTCGCTAAGAACACTTTTTCAGTTCCTTTTCACTTTCTCTTTCCTTTATTCACTGGTACTAACAATTGACTTTCATTCAGGAGCGATTTTCTGCAAGAAAATAGAATTCTTGTTTATTGTTTCCCAAGAGCCATTGCTCGTGTGAGGAGGAAGGTAGTGTAAGGCCAGTGCTGAGAGGTGGATCTGGGTGGTGGGCGGGAGGTGAGGCGCACGCACCTGCAAAACAAACGGCATGCACGTCTGGAGAAGACAAGGAAATAAACCTTACTGCTGCCCACTCTGTGCCTGACCTGATGAGAGCTCATCTCACATGATACAGCTTCACTCCAGAGCCCAGACTCGTCATGGTCCACTAGCCATGTGAGCTGGGTTTGACCTCATGCCCATGTAAAGACATCAGAACAGGAAAACAGAGGCTTGGGAAGTTAACAAGGAGCCTCTCTTAGCAGTAAGCAGGACTTCTGTGGTGCTGTTCTGTAGACAAGAAAGTGTGAGTACATCCTGCTGTATGGAAGCAGGTCTCACCCAGGGGTCTGGAGCAGAATTACTCAGAACTTCCCAAAGGGAAGTGGCCCAAGTGCTGTTCCAGACCCATGGAGTCAGAATCCGCACCTTGTGTGGCCCAGGCCTCGGTACAGAGAAAGTGACTGTGACAAACCCGGTTTGGGGAACGCTCGTGATTTCATTCCGTACGCAGTTCCCACTGGTTGTGGGGCACACTTCGTTCATCTCATTTGATTTTGCTCCTTTGTAAAGGAGCTGCTCGGTGGATTCCTGTTTCAATAATGAGGAAGCAGAGGCGCAGAGGGGGCTAGGATCTTGCTGCGTGCTACGTAATTAGCAGGGGTGGGGCAGGTTCTGGCCCAGCTTTCTGATGCCTGAATCTTCCCACCACACTATTGTCCTCCTAACATTCGGGACACTTCAAAGGGGGCAAAGGCCTTTGGTGCCCAGAAGTTTCTACCATTTTCCAAAAATCTATTAAAAGTGGGAACCCATCTATGGATGTAATTAATACCTGGTATTTCCTCAGCGATTTTTAATTTAAGAGGATCATATATCTATTATGCTATTTAATCCTCATAACGACAGCCTAGGAGGTCAATGTTATTTTCCTCGTTTTACACATAGTAAGCTGAAGCAGGGAGGAAGCAGGGAACCTGCCTCAGATCCCGGCCAGTGAGCGATGGACCCTGGATTCAAACTCAGCTTCTCTGCCTCCAGAGTCCTCCCCGCCTTGCCAACGGGCCTACCAATGGTCCTCAGACCGCAGAGGAACAGCTGCTTTATTTTCTCTTTCTGGTGTTCCTTTGTGCTTCCTTCATCAAGAGCAAGTAGGCAAGAGCTTGACGCTGTAAGCCTGTGAGTCGGGACAATCTGATGCAATCATCTTTCTCCCAGTGTCCTCAAGGAACCATTCATAGGAGAGAGAGCTGCTGGGCTTTTTTGTTTTGTTTTAAACAATAATAGGTGTACAAGATTCTATCACTGTTTGAGGTTTCTAATCAGCCAAAACTGTCTCCGCTATAATATATGCTGACCTTCCAGACCGATGAACCTGCATAATTACTGACTTCTGCAAAAGTTCGTGTTTGCATATTACATTGGGGACATGGTTCTGACAACATCAGGAACAGCAAGTATGATAAATTCATTACAGGGCAGGCTAGCTGGGAGAATGGTACTTTCAATTGTACCGGGCAAATGGCAAACAAATGAGTTTATATCAAGGCTACAAGTAAATTTAGGTTTTCTGTACACATTCAGCTTCCAGATCAAACCAGAACAGCAATTTTTGTTTCTCTCTATCAATTAGAGGAGATAGTCTCTTAGGGGTCATATTTGGCATGTCTGCGACAGCAATTGTACCAACAAAAGCCAATGTACGTCACCCTTTTAAATGAGAGTGTATAGTCTTGGTTTTATTTGTGAGACCTGTCGTCAAACTAAAAATGTAAACATCAATCCACTGTTTCTTTTTGTATGTCATGGCAAACCAAATTGCCCTCCTACTTTTTGTCAGAATTATTCAATCTGTAAGTTGACCTCTACCTAATGTTTTATTGATTTTAGTTTGTGCATTTAAAAATATTTATTGAGCACCTACTATGTATAAAATATTGTGTTAACACTGGAGTTACAAGGTTGGCACCCGTAGCTCAGTGGTTACAGTGCCAGCCACATACATTTGGGCTGGCGGGTTTGAACCCCACCCAGGCCTGCCAAACAACAATGACAACTGCAACAAAAAAATAGTTGGGCATTGTGGCGGGTGCCTGTAGTCCCAGCTACTCGGGAGGCTGAGGTAGGAGAATCGCTTAAGCCCTAGAGTTTGAGGTTGCTGTGAGCTGTGATGTCACAGCACTCTTCTGAAGGCAATATAGTGGAACTCTATCTCAAAAAAACAAAAATCCACTGGAGTTACAGTTAAGAAGAACGTGATACCTCTGTCTTTGTAAAGCTTACTTTAATGAGAGAGAGAAATTAGACAAGTAAAATATTTCCTTAGATGTTCATAAAGGCCTCTCTGAAGAGGCGATAGCTGATCCTGCGCTTAAGGATAAAACATTCCTGGCTATGTGAGCGTCTAGGGAAGGGCACACAGTGGCCCCCAAGCAGGAGGCCCCTGTCTGAGGCACAGGAGGTTGAAAGAGCTGCAAGATGGTTAACACGGCTATGAGGGCAGTAGGGGTAGCTACTGTGAGAGAGAAGGGGAGTGGTGAGTTTGGAAAGGTAGACAGACCAAATCGTTTCAGGGATTGCATGTTTCAATAAAAGGTTAGGTCGGTAACAATGACATCCGTCCTCTAACACCACTCCTCTGCTGAGCCCATTAAGCTGTGCGCACTTCTTTCTTTCTCCACTTCCCCCGATTGTGCAGAGACTCTCTGTTGGGCTGTGGTGCCTCCTCATGTCTTCTCCCTGGAGGTGATCAGTGTTCTGTGGGGTCAAACATCAGAGTCCTGGTGTAGGAAGGCCTCAGGAATCCCTGGATGTTGAAAGAAAATCTGACTCTAGGGCGGCGCCTGTGGCTCAGTCTGTAAGGCGCCAGCCCCATATACCAAGGGTGATGGGTTCAAACCCAGCCCCGGCCAAACTGCAACCAAAAAACAGCCGGGCGTTGTGGCGGGCGCCTGTAGTCCCAGCTACTCGGGAGGCTGAGGCAGGAGAATCGCTTGGGCCCAGGAGTTGGAGGTTGCTGTGAGCTGTGTGAGGCCACAGCACTCTACCGAGGGCCATAAAGTGAGACTCTGTCTCTACAAAATAATAGATAAAAAAAAAAAAAGAAAATCTGACTGTATTCTCTCATTTTTTCTCTTGGGGGAAATGCTTACAGCAGTGTTTTCTCTCTATCAAACTCGATGGAGACACGACCCTTCCGTGTGAGTAATGTGACTGACAGGCAGATAGATATGACACAGCTTGCATACGTATTGTTTGAGGGGATGATACAGGGATGATGGCTCTTCTAACATGAGAAAATTTACACATAATTTATATTGGATTTGATAATATTGAATTATATGTAATCCTGTAGTTGAAGATGGTCAAAATCCGAGGAACTCTGGGACAGAGGTGAGCATTGGCTCTGACCCCCCAGCTGTTCTTCTGGCCAACTCTAGTCTTTCTTCAGATTCATGCTCAATCTGCAGTCACTCCTCAGAGAAATCCAACTGACAGCCAAGGGCTAGGTTAATTTCACATGTTCTCTTTCCTCCGATGTTACGGTTTGCCTTGGAAACATTTATCACACTTCCATTTATGGGAGTGCCTTTATTATTACCTTTCTCTTTAGGTAGAGGAGTCAAGACCGTGTCTTCACTCAACAATGTACTTACTTTGTGCAGTCTTGCTGATGGGGTACACGTGAGGTCCCTGTTCTTGTGGAGCTCATGTTCTAGTCAGGAAGCTGAACTTCCCCTTGAACTACATCCCTTCACCATTATTCTTTTCTTCCTGATCTCTTCCTTCCTTTCTCTTTTCCTTGCTTCCCTTCTTCTATAAATATTTATGGAATACCTGCTCTTCCCTCAGCACTTACTTAGCTTCTGGGGATGCAGTGAGGAGCAAGACCATCCACCAATCCATGGCTTAATTTATTAAAGTCTGATATCAATGACCTTCACTCTACCTTAAGATTCTAGAAAAGAACATAAAGTAAGCAGTGGGAAGAGAGAAAATAAAAATCAGAGCAGAAACTAGTGAAATAGAAAACAGACAAATCTGTGGAACTAAAAGTTGGTCTTGGAGATCAATGTAAAAAATTATTAAATTTCCTGCCAGAATTATCTGGAAATTGAACAGAAAATATTTAGCAACTCACTTTCTGAAAGCAACATTACAGTGATACCAAAACCAAAGGCATCACAATAAGAGAAAACCAGAAATGAACAAACCTTGAAAACACGGCTGCAAACATTCAAAACAAAATTTTAGCAATCAAATTCAAAATGTGTCAAAAAGAATAATGCCTTGTGACCAATGGGAGTTATCCTAGGATTAAAGGTTATGTTTAATGTTTGAAATTCAATGTAATTGACCATATTAACAAACTAAAAATGAAAAACCATTGGTAACAAATAATCAAAATTGAAAATTAAAAACAATACTATATACATCAAAATGTTAAATACTTAGGATAAATATGGCTAAATATATGTATGATGTGTACACTGAAAACCACAAAACAAGATTTATTGAAAGGAATTAAAAGAGACTTCACATCTTTTATGTTTACCTGAATGGAGCTGGAACCTATTCTCCTTAGTAAAGTATCTCAAGAATGGGAAAAAAAGTGTCTAATGTACTCAGTACTACTATGAAATATATAATCACCTACACATTCACATGAATGGCAAAACATAACTATAGTCCAGAAAGTAGAAGGGAAGAGGAGAGAGAGGGGAGGGGTGGAGGGAGGGTATTCCAGGGGACCTCACCTAATGTGCATGACGCAATGGTACATTTCAAAACTATTAAGAAATGAGTATAAGTGTGATGGATGTGTTACTTAGTTCAATGTAAGCATTTCACATTGTATATCAAAGCAGTACACTGAACCCCATAAATGCATCAATGTACAAAGTTATGATTTAATAAAAAATAATAATTAAAACAAACAAACAAACCAAAAAACAAATTGAGAGAGAGAAATGCTTCTCATGCATCAGAAGATTTAATATTGTTCAAAAGTCAGTTCTCCTTTAAATGAGTTGTGGACAATGGAATTGAAAAGAAATCCCAGCATGTCTTTTTATGGACACTGACTGGCTGAGTCTAAAATTTAAAGTTACAAGAAAAAGACCTCCAGAATAGCCAACACAACTTTGAAAAGAATAGTGTTAGAGGCTCGGCACCGGTAGCACAGTAGTTACGGCTCCAGCCACATACACCGAAATTGGCGGGTTCGAACCGGGCACAGGCCAGCTAACCAACAATGACAACAGCAATCACAACAAAACAATAGCTGGGCGTTGTGGCAAATGCCTGTGGTCCCCGCTTGGGAAGCTGAGGCAAGAGAATCACTTGAGCCCACGAGTTTGAGGTTGCTGTCAGCTGTAACGCCATGGCACTCTACTGAGGGTGACATAGTGAGACTCTGTCTAAAGAAAAAAAAAAAAAGCAGAAAAAGAAGAAGCAGTTCTGCTCTGGCTCAGCGCCTGTAGCTCAGCACCTAGGGTGCCAGCCACATACACCAGGGCTGGCAGGCTCAAACCTGACCGGGGCCTGCCAAACAACAATGACAACTACACCAAAAAAAAAAAAAAATTGCAGGTCCCTGTAGTCCCAGCTGCTTGGAAGGCTGAGGCAAAGAGAATCGCTTAAGCCCAGGAGTTTGAGGTTGCTGTGAGCTGTGATGCCACGGAGCTCTACCAAGAGTGACATAGGGAGACTCTGTCTCAAAAAAAAAACAATAGCATTGGAGTGGAGACTACCAGTTCTTGATATCCACATTTATTCTGAAAGTTTGGGAATCAAGATAGTGTGGTAACAGCATAAAGACAGATATATAGATCACTAGAATAGAGTCCAGAAATATACCTACATATATATGGACAATGGGTTTTAGGCAAAGGTGTAAATCCATACATCACACTATAAACAAAAATTAATTCAAAAGAGATCATTGACCCAAATTCAAACCAAACACTATAAAACTTTTAGAAGAAAACATAGGAGAAAATCTTTGTGACCTTGAGTTAGGCAAAGATTTCTCTCATAAGGTACAAAATCACATATGAAAGAAACACAATTAAAAAATTAAATTTGTCAAAATTTAGAATTATTTTCTCAAAAATCCTTGTTAAGAAAATGAAAAGACAAACCAAATACTGGGAGAAAATATTTGAAAATATATATCTGATAAAATATTTATGTCCAGCATAAATAAAGAGCTCTCAAAACTCTATGAGACAAACAACCCAATTTTGAAAACTGGCAAAATATTTGAACAGACATCTCACCAAAGAGGGTAAACAGATGGCAAATTGGGTGTTCAAAGATGCTCAAAATCATTAGTCATTAATGAAGTGCAATTTAAAACTAAAATGAGAAATGACTATAAACGTTTTAGAATGGCTAAAATTAAAAATCCTGACCCTAAGAAGCGCTGAGGAGGATGTGAAAGAACGGCACAGTCATCCTCTTCTGCTATGAAGGTAAAATGGTACAACCACTTCAAAAACCAGATTGTCAGTTTCTTAAAATGTTAGGCATGCACCTACCATCTGATTCAGCCATTTTGCTCCTGGCTATTTACCGAGGAAAAATGAAAGTGCATGTCCTTACAAAGACTTGAACATGAATATTCATGGTGGTAGCTTTATTTGCAATAGCCCCAACCTGGAAACAGCCCAAATGTTCATCAATAGGTAAATAGATAAATGAAGTATAACGTATTTGGATAACAGAATACAGCTTAGATACACCCAATAATGGAGATGAATGCCAAAATAAATATACTACGTGAAAGTAGACACCCCCCAAAGAAAGAGTACACACTGTATTATTTCGCTTATGTAAAAGCAAAAACGCACACCAGTCTGTTGTGACAGAAAGATCAGTGGCTGCCTGGGGATGGAACAGAGACGGGCGAGGAAAGAGGAGTCACAGTGGTTACAAAAAGCTTTTGGGGTACAGTATTTATTGTCTTGGTTATGGCAATGATTTTATAAGTGTATACATAAAGCACACTTCAGATTGTACACTTTTAACACATTAAGGTTGTTTTATGTCAGTTATACCTGAATAAAACTGTTAAAAAATATTCTGTTGCCTGACTGAGGCCTTCCCACAGTAAAAGGCAGATGATTTCAGGTTAGAAAGTGCTAGACCTCCCATTTGATCGTGCAATCCCATTACTGGGCATCTACCCAGAAGGAAAAAAATCCTTTTATCATAAGGACACTGTACTAGACTGTTTATTGCAGCTCAATTTACAATCGCCAAAATGTGGAAACAGCCTAAATGCCCACCAACCCAGGAATGGATTACCAAGCTGTGGTATATGTATACCATGGAATACTATTCAGCCATTAAAAAAAATGGAGACTTTACATCCTTCGTATTAACCTGGATGGACATGGAAGACATTATTCTTAGTAAAGCATCACAAGAATGGAGAAGCATGAATCCTATGTACTCAATTTTGATATGAGGACAATTAATGACAAGGTTATGGGGGGGGAAGCAGAAAGAGGGATGGAGGGAGGGGGTGGGGCCTTGGTGTGTGTCACACTTTATGGGGGCAAGACATGATTGCAAGAGGGACTTTACCTAACAAATGCAATCAGTGTAACCTGGCTTATTGTACCCTCAATGAATCCCCAACAATAAAAAAAAAAAAAAGAAAGTGCTAAAGGCATACTAGCACAGAGAGTTTAAACTTGATAGCACAAAGAGGTATTGAAAGAGAAACCAAAAAGGAGTAACTTTTGCCCTCCATCATTCAATGCTATGGAATGCCCTGTCCACGAACCCCTTTGAACCGCCTCAAAGGCCAGCAGCTTAAACACACATGCATTCCCTACTATGGGAGGCATTAAATTAGGAGAAATCGTGTAAGAATACAGAATATATTGACAGGTAGCTTTACTTAATAAATCTTGAGTCTGTAATTTTGCTTAATTTGGGAGCAACAATGATTATAGACCAACATTGAGGAACCCAAGATATCCTTCCAGGTTCCTACTGAGCCATCCTGAGTGATTATGGTTTCTTACAGTTTCTTTGTATCCTAAACTTCTGCAGATTTTAATAATCTTTTGATGTTCTGTCCTCTTCTACAAACCAGGGCAGACACAATGCCTGGTTTCAAAGTAAGATCTACAGTAAATGAGGAAATACGACTTTCTGAAAGGAGGTAAGAGTGAGATTCTGTTAGTGCTCTAACCAACTCATGAGAGCCAAATCTTCTCCTAGTGTTGCTGCCTTCACAGTGTCTGGAAGGTACCAGATCATGGTCTAGGCCTGCAGGCTTCCTTCCAGCTATAGGAAGCAGGTAGTCTCCCCAAGCAAAGAAAGCCAGCACTCTTTAGAAGCTGGCTTGAAAGCAGGAATCACAAGGTAGTGGACTAACACAGATCACCATGAGTGAGGAGATTGACTGAGACTGAATTCAGCACTAACAAATTTATTTGAGAAAAGGTATTCTGAATTGCTTGCCCTTAAACAAAAAGAAAATCTCAAAGGTCATTGTATTCATTTTCTCTTGCTACTGTAACAGTTGACTACGAACTTAAAACAGTATTACTTTATAGTTCTGGAGATCAAAAGTCAGATGGAGGTCTCACTGGTCTAAAACTGTGGACTAGTAGGGCTGTATCCTTTGCTGGAGGTTATAGAAACAAATCTGTTTCTTTGGCTGTCCAGCTTCCAAAGATGGCCTGCACTCTGGGGCTGTGGCCCTCTCTCCATCTTGGAAGCCAGCAATGGCAAGCCGAGTTCTCATATTGCCCTGTCATCTTCTCCTTTGTCACCCAATATCCCTTTGCCTCTTTCTTCTGCCTCCCCCTTCCTCTTTTAAGGACTGTTGTGATAACACTGAGCTCTCACAGATACTCCAGGATGACATCCCATCTTAAAATCCTTAACTTTATCAGGCAGACAAGTCTTTCTGCCATGTGAGCTAGTTACAGGTTCCTGGGAGGGTCATTATTCTGTCTCCCATAGTCACTGAGTCACTGGTGTAGGTAAATCTCTGTCTGCATGGGGTAGAGAACAGTCCCAGAATTCCATACAAGGGTTCCTAGGGCAGGAGGGAAAGCAAGCCTTTTTTGGTATCCTACAGAAAGGATAAGGCAAATGAGAGAGCAATCTGGGAGAGCAATCTTGAGAGGCGGGGCTCACATTTTAATTAGAAAATCATAAAGGCGATGGGTATGGAGTTTAGCAATGAGGAAGAGAAAGCCCAAAAGGCCACCTTGGGGTACACACTTTTCCAAGATCTTTCATCACAAATATAAACGTGGTGGCTGCTCCACAGGCCTGTAGTATAAAGGTTGTGAAAGCCAGGTTCATGCAATAGGAGGTTGTTTCCATGCTTCTAGACAAAGACAGCAGGTCAAGGGGCTGCCTTCCAGCTAATTTAGGAATGGACTCAGGCCAGCCTGTTCACACAGGTCTGTGCTGGAACTCACCCCCTCCCCAACTCGCCCCCTCCCTAACCCAAGGCAATGATGCAGGCACCTAGTTAACAGGCAGGCTTCAGGTCTTTGAGAACTCGTGTCCCCTTTGGACAGCACCTTGGGCTATCAGCATGGTAGGGGAAGGAGCTCTTTCTCCTGCTTCTCATTCCCTGTTTGATTTCCACTAGCCCCAGGCCCCAGGCCCCAGGTAGGGGGTTGTTTTCCAAATCTTTCAGATTCCAGGACACCACTGATTTCCAAGGTCATATACCTGATGAACAATGCTCCTCCTTCTATGCAGAGTTTGTAAGCTAAGCCAGACCTCTTCAGAGCCTGCTTACTGTGTTCTGTCTTCTGACTTCCTCAAAGGAACTGAAACATACCCTCCCTTCCAATTCCAGTGCCCAGAGAGCCAATGCCTGTAGAATGTGATAAGATCCAAAGATCTGGGCCACATGTTCAGCTTAGCTTGACCAAGTAACTATCATCCCACTTGTGGTTTCTCACGTGTTACTCTGTTCTTTTCCACACTCCTTCATTCTTTGAGACTCTTCGAAGAAGACAACTCTAAACATGCACATGCGCACACCCACACACACACTGCTGGCTCTCCCTCCCTACCAAGCAGCTATGAGAACTTGGATGAGGGGCAAATTACTCAACCTCTCTGTGATTCAGTTTCCCCACCTCTAATATGGAGGTACTGTGATACACATCTTATGGGATGGTCATGAGGAATTGAAGGAGTTTACACCTGAATGGCAACTCGCACAGTTCTTAGCACATAGTAAACACACAATAAATGTTTGATTTAAAAAAAAAAATATGTCAGGAACCCTTCCTTTTAGCCTCATTAACTCCTTTCTCTATCACTGTGCTGTAGTTTCTTTGAAGCCAGGACCTAGACCATGTCTATCTTTTATCACTAGCATTGGATCAGTGACTGCCACCAGGCATTTGATGAATGTTAAATAAATAAGTCACTAACTGAGAAGTGGAAGACATGCTGCATCTCAACTGGGAGATGTCTGTGCTGATGGCCATGTGGAAAGGCTCAGTGTAGCCTTTGTTGCTATATTAAAAAAGCAGATTGGCAGGAAATACATTGGATTAGGAATACTTATTCCTGACAGTTGATGTGATAGGTAACATTTCTTTTCTTCTTTCCACTTTTTATTTTTCCTATAATTAGGAGATGGATAGCGACAGTAGGGCCAATAGTGTGTGCCATGGACTGAGCCCTGCTGTAATCAGAGAGATTCAGGAATTATCCGATTTTGCCATATATAATTCACACTTTTTTGCCCAACTTTTTGATAGAAAAGTAAGGATGTGCATTAATCACCAGTGGTATGACACCAGCATGGGGGAGCCCAGGAGCCTTGCAAGGCCACCCTACTCTGATGCTGGGGCCCACCACGCACATGGAGTGCCAGTTCAGGAGGAACAAGGATCTGCTGGGAGCAGCCCCCATGGAGCACTGCAATCAGAGGAGCAGTGACAGAGGGTTGGTGAGGGAAGACAGCCTGTCAGGGCAAGAGCCAAGGCCTGGCCACATGGAGGGGATGGGGAGCCTCCTGCAGGCCCCAGTGACCCACTGGCTGACTGTGGGTCAAGCAGCCTTAGAAACTCCAACCCCACTGGCCATTTGTGTGGCCATCTCAGTTATGCTTCCAACATGGCAGGGAGGCAAGGGCTCCCAGGAGAGAGGGAAGGGCCAGTCTTCACAGAGCTGCAGCTATGGGAGGGCTCTGATATCTGCATGTTTATCAGGGAAGCCTTAGCCCTCCCTGGACATGTATCTCCAGGCCAAGAGTCAGCCACATTCTTGAGGGGTGTTTTCCAAAAAGTCTGGGGCAATAATGTGGATGCACATTATACACAGGAGTGCATTATATACAACAAACGTGGTATATTGGTGAAGACGATCCTAGCCGCATTAACAGATGAGCTTGGGAATTTCAGGCTATTAACATGGTATTTATTGCACATGCGTTTAGACGAGTGTGTTTGTATGCATCTCCGCAGTCATCCAGGGACCCCGCCCTGTGGAGGCTCTGCCATCAACTGTAACTTCCAGGCCACCTTGATGTCAGGCTAGTGGAGGAGGAAGAGCAGGCACGTGACGGTCACAGGAGAGGCAGTACACGGTGTGCGCCTCTCTCCTGCCACATTGGCCTGTCTGAACTCAGAAACACAGCCACACCCAGTGAGGAAGTTTGGGAAAATATTTCAGCTGTCTCTCCTGATAAAAAGGGAAATGGACTTGGTGAACAGGCAGGTGGTGAGTCAGCTTTCCTCCCCCGCATCCCTCCAGCGCAGGTGGCGAGTCGGTTTTCCACCCCCGCATCCCTCCAGCGCAGGTGGCGAGTCGGTTTTCCACCCCTGCATCCCTCCAGCACATGTGGTGAGTCGGCTTTCCTCTCCTGCATCCCTCCAATGCAATCTTGTTGAGTCAACAGCTATCCCCAACTGGTCTTTATTCCTCAAGTCTCTCCATGCTCAATCCACCTTCCACCCTGCTGCCAAAGCGACTTTTCTAAAATAAATATTTGGCATGTCATTTGCCTTGCTTAGCTCCCAATCACGTAGTACATAAAGTTCAAATCTCTCAAAGATCAATCTCTTGGTCCATAAACTCAAGTGCACAGATAATATCTCTGTCTATGAGTAAATTTAACTCAATTTGAGCTCCTACTGAGCTCCTACCCTGCCGGTGGTAGAAATGCAACTTACTTCAGAATTCACCCTTCCCTGTGGACCGGAGCAGGTAGGTCTGAGTTTTGAGGGATATCACACCATGCCAAGGGCTTGGGCAGGCCTGCGATTCTCAGTAGTTGTCTTAGAGGGATTATCTGAAGAAACCAAAGCACATCTTGCCCTTAGAACACTCCAGGAAACCACAGCTTGAGAATTTCATTCAAACCGTCAATGGAAGGAGGCAAACCAAGCCCAGCAGCACTAAAAAAAAACATTAAAACAAAATGACAAAACAAGAAAATGAGATGTCACTGTGGTTTCAAGGGTTGGGGAACCATTAAAAAAGAATTTATGGTAGAAGGTAAAATTTTTTGCAGACATATCTTTGTAAAGGAACTGAAGAACAACCTAAATAAGAGTCTGTTATTATAGCCAGTGTGCCAGTATACAGTGTGAAAACACGTGGCAGCATGTTTTAATTATTTTTATTGGTATATTTAAGCAATCCTAATGTCTATCTGAGCACCATATTTATGTAGTTCCAGAATACAACTTACACTTTAATTTTTTCTGGTAAGGAAAACAATTTTAATAAACAATGTGGGGATATTTCTGCTTTCCTGGATTATAGTAAAATGTATAAAGCAAAAGGATGTGTCCTGATGTAGAAATGATGAAATATTATATCTAGAAGGAGCTTTCATTTTATATGTGGGGAATCTTGGATCTACAGAAGCAATGGCCCACCCAAGATCACACGACTGAGTTACAAACTGGGGGCTGGGTCCAGTTGTAGCCAGTTCACCCAGTGATGACACCCTGAAGAGATTAGACTGTTCATCACTGCCTGATTCCAATATAATCTGTGCTTCCCTCATCCCCATCTTTCTGAGACATGGCTATTTAGCTATTTTTTCAGTATAGTTTAGAATCTCAGACCCTTGCAATACACTCCTTTCTTTGCCTAAGTTTAAAGAGTTGCTTTTATTTACCTACAATCAATCCAAACTAATAAAACATTCAGTTAGCAATCTCACTGATCACTTCTCTTAATTGATTTTTTTTTATTAGCCAAGTACTAACTAGTCCTAATAGCATGCTGATCCCTAACATCTAATATGTCTGACCCCCCTATCTCTGTGCACTCTCCTGGAGAGCAAATCCCAAATCTGTTAATGATGATTGTACAGATTACAGCACTGATGTGTCATAATCAAATATTAACTAGCCAAAGAAATTCAGAGGCAAAGATATCAGACTTGAAGTCTTGATAAAGATAAGCAAGTAAAAATTGCTATTGTATAGTAGGGTTGTGTGTGAGAGAAAGGTTTATCAGATAATGATACAAAATAATAAAACTCTTAGCTAGCAGTATTTTTTTAAAATCTGATTGCTTCTCAACAGATATTAAGGTCTTGCTGTTCTTCAAACAAATCAAAACTAGAAATCACAGAGTTCCTAATGGGTGGTGCCAATCAGTAGACCCCCCCAAAGCAAAGGCTTTTAGTTCTGTGCAAAAAAATAAATGAACATTTATGTGTGGTAGGTTAGAATATTTAAGGTATATATCATTTATTACTACGTATTGGTTTAAGTATTTTTTTTTTTAATTTTACTCGAATGATCAAATTCAATAGAAGGACTTCATAGAAAGACATCGAAAGGAAACTATTATATCTATTCATCTTTGAGTTCTCCATGGTACTAACCCACCTTGAATTGAAGGACATCCCCCACCCCAGATTCTTTGTGCTTCAAAATATAAGAGTTGCAAAATATCTGAAGGGTCATCCACTTTACATCTTTTCTTTCCAAATTGAAAATTGAGGCCCAGAGAGAGGGAATGATGGTGCTGAGTCACACAGCAGTTTCTGCTGGAGCAGGGACTGTCACCCAGATCTCCTTAAGATATGACCTCATCCTGCAATGCAGGGGTCCATTTACTTATTCCTCTGTACACATAGCTTTAATGCCAAAAAGTTATTATAATAAGGCAGTGTAAAATAATTTAAAAGACCATTTTAGGAATAGTATCCAGTCAAAAAATATGAAGCTCGTTATTGAGCAGGAAAGGAAATAGGCCTGAATTGCTCTGGAAATCCTGAATAAATCACAGTTACCCCTTTACCTGTGAGCCTTTTACCTGCCTGAACACTGATGGTGGACCCTCCCATCCCTGGTTTGCTTTCTCCCGTGTCTCAGAGATTTGTCACATCCCCAACTAACTTTACCTGATGCAACATTAGGAATGAAGCAAGAGACTACATTTCACAGCCAATGACAAAACCAGCAAAATCTTTTCTTTAATTATCCCAGAATAAAGATGTCTTCTTTGCCAAAGTGGATGGGAGCACAAATTTTTATGATCAAGTACATCAAAAAAACATGTTTTGGAGATCTACTTTTCACTGACTGATTTATTTTCTTCGTAGAATTGGCTGTGTTTGTTGGCAGAACCGGCAAGGTACAATGACAGTTTGTTGTTGAGAGCCCAAGGCAAACAGTGATTTAGTCACCTTGCCAGGCACCATGTTGGAATGGTGGGAGTCTCCAATCTCCCATCCCTTCTTCTGCATCTCCTCAGAGGATAGTTAACATATTTTGTTTTATTCCTTTCTCAAAAGAGGAACAGTGCTGCTCAAAACCAAAGACTTGGGTAGGCCAGTCTTCTGGAGTTGAGGTGCAAAGGTCTCTGTTTTCTTGCTGGGCTTTATTTCAGGAAGTCTCAAGTCATCTAGCTCAGACAAGGGTCAGGAAGTCAAATGCAGTAGGGCCAGGTAAGTAATACAGGTGGGGAGGTGGATGGAGCTGAGAGGGTCTGCATAAATGGGGGAGTCCTTGCCTCATTTATAGTACAGGGACAGCCAGGATGTAGCTCAAGCCCCAGGGAAGAACAAGAGCCCCATCAGCCAGGTCTCTTAACTTTTAAACAATCAAAATCCAATTATTTCATATATAACAGTCTTTTTTTTTAAATGAATGAAAAAAATTCATTTATTTATTTATTTATTTTATTATTTTATTTTTTTATTGTAAATCATAGCTATGTACATTTGTGCAATCAAGGGGTACAATGTGCTGGTTTCATATATAATCTGAAATATTCTCATCAAACTGTTCAATGTAGCCTTCATGGCATTTTCTTAGTTATTGTATGTAGACATTTGTATTCTGCATTCAGTAGATTTCGCCTGTACCCATTCTAAGATGCACTGTAGGTGTGGCCACACTCATTACCCTCCCTCCACCCTGACTTCCCCCCTCCTTTCCCCACCCTTGGCCCTTTCCCCATATTCTTGTGCTATAGTTTGGTTACAGCCTTCATATAAATGCTATAAATTAGCTTCATAGTAGGGCTGAGTACATCGGATACTTTTTCTTCCATTCTTGAGATACTTCGCTAAGAAGAATATGTTCTACCTCCATCCATGTAAGCATGAAAGAGGTGAAGTCTCCATCTTTCTTTAAGGCTGCATAATATTCCATGGTATACATGCACCACAATTTGCTAGTCCATTCGTGGGTCGATGGGCATTTGGGCTTCTTCCAGCAATTATGAATTGGGCTGCAATAAACATTCTGGTACAGATGTCTTTGTTATATTGTGATTTTTGGTCTTCTGGGTATAAACCTAGTAAAGGAATTATAGGATCGAATGGCAGGTCTATTTTTAGGTCTCTAAGTAGTCTCCAAAAATCCTTCCAAAAGGAACGTATTAGTGTGCATTCCCACCAGTAGTGTAGAAGTGTGCCTTTTTCTCCACATCCACACCAACATCTCTGGTTTTGGGATTTTGTTATGTGGGCTACCCTTACTGGGGTTAGGTGATATCTCAAAGTAGTTTTGATTTGCATTTCTCTGATGATTAAGGATGATGAGCTTTTTTTTCAACTGTTTGTAGATCGTGTGTCTGTCTTCTTTAGAGAAGTTTCTCTTCAAGTCCTTTGCCCACCCTGAGATGGGATCACTTGTTCTTTTCTTGCTAATACGTTTGAGTTTTCAGTGGATTCTGGTTATTAAAACTTTATTGAAGGTATAACTTGCAAATATTTTCTCCCATTCTGAGGGCTTGCTTTACTTACGATGTTCTTGGCTGTGCAGAAGTTTTTTAGTTTGATCAGGTCCCAGTAGTGTATTTTTGATACCACTTCAATTGCCTGGGGAGTCCTCCTCATAAAATATTCACCCAGGACAATTCCTTCAAAAGTTTTCCCTGCACTTTCTTCAAGTATTTTTATAGTTTCATGTCTTAAATCTTTTATCCAGTGAGAGTCTATCTTAGTTAATGGTGAAAGGTGTGGGTCCAGTTTCTTTTTTTTTTTTTTGTGGTTTTTGGCCAGGGCTGTGTTTGAACCCACCACCTCCAGCATATAGGACTGGTGCCCTATCCCTTTGAGCCACAGGCACTGCCCTAGGGTCCAGTTTCAGTCTTTTATAGACTGCCAGCCAGTTCACCTACTACCATTTGTTAAATAGGGAATCTTTTCCCACTGAATGTTTTTAATTGGCTTGTCAAAGATCAAATAATGGTAAGTAGCTGGATTGATCTCTTGGTTCTCTATTCTGTTTCAGATATCTACTTCTCTGTTTTTGTGCCAGTACCATGCTGTTTTGATCACTGTCGATTTATAGTACAGTCTCAAGTCTGATAGTGTGACTCACCCTGCTTTGTTTTTATTTCTGAGTAATGTTTTGGCTATTTGAGTTTTTTTCTGATTCCATATAAAATGAAGTATTGTTTTTTCAAGATCTTTAAAATATGACAATGGAGCATTGATAGGAATTGCATTAAAATTATATATTGTTTTGGGTAGTATAGACATTTTAACGATGTTGATTCTTCCCAGCCATGAGCATGGTATGTTTTTCCATTTGTTAACATCTTCAGCTATTTCTTTTCTTAAAGTTTCATAGTTCTCTTTATAGAGATCTATCACATCCTTTGTTAGATAAACTCCCAAATATTTCATATTCTTTGGCACTACTGTGAAAGGAATAGAGTCCTTGACTGTTTTTTCGGGTTGCCTATTGTTGGTATATATAAAGGCTACAGATTTATGGGTGTCAATTTTGTAGCCTGAGACATTGCTGTATTCCTTGATCACTCTAAAATTTTGTAGTAGAATCCCTAGTGTTTTCTAGATATACTATCATGTCATCTGCAAAGAGTGAAAGTTTGATCTCTTCTGACCCTATGTGGACACCCTTGATCGCCTTTTCTTCCCTATTTGCAATGTATAAAACTTCCATTACAATGTTAAAGAGCAATGGAGATAATGGGCAACCTTGCCTGGTTCCTGATCTAAGTGGAAATGATTTCAATTTAACTCCATTCAATACAATATTAGCTGTGGGTTTGCTGTAGATGGCTTCTATTAGTTTAAGAAATGTCCCTTCTATACCAATTTTCTTAAGTGTTCTGATCATGAAGGGATGCTGGATATTATCAAAAGCTTTTTTCTGCATCAATTGAGAGAATCATATGGTCTTTATTTTTTTAGTTTGTTTATGTGCTGTATTACATTTATAGATTTATGTATATTGAACCAGCCTTGAGAGCCTGGGATAAATCCCACTTGGTCACGGCGTATAATTTTTTTGATGTGTTGTTGGAGTCTGTTTGTTAGGATCTTATTGAATATTTTTGCTTCAATATTCATTAGTGGTATTGGTCTATAATTTTCTTTTCTTGTTGGATCTTTCCCTGGTTTAAGGATCAAGGTAATGTTTGCTTCATAGAATGTGTTGGGTAGTATTCCTTCTTTTTCTATATTTTGGAAGAGGTTTAGTAATATAGGTACTAGTTCTTCTTTAAAGGTTTGGTAGAATTCTGACATAAAGCCATCTGCTCCTGGGCTTTTCTTTTTATGGAGATTTTGTATAGTTGATGCTATTTCTGAACTTGATATAGGCCTGTTCAACATTTCCACTTCATTCTGGCTAAGTCTTGGTCTGTGGCGTACTTCCGAGTATTGGTCGATTTCTTTCAGATTTTCATATTTCTGAGAGTAAAGTTTCTTGTAGTATTCATTAAGGATTTTTTTGAATTTCTGAGGGGTCTGTTGTTATTTCATTTTTACCTTTACCATTTCTGACTGATGAAATTAAAGATTTTACTCTTTTTTTCCCGGGTAGGTTGGCCAAAGGTTTTTCTTTTTTATTGACCTTTTCAAAAAACCAACTTTTGGATTTATTGATCTGTTGTATAATTCTTTTGTTTTCAATTTCATTTAATTCTGCTCTGATTTTGGTTATTTCTTTTCTTCTGCTGAGTTTGGTGTTGGAATGTTCTTCCTTCTCCAGTTGCTTGATATGTCCCATTAAATTATTAACTTCCTCTCTTTCTGTTTTCTTGAGAAGGCTTGCAGTGCTATAAATTTCCCTCTTAGGACTGCTTTTACTGTATCCCAGAGGTTCTGATAATTCATGTCTTCATTGTTGTTTTGTTCCAAAAATTTGGTGATTTCCTTCTTAATCTCATCTATAACCCATCTGTCCTTCAGCATAAGGTTATTTAGCTTCCATGTTCTTGTATGGGTATGCAGATTTCTGTTGTTATTAAGTTCCACTTTCATTCCATGATGGTCTGAGAAGATGCAAGGGATAATTTCTATTTTTTAAATTTGAGGTTAGATTTGAGGCCGAGGATGTGGTCGATTTTGGATTATGTTCCATGTGCTGATGAGAAAAATGTGTATTCAGTTTTTTTGGGATGAAATGTTCTGTAGATGTCTGTTAAGTCCAGATGTTGAATGGTTAAGTTTAAATCTAAGATTTCTTTCCTTAGCTTCTTTTTGGGGGATCTATCCAGCACTGCTAAAAGAGTGTTAAAATCTCCAACTACTATGGAACTGGAGGAAATCAAGTTGCTCATGTCTGTTAGAGTTTCTCTTACAAATTGAGGTATGTTCTGGTTGGATGCATAAATATTAATAATTGAAATCTCATTGTATTGGGTATTACCTTTAACAAATATGAAGTGTCCATCCTTATCCTTCCTTATTTTCATTGGTTTAAAGCCTATTGCATCTGCAAATAGGATTGCAATGCCTGCTTTTTTCTGCTTTCCATTTGGCTAAAGTATAGAGGACCATCCCTTCACCTTGAGTCTATATTTGTCTTTTAATGTAAGATGTGATTCTTGTATGCAGCAGATATCTGGCTTGAGTTTCTGTATCCAGTCAGCCAACCTGTGCCTCTTTAGAGGACAGTTTAAACCATTCACATTAATTGAGAATATTGATAAGCCTTTTGAGAGTCTGGTGGACATTTTGAATCCTTTTGCGAATGTGGAAGTTGGAATTTGATTAAAATTTTCTTGGTAGGTTTATTTTTGTGGTGGAGGATTATGCTGGTCTTTATGGAGGATAGGTCTGAGAATATCCTGGAGAGCTGGTTTAGTTATGGCAGATTTCTTCAACATGTGAATGTCATTGAAGTATTTAATTTCTCCATCATAAATGAAACTCAGTTTAGCTAGGTACAGGATCCTGGATTGAAGGTTATTTTGTTTTATGAGATTAAAAGTTGATGCCTATCCTCTTCTAGCTTGAAAGGTTTAAGCAGAGAGATCTGTAGTTATTCTAATTTTCTTGCCCTTGTAGGTGATGGTTTTCTTTTGTCTGGCTGCTTTCAGAATTTTCTCCTTCATATTAACTTTAGTGAAATTGATTATGAGGTGTCTGGGAGATGTCTTATTCGGGCTGAGTCGTGCTGGAGTTCTGAAACTGTCTGCTATCTGAATTTCAGAATCTCTTGGCATGTCTGGAAAGTTCTCATTCATAATCTCATGGAGAAGAGACTCTGTGCCTTTTGGAGCCACTTCATCACTTTTGGGGATCCCTATAAGACGAATATTAGTTTACTTCGAATTATCCCAGAGCTCTCTGAGAGAGTGATCTGTTTTTTCCCTCCATTTCTCTTCCTCTCTGAGAGTTTGGGAGCACTCAAAAGCTTTGTCTTCAATGTCAGAAATCCTTTCTTCTGCTTGCTTCATTCTGTTACTGAGGGATTCTACTGTGTTTCTCAGATCTTTGAGGGCTGCAACTTCTTGTTTCAACATGTCAAAATATTTGTTCATTTGGTCTTTGAATTGTTGAATTCTTGAGACATCTTTTGGGTTACTGTTTGGAATTTTAATTTGATCTTATTTGCTATTCAGATTCTGGATTCGATTTCTGACATCTCAGCTATTTGTTTGTGCATGGGATTTTGTGCTGTGTCTGCTCCATTGATCCTTGGGGGGAGTTGATCTACTCTGATTATTCATATTGCCAGAGTATTTCCTTTGATTTCATCTCATGATTGTTTTTCAACATTGCCTCTGGCCGTCCTCAGAGTTGGAGTGTTGTCTCTCTGAGATTAGACCTGGGGGTATCACTCTATTGTTGCTGGATCTTTGTAGCTCTTCTGGGGCTGCCCCAACCTGGGAGTTCTGGTTGTGGAAGCAGCTCCGGAGTGTGACACACCCGGATCCAGCAACAGGGCGGGAGGTGGTGTACACGGTTCTGGGAGTGCCTGGCGCCCAGTGACTTTGGCACAGACAGCCCAAGGCTCCAGCAGTCTCTGGCCAGGAGAAGGGCTCCACGCAGAGGCAGGGTGGAGGCAGGGAGCATACTGGAGGGAGGACGCGGGGCTGTGCGGCTCCCCGAGTTCCTGGTCAGGGCATGGGGAGGCCTGGCAGGCAGGGTAGTGGTTCCCTGCGCAGCTCTTACCAGGGTCCGAGAGGGCGCAGCTCTTCCAGATGTCTGGGAGGCTGCCAATCACGGGTCCCAGCACATCTCGTCAAAAATGGACCCCAGCTGATATTCTCCCTGTATAACAGTCTTGATTCTAAAATTAGTTAAAAATTTAAACATGGTATAAACCAAATAAAATATATCTTTGGTCCAGCCACAGTCCCTGGGCCCACCATGGGTGAAACTCTGACTTCCCCAACACCCCCCGCACTACACACACACTGGCAAGTGTGCTCCAAACCAGCCAACCCCACATAGACATAATACAATTTTCGATAGGGCCTTGAGAATTGGAGGAAAAGGCAAAGCTTCTGCTTATTTTAGTGCTAGATCACTTGAACCTTCCCCAGGCTCAGCACAGAGAATCCTTCTTGATGTCCAGCCTCGCCTGATGAAGTTCAATATCAGGACTTGGGTCTGAAATCTCAGCATTATAGCATGTTTTTTCCAGAGCAATTTTGTTGTGGTTTTGTTCTGTATTAATCAATCTCCCTCGTTGTCCTCTGGGAAAGCTATACACAAGAATCCCATATCCTGGACACTTTCTTTCTTTCAATTACCTGCAGGTAGCCCTGTTATGCCCCACACCCCACACGCCACAATGCTTCCTGTGCATGTCTGAAGGTGAGGGGAGTGAGCAGAAGACATACCTGATGTCTCCGTGAACCCTAGCTGACTCTTATCTCCCACTTCATCGACTCTGCATATACACACCAAAAATTTTAGAAGACCCTGCTGTAGTTCACTGTTAAACCTGCATTAATCTTATTTAATGAAAACCTTCTATTTTGTTGCCACCTCTAATACTTCAGGGATCACAGTATTCCTGTAAGTAATTAGAATTCAGTAGGACTAATTATCCATTATGAGGTAATCAAAATACTTTACATAGTCTTTGGTTCCAAAGACTTCTTCAGGTAATTAAAGAATGTCACATTTTAGCAATTGGTCTTTCTTATTATCTTCATACTCAGTTAATAAGTTTTTAATTGAAAATCATCTTAATGAGTGAAACTACAGTGTGTTAACTGGACAAACCAAGTATCTGATAGTCATCATTAATAATATGAGAAGCCATCGGCTCTCTTATGCAATTTATTGAGCACTTATCATGTGTAATCTTACTTACTAATAAGAAACTAATGGGTTATTTCTTCAGGAAAGTACTCCATAAACCCATCATTAGAAAGAATCTTTGAGTAAGATCAACTACATTTTATATGTGAGCACAATCACACTTCCTGTTTTCTAGACCTTGCTGTGTGTGTGTGTGTTGGGGGGGGTTAGATGGAATCTTTTCTAGTGGTCTTTTATAGTCCTGGCCTCTAGTTCTTGGCTGTGAGTGCTTGCTCTGCCACTCACTTGCTGAGTGACCCTGGGCAAGTTCCTCTTTAAGTATCAATTTTGTCATCTGTTAAATTAGAATACTAGTATCACCAATCTCATTGTGATTGTAAGAATTAAATGGGATAATACATGAGCTTAGAATAATGCTTGTCATGTGGAAAACACCTGCCTCACTCCCAAGAAGTATTAGCTACCAATATTCCAGCACCAAAGTAAATGCCAGTTCCTTAAAAGGAGGCCTTGCCCACTGAGAAGGAGCCCTACCTACTGGCTGGTCCTAGCTCTGCAATTAGCTAACCCTGACCCTGAGCAAGTGGGTTTTACAAAGCCCTTGGTTTTGAATCTATAAAGGAGGAGATTGGATTGGCATTGTTGATTCTCAACAGCTGCTGATTTATAACCTCCCAGAGTGAGAGCGGAGTGTTCCTGGCAATTATGAAATGTTTATTTCTATCTATCTAGGTTAACTAACCTAAGCCTGAGGCTATGGGTTAAAATGAACAGATCTATCACATTGTCCAGGATGGAGTATTTTATAGCCAAGTACAGACAATATAACTTTTTTATTTTTGTATTTTTATAGAAGGAAACATTCCCTTAGGCAAGAAACACTGAGAGCTCTCTCTTTCTCTCTCTCTCTCTTTTAATTTCAGGGTACAAACAACCAGGTCTCAATATTTGAATTTGTTAGGTAGAGTCCCTCCTGTAGTTGTGTCCTGCACACAAAAGGTGTGCCATATACCCCTACATTGTGCCCGTTCACTGGGAGAATCCCAACTCCTACTCCCCCCTCCCCTCTCCTCCCCCTCCCCCCAACTTGAATTGGAATGAGTTTTTCTCTTTCTTCTCTTTCTCTTGAGTTGGTGTGAATTAGATCATCTACTGGCTTCATATTAGTATTGAGTACATTGAATATTTGCTTTTCCATTCTTGTATACTTTACTGAAAAGAATGTGTTTCAACTCCACTCATGTTAATATGAAAGATGTGAAGTCACCATCTTTTTATGGCTGAATAGTATTCCATGGTATAGATATACCACAATTTCTTAATCCCTTCCTGAATTGATGGAAGGTTAGGTTGTTTCCTCATCTTGGGGACTGTAAATTGAGCCGTAATAAACAAACTAGGGCATATGTCCTTATGAAGATTTTATGAAGACGTCTGTGGCAATTGCAACAACAAAATAATTAACAAATGGGACTTAATTAAACTGAAAAGCTTCTGTACAACAAAGGACACAATAATCAAAGCACATAGACAAACTTTGGAATGGGAAAAAATATTTGTATATTACAAATCTGACAAAGGCTCGATAACTAGGATCTATAGAGAACCCAAATTAATCATCAAAAAGGACCCAACAATCCCATCTATCACTGGGCAAGAGACATGAACAGAACCTTTTCTGAGGAAGACAGATGAGTGGCTAACAAACATATGAAAAAATATTCATGATCGCCTAGCCCAGCCTGTAGTGTGCATAAAGTTGCAGGTGCTGCTAGTAAAAAAAAAAAAAAAAAAAAAATACTCATCATCCCTAATCATTAGAGAAATGGAAATCAAAACCACCATGAGATATCACCTAACCCCAGTAAGATTAGCCCACATCACAAAATCCCAGAGTTGCTGATGCTGGCGTGGATATAGAGAGAGGGGAACACTTTTACACTGTTGTTGGGACTGCAGATTAATACAGCCTCTTTGGAAAGAAATATGGACAATCCTTAAAGTACTCAAATTAGTTCTCCCATTTGACCTGTAATCCCATTACTAGGCATCTACCTAGAAGAGGCCTCTCTCTTCCTGCTCCATTTCTCCTCCCTGAGAGTTGGAGGGAAGAGACTAGATAGCTCAGCATCCTTTCTGCAAGAGCAGCCTCATGCCTAGAACACAGCTGAGTGGCTTGCCCTGTAAGACCAACAGCTGCACCCCTCTGCTGTAGCTGGTAGGTGGGTTTAATTCACAGAGAAAACGTGGGAAGCTGCATATCCAAACTATGTTGCAACTCAGCTTCATCAGTACATGCTGAGATTTTGATCTTTAGTTATCTCATTTCTAGTGATTTATTTCTTAGTGAAGTCTAAATCCAGAGGTAGGGGTTGTGAGCTGATTTTTATTTGGCCCCCAGAGTTCCAGTAAATTTCTTAGGGTTGATTTGGACTGCTTAGAAGAAAAATGCTTGAACCCAGTATGACTTGTTTATCCTACGATACAATTTCCTGACCAAGCCAGACCACAAGGATCCAAAATTTCCAAGGACCTATAAACAGATTTTCCTGGTTAAAGGTGAGAGCCTTCAGACTCCAGCTTCCCAGCCGCCTCTTTCTGAGCCAAACCTCCTTGGTTGAGGGATTTTTTCCTTGGAATGTGACTGCCTCCATGGTTCCACCCTGCCTCAGCTAAAGGGTTCTCTGTTCCAGCTCTGAAATCCTGAGGAACTATCCATGTTGTTCTTATTTAAACATTCTAGGCCAGAAATAACTTGCAAGATGAAAGGGGTCTTATTTCAGCTCTACTTGTGCTGTTTGACATGGGTACAAGCATTTTCTATGTGCTTTTATTCAGCACTCCCGACACAGCACTAATCAGGAAAATGTTCTCTTCTTTCCAACTTCACATTAGCTGCTTGAACATCCTAAAGTATTCCAGCAGCTCAGGTGATTGCACACATCATTGCCAGGATAATTATGTTTTATGTCCTTCCATTCTTTTTGCTGGTTCTTGCAAGTGGGTCAAGATAGATTTGAAATTTTCTCATAAGGAACATATTAAGTTGTCTAGATAATAAAAATAAAATCAGCACTTGTTTCCCTATAAGGTAAATTAATACCAAGCTTCCCTTTGCATATAATATTTGTGTCTAAAACCAGTGTGATTCACTTTCCTGAGATGATGCACTGGGCTGTAGAATTTAAGCCCTTTCTAACCGCCCCACGGAGGCCTGTATCTGATACAGTAATGAACATACAGTGTAAGTTTGAGCTGCATTTGATAGCTCTGCCAGGCATCCATTGATTCCACAAATGGTTTCTTTTCCAGATTGTAAAAGGAGCTGATAAGCCATTTACTCTTATCTCTATAACTTCTCTTCCATATTGATCCACTCTTTTCACTCCTAGCCCTCACTGCAGCCCTAGCAAAGGCAGAATTTCCATTAGAACACTACAAAACCCTCCAAATAATTTCAGTGAGGTTTTAAAAAGTGCAATTCTTCTTACTATTCAAAACACTGTAAAAGTTGATCACACAAATTGTGTCATCCTTGTTGTCATACCCAACTAAAATAGAGTCAAAAAGCCAAGGGAGAAAAAAGGACTCCGGACACACAACGTTGCTCCAGAAATGTAATTCTCTGCAAGCCTGACTGCTGAAACTGCCTGCTGTAACCTGAAACAGGTTTACCTAATGGCTTCTGAATCGACCTGTTGCAACTCTAAGACTAGTTTTACCCACCACCCATTGCTCACCAATCAGAACTTGCCACCTCTTCAAAACTACTAGTGGCAATGAACTTTCCCAAAGAGCAATACCTAACATTTCTTCTTTTAAAATTTTTTTTAATTGTTTAATTTCAGATTAATATGAGGGCACAAATGGTTAGGTTACAATGTTTGCATTTGTTAGGTAAATTCCCTGTTATAGTTGCCATACACCTTTACATTGTTCCTATTAGTTGGGGGCACACCAATCTCCTTACCTCCTCCTCTCTCTCCTCCCTCTCCTCCCCCTAACTTGAATTAAATTAAGTTTTTCTTTTGTGTGGGTGTGTATTAGTTTGTTTACTGTCTTCATATTAGTGTTGAGTACATTGGATACTTTCTTTTCCATTCTTATGACACTTTACTAAAGAGAATGTTCTCCAATTCTAGGTTAATACAAAAGATGTAAAGTCTCCATCTTTTTATGGCTGAATAGTATTCCATGGTATACATGACCACAGTTTTTTAATCCATTCATGGGTTAATGGGCACTTGGGTTGTTTCCACATATTGGCAATTATAAATTGAGCTGTGACAAACATTTTAGTGCAAATGTCCTTAGGATAAAATGATTTTTGTTTCTTCTGGGTAGATGCCTAGTAATGGGTTTACAGGATCAAACAGAGGATCTATTTTGAATTCTTTGAGAATTCTTCATATTTCTTTTCAAAGAGACTGTATTTGTTTGCAATCCCACCAATAGTGTAAAAGTATTCCATTCTCTCCACAACTGCAACTTTGGAACTTTGTGATATGGGGTATTCTCATTGGAGTTAGGTGATATCTCAGGGTGATTTTGATTTGCATTTCACTGATGATCAGGGATGATGAACATTTTTCATGATTGTTACCCATTCATCTGTCTTCCTCAGAAAAGGTTCTGTTGATGTGTTTTGTCCAGTGGTAAGATGAGATTGTTTGCTCTTTTTTGAGTTCTCTGTAGATAATAATTATCAACCCTTTGTCAGATTTTTACCAAGCAAATATCTTTTCCCATTCTAAAGGTTGTCTATTTGCTTTAATTGTTGTATCCTTGGCTGTGCAAAAGCTTTTCAGCTTAATTAAGTCCAATTCATTTATTTTGGTTGTTGTTGCAATTACCAATAAAGTCTTCTTCATAAAAATCTTTCTCCAGGCCAACATCATCAAGAGTTTTTCCCATGCTTTCTTCTAGAATTTTTATCATTTCATGTCTTAGATTTAAATCTTGAGTCAATTTTTGTAAGTGGTGAAAGGTATATGTCAAGTTTAAGTCTTGGTTATCCAGTTCTCTCAGTACCGTTTATTGAATAGGGATCCTTTTGTTTGGTTTATTGAGGATCAGATGGTGATAAGAGGCTGGTTTCATCTCTAGGTTTTCTATTCTGCTCCAGATGTCTATGTCTCTATTTTTGTGCCAATATCATGCTGTTTTGTTCACTGTGGACTTGTAAGGTAACCTCAAGTCTGATAAAGTGATGTCTCTAGATTTGTTTTTATTATGAGGAATTGCCTTGGCTATACAGGTTTTTTTTTTTTTCTGGTTTGATATAAAATAAAGAGCTGTTTTTTCAAGATCATCAAAGTATAATGCTGATATATTAATCATCACCCTGATACCAAAACCAAGAAAGGACCCAACTAAAAAGGAGAGCAGAACTACTGACCAATTTCACTAATAAATATAAATCAAAAAAAATTCATTAAAATCCCAGCAAATAGAATACAGCTACACATTAAAAAAATCATATATCACAATCAAGTAGGCTTTATCAAAGGGACGCAAGGTTGGTTTAACATATGAAAATCTATGAATGTGATTCACCATATCAATAGAAGCAAAAACAAAGACCATATGATCCTCTAAATAGATGAAGAAAAAGCATTCAACAAAATTCAGCATCCTTTTCTAACAAGAACACTTAAGAAAATAGGCACAGATGGCACATTTCTTAAACTCATATAAGCCATCTAAGACAATCTCACAGCCAATATAATACTGAATGGAGTAAAACTGAAGACATTTCCACTTAGAACTGGAATCAGACAAGGAGGTCCACTATCACCACTACCATTCAACATAGTGCTGGAAGTTCTAGCCAATGCAATCAGGCAAAAGAAGGATATTAAGGACATCCAAATGGGGACAGAGGAGGTCAAACTCTCGCTCTCTGCCAATGATATAATCTCATACTTAGAAACCCCAAAGAGCCAACCAAAACACTCCTGGAAGTGATCAAGAAATGCAGTAACATCTCAGGGTATAAAATCAATGTCCACACATTGGTAGCCCTTGTATACACCATTAGCAAGGTCATAATACCCTTTATAGTAGCTTCAAAGAAAGTGAAATACCTGGGCTTATATCTATCAAAGGAAGTGAAGAATCTCTACAAAGAAAATTATGAAACCCTAAGAAAAGAAACAACAGAAGACATTAACAAATGGAAGAATACAGCATGCTCTTGTCTGGGAAGAACCAACATTATTAAAAAAAAAAAAAACTGTAAAAATGTCTATACTTCCCCCAAACAATCTATATTTCTCCTTTTTATAAAACTTCTAACCTTTTCTTTATTCTTCTGACACACTAAAGACCACCTGCTCTGTGTATGTGGCCTGAATTTCTATATTCCATATAGTTTAATATTGTATTAAACTATATTAATATATATTGGGGATATAGGAACTATAGAGATTCATCTTTACTTTTTTATTTGCTTTAGCAAGACTCAGGATCCAGCATTGGCTATTGCAAAGGAGCTTTATGAAATAGGGGAAGCCAGAGAAACAGGTGTCCACCTCTCATGTGGCTTAAAACAGGGAGATCACAATGTGCTTTTCAAGAATTACATTCTCTTGAGAATAAGCATACCAGCTAAAGTTGCTGATAAGCAAATAGGAATAGTGTCTGAGTACAGAAATACCTTGTTTGGGTTGTTTTCTATTTTGATTGATAGTATTCTAACAGGTAACTTTAAATATTAAAAAATAATAAATCACTGCATATGAATCACAGTTTTAAAATAGTTCTTCATCTGAACCTGGACTGGTACTGCCTTTTCTGGGTATTTCACATGTATACACAGTGAAATCTCTGCTTGTTATTTTCTGCCTCTTCTGTACGGTTGTCTGTCCTTATCTTGTTGACTCGGAAGTTCCTTATCTAGGCTGTTTGCTAATGCTTTTCTCTTTTTTATTTTTCAAACACGTATTGCATCTAGAAGCTCCTCTGTGCCTTGAAAAATAGTTAAGCATTGCAGAGTGACATATGCAGGCACTTTTTGGAACATGAAAGTTTAATCTAAAGAATGTATGGAATATTGATATTAAGATGTCTCTTGATCTGGGCATAGGAGTGCTCAGGAGGACCAATAGGTGATGGGGAAAAGAGTAGAAACCAGAGATTTGATTTTAAAAAATTCTTACATGTACAATTCTGTCATGATCTCAGGAGTTGTGCCTTAAGTGGAAAGGTTTTCTCAAAAAATGATCAGAAGTTTGACTCAAAGCATTTCTAAGCCATGCTCTAAGGGTTCCTGAAGCTTTGTAACAGGATACTGATCATTTGTTTCCAATATTGACAAGAGTAGCTTTCCAGACTAAGGGAAGGGAGGCCTGCATTGACCTACAACAATGATACGTTAAGGGACAACCCGCCTGAAAGTTGGGGCTTCCCCTAAACATTGTTGTCTTTGAAGTTGTTAGACTGATGGTCATCAGTGTTACTTTGTAAAAAGCGTGGTCCTAGCCCGGCCAAAAACAAACAAACAAACAAAAATAATAATTAAAAAAAAAAAAAAGTGTGGTCCTAGGCATTTTCTATGGTCTTTTTTTTTTTTCTTCGAAAGGAGGGATTATTCTACTCAAAATTGTAAGAAGGCAATTAAAAAACAATTAAATTTGAGGAATATTTATTAAGTAAACTGACAGAACCCACCCACACCTCCTAAATGGAGGAGGGGGGTTGGATTGGATTTTTTTCTCCTTCACAATGGTGGGAAGAAGGAATAGGAAACTTGCCATGAGGAACCATTTCATCACCATGGATGAAGGAATTAGGAACCATTTCATCACCATGGGTGATAAACTTACCAAGCAGCACTTTTGGGGAGGTCAATGATAAGTATGAACCTCTTAAGGAAAATGCTCAGAATGACAAGCATCTCCTGAAGGTGGTGGAGCTCTTTCAAGACAATAGACTATAGCAGAGAATGCACACACAGACCCTTGGGGTACAGGGAGCAAAACTGGGAAAAAGACATTGTGGGGGTGGCTCCTGGACCCACTTCCTTTTTCAAAACAGTGAAGAGATGGTCCAGAGATAAAGTGGTTTTTCCAGACCTGCCAGTCTTCCTAAATCTTTCTCCATTCACAACTACCCAGTTTCCCCGAAAATAAGACAGTGTCTTAATATTAAGGTGTGCTCCCAAAGATGCGCTAGGTCTTATTTTCAGGGGACGTCTTATCTTTCCTGTAAGTAGGTTTTATTTTCGGAGGATGTCTTATTTTTGGGGAAACAGGGTAGTTGGGAGAATCACTGACCTAATCATGGAAACTTGCACCAGCTAACCCTCCAAGTTACATGGGTTAGATGTCATGAGTATCCCCACCAGTTAGACTTAATATCAGACCTAAATCAATCTCACATTCATGTCAAGGATCAATAAACAACACAGAGTGTATAAAAAAAAAATAAAGGTAGATACATTCTTATCAAGAAATAAAGAGCATCCACCTGAAATGGAAATACTATAGTACTAAAACAGAAATAAAGTGCAGACGGCACCTGCTTTGTGGTCATAATAAAATTCAATGAAACAGTCTCTGAGTCAAAGAACAAGGAGTTGGTGAGCTTCGTATACTCAAAAATAAGTGGGTAGATAATGAAACAAGTGAGGAAACTCATTACTAGATAACTAAGATTTTAAATTACCTTCTAATCAATAAAGAGTAGAAACACTACTGTAGAAAATAGTTATGTAAAGGAAAAGGTTGAATCATTCTCCCGTATTTAAGACTGCCAAAAATAAGGGAGAAGCACACAAAATAAAAATGACAATTAGACACAAACGAAGAATGTCTCCTTGTCTGCATTTGCAGAATGAAACTTCATCATGTGGTAAGAAAATTTGTTAAAATGAAATCAGCATTTAGCCATATCACAGTCAAATATTTGAATTTAAAAAGTAAAGTTAATTTCCTGCAACTAATCAGGCAAAGAGGACAGGGTTTTACAGAGGGAGAAAGATTTCTTCACAAAAGAAAAATTAGCCTGTTGGCCTTAGAGGTCTTCTATATACACTAAAAGTTAAGTAATAAAAAATAAAATTTCAAAATAGCATATGTAAGACAAAATAATAAATAAAAATCATATTGTAAAAACCCACATCAGGCTTCTAAAGTCAGAAGTTTTCAAGACCAAAAATGAACCCAAGAATGAGAAAGTCTTTTAACAAAAAAGTTAATAATGAAAACTAATGCCATTTTAATATAAAATTGTTTATGTAATCATTTTATAAATGTTAACATAAAGTAGGATGAAAATTTGATAATTCTTGAAAAGGGAAAATATTTGATAATTAAAAAATAGTGTACAGTAATAAATTAGTAATTAATACAAAGTTTATGCTTTATCTAAAGCCCCAAAATACACAAAGAATTATAGGATGTTGAGGTAACTAGAGAAAACAGTGGACTTCTGAATTTTTGTAAGGAAACACAATAAATAAGGTCAATAACTACAACTTTTTAAAAATGTAGTGATAACAACTAGGGAAATGTAAACAAAATGTAGCCATTCAAGTTATTAGAAGAACAAATGTCAATGTGAATAATGCTTCTTGTCCAGCCTGACCACTGGCCAGTCACAAAGCCTAATAATGTTCCTGAGAGCATTAAGTTACACTTAATGGTTTAACAGATCCAGGAGAAGATACACAACAAATTAATAGCCATGCTGAATACATTCCACAGGAAATACTACTAAGCTATGGTGTGGACTAAGAAAAATCCTTTGATATTGATGAGCAAATAGCAAAATTATTCCTAGTGCTCTTTTCTGTATTGAGATTTAAGGCTTATAAGTTTACCTGGGTCGTACCAATACTTCCAAGTATTTATATTCTTTTTGAAAACTCTTCATAAGACTTTGAATTTTATATATTCAGAATTTATTAGCAAAACTTCTCTTTTTTGTAAAGGCCTAAAATTTTATTGAAGTCTTGAGAGTCATAATAATTACAGAAGAGGTAATAAATGAACACTCAAGTTAAATGAATTTTAATTAACACACTGTAGAGTAATTACAGACTCAACCTCCACACCCTTGGATTCACTATACTCGATGTATTTTGCTCATAAAGATGTTCTGAGATGTCCTCTTTTTTTGTTGTTGTTTTTGTTTTTGATCAGTGAGTAATCTTTAAAGACTGTCTCCCAACTAAGCAAGGTGAAATAGGAAGCAATTATTCAGATTTTGATATATATTACATTAATATATTTTTTCTGAAATAGATTTATGTGTAATATAAGGAGGAAACAATTGTATACACAGAGAAATTTTTTAAAAATCTAAAAAAGAAGGAGTAAAGAGGTAATTTTTGTATCACTGCTGAATTTATAACCTAGGTTGGTAGTTTCAAATAAGATAATGCAAAGATAGAGTTTAAAGACACGGAATTAAACCTGAGAAATTTCAAAATGGTATACCTCCTCTATGTTTCTTCTATTGGGGGGGACACAGTGACCTTAAATGCATTTGCCATCCAGACCCAAGGTAGAGAAACATAATGTTGAAACCAACAATCTACTTTTGATGCATAAAAGCGTAATCTTTCTCTCTATGTATATGGAGCACAAACTATTTCAGAAAGTTTAAAGAAATAGGAAACTGGAAAGATAAACACATGTTTTTAAATCTATTATTGGTTAATTTGCTTCAGTCTTCTTTTGTTAAAAAAGGAAATGTTGGTAGCATAACTAAAATAGCATAACTGAAAATTGTAAAAAATGTATTTACAGTAACTATAAAATATAGAATGGCTTTTAATCATGTTTTTCTACTTCAACAATGAGCATATCTTCAACCTAAGAATTTGTGGATTGTAATAATAATTTTGCCAACCTTAACACGCCAGCTATGCACAACTATTATCAGCCTTTTCTTCCTTATAATTTATAATTTTAAAGAATAGCAGCTGTCAGTAAACAGGAAACCTTATTCAGCTAATGAATAATAATCCTTCACATTATAATTATAATCATGCTAATTATTAACATATTTGCTAATTATTATTTCCTATTATGGACATTAACACTGTTTTACAAGCATCGTGATATCAAATTAGGGAGATTTTTTGTCTGTTGTATAAGCAGTGATGGGTATGAAGGAGTGAAGAATTAGCTCCGTGTCCAACTTCTGGTCCGCAGTAGAAGATAAACTCAGTTGAATGACTGGGATTCACGTTTATTGAGTGTCTACTATATGCCATGCAGGGCTAGATCCTTTATGTCATTATCACATCTAATCCCAGTCCCTGTAGTTGTGGGCATGACTATTCTCACTTTTTCAATAAGAAGCAAAGGTTTAGAGAAATTAACACACTTGCCTACGGCTTGGCTGTGCTAAAATTTGAATCCAGATTCATTCAACTGTAAATCCCAGCTAAGCTGTGCACTGACACCAGCTCCTACTCCACCTTTCAAAGCAATTTTGGAACTCTTTCTGGAAAGACCATAAGAGCTGTCATCAATGTGAGGTCTGAAAATGAAGGTGACGAGCTCATCCCAGAAAAAATGCTACCTCCCTCTTTACTGAATATCACTGTGGTCACCAGATGGCCAAGGGGAGCACATCAAAGGGGACTGTAGTGATACTGGGCAATGAGGGATGTAGCACTTTTGCTAGGATGAGTTTACAAAATTAATTGTCCAACCTCATATTTGGGTGCAGTTGAATTTTGGAGACTGAAGGGTAGACTCTCAAACAGGTCCTTGCCCTAATCCCCAGAATCTATGAATGTTAACTTGAATGGGAAAAGGGATTTGGCATGTGTGATTGCATTAAGGATTGGAAGATTATCCCGGATTATCCATGTGGGTTTAATGTAAATGCAACAGTCCTTAAAAGAAGAACATAGGAAGAGTTGGAGCCGGAGTAGGTGGTGTAATGACGCAGGCAGGCTGAAGCACGGCCCACTGAGGGTGGAGGGAGGGGCACCAGAAGCCAAGGAATAGGGGTGGCTACTAGAGGCTGAAAAAGGCCAGAAATACAGCTCCTCCCCTGGGAGTCTCCTGAAGGGACCACCCTGCAGACACCCTGACTTCAGCCCAGGGAAACTGGTTTGGATTTCAAACCTCTGAAACTGTGAGAGAATAAACTGGTATTGCTATGACCATTAAATGGAAAGGGCTCCCTGAGCATATTTTCTTCAGAATAATATTTAAAGAACAATGAAATTTCAAAGCAAGTCACAGCATTAACATGATGCACATAAAGCAGCAGAAATCCTGACCTCCCTGGTGCCACGGTGGCTCCAGGTAGTTTGCCTATTTGAATCCTTATGTGGACAGTAGGGCTGGTCTTTAACCCCCCCTCTCTCCTGACCTCCAGACCCACACTTCTGATTCCCTGCCAGGCTTCTCCCATTGGGTGTTCTACCACAGCCCAGGGTTAACAAACTGCATCCAATCTCAGCATCTTCCTAGACAAGTACATGATCAATATTCTGGGGTCTTTTCTGATCACGTGGGATCTGCTTGCAAAAGTCATGCCTTTATGCCCTGGTCCTCTTCATCTCCCTTCCGACTGCATACCATCACCCAAACCTAGAGTGCCATGTCACCTTTGGCAGCCCTGCCTGGGCTCTTCTCTTATTTAGTGAATCATCAAGCACTTTGCTGTCTGCTTTCTACTCTCCCTGCTCTGTTCAAGGTGAGCTCTTGGCAATCTATTGCAAAGTCACGGAATGATCTTGGATTTCAGTCTCTACTCCACATTTCCAGATAAGTATTTCCAAAGGAATGCCACTGTTTCAGTTTGTCTGCCATTGCAAGAAAAAAACCAAGTTCGCTCTCTTCCACTCTTATTTCTCCACTCTTCCCTTTCCCTCTATCCTTCCTCCACCTTCTAATCTAGGATACTTGCCACTGTCCAGATAATCCTATTTCTCTGTGTCCTCAATCTATATTTGTTCCCTGCCTCAAAAATTCATGCACGAGCCCCATGCCTGCATGCTGAAATATTTCCTATGTAAAATAAAGTTAGAAGATATGGTGATTTTAAAATGTGCCCACACATTCTTTAATATGTGCCTCTCCCAAAGAGGGAGTCTCTCTCTCCTTGCCTCTTCAGTGTAGGTTGGACTGAGACTTGCTTAGAATGAACAGAAAATGGTGGACGGGATGCTGTGTGACTAGGTCATCAGAAGCATAATGCCCCTCCCCATCCTCCTCTGGAGAAGCTATGCACCATGTTGTGAGATTATTCTAGAAAGCAATGCTAGGGAGAGGGCCATAGGCAAGGGTTCCTACCCTGTGAGTGGGCTGTCTTGGAAATGAATCCTACAGCCCCAGAAAGCATTCAGATGACCGTAGCCCCAGATGATACCATGACTCAATTTTATGAGAGACCTGAGCCAGAAGCATCTAACTAAGCCACTCTCAAAATCCTAACCCACAGAAACTGTGAAATAGTAAGTGTTCATTATTTAAAGCCACTAAATGTTGGGATAATTTGTTATGCAGTAATACATAATTAATATAATAGTCAATCTTTTTTTATTTCAATAAGAATTTCTCGAATGCATTCATTGTGCTGGATTTCTTGAATGCATTAGACCCAGGGATGCAAGGGTGAACTTATAAACCTTGTGTCTTCTCTTAGTTAATTATAGTATTTCAGGGGTAACACACATTGAATAAGTAATCACTTAAGTAATTATCTAATTGCCATTGTGATAAGGTCTATGAAATTAAAGACAGTTGAGCCATGATAGCATTAACTAATCTGCTCTAGCAGAATTGGGAAGACTTATGAGCGCTAAGGAACGAGGAGTCCCCGTGTGACTGTCCAGGGCTCTGAAGAGGTCTCTGGGCAGCAGTGTAGTCCAGTAGCTGGGACGGTTAACTCTAGATCCAGCTGCTTGGATTTGAATAGTCTCTGTCTCTTAGTAATTGCATGACCTCAGGCAACTTTCTTACCCCTCTGACTCTCAGTTTTCACAACTGAAAATGGCCATAAATGGATTAAATGAGCTACTAGGTGTGAGGTATCTAGAACACTGGATGTGCTCAAGAGAAATTAGCTGCTATGTTCTGAGTTTCTCTGACTGTTCCATTATTAGATTCTAAATCAATGGAGTCAGCCTATCACTCTTAATTCCTAGATGCATCTCTTTGTAAAGGAGAGTCAGGAGTCCTGTTTCATTAATCCCAAACTGTAGCCAACCACCTTCTCAGAATGTAATGTGAATGTAACACACCATGTTCACAGCTGGAACTGAAGGTTTTAGGGGATAGGAACTGCAGGACATCTAGGAAGTCCCTAGAGAAGCTCCTCTATGAACCACATGGGCTCAGAAACCAACCTACGCAAACACCACAGATTCTTTGCCAAAACTATACGGTTTGTATAGTTTTTCTTCTTATACGACTTAGGTTTCTAATTCAGCAGGAGCCTCCCATTCAGATCCAATTAAAGGCTCTTTTCTGTCATTGCTTTTCCTCTAAATGCTTTTTAAAAATGCTTGTCATGGAATAAAATGTAATAGGGCATAGAAGGGAAAGAAATCAGTTGCAAACACTTTGGCCTATACATATGAATTAACTTGTATTTTAAATCAATATACCCACGGAAGATTAAATTTCAGGATACTCTGGACATGTGGCCTGAGTCAGCACCATGCAAATAGCATCTCCTAACACACAAACCCAAAGTACCTGGAAAATACTCTGAACTAACAATTGGTGTGTGTGGCTGTAGCTACAAAAGTAAAACATACAGAAAACATTAGACGAGGATAAAACATTACGTTAGGCATATCGTGTTGTGCTGATTGAATGTTTGGTTTTAGTTGATCTTAAATTTCTTTTCTCTGTCTCCTCCCATCATGGTTTATGGCTACCCTGAAATTTAGACAAGTCTTCATCAGAAAAGCATTAAGATAACCAAGGAAAATAAAAACTCAGCTATGCTGCTAATTTGCTGATTTCCCCACACACACGTTGTTTGCTGGTTTCTCTTCCCATTACCTCATTTAGCACCAGATTTTGGGTTGAACAGAAAATCTTGTATTATATATTACCCAGAGTATGTGTTCTTAATGGGATGCAAAAACATCCTTTTTCTACTCAAAACAATTTCCAGATAAATTGCATGACCTGACTGCAGTGTATACAGCAGCCATTTCCAGGCACGTTTGGCACCAGAGAGAGTCCATAGTATTGACGCTGAGACCCTTAGATGCATTGAAATATTCACTGAAATGAGCCACACTGCGAAACTGACATGCAAAATTAACATACAGTAGAACCTTGATAGTCGACCACCTCCTTAAGTTGACCTCATTTTCATAGACCGACATGCACCACATGTACAAATCAGTACAACAGGCCTAGTTCCTTATGTTGACCACCTCCGTATGGGGACCAGTTTATTACAGTCACTTGGGTGTTCAACTTACAGACATTCTACTATATTTTGTTAGCTTGTTCATTTCAGGAGAGCCGAAATTCTTCATATGAAATTAAGAGATTTCCTTTGACCAGCCCTAAAAATATGAGGTAGAACTAAAGGTCATCAAGAGTCATTCTTTCCAAATTGCTTCAGCCAATCTGCTTAGGTTTACGTGTGTGGCCACACTCAGAAACAGTGAGAATAATCCTGAAAGTATGAAGCTGTTTCAATGGATCCTAATAAAGTATGCAGACAGTATCAGGGGTCAGATCCGAATTTATATAGGCAAAACTTTTACCCATGTTCCCTGAGCTAATCGTCACATATAGTGTGGATTTTAAACGTAGGTGTCCATGGTCCTATGGAGGTTGATGTTCTAGCAGAAAGTATGCTGCATTCAGACAAGATGTTATTTTGATCCTCTGAGTCATGAAATTTGTAATGGTTAAGACATTTCTCCCCAAGTAACAGAGATTCTAGTTGACTTAAATAAGAATGGGGGATTTATTTTAAGAACACAGGGTCGACTTGAAACTCAGGTAAAGATGAGGCCAGTCCTTGAAAGCGCTAGACCCAAGAAGGCAGGTAGCACTGTTTCTCTCCACCTCCTGCGAATGTGGCTCCAGCTTTTTTTTCTGGATTAATATGAGGGTATAATTAGGTTACACGGTGTGCATTTGTTAGGTAAAGCCCAAGTTGCAGTTGTGCCCTTCAACCAGGAGGTGTGCCATGCACCCTTACATCATACCTATTAGGTAAGAGCACCCCAATCCCACTCCCTGCTCCTATCTCCCGGCTCTCACCTTCCCTCTTCTCCCAACTTGAGTTTAACAGTGTTTTTCTCTCATGTAGGCATGTACTTACTCATCTACTAGTTTCACATTATTATTGAGTACATTGGATACTTGCTTTTCCATTCTTGTGATACTTTACTAAGGAGAATGTTCTTCAACTCCATCCAAGCAAATACAAAAAAATATAGTCTCCATCTTTTTATGGCTGAATAGTATTCCACAGTATACATATGCCACAGTTTATTAATCCATTTATGGGTTGATGGGCACTTGGGACAAAGTAATATAGCCTCTGTGGAAAAAAGTATGGAAAATACTCAAAAAGCTAAAAATAGATCATCCATTTGATCCCGCAACCCCATTAAAAGGTATCTACCCCAGCTTCCAGTGGAGGTTCCTTCAGGTTCTTGGTTATCTTCATGGAAAGGAATTTCAGGACACTTCACAGGGACTCTGGTGGTGGCTAAATGGAGCTGGAAGAGTAATCTGTAGTTAGGGAACATAAGAATTTACTGCCCAAATTTAAGTAGGATATTAAGTGTGCATTTAATATAATAATAGTTATGTTGAGAGGCGGAGCAAGATGGCGGCCGAGTAACAGCTTCCTTGCATCTGGGCACCGTGAATCTGGGGAGATAGGACTCCAGGCATCTCTGGCTGGTGGGATCTGCCTATCATCACTCCTATGAGGATACAGGGAGTCAGCGAGAGACTTCTGGACCCCAAGAGGAGGACTAAAACAGTGGAAAACTGGCAAGTGGTCGCGTGTGTTCAATCCATCTAAACCCGCCCACAACTTCCACAGGCACAAGAACTTAAAGAGCAAGAGGAAGTGAAAGGAAAATTAGGGCAAGGAAACAGATAAAAGAAATCACTCATGAGGAAGAATCAGCAGAAAACTCCAGGCAACATGAAGAACCAGTCTAGAACAACCCCACCAAGGGACCATGAGGTAGCTACTGCAGATGATTCCACCTGTAAAGAAATGTTAGGAATGACAGAAAGGGAATTTAGAATACACATGATGAAAACAATGAAAGAAATGATGGAAACAATGAAGGAAACTGCTAATAAAGTGGAAAATAACCAAAAAGAAATCCAAAAACAGAATCAAATAAGAGATGAACGATATGAAGAATATAAAAAGGATATAGCAGACCTGAAGGAACTGAAACAGTCAATTAGGGAACTTAAAGATGCAATGGAAAGTATCAGCAACAGGTTAGACCATGCAGAAGAAAGAATTTCAGAGGTAGAAGACAAAGTTCTTGAGATAACTCAGACAGTAAAAGAGGCAGAAAAGAAGAGAGAGAAAGCAGAACATTCACTGTCAGAATTATGGGACTTTATGAAGCATTCCAACATACGAGTTATAGGAATTCCAGAAGGGGAAGAAGAATGCCCCAGAGGAATGGAAGTCATACTAGAGAATATTATAAAAGAAAATTTCCCAAATATCACCAAAGATTCTGACGCACCGCTTTCAGAGGGCTATCGGACCCCAGGTCGCCTTAACTCTAACCGAGTTTCTCCAAGACACATTGTGATGAACCTGTCCAAAGTCAAGACAAAAGAAAAGATTCTGCAAGCTGCCAGGAGTAAGCGCCAGTTGACCTACAGGGGCAAATCCATCAGAGTGACTGCAGACTTCTCTAATGAAACTTTCCAAGCAAGAAGACAATGGTCATCTACCTTTAATCTACTTAAACAGAACAATTTTCAGCCCAGAATTCTGTACCCTGCTAAGCTAAGCTTAAAAATTGATGGAGAAATCGAATCATTTACGGATATACAAACATTGAGGAAATTCGCCACAACAAGACCAGCTCTACAGGAACTACTTCAACCTGTTCTGCACACTGACCACCACAATGGATCAGCAGCAAAGTAAGAACTCAGAAATCAAAGGACAGAACCTAAACACCACACTGATGCAAAAGATAAAACTAAGCAATGGACTCTCACAAAATAAGATGAATAGAATACTACCACACTTATCAATTATCTCAATAAATGTTAATGGCTTGAATTCCCCACTGAAGAGACATAGATTGGCTGACTGGATTAAAAAACACAAGCCATCCATTTGCTGTCTGCAAGAAACACACCTGGCTTCAAAAGACAAATTAAAGCTCCGAGTCAAGGGTTGGAAGACAATTTTTCAGGCAAATGGAATTCAGAAGAAAAGAGGAGTTGCAATCTTATTTTCAGATACATGTGGATTTAAAGCAACTAAAGTCAAAAAAGACAAAGATGGTCACTTTATATTGGTCAAGGGAAAACTACAACAAGAAGACATTTCAATTCTAAATATTTATGCACCCAATTTAAATGCTCCCAGATTCTTGAAGCAGACCTTACTCAGTCTGAGTAATATGATATCTGATAATACCATCATAACAGGGGACTTTAACACTCCTCTTACAGAGCTGGATAGATCCTCTAAACATAAATTAAACAAAGATATAAGAGATTTAAATGAGACCCTAGAACAACTATGCTTGATAGACGCATACAGAACACTCCACCCCAAAGATAAAGAATATACATTCTTCTCATCACCCCATGGAACATTCTCCAAAATTGATCATATCCTGGGACACAAAACAAATATCAACAGAATCAAAAGAATTGAAATTTTACCTTGTATCTTTTCAGACCATAAGGCACTAAAGGTGGAACTCAACTCTAACAAAAATGCTCGACCCCACCCAAAGGCATGGAAATTAAACAATCTTCTGTTGAATAACAGATGGGTGCAGGAAGAAATAAAACAGGAAATCATTAACTTCCTTGAGCATAACAACAATGAAGACACAAGCTACCAAAACCTGTGGGATACTGCAAAAGCAGTTTTGAGAGGAAAATTCATCACTTTAGATGCCTACATTCGAAAAACAGAAAGAGAGCACGTCAACAATCTCACAAGAGATCTTATGGAATTGGAAAAAGAAGAACAATCTAAGCCTAAACTCAGTAGAAGAAAAGAAATTTCCAAAATCAAATCAGAGATCAATGAAATTGAAAACAAAAGAATCATTCAGAAAATTAATGAAACAAGGAGTTGGTTTTTTGAAAAAATAAATAAAATAGATAAACCATTGGCCAGACTAACGAGAAATAGAAAAGTAAAATCTCTAGTAACCTCAATCAGAAACGATTAAAGGGGAAATAACAACTGATCCCACAGAGATACAAGAGATCATCTCTGAATACTACCAGAAATTCTATGCCCAGAAATTTGACAATGTGAAGGAAATGGATCAATATTTGGAATCACACCCTCTCCCTAGACTTAGCCAGGAAGAAATAGAGCTCCTGAACAGACCAATTTCAAGCACTGAGATCAAAGAAATAATAAAAAAGCTTCCAACCAAAAAATGCCCTGGTCCAGATGGCTTCACTCCAGAATTCTATCAAACCTTCAAGGAAGAGCTTATTCCTGTACTGCAGAAATTATTCCAAAAAACTGAGGAAGAAGGAATCTTCCCCAACACATTTTATGAAGCAAACATCACCCTGATACCAAAACCAGGAAAAGACCCAAACAAAAACGAGAATTTCAGACCAATCTCACTCATGAATATAGATGGAAAAATTCTCAACAAAATCCTAACCAATAGATTACAGCTTATCATCAAAAAAGTCATTCATCATGATCAAGTAGGCTTCATCCCAGGGATGCAAGGCTGGTTTAACATACGCAAGTCCATAAACGTTATCCACCATATTAACAGAGGCAAAAATAAAGATCACATGATCCTCTCAATAGATGCAGAAAAAGCATTTGATAAAATCCAGCATCCTTTTCTAATTAGAACACCGAAGAGTATAGGCGTAGGTGGCACATTTCTAAAACTGATTGAAGCTATCTATGACAAACCCACAGCCAATATTTTACTGAATGGAGTAAAACTGAAAGCTTTTCCTCTTAGAACTGGAACCAGACAAGGTTGTCCTCTGTCACCTTTACTGTTCAACATGGTGCTGGAAGTTCTAGCCAATACAATTAAGCAAGACAAGGAAATAAAGGGAATCCAAATGGGAGCAGAGGAGGTCAAACTCTCCCTCTTTGCTGACGACATGATCTTATACTTAGAGAACCCCAAAGACTCAACCACAAGACTCCTAGAAGTCATCAAAAAATACAGTAATGTTTCAGGATACAAAATCAATGTCCACAAGTCAGTAGCCTTTCTATACACCAATAACAGTCAAGATGAGAAGCTAATTAAGGACACAACTCCCTTCACCATAGTTTCAAAGTAAATGAAATACCTAAGAATATACCTAACGAAGGAAGTGAAGGACCTCTATAAAGAAAACTATGAAATCCTCAGAAAGGAAATAGCAGAGGATATTAACAAATGGAAGAACATACCATGCTCATGGATGGGAAGAATCAACATTGTTAAAATGTCTATACTTCCCAAAGCAATCTACCTATTCAATGCCATTCCTATCAAAGTACCTACATCGTACTTTCAAGATTTGGAAAAAAACATTCTGCGTTTTGTATGGAACCAGAAAAAACCCCGTATAGCTAAGGCAGTTCTTAGTAATAAAAATAAAGCTGGGGGCATCAGCATACCAGATTTCAGTCTGTACTACAAAGCCATAGTGGTCAAGACAGCATGGTACTGGCACAAAAACAGAGACATAGACACTTGGAATCGAATTGAAAACCAAGAAATGAAACTAACATCCTACAACCACCTAATCTTTGATAAACCAAACAAGAAATTACCTTGGGGGAAAGACTCCCTATTCAATAAATGGTGTTGGGAGAACTGGATGTCTACATGTAAAAGACTGAAACTGGACCCACACCTTTCCCCACTCACAAAAATTGATTCAAGATGGATAAAGGACTTAAATTTAAGGCATGAAACAATAAAAATCCTCAAAGAAAGCATAGGAAAAACACTGGAAGATATTGGCCTGGGGGAAGACTTCATGAAGAAGACTGCCATGGCAATTGCAACAACAACAAAAATAAACAAATGGGACTTCATTAAACTGAAAAGCTTCTGTACAGCTAAGGAGACAATAACCAAAGCAAAGAGACAACCTACACAATGGGAAAGGATATTTGCATATTTTCAATCAGACAAAAGCTTGATAACTAGGATCTATAGAGAACTCAAATTAATCCACATGAAAAAAGCCAACAATCCCATATATCAATGGGCAAGAGACATGAATAGAACTTTCTCTAAAGACGACAGACGAATGGCTAACAAACACATGAAAAAATGTTCATCATCTCTATATATTAGAGAAATGCAAATCAAAACAACCCTGAGATATCATCTAACCCCGGTGAGAATGGCCCACATCACAAAATCTCAAAACTGCAGATGCTGGCATGGATGTGGAGAGAAGGGAACACTTTTACACTGCTGGTGGGACTACAAACTAGTACAACCTTTCTGGAAGTATGGAGAAACCTCAAAGCACTCAAGCTAGACCTCCCATTTGATCCTGCAATCCCATTACTGGGCATCTACCCAGAAGGAAAAAAATCCTTTTATCATAAGGACACTTGTACTAGACTGTTTATTGCAGCTCAATTTACAATCGCCAAAATGTGGAAACAGCCTAAATGCCCACCAACCCAGGAATGGAATAATAAGCTGTGGTATATGTATACCATGGAATACTATTCAGCCATTAAAAAAAATGGAGACTTTACATCCTTCGTATTAACCTGGATGGAAGTGGAAGACATTATTCTTAGTAAAGCATCACAAGAGTGGAGAAGCATGAATCCTATGTACTCAATCTTGATATAAGGACAATTAATGATAATTAAGGTTATGGTGGGGGGAAGCAGAAAGAGGGATGGAGGGAGGGGGGTGGGACCTTAGTGTGTGTCACACTTTATGGGGGCAAGACATGATTGCAAGAGGGACTTTACCTAATAATTGCAATCAGTGTAACTGGCTTATTGTACCCTCAATGAATCCCCAACAATAAAAAGAAAAAAAAAAAAAAAAGATATCTACCCCAAAGCAGTGTCAGGCCTCCAACAGCAGCAGCTGAATTCAATATGCAGTTTTTCCAACATATGTAGAATGAGTTTCATTGCACCCCATCAGTGCACTAGCCCAAGAACCACCAGCCAATGTCTCCTCCTTAGAAGTTGAAAACCATCCTTATGGAGCCTTTCCTTGGAGCTCAGAGAGGACTGACTGATGAGTCTCCTCCTTTGAGGTCTGTCAGCTCTGCGCTCTCTCCTCTAAGCTTTTAAGTTTTAATCATTCTAGTCTCTTTCTTTTGGGCCTTCATCCCTAAGGGTGATAAATGCTTCCTGCAGTTGCAACCTTCCGTTTTTTTCTTTTTGTCATTTTGGTCGACAGCTTTAGACCCAGTTAACAATTTTTTATATCATTTTTTTTGTTTGTTTAAGTAACTGGTAGGTTTTCTGTCTCATTGGGCCCTGGCTGATAGAGGTATCTGTTACTGAACTACTTGATTTCTGCAGTCCTACCAGCTTTCAAGTTTTCTAAAACATCAATGTACTTTGATAAATCACAACTATTACATAATTATAATAAGATTCATTGAGCATAAATGGCAAATGCCTATGTCCTAAGCACCAGGATAAGAAGTTTAGGTCATCTCATTGAGTCCTCACAATCATGCAGTAAGGCATATGAGACGAGTATCCTGGTCTTACAGAGGAGGAAACTGAGGTTTGGGGAAATTGCACAGCCTATGTAAGTAAGTGATAGAGCACAACATTCAAGTGTGTTTACTGGGTGACCTCTGCCTTCTTTTGAACTGGCTCTCCTAGCACTTAAGCATGATGCAGAAATCATTCAAATTTCAAGGCCATTCCCTTCAGAGGGTAAGAGTAAGAGAGCAGGGTTTAATCTAGATTTACACATCTAATATAGTCACTAGTATAGAACAGTCACAGTAGATGTTGGTTGAGCCGAAGTTTGCAACTTGAAGGAACTGATTCAGAGGATTTGAAAGACAGAGTGAGTCATGAAGAGAAGTCCTAGAGCTATTTGAAACAGCCAATTGAAACGTGTTTCTAAGCAGATGCAGCAGGCCTTGGCATTTAAACAACACGATTGTGTGCCTGGGAAAGGAGAATTTGAAGCAGGATCCAAGTCAGTTTTCAGTAACTGGTGTCAACCCAAGAAGGATGGATCTAATTCCAGAGAGAAAAGTCACTCCACTGTGACCAGAAAGCTACAAGAGACAAGTTTTGAACTAAAACCTGGAAATGATACTTATTGGTCCACTTTTGCATGGTCATACAGGGAACCCAGCGCACCACTGTTATGGAGAAATAAACCCTAATTCCTAGAAAGTAATTGCAGTTAGCTAAACTATGGTGGCATTGACAGAAACCCTTTCAATTAGGGATCACCAAGAGGCTTCACCCAGTTAAGATGCAGCATTTCCTCTTGAGAAAAGTGTAACAATTTTTCTATAAATTGGACAGCTTTGTTATTACCACAATGGTTAGTTATATAGTTGGGAATTTAAACACTTTACATTCAAAACACCAGAATGACCTAAAGTATCAATTAATTTGTTCTGCTTTTCAGTGAAAACGTCCTATAATTCCAAGTGTACCAAAATGTTCATTGACTAAAGAAAGAAAAAGAATTCGTTCAAAAAATTTGAGAACCTTTCATATTGCAACAAAATTTTTACATTTCCTTTCTGAATGCACCCATTTGTTTGGGATTAATAAATGCTCAGGCACTCAGCTGCTCACATATTTTTTGCAGCTGTTTACTAAGAGACCCTGAGAATGTTTCAAAGTTCAAGTTGATGTCAAGCTATTAGAAGTTTCCAAATTCAACTTCTAGGCAGAAGGGGTCAGAGTCTGTCAAATCTGTTGTAATGGAATTTTTTGATCTTTCAATGCAAGAAATCCACTTTTTCTTTTGCTTTGTTTTACATCACAAATAGATCATATTTTATTGTCCATTAATCTATGACTCTTTAAGAAAAGTTGAATGGTCATGAAAGTATGAATTCTTCCATTTGCATTACAGTGAACATTTTTTTCCTGTGGAAATATAAAACTCACTAAACTTACAAAAATTAAGCCTGTGATAAAATACCCAGAATTTGCCCAGACTCAAGCAAACTGAAAATTTTAATGAATTTTTCTCAAGAGCCTAGGGCTCAGTTTTCTCATAGACATAGAATAATGAAATAAATAAAATAAACTACAATTTTGATGGTTGTCTCTCCAAATGCCGAGTGGTAAAGAAGCAGTCTCTAACTAAAGATTGGAAATCTGCATATTTGAAAATTGCAAATCAGAATATGAGAATTTAGAAACATCTGAGATCCAAACAGCTGGCAAAATTGACATTAGCCTACATATTACTTTCTTTTTAAGTAATAAAAAAAATGAGAATTTGGTTAAACATTATTGTAGAAAATCTTAAGCACTTTAGCTAATATTTAGACATTATTGGCTATTAAAATGCTTCTTGGACTTTTAGCTGGTTTCAAACAACATCTGTGATCCATATTCCTAAAGTCCGCAGAAACATAAAATCCACACATTATTTAGTTTCACAGCTGAACATTTTGACATTTGGCTATATTACATTAATGAGCTCAATTATTAAAATCATCTTAAACAGTTTTCTCAGAAAAAAGAATGCATCGTGTTAGCCAGCCCTTCGTTTTTCTGCCAACCATCTTAAACACTAGCCTGTTAGAAATTAACACAGGCCCTTCTAGATTTCAGCACCAAATTATCTGCAAACTTCCCTAAAATACCTATTTTACAATAACCATCAAGTATACCCGTTGATTAACACACACACACTTCAAAGGAACACTTTGCCAATTTTAACCAACTAAAGAAAAAAGCTAGAAATTACTAACAACAAATAAAAGATTTATTTTTTCCTTTTGTTCTTGCCCATAGCAACTAATGAGCTAGAGACATTTTGAAATATCAAAATCTCAAATTTTAAGTAATAAAAGGAAATGAGAATTTAGTTAAACATTATGGCAGAAAATTTTAAGAGCTTAATATTTTACATTGGTTAATTTCAGATTCCTGAAATTGCTCAAATTATTAAAATGGCCTTTAACAGTGTAATAAAGTGCATTAGAATACTGTTTGTATGTATATCTACAAAGTGAAGAATACCAGTATTAACAAGGGTGGGGGAGAAATGATCATTTGGTAGCCTTCTAATTCTAATAGCTTATGATTATTCAGTATTGTGCTATCATTGACAAATCGCAAATTTGTTCTGAAATTATCAACTAAAAGTATGGCACAATTAGGTAAACAAATTATTTCCCAGTAGGATTCTGGATCCCTAAACCACTTGTTATGTGAATAATCCCACATTGCCAGTTTCATAATTTGATGATCACTGAGTTTCTACTTTACAAAGATTCAATTTCCTGACTTAGGCCTGCCAGGGTCCTGCCCCGGGGGAAGGGTCCTTTTAGACCCAAGGAACTGGTGGCTATTGAATAAAGAAAATTAAAGTTAAAAGCAGTGATAGATAGAGACAAGACATGCAGAATAGAGTTTTCGAAGGTGGGAACATAAGGGACTACCACTAGCTTGTGGAGTTCCTGTGAGTGGCCCTAAGTGTTTGTTTCACTCAGCTTTTATTAAAGGCTGTTTTCTCATTTAGTCAAGAGGGTAAGCTGGGAAAGGGAATAAAAATGTTAGCCATTTCTCTGGGTAAGCATGTCAGTTCTTATTCTATCTATAATCATTAACTTTAAGGGTCTGCCATAGCCTTGAGAAATCTGAAACCTGAGCCTTGTGTTGGGGTTACCTCCCATCTGTGGTCACACACACAGATTCTTGGGGGAGATTAGAACCCTCTAGTTTCTCTGTGGAGCAGACACTATGGCATCAGGCACCTCTGAAGAATCAGTGGAAAAGAGGAATTTTCCACTCATCTCCACCCAGAGGTGTTTCCCTCTGTCATTAGGGTCCAAGTTCTCCTGCCCATATCTCAGGGCTCAAGCTGTTCTCTTGATCTCTGCCTCAGCCATAATACAAATCCCCTCAATAGGTATTTGTTTTGACTATTGACTGGACAGGGGTCGGCCTAGTTAATGTTCCTTCCCAGGCTTTGCACATACTTCTGTTAGGGCATTGTTCTTCAGAGTGTTTACAGAGCCAGGGAGGGTATTTGCAAGCTATATCCCTTACAGACCAGGCTTCTGGTAAAAGCAGAACTGCTCAGACAAGTAATTTAGCTGCTGGTTTAGAAGTAAACTAGCTAAACTGTTTTTATTCTACCGTGCTCAGCTTATTTCTCTGTTTTTCCCTTTTTCTGGAGGTGTTTTCCCTTGCCAATGGGGACTGAAGACCCCATTCTCCCTGCATCAGCCAAATTGTACATGGATGTATCCATTCCCCACCCTCCAACCCCTCACTACCCTCCACACACACACACATCTACACACACAAATTAAAAGCACAGACCTCTCACATGTGAGGGGTCTTTTCTTCAAGTTGGACACTCTCAGTGGCCCACTCAGAAGTTCATTGTGTGACTAAAATGAAAGAAAAAGAAAACTTAACATTGGCTGGGACCACCATGAGGGACGTATGGAAGGGGCTTCCACATGTGCTCTCATTTGACACATTCTCCAATAATCCTTTGAGATTGAAATTTTATAACATGCCAGTTTTATAAATAAACAAACCAAGACTCAGAGAAACTAAATGCTCATTAAGATTGATGGTAAGTGGGCTGGATCTTAGTCCAAGACAGATTAGGTATGTTTAAGAAAAATTTAATCTAATTCCTGGGCCAGTGATCTGCTGGGAAGATACAAAAATGTTCCCCAGACAGGAAGTGGGAAGTGGGTATTTTGTAATATCTAACAGAACCTGCAATTTAACAGGTATTTTAGTTATCATTTCTTTAATATTTATCCTTCCAGTTTCCTTATAATCTCCATGAGAAGATGTCATTTGTTTTGCCTGCTGCTTTTTTTCCAGTATGTAGCATGAAGAAGGTGTTCAGTAAATATTTTTTTTACTGGCTAATGTGCTCTGCCTCTCCTGCTAACTTTCTCAGAGACATCTTCCCAGCAGGTTGGCACAAAGGCAGAATAATCCTGGATACGCCCAACAAATCCCTATCAGTTTAATCCTGTGCCTAACCAGTGGTCCTCATTGTTTAGAAGCCAGTGATAGCTAATTGTTTTCAAAGTGTTTCCAAGTAGAATAATGATGTATTTAACAGTTATTGGACCCTTAATACATGCCAGGTACTTAAGTACTTTGCATGCCTCATCTTAATTCTTACCGTAGATGTTGTCACTTCCCTACTTTTATGGGTAAAGAAGAAGTGCTTTAGAGAAGTTAAGTTACTTTTCCTAAAAGGAAGAATTATGATGGAGGGAGGCAGAACCACAGAACAGCTGCTGTGGGGAAGCAGGACAGCCCAATAACACAGAGATTCAGATTTCTCAGACCCGCAGCCACACAACACTCTGGCTGCTTCTCCAGCCTGCACAGCCGTCTCGGGCATCCTTGGGGTGCAGCATGTGTGCTCCTGTGCCAGCCACTCACCACCCTTCATTCTGCCCTCCTTGAAAGTTCAGCAGCCTTAGAAGTTGATGCCTCAGCACTTGCTCTCTGAAGTAAGTCCTGATCCCACAGAGTGACATTCGGGAGTGCCTAAAGCTGTAGAATTCTCGAGACACTGCCACATGGGTCACACTTTCCCATTGGTCCCCACTGCTCAGGGCCCCTGCCCTGAGCTCCAGGCAGATGTGGAGACAGTAGCCTGTGAGTGCAGGACTCGAACCCGCGCTGTGAGGTCTATTCCCTTCACCATTGGATCTATCTCTATTTAGCACATGCACATAAAATTTTCTCTCCCAAACTCTCCCTTTCCCCATGAAATACATGTCTGGGAGGGCACATAGTGGAGACACTGACATTCCTGGTTTAGGCTCAGCAAGGGCTCTGCCATGCGCAGATCACTATTAACATAACAGAGGCCATCACTTTTGCATTATTTATCACCTTGTAACAAACTGCTCCAAATATAGTGGCTTAAAATATGCCTGCTTGCTTTATTATTGCTCGTGAGTCTGTGGGTTGACTGGCGCTAGGCTCTATGGCTTTTCTGTTATTCTTGCTTTGGTTCTCTTATGCATCTGTGATCAGACGGGAGCTGGGGCAGAACATTCAGGACAGCGTCGCACATTTCCTTCCCTCTCTCCTTCTCCCTTCACACTAACTTTCTACATATCCTCCAGTCTCTGCAGAAGTGTCCCTTCCTTCTAGAAGACATCCTTGACCCCCAGGGACCTTTATGCCCTGAACTTCTCCATAACCTTCATCACCCTTGCAGGGTGGGTTTATGACAAGAGTTCAATGAACATAATGACCACCTTGAAGCCATCTTTGACTGTTCAGTTGTCATGTCTCCTGAATCCCAAACATATTCCATTTTTGCTAGGTTCAATAAAACAGGTCTGCGCTGCATAGTATTCCATGGTATACATGTACCACAATTTGCTAGTCCATTTGTGGGTCGATGGGCACTTGGGCTTCTTCCATGACTTAGCAATTATGAATTGGGCTGCAATAAACATTCTGGTACAGATGTCTTTGTTATATTGTGACTTTTGGTCTTCTGGGTATAAACCTAGTAAAGGAATTATAGGATCGAATGGCAGGTCTATTTTTAGGTCTCTAAGCGTTCTCCAAACATCCTTCCAGAAGGAACGTATTAATGTGCATTCCCACCAGCAGTGTAGAAGTGTGCCCTTTCCTCCACATCCACGCCAACATTTCTGGTTTTGGGATTTTGTTATGTGGGCTACTCTTACTGGGGTTAGGTGATATCTCAGAGTAGTTTTGATTTGCATTTCTCTGATGATTAAGGATGATGAGCTTTTTTTCATGTGTTTGTAGATCTTGCGTCAGTCTTCTTTAGAGAAGTTTCTCTTCAAGTCCCTTGCCCACCCTACATGGATGGAGCTGGAACATATTCTTCTTAGCAAAGTATCTCAGGAATGGAAAAAAATGTATCCAATGTACTCAGCCCTACTATGAAGCTAAATTATAGCTTTCACATGAAGACTATAACCCAACTATAGCACAAGACTATGGGGAAAGGGCCAAGGAAGGGGAAGGGAGGGGGGAGGTTTTGGTGAAGGGAGGGTAATGGGTGGGGCCACATCTATGGTGCATCTTAGAACAGGTACAGGCGATTGCACTAATGTACACAGCTATGATTTAACAATAAAAAAAAGAAGAAAAAAACAGGTCTGTGCATACTAACTGAAACAGGAGATGAAGTACTATCTGAATTATCCCAACAATTACACAAAGCCCTCCATCCTTAATCACTTATAAATTTCAAGTGAAATTGGTTTGTGAATGTGACAGGTCTATCTGGACAATTCCTTCAATTAATGATCTGTTAATTTGATTATATGTCTAAATAGAAAAATAAAATCCCTTATCCTTCATAAATTCGGGTTTTTAAATATCTACTTGCCCCACCCATTAGTACACAGACTTTTAGCACAGCAAGAAAAGCTGTAGTCAAAACTATTTCTTTGTCAGCTGGTGGAAATGTTTTTCAATTCTTAAAAAAACAAAAAATAAAATTTCCTAGTTTGTTGGCTTTTGCAGTTTCAGGCTTTGCCTCCAGAAAAACACAGGAACTGTTTAATTTGATGTTTATTGAGACAAATGCTATCATCTGCCTTGAGAGAGCCAGCTCATAGGGAAGCTTGACTTGTAAAACAATTTTACTTGATGATCTGACCCGAACTATTGATTTTTGTGTCAAGAGTTTTATTCAGAAAAAGCATAAATTAAAGGATAAAGTCAAGCAAGGCAAAAATTATTTAAGCACAATAGAACCTGGGTTTGCAGAGTTTCTTTTGCTGGAGCCATTGAGATAAGCACATATCATCTTAATTTTAATCTGTGTTTACTTTGTCAGAGTCTTGTTTTGGGTCCTTACTCCTCTTAAAACTAAACTACGATTATCACTGGACATTTTTACTGGCTTATTCATTCCAGTTGGGATTTTCCTTAAACTCTGCCTGGGAAATCCAATTGCCAGTGCAAGTACACAGTGAACCATGAGCTCAGCTTCCACTAAAGGAACCATATTTGCTTATCAGTTTCTAATTTGTGAAATGCAGAGCTTAGAACTGGAGGTGCATGAATGATGGAATCTCTTACTACCTGATGCAGGGACTACCCGTGCTCACCTCCGTCCGCAGGTGTTGGTGTTTCAGTTTCACCATCTTCACTACTGTCCTTTCTTCATTGTCCACTCTTTCCCTCTCTGGGCTGCTTTCCCCTGCTTCTCCAGGGTGGCTCCAACCTTCTCCTCTATCATTTGAGAATAGAATAGTCTGGTGTTTTGTACTGGCTTTGCACAATACACATTTTTAGATTTCCGCTTTCAGTGCTCAGGTATATTGTAAACAGCATCAAATGTACTATTGTCCTTGCGTATACTTGATTTATATTGACAGGAATCATGGGAATTTGTCTGATTTAGACTCCCCTCTATTCCCAGCAGCTACAATGGCATCCGGGACATTATAGGCACTTCATGCATGTTGTTGCATGTAGAGATGTTTAGGATGCTAGCAAGCAGGACATGTGGAAGTTGTCGTTTTAAACAGCTTTGCAAATCTGTTACCAAATAATTTTTCTGTCATAGAAATGAGAGAAAACATTCCAGGGTCAAGTGTTTGTCTTCTGCTAGCTGAACAGATTGACCCCATAGGTTCTGTTGGCCTCATGAAACACTCCGTGTTAAACACTGGGCACCTTGTGCTACACTGAGAAGTCTAGATAAAAGGAATGGAAAGAGGATGGGTTTCAGTTTAGAATTCACTTTGAAAGGAAGGGTTGATAAAGCCTTACAATTGCTCCTTTGAGGATCCATTTCAATTCTCTCCAATCTAGTTCCATTTCTATCAAGATTGGCCAAAAACTTTAACAAGGGCAGGAAGTGATTTCTGGTTTCCAGAAGTGAACACTTGAGCCACAGCCAAAGCTATCACCTCAGATGAAAATAATATGCTTTACCACAAGAGAAGAGTTCCTGTCTCCTTTCACTCTATTATTTCAACCCGTGTTAGAAATAGGGGCCATGTGTGACAAGTTTATCTAGGATGTTAATGACTGCCATCCAGATTCTAAGTCGCAGGATGCAAACTAATGATCTGAAGACAAAATCTGGCCCACAGATGTATTTTATTTTATCCACACTGGTTTTTTATTGAATTAAAAATACAGAAGGTTGCCAATATAGAAAGCCAGAAGAACCACATAAAACCTTGGCTTTTCTCTTGAAAAATAAAAACAAAAGATATGGCAATACTAGGCCTACAATACCAAATTATAGCAAAAATTGTGTGGTCTTGAAGGACAAGTCACCACCGCCCACCGCTGCCTGTTTTCACGCTGATGCCACATGTGGTTTCAGTTGCTCTCCCTCACCGGCCTGCATCGCTCTCTTCCCAAGGCCTTTTGTCCCAGGCATTGACTCTCTTGGTCCAAAGCTTGCCTGCAGCTACTGTCCTAGGCTGTCCTACAGAGGGTGGCAAATCTTCTTGCTGAAATCTTCTTACCCCAGTTTTCTCTGAATACCTGAGTGCTTTGATTGAGACTCGGCCAATATTATTCTCTACCAACTGATTAATTTCATCAGTTCCTCTCAATTTCATTAGAACCTCTGCACACATATGGTCAGGGTAGAATCCGCAAAAAGACTACTTGACTGTTGGAATCAGTCTTCTCTGTGACTGTGGGTATGGGCATTTTCTAATGAACACAGCTGAGAGTCTCATAATAACATGTGATAACCCATTTAACTTGGGAAGACTCAATAGTCTCTTAGCAAAAGAAAAATGACCGAGCTTGTTAAGAGAAGATGATGACTAAGCTTTTGAATTTATGCCATCCCCATCTTTATTACAGCATACATTATATACTTACATATACATCTGTACACACACACTTAATCCTGCACACAACTATATTGTCTTCTTTGGGGCCATTTGGGAGGTGTTTTTGAAATTAATTTTAACTATACAATCATTACCTTTTTGCTTCATCTCCTTAATTCTTTATCTACTTAGATTACCTTTATTATAGCAGTATTTAAATAGTATAAACATAAAAATAAAGTTAATATGAAATATATTTATGTCCAAAACATAATTCCAATTAAATGCAAACAAAACAGCAAAAACAGAACAATTCAAATGACTAATACATTGATGTGCTTTGCCAAAATAAAAACATTAAGCAACGTAAGGACACTCACTATGGGATACAGGGTCTTTGGAGGAAATTATACTATGCAATTCTTCTATGAAGTTTTTGGGACAAGAAGCACTATAGAAGTCAGAATTTTTTATATTTAAAAAGGGGCAATATCCTGGGGAGCACCTGTGGCTCAAGGAGTAGGGCGCCAGCCCCATATCTGGAGATGGTGGGTTCAAACCCGGCCCCATCCAAAAACTGCAAAAAAAAAAGAGGGGGGCAATACCCAATAATCAAATGCGCTAATATTCCTACAGTGTAATATAATCTAAATATACGAATGCTCACAGTATTCACATACTATTTTTAATTAAAAATATAAATACCTCCGTGTCAATGCAGGTCACATTTTTCCCCTAATGAGTTTGTTCTAAACTTATAAAAAATTTTTGGTTTTCAAAGCTTTGGATTTTCAATTATAGATAAAGGTCTATGAGCTACACCTCAGTCATTTTCAGTATCTTCCTAAACAATCAAGTCTTAGGAAGAGAGGGGGAAGGAAGAGAAATGTAATAATAATAATTGGCTGATGTCCTGGATTTTATGTTTTTATTATTTACTACAACCCCACAAGATAAGTCTGATTATACTCACTTTTCAACAAAAATCCAAGGCTGGTAGTGATAAGAGAGACTACAAAGTGCTGTTGTGCTCTTTTGACCTCAATAAGAAAAAGGAATAAGGCTCAATTAATAACACTGTGCACCCCAAACAATCATAATAGATAGGCACGGTCAGGTTATGTGTGTTTGAGTAATGCTGGTATGGATCATATGTGACGTGCAAACATTCTAAATTTGGATCCAAATAATTCAGAATCAGGCAGATATTCAGTTTTATCCTACAAAGGAAAGAACTTTATAGGAAAGTCAGTAGTACAAACAAGACAGTTGTTATCTTGGTGGGAAGAACTACAAAATCTGCACAGGAAAAGACCTATAGATTTGGGAACATAAAAATAAAAGTGTTCCATGTGTCAAAATTCACCATCTTCACACATTGAGAGACTAACAACAAACCAGATAATTATTTGCCACACAAAAGTGAAATATCCTTAACACATAAGGAATACCTCTAAGTTAGCAAAAAAAAAAAAAAAAATACAAAGATGCTAATAAAAACATGGTGTCAAGACAGAATAGCCAGATTCAAAGCCAAGGGGTTAGTATATAAAAGCATTTTCAACCTCGCCAGTAAATATAAATTAAATAAACAAAACAATGCCACCTAACAGATTTCAAAAGATGAACATAATTGACATGCCCAGTGTTGGCAAAAATACAGAGAAGTAGCACATTAAAACACATTTGTTTGAAGTGTAAATTAATATAAAACTTCTATAATAAGATGGAGGATTATGCTATCTGAAAAGTAAAGACCTCTAAACCAGTAATCCCACTCTTATGAATATGTCATAAAGGTAGAATTAAACAAAGTATACAAAAAAAAAAGTTATATGGGCACTGCTGTAGCAGTAGTATAATAGTGAAAATTTGAAAATGACCCGTAAATCTAAACAAGGAGGGTTGGTTAAACATGTTCATTTCCTGGGAAGGAATATAATGCAGCCATTAAAAAAAAGCCATGAATAACAAGGAAGGATTTTTACATTTATTGCATTACAAGGGCAGTTTATGGACAATAAGGCATAGTGTGATTTCATTTCTGTGTTTATAGGAGTGCTGAAATCAGCAGGGCATGAGTAGGAAACATCTATTTTTTTCCCTCCCTTCAAACATGTTTGGTTTAATCTCACTTCTCTTAAAAAGGGTCTCAAGTTAGATTCCCCAGGAACGTGACTCAGACAGAGCCTAGTTACAAGATGTTTATTAGGCAGAGTCCTTGTGAGCAGCACCTGTCAAAGAGGGACAGAAGTAGGTTGGGCCACATGAGAAGATGGGCTGTGATGTGGGCCAGGTGATGCCTTGGCCAAACTTAAGGATATCTGGATTCAAAATGCTCTCATAGTGAACTGAAACTGCAGAGCCTCTGCACCCTCCCCCTCAATGCCTGCATCTTCCCCCGGGGGTGCGGCGAACTTAGGATGGCAGCTCTCTCCAGCCAAGGCCACCTCAGAGTCAAGAGATTTGCTCTTGGCTGAACTCCCAATGGCTGGATCTGGGCAGAGTTTCACTGCAACCATGTTTTGGTGTATCTCATTGTCTTTCGGGTGTGTTCAGGTTAAAAACATACCTCAATTTTAAATCTCACACCTTAAGTAACATTTCTGCCCTGTTCCTGCCCCCACCTCATGTTCAACCTAAGGCTGGGATCCCAGTGAGAGATGAACAAGATGAGTAATCCATTAACCCAAGGGTTCATCTAAGCTAATTCTTCTGCTCCCTCTGCTGTTCCCCCTACCTCCATGGACAGCCATGGCAGGGCTCCTTACAAGGTGACTGCAGCATGGCCGTTCTGCAGACATCCACATGACTCCATCTTGGCTCATGAATGGAAACTCTCCTCCTGCTGCAATTTTTTCTCTCTCTGAAGGAGACTTGGGGACTGTACCAGCAAGAGGCCCAAGTCTCTGTGTCTCCAGAACCTCAGGCTTTCTTTAGTTCTCCTGAGAATCTCCCATATTTCATCCAGGGAGCAGACCAGGACAAGTTTCTATGTTTTCTTCTACAAGGCAAGCTTCCCCGGTGGAAGTGAGGTGTCATCTTCTGCTTCTGGCAGGGACCTCATCCTCTCTCTGATCTCTGCCTTAGCTTTAAGGAGCGAGGACATGGCACGGTATTGCTTCCTCCTGTGATTTTCCTTATGTCAAATTATTCTCTCCTGGATGTAACCATTCACTACATACGGGATGGAGGTGGGTGCTGGGTGTCAATAGTGGACAGCCAGTCGGGCCCCTTTCAGCCAGATCTTCGGGATATTCCATCCCCCCTCTCTGGAATGTGTGGATGCTGGTCTTCTATTTGTCCTGAGCTTTGGAAAGCTCAACTGAAACTCTAAAACAACTCAAAGAGCCCCATTTAATAGCTGATTGCATGTGTAAAAGTATATACATGTACACACATTTCACATGGACAAACGTGATGGAAGGGATATTTGCCAAAATGCTGTTGTAGCTTGTGCCTAGCTGGTTGAATTTGGGAGGAATTTTCTTTGATCTCTAAACATACACTGTTCTTTTGGAAGGCACAAATGGAAAGGTAAAAGAAAGAGCCACAGACTTGGACTCCTGTGTCCTTGGATACCTGTGTCCTACTCCACCTTGGGCCAATCAACAAGTTCATACAGCCTCAGGAGAATTACTTAAGCTCAGGATCTCATCCATGAAATAATTTAATTAGATTAGAATAACCCATGACCTGCAGCCAGAAGGAAAACAAGGATGTTTATTCATAGCCACAAAAAGTTGCATAATAAATGTTGCACTTATGATAAGTCTGTTTCTTTAATAAGCAGATATATACCAAACAATGGCGGTATGCCAAATGCCGGGTTAAAACATGGATCCAGAGATAAATGAAGCCAAGACTCAAGAACCTCCCTGTCCAGTAGAAAAGACAGAGCTGCAAATGAAGCCATGAAGGTCAGCGTGACAGCAATGACACTGCATGTGGTAGGTGCAGACTAATTCCAAGAGTGGTGTGGAGGGAGGCAGGTTACGGGTCACTATCCTGCTCAGTGATGCTCATAGCTAAGTGGGTTTTGAAGGACGAGTAGGAATTCAGAAGATAGACAGCAGGATACTATTAAAATCACCCTAATATTTTGGGGACAAATTAAATAATACTCAGGTCAATTGAGGAGAAATCAATTCTCCTTTAATATTTTCCAACTTAATCATTTATAGTGTCTTCTGAAGCTCTGCCCAACTCAATCTCAATGCTTTTCTGCACCCATTGTGGAGTCTGAGCACACATGGGCTTTTTAGAATCTCTGTAGGGAAGAACACACAGTTCTCAAGGGCCATTTCAGTCCTGTTTGCATATTGAAAATGCTACGTGAGCCAGATTCTTGCCTATCCTTTAAGACATTCACAGGATTCTCTAAGACATACGACCCCTTCCTCCTCCTAACCCCTCAATGAGTTCCTGTCAGTGGAAACTTGAAACTAAAGAAACCTAATCTTTAAGGCTCTTCTAACTTGGAACTTTTCACTGATTGGCCTGCCTCCATCTGAGTAGATTAATTAGTTCTTTCAGCGGAACCACTGCATGTAGCTGGCACACATAGAGGGCTCTATATTGTGGTCCAGGTCCATGATGAGATAGGGACACATGTGGACACCACAGAAGAATTGATAATTAGCACACATTTAAATAAAGACTCTCTAAAGGTATGTTTAGCACTTATTCAGCAGAGATGCAGGAAACTACATGAAGACTGGGAAGAAAATAGGGACATTGGGGGCAGCCTTCAACCTCTTTGTTAACATTTCAAGTGATTTAACTGCCCCTGCCCTTGCCCTCTCCCTACTGCAAAAGTGAGGCTCTGCAGAGAAATGAGATCATGCTCCTTAGGCCACTTGGTGACCATCTAATGTGAATGCCCATGTCCCTTAGAAGTCTTACCCACTTCTTCCCCAAGTGTCACATTAAAATATCCATCCAACTATATCCTCCTGAATCCAAAGAAAGTCCCTGAGAGCATGGTGCCTTCATATAGTTATACATGCAGGGCCATTTGGGTGATCTGTTTAGTGAGCAGCACACAGTCATCTGGTCTATGCAGATCAACCCGAATGTCTCTCTGAATTCCGTGAAAAGGTTTCCCAAAAAGATAAAGAACCACACATTCACATTTCTTTTTTGAACCAAACCAGATTCATTCCCAAATCCCAGTAAATCCCTCCTAAATTGGGAATTGTGTAGCTGATGTGCTGCATGATTGATGTCTTTCAGGCTGGATATTTTGCTCAGTGCTAGTGGCACAAAAATGAGGACAAGGCGTACAGGGTCAAGAGATCAAACTTTCGCTCTTCACAGATGACATGATTGTCTATCTGGAAAACACCAGGATTCTACTACAAAACTCTTAGAAGTGATCAAGGAATACAGCAGCGTCTCAGGTTACAAAATCAACATCCATAAATGGGTAGCCTTTATATATACCAACAATAGTCAAGGTGAAAAAACAGTTAAGGACTCTATTCCATTTACAGTAATGCCAAAGAATATGAAATATTTGGGAGTGTATCTAACAAATGATGCGAAAGATCTCTATAAAGAGAACTATGAAACTCTAAGAAAAGAAATAGCTGAAAATGTTAACAAATGGAAAAACATACCATGCTCATGGCTGGGAAGAATCAACATTGTTAAAAGTCCATACTACCCAAAGCAATATATAATTTTAATGCAATCCCTATTAAAGCTCCACTGTCATACTTTAAAGATCTTGAAAAAATAATACTTCGTTTTATATGGAATCAGATAAAACCTTGAATAGCCAAGACATTACTCAGAAATAAAAACAAAGCAAGAGGAAGCACACTACCAGACCTGAGACTATAATATAAATCGGTAGTGATCAAAACAGCATGGTACTGGCACAAAAACAGAGAGGTAGATGTATGGAACAGAATAGAGAACCAAGAGATGAATCCAGCTACTTACCATTATTTGATCTTTGACAAGCCAATTAAAAACATTCAGTGGAGAAAAGATTCCCTATTTAACAAATGGTGCTGTGTGAACTGGCTGGCAACCTGTAGAAGACTGAAACTGGACCCACACCTTTCACCATTAACTAAGATAGACTTACTGGATTAAAGATTTAAACTTAAGACATGAAACTATAAAAATGCTTGAAGAAAGTGCAGGGAAAACTTTTGAAGAAATTGATCTGGGCGAGTATTTTATGAGGAGGCCCCCCCGGGAAATTGAAGCAGCTTCAAAAATATACTACTGGGACCTGATCAAACTAAAAAGCTTCTGCACAGCCGAGAACACAGTAAGTAAGCAAGCAAACAGCCCTCAGAATGGGAGAAGATATTTGCAGGGTATATCTCCGACAAAGGTTTAATAACCAGAATCCATTGAGAACTCAAACGTATAAGCAAGAAAAGAACAAGTGATCCCATCTCAGGCTGGGCAAGGGATTTGAAGAGAAACTTCTCTGAAGAAGACAGATGCACGGCCTACAGACATATAAAAAAATGCTCATCATCCTTAATCATCAGAGAAATGCAAATCAAAACTACTTTGAGATATCATCTAACTCCAGTAAGATTAGCCTATATCACAAAATCCCAAGACCAGAGATGTTGCCGTGGATGTTGAGAAAAGGGAACACTTCTACACTCCTAGTGGGAATGCAAATTAATACATTCCTTTTGGAAAGATGTTTGGAGAACACTTAGAGATCTAAAAATAGACCTGCCATTCAATACTATAATTTCTCTACTAGTTATATACCCAGAAGACCAAAAATCACATTATAACAAAGATATTTGTACCAGAATGTTTATTGCAGCCCAATTTATAATTACTAAGTCATGGAAGAAGCCCAAGTACCCATCGAGCCACGAATGGATTAATAAATTGTGATATATGTACACCATGGAATATTATGCAGCCTTGAAGAAAGATGGAGACTTTACCTCTTTCATGTTTACATGGATGGAGCTGGAACGTATTATTCTTAGTAAAGTATCCCAAGAATGGAGGAAAAATTATCCAATGTACTCAGCCCCACTATGAAACTAATTTATGGCTTTCACATGAAAGCTATAACCCAGTTATAACCTAAGAATAGGGGGAAGGGGGAAAGAGAGGGGAGGGAGGGGGGAGGTGAGCAGAGGGAGGGTGACTGATGGGATTACACATGTGGTGCATCTTACAAGGGTATATGTGAAACTTAGTAAATGTAGAATGTAAATATCTTAACACAATAACTAAGAAAATGCCAGGAAGGCTATGTTAACCAGTGTGATGAAAATGTGTCAAACAGTCTATAAAACCAGTGTATGGTGCCCCATGATTGCATTAATGTATACAACTATGATTTAATAATAATAATAATGAAAAGAAAATGCCAGGAAGGCTATGTTAACCAATGTGATGAAAATATGTCAAATGGTATATAAAACCAGTGTATGGTGCCCCATGATCACATTAATGTACACAGCTATGATTTAATAAAAAAAAGAAAAATAAATAAAAATAAAAGGGACAATTGTGAGGGTTAACAAATGAAACAATGTTTGTACATCTGTTAGCACAATGCCTGATGGAAAATGCTCAGCCTGTTAAGATTAGCCATTGTTATTCATTTAATAAATTAATTCTACCATTCAAAAAAAAATGAGGACAAGGTCCCAGATTCACACCCTAGATTTATCACTGGCTAGTTACAGTCAAATTGATTTGACCGAATACCCAATGCCCAAATGGCAGTAGCACTGTGGTCCTTCCCATGTTCACTTTAAGAAGAGCAGCATCAAGTGTGATTAGTTGAGTATCAGTCCTGCTCCAAGAGTGTGGTTTAGAGGGCTCAAAGGATTCTGAGAGCGTGAGGGGGGCTTCCCTTGGTGAAGCATCATTCGTAGCCTTCAGAGGGCTTGAAGAGTTTGTGTGGAATCTAGAATTTCATGTAAGTCTGTATTTCAGCATCGTACTTGGTGATCGTATGCTGTTCTCTCTACAGTTGGTGGTGTGGTTCCCCTCACCACGCTCACACCTGCCTGTGCAGCGGCCTGCACAATGTGAATGTGGTTTGAGATTTGTGCAGACTTCATCCAGGCCCTCAGCCTTGCCCCTCGTCTTTGATCTCAAAGCCAGCCAAGGAGGAAACCCATGGCTATTTCTAAGTGTAGCAGGAGGTGATCATTACAAAACAACGCTCAAAAAAGAAAGAAAAAGAGAAAAACAAACTTTCTTTAAAGAACCCAGGAATGGATTAACAAGCTGTGGTATATGTACACCATGGAATACTATTCAGCTATTAAAAAAAATGGAGACTTCACATCCTTCGTATTAACCTGGATGGAAGGGGAAGACATTATTCTCAGTAAAGCAAAATCACAAGAATGGAGAAGCATGAATCCTATGTACTCAATTTTGATATGAGGACAATTAATGACAATTAAGGTTATGGGGGGGCAGAAAGAGGGACGGAGGGAAGGGGGTGGGGCCTTGGTGTGTGTCACAATTTATGGGGGCAAGACATGATTGCAAGAGGGACTTTACCTAATAATTGCAATCAGTGTAACCTGGCTTATTGTACCCTCAATGAATCCCCAACAATAAAAATTAAAAAAAAAAAAAAGAACTTGGGGCTCAAATTGTCTCCATTTCAGAGATGTCCTAGGCCAGAGCAGTGTAAAGGAAGGAGGCGGGGGTGGGGGTGAGGGTGAAAACTCCCCTGGGTCACATTCTTTCACGTTTAGTGGAGAAGCTGAACTGTTTCTCAGGGTTCTGGAGAAGCTGGGTGGGAATGAGGCAGGGTAAGGAGCGGTTGGAGGAGGACAGAGGAAAAGATGCTTCTGGAAATGTAGATCAGGCCAGTCAGCAGAGAAGCTTCTGTGCACCCACCCATCTGAAGAAGTTCATTTTTCCCTGTAGGTAGTGGGAAAATATTGGAGGGTTTAATTAGAAGAGGGACACTTTTCTTTCTTTTTTAAACACAGCTGTTATTGTAAATACATACAATTTTTCCCCTTTCAATGTGACAATGTTTTATAAATTATTTTAGGTTAATACAAAAGCATTAAATGTAAACTTTAATGCTAGCCCACTAAGAAAACTTAATTCCTCAATTGCTTGGAAGTTCATATTCTTTTATCATATATGTTGAATCATCCATTTACTCCTCTCTGCCCTTCCAGACTATGATGTCTTTGGAGTCAAGAACTGAATCTTCTTTTTACTTAAGCTTTATCATCTAGGATAGAGCTTGAAATAAATAGAAACTAAACCAGACATCTTCCCACCAGTCTCTTCCCAGGGTTTTTAGAGGATTCTCTTTGGAATATTTCAACCTTGGAAGGAGGCCTTTCCTCTCTGCTCCTTTAAAGTAGTCTGTCACTGTGGGATCCTCAGCCCGGCATATATTCAAGCAACCAGTTAACAGGTTCAAATCAACTCAAGAAATAGTTTTGACTTCTAAGTATATGACACCCACTGAGCTGAGGACTAAGGTATAGAAAGAAGGCACTTCCTCTCCTCCTCCCACAGCACACAAACTGTGAGATGAGAATCTGTACATGTGATTGAACAGCAGGCTGAACGGGCCAGTGACTCGGTTTTGCCTTCTGAATATATTCATCCAACTTCACAAGGCAAAGACCTTTCTTTCATTTTCTTATGCCACGTGGGGCTAATGCGGAGAGAGTGTAATTGTGTGTGAAGCTGAAATCATGCTCCTTTCTCCTGAAAAACAGGAAGTTGTCCACGGCTCCTCACCTTCTGCTTCCTTTTTCCTCTGTGTAATTCACCAAGCTTGCTCCATCTGGGCTACCCCACTACCTCACAGGGGATCCAATCTGTGAGGACCAATCCTGACTCTCCCAGAGCCCCCGGAAGAGATCTACCAAGGGAAAAAAAAAAGACTCTCACGCTTAACATTTTTAATCTCAACTAAAGCTGACTCATTCCCAAACCCCAGTAAATTCTTTCCTAAAAGGGAAAGGTCACACAACTTTTCCCTATTTATAAATTTGTTACTTTTAAAAGTATTACAACTTACAGGATGTGAAGAGATGACCACTCTCTGTATAAAAAAAATCTGTCACAGGGATGAATGACATCCAAAGAAGGGCAGCACACAGATTAATTTTTGCGCCATCTGAGGAAAGGTGAAGTTAATAGAGGGAAGAGAATCTCAGACAGGGAAATTAAAGCCAATATGCTTCCCTTCTTGAGGCTGCACCCCCTGAGATCATTAATCACCTGCGAGAGAATTACGAAATGGGTTGTGAACGTCTCTTACTTCTCGCACAAAAAAGGAAGAACCACAGTGTGAATCTATTTTAAGGGCAGAAATTGGCTTGGAGAAAATTGCTGAGATGCTGGGAATGAAAGAAAACAGAAGGATGAAAACCTTCTCAGCAGTATTAAGTAGGAGGGTAACTACTTGCAATAACAATCCCGGAGTTGGCTAATGCAATCGCAATCTGAACCCAGGATAAAGCGAGGGATTCCTTTCCTCCCTCTCTCCCTTCCTCTCTCACCAGTGGGTAAACATGTATTATATGGCAGGTACAGTTCCAGGAATGGGTAACATAGAATGAGATCCGTAGTCAAAAGCGATATTAATTCCTAAAGAGTAAGAGGGGAGAACTGGAGGAAGGGAAGAAGTAAAAACTATTTGAAGAAAAAAATTCTCAATAAATGGATGGTCTAGAAAGTGATGCCTTAACAGGCCTAGATCTGGCTAAGGACTAGACAGGAATGAGGCAAAGGGAGAAATTCATTTGATGTGCCAGAGAGGAAGAGAGGAGGTGGGACAGAGCAATCAAGATGGTGAAATGCTACACTTCACAGTGGGACTCTTTACCCAAGTCACAAAATGTTCCGTGTAAATGTCTTGTGAAAACCATAAAGGAGCTGAGTTCTATGCACAGATATCAAGGAACATACCAGAAACAGCATGCGAAGGGCCGCAGAGACCAGAGAGGAACCACAGAGGAAGAGCAGGACGAGGCCTCGGGGACACATGGGAAAAGCTTTGCCTATCACAGGCCATGTAATTGGGGTGCAGGCTGAGTGTGGCCAGATATGCAAGAGCCAGAACTTCTAGGCTGCATTGGGATTTTACTTTCGATCAGTCATAGGGGTACATTGGAAACTCCATAAACCCATCATGTAAGGACAGAAGAAAGAAGTACACTTCAAAGCCCAACACGCCTGATGGTCGATCAATATGGAAAACGCTTTATATCATGTATAATCAGGGTCCTGGGATCCCCAGCGTCTTTAGACAGTCATTAAGGAAATCCATAAACTCCATGAAATATATGCAAATATTGTGCACATTTCAAAGTTATTACTCTGCATACTCCACTGCCTCCCAGCAACATGCACTTGGAACTTTAGTGAATACAGAGTCTGATTTTGTTGCCATTTCAAATACTGTTTGTTCCCAAAGATTAGAGAAGTGAAGTTAGGTTCTTCATTGGAATCAGATTCTACTAATAAATTCTGAGATTCCAAACATTCCCATTCCATCCGCTCATTCCATCTCAGGCAGTTTGGAGCACTGACTTCACAGCGATTCAGTCTCACTGCTTTGGGTAAGTGGCATAGTGGGTTGCATCTAGGTCTTGTTCTCCATTCCTCCATTATCCTGTCCCAAAGGAGAAGTGGGAGGCTCTCCAAGAAGCCAAGGATTTTTTTTTCCATGCTTCTGTTTGAAGCAGCTTCATCCAGGAGGTCAGTTGAATTGTTATTGCAATATCCATCAAATCATATTGCAGTTCAAGTCCTGCAGAGGAAGGCACCTCAGATCATGGCTTTACTGCTGGGAACACAGATCAGCAGAATGCATACAACACACCAGAAAGAACAGACAAAGTCACAGGGCACTTTTGAGGTTGCCCACTTGGTTCTCCCGAGAAAAGTAACATCACACCTTTCTGAAACCTCACAGGGTCATCTGCTTTCTTGTCTCTGATTGGTGTTCTTTCCATTTGCTGTGGAAATAGCCATAGATGAAATTCCTCAGGAAGAATGAAAAGAGCTTCAGCATTCAGAAATATGCCCTCCTTATGGATGGTCTGTGCTTGTGCCTAGCATGGTGTGGGTGCCCCCTGTGGAGAACAAACCCTGGAGACAACCTCAGGACCACTAACATAAAGGGAAGACCTATCTAGACCCCAGTTGGAATTCCATCATCAAACTGAGGATGAAGACATGTTGGCTGGAGTATTTCCTCAGCACCTGGTTGGACAGAGTTGATTAGAATGACATTTTGCTAATCATTGCTTGGAACACAGACACAGTTCAATAGTTTAGCATTTTTAAGGCAAGGAAAGAAGAGATAGAACAAAAGAATTATGAAAGAACCACTGCAAAGGGAGAATTGTTCTTTCTGCTTGAAGAGAGAGGATGACATAGCAAAGCTTCAAGACCCACAGAAGGGACACCTGAAGACATTTAAGAACTGGCTTAATGGCAACTTGATTGACCATTTGTCATGGACTTATAATCTACGCGACAGCTGAAGGAAAAGAAAGCTTTTCTAAATTGCCCTGTGGGAGTAGCTAGAACTATTAAAGAAACACAGCATCCTAAATGAACAGGACTCAGCAGCTAGCTCTATGGACTTCTCAAGCAGCATTAGTATTAGCTGGGGAGTTGTTAGAAATGCAGATTCTTGGGCCCCCCCGCAGACCTACTGAATCAGGTAGGGCAGGACCCAGCAATCTATTTTAACAATTTTTCCAGGAAATTCTAATGTATGCTACAGTTTGAGAATTCTGCTTTAAAGCACAATAGAAAAGTCTGTCAGATTCAGAGTCAGGCACTGACTGGGATCCTACCTTTGACACTAACTCATGGTTCAACTTTGGCCAAGGTTGCCCTTTGAGCCACAACTTCATTCTACTCTATAAGGATGATAATGGGAATAACAGGGTTTTGGAAAGGAAATAAACATGAAGTTCCTGTACCTGGTAACTGCTGACTCAGTAAATGAGAGCTTTCACTGGGATTGTTCAAGACAATGTGATTTAATCACTTCACATTACGGTTTTGGCAGCTGTTCCTGTTAAACTAGTCCCATATTTGTGCATAATTCCTTTCAAACTTCTGAAGAAGCTTACTTTCTCAGAGAAGGAAGCACCTTATCAGGATTACCTGGGTGTCAGTTTTAAAAACAGAAATTTCTTGTCTTCAAATCAAACCTACTGAGTCAGCGTCTTGTGAAGTGTGGTCTCCATGTCTACAAGTTGAAAAATTCTATATGGCACACCTCCAGGGTGAAGGGCTCAACTACAACTTGGGTTTTTACAAACATCAGTAATGTAACCTAATTGTTTATACCCACATAGTCATATGAAATTCTTTTTGAAAGTTCTCCCAAGTGATTCCTCAGAAGTCTAAAGTATTAGAGTAATTGATCAAAATGGGGATGACACTCGATGGGCCCTAGCTTAGTGATGGCAGCCACCCTCCTGCCAGGCAGATGCATTGTCTCAGCATCACCCCAGTCAGCAGAGCCAAGAAGTGGGACATTCTGTGAACTTTGTTCACCTGTTCAGCACCCTCACCAATGGTGGCTAATAGGCTGCTGGCTGGAGTCCTTTTAGCTGGCCAATCTGAAACTGAAGTGATTTTATTGATTGCTGAGGGGAAATATTTTGGGTGGTAGCAAAAGGGAACTGAATTAATGGAAGCCTGTTATTGTAGATGTTTGAAGTAGAAAATTCTAGAGTTTTTTTTCATGGAAGAGATAGGGTCTCTTTATGTAGTTCATACGCTGTCAGCATGGCATGCAGTTCAAAATCTTGATGTTTTCTGTCCTGTTACTCTCTAGTTCACCATAAGTGTGCCCAATTTGATAATGAGATAATTAAAGCAGAAAGAGATTCGGATCCAGACTCACAGCCAGGAAAGTGGAGAGATAATTTTGAACCTAGGAAGTATGACTGACGGCCACATCAGACTTCTAAAGCCTTGCTACTCCAAGAACAGTTTCTGGACTAGTACCTTTCCTGCACTTTCAAGAAATGCACAATCTCCCTGATTAGAGACGATGAGTGTTTCTTCATGTGTTTATTGACCATTATTCTATCTTCTTTCAGAAAACTTCTGTTCATAAAACTCCACTTTTTTATGAGGTTATTTGATTTTTTTTTTCTTGCTGATTTACTTGAGTTCTTTATAGACTCTGGCAAATCAAAACCACAATGAAGTGTTACCTAAAACCCCAAAACAACAGATGCTGGTGTGGATGTGCAGAGAAAGAAACTCATACACTCTTTGTGGGACTGCAAACTAGTACAACCTCTATGAAAGTCACATGGAGATACTTTAGGGAATTAAAAGTAGACCTACTATTTGATCCAGCAATCCCACTATTGGATATTTACCCAAAAGGCAGGGGGGAGTGCATTTTATCAAAGACACATGAACTTGAATGTTTATTGCAGCACAATTCACAATAATAAAGATGTGTATCAGCCAAGTGTCCATCAATACATGAGTGGATCAATAAAATGTGGTATAAGTATACAGTGGAGTACTACTCAGCCATAAAAAATGAATCTTTTGTAACAATCTGGATGGAACTGAAGACTATTTTACTAAGTGAAGTACTATGAGAATGGTAGAACAAATACCACATGCACTCACTAGATCAACCCCCATGTGCACATTTGGTAGTTAAACTCAATGGAAAGCAAGCAGGTGGGATGGGCCTGGAGGGGAGGGATAAATTCACACCTAATGGGTATCACGCACACTTTCCAGATGATGGGCACACTTATAACTTTGACTTAAACTGTACAAGTCATTCATGTAACCAAAACATTTGTACCCCATAATATTCTAAAAATTTTTTGAAAGATATGTATAATCTCAAACCCCACACCAGAACTATTTACCAGACTTTGCATTTTAACAGATGTTTATGAGCACACTGAAGTTTGAAAGGCACTGCTTCAAAGCACAAAGCATTTCTCCAAGTGTGTTTGTTCACTGTATCACTGGCACCAAAAACCTGTGGGTGCTCGTTAAACTGCATAGATTTCAGGCCTACCAGAAATCTCTGCAGCTGGGTTCAAAGACACAGATTATTAACAAGTTCCCCAGGTGATTGTTACATACACCTAATTTTTTTCTTTCTTTCTTTTTTTGGGGGGTGGGGTGGGGTGGAGGGAGACAGAGTCTCACTCTGTCTCCATGGGTAGAGTGCTATGGCATCAGTCTAGCTCATAGCAACCTCAAACTCCTGGGTTCAAGTGATTCTCCTGCCTCAGCATCCTGAGTTGTGGTGACTACAGACTCCCACCAAAGGCCTGGCTAATTTTTCTATTTTTGGTAGAGCTGGGTGTCGGTCTTGCTCAGGATTGTCTCCAACTCCTGAGGTCAAGCAGTCCACCCAGCTTGGCCTCCCAGAGTTCTGGGATTACAGGTATGAGCCACATATGCATAATTGGGACAATCACTGCTTTTGGTTCTCCTGCTGTGTCCTTGGCTTGGCAGTGAAGAGTTAAAATAAGAAGGCCAAGCTGGAGTAGGTGAGTGCTCCCCCTGTAATGAAAAGAATTTGGAGAATAACAGGGGCAAATGGGGGGGGGGCGAGGCCAAGGATAAACTTTATCTACCCTGACATTAATGTGCTTCAAACCCAGATTGTGCCGTGGGCTTTTTATTCAAAGTTTAATTTTGTTTTCATTTTTTCTTTTTTTAAAGGATGCCTTCGTGAAAACCTATACCATTTCTGTTGCTAACTCCAAGGCCAATGTTTGAGTTCTTTCTTTTACCTTGGAGTTGTTTACACAATAATTCCTCCTCCACAAACCAAATATGGGCACTGATGTCTCAACACATTTCAAAACACTCCAGAGGAAGGTACCATATTGAGAAAGGGACGGAGCGTGCCTGAAAGACTTATTTGGATGACTTTGATATTTGTATCCTTAAGACAACATAGAGAACAAGGCCAGTGATGCAAGTGAGCAAGTGCGTGTCTGAGTTCTATGATGGCACCATGAGAGTCCCCCTAAAGGGGAGGCAGCCTACAGAGGGAGCCAGCAGCCATGAGTTGTAGTCCTATTTCAGCTCTAGCTAGCGGCACTAGCTATTGGCATGACCCCAGGAGATTACTTAATTTCTTCAAGCCATGGTTTCCCCATTTGTTAAAGGAGCAGTCTCTTCAGGTACTGCAATCCCAGAAAACTAGAGGAACCTGTCAGGAAATGTATATGAGTGAAGTCAGCTGCCCGTTAGAAGGAAGAAGAATCTGCTGAGGGCATGGCCCCCTGAGGATAGGCAAGTGCAGGTCCTTTCACTGAAACAAAACACATCTTCAGCTGACTTTAACCCACGGTAGACTATCCCTAGGGGGCCTTCTAGTGCACAGCCATAACTTTTAATTTAGAGTTTGGAGCCATTGGAGATCAACATATCTATTCCCTACTGGTATTGGATAGAATCAGGAGGAGATTAGGGAAACCCAATAAAAAAGGCTGATGATCTCATTCCCATTATTTGAAGTGGGGGCAAGCAGCAAATTGCTGAGCGTCCCACGGACTAGCTGAGGACACAGTGCCAAAGAGGAACCTTCTTTTCTTTCCTAACTGTAACACACTATAAAAAGATTATTAATATATAAAGTTATTTTTATCAAACTTCCAAGGAGGCTGTGATGCAAAGGCATGACGGGGGGTTGAATCACTTTTTCTGTTTATTTTATCAATGGGGGGGTAATATTTTAAGTAAATGTAGATATGATGGGTGCCAATAAGAAAGCACATAGTCTGAGGTAACAACTCTAACCCTTTAAGGGCAAAATTCATTTATTCTCTGTTTCCTGGAGGACCTTCAATCACATGTTTGATTATAATTTAAAGTATTGGTTCTCAAAGGGGGGTCCTTGGGCCAATAGTATCAGCAATACCTGTGACCATATTCAAAATGCAAGTTCTAGGACTATACACCCCAACTCAACAGAATCAGAAACTCTGGGAATAAAATCCAGCAATGTTTGTTTCAATAAACCACCCAGATGATTCTGATGTTCTCTAAAGTTCGAGAATCACTGATTTCAGATTGCTAATTGGAACTCCTGGTGAGGCCATGGGTCCAAGCAGTGCTTCAGTATTTACAAGTATTAAACTAGTTCATTTCCAAATATAATAGGCCCCATAAACCGAAGACTTCAGTGATATAGATGCCGACGTCAGGGAGATACAGTGGACTGAAATCGTCATGGAATAGAATCCATACACATTCTACAGGTAAGTGAAGGATCATTCTGATTATTCATTCATTTTCAGTGCTCACTGATTATACATGTTTTATTCCATAGTACCAGGTTAAATGTTTATAAACTTCCTGTTTAGATGGTGATTTGATGTAACATGACTTAACTATATAATCCTTTATTGAACATCATCAGTCCATCATGGGGGGAAGGGAAACTGTGCCCTCCCAAATAAAAGGGACCTGTCACTTAATTTTTACCCTGAGCATAGCAGAGGAAATGATTTCAGGGGTTTCGTTGGCATGCAGGAATAATCCATCTCTGTAGCATTCTGGTTTTCTAATGCCTTATATTTCGGGATAATTATATATATTTTTTTGCTTGTTAATGCACAGTTGTTCTCTCGTGATCTTAAGAATATAGCCATTAGTCATCATTGTTCTCATATTGTACCTGAAAGAATTAACCATATCTCCAGAGCATCCACATCAGTGTTTCTCCCTGGGACAAGTAGAAATGCTTAGAATTAGAACACAGTGTGGGCTATTGCCTAGCAGTGATTGATTTGTGAGGGCTTGTGAATTGGTTGCTAGGCTTTCCAAGTGACATGCAATAGTAAGGTCCTTCAAGGGAAACTCAAAACACAGGGAATATTTTCTTCCCATTTGTTCCGGAGTGCTTTGTACTCAGCTCTTGAATTTGGGCTTTGTTGGTTCATTACATGAGTAAATGTTTAACATGTCTTCTGTTTGTTCTCCAAAAACCACATAAAACCAATTACTTTTTCTTTCTCCATATATACCCATGCAAATAGCTTTATTAATCAAATATAAGTCTATGTGTATATAAAGTGACCATTTAGAAAGTTAACACTGCAACAATTTTTCAGTGAATTGCTATAAATTGTCCTTGATTTTAACATTCTCAACAAAATGATCAAAGTTCATGAGCATTCATGGGATCTGCTGAGTCCCCTCTTGGTTTTTTAGCAGATTGGCCAAGCTATGAGAAGTAAGACTTGCTTAAAGCTGTTGATGTCCACCCTAGGCTCAATCTCTCTTTATTTTTCACGGAACACTAAGCACACACCCAGCTGGCCAGTGTGTGAGGCATTGCATTGAGTACCGGCAGTCCCTGCGGTGTGAACAAGATAGATTCTGTAGGTTTGTTCTGAAATTGAATTTTGATGTAAGTTAGAATAGGTATATTTACTTATTACTTGTAACAGCCTCTGTTCATAAGTGGGAACATCTGTACAAGAGTCGGATGTTCTTAACTCAGGCACAGCCTGAGTGAGGTTCTGGCAGTGACGAGGTTGAGCGTGCCCTGCCTCTCCCCATCGGTGGTACACTGGAGCCCACTAACTGGTCCCCAGCATTCAGTCCCTCTTCTTCCTGGGCTTACGTTTTGTAGCCTCCATTACTGCTGGGTGCAGCTGTGGCATGTGGCCGAGAGGATGATGAGTGCAAATGGTGTGTGTCATTCTGCTCTTCACTAGAACCCTCCCAGGTACCCATCTCCACATGAGCTTCATGCTGTCTAGGCTTCCCTGGTACACTGGGAAGAAAGACCCAGAAAGAGCATTGAAAGTGTTTGAGAGATGGGAAGGTAAACTATTAGATACAACCTTGTATAGGGGGAATGAAAGAAAACAAACTGTGTTTTTCACTTGCCTTGGTTATTTATTGTTAACAGTTACTAGTTTAACGTAAATGATGGGAGACTTCAAAAGAGATTCAGCTGGGTATAGTGGAAACCAACTTAACAAATTAAGAAGTGTGAGATTACATGGTCTCTAAGAAAGTGGTTAATTTCTTTAATTCATTTGTATTGACACAGAAGGAATAGGGTAGGGCGCGAAAGCCAATGCAAGTGTGGTTTGTCAATCAGACTCCACGTAAGGATAACGGCAATCACTCATGTCCACAGTGCTCAGCTCTTTTTCCTATGGTCTTCAAAATCTTTGACAAGGTTGGGTGAAGTGTATGCTTTAGTAAGGAGCATCATTCAGAAGTGCCTTGTCCCCAGATAGATTTTGGTCTTTTGGGTGTTGCTTTGAACAGTGATATATAAAGGCAGGTGAGGTAACAGCAGCCTGCCAAGGGTGGTTTATGATAAGAGGGCTCATTGTCCATGGAGAACTTAAACAGTAATGAAATCAGCCAAAAGTCAATCTGTTTTTTATTACCGTGTTCCAATAATTGTTCTAAACAATGCCAGTGACAAAATATTCCTTCCACCCAGCAATACCTGGCAGAAAGGGGTTTTCAGACAACCCTGTACCTTCACGCCTGCCCCAACCCAGCCAGATACACTACTGCACGCACTAAGTAACTATTAGGGACAGTTTTTCAGGGGCTTTCAGTGTAACAGGAGAGGTTCCATGCCAGGAAATACCACAGAATGTTTAAGGGTGCATTGCCCAGGAATGGGAATCAGAGGCCATTATTTCTGGCCTGAAAAATGGAACCAATGACTCTAGGAAGGCTTCCTGCAAGAGCTTGTTCTTGAGATTTTCCTGAGCAAGGTAATGTCACAGAGAAGAGGATGTGCTGGTTAAGGGGGAGAGCAAGCAGCAAGGCCTGTGGGATGGACCAAGAGTAGAGATGACTTCAGGTAGAGTCTAGTGGAATATGGCAACAGCACGGATGGGCATCGCTGGTCCAAGGCTCAGGTGGCCATATTCAGAATTTTCTTTTGTGTTTGAAAGGAAGTTATCAGGTCCCTATGAGTGTTCATTTCACATGGTCAAAGCTGTGGTTTTAGGAATACCACCAATCAGATGTGATAATTAGCACTATGGCTTAGGGCAAGGGGAAAAAATGGATATACCCTATTGTAATTCATATAGAACACAGGATCAGTGTCACAGTTGCAGGTTTGTAGGGAGTGACTGTGGAGCCCACATACACACTGTGTCTGGCCATCCACTTTGCATCTATGTGAAGCAATCTTAACTCTGCTAACTGACCTGCCTACAGCAGTTCTGCGCTCAGCGAGACTGGCATCAAGTGGGATTCCACATGCTAGATACCAAGCCTCAGACCGTCAGTCTGACCTCTGCCTTTACTGGCTTAGTATTCCACGAGGTCCTGGCTTTGCCATCTCTGTCACCATCATTGGACTTAATTGAAATGAAGTGTCATTGGACACTGATGCTTCTTTTGTGTGCTCACTTAAGCAGGGCAAAGCTCTTACAAAGAGCTATTTGAGAGGGGTGTGACTGCCAGGATCAGACAGACACAAGTGGAGGAAATGAGATGGGATTGAGAAAAATGACCAGTCAGCATCACTTTAAAGTATTCCACTTTAAATAATGGAAACTATGTTACTATGTAAAGCAACCTTCTTTGTCATGGCACAAATAATAATTATCAAACCTCAACAAGAACAGAGAAAAAGGTTACTCTGCTTCTCATCCTTGAACACTGATCACCATCAGTCCTCAGCGAGCTAAAATCCTACAGATAATACTATCAGGAATTGAGCCCTGGCATCATTATATGGCCAATTCCAAAATAGAAAATTTCAATAATGAAAGCATGGTTCCTTTGAATGTGGTCCTTCCCCTGCTGCAAATATATCTAGTAATTTTTTAGAGTCGGTGTAGAATGGCGTGAATACACACAGTCATCTAATCTGTTGTTACCTTCCTTCATCCTCTCTTTATTGGCCAGGAGTTAAGAGAAACTTACCCAGAAAAAGCTCTGTGCAAATTCCCATCCCTTTTTTGCCAACCAAATAGAGTCATGTATGTAGAAACCTTTTCTTTCATTTTTTTTTTTTCAGTCTGTCTTCCAAAAGTAGAAGCAGAGATGACGAACCACCCAGGGAGGACACTTAGGAAAGCGATGAGGGACAGCACTCATCACTGTTAGTAAGGGGAAGCGAGGGTCTAGAGGGCTCTGATAGGAGCCAGAATTGTGGCTCTATTGAAATCCCCCACTGGTTGGTCCAATCCCAAAATCCAAGGTTGAAGCTTTTTGCACCAAGAAACAACAAAGCTCTTACCACTCAAACTCCCCAGGCGGCCACACTTGTAAGCAGAATTTTAAACACACTTTTAGCAAGTTTCCAAAACCCTTATTTTTATTTTAAAAAAGTCCATTAAATTAAATCCTTTCAGAAAACCAGCATTTCTTTTAGCATTTCTGAATTTTTTAATGTGTCTCTCAGAGGCATAAACAATCAATGCAGCCATTAATATGGAGGCCTTTCTCTCTGGCAGTGGTGCAAATTGAAAACTAATCGTTTGAAAGACATTCTGACTATTCAGGTCAGGAGGAAAAATGAGTAATGTTCCTCATAGCCCAGCCAGAGGCTTTGTTTTGCTGTTAGTTTTAATTTAAGGGGAAAAAAAGTGGGAGGAGGAAAAAAGAACTGAAAATGTCAGTACTGATTTTTCCAAAGACACGTTGATAAACTTTCCCCAAATACAATATTTTTATTAGTTTTAACTATCTGTGGGCCCTTTTGATTTATTGTAGCCCATTTTCCTGTTGTTTTCTTTTGTATTACTATATGTGTGTATATACTTTTTTTTTTAAAGAAAGTTTTATTAATTTCCAGCCCTTGGGACTTATTCATGTAAGTGCTTTTTTTAATGTTTGACGCTATCTCACTACATTGACTAAATGGTGATTGTTAAGTTTGCTGGTTATCATTCAGATTTTCGGCCCCTCAGTAAATCAAGTTATAGTCAAGGAATTCTCTTGTACCGGGAGTAGTTGAAGAATGTTTTTTTACTTTCTCTAATAGAACTAAGGCCTTCCATCCCAACTCTGAGTGTCTCCTTTTGGGTAGTGGCCAATGGCCAAAAGAAAGGGGAAAAGGGGTCTTAATAACACTTTATAGGAAGTTAACTGTGTGAAATAAAGTCCACAAGCTAGAAATTGGAGACATATAAAACATTTACCCATTAATGTGTCATTGACTTGAAACCTTAGACTGCATTCACGAGCATCAATCAAATCACAGTATCCCCCGGTCTTTTGTACTACATATTCAGGAAATGCCTGGTAGAGTCATAACTTCCCTTTTTCAACAAAAAGTAGGGGAAAGGGAAAAGCATAGGAACTGCTACAATTTATAGTCCAGTGGCCCACTGAGGGCTCAGACCAACAATTGAGAAACATAGAAATTAATGTTGATTTCTAAGACATTATTCAGCCATCAAATCTTAAAATTATTATCACTTGTAAAATTGGCCTTTTGGTTTTTTTTGCAGTTTTTGTCCGGGGCTGGGTTTGAACCCGCCACCTCCAGCATATGGGGCCGGTTCCCTACTCTTCGAGCCACAGGTGCCACCCAAAATTGGCCTTTATTTTTTACGTTTGAAATATCTTCAGAGCATAGGATTTGTAGATATGTCTAAGAATTTGCTATGGCTCTTCATTCCCAGTTATCAGGAGAGTTTATTTCCTAGTCCCTCTTTAACATGTCACGGTCACCAGTGCAGAACTCTTGTTTACAGCTTGAGGTCAAGCCTTTGGTCTTGTTGACGTCTTTGAGACTGTCCATCACAGGTTAAGAAGCTGCCATGGTTAATCACAATTCTCCTAGTGTAACCTATTGAGGACATGTAAGTCTTTACAAAGTACATGTACCACCTGTTTGATGCTTCTGTTGCCTTAGAGTGGTAATTTTGTTACTTAGCCTCATTGATGATGAGGAAGACGCAGGTTCAGTGACTCACAGTGATGGAAGTGGTCTGCAGGAGTGACTGGCCCCCTTCAGTATCACTTTGGCTCACAGTGACTTCCATGTCTAGAACATGCAGCCAGCTTCCTAGACAGACTCCACCTCATATGGAGCACTGCCCACTCTCTTTGTTCACCTAGAATTCCTAGAAGATAGTTTATTAGCTTGGTTACCATTCAACACTGGGCACTACTGTTAGGTGGAGTTTATACTCAAAAATTTTAGAAGTACCTAACTTCCCTAAGTGTTCAGAATGAACATATAATTAATCATCCAAACCATGACATTTTTAAAATGGAAAGGATATAGTATTAATAATTATACTGGCACAGTAGTCTAGGACTTTGATGGGAAACCCAAAATATATTGTTCCCCTTTCTTACAACCTAAGTATGGTACTGCATGCTGTACTTCACTCCCCAAACCAATCAGCTGTCGCCAATAGCAGGCTGGTTCACTGGAAACTTACCAGTATTATGAATTTATGGAGGAAGGAGACTTTTGGGGAAATTCACTATCAAGGAGGAAACTCGGAAACCAGCCCTAAGATCACCCACATCCTATCAACTGTCAAGTCTTAAAAAAAAAAACAAAACTGTCAAGTCTTGCTGATCTCCTAAAGCTGTCTCTCATTCATTCAGATTTCTACATCCTGTTACCTTCACCTTGGTTGCTGCCACCATCATCCTTCCCCTCCTACATGTCTCCCCATTCCAGCTTTGCTCTCCTTCATTCAGTTCTCTAGATGGAAGATAGTGATTTTTCTGAAACCAAAGCCAGGCACTGATCACAGGGGATCCAGAATTGTGAATGAGCAAGTCAGGGTCACTCCAAGGTATTTGCTTTCCTGTAGCAGAGATAACTTCAGACTTTGGTGAGAGCCATGGAGGTGAGCAACAGACTGAATGATAGAGAGGCTGTTACTAACTTTAGGGTGCTAAGGGAAGCCTCTTCAGGAAGGTGACATTGCGTTAGATTTGAAGGATGAGAAAAGATGGTCATGCTTCGTGAGTCGGGGAAAGGGCATTGCAGGTGGTGGGCTTGAGAATACCAAGCACGCAAGGAAGGATGCAGTCAGGTGTTTGTAAGGAGCACACAGTGCTCGAGGGCAGAGTGGTTTGCAGCCAAGTCCAGGGGTAGGCAAGGGCCAGGCTACCTGGGGTCTTATAGACCAAGAAGTTTGGATTTTTATTCTAAGAGCAATGCAAAGCCAGCAAGAAGTATTAAGCAAAGGTGATGATGGAACCAGTTACCTTTTTTTTTTTTTTAACTGACTCCTGCTTGTACATAAAGAACAGATTCTGAGTAAAAGTGACACTGGTTAGAAGCCTAGAATTCTCATCTAGGCCAGAGGATGGGGGCTGTGAAAATGGAGTGAAGCTTTCTGAATTTATCATATTTGTGTCATTCATAATGGCTTAGATAACCCTCTACAATTAAAGTTGCATCATTCAAATATATCCCACCCTCCTTTTTTTTATTCCCTTGAATGTATAATTTCTGCCATGCTTCTGTTGATGTCAATTAGTATTCATTCAAAAGCATTATTCTTTGAGAAACAGATTGATTTGTGCTTTTTTGTAAACCTTTTTATGGTAGCCAACCATGAGGTATTTAATTTTAGAGAATGAGTATTGAAATTCCAGAAATGCCTAGGAATGTCTAGAAAATAGCTAGAAGATCTCTCGTAGTGATGGTGAAACGCAGCTCCTGACATTGATGTTAATGGAGTGTGTTTAAAATTACGATGAGTATTGGAACTCATGGCTCTCTTAACGTTTAATCTTCTCTAGTGGCACTTGTAGTGGCTTTCTGATTTCCAATACAATAAAGGATGTATTAAATTTTATTTTTTTACTTAATTTTTATTAAATCATAACTGTACACATTTATGGGGTACAATGTGATGATTTGATAAACAATGTGGAATGCTTAAATCAAACTAATTATCATAACCATCACCTCACTTACTTATTTTTAGGGTACAAAATTTATAATATACTCTTAGTTGTTTCGAAATGTACCTTTACATTGTGAACATTAGGTGAGATCCCACCAAAGACCCTCCCTCCACTCACCCTTCTCCATCCTCTCCCTCCTCTGCTCTTTCTTTCTAGACTGTCTTCGTATTTTATCATTTGTATAAATGTGTAAGTATTAATATCTTGTTTTCATAATAGTATTGAGTACATTGGATACTTTTTATTCCATTCTTTTTTTTATAATTTTATTTTTTTATTAAGTCTTTTGTACATAAATCACAAATACATTTATGCCCATTTCAGTGTGTTGATTATTTGTAAAAATTGGAGTGCTTAAATCATACTAATCAGCATAGCTTTCATCTCATTTACCCAATTATAGCATTAGGACATTTGTGTTCTACACATGATAGAACCAAGTTGTACTTGCAATGTGCTCCATAGTTGTGGTCCCCCTACTATCCCCTACTATCCCTCCCACCCCCTCCCCATCCCTCTTGAGATACTTTACTAAGAAGAATATGTTCCAGCTCTATCCAGGTAAACATAAAAGATATAAAGTCTCCCTCTTTTATGGCTGCATAATATTCCATGGTATACATATAGCACAATTTGTTTATCCATTCATGGGTATATGGGAATTTAGGCTGCTTCCACAACTTGGCTATTGTGAATTGGGCTGCAATAAACATTCTAGTGCAAATGTTTTTATTGTAAAATGATTTTTGTTCTTCTGGGTAGATACCTAGTAATAGAATCGCAGGATCAAACAGTAGGTCCACTTTTAGTTCCTTAAGAATTCTCCATACCTCTTTCCAAAAAGGTTTAGTTTGCAGTCCCACCAGCAGTGTAGAAATGTTCCTTTCTCTCCATACCAACACCTACAGTTTGGGGATTTGGGGATGTGGGCTAATCTTACTGGAGTTAGGTGATATCTCAAAGTGGTTTTGACCTCCATCTCTCTGATGACTAAAGATGATGAGCATATTTTTATGTGTTTGTGGGCCATGCATCTGTCTTCTTCAGAGAAGTTTCTGTTCAAGTCTTTTACCCACAAAAAAAAAATGGGGTTGTTTGTTCTTTTTTTCCCAATTAGTTTGAGTTCTCTGTGGATTCTAGTTATCAGACTTTTCTCAGAAGCATAACCTGCAAAAATCTTCTCTCATTCGGAAGGCTGTCTGTTTCTTTTACTTAAAGTTCCCTTTGCTGTGCAGAAGCTTTTTAGCTTGATCATATCCTAGTAATATGTTTTTGGTATTGCTTCAATTGCCAGGGGTTCACCCTCATAAAATATTTTCTCAGGCCAATATCTTCAAGTATTTTCCTTGCATTCTCTTATAATATTTGTATAGTTTCATGTCTTAAATTTAAATTTTTTATCCAGTGAGAATCAATTTTTGTTAGTGGTAAAAGGTGAGGATCCAGTTTCAGTCTTCTACAGGTCACTAGCCAGTTCACCCAGCACCATTTGTTAAACAGGGAGTCTTTTCCACAGTGTGTGTTTTTGTTAGGCTTATCACAGATCAAATGACGATATGTGCTTGGGTTCATCTCTTTGTTCTCTATTCTGTTTCATATATCTACATCTCTATTTTTGTGTCAGTTCCATGCAGTTTTGATCATGTATTGGCTATTTGAGGTTTTTTCTGATTTCATATATAATGAAGTAGTAATTTTTCAAGTTATGTGAAGTTTGACATTGATGCTTTGATGGGGATTGCATTAAATCTGTAGATTTCTTTGGGTAGCATGGACATTTTAACAATGTTAATTCTTCAAAGCCATGAGCATGGTAAGTTTTTCCATTTGTTAACATCTTCAGCTATTTCTTTTCTCAGGGTTTTGTACTTCTCATTATAGAGAGCTTTCATTTCCTTTGTTAGATAAATTCCTGGGTATTTCATCTTCTTTGGCAACACTGTAAAAGGGATAAGAGTCCTTGACTATGTTTTTTGTTTGACTACTGTTGGTATATATGAAAAGTTACTGATTTGTACGTGTTGATTCTGTATCCTGAGACCCTGCTATATTCCTTGATCACTTCTAAGAGCTTTATACCTGGGTATAAGGTATAAGATCGTGTCATCCACAAAGAGTGAGAGTTTGACCTCCTCTGACCCCATTTATCCCCTTCTCTTGCCTGATTGCAATGGCTAGGACTTTTGTTACTATTTTAAATAGCAGTGGAGACAGTGGGCATCCTTGTCTAGTTCCAGATCTGAGTGGAAATGTTTTAAATTTCACTCTGTTCAATATGATACTGGCTGTGGGGTTGCTGTAGATGGCCTCAGTTTAAGAAATGTCCCATCTAAGCCTATTTTATTAAGTATTCTAATAATGAAAGGATGCTAGATATTATCAAAAGCTTTTTATGCATCTATTGATAGAATCATATGGTCTTTTTTTTTTAATGTGGTGTATTACATTTATAGATTTATAAATGTCGAACCAACCTTATAACCCTGGGATAAAACCAACTTGATCATGGTGTATAATTTTTTTGATGTATCATTGAATTCTGTTTGCTAGAACCTTATTGACTATTTTTGCATCAATATTTATTGATGATATTGGTCTATAGTTTTCTTTCTTTGTTGGGTCCTTTCCTGGTTTAGGGATTAAGGTGATATTTGCTTCATAGAATGTGTTGGAAAGGATTCCTTTATTTTCTATGTTTTGGAAAAGGTTATGTAATATGGGTACTAGTTCTTCTTTGAAGGTTTGGTAGAATTCTGATGTGAAGCCCTCTGGTCCTGGATTTTTCTTTCTTGGGAGATTTTGTATAGTTGCTGCTATTTCAGTGCTTGATATGGGTCTATTCAAAATTTCTAATTCTTTCTGGTTGAGTCTAGGAGGATGGCATGCTTCAAGGTAATGGTCCTTTTCTTCCAGATTATCATATTTCTAAGAATAGAGGTTTTTGTAGTAATCATTGAGGATTTTGTGAATTTCTGTGGTATCTATTGTTGTTTCTCCTTTATTGTTTCTGATTGACGTTATTAAAGATTTTACTTTCCTGTTTCTGGTTAGGCTAGCCAAAGGTTTATCAATTTTGTTAATCTTTTCAAAGAACCAACTTTTTGTTTTGTTGATCTTCTGAATAATTCTTTTGTTTTTAATTTCATTTAGTTCTGCTCTAACTTTGGTTATTTCTTTTCTTCTGCTGGGTTTGGGGTTGGATTGTTCTTCCTTTTCCAGTTGCTTGAGATGTCCCATTAGGTTGTTGACTGCCTCTCATTATGTTTTCTTGACGTCCAATGCTATAAAACTCCCTCTTAGGACTGACTGCCTTTGCAGTATCCCACAGGTTTTGATAGTTTGTGTCTTCATTATCATTTTGTTCCAAAATTTTGATGATTTCATTTTTAATCTTGTTTTTGACCCAGCTATCACTCAGCCTAAGGTTATTTAGTTTCCATGACTGAGTATGAAGCTTTCTGTTGCTGTTGAATTTAATTTGTATTCCATGATGGTCCGAGAAGATATAAAGAACAATTTATTTTTATTTTTATTTCTTTTTAGAGACAGAGTCTTACTTTGTCACCCTCAGTAGAGTGCCATGGCATCACAGCTCACAGCAACCTCCAGCTCTTGGGCTTAGGCAATTCTCTTGCCTCCGCCTCCCAAGTAGCTGGAATTACAGGCACCCGCCACAATGCCCGGTTATTTTTTTGTTGCAGTTTGGCTGGGGCTGGGTTCAAACCTGCCACCCTTATTATATGGGGCCAGAACTCTACTCAGTCAGCCACAGGTGCTGCCCAAGGAATAATTTCTATTCTTTTAAATTTGTTGAGACTAGATTTATGTCCTAAGATATGATCAATTTGGGAAGATGATCCATGGGCTGATGAGAAGAATGTGTATTCAGTTTTATTAAGATGAAATGTTCTAAAGATGTCCATTAAGTCCATTTGTTCTAGGGTCAAATTTAAGTCTCTGATTTCTTTGTTTAGTTTCTTCTTGGAGGATCTATCCAGTACTACAAAGGGATGTTAAAATCTCCAACTATTATAGTGCAGGGAGATATTACATTGTTCGTATCTGTGAGGGGTTTCCTTATAAATTGAGAAGCATTTAGGTAGGGTGCATAAATGTTAATTATTAAAATCTCTTCATGTTGAGTGTTTCCCTTGTTCTTCCTTATCTTTGTTGGCTTAAATCCTATTGTATTTACAAATAAAATTGCAACCCCTGCCTTTATTCTGATTTCCATTTGCCTGAATTATAGATATCTGTCCCTTAACCCTGAGTCTTTTTTTATATTTTGAGGTAAGATAAGTCTCTTGCAGGCCTGACTTTTTGTATCCAGTAAGCCAACCATTCTGTGCCTTTTTACAGAACAATTTAAGCCGTTCACATTGAGAAAATTGATAAGCATGATAGTGTTTTGGCCATAATGTTTTTCAAAGGTCCAGTGGATATTATTAATTTTTCACCGTTGTGGAGGTTAGGTTTTGTTTAATAAATTCTGGGTGAGTTTACTTTGGTGATAGACCATTGTGCTGGTCATTATGGAAAATGGGTTTGAGTATTTCCTTGAGAGGTTGTTTAGTTGTGGTAAATTTCCTCAACATGTGTATGTCTGTAAAGTATTTGATTTCTCCATCACAAATAAAACTAAGTTTAGCTGGATACAGGATCCTGGGATGAAAGTTGTTTTAGGAGATTGAAGATCGAGGACCTCCTTTTCCAGCTTGAAAAGTTTCAGCTGAAGGATTTGCAGTCATTCTAATATTTCTCCCTTTTTCTTAAATATGGCTACTTGCAGAATTTTTCTCCTTCATATTAACTTTGGCAAAGTTAATTAAAATGTGTATAGAGATGCTTTATTTGGATTTAATCTTGATGGGATTCTAAAACTGTCTACTATCTGAATTTCTATATCTCTTGCAATGTTTGGAAATTCTCCTCCATAATATCTTGGAGTAGAGCATCTGTGCCTTTAGGACCATCATCTTCTCTTTCAGGAATTCCTATAGGTCACGTGTTTCATCTTTTGGAGTGGTCCCACAACTAAAAACAGTAACCTACATACCCATACAAAAACATGGAAGCTAAACAACCTTATGCTGAAGGATAGATGGGTTATATACAAGATTAAGAAGGAAATTACCAAATTTTTGGAACAAAACACCAATTAAGACACGAATTATCAGAACCTCCAGGATAAAGCAAAAGCAGTCCTAAGAGGGAAATTTAAAGCACTACAAGCCTTCCTCAAGAAAATGGAAAGAGGGGATGTTAATAACTTAATGGGACATCTCAAGCAACTGGAAAAGGAAGAACACTCCAAACCCAACCCCAGCAGAAGAAAAGAAATAACCACAATCAGAGCAGAATTAAATGAAATTGAAAACAAAAGAATTATATAACAGATCAATAAATCCAAAAGTTCATTTTTTGAAAAGATCAATAAAATAGGTAAAACTTTGGCCAACCCAACCAGGAAAAAAAGAGTAAAATCTCTAATTTCATCAATCAGAAATGGTAATGATGCAATAACAACAGACCCCTTAGAAATTCAAAAAATCCTTAACGAATACTACAAGAAACTCCACTCTCAGAAATATGAAAATCTGAAAGATATCAACCAATACCTGGAAGTACACCACCTACCAAGACTTAGCCAGAATGAAGTAGAAATGTTGAACAGGCCTATATCAAGTTCTGAAATAGCATCAACTATACAAAATCTCCCTAAAAAGAAAAGCCTAAGACCAGATGGCTTTACGTCAGAATTCTACCAAACCTTTAAAGAACTAGTACCTATATTACTAAACCTCTTCCAAAATACAGAAAAAGAAGGAGTATTTGTGTGTGTGTGTGTGTGTGTGGTTTTTCTATTTTTGGCCAGGGCTGGATTTGAACCCACCACCTCCAGCATATGGGACCCGTGCCCTACTCCTTGAGCCACAGGCACCGCCCAGAAAAAGAAGGAATATTATCCAACACATTCTATGAAGCAAACATCAACTTGATCCCCAAACCAGGGAAAGACCCAACAAGAAAAAAAAATTATAGACCAATATCACTAATAAATATTGAAGCAAAAATAATAAGATCCTAACAAACAGAATCCAACAACACATCAAAAAAATTATACACCATGACCAAGTAGGATTTATCCCAGGCTCTCAAGGCTGGTTCAATATACGTAAATCTATAAATGTAATTCAGCACATAAACAAACTAAAAAATAAAGATTATATGATTCTCTCAATTGTTGCAGAAAAAGCTTTTGATAATATCCAGCATGACCTTGATCATCATAACACTTAAGAAATTGGTATAGAAGGGACATTTCTTAAATGAATAGAGGCCATCTACAGCAAACCCACAGCCAATATCGTATTGAATGAAGTTAAATTGAAATCATTTCCACGGAGATCAGGAACCAAGCAAGGTTGCCCATTGTCTCCATTGCTCTTTAACATTGTAATGGAAGTTTTAGATATTGCAATTAGGGAGGAAACGGCGATCAAGGGTATCTGCATAGGTATCCGATCTGACCAGAAGAGATCAAACTTTCACTATTCACAGATGATATGAACGTGTATCTGGAAAACACTAGGGATTCTACTACAAAACTTTTAGAAGTGATCAAGGAATACACCAATGTCTCAGGCTATAAAATCAACACCCATAAATCTGTAGCCTTTATATATACCAAGAATAGCCAAGCCAAAAAAACAGTCAAGGGCTCTATTCCTTTCACAGTAGTGCCAAAGAAGATGAAATATACCTAAGAAAGGATGTGAAAGAACTCTACAAAGAGAACTATGAAACTTTAAGAAAATAAATAGCTAAAGATGTTAACAAATCGAAAAACATACCATGCTCATGGCTGGGAAGAATCAGCATTGTTAAAATGTCTATACTACCCAAAGCAATATATAATTTTAATGCAATTCCTATTAAAGCTCATTGTCATATTTCAAGCATTGTTAAAATGTCTATACTACCCAAAGCAATATATAATTTTAATGCAATTCCTATTAAAGCTCATTGACATATTTCAAAGATCTTGAAAAAATAATACTTGATTTTATATGGAATCAGAAAAAAACTCAAATAGCCAAAACATTGCTCAGCAATAAAAACACAGCAGGAGGAATCACACTACCAACCTGAGACTGTACTATAAATTGATAGTGATCAAAACAGCATGGTACTGGCACAAAAACAGAGAAGTAGATGCCTGGAACAGAATAGAGAACCAAGAGATGAATCCAGCTACTAAGTGTTATTTAATCTTTGACAAGCCAATTAAAAACATTCAGTGGGGAAAAGATTCCCTATTTAACAAATGGTGCTGGGTGAACTGGCTGGTGATCATTAAAAGACAGAAACTGGACCCACACCTTTCACCATTAACTAAGATAGACTCTCACTGGATAAAATATTTAAACTTAAGACATGAAACTATAAAAATAATTGAAGAAAGTGTAGGTAAAACTCTTGAAGGAATTGGCCTGGGTGAATATTTTATGAGGAGGACTCCCCAGGCAATTGAAGCAGTATCAAAAATACACTACTGGGATCTGATCAAACTAAAAAGCTTCTGCACAGCCAAGAACATAGTAATTAAAGCAAGCCGACAGCCTTTAGAATGGGAGAAAATATTTGCAGGTTATACCTCCGATAGAAGTCTAATAACCAGAATCCATAGAGAACTCAAAACTATTGGCAAGAAAAGAACACGTGATCCCATCTCAGGGTGGGTAAGGGACTTGGAGAGAAACTGCTCTAAAGAAGACAGATGCACGATCTACAAACACATGAAAAAAAGCTCATCGTCCTTAATCATCAGAGAAATGCAAATCAAAAGTACTTTGAGATATCACCTAACCCCAGTAAGAGTAGTCCACATAACAAAATCCCCAAACCAGAGATGTTGGTGTGGATGCAGAGAAAAGGGCACACTTCTACACTGCTGGTAGGAATGCACACTAATACGTTCCTTCTGGAAGGATATTTGGAGAATACTTAGAGATCTAAAAATAGACCTGCCATTTGATCCTATAATTCCTTCACTAGGTCTATACCCAGAAGACCAAAAATCACAATATAACACAGACATCTGTACCAGAATGTTTATTGCAGCCCAATTCATAATTGCAAAGTCATGGAAGAAGCCCAAATGCCCATCAACCCACGAATGGACTAGCAAATTGTGGTACATGTATACCATGGAATATTATTCAGCCTTAAAGAAAGATGGAGACTTTATCTCTTTCATGTTTACATGGATGGAGCTGGAACATATCCTTCTTAGCAAACTATCTCAGGAATGGAAGAAAAAGTATCCAATGTACTCAGCCCTACTATGAAGCTAAATTATAGCTTTCACATGAAGGCTATAACCCAACTATACCACAATACTATAGGGAAAGGGCCAAGGAAGGGGAAGGCAAGGGGGAGGTTAGGGTGCCGGGAGGGTAAAGGGTGGGGCCACAATACGGTGCATCTTAGAATTGGTACAGGTGAAACTTACTAAATGCAGAATACAAATGTCTACATACAATAACTAAGAAAATGTCATGATGGCTACGTTGAATAGTTTGATGAGAATATTTCAGATTGTATATGAAACCAGGACATTGTACCCCTTGATTGCACTAATATACACAGCTATGATTTAACAATAAAAAAAAATTAAAAAAATACGAAATCTCCAACTACTATGGAACTGGAGGAAATCAAGTTGCTCATGTCTTAGAGTTTCTCTTACAAATTGAGGTGCATTCTGGTTGGATGCATAAATATTAATAATTGAAATTTCATCATATTGAGTATTACCTTTAACAAATAGGAAGTGTCCATCCTTATCCTTCCTTATTTTGGTTGGTTTAAAGCTTATTGCATCTGCGAATAGGATTGCAATGCCTGCTTTTTTCTGCTTTCCATTTGGCTGGAGTATAGATGACCATCCTTTCACTTTGAGTCTATATTTGTCTTTTAAGGTAAGATGGCATTCTTGTACGCAGCAGATATCTGGCTTGAGTTTTTGTATCCAGTCAGCCAACCTGTGCCTCTTTAGAGGACATTTTAAACCATTCACATTAATTAAGCATATTGATAAGCCTTTCAAGAGTCCGGTGGACATTTTTAATCATTTTGCGACTGTGAAAGTTGGAATTTGATCAAAATTTTCTGGGTGGGTTTACTTTTGTGGTGGAGGATTATGCTGTCTTTATGGAAGATAGGTCTGAGAATATCCTAGAGAGCTGGCTTAGTTGTGGCAAATTTCTTCAACATGTGAATGTCATTAAAGTATTTAATTTCTCCATCATAAATGAAACTCAGTTTAGCTGGGTACAGGATCCTGGGTTGAAAGTTATTTTGTTTTAGGAGATTAAAAGTCGATGACCATCCTTTTCTAGCTTGAAAGGTTTCAGCAGAGAGATCTGTAGTTATTCTAATATTCTTGCCCTTGTAGGTGATGGTTTTCTTTCATCCGGCTGCTTTCAGAATTTTCTCCTTCATATTAACTTTAGTAAAATTGATTATGATGTGTCTGGGAGATGTCTTATTCAGGTTGAGTCGTGCTGGAGTTCTGAAACTGTCTGCTATCTGAATTTCAGAATCTCTTGGCATGTCTGGAAAGTTCTCCTTCATAATCTCATGGAGAAGAGACTCTGTGCCTTTTGAAGCCACTTCATCACTTTTGGGGATCCCTATAAGACGAATATTAGTTTTCTTCAGATTATCCCAGAGCTCTCTGAGAGAGTGATCTGTTTTCCCCTCCATTTCTCTTCCTCTCTGAGAGTTTGGTAGCGTTCGAATACTTTGTCTTCAATGTCAGAAATCCTTTCTTCTGCTTGCTCCATTCTGTTACTGAGGGATTCTCTGTGTTTCTCAGATCTTTGAGGGCTGCAACTTCTTGTCTCAATGTGTCAAAATCTTTGGTCATTTGGTCTTTGAATTTGTTGAATTCTTGAGACATCTTTTGGGTTACTGCTTGGAATTCTAATTCGATCTTATTTGCTATTCAGATTCTAAATTCGATTTCTGACATCTCAGCTATTTGTTTGTGCGTGGGATCTTGTGCTGTGTCTGTCCCATTGATCCTTGGGGGAGTTGATCTACTCTGATTATTCATATTGCCAGAGTATTTCCCTTGATTTCATCTCAGGATTGTTTTTCACCATTGCCTCTGGCCTTCCTCAGAGCTGGAGTGTTGTCTCTCCGAGATTAGACCAGGGGGGATCACTCTGTTGTTGCTGGATGTTTGTAGGGAGTGACTCTGTGTAGCTCTTCTGGGGCTGCCCCAGCCCGGGAGTTCTGGTTGTGGGAACAGCTACAGAGTGTGACACCCCCGGATCCAGCAACAGGGCAGGGGGTGGTGCACATGGTTCTGGGGATGCCTGGCACCCAGTGACTTTGCACAGAGGGCCCAAGGCTCTAGCAGTCTCTGGCCAGGAGACAGGTCCACGCAGAGTCAAGGTGGAGGCAGGGAAGGTGGAGGCAGGGAGGGTACAGGAGGGAGGACATGGGATCACGTGGCTCCCTGAGTTCCTGGTCAGGGAGTGGGGAGGCCTGGCAAGTGGTGTAGCGGGTCCCTGTGCAGCTCTTACCTGGGTCTTGGAGGGCGCAGCTCTTACCAGGGTTCTGGCGCAGCACTTCCAGTGGTCCAGAAGGGTGCTGATTGCGGGTCCTGGTGCAGCTCTTTCAGAGGTCTGTGAGGGTGCCGATCACGGGTCCCTGCGAAGGTCTTCTGGAGGTGGGAGGGTGCCAATCACGGGTCCTGGCACAGCTCTTCCTGCGAATTCATTAATTTCTTGAGAAAACTTTTGAATGACTCTGGATTTCAATTTCCATCTTTTCCTCCATTCTATTCATTTTATTTGCCATCCATATTCTGAATTCTATTTCTGACAATTCAGCCATTCGTCTATGAATGGCATCTTCTGATGTATCTCCCATCTCCCTGGTCATTCCTTGTGGGAGTTATCTACTCTGGTTATTCATGTTGCCAGAGTTCTTCAGCTGGTTCCACCCCATGATTATTTTTTGCAGTTTGGCTAGTAAAACTGGCAGGGTGAGATTGAATTGAGAGGCCCAGGAAGTGGAGTTAACCAGCTCTTTACCAATAAGCTGGGGCTGGTGATCGTGGCTTTACCCCTACAGCTTTACAAAGGTCCCTTTGATAGCTGCAGCCCGAGACTCTGAGGACCTGCTTGGTATGATAGCACTAGCTAGCTCTCTCTGTAATCAGCCAGCCTCTATCCAATCCTAATGAATTGTGGCATTAGGCTGAAATCTCAGCTGGGGAGAGATATAAGCAACTAAGCACCCTTCCCCCTCTAGCAACAGCTAGAAGAGAAGATTCAGTCCCTCTCACTACAAAGCAAGCACTGCTCAACCTTGGAGGGTCCCCAGCTATACAGCCAAGGTCAAGAGTTCTAATCTGATTGTGCCAGGCAGTATAATCATTGTTCAACATGGAGAGTTCAAAGAGTCTCCAGGGGCACAATAGTAGGGATCCACAGGCAGTTTCATCCCGAAAACCGAGGGGGAGGATTCTGGTTCCCTCTGGTGAGTGATGGGGTCAGGAAGGTGCACTCTGCCAAAGAGTCAATCCAGAGGTAGCAACACTTCCACCCCCTGACCCCACTCCCATGCACTGCTGCTGGCAACCCCTCTGGGCTACAGCCTGATTCCCTCCAGTGAGCAACAAAGTCAGGAGGGTATACCCAGCAGAGTCAGAGAGGAGACAGCATCTCCTCCCCCACCTCACACTGTCCTTCGCAACCTCGAGGAGCTGAAGCCTAGTTCCCTCCAGTGGGCAATGGGATCAGGGAACTGTACCTCCAAATCAAACCAGAGGCATCAGGGCTTCTGCCCACCTGTGCACAGAGGTGACTTTCTGTCTCCCAGGAAGTCAGCCCCTCACCCCTGCCACTCACTGCCACTGGCAACCTGAAAGGGCTGAATCCCAGTTCCCTTTGGTGGGAAACTGGCTCAGGAGAATGCCCAGCCAAAGTCTGACCCAGGGCATGAGCACCTCCACAGCAGAGTATGCCTCTCTCCTGCATGTCCCTCTTTCCTTGAGCCCCCTAACTTCTACTCGAGTCACAGTTTTCACACTGCTGTCCAATGGCCCACATTATGCCCGGGCTTCTCACGGAATTGCCAAACACTTGGGCTCTGCAGGTGTCAGGCCTACAGTCCACCAGGCAAGGGTGGATGGGTGGACTGGAAGTTCAGAGTTGCAGGGAAAATATTTGTTCAATTTTATGTCAGGCAGGATGATGCCTAGGCTCACTAGTGGGATCTCCTGGAGAAGGCAACTGAGTGTTTAGTGGCTCTCTCCCATGGGATAAAATAAGAGGTCCTTTGCTCCTTGCTCACTTGCAGAGACCACACAGCAAGTCACTCTCTTTGAGGAGGGGTCTCTTGTCCTCTTAGCAATGGGTTTTGTACCTGAAATTTGTTTTCTTAGAGTCAAAGCTTGCCTCTGCAGAGATGATGTGCAATGAGATTATCTATCTTCTTTCTTCACTCAGCTTCCCACCTTCAGCTTCATTGGGTCCATTCTGTCCATTATCACTCCCTCTGCCAGGAGCCTCTGTTGAAAGCTGCCTCTAGTCAGCCATCTTACTTCTGTCCCCTGATGTGTAAATTTTAGAGTAAAATGTCTAGTGTTCTAAAATGAAGGAACTGTGCTCTTCAGTATCTGGTGAAATGAGGTATAATTGTGTCAGATGGAAGGATGTGGGTATGGACAGAGATGTGGGTATAGACTTCTATTTTTGTTCATCCATCCAGGTATATACTCAAATATACAAACCCCTGACACAGGGATGGATGTGTATTGCCTTTAGAGACTGTGAAACAACATGGGCACCTGCTTGCCTTCCATTCTTTATATGCTTTGTATCTTTGATCTCTTTGAGGAGCAGCGGCAGTTAATACTTGGTTGATTGAACCCTAGTTTTGACCTGTTGAAGAATTGGGCATTTACTTGTTTGTATGGCAGCAAAAATACTTTTCTGAGCTGTCTAGATTTGTCACTGAGTGCCAGGAAGACACATGCAGTACAGATGTGTCTTGGCCCATTTCAGCATGTGGACTGTCAAAGTCTACCAGAGGAAATACCTTCTTGATTAAATTCTACAAGGCTGACATTTTTTTGCTGCTCAGCCGCTGAATGATTTCACATGTGTTTTTGCAGAGTCAGAATTCTTTAGTGATGTACAGGAGAGTTATTTTTTTGGAAGCATGAAGTTCTTTTGGCCACCAGGGAAGGGAAGTTATTTTAATTAGGTGAATAAGGGGCACTTTCAGTTAGAAAAAGAGATGTGTTACCTCTTGGTCATTTAAAATACACTTCTAGGTCAAATAAGCATGAGGAAAAGATTGCATCATCATTTAATGAATTTCAGATTTTTACAAGGGTTCTGTTCCCACCCCCATTTTCCTTCCTAATAACTCTAGAACAGAATTTTGAAAGATTTTAACTTTTATACCCAGAAGGCCCTTAGATTTTTGCCTTTTGGGGTGCATTATATTGACCTTACCTGCACATTATTTCTTTGCCCTGTGTTTTCATTAGACATGGCCCTGGGGGAGGCGGGGGGATTTTCAAAACAAACAAACAAAAATAGTCTTTTCCTAGACCCACCCAGAATGACATAATATTAAGTGTTTTCCATATTCAACAGTGATACTGTTTTGAGAACTCACAGCCGGTTTGAGTTTAGTTAAATCCAATGTTTTCTTTCTCTTTTGGTTCATAATTTCCCTGGGGCACACTATTTCTGTGCTTAGCTTGAAACATAGCACATTCTTCCAGTAGAGAATGCTATCTGGTATGTTTAAATCAATTACAGCCTCTGAATGAGAAGTTCCATTAGAGATAAAGATAATGTCACATTTTTATTAGCTATGGAAATCTTGAGTTGTTTTTTAAACTGAAGACAAGATTTAAAAAAATCTCTTGTATGGCCACTATATCTCATCTTTAGCTACATCATTTCATTTCCTCAGTAACATTGAGTTGCATATTTTTATCCCTCTGACAGTTGTTTGTGGCTCTGCTATAAATAGAGTGACCAACCCAACCAGGACTGAGGGTTCTTCTGGGACGTGGGACTTTCAGCGCTAAAACCAGGGACGTTTCTGGTAAATTGGGACAAGTTGGTCACTCTAGAAATCATCCTATTCGTGGCCTAAGATGAAATGGTCATTTCTCAGTATTTTGTGGGGTCCAGGAGGCCTCACTTGGGCTCCTTGTGTACTGATTGGTGGGACCTGGATGGGTTGAGATGTCTGGACCTCAGCAAAGTGGACTGGACCTCTCTCTCTAGACTTCTCACAGCATGGGGTCCTCAGGGTTACAAGAAGGCAAGAACAGAAGCTGCAGGGTCTCTTGCAACTGTGCTCAGAAGTTGTACAGTGTCACTTCCACTTCACTTAGTGGGTCAAGACAGAGGAGCAGCCTAACTCAAGGCATTGACAAACAGAGGTCACCTTTCAATGGTAGCAGCCAAAGATAATGGACATTTTTAATCACTCACAATCCCCATCATACAATTAGCATTCAGTGATTCAGAGAACTTAAATAACTTTCCCAAGACTGCATAGCTCCTAAGTGGAAGATCAAAGATTTGAACCTAGACCTATATGCCTAAAAAATCCGTAGTCTGAGTTACCATGTTCTGATGCTTCCAGAAAAGGTATAACTATATCATCCTAACATCCCATAACAACAGGGGCCAACTGGGCATGTTCCTGCCCTTCTGAGGTGAGATAGAAGAGACGAGGGTGGAGAAGGAAAAGACAGAGAAGTAATGATCTGTGACATCTGGATAGCCCCAAATCACAGGAATTTGTCCAATTTGTTCTGAGAATCTAATTCATACTTGCCCGATTCCGTAAGATATGTTTGGGCTCCTGCTGTCCTCCCACCCCTCCTGGAGAACTAGCTCACTTCCAGATGGAAATTCCTCAAAGGGATTTATGATGCTCCTGGTCCTGCTGCTTATCTCAAACTCTCAGGCTCTGCTCTCATTCTTTTGCTGCAAAGGCATTTGGATCACAGCTGAGAGAGTCTGAGAGACAATTGTGCTACGTCCATTGTTTTCAAAGTGGGGGAGTCCCTAAGATGCTTTCAGGGAGTGCGTGAGGTCAAAACTATTTTTATAATACTGAGGTATCATTTGTTTTTCCTGTTCTCATTCTCTGGAGTGCGAAGTAGAGTTTTACAGAAGCTACATGATGTGTGATATTGCCACAGATTGTAGCAGAAGCAGATATGAGAATTCCACTATTTTCTGTTGAGACAGACGTTAAAGAGATTTGAAAAAATACGTACTGTAAGCATACAAAAGATTTGTTATAATTTTAAATGAATGAATAATTTTAAAGTTCCTCAGTTCATTTCTATTATGTTAAATATCAATCAGTGAAATGCACAGAAATGAAAGTTCTTCGGCGTGCTCAAAAGTTTTAGAATTCTGAGAGCAAGAAGGGGGCAAGTGATTTTCCTCATCATTTTACCAGATGACAGTTTCTGAGCACTTATATTTTTCACACATTCCCATATTATTCTCACAGTAACTTTGTTGGGAAGGTGTCCCTTTAACCTCCAACCCCCAGAGGCATGGGCTGGGTGTATAAAATCATTATTATGTGGGGCAGAGACAAGATGGCTGACTGAAGCCAGCTTTCCACAGAGGCTCCCGTCCAGAAGGAGAGTTAAAGGACAGAAATTTAGCAAGTAACCTGGTGGATTAGAGCTGCACCAAGGGTGAAGGCTGAAGAACACACATCAACCCTGCTGAGGCGAGCTGTGACCCCAAGGATACAAACAAAATGTACAAAATCCATCACCAAGTGGACGGGAGTCCCCTCACCCATGAGAATGGCTAAGAGTGCCCACAAACAAATGAGCAGAGTTCAAAGATCCTCCCACTACACTCCACGGGTGAGACCCTCCAAAAACTGAAGATACCTCCCCTAATAGGGTGCCACAGTGTTCTCCTGCCAGTCATAAAACTGTATATATTCTCTACCTGCAATTCTGAGCTCCCAGCACTCCCTTCCACTCTCACCCTGAGGTCTGGAGGCCTGTCCCCCAGGAGTCAAGATTCTTGGGTGATTTCTCGAGGAGTGTGGACAGGGCATAGACTGCAGCTGGTCAGTGCTGATTCCGTGGCACAGGAGTGAGGAAAGGATGGTTGGCTGAGAGGGAACCACGCAGGAGCGGCGATGCCCCAAGGTGCAAAGCAGCAGCCATTTTTGGCAACAATAGGGCTGACTCCAAGATATTCCGAAGCCACACACCCTGTCTCCCTGGGAAACCAGAGGAGGCTGGGCATCTTCTCAGGTGGCAACCACCGCGGAACAGATCTGGGACTAAAACGCAGGCCCCGTGAGTAAAGGGTTTGCCTGAGGCAGCACCAGCCTGGGTGGAGAATGGGGACTAGAAAATGCAGGTGAAGAGCCAGAAATTCCCAGGGTGGGGCTGACCCAGAGGACCACTTTACTGAGCCTAAGAAGCACCCAGCCCTCAGGGGATCATCAGCCTATAGACAAAGGAAGGCAGAAAGCTAGAACTGACAGCTAACTGAATACAAACCTGCAGGAGCAAAGACAGGGCCTGAGGTACAGGTTCTGGGAACTCAAAACAGCTTCTCTTCTGCAGGGGAATTTAGCAGGGACAGAAACAAATTCCTGCAAAGTTGTTCTTTTCTGTCAGTAACATCAATCACGGGTGGGGCTGGAACTAAGTGAACACCCTCCAGCCTCAATCAAGCGCCCAAGGTTGTCAGACCTCACCTCTCCCTGCTAAATAGAGGCAGAGAGCAGCGACCTGGCTGAGCAGGTATAGATTTTCTTGTGATTCAGGCCGGTCAAACCCCTGGAGAATCTACTCACTGGAGGCAACTGGGTCACAGCCCTGCGGGGCTATCAGTGACTTGGTGTGACAGAGGTACAAGGTGGGGAAGGAGACATCAACCTTCTAAGACTGATCTATTTGCTGGGTGGGTCCTCCTGACTTCACGGAGCACCGGAGCAAGTCATATTTGAGTTGTCACCAGAACCCTGCAATCCAGTTGCCAGAGATATTTTAAACTCTCCCACCTGAGACAGGTGCTGACTGAGACAATTGATTTGGACCTTTTGAACTGAGCCAATCGCCTGAGGACTATTCAAGTGGTGTCCTGGGTGTGTAGTTGTAGGAAGGTTTGATTTTCCTTTTCCAATTGTTGCCTGTGGGGGTGTGGTGACTTAATTGCTGGTATTTGTCCACAGCTTAGACTTCAACCCAGAGTAACTGTTTCATTAGCGTCGAACAGAGACCAGCTGAAAATAAGACAGAACCACTAGCCCCACCACACCAAACAGGTCCCCAGTTTCTCAGGCCATAGCACTGTACGGGTCCTTGAAAAAGCTCCAGGGTTAAAATCAAATGGTGTAAAATAATCATGGGGCAGAATCAGCGGAAAAACTCTGGTAACATGAATAACCAGAATAGATCAATCCCCCCAAGGAAAGATATGGCAGATGTAACTGAAGATCCCATTCCTAAACAGCTGGCCGAGATGTCAGAAATCAAACTCAGAATTTGGATTGCAAACAAGATTAATAGAATGGACGAAAATTTGGAATTAGAAATTCGAGAAGCAATTCAAAAGTCGGAATTAGAAATTCGAGGAGAAATTCAAAAGTTGTCTCAAGAATTTAACGAATTTAAAGACAAAACCATCACAGATTTTGATGCACTGAAGCAAGAATTTGCAGCCCTCAAAGATCTGAAAAATACAGTAGATCCTTCAGTAACAGAGTGGAGCAAGCAGAAGAAAGGATTTCTGACATTGAAGACAAAGCTTTTGAATGCTCCCAAACACTAAGAGGAAGAAAAATGGAGAGCAAAAATAGATCATTCTCTCAGAGAGCTCTGGGATAATTCGAAGAAGGCTAATATCTGCCTCATTGGAATCCCTGAAAGTGATGAAGTGGCCTCGCAAGGCACAGAGGCCGTTCTCCAGGAAATTATGAAAGAGAATTTTCCAGACATGCCAGGAGATTCTGAAATTCAGATAGCAGACAGGTTCAGAACTCCAGCATGACTCAATCCCAATAAGACATACCCCAGGCATATCATAATTGACTTCACTAAAGTTAATATAAAGGAAAAATTCTGAAAGCAGCCAGATGTAAGAAATCCATTACCTACAAATGGAAGAATATTAGAATGACTGCAGATCTCTCTGCTGAAACTTTTCAAGCCAGAATAGGGTGGTCATTGACTATTAATCTCTTAAAGCAAAATAATTTTCAATCCCGGATCCTGTATCAAGCTAAACTGAGTTTCATTTATGATGGAGAAATTAAATACTTTAATGGCATTCATATGTTGAAGAAATTTGCCATAACTAAAGGGGCTCTTCAGGATATTCTCAGACCTATCCTCCATAATGACCAGCCCAATCCTCTACTACAAAAGTAAACTCACTCAGAAACTGTTGATCAAACTGCAACTTCCACAGTGGCAAAAGGATTAAAAATATCCACTGTACTTTTGAAAAACTCGATACCCCAAATTTTACCAGACTTATCAATATTCTCCATTAAAGTGAATGGCTTAAACTGTCCTCTAAAGAGGCACAGGTTAGCTGACTGGATACAAAAACTCAGGCCAGATATTTGCTACATACAAGAGTCATATCTTACCTAAAAAGATAAATATAGACTCAGAGTGAAAGGATGGTTGTCCATATTTCAGGTAAATGGTAATCAGAAAAAAGCAGGTGTTGCAATTGTATTTGCAGACACATTAGGTTTTAAAACAACAAAAGTAAGGAAGGATAAGAATGGTCATTTCATATTTGTTAAGGGTAATACTCAATATAATAAGATTTTAATTGTCGACATCTATGCCCCCAACCAGAATGCACCTCAATTTATAAGAGAAACTCTAACAGACATGAGCAAATTGATTTCCTCCAGCTCTATAATAGTCAGAGATTTTAACACTCCTTTTGCAGTGTTGGATCAATCCTCCAAAAAGAAGCTGAGCAAAGAAATTTTTTATTTAAAGCTAACCATCCAACATTTGGCTTTAGCAGACATCTACAGAACATTTCATCCCAACAAAACTGAATACACATACTTCTCATCAGCCCATGGAACTTACTCCAAAATCGATCACATCTTAGGTCACAAGTCTAACCTTAAGTAATTTTAAGTAAATTTAAAGGAATAGAAATTATTCCATGCATCTTCTCGGACCACCATGGAATAAAACTTGAGCTGAGTAACAACAGGAATCTGCATACTCGTACAAAAACATGGAAGTTAAATAACCTTATGCTGAATGATAGCTGGGTCAGAGATGAGATTAAGAAGGAAATTGCCAAATTTTTGGAACAAAACGACAATGAAGACACAAATTATCAGAACTTCTGTGATACCGCAAAGCCGGTCCTAAAAGGGAAATTTATAGCACTGCAAGCCTTCCTCAAAAGAACAGAAAGAGAGGAAGTTAACTTAATGGGACATCTCAAGCAACTGGAAAAGGAAGAACATTCCAACCCCAAACCCAGTAGAAGAAAAGAAATTACCAAAATTAGAGCAGAATTAAATGAAACTGAAAACAAAAGAATTATACAACAGATCAATAAATAAAAAAGTTGGTTTTTTGAAAAGGTCAATAAAATAGATAAACCTTTGGCTAACCTAACCAGGAAAAAAAGAGTAAAATTTCTAATCTCATCAATCAGAAACGACAAAGACGAAATAACAACAGACTCCTCAGCAATTCAAAAAAATCCTTAATGAATATTACAAGAAAATTTGTTCTCAGAAAGATGAAAATCTAAAGGAAATTGACCAATACTTGGAAGCATGTCACCTTCCAAGACTTAGCCAGAATCAAGTGGAAATGTTGAACAGGCCCATATCAAGTTCTGAAATAGCATCAACCATACAAAATCTCCCTAAAAAGAAAAGCCTGGGACCAGATGGCTTCACGTCAGAATTCTACCAAACCTTTGAAGAGGAACTAGTACCTATATTACTCAACCTATTCCAAAATGTAGAAAAAGAAGGAAGACTACCCAACACGTTCTAGGAAGCAAACATCACCCTGATCCCCAAATCAGGAAAAGACCCAACAAGAAAAGAAAATAATAGACCAATATCACTAATGAATATAGATGCAAAAATATTCAACAAGATCCTAACAAACTGAATCCAGCAACACATCAAACAAATTATACATCATGACCAAGTTGGTTTTATCCCAGGGTCTCAAGGCTGGTTCAATATATGTAAATCAATAAGTATAATTCAGCACATAAACAAATTAAAAAACAAAGACCATGTGATTCAGTTGATGCAGAAAAGACTTTTGATAATATCCAGCATCTCATGATCAGAACACTCAAGAAAATTGGTATAGAAGGGACATTTCTTAAACTAATAGAGGCCATCTACAGCAAACTCACAGCCGATATCATATTGAATGGAGTTAAATTGAAATCATTTCCACTCAGATCAGGAACCAGACAAGGCTGCCCATTGTCTCCACTACTCTTTAACATTGTAATGGAAGTTTTAGCCATCGCAATTAGGGAAGAAAAGGCGACCAAGGGTATCCATATAGGGTCAGAGGAGATCAAACTTTTGTTCTTTGCAGATGATACGACTGTATATCTGGAAAACACCAGGGATCCTACTACAAAACTCTTAGAAGTGATCAAGGAATACAACAGCATCTCAGGTTACAAAATCAACATTCATAAATTGGTAGCCTTTACAAAACAACAATAGTCAAGCTGAGAAAACATTCAAGGACTCCATTCTGTTCACAGTAGTGCCAAAGAAGATGAAATATTTGGGAGTTTATCTAACAAAGGACATGAAAGATCTCTATAAAGAGAACTATAAAACTCTAAGAAAAGAAATAGCTGAAAATGTTAACAAATGGAAAAACATACCATGCTCGTGGCTGGGAAGAATCAACATTGTTAAAATGTCCATACTACCCAAAGTAATATACAATTTTAATGCAATCCCTATTAAAGCTCCACTGTCATACTTTAAAGATCTTGAAAAAATAATACTTCATTTTATATCGAATCAGAAAAAACCTCGAATAGCCAAGACATTACTCAGAAATAAAAACAAAGCAGGAGGAAATCACGCAACCAGACCTCAGACTATATTATAAATCAATAGTGATCAAAACAGCATGGTACTGGCACAGAAACAAGAAGTAGATGTCTGGAATGGAATAGAGAACCAAGAGATGAATCCAGCTACTTACCATTATTTGATCTTTGACAAGCCAATTAAAAACATTCAGTGGGGAAAAGATTCCCTATTTAACAAATAGTGCTGGATGAACTGACTGGCAACCTGTAGAAGACTGAAACTGGACCCCACACCTTTCACCATTAACTAAGGTAGACTCTCACTGGATTAAAGATTTAAACTTAAGACATGAAACTATAAAAATACAAGAAGAGAGTGCAGGGAAAACCCTTGAAGAAATTGGTCTAGGCAAGTATTTTATGAGGAAGACCCCCCGGGCAATAGAAGCAGCTTCAAAAATACACTACTGGGCCTGATCAAACTAAAAAACTTCTGCACAGCCAAAAACACAGTAAAGCAAGCACACAGCCCTCAGAATGGGAGAAGATATTTGCAGGTTATGTCTCCGACAAAGGTTTATTAACCAGAATCCACAGAAAACTCAAACATGTAAGCAAGAAAAGAACAAGTGATCCCATTGCAGGCTGGACAAGGGACTTGAAGAGAAACTTTTCTGAAGAAGACAGATGCACGGCCTACAGACATATGAAAAAATGCTCATCAACTTTAATCATCAGAGAAATGCAAATCAAAACTACTTTGAGATATCATCTAACTCCAGTAAGATTAGCCTATATCACAAAATCCCAAGACCAGAGATGTTGGCATGGATGTGGAGAAAAGGGAACACTTCTACACTGCTGGTGAGAATGCAAATTAATACATTCCTTTTGGAAAGATGTTTGGAGAACCCTTAGAGATCTAAAAATAGATCTGCCATTCAATCCCTCTACTAAGTATATACCCAGAAGACTAAAAATCACATTATAACAAAGATATTTGTACCAGAATGTTTATTGCAGCCCAATTCATAATTGCTAAGACATGGAAAAAGCCCAAGTACCCATCGATCCACAAATGGATTAATAAATTGTGGTATATTTACACCATGGAATATTATGCAGCCTTAAAGAAAGATGGAGACTTTACCTCTTTCATATGTACATGGATGCAGCTGGAACATATTCTTCTTAGTAAAGTATCTCAAGAATGGAAGAAAAAGTATCCAATATACTCAGCCGTACTATGAAACTAATTTATGGCTTTCACATGAAAGCTATAACCCAGTTATAACCTAAGAATAGGGGGGAGAGGGAGAGGAAGGAGGGAGGAGGGTGGGCAGAGGGAGGGGGATTGGTGGGATTACACCTGCGGTGCATCTTAGAAGGGTACATGTGAAACTTAGTAAATGTAGGATGTAAATGTCTTAACACAATAACTAAGAAAATGCCAGGAAGGCTATGTTAACCAGTGTGATGAAAATGTGTCAAACGGTCTATAAAACCAGTGTATGGTGCCCCATGATTGCATTAATGTACACAGCTATGTTTAATAATAAAAAAATCATTATTATGATTTTAATAATAACCAGTTACACAGTTAGTATGTTGTGGAACTAGAATCTAGTCCTTCTGACTCAAGAGCTAAACTTTGAGAGATATATGACCTTGTGCTTTGCAATATAACAATCACTTTTCTAAACAGAAAGAGAATCAGAGGTCAAGAGGATGTGGATGAATTACTTGAGGAGACTCACTGAGCCAGAAACGGTGGCTTTCTGCAGGTCTGTCCCAGGAATAGTTCCCTAGTCATAGCAACTTACCTTTCAAGTTGCAGTTTGGTGAGAAAGAATTTTTTTCAAATTCAAGTGCTATTCTGAATCTATTGGGGTTTTGTTCTTCTTATAAAAAGCATTTCTAATCATTCTTTATGCAAACTCTACTGTGTATTCCAACAGGAAGAAACATTTGTTTGTCCAATTATCATGTTTTAAACTGCAGAAATAAAAGTTTATTGCCTTCTACAAATTTCCTAATTACTGTACAGATCAGCCTGTGTATTTTGTTTGTTTGGGTCTCATTTGCAATAGTAAAACAACAATTGCTTCCACTTAGCACTTATGTGTCAGGCCCTGATAGACTTACAGACTTTGTAACCACCATCTTTCTGCAACCTCAAAAGAACCGTTTACAGCAGGCACCATCGCCTTCCCTGCCTTGCAGATGAGATGAGCCTTGTAGAAGTAAAACTACTTGCCTGAGACTACTCAGAACTAGTGAGCGGGTGAGTCAGGGATTGATGTTAAGTCTGGGTCATTCTCAACCTTATGTTCTATTCATTTTACTCTGCCAGGCCTCTAAAAAGCTATGTCAATTTGTCTATGTTGGAAAGGAATTCTCCAAAACAGACTTGAAATATCTCAGGGAAATTAGAGAAGGGACACTATTTTATCTTAGGATATTTTAAGGAAAAACCAAGAAACATACCTAACCCAGATAATGAGAAAAACAAATTTCTTTAATTTTGTACTTCACCCTTCACGCATACCATCAATTCAAAGAATATAGAGAAAGGCGAAAGGTTGTTCATCTCTATCTGGTATTACCCAGGGAAATTTTTAAGGTGGCTAACAATGCCAATGGAATTTCAATTGCAGTATTTAATTGTTCCAGGCACATCTTCCTTCTGCCTAGAGGCACTGTCCTTCTTTCACTTTAAAATGTCATGATTGCATCATAGTGTCAAAGGTGATGGGAAAGCTGAACCTCCAAACGTGTCAACAACAGATGCGCAGAGTCCCCTGGAACACTGGAAAAAGAGAGTAGATAGGATTTCCCTTAGGGCTCCACTCCAGATGTGCTAGGAGCGGGTGAGGACAAAAGCTTCTCCTAACTGACACTGGGTGCTGAGCTAGCCAGGGGTTTTCATCAGGTGTTTGGGCTTTAACAACCTTGACAACAACTTTCTAACTTCTGATAAAGATATAGGTTACTAACTGCTTTTGTAAAAGCTTAAAGTCTTGGCCAACAAGGGCTCACCTCTAGTCCAGCCTCCCACCTAATTTGAATAGCATTTGTAAATTGTGTTTGGGCAGCGATGCAAAGGAATTCAATATACTGTTAGACGTATCTGACTGCAGCAGCTCATTGTTGCTTAGAAACCTAATGTCACAGGAACAAAACCATCAACGTTAGCCATTCTAAATCCACGCACTTAATTATCTCCACCCTAAGTTAGCTCCAGAAACAAAAACGAATAAATGCGTACAGATCTGGATAACAGAAACAGATGAAACAACTCTCGCCAGAAGGGGGAGAGTTGTGTGTGTGAACTTCTCCTCTGCAGCCTCCTGCCCTCTCTCTGATCCGCCCCAGGAAGGCAATTAATAACGACAGCTTTCTGGCTGTTGTTTTTAAAACAATGACACGTATGAGTATCTCTGTGGCCTTCTGTTATTTGAGCAATTTTATTGAACCCCATTATTCTTTGTAACTTTTATGAGACTTCAGTGCACACACTTGGCCTCTGTTTGCAGTTTTATCTGGCTCTCCCACGGAATTATGAGATCAGAGTTGGGTTCTTGTCTCTGTCACTTTAATGCCCTTGCTCCAAGTGCCTTGCAAATGGGAAATAAGTAAATAATATTCTAAATAGTAACAGCTGTGGGGTTCTTAACCACGTGCCAGCTAGTACGCCAAGGGCTTTTCCTGGCTCCCCTAAGAGGTACGTGCTATTAACATCTTCATTTTGCAAACTGAGGAGTATATTCTAAGGCCCGGTCTCTTGTCTGGTAAATAGCGGACCCTGTGCATTCACCATTGGCTATGCTGCTCCCAAATGCTTGCTAAGTATTTTGTAATTCATCTCTTCTCTGCTCTCCCTCTTTTTGTCCTTCCGTCTCTGTTTCCCAATGAATCTCAGCTGTCTGCCTGCCTTTTTTCCTTGAATTCACTTACCGGCTTAGAATAGCACAGGGGAATTGGGGGTTTTTGTTTTGTTTTTTTGTTATTGTTGTTCACCTCTGAAGTCTGCAGTCTCTTTCAGTTTGTCAGTTGATGTAGAATCATTATTTTACGCACAGCAACTCGTCTGAGCTCTAAAGTACATGCTCATTTCTTTACCGGCCTCCACATCCAAGCCCATAATACCCAGGGACATTTCAGCTCTCTCCATTTTTATTATGTCTGCTCTGCCAGGCCCAAGTCAAGACGTAGCAGCCTTGTTTATTCACCTTCCAGAATCCCTTCCCAGGTGGAAGGAGCCTGGGGGGAGCCAGGCTCTTTATTTTTTTTTTTTTGTTTGTTTTTTTAAGTTTTGTTTTGGTTTGGTTTTAGAGCCATGAGTCGCATTTTTCAAATTCTGTTTGCTAATTTCAAATCTACTTAAATTCTTAAGCGTTAGCAAAGCAAACATTGCTCAGACCCATGCAATGGCTTTTGGGAAGGAGTTCAGGAGCAGTCAGGGTGGTGGCACTGGAAGGCAGGCAGTGCGGGAGACACGGAGACTGTAACCTGTATGCTGCAGGTCAAGGAGAGCCTGGGGTTGGGCCAGTTGTTCTCAAAAATAAAAAGGAAACTTCCATCTGGATTCATGCTTGCTCTGCACTGCGCAGCGCCATGAGTGCAGGTGCCGTGAGTATAATTCACGGGGATCTCTAACCCTAGAAACCTCACTTGGGAAGAATGGAGGACAATCCTACTGACAGGGAGAGCCATGTATCTCCATCAGTTACTTAATATGCCCAACCTCGGCTCTCTAACCTGTAGAAAGGAAGCAGGGGAGCTCTAGCTCACAAATTTGCTGTGGGGATTAAATTTAATAACATGCAAAGCACTTAGCATGTTACCAGGTCCACAGCTCACAACAAAAGGTAGGGACTTTTTCTCCCACTAGCCTGCTCTACTATTTGCTTTTCCTAACATTAGAAAACTACTTCTCTGGGTTTAAGCATCTGTACTGTTACATCTGTACAGTTTTAAGATGGTCTTCCCAAGAATATTTTTAAAATATTCCTTTAACACACTGCACATTAATTTATCACCATTAGAAGAGTAAGTCTCCCCAGGAATAGGAAATAATAATAGTGACTATCATTTATCAAGCACATACTGTGTCCCAGGCAAGCAGCTAAACATTCCATGTTCAATATCTCATTAAATCCTCTCAACCACCCTATGAGGTGCTATTAAAAGGCTGAGTGACTTATCCAAGGTCACTGGACTGGACGTGAGAACTGAGAGTCTCGTCCAGGACTGTTTGGCACCATAGCCAATGCCCATGTTACTGTGCTCTGTGACTCCCAATGTGCTAGAATGGTACAGAATAGGTCCAGACACTGCAGAGATAGGCTGAGCCTCTTTAAAGTGCCAAAACAAAAAGCACAGGGTCCTTTGGTAGGAGCAAAATGTAAGGGCTCCAGCAATAGAATGGCAGTGGGAGATAAGGAAGAGCAGGTTGGGGACCTGCTTCCAAACTGCAATTCCTTAGATAGCCTTGCCTCGGCTTCCAACTCCGACCTACTGTTTCTCTGCTGCCTCTCTCTCTCCCTCTTCCTACACCTCTGCCCTTCTCCCTCCGTCTACCACATCCCTCTGGGTCTTTGCAAACACTGTCTGTCTGCCAATACTTTTTCAAATAGGGACTTGTGTGGCATTGATCCCCAACATCAGTCCTGATTCCTGTTAAATAGTAACTGATCTATTTATCTGAGTGGACAAATGGTTGATGAATGAGACTTGGGACTTTATCTTGTACAAATTCTAACCAGCTTCTCTATCCAAGATCTGCAATTTGTTATTCTTCTTCTTGTTGTGTCTTATGACTTCCTTAAAACACACTCATATGTTTTTGTTATTTGAGCATCTGTTCCAGCCTCGTCAGTTGGACAAAAGGAGGAAGCCAAAACAAGCTCCTTTCCTGCCTCCACCAGGGCAACTTGCAGAGGTAGTGAGAGCTGGGCTGCCTCAGCTTCTGTCTGCTGACCTCCTGCTGTCTTAATTTTTCTGAATTGGAGTCTGCACCTCACAAGAGGCATGCTGAGGCTCTTCAGGAATCAGGGAGACGAAGTGCTTTGAATTCCTTGGGAGAAGCAATTGCTCTATAAAGAGAAAGTCCAGCTAACTCTGGGTTCCAGAAGAATTGTAGAAGGTGACTCCACATCATCCCAAATGCATATTAGATGGTACAAAACAGACGTTTATTCCAGCACGTATCTGAACACAGAGAAATACAAAGAAAACACATTCCTCCTACCTAGATAACTTTTGCTAATAGGGGGAAGGGGGAAAGAGAGGGGAGGGAGAGAGGAGGTGGGTAGAGGGAAGGGGATTGGTGGGATTACACCAGCGGTGCATCTTACAAGGGTATTTGTGAAACTTGGTAAACGGTCTGTGAAGCTAGTGAATGATGCCCCATGATCATATCAATGTACACAGCTATGATTTAATAAAAAAAAAATTGCGTAAGGTTAGAAATTTTTCATTCTGATTTTTGACTAACACATTTTTGCAACTATATCATATAAGAGCATCTTTTGTTAGGAGAAATTACAATTAGTTTGATGATAATTGTTCATGAAAGGGCAGCGTAAGGTTAGGAGGGTGGAGAAGAAGGTCACTCACATCTGTACAGCACAGATGAATGTTGTATAAACCAGTTGTAGTTTTTCATAAGGATAGCTTATACATGTATTCGGCTGCCAAATGTGTGGTACTGATTCATTCTTTTTCCCAGAACTATGGTCATATAATATCTAGAATTAGTCAAAAGTCATGTATTAATTATCTTTGGCTGCATAGCAATATTGCCACAAATTTAGCAACTTAACACACTTTTACTGTCTCATGATTTTTGTGGATCAGGGATAGGAAAACTGAAGAAAAAAGAAGGAAAGTCAGTGCAAGAATACTTTGCCCAAGCTGTGCCTAGAATGGACGACTGGGGTTCAATTCTGCCGACCCTCCTGTGGAGCTTTGCAAAATGCATTTCCAAAAATGAGGAGAAACAGGCATCCACATCGTCTATTGCCTTGTTCAGTGGTGGCTCTGCAGGCATGAACTCACCAGCTGCCATAGAATTCTGAGTTGCACACAGTGGGTCCCCCAGATACCCTCTGCCAAAGCAATAAGGCAGCCTTGAGGCTTAGCTCAGTCCTCTGCCACCATCAAAGTATTGACCAGGGATGGCAGGGAGGGAAGGTTTCGTCAGAGATTAAACTAGGGAAGGATTTGATTCTAAGCTTACATGATTGTTGGCAGAATACAGTTGCCTTTTTTTTGTTTTAGAGAGGGTCTCACTCTGTCACCTGGACTAGTGTACAATGGCATTGTCACAGCTCATGGCAACCTCAGATTCCTAGGCACAAGTGACCCTCCTGCCTCAGCCTCCTGAGTAGCTGGGGCTTCAGGTGCCCATCACTCATGGCTAATGGTTCTATATTGGTTAGAGACAAGGTCTTGCTTTGGTTCAGACTAATCTTGAACTCCCGGCCTCAAGCAATCTTCTCACTTCAGCCTCCTACAGTGCTGGAATTGTAGGTCTGAGCCACCATGCTCAGCCAAGAATTCAGTTCTCTGTAAGCTGTCAGAACAAGGGCCTCAGGTTTTGCTGGATGTCAATTGGAGGCTTTGCTTCGCCCCTTGCCACATGGCCCTCTGTGTAGGCAGCTCATAGCATAGCAGCTTGCTGCTTCAAAATCTACAAGGGAGAAATTCCTTGCAAGATGGGCATTACTAGTATTATAATCATATACATTCTGCAACCTTTGCCTTATTCTATTGGTTAGAAGTAAGTCATGGGTCCTGTCCCCATTCCATGATAGAGCATTACCCCATGGCATGAACACAAGGTAGAGATGAGGGTCACACGGCCACCTTACAGTCTGTCTGCCATGGTGGCTGAGAGGAGGCAGAGATATTAAGTCAATGGCAGCAGTTCTTAGTGACCCACCTGAGCTAGCATACATTCAATTACATGAATTCAACTTTATGTAAACATCTTTGACTTCAAGAAAGCAGTCAAGTTTTCATAAACTTAACATATTCTTAATTTATCAAATACTCACATCTGCTCTTAACCAATTTTTTTTAATCTGAAAGACATATACATCCCCAGTGCTAATTAAGCTTTTAATTAAGCTTCTCTGCTCCCCATAAAATTGTTCCATGGCATTTTCCTTAACATGTCACTGTGTGGCTCTTTAGCATAGCTTTAATTAGGACATTAACAAATTACACAAATACCCTACTTAGGTCAAACCATTGTAACCCAAAAAATCCCCTAAAATCAATTTCCTGTGTCTGGTTTTCCCTTTCATTAGAACTGAGAGGAGCATAACGTACTTATTTGTAATGCCACTTGTTTGCAGGAGCATGTTTATTTTTTCCCTGTGACACTTAGTGAGGTTCATTTTACAGATGTCTGAGAGAATACTTCAGGACATCTTGAAGGGACAATGAGAGACTGTGGTTTAGCAACAAAGCCTCTCTCCGCACTGAGGCCGGTTAGGAGTGGCTGTGTTGTTGAAGCGTAAGACCCTCGGTTGGTTTTCAGAAGGCCTGTGCTCCTGGAGGGGAGAGCTGCATGTGTGGGCGGCTTCTGTGTCCTTTATGGCCCATTTTCCCAAGGCTGGTTGTGCATCATTTGTTTTTATTTGTGAGCGTGTTTTAGAAGCCTCAGAATGGTTATAGAGGCATTGCCGTTTCTGGCTGCAAAATGGTTACGAATGCCCGTGGAAATTGTGTTGAAGGCAAACAAAAATAAGTAAAAGTTCCTCTTCTGTGCCTTTCCTCTTCATCTGCACTTCCAGCCACTCCGTGCTGGGGCACCCAGTGGTGTGGGATCACACAGGGCCCAGGTTCCACACACACATCACAGCTCATTCTGAGGTATGACCAGTTCATCTCCTAAGAAGGGCTCCATAGACTTTTGGAAGAGAACTACAGCATTAAAAACTAAAGCTGGCATATTGATTTTGAAGGGCACAGTGAAGCTAATGGCCCTATAAAATTGCTGACACATAAGTTTTTTGTTTGTTTGTTTGTTTGTTTTTTCCCATCTGTCAGATGAGGTAACAACTCACTCTTATATCCAGTCCTGGGGAAACCAATGCTTCTATACCCAAAGCCAGGAGATGGGTAATCCACCCAAGCACCAGAAAAGCATTCTGTCTTAGGAAAATACAAATCATCACTCTCCTGGGTCCTATCAGTTAAGCACCCAAATTATTTTTTAATGTGCTTAATTTCCATTTCTAATACCGAATAGAGCCCAAAAGAGAAGTCTTGTTCTCTTGTTATTCAAAAGCTGTATTTTTTTTTTTTTTTTTTTGTAGAGACAGAGTCTCACTGTACCACCCTCGGGTAGAGTGCCGTGGCGTCACACGGCTCACAGCAACCTCTAACTCTTGGGCTTACGCGATTCTCTTGCCTCAGCCTCCTGAATAGCTGGGACTACAGGCGCGCGCCACAACGCCCGGCTATTTTTTTGTTGCAGTTTGGCCGGGGCTGGGTTTGAACCCACCACCCTTGGCATATGGGGCCGGCGCCCTACTCACTGAGCCACAGGCGCCGCCCCTCAAAAGCTGTATTTTTTATAATATGGAAAAAGCACTGATGGTATCTCCTCTAGTCAGTAGAGTGTATGTTGTTTGGTGCATATAGCATGGGAAAGCTATTATTAGTTGTGTTTCCATTCATATTTTTGTTGTCATTTATTGTCAATTAAATATCCGTTGAGTACAGTTAGCCCTACATATCCGTGGGTTCCACAGCATGGATCAAAAATGAAAATGAAAACAAAGTATGGTTGCTTCTATACTGAACACGTGAAGACTTTTTTCCTTTGCTATTATTCTCTAAACAATTCAGTATAGCAACTATTTGCATAGCATTTACACTGTGTTAGATATTATAAGTAATTTAGAGATGATTACAGGAGGATGTACGTAGGTTATGTGCAAATATCCATTTTATATCAGGGACTAGGGCATCTGTGGATTTTGGTATCCTTAGAATCTCCTGGAACCAATTTCCCAGGGATACAAAGGGATGACCATCTGAGGTATTGGAGCAGGCACCATGAAGAAACAGAAACAAACTTCTCAGAGAGCTTCCAGTCTGGACAAACTCGTGACATTGATCTTCTTAAATCCCCCAGTGGATCCCATTGCCCTTGAAATGAGATTAGTCTCTTAGCCAAAGCTCATGAGGTTCTAGAATGATCCAGCCACTACCTGCCTCTACATTAGATGCCTCAGTAATTCATTCCAGTGCTATAGTCCCATTTTGCAGGTGCAAAAATTGAGACCTGAAGAGAATGAGGAAGATTGCAGATAATTCCCTAGGTAATATAGGAAGATTCAAGGCCAGAGCTATTATCTCCTAAATCTTTGATCTTCTTTTTTTTCTCCTTATATTGGTTATAATACCATAACCAATTGATTCTTGAGGTAAAACATGATTTATCAAAAATAAATATTTTATGCAACCACAATTATAGAGCAGACTTATCTGGAAAACACTAGGTTCCAAATGAGATGAGCTAAGCCTTCTTCCTGGCTCTGCCAATAATTAGCTATATGATCTTGGACAAGTCTCTTTACCTCATTTCTTCTCTTACAAAGTAATGAAAATCGACGAGTAGTTTCTAAACAATGCTTCATACATCTACTCCAGATACTCAGGGGTTGCTGCAAGTTATGGGTCCATGCTTGGAAATTTGTAATGTGTATTAGCATGTTAAAGATACCATGTGATCCTGCATGGAGCAGCCCATTAGCCCAGCCCTTTCTAAATTTACTGGACTCTGGCATACTTAGTTATGTCTCACTGTTCATGTTCCCTAGAAAATAATTTGGGAAATAATTTTTCAAATTCTCTTTTGGCTCTAAAGTTTGATAGTTGGCATTTTCATTTATGAAATGTTCCATACCTTCTACCCATGTGTTCTCTTTCAATTGTGACTTTCCACCCCTCTTCAGGAACTGAACACAGCAGGCAACAAATAAATGCTATTGATTGATTTATTCAGCTCTTAAAGTTAATGTATTCCAAACGGTACTTATTTAATAAGTTTGGGGAAATTTAGTCTAACACAGAACAGTTCTGGGGTGGGAAGGATTGTGCTCTGGGAACTGGATGAAAACCACCAGCTCTCCCCAGAGGCAGCCAGAGAGATGCCTCATGACATTTTAGCACTATTTAGCTATCAGAGTTTCATTCAAATGCAAAAACACAAATTTTGTCTCTGGTTAACAGACTTAGGATCTAGACACTGTGAGTCTGGTCTATAGGAAATCAAAGCATTTGGTAGGAAGCGTCACTGGGCAGTCACTCTGATGTGACAGCCACTTTTTTCATCCTCCCTCTAGTAGTTTATGAGAGATGTTGGCTCTGCCAGTTTCTCCCCAGGAGAAAATCCTCCTTTTCTTCCTTCAAATGCCACGTGCTGTCTACTTCAGTAGTAAATCACCACACACCACCCTCATGGTTTGAAAGAGCTTATTCACAATGAAAGTGCTGAAGTTTCCCAGGATTTAACTTGAATGTGTGACATTTCTCATTTGTTTTGCCCAAGAAAACAAAGTAACTTTAACACTCAATAGAATAAGTACACACAAAATGGACTTTTAAAAGGGACAGTTGTTTTTAATAAGAGATCTTAAAATAGTATTGTTTTTCGTCTTTGGAAAGCATGTATGTCCAAGTAATTTAATATCATAATAAAACTTTTTACAATGTACCAAGAAGCATAACGATGCCTAACACATATATCCTTAAGATCTACCTGCACTTTTAAAATAAAAATTATTTCTTTTATCTTTGTGTTTAAAAAAAAATAACAAAGGTCCTGTATAGACTGTAGAATGAGAGGATATTTTTAATACTAACAGTTCATAACTAAGACCACCAAAAAAGATGTTTTTGTTTCTTCCAACTCTTCTTGTGACAATTGATTTTACAAATAAACTTAGGAAACAACGGCCTCTCCCTTGGGACATATTGTACAGTGTCAAGTGTACTGTGTCAGTAGGTGGTCAAAAGCTTCAGTATAGGATAATGATCAAGAGTAGAGAACTGATTTTGAGATAGAACCAGGATGTTCATAGTTCTGCCCTTTACTAACTATAAGCTTTTTTTTTTTAATCATTGAGCCTCAGTTTCCTTGTCTTTACATGGGAAGTATTAACTTTTCATAGGCTGTTTTAAAGATAAAACAAGATACAATTAATAAAACTCTTATGCCTGTCACATAACAAGCAGGTGATAATTATTATTTTATGGAGACATTATTAGTTCATTTGATGGAAGGACTAGAGGAACAGTCAGCCCAGAAGCGCCATTCTCAGTGATCCTTTTAGCCCCAACCCTCTATTTTTGGCTTCATCTGAAACAAGTCTGGGCCTCTTTTTCATGCATCATGAAATCCATATGAAAGCTCTTGGCCAGAAGTTTCTAGAAAACTTCATTGTGTTATCATTAACTTGAGTTGGTCACTGCCCCAGCTGGGTCACATGATCTTTCTTGAACATGTGACTAGCAAGGAAAATGCAAGTACCATCAGGACAATCAGGCCATGTCTACAGGTGGAGTCAGTTTTCCCAGCCGAGTGAGCTGTGTTGAAGAGAGACAGAGCATCTTCACGAAACCAGTCTTCTGCTAGGAAGGAGGAACCATGGTAAGATACTAGCTAGACACTACCAATGCCCATTCTTTTTTTTTTTTTTTTGCAGTTTTGGCCAGGGCCAGGCTTGAACCCACCACCTCTGATGTATGGGGCTGGCGCCCTACTCCTTGAGCCCCTCCCCCAATGACCATTCTTTTAGTGCTCCTCCAACTTCAATGTGCATGCAGATCATCTGGGGATCTTGTTAAGATGCAAATTCTGATTCACAGTTTCCAGAGTAGGGCCTAAGATTATGCATTTCTAACAGGTACTATACCCAGGTGCTGCTATCTGCTGTCCTTACTTTGAGTAACAAGATACAACACTAACAAATAGCACCCTAGAAAAATGCAAGATGGGTCCAACAACTTAACTGCAAGATGGCTAAGATCAGTGGTTAAAGAACTAAGGGAATGTAACTGATCAATGCAGAAATCAAACACATTGTCCCTTAGATTCCTAAGTGGCCTCTAAGTAGGCTCCATTTTAGTTGAAAGACCAAGTTAGCCATATCTTTTCCTAAATAAATTAGGTGAGATGGTGCCTACCAACCTACAGTCAATATTGTGAATTCTCAGTAATTCAATCCAACAAATATTTAGTTCACCCTAATGCCTATATCAGGTGTTGGGCTAGGCTTTGAAGTTAAAATGACAATCTACACCAAGAATTCAGCAAACTACTTCCTAAAGGATCAAATAATAATTATTTTAGGCTTTGCAGGCCAAGAGGCAAAATCAAAGCTATTTTGTGGTGACTTAACATCCACGTAAAATATTACCACTTAAAACCGTTCTTAGCTTGCCGATCGTACAAAAGCATGTGGCTTGGGCCACAGGCCATAGTTTGCACACCCCAGTGTATACATCTGTGGTCTCTATCCTCGTGGAGCTTACAGATTATCCAAAAGATGATAAGACACGTTGTCATTTTTTACAAACCCTCCCTCCCAACCCACCATCATGTAAATGAAACCAAGGCTGTCACTACAATTGTCCAGTTTGGGCTACTTATGCACCCTAATCTCGGAACCATTGGTCAAGAAATGTACACCGAACAGCAGCTATTGAAATGGTCTTCTGGTATTTAAGATCTTCGCACAGAAATATACAAGCACCAGATCAAAGATTCATAAGAGCTCAGGATGAAGGGAGCAAACCTTAACCCTGAAGTTGTCTTTTCAAATACTCATCTTTAAATGATCATCACAGACACATGGAGAAAAAGTTAAACAGCACCATGTGTGTATAATCAGGTCACCACACCTACACTCACATGAGCTCCTGCATGTATGAAGTGAACACCCACTTAGCCACAGATGTTTCCCAAAGGGCTCTGCAACTACACACTCAAGCTGTATTTCATACCTTGGAAACCACAACGTAAACTTCTCCCAGACTCTCAATTTCAGCTGGAAACAAAGCTGCTCCTTGACAAGTAAAGGTCCTAGAAAGTGGAAGGTAGTATGCTAGCACTTCCCAAAGGCCCAATTAACAGACATACACACTGAGTCACAGAAGAAGCAGTTTGCTCTGAGGACAAGGCTTAGCCATGTACTTGCCGGTAATTCTGTGACTTCTGCAGGGAACAACTTTAAGCCATGCACTGCCTCACCCTGTTGTATTTGCTTTCACAGCTTTATCCAGTAACCTTCAATTTTTTGGTAGCTGTTGGCCTTTTGTGTTTAAAATGTCATTTGAAATCTGCAAAAGAGTCATTTTGCTATCATTTTTTTACTTCAAAGGGAAAGCGATGGCTTGGCAGGACTGGTACTATGAGTCAGTTAGAAAGTTGCCTCTCCTTTTTGCAGTAATGAATAATCATTAAATCAAATTTAAAAAAATAATTTCCTGTCTCGAGAATGATATTCAAAATGTACAAGCAACTCTTGCTAATTCTAAATGACTGGTGGAAATCATATCTCATAGATCTTTATGGTTAAAAACAGGAAAAATAAATCCTAGAATCATGAACCCATTATCTGCTTGCTATTGTAAATGTCTTCTTTTTTTCTGATAGTCCACAGCCCTTAGGATCCATGAGTTAATAGTTGTGTGTAATTATTTCAGTGGGCCAACCAGCATTTATCTGTTTGTTATTCGTTCGTTGTATGCATTAGACTATACAGGCTCTTAAAGGGCTGGAGAAAGCAAAATAAATAGATAAGTCTGTCTTCAGTTCAATCATCAAACTTTTTTTAAAAATAAAGTCTAAGGTCTAAATAAAGACTAAATGTTCAAGCCCCCAAAACCTTCCACAGCACACCCCATAGCTGTCGCATCTTGAAAGTCCTATTTTCTAATTTTCTATAGCCCTTGGATACATGTGGGCTAAATAATGGACCAGTTGTAATTTTTTCTAACTGATTTTCACATGAAGTCTTACCGTCCCCCTAGAATGTACATTTTCTGAAGGTGGAAAATTTAGATTTCTGTAATGCTTGCATTTGCTAATATTGTGCTAAGTAAATAGTGGGCGTATCCATTTGCCTTATATCAAGGTGCATGTCCAGGTGGTGGAGTCGTATACAGTGGCTTTGGAATGAAATCCCAAATGTACAATGTGAGATTATCCTTGTGAGGATTGCGGGTGTGCACGTGATAGATGGGACATGCTCATTACATGCCAAGCACAAAGTAACTGCACCCCACCAAAAGATAAAAATCCTCTTAAAAACTGAGCTACAATCTGAGGGTGAGACAACTTGGAATAAGCAACACAGTCAAACCTGATACTAATCCTAGGAACAAGCCTAAGGACAGGCAGTTTTTCCTCATTATCAGAAAACCGGTCAGAGGATAGTATCGTGTGGTTTTAAGAATAAAAATTATGGAAAATTACTCACTTTTCAAAGGAACGAAGTATGTAGTTTCTGCAAACTGTTTGCTCCCTGGGTACAAAGTCTGATTCACAGACTACTTTCCAGGGACAGTGTCTAGCTTGAGCCAGCACCCAGGCAGGTCCATGAATTGCCACTCTCTGTGGATCATCCCCAGGAAGGATCACGTCTATGCCTGGACATATGGGGACAGAAATGGGGACACAGAAGCAGGTCACTGACTGGCCCCAGGTCCTGATTTCTAATTGGTAGAAGAGGCTTTGCCAGTGATGCTTTTGTCCCCACCCACCTCCCCAAACACTCACACCCCGCATGAGCTGCACAGAGCTTGGGGATGTTTTTCTGCTGTATTCTGCAAAGTTTTGTCAGCTAAGAAGTTTAGACCTATTGGGAGCCCAATAAAGTGCTTCTCACCAATTTCTGCAAGTCTCAAACACCGTCTTTGAGTGCATGAGGATCCTGCTGGTTCCTAGAGACAAAAAGCTGATGCAAAACCAGCTTCAACAGAGAGGTGAATTATTGGGTCCTATAAATGAAAACACCATGGTTTGGGAGGAGGTCTCAAGGGCTGAAGTCATTTCCCCATATCTTGTTTTTCTTCTCTCCCCTCTGCCTTTCACTGAGTCAGGCACACTGTGGTACTGGAAGCAGCAGGCCTACTTCCTTCCAGGGTGAAACACGACCCGAAAGAAGGAGCCAGAATGCCCAGCCTGACTGTCCCTGGCTGAATCCAGTAGATGCCTCTCCCTAATCCCACCACCAGGGCTAGCAGAAGGTGATCCCCAGGTGGGCTTAGCACCCGGCCAGGCGTGCACCCCAGTGAGCTGCTTACAGTGGGGTCAACTCTGTTGAAGTCCTTAAATGGAGAAGAGAAAGAGAGTTATACCCTAAAAGAAAAATAATGACGATGCAGTGTCTTAAAGAGCCCTGGGTTGCCAAGAAGCGCGGTATGGAGTACTGTTTGCTCAAACAGCCTAACCCCCAGCCATGAGGGTTTAGAAAGCACAGAAGCATCTGCAGGTTTCCCATGTCATTCTGTTCATAAGTCATTTGTTTCTTTATACCCATTTCCTCAAATTCCTGCCCGAGCATGGAGGTATCCACAAACTACAAGTAAGAGTTGTGTGGGTGAGCTGGACTTAGGGGGATGGGAAGGAGGATATTAGTGGTCAGTGTGGAGTCAAATTCTCACTTCAGTGCTTTGGAAGTCGTCCTCCACAACTTGAGTAGAAAACTTGCAGGAAAGTTTGGTTATTTAGGAGGGAGGGAGGGAGACAGGAGTCTGAATTTGTCACGCCCAGTACCATGCGATGAAAATACAGCGGCAGCAATTCTCAGATTTTCCATAATTTAGTGTTCTCTCCAAACTACACAAACAAGATGCCATGGCGTCACTATCCAGAAAACAGGTGCGGCATTGTTTTCTCAGTCATGAAGGCTGATGGTTTTGACCTCTGCCCCTGGCAGCCAAGAACACATATTTACAAGAGTCACCTTCTCTGGCAAAGGATTTCTGGTCCCATTGATTGTTTTCATAACTGCGACAGTTATATTAATACAGTTGACATTTATTGAGCTTACACATGGAGCTCAAGATGCCAAAGGCTTTATGTGTATTACATCATTTAAATCTTACAAGTCTATGAAGTAGGTATTATCTCCATTTTATAAGCAGACACGTGAGGCCCAGGGAAGTTAAGTAATTTGCCCAAGGTCATAGAACAATAAGTGATACAATCTGGTTTCCAAGCCACTTATATACATGACTATTCTATCTGGCAACACTTGCCCCTATTGTAACACATAACAATAGCTAGCAGTTATTGAACGCTTGCCATGTACCAAGTTTTATGCTAGCACTTCATTTTAGAGGCATTATCTCCTTTGTCACCCTAGCAGTATCCCCACTTTCCAAATAGGAATCTGAGACTTGCAAAAGCTCAGTTACTCACTCAAAGTCACACAGTTTTAGTTCAAAACCTGGCACTCAAGTTCTTGCTCTTAACTATGAGCCAAACTGCCTCTGCCTTTTAAACTTTATCTCACTGTGTTACAGTTACTTGTTTAGATGCCAGTTTTCCCCCATTAAACTGTGAGATCCTGGAAAGCCGGGATTGGGCAACACCTGGATCATAACAGGTGCTTAATAAATGTCATATTTATTTGTTTCCTCAGTGCTGAACAGCACTTAATATATAAATGGTGTTCTCATTATGGAGGAAGTGAATGAATGAAAGAATGAAGAATGGAAAGGACATGCCAGTGATGGCTACTGAGGTTAAAAAAAAAAAAATACCCTATCTCAACCCAAATGGAGATCATATAATCAAGGAGCTTGAACTCACAGTCTTGTGCTTTGCCAAAGTCAGTTTAATCCAGGTGACTTAATTTTGAAATTGATATGCCTTGGCCTTGGCCAGTCCTCCATAAATACAGTACTTTACTCACTTTCCTGCTACTGTCATAGCACCTCTTAAAAATGAAATCAAACAAAACAAAAACTCGGGCATTATATAAATTCCTCTGATGTGCAAGATTCAGTCCTCAAGACTGTTATTTCTGGTCTAGTCTTTGCTGAGTTCCATCTTCCTTGACCTTGAATGTTTCTTGCTACAAGAACTTCACAGATGTCACAGAAGATTCCATCAACACAGCAACTAATTCAGCCTCCTGAGAGGCTGCCTTTAAGACTTTAAGCTTCACCAGGGCCAGGGACTGTGTGGAATAGACATAAAACCAAGAAACAAACCTTTCCCCAAGGGTGGCGAGCCCCTTCCATAACAAAATAATAAACCCTGCTGCAGACAAATAAAGGAGTTTGTGGTTTCTTGCCAATTGGAAGGTGAAACATGCAAATAATTATAGATGTGCTTGGGAAGAACCTGTTTAGAAACTTGAGGTGAGCCCAATATGGTATCAAGTCACGACTTGCAAAGCTCAATTGAAACAGGTCTATGTTCAAATAAGTGAGGTTTCTTCGAGCTCAGGAGAGAGCTGTCAGGAAAAATGACTCACTAGAGAGGCCAAATATATTGTAAATGTTGCCTTGAGAGCATTTCTCCACATGTGGGAATGAATTACTCAACCTGTTGTAAGAGCGTTTGATGATATTTACATCCAGTCAAATGAACAACTATGTAAGCAACTAACCACTCACATGCCAATGAGCGGGTTTGCTCAGTTGCTATTTCTCTGCTGACCTCCGCCTTTCACATTTACTCTGAGTATCCTGGGACAGACATGGAATCATTTTACAAAGACCTCAGCCTGTGGCCTACACCCTGGGCGGCCCTGCTCACTGCCTTTTCTGCCTGTTCCCGGGGCTGGCAGAGTCCTGACTTTACTGGAGTGTTCATGCCCTGGCCCCATTCTCCTTACCAGACATTGGCATAAACACAGGCTAATCTAACCAAGGAGATATAAGCAAATGACAGCTACCGGCCATAAAGGATATTTCTTTCCTAATAAAACGAAACTGGGAAGAAATGTCCAGCCTACGCTGCCGTTGGACACCTTCCATCTTGTCTTCATTAACTCTTACAGCCCTGGCAACCATCTTGCTACCATGAGCTCTGACTTCTCCTGCACTGAGGGCCACGGAGCATAAATACAACAAGTACCTTCATGACACGGTCGTACCACTGAAATAATCTGTTGTGGATCGGGGGCCGGGTTCCTCCAACCCAGTTGACCTGGTTCCATTACTTGGCTGATCTAGAAAGTTCAACCGAGGCACATAAAACTGGAGCAGCACAGGCAGCATGGATAGAGAGCAAAAGTAACCTGCACACGTTTCAGTGTAACAGAGAAATGTTATTTAAAGACAAAGGGAAAATTTAGAGCACTTCCAAAGAGAGCTGGAAGTGAGTCCCTCTCAGGAAGGAGCAGAGATGGGAGACACAAAGCCCTGCAGGGTATAGATACCTTCTGCATTTGAAACTGGAGGCGAGCATTTCGGTCCCCCTCTCTGCGCCTCCAGGGAGTGTTGCCCTTCTATTGGTCATTGATGGTCTCTTTCTATTGGTCCCTGGTTACCTAGGTTACCTGATGCCCGCCTTCTCACACGCCCTCCAGACTTCCTGGTTGACAGGCCTAGTTTCCCTCCTGCCCCACTGACAGCCCCTTAGTGTCCTGTCTTATAATCAAACTTGTTTACAAACTTGTTGCTGTATAAGATACCTTATTGCTGTGATTAAGCAATCTTTGGCTGGGTAACTAACTTGCTCACCTGCTGAAGCTGAGTCTGATCTCTCTTTCAAGGTAAATGTTTATTTTTGTTAGTTTTCTTGTTCCATCCATCATGCGTAGTGTCTTTTGAGAAAAGGAAGCTACAATGAAGAACGTATCTGCATAAACCAAATGCAACATCCCCAAACCCACCAAGGACAAATGATCTAACTTAATGGTTGGTAAATCTGTTCTGTAAAGGGCCAGACAGTAAATATGTTCAGCTTTGTGGGCCATATGGTCTCTGTTACAACCACAAAACTCTGTCATTGGAGTGCAAAAGCAAAAATGCAGCAATACATAAATGTGTTCCAGTAAAACTTTATCTGCAAAATAGGCAGGAGGGCAGATTGAGCTTGCAGGCTGGAGTTTGCCAGCTCTGGTCTAGAGTTCCCAAAGGTGCTTCCTTTTCCTATGAAAAGCCTTCAGATGGTTTCCTTATATGACTTGGGCCCTCTTTAACTCCTGACTTTATCTTGTTCCACACTTCTTGCCAGCTACTCTGGCCTTCTTTTTGTTTGTCTACCAAATTCCTTTCCACTTCAGGGCCTTTGCAGTTGATGCTCTCCTTTCCCAGCCCTTGGCATGGCTGGCTTTTCCTCATCATCCAGGATTAAACACAAAGGTCTTCTTCCAGATGGTTTTCCTCAGTACTTCATCTAAGCACCCTGCTTGCTCTCAGTCACTTCCCTGTCCACTTGTCTTCTTTGTATTTGTCAGGATCTTTCTCTATGTCCCCACCATTAATTCCTGCATCCACTAGAAGCTCAGCTTTGTAAGAGCAAAGATCTTGACCCTCTTGGTCACAACAGTAGTCTCCCTGTCCAGAAATAAAGTCGATAGTAAAAATGTGTTGATTATTGAATGAACGAAACTCTTGTGGCCTATTGCTGGCTGAAGGAAATGTTTTCCAGAGATTTCAAATGTGTTCCATGATAAAAACATGATCTCTACAAGATACTTCATTCATGCGTTCCTTCAGAGAGAAATTTTATTTACCAATAGATAATATATTATCCTTAAACATGTAACTAGATGACCAGTATAAATGCTATTATTGGCTATTTGCCACTCTGAATATGGCAAGAAGTTAAAAAAGGGAGGGACCTTCTTATTTACTTACTCATTAATTCTCCTAGAAAAATTTAAAAAGGCCTGCTGTGTGCTCATGAGGAATTTCCTTTCCATGAAGAATCAAAGTAGGTAGCTCTGGCCCAGATGCAGGTCAAGTCTGAACCCACATCTGCTCAAAGCTAGAACTACATTTTCGGAGACAGGAAATGTCTGCCTTATTGAATAATACGAATAAAGGAAAGGAGATCCCAAGCTTAGATGAATCATTTGCTTTATAAAGTTCTCATGCATGGTGGTGCAGCCAGGAGTCGGACCATACTTTGAAGTATGGTAAAGGAGACCTTTACTCTGCTAATTCATAAGCTACTTAGAAAGCCCTAAATAGAGCTCTGAGAGAGAACTGAGCACAACTGGGGTGGAGGGAGGAGGGCTGGGGTGGGGTTGTGCATTTGTTTGGGGCTGTTTCCTATGGTGGGTTCATACTAGATTCTCCTAAGTTTGGGATCATCTTCTCCCTACTGCTCAGTACACAAGTCATCCCCACCCTTGACAACCGCCTGGGTCATTTGCTGGCTCTGGGTCACTTGCTGGGCCTATTTTAGACCAGGAAATCTGGTTAAAATACAATCTCTGGCACTTGAGTTAAGTTAAAAAGAAAAGACAAAGTCCTCTCATTAAAACCTATGACTTTCCCATGAAATTTCCTCCCAAATAACTCCCTTTACAAACCCCCAAGGAATACAATGAAATACAAAAAATGTTCTTTAAAAAGGGAAGAATCACACAGAATAAAACGAGAATGACACATTTCTCAATGCTTTTCGTTGATCGAAAAATTATTCTCTCACCGAAGGGTCATTCTCAAGTGTTTTTAAAGTCTGTTCTCTCAGCTTTCTGAGTGAAAGCAGTAAATGTGTTTCTTGCTCACAAAACAGAGATCCAGTCGATGACATTTACATGAACTTTGGTCATTTCAGCTGGCCACAGCTAAGTCTTCTCTGTTTATGTAACAGCCATTGTGAGCCACAGTGAGAAAAGCTGCCTTGTTAGCCCAAGCCCTAACTCCAGCACAGGGAGCAAACAAAAGTACCTACCAGCTAATTGGTTGAAAGAACGCAGGGTTCAGGTGGGGATTGCCTTCTACCAGGGTAGCTACTGCTAGCTCCTGCCAAGTATGACCACATAAGAATGTAAGCCCAGAACTGCCAGATCTTTCAGTTAAAAAAGAAAATATCCAGAAACCCAGATTACACTTCCAATTTTTAAACATTGGCACCATTAAAAAAAAAAAAAAAAAGAGTGAATCAAGCCAAATGTGTCCACTGGCCAGATTGAGCTTATGAGCTGCACATCTCAGGCCACAGTATAACAGTTGCACAAGTTCATATCACACAGCCAGTGATCTGGGATGTCCTCAGACAACAGAACTAATGTGCAGGTTTAGAGTCAGGTGAGCGTCCAAAGCAGTAGACACTACTACTTCCAAGCCTTCTTGACCATCACCAGGGAAGTTCTCTGCTTTGCTCATTTCCCAAGGTTTGTGGCACATAGAGTGAGAGAGCAATAAAAAAAAGTGGGGTTCACTATGTGAGATTTTCAGCCTATTTGCTATCATGGTTAGCACCCTGGGGTTGGGAAGGATAAACACCTGATTTTTGTCAATGAAGTTTTTTTTCCCCTCTGTATTGCAATAGTGAGGCTTCTTTGTCTAAATTTAGATTTAAGCTCAAATCTCTTGCATTTTTTTAAACTTAGATCCTAGCCAAACATGAGCTTCAAGCTGCTGTATATTTTGTTTTTCCAATTTTATTCTTGGGGCACTCCCAGAACCAGAGGCAAAATGTAAAATAAAAATGAAGACACAAGAATATCTATTGTTTGCATAGCACAAGCTTTCAGTTAGTTAGAAAAACGTGTTTTCTTTCATTAAATTTCCTTTAAAGAGTTATGGTTCAAGTTAAGAACATATGAGTTTTGTTAAACCAAAGACTTATATTTAAAATATTTTGGCTCATGTCATGAAACTAGAGGGTGTCCAAGTTCTTTGTTGGTAAGCTTCTTTCTCCAGCTTGTATCCCTCTGGCAATACCCTGTCTCAAGTTTCCTTTCTTTATGGAGAATGGGATTCCCTGAAGCAAAGACCCTTAAGAAAGTAGTATTTGCCATGGGAGGGCACTCTGTAGAGGCAGCAATTCCTGGAGGTGTGAATCAGGTCTGGATAGAGCACAGGGTCCTTTGTGTGCTGCCTTTGACCTTGATGTCCTTTCTCTAACCACCAGAGTTCCACGTGCCAGATCTGGGACTCTCTCAGATCTATTTGGTAATCCTTCAATGCTCAATGATTTACTATTGGTTAAAAGTTGCTTACAGGGACATAACCTTGCTTTTGTTGTGATTTACATATCACCTTCTAGACATATTTTGAGAGCTTCTATCATATATTCTCATTGTTAAAAATAAAGAAAACCATACAGTGGCAAACTGATTCCCAGATTTTAATCCACGATCACAGGTGACCACTGTGGATATTTGGCTTATGTCTTTAAGACATGTTTTTTCTCTTGCATCTCTGACAGCATCCCTTGTAAAACACACCACTCATTTAAGCCATGCTCCTCAAACTTAAGGAGACTTGTTCCTTCTTGTCATTTTGTCTTAAGTTAAATGTCACTACCTCAGATTAAACATCCTTGATCACCTTTTCTATAGTAATCCTTGTCCCCTCCCCCACTGTCACACCCCACTGGTCTGTTTTATTCTTAGGACTTACTACTATCTGAGATCATCTAGTATCTCCCCTTTTTTATATTTATATATTAACTACTCCACTGAAACATAAGCTCAGGGGTTTAAAAGACCCTGTCTTGGCCATTGCTTTGTCACAGAGCCCAGAGCAGTGCCTGTGTTCTCTTCTGAAACCCTGCTAAAATGATGGTACATTTTAAAAAGCTGTGAACTTGCAAAGATGAGAAGAAGGGAAGGGAAGAAAAGTGTAGTAGAGATGAGGGTTGGCACTAGAAAAACAGTGAATTTAGTGCTGATGTGTTCCTGTTTGGTATCTCTCTTCCAGTCCTACAGGGTCCTGGTAAATCCATCTCCCTACAGTCTACACCCCAACTTGGATAGTGCCCTTTTATATGAATGGTGCTGATCCTGGCTTAGTAAAGAGGTGAAAACATCAACTCCTTCCTTTAATCCCATATATTCAGAGATAATTGCTATTAACATTTCAACAAACTTCTAATCTTGTTTCTATACATTTTTTACATAAAGATTGCACTAATCTAAATAGATACTGAAGTCTCTGGCAAGCTAATAAACAGACTGTATGCTGTAGTTGCCTGGTAATTGCCTGTTTGACCCAGCAAAGTACATGCTTAACAGAAAAGTCAAGTCAATAATGTTCAAAGAAATACAGAGGCCAAATGGAAAACTGGTAAAGCTTCTGCTAATTTATATGTTTAATATTTCTTATCCTTTGTGTCTTATTACAAATGACATTTATGTGATTCAAAACAGGTTATTTCCCAGTAGCCCATCTCCTCTTGTTATATATTTTTCATCTGAATGTATTACTTCTCTTGGCTTGTGACACACAAGTTAGCAGCTGTGGAAATAATTATAATGTAATTGAAGATTGTGGCTTTAGGGGGGAAGTAGCCATCAGCCATAGACCTTCAGCCATGAAGTTCTAGTGTTCCTATAAATCTCATTAAGGTGAAAGGGGGGCAGTGTAGAGTAAGAGCTAAAACTGAACCCATAATATGAACTAGTTTAAGGCCTCTTTCATGCACATCTCTGAAACTACAGGCTGGACACCCCTAGGGAAACAGAATTAGGAGATGCAAAGAAAATCAGGGACGATTTTGGGAAATGGGCTAGTAAACCAGGTGAATTTCTGAGAACCAAACCCTGCCAGTTTAGAATAACATTTCTTTTACAACTTTGAGACTAGTAAGGATAAAATAAGTCACTTTTAAATTTTTATGCTGCTTGCTCAGTGAAGAGAAAAATGTTAATTTATGTGTTTTAAGAGAATGGCTCAGATTTAAAGCAATTCTTATGTGAATTCTCAGTTTCTTCTCAATAATGGGGTTTCCTGAAGTATTGCAGCTTTCCACACTCATCTTGAGTAGTAAAATGTCTTTTGCATCTGGGAATAATGGGAAAAGACCCAACTGGATGACTTTCCCCACACAAAACAACTTTAAATCTAGACATAACATAAAAATCAGGTGATAATGGAGAGTCAGCAGGAGAAGGCAGACTTGAGCAGGGAGTGGACAATTGGGATAGGCCATAGGGGAGACGTGGCCCATCTTCATAGCTTCTAGCTTGAGACTAAGCACAGTTGGTGCTAGGTAGTCAACCCAGCAGGGGTGCTTATGAATAAACTCACTCTGGACAGAGAAATCAAGACAAATGGACAACAGTGGGGAAATTGCCAAAAGGAAAGATCTAGAGAGAGTGTCCCCAAATGTTGTCTTTCAGTTATCTCAGGCTGGTAAATTGTGCATGCATGGTGAAGACTCCAGGCAAGAAATTCAAGACAAAAGAGTTCCCCTAAGATGATAGCTGCCACCCAAGAAACAGCTCAGAACTTAATTCCCCACATTAATTACCAGCTAAAATGAAAGAAACAACATTTGGCAGAGGAAAATAACAGGATTTAGGATCTCCACTGTTTAATAGTCACAATGTTTAGAATATATCCCCAAATTTCCCAACATTAACAAAACTGAGGAAATGAGACATGTTCTCAAGCAAAAAGAAAGCCCGTTGATTATGACCCCAGATTGAACCAGATGTTGAAATTAAAATACAAAGATTTTAATGTGATTGCTTTATCCTAAATAATGTACGTTATGAATGGAAAGATAGGAAATATCCTCAGAGAAGAAGAAACTATTTTAAAAAGAATCAAATGAAAAGTCTAGACCTGAAAAATACAATATGTGAAATAAAAAATTCACAAGATGGACTTAAGAGCTTAAGCTCTTACCCACCAATATATTTTATTTCATCAACTTCATATTAATGCCCACATACCAATAGCAGGGGTTGGGGGGAGTCAAAGCATTATGGTCTCCATACCACCGATTGGCCTGCAAACGTTGAAAGTAATTCTCCTAAAGTATTCCTTTAATTCTTTTTTTTTTTTTTTAACTTTTTGCTGGAGCGTTTAAAAAGAATTTCACACAAGTATGCAAACACACAATTTATCTATACTCATGCATAGGAATTCCTATACTTTAACATCAGGTTTTTCAAAAATAGTTCTTTTAGCTTTAAATTTGTGAAGTTGAAAGTCTATGAAACAAAAATATTTGGTGATCTGGAGAATAAATATCCATAAAAAGGGTTCTAGGGCCCAGAGTTTCTTCTCATTTTATTTGATTTGTGGTTCAAATTGCAATGAAGTTTATTTGCCTTGTTTAATTTGGATATATTTTCTTAGCCATAGAGGTAAACTATATTAGACCTGCATATTCTCCAAATATTTTCCATCCTCCACCCAGTACATTTCTCTTTGGTTTAGGAAATCAGTATGTTTACTTTCTTTATCCTCTAGCCAAGTATCTAAAAAGAAAAAATATTTTATTAATATAGTAACATATTAATATATTAAAAATGTGGAGATCATAGTTAATAATCACTTTTGGTAGGTCAGACATTATATAAATTGGTTCATGTATAATATTTCATCTTAGCCAAATAGCAGGCATTTTCCGCCTACTTTGCAGATGAAAGAACTGAGAATCAGAGATTCATTAACCAGCTGACAACTACACTGGTCATTACAGCCAGGATTTCAATCAGAATACGTTTGACTCTATAAAGCTTAAGCTCTTAACCACAAATATGCTTTATTTCATGTACTTAATATTCAAGGCCTTATACCAATGGGAGAGTGTGGATCAGAGCCCATTAGTTACTCTGCCTCCCACCCCCCCATTGTTATGCACCTGTTGAAAGTAATTCTTCCAAAGTTTACTTTACATTTTTCTTTTTACTGGAGCATTTAAAAATAATTGCACACATGTACGCTGAGTACATTCTCTGGCCCTCAAAACACAGTTGAGCACTGGTTATGGGAAGAAATAGCCTGTTCAATTTGAAAAGCTAGTAGTTATTTTAGAATACACAATGTTTATCAAAGCTGATCAGCACTGTAGATGTTACAGATTTAGAAGGAGGTCCTACAAATGTTAGAAAAAAATATTCTTCTTGCTGATGAAAGTTGCAGTTGTGAACAGCTACATCCTTTATTCATTAGGTAAGAAGAGCAGAGAAAACGTGCAGACACATCTTTCTTACAGGAGAAATATCATCACTAAGCTTGTGAGAATGTGAGGAACAGAAATTCAAAAAAAGGGGGAGACCATCATCTCCTGATGCTGAGGAAAGCCTAACTGGGAAGATACATTTTACAATGCAAAATGAAACAGAAAATCAACGAAGGATTGTATGGTTTGCAGCAAAAGAAATGAGGAAGGTGGAAGGAAAGAAACCATTTTCTACTGTGAGACATGTGAGAGAAGCCTGTGGACTTCATCCTGGAGATTGCTTCAAGAAGTATCACGCTCAAAAATATTATAAACATAAAGGCTTTAATTATTGAATTATTTTATATAACCTCACATCTGGAGAATGCTTCAAGAAGTATCACGCTCAAAAATATTATAAACATAAACACTTTAATTATTTATATAACCTAAAACAGATCACAAAATCATCAGGCGAGTTCATATTTAGGTTTTTCTCTTTTAAAACTTTACTGAATTACGAGTTATTCACCAACATTTTTCCTTCTCAAAATAAGCGCTGGTGAGTATGTGGCTGGCAGAAAAATTGGATGGGAAAGGGTTAATTACTCAAAAGAGGTGGCTTAGAGGTCAAGCTATGTAGGAGGCAGGAGGTTACATTATGTAGGCCTGTCCTGTCCCAGGAAAGCCACTTTTGCCCACACATTCAATGCCATTTACTACCCATCTCTTTGGGTGGCCTTTGAGCAATCTTTAAAGAATTTTGCCATAAATGATTTTGTATTTCTGGCAAAGAATAAATATATTTCTCCTATTTCATGCCTTAGTATTTTAAGCTAGAATATATAGAGGATTGGGGGGAGGGGACAGTCTATATAGCAATTGAGCCTACAACATGCTGAATACAAAGATTGTAAAAGAGAAATCTCTGACAATAGATGTTATACCTGAGCTGACTACCCATTTTGCTTAAAATGACTCAAGTGATTGTTTTAGGCAGGGGGAATGGAGTTGGTTGCAGATGAGAGGAGTTTATCATAATTTTCAATAAAATTCAACTGTTTTCATATTTTGCTATGACCCTTAAGTTATTCGGGTCACCAAATTAGAATTAATTACCACTGATTAAGAGAGAAAATAAATGAGAGCAATATGGGCTTGAAGTTTTTTATTCATAATCTATAGAAAAGGACTTACATGGTCTAAGACTACATGATGACTAGATGATTTCAAAGGTCACCCTCAATTCTCAGGTACTAGGATTCATCTGAGAGTTCCACAGGAAAGGGGGATACTGTTGATAAATGCATTTTATTTGGCCCTTTTTGTGCGCCAAGTATTCTACTTGAGGACTTTATATTTGTGATCTCATTTAATCTTCAACTCAAAGAAGCAAATGTTAGTATGCCCATTTTACAGAGGAGGAAGTTGAGCCTTCCCCAGGTCAGACAGCTAGTAAGTGGTAGAGCCAAGATGTAAACTCAGATCTGACCAACTCTAAAGCCTGTCCTCCTCCCCACTCTGGGTCCCCTTCTCTTTTAGAATATGTAGTCCTTATTGGCCACCTTAAATGATTTAGAGAACCCCAGCATTGCATTATAACCGGCTTGATGATGTCGTAAGAAAGGTTCGGAGGCATTTTGAAATTTTAATCAAAGGAAACATCATTTGATGCACTGATTGTCGAGGCTGTGAATGCCAAGTTTGTGAAACACACCATCTTTATGCAGGTTGCCCTCCAAGAGAGGGCAGTCTATGCTTCTAGATGGTCAGGAGCCTGAGAGTTTTTTAATCCCCATGATATCCAGCAAAGTGACAGGATCTGGAAGCTTCTCAAATATCAGAATGAAAATAAGCTAGCCGTAGAAGAGAATGCCTGATTGGTGGGTGATTAAATTAAAGTCCTATGAAATAGAACACCTTTTCCAGGCTTTCTGTCACAAAACTTAAGTTGAAAGTCTTGGCCCACTGTTGTCTTCTAGGCACAGAGGAAATCGCTTCTATTTGTGCCAATGGAAAATTATGTTTCTGTCTGAATAGTAGACAGATGGTGCTTTGTGCCAATGGTTCTCTTCTCTATAAAACTCAAATCTCTTTTTTTATATAAAAAAACAGCTTTTTTACAATCTGATATAAAAATCCACAGATTGTATAATCCATATAAAATTTTTAAAATATATATAATCTATACACAATATAGAAAAGAGAAAATAACACATCTCATTAGTAAAAGTCTCAGGCATAATGAGACTTTTTTAAAAAAGATACTATGTATTACTATGAGTATTGCCATTACTAATACTGGTAGTGTTAACATGATGCAGCAGCTACCATCCTGACAGATACCGCCCTGTTACCCTGGCCACTCAAAGACCACTCACTGCATTACCGTCAGGGATATTATTTTTCCCCCAAACGATGAAAACTTCTTGGTAAAGTCTCAAACACATCAAGTACAATCTTCTTTGATTTATATAGTAGTTTCATTCCTGGAAAATTCAGGCTATATTAAAACTACAAAATATTTTGAGATAGTGTCTAAAAGAGTTAGGTTTTGGGATGAGTTAGGGTGTCAGCTGAGATAGTTTTTTGTTGTATAAGTCCATCTTATCCAGCCTCCCTGGGCCCGAATCACAAAATGCCAATAACATCACCTTAATCCTTGGAATAGGCAGAAATGCTGCCACAAGTTTCCAAAGCCTCTCTGAGGAGGTGGTGTCACCCTCCTTGAAAATCACTGCTCCATGCAGCCAATGGAGTCTCTGAAAGGTTAACTCAATTTACATACCTGAATCTGAATTTTTAGATGTTAAATTTTCTGTAAACAAAGTACATTATTGAAAAAAAGACAGACTGGTTTTTGTGGCATGAACAAAGGTGTCTCTGATTCATTATAGATATGAATATTCTTGGATCACCCTAGGTGGTGACAAAACACAGACACTGTTCACTGGTGCAACTCAAGTAAGAAGAACACAGAGCTAACGTGCATGCGTGCAGAAGCTGGTAAACAAAGAGCAGGTGGACTGCAAATATGACAAAGACGCACGGGCACAGGCACAGGCATCTGTGTGTTCAGCTGACTCAAAGATTGGGCAAAAGTCTTGGCCGAATCACGGGTTGATGCAGTCAATTCAGGTAAAAGGTGAGCTGGGGAGAGGCTAATGTCAATAGTTGCTAGGAGGCTAAAGGTTTGTGAAGGAAACAAAGGATGTGAGTCAGGGTAGAGTGCAAATGGATAAATGCGCAAAAGGGTTAAGGATAGTAGTGTTGTCAACATCAGCCCAGGTGAAGGTGAGGGAGGCTCTGAGAGCTACCTGTAAATACTGCTTCTTGAGTAACATGCTCTGGGATCTGGACCTTGAACTAGTGGAACCACTGATGGATGGCAGAGAACCACATATCCCTCCCTATCCTGGAGGGAATAGGGAATTCACTTGGCGAATGGTTTATAACTTGCCTTCTGCACTGCTCCCAAGATACCTTCTGCTACCTTTACATCTCTGAAAAGCCAACTCGCTTTGGCTGTGTGAGTCAAACATCTGTGGACCATTTTGCATTGGTCACAGAAGCCTGTTCTTCTATCCCTTTGGGGAAAAGACTGGTGGGTGTGACTCCATACTGAAATTCTGGCAGGCTGATAAAGACCACCTTCTGAGTTCTCCATGCTGGAGACTTCCCTCAAGCTAACCATGTACAGCTTAGTCTTGCTGCAGTTTGCATGCCCACAGCAGATTCTCATCTTTAAGTAGGCTCTGCAAATGAGGCCCAGACAGACTCCAACGCCCATTCATCTAAAGTTCACTAGACAATGTGCCTGGTGTCATTTCAGCAACCTACTTGGCAGCCAATTTTTTTTTTAATGTCATAATTGACATGCTTTCAAATCCTATTATGAAACTCTTTATCCTTTATTCAGAGCTTGTTTTTTTCTTAATCTGTAACTTTTAGTTTGATGGAAAGAGATGTTGAAGAGAAATATTTGGAAAACTGTGTTCTACGGGCTAGTTGACATAGTGAGTCACAATCACTGAACATAGCCGTGGGAGCAGGAGTCTGCAGTTGTCTTCATTCTTCCCTGTCTTAGGTCTTTTAACCGTTGGGAGTCACTAGGTACTAGGGAAATCAACCCTACTGTAAGCAGGAAGAGGGTAGGACTAACTCCCAGGGAAGGTTGGAGATTTATTAGAAGTGCTAAAGGGGATGTTTCCACATCTTGAAAATTGTAAATTGAGCTGCGATCAACAATATAGTGCAAATGTCCTTAGTATAAAATAATTTTTTCCCCCCTCTGGGTAGATGCCTAGTAATAGGATCACATGATCAGATGGAAGGTCTATTTTGAGTTCTTTGAAGGTTCTCCATACTTCTTTTCAAAGAGGCTGTATTAGTTTGCAATCCTATCAACAGTGTGAAAGTGTCCCCTTCTCAGCAGGGACCTTACCTAACAAACCCAAACATTGTAACCTAATTGTTTGTACTCTCATATTAATCTAAAATTAACAAAAAAAAGAAGAGCTATAGGCAAGAGGCCCTGCCTTTGAGCCCCCTTCACTCTCATGACAGAAATCAAAGAGGTCCCTGGCTGTGTCCTGCTATGCATTTCAAAACCGTACATGGGTGCAGCCCACTGTTATTAGAAACAGTAACCAGCCAACAGCAGAGTGTTGTGCCCGCTGCCTCGCTATGGTTACACATAACTTCAGGGCTACAGCATGGTCCACTTCACACAGAGGAAGCCAACATACAGTCTATGGCACATACCCTACATCAAAATAGGGGTCTCAGAATTGGCTCTAAGAGTAACAGTTATATATTTTCACGAACATTCTCTTAGCTATTCTTAGTGTTGGGGAGTTCTCTCATATCAGCTTATCTATAAAAGCTACAAATGAAGAGACAGCTTGGCACCCAAATCCCCTCTAGATGTCACACACACATTCAATTTACTGGGAGAAATCATTGCAGGCTTCTGGGCACTTACCCCATGAGAACAAGAAAGTATTTATCTTCACAGCTATGGTCTAGCATCCAGTGTGGCACCTGGTACACAGTAGGACTGAATGGACATGGAAAACATAAAATCACTGAATGAATGGGCATCCCTGCCTCGCCCATCTCTCTATCTCCCTCATCCCATTCTACCCACCCCCATTTCTTTAGAAAAGATGGGACAAACATCAGAGTATAAAATCTTTCTGTCATGAAACAGAGAGGTTCAACAGAAGAGATAGAAGCAATGTCTGCCTTAGGAAAAAATGTCAACTTGAGAGTCAGAAACACTTAAATTTAACTTGTACCCTTTGATACTTGATAGTTGGATGATCCTGGACAAATTATTTAATATCTCTAAACCTATTTCCTCATCTAAAAAGTGGAGATAATATCTGTCTCTTAAGTTTATTATGAGGATTAGACGTGATGTATGTAAAGCACTTGATGCACTGCTTAGGATTTAATAATTCAGTAAATGTTAGCTGCTTATGTTCATTAGCACTATGCAAGAAGCAACCCAGCTAAGAGACCACAGTCAGAATGATACTTCTCTGAGGAAAATTGCTCTCTCACCCATCTCTGAAACAACTGGGATCTCTAGAATTATTCTTGGTACCAACATGACCATTGCTTGGCTTGGTTTCCATGGTTATATTACCTAACCTTTGGGGCTGGAGCTTCTTCTTCTTCTTCTTTTTTTTTTTTTTTTTTGATACAGATCTCACTGTGTCATCCTCAGTAGAGTGCTGTGGTGTCACAGCTCACAGCAACCTCAAACTGGAGCTTCTTTATTGTGAACAAAGATGGTTGCTCTATCCACACCCAATGGTAATCACACATAAAAATGACTAGTTTATGCTAATTGTCACGCTAGCTAATATTTTAGAATAGGTTAGAGATATGAAAGTCTAAGGGCACTGTGTAATGTACATTCAAAGGCATTTGTCCAAAATTCGCTGACTCACAGGCGTCAGTGAGTTGAAGGATTCATGACTCATAACAATTATGCCAACCATTCTAGCTGTGTATACGTGGGTAAACATGTTCTCTTTGGAAAGCTAATGGTGTCACGTGGCCTCCATTTTCATTCCATGGTGTTTTAAAAGAATTTTTTTAGGTTTAGATAATTGTAAACAAAACTTCAGGCCAGTAGACAGTCCTTTCACTCATACACAGTGAAGCAGTTTAGATATAAAGCAAAATCACAAGAATGAAAATGAAATAGAAAAGAAGGGAAAAGAAAATAGTGGCTACAATCACCTTCATGATTATGTTCTTAGAGCATGCCATGCTAAGCACTTTAAATATGTTATCTCAAATCCAGCCTGCAAGGAGATACCATTATCTCCAGGCAAGAAGAAATTTAGGCTTATAGAGGTTTAATAATTTGGCTAAGGTCACAGGGCAATGAGATGCAGAGTAGTGCCCCTTTTTCTAAATGTCTACTTTTCTTGTTTTGTTTCTTTAAGCACGGTTGAGTAGAATTAGCCATGCTAGATCCTCCCCTCATGCTGACACATTATGATGTAGAGAAACATGGAGAGCAGTTGCTGCCAGTCTCTTCTCCTAAAATTCAAGAATGACCTTGTGCCATGGACCTTCACAGTCTGAAGAGTCCCAAATGTTTACCTCCCTACCTGTAAGTCAGGGTAACTCTGCAGTGACAGGGCATTCTATTCCCCTTTACCATCAGTTGCTTAATCCCCGAGATGATGAGTTATGAAGCCTTTCGTCAATTAGCCTGCTGTTCAAGTTCCTTCACTGTCATTTATGAAGCATGTGCTATAAGTAAAGCACATTCACACTGGTCCTTTGGGGGACAGAAAAGTGAGAAAAAATGTTACTGCTCCCCTAGAGTAAGTGACTAACTACTCTAGTGGACTTGATATGAATAGGTAGATAGGGAGGTAGGCAAATAGGTATGTAGAGATGGGTGGATAAGGAGATGGTGACAAATATAAGAATAATGTGTTCTGTGAGCAAAGAAAGTGGGTGTCTAATTCTAGCTTAAGGCTGGTAATCTGAAGAGATACCTTAGAAGAGGTAGCATTTGATCTGGGCTTTGAAAGAAGGATGAGAGGTGAATCTTGGAGGAGTCAGGTTATCAGGCAGAGAAGACTGACTGTCAAACCCATACATGGCCATCTTGTCCCTCGTGTTTAATGAGCCCAGGACTCATACAAATTCCTTTCTATACAACAGCCTAAGGGAGCACCATCAATTCAACATAATTGATTAATATATGGAAGAAACCTTCTTGACCATTGTTGACTTGCCCCATTAAGTGGCTCTATTAAGCCGAGTTACTAGCAGAATGTCTATACCCAGGGACCCAAGTAGATGGCCATTTGGATTCACAGATTCACTTTATTCCAATTAAAATAAAGGCCACAACACTTATAAGTACCTATTTATAGAGATGTCCTTGGGACCTCTTATATCATTCCTTACTTCTCTCTTGTCTATACTTCTCATGATGCTTTACCTAACAGAGACATTAGTTGTTCACCTAATTTGTGCAAGGCTCATACAAAGATGCATAAGAGAAAGTTTCTGTTCTCAAGGAGTAGTCAACTTGTGGGAATAATAAGACCAATGTTTAGAAAATCATATAGTCCATATGATGGATTTTCTAAACTCGTGTAGTTTAGAACACTTACATAGTTCATATAATCAGGTACGTGGGCATTTTGAAATTTTTCACTCCTATCCACCACAAAGTAAATTGGCTTGGAAAAACAAAATCTTCCTCCAAAATGTAGTCTGGTTTCAGGAAAATATAATTCACACGAGAAGGTGATGATTTTTTTTATCCTTAAGCTTTCTCCACATTTTTCTATCTATATAATCCCACATTTAAATCAGAGTTTTGAGATGTATCCACAATTTCTGTTTGGTTTGGGCAGTATTTTATGCTAATAATCCCAACTGATCATCTTATCTGAATAATGAGCTTCTAATGAAGAAAAAACATGACAAGACAAAAATTCCTCTCAAATATTAGTGTTAGCAGCCTAATGGAATAAATGAGTTTTATATCTGACCCTGAACAGGTAGAAGAACAATACAGACCATGTATTTTCAAATAATTTAAATAAAAGATGAAATTGAAACATAAAGTCAATAACCAAATTAATCATCTTATTATAAAGAAAGTGTAGCCTTCGTTATTATAATAAAAAACATCAATGGAGTAGAAAATTGAGCAGTCTTCTTATATTAGGAAAAAAATTTGGTGCCTGGTTGCCAAGGAAGCTCTGCTCATATTAGCTTTTATTACATCCTCTGTAATGGATTAGAGCCTCTTAAGTCTCATTAGTACATTACTAATATAAATTTTTAAAAGCCATATTAAATAATATAAAATATTTCAGTATGGTTGAGGCTGAGTGTTTAAAAGATCAAATTTATGTTCTGCTGTTTTGAAAGTAAATCCATTTGGACTTTTGGGGGGAATCTTTCTTTATTTGTTTTGAAGATATTTGACAGTGAATGCAAAATAATGGAGAACTAGATCCAAAACTAAAGAGAAAATTGGAACATAAGGGATGTAAGTAAGTGTATACAATGGCTTTCCAGATAACTCACCTGACTAATCAAATCATGGGACCAGAAGTATGATCCTAGCTTCATCAAACTGGATTATAATTAAGGCTCTGATATGTAAAAATTATATTTTGAAATGGTTTTCTTTTTTTTATAATATCCTATCATCATAGTCACTTGCTATGATTTTAAGATGTTAGAGTGGTATAAATTAAAGATAATAGAAAAAGTAAAGAAAAAACCACAGCATGGAGCAAAAGAGCACTCAATAATAAGAATGTGTATGAGGGTAAACACATAGAGTACGCTTACTCAGGGCTTCCCTGCTAAGAGGGCATGGGCCTCCACAGCATTCCAGCCTCTTTTCTACCCTATAATTAATGTGTGTCTCATTTGTGGCATAAAACTAAAAATGTTCTGAGAGTTGAGTTACAGGCATTTCCGAGTATGGCAGAGGCAGCAGTATTGTGAAAATAGGAGAATGCTACCTCAATACCATCATTTTCCTCTCCACAAAATGCTGTAAGCAGAGTCACCTCCCCATTGGCAGGTATTAGAGAGTACGAAGGTGCCTTTGGGTAAAGGTGCTGTGTGTATGTATGTATGGTAGATGTGGAGTAGCACGTGTTACTGTCTCTTCTTTTAATTTGTTTCAGCCCTTGAATGTTTTATTATAATTAATGTGTTAATTTTCTGTACTCATGCCCAGGAGCACATTGCAATAGGCATAATTTCAAAAACTGGTGAAAGCCATTAAATAAATAATTAGTTTAAGGTGATAAAATACATTAATTTAAGTGATTGAGAACACCTAGTGCTAGCTCTGACTAAAACAATTCTTTAAGAAAAAAAAGTCACACTTTTAAAACTCCAGAGTGCCACTCTACTAGTCTAATATATAAGATTGGCACCAAGCCCCAAAGGTGGTAAGTGGCACTTTGATAGACCAAGACAAGACAAGACAGGGATTCCAGAGTAAAAGATGCCTCCCCACCCCCTCAACCCCCGGTAAATATGCTCCACCTCCAGTTGTCCAGGGTCTAAATTGGGGGTCTATTAGCAAGGACCCACAGAGCATTTCAGCGTCCACCATTTGTGTATACAGACAGAGATTAATTTTAACCAGGAGGATGATTTAGTACCTAAGGTTTTCAACAGGTTGGGATTTTAGATAGAGTTCATGTGGAGGGGAGAAGTGAAAGAATGACTTTTTGTTGGGAAGGGTAAATGTGTGCGTGAGTGAGTAATACCATAGTTATCATTCACTAGTACTAAAAGCTTGAGGGATTGGTTTCTCGTAGACGTGAGTCATATACAGAATGTTGAAGTGTGCATATCACTTATCGATCTATAACCAAGTGGGCCTAATTTTTACCAGCAACTAATTGTAGATAACTATCCCATTCATTTGATAAGCTTTGTCTATATACCTAAGTAGGTCTCCTACACATCTCTGCCCATATACTGAATTAGATAACAAGGGCCTTTTGTAATCTAGCTCCATCTTGGTCCTATTTTTTTTTTCTGTCCAGAAGTCTCATTTCATGAAAGAAGATTGGCAGTCACACACACACACACACGTCAAATAGAATAGACTATTACTTGTGAAAGTATGTATAAGTACATCATAAATGTTAATTGTTTTATGCATATCAAAATTGGTATATTAATCTAAAAGTACAAAAAATGTATCTCACTACTTAAGTCTTATGAATTGGTACTGTGAGATTTCAGTATTGGCTGATTGCATGTTTTTCATCTTCAGGTTCTGATGACTACAGTTACATGTCATTCATTTCAAGGGACAGAAATGGCCTTTTATCTTCTTCCACTGATCTGTTTTTCCTTTTTTTCTTTTCTGGATTGAACTTAAGATAGCAACCAGTTTATAAAAACAATTTTCTAGAATAGCCCTAATTGCCACAGAGAGGGTGGCATTATTCGTCATATGACTTTGGCCCCTGAGATTGTTTTCTTATCCATAAATTGGGATAGAAATGACCTCCCTGTTTTCTTTTCACAAATAATTTGAGATTCAGTCTTTTATTGGTCATAAATTTTTTTAACTATGCAGAGTGCTCTATGAACATAAGAATTAGAACCATCGCTAATCTTGTTTTGATGTCTTTCGTGTGTTCAAGGGTTTCAGTGAGTCTTAGCATGTCATATTTTCTAAATGGCTTTACTGCAATACAAAAAAAGCAGCAGGGCCAGGCATGGTGGCTCACATCTTTAATCCCAGCACGTTGGGAGTCTGAGGCAGGTGGATGGCTTGAGCTCAGGAATTTGAGAGCAGCCTGAGCAAAAGGAGACCCCAAAATCTTGTCCCTATTATAAATAGAAAAATTGGCAAGGCATCGTAGCAGGCCCTATAGTCCCAGCTACTCAGGAGGCTGAGGTAGGAGGATCTCTTGAGACCAAGCATATGAGGTTGCTGTGAGCCATGATGCCACGGCTCTCTAGCCTGGGCAACTGTGTGAGGCTCTATCTCAAAAAAACACCCACAGATATAAAGGTAACTAAATTAAATAAAACTTAGTTTCTGCTGGTCCGTGGAATAGAATTTACCTATATTGCATCTTCATGTGCTTGTTCTCTGTGTCTGGTCCCTTTTCCATTTGCTTCATGTCCCTTGGACTTAGGAATGAATGGAAGTAACAAAAAGAGGCCATAGTCAAGTTTTCTGTTTCTGGGGAGGGTAGCAGAAGGAACAAATCTCTCAAATCTCCAGTTCTGTGTTTCAATTTTGCTTACACATATCTGGGGGAAATTCACAGTCCTATTTACGTAAGGGCAAAGTTGATCAACTGAGCTTCTGGCCCTCCAGCAATAGGGGAAACCCCAGAGGAGAGGTACAACTAGACAGTGGTCAAGTCTGGCTGCTTTGTCTTAACCAGGAGGGCTTGTGTTTTTCCATGTTGTTGAGTATGGGGGTCATAAAATGCTTACCTTTGCTGCATACAGTAAGAGCAACTGGCCTGAACACAGGTTGAAGAATTGGAGTTTAAACTTTGCTGAGCTATTTCTAACAACACCTTCTTCCTAATGATGCCTTTCTTCATATGGCTTCCTAGAGTTCATAGATCTCTTCCCAGAGTCCACTTCAAAGGTAGTCCCAGACAGGAATGGGCAGCTGCTGTTACTGCAAAGCCTGCCCAGACCTGGCCATGTCAAGGTGAGATGTTTTTCTGGGAGATACTTGTCTCTGCTCAGGTTCTAAAAGTGGAAGGAAAAGTAACCATTTAAAGCAGAAACTTGAGCCCCTTCTTTTTCAGGCTAATGGAAGGCAGAATCCACCACAGGGAAGACAGCATTTTATTCAGGAAAATACCTTGCCAGGAGGGACTCTGTTACGTGTGCAATGTGAGCCACTGCCCACTTGCCAGGAGTCATAATTCCAAAAGAGAAACAAAAAAGAAGCAAAATCAGCAGCATCTCACAGGAGTGAAATTTGGGAATAAGGACCCTGGGAAAGAGGAAAGAGGAGATGAGGAAAAAAAGGCGGGAAAGTAACAGGAGACAGAGCCCTGGGAGAAGAGCTGGTGGAGAGGAGCCTCCAGGGGCAGGTGGTGGAAGAAGCACCAGCTGCAGGTTGCCCTCCGTCCTTCCATCACTCACGACAGCCGAGGGCAGTGGAAGGAACCGGGGCAGGTTTGAGGAAAGAAAGGATGGCTTTAACATGTTACCTTTCTACTCTCACAGAAATATAAAGTACTGTAGAAGCATCCTGAGCCAATCAGCCAGCCTTGCTTGGGAAGTCTGGGCTCATCTGAGAGAGAAAAGGGTGAGAGGGCACTTGCCTAACTTGGTCAGGAATGGCAGGCAGTGCATTCCTTGCAGGCGTCTTCAAACTTTTTAAACAGGGGGCCAGTTCATTGTCCCTCAGACCGCTGGAGGGCCGGACTATAGTTTAAAAAAAAAAAAAAACTATGAACAAATTCCTATGCACACTGCACATATCTTATTTTGAAGTAAAAAACAAAACGGGAACAATTACAATCACACTGCCTCATGTGGCCCATGGGCTGCAGTTTGAGGACCCCTGCCTTAGAGGATACAGCATGTGCAAAGGCCCAGAGGTCTGAAAGTCCCTGAGCAGCTTGGAGAAAAACCAAGTCATGGGGGTTCATAATTAGACTAATTTTTTTTCTTTACTGTTAAAAAATGAGTAACTAAAGAAGGAATTTGAGTAGGAGAAAGACATAAGCAGAATTGTGTCATAAAAAGAGAGCCCCTTTAGCTATTGTATTTATTCAACAAAATATTCACCAAGCTCTTATGTGCTAGGTGCCAGAGTTACAGTGATGAATGAACACACTATTTCTTATTCTCATGGCTCTTACAGCATGATTAGGAAATAGATGTTATGAAACAGTCACAAAAATTAAAGTTTAATTAGAAATAGTGGAAAATGCTTTACAAAGTGTGTTTTGACTGAGAATTAGAAGGAAGACCAGACTTTGGTTGGGAGTCGTGAAGGAGTCAGGTCAAGTAAGGCCACCCACCTGAAACCCAGCAAGTGAGAGCGTGCACTTGCCAGTTCCAGCTGGAGAGCCGCTGGGTGGCACTTTGGGAGCTGGAAGATCAGCAGCCATCAAGGAGGCTACTCCAAAGGTCCAGGCAGGTCCTTATTCCTCATCTACAATGCTGTTGGTCTCTAAAGCCACCGGCAGCTCTGACTTAATAAGCATCCACTAAGTGTTTGACATTGTGCTAGATGTGGACTAAAATGGAAATAGAAGATTATTATATAAGGTAGAGTCCTCATTAGAGTGACTGTCCAACCAATCAGGCATTTGGTGCAGGGTCAGAGAGTTTGGCTCCAGGTATGCATTGAGTTTTAGAGAACCTTGACAGAACTTTTATAGCATTTTCCCCTATTTCTTGTTGCAGTGATAGAATCATTCACCACTTCCCAGAGCCCAAATTCTGTTCAAGTTTCTTCTCTTGGATCACTTGCTCTTTGGGGTTCTCCAGTCACAAAGCAGATCGATGTAGGTAAATATAGATAGATATAGATATTTGAAGCTTACAATGTCTAATACAGAACACACACATACATATGCATATGTGTGTGTGTGTATTACATGTACATATATATAACTATCATCTTTACAATGGGGATAAAGGTGTTATTAACCAGCTGAAGGACTGCTATGTCGTTGGTAACTTGCACTAACTTACAGGGACAGTGCCCTTCACCTAAAAGGCATTCAGAAATATTTGTATGGGTAAATAAATGCACCAATGAACTCTGCTTCAAAGTGTTCAACTGAGAAACAGAGTCAGATGCCTGCCACAAACCCCAGAGCTGAAGTATCTGTGCAATCTGCTCGTGGGGCTGTCCTTAAGTGCCTTTGCTACTGTGCTAGATAAAAGACAGGATGTGTTCCCACTCTCCCTACCCACTCACAAGGATTGGCGCTCTGCCCACTCGCTTGCTCCGCCCATGCACTGATAAGCTTCAAAAAGCTTTTATTGCTGGTTTGGGGGCTTTTATATTCAGAAATGGGAGGAAATTGAGCAAACGAAGTGAAAAGATGTTTGAGGTAGGGTTGAAGGGAGAATGGTTTGGATCTATTTTTTTTTTTCCTTCTTTATATACTTCTAGTAATTCTCATACTTTTTCATAAATAGGACCACAGCATAAATTCTATTTCCATTGTTGGCATGTTATGTTTACTGAGCCCTTCAAAAAGAATTCTCTTTTATTTCAAAATATTATGGGAGTACAAATGTTTTGGGTTACATGAACTGCTCTTGTAACCAGTTCCCAGATCATGTTCCTTGTACCCATTAGGAAGTGTGTGAAGCCTTCCTCTCCTTCTGTATCCACACCAGCATCTGTTGTTTATGGACGTTTTAATAAAAGCCATTCTAACTGGGGTAAGGTGATGAACTCATTGTGGTTTTGATTTACATTTCCCTGATGATTAGTGACATTGTGCATTTTTTCATATATTTATTGGCCATTTATCTTCTTTTTAAAAGCTTCTGTTTGTGTCTTTTGTCCACAGTTTTAGAGGATTTTTTTTTCTTTTTCCTTGCTGATTTGCTTGAGCTCTTTGTAGATTCTGATTATTAGCCCTTTATTAGATGTACAGCTCGTGAATATTTTCTCCCATTCTATAGGTTGTCTATTTGCTCTGTTGCTCTCACCCATTTAGTTATTTCTCTTATTGCTGCAATTGCCATTGGTGTCATTTTCATAAATTCTTTGCCTAGGTTGATATCTAGAACAGTTTGTCATACATTTTCTTCTAAAATTCTTATGGTTTCATGTCTTGTATCTATCCTGCATTAATTTTTATGAGTGGTGGAAGAGATGGATTTTGTTTTATTCTTCTGAACGTGGTGATCCAATTTCCCCATCACCACATGTTGAATAGGGCTTCTTTTCCCTAATGCAGTGGTTCTCAATCTGTGGGTTGCGACCCACAGGAACTATATTAAAACAGTGCATCATTAGGAAGGTTGAGAACCACTGCCATAGTGTATATTATTATCTGTTTTGTCAAAGATCAGTTGGGCGCATGCAGATGGTATTTATGTGGATCCTCCATTCTGTTCCATTGGTCTATGTCTCTACTTTTGTGTCAATGCCATACTATTTGGGTTACTATAGCCTTGTAGTATAGTTTAAAGTTTGGTAATGTGATACCTCCAGATTTGTTCTTTTTGCTTAAGGTTGCTTTGGGTGTTCAGACTCTCTTCTGGTTCCAAATGAAGTACTGTATAGTTATTTTATCTAGACCTGTGAAATATAATATTGTTTTTGATAGGGATTGCCACTGAATGTATAAATCGCTTCAGGTAGTATGGACATTTTAACAGTGTTTGATTCTACTGATCCATGAGCATGATATGTTTTTTTCATTTGTTTGTGTCATCTGCCAATTTTTTCCTCTGTGTTTTATAGTTCTCTTGGTGGAGATCTTTCACCTCTTTGGTTAAGTATATTCCCAGGTATTCTATTTTCTTTGTAGCTATTATAAATGGTAGTAAGTCTTTGATTTGACTCTCAGCTTGACTATCTTTAGTGTATAGGAATGCTACTAATTTATGTACATTGATTTTCTAACCTGAGACTTTGCTGAATTACTTACCTCACATCCCCTGGAAGAATTTTTGGTCTGTTTCCTATTTTCCTTTTGGGAAAGCAAGTTATCAAAGAAGCTACAGTAGGCAGGGGAAGAGGACTGGGGAGAAAGGAGGAATTTTAAGCAATTCTAATACATGAATCCTCTTTCCAGTGTCCAAGAAAAGCAAGCAAAGGAGATGAGCTATAATGAAATTACATATTGGCTGCTGAACCCTTTGAATTACCAGGACACAGCTCAAAAACAGGTTTAGAAGGGGACTGCTCTGTTCCTCTAGGCCAGTAATTTCCAATCAGTGTGCCGGTATGCCATGAGAGGATTTTAGTGTGCCCCCCAAACTTTTAAAGATCATTAATTATTTTTGAAAGAAGTTCAAAGCACAGCAAGTATATATATATATATATAACTGGTTTTTAATCAATATAATTTAAGTGTGCCGAGGATATTTAATTATAGGTTCAAGTGTGCCATGAGATAAAAGAAGTTGAAAAACACTACTCTAGGCAGTGACCACTTTCTACTTAGTAAGGGCAGATTCTAATTTCAGAAGTGTAGACATAGGGACTGAGACAGATACAGGACTAGAGTCACGGGTGATGTTATCAGGGGGCACATTTAAGTTCAACATTGATGCAATAGATCTCATCCTGCCTAAATAACACCTAAGGCCCTCTCCTTCATTAAAATACCACTAATTTAGATATTCACTAAGTGTACATGGCGTGGCGATATGAACAACCATCATGAAAACCCAAGGTGGAGCCCTTGGCCCCACCTTGGATCTCAAGAACCCCAAGTAACCTGGATTTTCTTCAAGCTGGTTTCTCAGCAATTATGATGGAAAGAATGTACTTTTCAAAGTTCCAATTTTCCCCCTATATCCCAAAAAATGTAGTCTATCCTGTCAGTCTGCAAATAACACCAAATTCAGCTTCAAAGTTTATCTTCAATTTTTTTTTTCAGTTTAACATTTTATTATTTATTTACATATACATGTGTTGATTAGGTTTCCATTTTTTGCCTTCACAAAATTAAAAAGGCTTAAAATTTAATAACAATAGCAATGTTTAAGATAAGGACTAGAAACAAAAACCTCGTAAAGAATGAACGAACACGAATACATTCAGAAAAGAAATCAGACGATTGCTGTATTGAAATATTAAGCAATAATAATACAAAGAAAGTAACATTCACATTGTCAAATAAGAGTATGTCTATTATAGAATGCTTTGACTCTGAGATTCAGAGTCATCAGTTAACTTATTTTTTTAAGTCTCAAAAAATAGACAACTAATATTTATAAATAAAAGTAAAAGATAATTTCAAAAAACAGATCATGCCAAATCTTATAGACAATAGAAAAAGAAGAAATACTTCAAAATAATTCTATTTGATCTGGGTACACCTGATATTAAAATTAGAGAGAATATATTATTATAAAGGGGAAATTACAAACATATTTTACTTATAAATGAAGATGCAATATCCTAAACAACATATTAACAAGTTGAATTAAAAATTAATGCTTAAGTAACGCACTTTGGTCAAAATGAAATCCAATTTATGTGAGAATTAGTCACTATTTTCTTTCCTTTTTTTTTTTTTTTAAATACAGTAATAAACCAGATCTGAAATGCTTTGGCAAAGTAGTGACTCCAGTGCCTCCCCAAGTCAATGGACACAGCGAAGTTCATTATTAAAAAATAAAAAAGAAGAAAAAAGAAAAGAAATTAAATTTTCTTTTTTTAAAACAAAGACTTGTGAAATTCAAGTACAGTGCAAATAAAATTGGTTAGGGGAGTTGAAAATATTTGCAAAAGCCCTCATTATAATCCAGAGAGACAGAAGGTCTGTCTGCGACCACAAATTGAGCTTGTATTTCTCCAATACTTTGAGCCTGGAAGAAAAACATTAAAATGCAAGATTCGATTGGGAACATTCTGCTCTGATGCAGTTAATAACTAAAGTTAATCGAACACTTACTTCGTGTCCTGTGCTTTGCTTTCCAGGCACTGTCCCCTATAATTCTCACAGTGGCCCTCTAAAGAAGGTGCTGTAATTCTCCCCTCACAGATGAGCTTTGTTTTTTCTGGTATCTGGCCTTGGATCCCCAAGCATCCTTTGCTATCTCTGAAATGGGTATAGTGGGATATGACCTCCCGAAAGGCCTTCTGGTCAAGGAAGTTTGAGAGCTAAGGGTTGTTTTGAAGTCTTTTGATTTTTATACAGATACAACTTTCTCAAAAATTCAGTAGACTTTCCATAGATTTTTCTTACAGTCAGTCATAGGTGCCAGTAACCACATCTATAGTTCTCGTTTAGACACGGGTTTCAAAATTGCTTTATTTCTTTGTTGATTCCTTTCAACTTAATAGCCACACTCTAAATTTGATCTTTGCTCTAAGTCATTTGGATCACCTGTGTGTCTGGGCATTTGTTATTCATGGCCTTGTTATGTTACATTTCTCACAGTTTATGGTCTACATGCAGTGGGTGTTTCCGTAGGTCAAGGCCTCACATTTGGGGGCTCTGTTGCCTTTCATGTCTGCTGGCTCTCTCTTCCCCCTCGTCCCTACCCTTTCCCTTTCCTCTCTTACCCCTCTCCTTCTTCTCCTGCCCTCTCTCCCTCTGTCCCTCTCTCCATTTCCCTTTCCCTAATAGTACTTTGCTTAACTATAGCCAACAGTGGCCCAGACTACAATGTTCTATCTTCTAATACATTCTCCTACAGCTGCCATCTCAGTACTCCCGTGGGCACCCTAAGTTATCATAGGCAAGAGTTCTAACAACTTTCATCAATGTCTTCACTGCCTGCCACCTGCCTACTAAACCATAGACTTTAGAGTCTGTTCTGGAAGGACCCCACTTCTGGTATTGAGGGAAAGGAGAATATTGTACCCTAAAATACATTCCTTTGACATCTTTTGAAATGGTTGCCACAGTTCTAACAGATAGAAGTAACCCTGTAAAGCTGTCTTTTGTTGGGCGGGGAGGGAGATTTGCCTCTATAGAGAAAGAATCTGCATGGATGCTGTCAGGCGTTCCCTTGTCCAAGCCAGGAAAGATTATTTGAGAGTCTGACACCATTCAGGTCCCAAAAGAAACATTTACATCCGTTCTGTCTAAGGGCTTCTACCTCCGAAGTTCTGTCTACATGATAAGACCACTTTGCCTAGCCTAGCCCGTTACTTTCTCCCTTCCATAACCTGTTTTGCCACTGGAACCTACTTTTTGTCATGCTCTAAGCCTGCATTTTCCAGCAAACTCAAGATGCTGTATATTTCTGTGCCCCACTGGGGTTGGGTCTTCCTTCTGAATGGCCTTGTGTATACACATTAAATAAAATTTGAGCACTTGTTCTCCTAGTAATCAATTTGCCTGGTGTCAGTGATTTTTTAGCAAACCACTGGGGGCTGGGGGGTGGGGGCAAGGGCCTCCCTATAGTTGTATATTTGGGTTTGTCTTAAGCTAGTTTATGCTATAGAAACAAGGCACCCGACCTGATTCACATTTAAAAGTTTATTTTGTACTCAAAGTCCACCAAAGTTGTAATGACTCTGTATGATATCTCCCTTCCAAGCGGTGATTCAGGGATGCAGGCTGTTTCATCTTGTCAGTGTGCAACTGGAACACAGGGCTTGCAGGGTCACGTGGCAGAGGGAAAAGAGAAAGTAGACAGTAATAAACCAGGTCTGTGCTTTGGCAAAGTAGTGACACCAGTGCCTCCCCAAGTCAATGGACACAGCCAAGTTCATTATAACAACAGGTTTTCTATTACTAGGTACCAGTAAAGAGCACTTTGGGGATAGCTCCCAAAGTTGGTATGTCCCCAAATAAGAGGGCTGGGATGATCTTATAAGCATAGGGTAATGAGGTGTGAACAATCATCTGATTGGATCTTGCAGCGAGGTGATACCAGAAGGCATGATCTGATTGGATCCTGGATTCTGCCATGCAAATATCTGCTTCTTAGTTCCATCTACTTTCTTTGGACCAAGCACTTACCTTCTACCCATGGTTGCACACTGGGTTCATCTGAGCATGTTCGGGTTAAGTGACCTTCAACCTGGGGATCCATGACAACTGAAAAACAACTCATGACTTTGTTACATAAAAGTTGAGCAGATTGTTCCTGTGCAGTTACAACACACGTGTCACTTCTGCTCATAGCCCTGGGCCTTGCCTCACAGCACTTGCCTGTTAATAAACAGTAAATGTCTGGCACGCGTACCAACTCACACTCTCAGGGTAGAGTATGGAATCTTCATTATGACACATGTCCTGGTGTTTGAGAGTATTTGTTCTAGCATAGATCATGCTATTCATAATAAAAGAGAAGCTTAAATGTTTCAAGTTACCCAAGATCGCAACATTTAGTGGCAAGGCTGTTTGTACCTCCTACTTCAGATCAATTCCAAACCACTGAAATACAAAACCCCATAACAAGGCAAGACATGATCTTTATTTAAGATCACAGAAGGAGGAACCATGTTTTACTTTTCTTTTGCTAAGGCCCAGAGTCAAAAGAAAACAGAGTTAAAGTGATATGTTAACAAAACCAAAAGGACAGAGACAGAGGAGGGAGAAACATGTTCCCACAGAAGAGGAAACAACTCGGTCAAGTGTAAATTTGCTAATGCTTCACACCCATAAGCTTTAAACAAGTGAAACCTCTGATTAGATCTCCCTAGTCCTTAGCAGGACCAAATGACAGGGTTTGAAAGATCCGTGATGTACACAGATAGCCACACGGTAATTAGGAGGACTTGGCAGTGTACTTGGTGCTTCTACAGAGCTGGCATCAACTGTGAGCTCCATTCTCAAACAAAACCTCCTTCCATACCTCTGCAACAAATGTTCACATTCCCTGGGAGTAAAATATACTCTGTCAAGGTGAAGGAATCACCCTCAGAACTCAGAGAATTTGCTTGGAACTTGCAAATTTTATCCATGGATCATACCAAAAAAGAGCAAAATAAATGCAGATGAAGAAGAGGGCAATTCTTGCTTGCTAAGAAGACAGAAATAGCTTCAGCTAATTATATTAACCTAAAAAAGTAAGCGAACATTAATGAGAAATAAGAATCTCAACTCTGGAAATAGCCTTGCTCCTGTGCTATTGAAATCCTACACCCCTTAGTAGAATGAGCTCAGGTCAGGAGCTAAACTGCCAAAAAGAAATTCTAGAAATAGGGAATGCTTTAAGCATCTCGAGTCCAGCTAAGGATCTTGCAGTATTTTCCCAAACTTTTTGGGTTCAGTAAAATATGATTCCAATTTTACCTCAGGCCTTACTTTTGGAAAACCATATGTATTTTCGAACAAATTCAATTTAGGTGTTTCTTATTTTCTTACCCTTTAACTCATAAGATTGTTGTTGTTTTTTTTTTTTTTTTTTTTTTTTTTGCAGTAGTTTGTTTGGGAAGCAATCTGACTCTTTTGGAAAATCTTTGAAAGCTTTTATTTTGGGGATGATAAACAAAATTTTACCTGTTCTTAAGTCTATACATTCAAAGTGAGCTGGAAAATGACGGAAATTTTCTGAATGGGGGTTCTTAAAGTGTGGTCTCATGGCCAGCAGCAGCATCACTGGACACAGCACCCTCTCCTTCATCAGGGCTTCATAGTTGGTGCAATGCTGTTACCATCTTGAAATTCTTAATAGTTTGTTCTTTGTAAGTGAAGTTCAGCGGGACCCTGGGATATAGAGGGCACTCAGTGCAACACGAGTGAGTGTGAGCAGGGTCAGATGGAGCATGTGTACCGGAAGTTCTTGCTGCCTCACTCACAGATAGTGTTTATCAAGCCCCAAAAGCACAGAATTCCGGTGACCCCATATAGATGGAGTTCAGTGAGATTCAAAGCAGGTATAAGGTAAGCGTGTTACCTCTACAACAGAATAAACTGGGGTGAGAGGGAACCTGACAGTCCCCTGACAGTCCCGAGAGGTCACACTTTCCATTTGAACCAGAGTTTTCTTTCAATACAGAAAGAAATGGCGTTCTAAGAAACACGCAGCACCACAGGACCCTGGCACATCCTTTCAAACTTGTATGAGAGCCGGCTGCTGACACTGAGGGAAGGGAAGATAGGACCAGCCACGCTGCCCTGTCGTTTCAGCACTTCCTTACGCATCAGGTGGTGAGAGGTAGAGAAATTTGACAGGATGTGTGCACATCACAAAGTGAAATAAAAACAATTGGGTCAGTTTTGTGCAGCAATTATACTTTTCTGATAAGAACGGAACCCCTATATATGCACAGCTATAAAAGAGGAATTGTATCATTTTAGCAACTCCTTAGACACGTTAATTGCTCTTTAAAACTGGAATTGTATGATTACAGATGAATGGGGAAATTCTTGGTAATCACTTACTATTTTAATGTTTATTAGAACATTAAATAGCAAATAAACATGACTAGCTGAGAGAAACCATGGAAAATAGGAGACGGTTTTTAATTTCTAAGTATCTTATACTTTTTGCCTGCTTTTTGAATAAGGGATCCTTCATCTTCATTTTGCTCTGGATCCCACCAATTAGGTAGTCCTGCCTGGAGACTTGTCAGAAATTCACATTCTTGAGCCCAGGTTCATGTTTGAGAAGTGCTGGTCTGAAATATTCTGGCTGGCAAATTCCATGCCTGCATTCATCTTGGCATTTTAGGTTGGTCTGATCGCTTTATTTCTTTTATCTATTCTATGAAACCAATTCTCATAAGAGGTAGTAAGAAGCATCACTGCCTTGAGAGTCTCTAAATGCCATCACACGGTGCTCATGAGCCTGCCCTGCTGTGGATGCAGCCAGGCTGCTGAGGGCAGGATCCTCAACCTCTCTGATCCTCAGTGTTCTCAGCTGCAAAGTGGAGGCATTCAGGCCTGCCTCATAGCGTGTTTAGAGGAATTAAACGAGCTGATACATGTGAAACGTTTAACGCAGTGTCCGGCACACGGCAAACACACAAGGAAAGGGATGTGACGCTTCAATTATGGACAATCATTATTACCTGTGTTCCTAATCGGTGGCGCCATTAGCTGCATCCTAGACAAACCTCTGAGATGTCACCTTCACTTAACTTTTCTCTGGTTTCCTCCCTCTGCCTCAGGTTGAGGCATAAAACAAAAAGAATAGAACCTTTTTTTCTTTTTACTAATAGAGGGGACAGAATGAGAGGCGATAGGCTTTTTCATAGTCTTCCTTGAGCATTTAAGTAATTGTGCTTTGTAATGCTAACGTACACAAGAAAGTTCCTGTCCCCTCGGCTTGATCTTGAAAGAGAATTCATAACAGCTAAGAGCCAGGGCTTTGGGGTCAGACCCCTCTGTCTGCTGACTGCCCCTCACTGGCTAAAATGATCACAGGCCAGTCACAGTCCGGCTCTGGGTTTTGTTTCTTCAAATGCAAAAGTATTTACTTCACAGTGGGCAGAATCAAATGAAGTCAAGTTCTAGGTGCTCTGTACATGATACTGAGATGTTGGGCCCGGGCTGGTCTGAACTTCGGTTCATGACAATCATTGCATTGTTTTAGCAACAACAATGATTGTCATGAACCGAAGTTCAGACCAGCTCTGGCTCAACATCTTAGTATCATGTATTTCAACAAATAACTCCCCGACTCCCTTTCCTTGCTGCACAATTATAATCTCTCCTGCCCATCCCTAAGTACAAGCTCAGAAAACTCTGCCAAAGCACTCTGCAGCTTCCCAGAACATGAGGAAGCTTTGTTCTTAATGTTGTCTTCAGAACAAAGACGATATGACCCTGAGAATTCACAGAGAAATTGTGGGAACAACATCCTATTTATTTCTGTGTGTTTATTGCAATGGGAGAAAACACCTGTTTAACACCCAACTGAAAATTGGTCTATAAAAAGGCCATTGTTGAGTGCTGAATGTCCTCCTACTTTGGCTGAGATCTTTAGGAGAAAGAAGCACTCAGAGCAGAGAAGGACTATTAAAACTGGGATCCAACAGGCCTGCGGCTTCTTAGTGCCAACAGCAGCACGCAGGTCTGCAGGGAGCAAGGCTCTCAGACGGGCTCCTTGGAGGAACCACCTGCTGCCTCCTGCTCTGGTCTACCCTGACTCTGCAGTGGACCTTACTGAGGATAAATCTTGCCACCTTAAGTGAGTTGTGATTCACAGCAGCCCTTCTTAGACTCTAATGTGCATGTGAATCACCCAGGAATCTTCGTGAAGTTTGGATTCTGATTGTGTAGGACTGCTTGGGGTTGCAGAGTCTGCATTTCTAAAAAGATGTTGCCGAAGCCACCGCTGCATAGACCCCCATGAGCTTTGAGCAGGGAAGGTTTGCACCTTGAGCCCCACTGGGCATTTGCAGGGCCTACAGGTGAGGGCTCAGGGTTGGAGGTACACTGCACAGTATAAAAACTGCGGCTGAGTGCATGGTGGGTGGTTCCTGTGCCCAGCTGGGGGGAGAGCAGGGGACAGGGGTCCTGAGGGATAACCCAAAGTGTGACATCAGAGGTGCCAGCATGGGCTCATGAGCTGCAAGAACAGACTTGACTTCTGACCAGATTCCTATAAACTGGACACCAAAGCAGTTTCAGGCAGAGATCTCTGGCTCATATTTTGCCTGGAAAAACATTGCAGCAAAGGGCACACCCTGAAACTTCTCGCATGATTCCATTACTGCTCAGCACATTCTCCCGACACTCAGCACGTGTCCTCAGCCTGACTCCTTCTGCTCTTTTCAAGGCTAGATTTCGGGAATCCAACCACAGTGTTAGGAACAGTTGCTGTGGTGGGAATGATGGCTGTAGGAGCAGCAGCAATTAATGTTTGAGAACGTAAAATGCAAAAGACTCCATGCTAAGGGCCTCGGATGTGTCCCATTTAATCCTCACAACAACCCAACGAGGTGGTTATTATTATCACCATGTTACAGGCAAAGAAAATGGAAGAAGAGTTTTAAGGTTATACAGCTCCTTAGTGGCTGTCCCCACCCTTCCCCACCCCCTGTCCTCTTGGCTTTCCTGCTATCTGTGGTCAGTAGGGGAGTCCCCATGGGGGGGGGGGGCGGCGGGAAGTGTCCCTCAGCCCTTTTCTCTTTGACCATGAGCAGAAGAAGTTGTAGAGACGGTAGAAAACCTCATGGTTTTGGCAGCAACCACTATGCCACCTGAACTCATCACTAAATCTTCCCCATTTAAGGGGCAAAACCTAAAAATGCAAATACCTGCTGAACAATGAGTATACAGTTTCAGTTACACAAGGTGAAGTTCCAGAGATCTGCTATACAAGTAGCACCTCTAGTTAACAATACTATATTATGCACTTAAAAATCTGTTAAGAGAGTAGGTCTCAAGTATACTTACCACAAAAGGAGGGTGGAGGTGGTGCTAGAAGAAAATTTAGGAGGTGATGTGGTTAGTAAATGTTTACCCCCAGACGGTGGTGATTTGATAGGTATGTTTGTATCTATCAAATGCTGTACATTAAATATGTGCAGTTTTATATAACAATTATACCTCAACAAAGCTGTTAAAAATAAATTGAAAAACCATAGATAAATAAAAATAAATGAGAACTTTCATATGAATCCAATGGAAGAGGGTTTGATAGGAGGCCACCAGGTAAACTGTCTGAAATCTCATATCTGCTACTCAGTCACCCTGCTGGATTCTAAAGGCCAGAAAGATATTTCTGATATTTCAGATATTCAGGGATTCATCTCTAGCCTGTGAGCTCCTACGTGACTATATTTCAGCCTGGCATAGAGCCTGGATCGTGGGATATGCCCATCATATACTATTAATAGATTAATTAATCCATCTACTAGCCATGGCCCTCCCTCCACTGAGTAAAGCTAACGATTGTGTTTAGATTGGGAGGGAAACCAAATATCTTTCCCTAAACAGAGGAATACAGTTGGGGGTCATAGGAAAGAAATGTAATCAACTTATTCCACAAACATTGCCAGGCACTGCCCTCAGCACCTGGGTAACCATGACAAACAGGGAGATATTGTGGCTGGACAGCATGGGGCCTGTGATTTTCAACTGGAGGCAGTGAGACCTGGATTGGAATCCCATATTTATAAATTGCTACCCATGTGACTTCAGGAAAAGTTCTCAATGTCTCTTTTCCTCAGTTTCCTCATCTGTAAATGGAAACAATAGTAGGGCCTCCCTCACAGAGGTGTTGGAGATTCAATGAAATAGTGCATATAAATTGCTCAGCACATTGTCATGGTAAATGTCAGCTTCGTGACCGTGACATGGTTATCCCCGCCCAAAAAGTAGATGCTGACAATTTTTCTTATACAGGGTCTGATGATAAATACCGTATGCTTTGCAGACTGTGTATTGTTTCTATCACAGCAATTCAGCTCTGCCCTTGTCGCTCAAAAGTAACCACAGAGGGTATGGAACTGAATCTCTTACCATTTTAACATGTCATAAAATTTTATTCCCATTTTTTTTGTTTTCTTTTCCCCCCAACCATTTAAAAATGTAAAAACTATCCTTAATTCACAGACTATATAAAATAGGCAGCAGGCCAGATTTGGCCCGTGGGCTGCTGTTTGCTGACCCCTGGTCCAGAGGCGATATCAGAAAACATACAAGCTGTTACAATACAATCTGTTCAAAGTGCAGAGAAGGGAGGGATTTATTCTGCCAGGTAGTGAGAGAAAGAAGATTTAGAATGGCTCCATAAGGGTGGCACCTGTGGTTCAGTGAGTAGGGCGCCGTCCCCATATACTGAGGGTCGCGGGTTCGAACCCAGCCCCGGCCAAACTGCAACAACAACAACAACAACAACAACAACAACAAAAATAGCCAGGCGTTGTGGCAGGCACCTATAGTCCCAGCTACTCGGGAGGCTGAGGCAAGAGAATCGCCTAAGCCCAAGAGCTGGAGGTTGCTGTGAGCTGTGATGTCACAGCACTACCAAGGGCAACAGAGTGAGACTCTGTCTCTAAAAAAAACCCCAAAAACAACAAGAAAGAAAGAAAGAAAAAGAATGGCTCCATAAATAAGGCAACATTGGAAACATTTGAGCTGGGCTTTTAAGAGTGAGTAGGAGTTCACCAGTTGGGACTGGTAAGAAAACAACCATGAGAGAAAAAGAATGAGCAAAGGAGGGGAAAGGCTTTCAAGAAATGAACCTGAAAACCACAATCCTGTCATAAGTCTGTCTCGTCTGTCTGTGTGCGGTTTTTAGCCCCCTCTTGTAAGACCCCTCCCCATAGCTCTAACTTTGCAGATATTAGCCTCTGTAAAATTCTGTTTACGCTAGGGCTTCCCATCCCCTGCTTGAAATGCCATATAAAAACCTTGCACCCCTGCTTCAAGGGCGGTTAAGAGACTTTATGGCATGAGCCTGCTCTTGACTGGCCAGCCCCGTAAAGGATCCTTGCTTAATTTGAACTCAGTGTACTGGCGTTTCTGTATAATTGCACTTGCAGCAGGTACAACAAACCAAAGTTCATTGCCATACAGAAAACCAAATCACGTGGATGATAACAAGAAAGAATTCTTATCATGTGTTCGTTTTTATCAACCACTCATTTATTTATTTTCTGGGGCCATTGTTTGATTTGGGATATTACAAAGACCCTCAAAGTAGACATTAATTTGTGATCAATTATCATGTTTCCACACCCACCCCCAGCCACCATCACCTCTACCCAGGAGACCCCAACAATCTCCTGACGAGCTCCCTACAGTTCACTAAAGGAGCATCGGTCACAGAGAATACAGCCTTTCTTTTGGACAATTTTATCATTCAAGTCAAATAAAATGTGAACATTTTGAAATAATAAGGTCATTTCACTTCTCTTTATTTACTAAGTTAATTGATTGCCTTTCCCAGTGTTTATTGAAAAATGCATTTTTAATACTATTCTTTGTTATCTTTGGTAATCTCACCAATGACAAGTGGCCAAGTAGGCAAAATTAGCACTCTGAAGTTTCTTTTTAAATCCAGATATACAACAAATTAACTTAAGCAAGATGGAGATTATTTAGAATTTGTTTTAATCTCAGCTGCTTAGAACCCAAAAGTGTATTCTTTTAAATATTTTTAATGTAGACTCACTAGAGTTTGTCCAATGATTCCATATTGAAAAGCTTTAAAAATAGGTGGTCAATTTTTAAAATTGTATCAAACAACTTTTATTTTTCAGCCCTTTGACCATGAGAGGCTCAGGAAACTTCAGAAAATAAATTAGAATATATCTTCCAGGCACCTTGTAGGACAGTGAGCCTACAGACTGAGGCACCGTCTCTGCCCTCCAGGCTATGAGGGAAGACTTCACAGTGTATTGTAACTGGCCCTTGCACAAAAGGGATAAATTTCTTCCAAAGTCATTAGTAGAATTTTATGAGAAGCTCGTATTTTCAGCCAGAGCATTTCTTGTGTACTCTCCATTTTGTAATAATTTTGTCTAATGTCTGGGGAAAAATGAAAAACACAATACTGATGTATAAACAAGTGTCCTTATACATACAACCATGTAAAAATGCTGAAGGAGAGGAAGAGGTTGGGTGGGCTTGGGTGGGCCATTTCTGACCATTTCAGTGGTTGCCTGCCTCTGTTGCTTCTGAACCCATTCCAAGGCAATTAAGAGCATTAAAAAGCAATGCTTACCTTATTACGCCTGCAAGTGGAAACACTTTGCTGCTATCACCCATAACTGACTAGCTGAGATTAACAATCCAACACAAGTGAGTCTAGCAGGATGTTGTTGATCAATACTCCAAGGCAAGAGATAGGCAACTCAAAAAGAAGGTGGTCCACAGGCTGGAACCCCAAAAGTGGAAGAGTAAAGGAAGCTAGTGAATGACAAGATAGGTCATCTGTGCCTTCAAACACGTGGACTCCCAACACAGCTCCCACAGCTAGAATACCTTTGCCAACAGGCGGTCTTCACTGCTCTCCCTCCAGATTAAGCCATCATTACAGAGAACACGAGGATGATGGGAGTGGGGGAGCCGCGTTGTTTTGCTCTGTGGAACAGGTCCTGGTTTGTGCCTCTCACTGATAAGCCACTCAAGAATCGCCCTTCCCCTGGCAGAGGGACCACAATACAACAGTTAATTTCTCTGATTAAGTTTACTCGCCTGCAGATCAGTAAAGTAAGTATCCCATAAGGCAGTGTTTTCAACCTTGTTCATGTCACAGCACACTTGAACCTATATCTAAACTTCCATGGCACACTTAAATCATGTTGATCCCAAAAAAGAGCATACTTACTGTGCTTTGAACTTCTTTCAAGAATAATTTAAGTAATGGTCTTTAAAAATGTTTGCAGCACACCTAAGATCCTCTCACGGCACAGCACAGCAGTCGAAAATCACTACCATAAGAGAGGAAGAGAACATTCTCTTTTTATTTTTAATATTAGCTCTGAAAAGTTTTATTACCAACAACTTGGACAAGCAATACTAAATGAAAATAATAATCAAGTCCAAAGCAGACTCATTTGTCACAGAAACATATCTGATCCCAGGGCCTGGTCAGGAAGAATAATAATTTATAGGAAAGAAGGCCAAGAACCACCAAGATATTAAGAACATGTATTTTATATAAAGAAGCATTTCTATTCTCTTCATTCACTTGTATACTCAATAGAAACTGTTCAACAATCTGATGTTATTTTTGAGGATATTTTAGGAGAAAGGAACTTGTAATTTTTATTACAAGGTAAAGATACAGCTGCGCGGCTACTGCCCTGACCCAGTTCACCATCATCTCTACCCACACAACAGTAACAGCCTCCCCACTGCCCCTCCTTCCCCTTTAAACACTAGCTCTTGATTTCTCCCATGACTAAACTTCTTTTATATCTCTTGATAATAGTGTGTTGCTGAAATATAATGTGATTTACTCTACCTCCATTTCATAACAGAGATCCGTGAGCCCTCATATCTTCATCTATGCAAAGCCCATCGGGTGATATAAATAAAGGAGTGCCATGATGCCACTGGCGGTACACAAAATGATTTATGTAGAACACTCCTGCATGGTGATCAGAAGCTAGCAGAGGAACTGTCTTAGAATCATTCTGTTCCATCAGAGTGGAACCAGTCTCAGGCTGTAGGAACCAAAATTTCAATGTATGTATTTATATGTTTACCTTATTTATGGCAAATGATATTAGTTTTTCTTATATTACAGTAATATTTGGTTTCCTTTGGGGTGGATATGTTTAAAGAGAAATAGGTCAATTGTGAGCATGTTACATAAATGATTGTATAAGTGTAATAATTGTAAAAGTTTTGCAAGTTTGTACCAATGACTGATGGGGAAGAACAGGTCTGGGAGTCAGAGTCTACCACTTCATAACTGAGTTCACTTTAGGAAGTTGCTTAACCCCATTTTAAAACAGCAGCAGCATCCTTCAGAGCTTTCGTCTGTTTAAATGGGAGATCTATCAAGTGGAACATAGCAGATGCTTAATAAATGACCTTTGTAATGATAATAACTACCTTTATTACTATTAACTACTGTTAATGAAACGGTATGAATATGCCTTCCAGAAGCACAGCACTGAGCCTGTGGAGTAGACGCTCAGCAAGTACGGATTAACACTCCCATTTCAAGACAGCTTCCTTCACAGCAGACCTAGAAACAGAAGTGTGACTCATGGCTTGGTTTTAGCTGGTACCTGTCTAAGATGTAAATGGCATGTGGTGTATTTTAAAATGTGAGCTTAAAGACTATGCTTTGTGGTTGGTATGGTATATAGAATTTTATTTATTTTTTTTTTTGAGACAGAGTCTCACTTTGCCCCCCCTTGGTAGACTGTTGTGGTGTCACAGCTCACAGTGACCTCAAACTCTTGGGCTCAAGCGATTCTCTTGCCTCAGCCTTCCCAGTAGCTGGGACTACAGGCACCTGCCACAACGCCCGGCTGTTGTTAAAGATGGGATTTCTCTCTTGCTCAAGTTAATCTCGCACCCAGCCTGGCATATGGGATTTTAAATGAACAGTGAACAGCATCACCATATCAGCAACATCTAGGAGGAACAGACACCACAAAAACAAAAATGTCTGTAGACAGCAGCTTTCTATAATGCGGAGCACTCTATTTGTACTGTGACAAAATGGGTTAAATATTAACCATCTCTCAGCTTAGGCTTGTAAACACAAAGATTTAAACTATGTCTTAAAAGCATTTCTGAAGTCTTGTTCTAGACAGAATTTTATGTCATAACATTCAACCACACATCTTTCACTAACTGAAAATGCTTCTTAGGAAGAAAAATAAGATGAGCAACCTGAGATGATTAAGAAAATAGACATGGGGTCTTATGATCTATAGGGGCATGAGAAAATGGTGATATTTATCAACTCCCAACTCAAGCCCCCACAAGAACAAGAGGAGATGAATGGAGTCAGAAATGTGCTGGCTTGCCAAGAGTGGTGGCTCATGACTATAATCCTAGCACTTTAGGAGGCCAAGGCGAGTGTATCACTTCAGCTCATGAGTTCAAGACCAGCCAGAGCAAGAGTGAGACACTGTCTCTAAAAATAGCCGGGCGTTGTGGTGGGCACCTGTAGTCCCAGCTACTGGGGAGGCTGAGGCAAGAGAATCACTGGAGCCCAAGAATTTGAGGTTGCTGTGAGCTATGACATCACAGCACTCTACCAAGGACTGCAAAGTGAGACTCTGTCTAAAAAAAAAAAAAGACATGTTCTTGCTTAAAGGAAAACTAGTTAATCAAGAAGAAAATGAGAACTTAGCAAGCCAGATGCCGCTCTGAGGAAGAAGAGCACGAGAGAGAGAAAGAGAGGAGGGGGTGAAGCTTGCCTGAATACAGACATAACAAGTCTTTCTCTAAAAGTGATCAAAATTCTTCCTGTCTTATTTTATTTAGTCTCATGTCTGATTTGGGGAGGTAGGGAGAATGGGGCTGGATCATTTAAAGCAAATCTCAGACACTGCATTACCTACAATGACATAAATGCTTTAGTATGCATTTGTAAATGATAAAAAAAGATTGTACATAATACCATGCTATTTTTCAATCTTACAAGAATGAACAGGCATTCCTTAATACTATCTAATACCTCATTTCCCAACTTACTTCAAAGACGTCTCTACTGAAGGTTGGTCTACAACAGAATTAAAACATGCTCCTCTTGCATTTGACTATTTTTCCCTCCTAAGTTTGTTCTGTGGCAGCTCCCTTTTTGTACCACTGAATTGTTAGAGAAATTAAGTCATCTGTCCTATAGAATATTACACATTCTGTATTTGTCTAATTGCTTCATTATGATGTAATTTGACTCGTTCCTTTCCCATCAATTATATATTTATTATAAATGGTAGTTAGATCTATATTCTTGATTACATTCTAGTTCGCAGCTTTTAGGCAAGAAAGCTTCATAGATGGCACTGTATACTTTCTACTGTACTGTTTCCTGAGGCAGTAATGTCTGTCTGTTTTATTTTTAGGGTTTGATCGATTGGTTCATATGCTTTCCACCTGGTCCCTCTTTGATAAGCTTCCCCTATTAACTTTTCACATAGTTTTAGAATTGCCGATATTCATTACTGTATTAGAATTACAAAAGGGTGATTGCTTCAATCTAGCATTCCTTATTTGCTGGAAATCTTCTGTGAAGAACAACTTCTTCTTGCCAACCATTTGGTTTCCCTGAAATATAGTCTATACAAGTACTAAAAGATACAGTTTTCATTCTTTTCCTTTATCAGTTTTCAGAGCAATATGTTGATACCCTAGAAACAGTGGGGGTTTTGCTTTTGCATATCGTTATGTATTTGATGGATTTTGATTCATGGTAATCATCCTTTCTGGTATTCAAATTGTCCTCTTTTAGCAGAGGGAATCACTCATAGTTAGATCCTCTGTCTCTTGATCTTTATGGCTTCTTTGTTTTCTGGCCCAATAATATTTCCCAGGATTCGTTCATTCATTTCTCGCCCCAGACATGGAATCATGTCTACTTGTCTAAAAACTCCCATTCCTTATAGAGAGAAATAGATCTTAGAAACCACGATCAGGGTGCTAGGATAGCTTGTTCCTCCTGGATTATAATTGCTGCTAAGCCTTCTTGATAGACAAGGTAGGAAGAAACATTTTTACAGGGAAAAAAAAATCATGATTTCAGCTCATCGCCTGTGGCTCAAGCGGCTGAGGTGCCAGCCACATACACCTGAGCTGGAGGGTTCAAATCCAGCCCAGGCCGCCAAATAACAATGATGGCTGCAACCAAAAAATAGCCTGGCATTATGGTAGGTGCCTGTAGTCCCAGGGGAGGAGGAGGCAGGAGAATCACTTAAGCCCAGGAGTTTAAGGTTGCTGTGAGCTGTGACAGCACAGTACTCTATCCAGTGCAACAGCCTGAGGCTCTGTCTCAAAAAAAAAAATCATGATTTCATATTGATATTTCCAATTAACATTTAAAAGAAAAAGTTTGACATTTTATTTTTACTTCTTTGATTTTATACTTGTATCTTTTTTGCTGAAAATCTAAGTTCTTAACCACATTAATGTAATGACTTGCTTTATTTTACAATATGCCTTATAATAATTTCAAAATAAGATTACAATATTACTACTAGAAATAAGACTCCTGAATATAAAAATTGTGTCCTTTATTTTGTTTTATTTTTACTGAAAAGGAAATCATAGTAACATACATGGATGAATTTTAAAAGTTATTCATGTATACAAGCTAGCCACGTCACATTAATGTGAAGTATATCAGTTTTAAGGTCTGAGTGCTTGGGATACTACCCTGTTTCCCCGAAAATAAGACAGCGTCTTATTTTAAGGTGTGCTCCCAAAGATGCGCTAGGTCTTATCTTATCAGGGGACAGGGGACATCTTCTCTCTCCTGTAAGTAGGTCTTATTTTTGGAGGATGTCTTATTTTCGGGGAAATAGGGTAGTTTTTAGGACATTAGCAAAGTGTCTGAAGCTAGAATTTGATGACGCAACTAAGGTATCCTAACTGCTAGTACTCAGTCACTCACTGCTTTCTAGCCCCGTCTGACAACACTACAGCATGAGCTCCACCAGGGTAGGAGTCTTGTCTTTTATTCACCAACATATTGTGCAGCACCCAGTGTGGTGCTTGTGGAAGGTTTGCACATGTGCACACGTCAATCAATCATCCTACACATCTGAAGGAGTCACTGAAAGGGAAAATGTCTCCCTAGATGTGCTGAAATAGTCACAAGTGACAACTGAGTGACCACCTATCTCCTCAGATTCTCTAATGTTGTATTAATATATTTTTTCCAGAAAAGGATCACAACAAACGTTATTTATAAACCAAAACCAAGAGCTAAAAAGGCTCTTAGAAGCCTAATTCAATCCTTTCATTTCTCAAATAAGAAACTGATTTACCCAGAGATTCAGTACTTGACCCTGAATCACCCAGATAACTTCCTGCAGAACCAGAATTAGGACGTAGAGCCCCTCTTTTCAGGTCTAGAATGATTTCTACTTGGTTACAGTGTGGCAAACTATCTCAGCTATCCAGAAAATCCTCTCTGAGCTAGTACTGATAGGAGAGCAGATGGAAGCAAGACAGTTTAGTGTATTCCCTTTCAGAAGGTCTGGCTGCATTCTCTCTCATGGGGCTCGGACGAATGATAAATTCTACCTAATAGGGTCTTGTTCTAAAAGTGACCTAGCAAGTGGCCATAGACAGTTTTGTTCTTTCTAACTTCTGCTTCTATTAGAATGCAAAATCCAACAGTGCTAGAAACAGTAATAAATTATTGTTTTATCTACCAAAGAAAATCCAATGAACTAAAAAAAATCACTTGATCAATATCTGCAGACTTCATATGGAATTCAGTTTCTCATGTTATACTTAGATAAAAATTGAGGTTTGTTTATTAATCTTTATTCTTGATTACCAATTGTCATCTGATTTTATAGCATAATGGAAGGCTGACTGTTCTCCCTCTTCCTTCCCGAAGTCCACGTTGAAATATCTGATCATTATGAGGAGGCCATATTGGCATAATGGCTCCATAGAGAGGTTCTGTGCTCAAAACTCCTCTTCAATCATAAGATTTTGAACAGCATGATGACTGTATTTTGATACTGCCCCTATTTTGCATCTGAATTTTTATATTGTTTTGTTAGAATTCTAAGTGCAGAAAAAAATGCCAACATTTTAAACCACTTTTAAACCAACATTACAGAGTATTTACATGCTAATTAGATGGTAGTATTATTTGAATGATGGTGAAAGTGGCCATAGTATATAAAAAATATGGACTATACTGTAAAAATCGAATTCTGTCTGTAATACTTTACAGGCTTGCTTTTCTTTCCACTCCCTATAAAAATCTCAATATCTTAACCGTTTCTAGTTAGGTTCTACAGGTTCGTTCTTAAGCTGGATTTGTATATAAGCTGGAACAGACATATTTCCCTATTACCTGTAATAGCCTCTGCTCATAGTGAGAGTTGTCTATCAGTCCAATGTTTGTAACTCGGGGACTTACTGTAAAAGCCTCTATGCATAAGTGCAAATGGTACATAAGCCAGATGTTTGTAACTCACGAACTGCCTGTAAATCCTTTTGAAACGAGTCTTTAAATGCGAGCTTACCATGCCATGCTAAGGTATTTTAGGAAGTTTGGAGGTTGTTATATCCGTATAAGCAAGGGTTTAGACATTGTTATCAAGGCAGCCTTTTTCTAAAACAATGCAATCCTTGTTGAGAAATGCAGTGCAGCAAAGAAGGAAAAGCTCTTCTTGTTATCATAAAAGTAATAACTATATGTAGCCTCCCCCCCAAATCTCAATGTATAAATAAAGATGCAAAATGAACGGCAACCCTCAGATGCCCCATTTCTCAGAAATAACTATGGTAAACAACTGACATGTCCTTACAGACATGCTGTGTCTATATACACGTGTAGATATTTTTTATTTTTAAGATATAGAATGCTAATTTATTTTTGCTTTTTAAACTTTATAATATATCTTGGATATCATCCTATGTTAACACATCTAAAGGTGGTATGTCTATTTGTCTCCTACTGATGAATATTTAGGTTGTTTCTATTTGGGCTGGAATGTTGAAGTAAAATACAGGGTGTCCCAAAAATTGCTCCCAAAATCGCCATACATAGGGACAATGGGAAATTGTAGCTAAATATACCTTCATTTACAAAATATTCATTACAAAATTTTACCAAAAAATGTAAAAAGTATTTACAAAATATCCTCTATGTGTGTTGGCTATCTCTTTGTAAAACTGTTTTTTATATTACAGGATGTCCATAAAGTTCATGTGCAATTTACAATGTAAACCTATTTTAAATTGCACTCAAACTTTATGGACACTCTGTATAAACTGAAAGTTAATATTTTCCCATTCCCATTTTTCTTTATATTATTAGTGTTCATCTTCTTTAATTATAAAAGCTCTTTTCGGGCAGCGCCTATGGCTCAGTGAGTAGGGCGCCGGCCCCACATACGGAGGGTGCCGGGTTCAAACCCAGCCCCAGCCAGACTGCACAAAAAAATAGCCGGACGCTGTGGCAGGCGCCTGTAGTCCCAGCTGCTCAGGAGGCTGAGGCAAGAGAATAATGTAAGCCTAAGAGCTGGAGGTTGCTGTGAGCCGTGTGATACCACGGCACCCTACCGAGGGCAATAAAGTGAGATTCTGTCTCTACCAAAAAATAAATAAATAAATAAAAGCTCTTTTCATATTAGCTAACTTTAATTATGTGTGTTGAAAATATATTTCCCAGTTTCTAGATGTTTCCACTTCTAGAAGTTTCTACCATACAACATTTTTCAATTTTTATGGTTTTAAATTTATTATTTCTTTTCTGTCTGGCTTTTATCTTCAGTGTCTTGAGTAGAAAGAATTTCACTATTCTAGATTTTTTTTTCGAGTTCTTTATAAGCTTCACTCTAAATATATATGTATTTAGAAAGGAATGATTTGACCTCATTCTTTTTCAAATATTTAATTGTTTGTAAATCATTTATTTCATTAATTGTTTTCCTCGCTAGCTTGAAAAGTTTTCCTTTCTTATACACCCATATGAGTCTTGTTGGATATTTAAGTTTATTTCTTACAGTGTCCTATTTCTTATTTTGTCTATCTATTTTGGAACAAAACTGTATAATTGCTATAGTTTTAAATTTTAATCTTTGTAGGAAGTAGTCCACTCATCACAACTCTTATTTGCTTTTAATTTTCAGTTTAGCCTTTATAATTTATTTGTATTTTATCTTTTATTTCACTTAGTTTTTTTTTTTATATGGACTTTTTTTTTTTTTTTGAGACAGAGTCTAACTTTGTCACCCTTAGTAGAGTGCTATGGCATCACAGCTCACAGCAACCTCCAACTCTAGGGCTCAAGTGATTCTCTTGCCTCAGCCTCCCAAGTAGCTGGGACTACAGGCACCTGCCACAATGCCCAGCTATTTATAGAGACAGAGTCTCACTCTTGCTCAGGCTGGTCTTGAACCTGTGAGCTCAGGGCAATCCATCTGCCTCGGCCTCCCAGAGTGCTGGGATTACAGGTGGGAGCCACCATGTTCGGCCATATGGACGTTTTCTAAGCAGCTTTTCAAGTTCTGAAAAAGGGAAAGAAAGAGAGGGAGGGAATGGGGATAACCTTATCATGTGATTAAGATCATTTTATTTGATAGCTCAATTTAGGGTGAATTGATATCTATAAAGTATTAAATATTTCTACCCAAGCTATTTTCCACTTATTAAAGTTTTATTTTTAGATGTAAGGTTTTAAAGTTTTTTCTATGAATCCTACATATTTTTTGCTAAGCTTATTTCAGGTATTTTATATTTTTTATGATTTTTATAAGTGGGATATGTCTAATTGTTACATATTTATAGGACTGTTGTATTTGCAATTTTTATTGGATACTTAAGTCTGTTGCATGGATCATTGGCATCTGTAAAAAAAATGATCAAGCAGTTTTTCTCTTTTGATCTATTACTATGGTTAATTATATTACATGTAATAGATTTGCTGTTATTGAGCTATCCTTGCATTACTTGAATATATTTGACTGTATTAGCATGTATCATGCTATAAATATCCTGCTTAATTCTATTTGCTAATGTTTTAGATAAAAGTAATCCCCATTTTTCAAAACAAGTAAAAGCCATATCTGTTTTATTCACTTTATATCCAGCACATAATACCTAGTTCCATGCCTAAGGCAGAAAAATTCTCAATGGCTCTTTGTAAAAAATCAGGGTGGTTCCATGAGTCACTTAATTTGGTCTTCTCTTAACTCCTCTGATCTATTCTAGAAAGAGAATTTGTGACTAAGAGTAGTATAAAGGTCAAGGCCTTGGTCACATGAGGATGCATCGAGGTCTTTTGAAAAATTCTTCGTGCTTTCACATGGTCTTCTTGATTACTCATAAACTTTTTGGGTCCTTCCTCCCCTGTTTTGACTAGACATGTTTTTCTCCTTGAGCAATCTTCCAGACATCAGCCAAGACATCTGACATGAGCAAGCCTAAGTTTTCAGAACAAGATGTTTTGCATTACTATGAGGCATAGCGAGGGTGTCTGGTCTGAACCAAACCTATTTGGAGCTTAGTGAAGAGCTTGAGCCTGACCTGGCAGATGCCTGGAGTTGGCTCAGTGGCTACAGCTTAATTGGCACAGCTAAATTACCAGGCAGCCACCCAGGAGCCCCCCAACATGAATCATGTGGGCACCTTTCTTGCCCTCTCACTCTGAAGCCTCTTACAGGGTGAATGAGATCCCCGAGCATCTCCATTAACGTCTTCCAAAAGCTCAACATCTGAGTAAGTAGGCCAGTTCTCTAAAACCAAGGGTGAAAGAAAAATATGACCAAAGGTTACTTTGTGTCAAAAAAAGAAAAAGAAAGAAATACTGGGATGACAGATGTACAAATGAACGGTGACTAATTATATCCGCTCCACTCGCCCACTCTCTCAGTTTCTTGCACACAGTTGTGATTCCTTCCCCAGGTTTTCCCCATGGCCCCTGTCTTGAGGTTGCATCATTAGCTCAAAATCTGCAAAAACCTCCACATAGCTCTTCTTCCTCTTCCTAGTGTTTTCATGTGTATTTCTATCTAATTAGCCTCTTTGGGCTTTTCTTGTGGCAAGTTATATCTACTATTTGATTTTAGGCAATCCCTGTGGGGGGCCATGTCCTCGAATGTGTGATATGTCGTACTTCACTTACCCTGACTCTTCAGTTGAAAATTCTATTCCCAATTACATCTAATACATGGTTTGGTATTCCTGATTTAGTAAATAGGAGCACATTTATGGAAATCAGATCAAAACACTGGTTTATTGAGTTTCACATCAACTCCCTTTCCCCTAAAGAGGAAATTGATACTGCTGATTAAATGTACAGGCTATTTGATAGCCTAATACAATGCTAATTTCCTTCCTAGGTAAAAAACCATCTAAACTCTTGTGAAAGTACCTTTATAATCTAAAATATTCTGAAGTATAACTATATTAACATCAATTTAGGGACTGTGGCAGCTACGTCTTTCTCTGCATGGGCAGAGTTAAATGCATTATTGTTTATAAGAACAACTAAAACTATAGATGACCTTTTTGCAAGGAACATGTGATAAACTGGTGAATGTACAGCCATAGACAGTTATTCAGCCTAAAATTATATTTTTGGACAAGAATTATTTCTTGTGGACTCTTCTTGTGGATCATGTTAGGGAAAGATTCCCAGATTTTTGCTTCACCTTGTGGTGTAGAGACTTGGCATGGGACCACTTTGCTTGCTTCCTTCAACATCTTCAACTTAAGAGGGAACCACAACCCGCTGATGATCCTTCCTATTGAATCACTCCTGCTTCAAAGACGAACGCTTGCTATGCAGTGCCAGCTCTCACTTTTTCCACATTACATAATCCTCTTCTGTTACCCGACATTTCCATGCAGCCATTGTGTAAGTGGAACCAGGAGTGTGGTTTGCTTCATGCTTGGTGTTGATATTGATGGGCTACAGAATAGCAGGTCTATTGTTGCCTAGCAACAAGCTAGATGCCTCAGCCCCCTGACCTCAGTATGGATGCCACTTGCACAAATGCAGCTCCGTGATCGTGTGGATTGTTGCCTCATTCCTGATGATTCCCAGCCAGTTTGAATGACTTCAGCCCCTCTGATGAGGCTTCTGTTTAAATGCAATGCTTGTGATATTCCCCCCCCCCTTTTTAATCACAAAACAAGTTCCATACACTAATCCCAATGCCCTTATTTACTAACTCTGTTGTCACTGACTCTGGGACCAGGCAGCTTGATAGATGAAGAATGAAAATTGAGCCATTTGCTCATCATCCTGAATGGAGGCATTAAAATTTACTTGGTTCAATTTTTCTTTCTTTTGTTACTAGCTCTGATTTGCAATTTTCATCAAAGTTAAGTTTCTTTTTTTTTTTTTTTTTTTTTGTGGTTTTTGGCCGGGGCTGGGTTTGAACCCGCCTCCTTTGGCATATGGGACCGGCCCCCTACTCCTTGAGCCAAGTTTCAACAGCAAGAACAGTTATCTGGCATTCTACATGCCAGGCACTTGATACATACTATCCCTTTTCTTTTTCTTTTTTTTTTGTAGAGACAGAGTCTCATTTAACCGCCCTCAGTAGAGTGCCATGATGTCCCAGGACTCACAGCAACCTCCAGCTCTTGGGCTTCCGCGATTCTCCTGCCTCAGCCTCCCAAGCAGCTGGGACTACAGGCGCCTGCCACAACACCCAGCTATTTTTTTGTTGCAGTTCGGCTGGGGCTGGGTTTGAACCCACCACCCTCGGTATATGGGGCCAGCGCCCTACTCACTGAGCCACAGGCGCCACCCCATACTATCACTTTTCAATCATCACAACAACACTGTGGGGAAGATATCATTACCATTTTTACATAGGCAAGCTGAAGTTTAGTGAAATTTTGCTGTTGAGACAAGACTACCAACCTAGTTAAGTAAAGATGTAGTTCAACCCAGGTCTACCTGATTCCAAAGAACATGTACGTTATAATGATGCCACAATAGATTAAGATCCAATGCCAAAAATTCTATAATTATTCTTAAAAGCTCATCCCATTGCCCAAATTGAAAGTGTTGATGTTAACAGCTTTCAAAATTCTCAACTAGCAATGACAACTCGCAATCACAAAATATTGAAATATATCAGGTCTGGAATTAATCTACAAGCAGATAGGGGGTGGCTGGTAGGGTGTTGTTAGCCTCAAGACTCAATCTAAGAAAACTAATAGGAATTTAATTTATTTAACAATAGTTATTAGTACCATTTCCTGGGTGTTTATTGAGCACCCACCACATCAAAACTAGTGTCTGACCTGAGTACTTTGTTATTCATATTTAAGCTGAATTCACTGAGAGTTTACTTGGAGGAAACGGAGACTCAGAAAGCAGCTCTTCCTAAGTTACACTGTTAAACAAGAAAATCAAGATTTAAGTCCAAGATTGTCAAATTCCAAAGATTATCTTTGGATTGCTAGGGTGAGACTCTATCTCTAAAAAAAAAGGAAGAAAGAAAAGAAAACAAACTATTGCAAAATACTTTAACATCGTTCAAAGACAGAACATTGTTAACACTCTTACCGTGTAGATACAAGGTATCATGATAATCGTAACAATTATAATAACAATAATTGTAGGGGCTAAAATTCGCTGAGTGTCTGGACACCTGAGCACAGCTAAGCACTTTCCCAATTATCTCAATGGAGCCTTGAATCTACCCTGGACTATAAGTGCTAGTAATGTCCCCATTTTGTACCCAAGGAAAACCAAAATGGTGTGGGTTCATAGACAATGGAGTTGAGATTTGCATTTAAATCAATCTAACCCAAATCCCAGCTTTCAACCTTGATAATCACTGCCCCTGAGTGTCAGCAGATCCACAGGGAACCGCTCCCCCTGTGGAATTACGAGAGTATTTTTGGCTCTTTCTACTATTAAAAAGTCTCTGCTCTCTCATAAGAATAGTTTGTTCATGTGTATCCCCTTTGGTGCTCAGCACAGTATTGGAAAAGAGTCCCTCTTTGGGTAGGAAACACCCAGAGAGAAACAGTGCATACTGGTTTGAATTAACCAAGGAGGGAGAGAGATTCCCCTTGGGCAATACTATGACATTCACCCATAGAGATGAGAGAGACCAAGAGCCAAGGAGACTGGGAGTTAGACACTGTCCTGTCTACCCAACCCATCTACAAAACACAAACCAGCAGGCACTCCCCTGATCCAGTTCAGTAGTGCCAAATAAAACACCCAAACTGCACAGCACCAACTGAGCATGCTTGCAGCTCTTGCAAACCATTACAGCTTAAAGTGGAATGAAAATTATCCTGGGAACACTGGCTCTGTTACTGGGAAATCATTTGTGCTTGACTTGCTTGAAGGACACTTAAAGGTCCCAGAACGACATGACCAAGATTTATGTTCCCTATCTTTCTTTCTGTCCCTGCTAACTGGAGGTGAGAGAGTAGAGCAGAAAACAGCAACATTATATCCCAGCAGCCAGAAGATGCCCTTTGTTACTTTGGTTGGCTTGTGACTAGGTAACTGGATAGCCAAACTTATTAGGATTGTTTGAAACAAAACCAAAAATAGTTTCTGGGTGAGATCTAAGGAACTCCCTTGTTAAGTGTACAAGTTTCACTGCTTGGACTTGGTAACATCTGTTTTCTTGCTCAAGGAATATTCATGCTTATTGCTGAGTCCTCCTCACTGGTCAAGATCAGCACCTTCCATGGTTCTTAGGGGTTCCAGAGAGATGTTTAAAGCCTTTCTTTGGGGTCATGTGTGCAGAGGTTATGTGTCCAAAGCAGCTCTTCTGTCTATGTCTGCTGGGGACACCTGTTGTTTCAACACCTTTCTTCTGGTAAGAGAACCTGGTTTTCTTCTAGAAATCTACCACTCCATGCATTTCAGGTGGTATAGACTTATCCAACAGATGCCTGGATGGTGCACGAGAGACACACGTCTAACCAACCAGGCCCTCCAACCATCCGAATTCCAGAGGCAGTTCAGGGAAGGGCACTTGACCCAGCCTCGCCCCTTCTCTTGCTAGGTCTATGATATGGTCAGAGCCTCCATTTCCTCATCTATAAATTTGCAATGATACTATGTATGCTTAGAATGGAGCCTGGTATGTAGCAAACATTTTATATAATATGAGCTACGATTTGTGAATTGATGAGGACAATTCATTGCTCCATGCTATTAGAATCATTCTGATTTTTTCATTTAACAATTACCTGAAATGGCCTTTATAGCATCCCCTCCCTCTCAAACATAAATAGAAGCACTTCCTCATTTTTAAGCCAGCCACCTTTTCTACCCACTCACATCCCTGCCCAATTTGTTTTCATTCCTATTCTAACCCTTCTCACCCCCGGTTCTTCACATTGCCTGCTTGAGGGAACTAGAGAAAGTTTGCCTCCTGCTGGGCATGTGACGCTTACAACCACACTGCCCAGGGTGGTGACTTTCTGCCTTGTCATCCACCTCTGCTTTCAGGACAAACTACTCCATTTGCTTGTGGTTCTGAGTAAGGTTATGTATAAGGCCTCCTCCTTCCCCGGCTGAAACCCCACCTCTTTCTCATATTACCTTAATCCACTTCAGTTTCCTTCCCGGTTTTGTCTCTGACCATTCTCCAAATTCCACCCCTCTCTCCTTTTTTAATTTCAAGCAGGTCAGTAGCCCTTAGTATGTCCTTGCCTAAAAGCAGCTTACTGGGTGGAACAGACAGACGCTTTTCTAAGAACAGGAGCTCATCTTGCCTTGTCCAAGTTGAAGTGTTCTGAGGATGTGTTAGGTGTCCGGAGATGAGAAGCCATGGGCAGTCAGGGAAATCCCTTTGCAGATGAAACAAGAGAAAGGAGACCTGTCTTTGAGCCTGGAAGGGGGAAAGTCAGCCAGCCCCTGACAAGCCAAGTTCGGTGCTACTCACAGGTCCCACCCCCAAAGGATGGCAGGATTTGGAAGAGGAAACCCACCTTATACACTGAAAGATGTAAGACCTGGGGACAAGTTTCTCAGCTTTGAGTGGAGCACAAAAGCCAAGAAACTTCAGGGCTTTAAGAGAACTCAAGGCCTGGATAATGAGGACGTCAGCGGCAGCCATGATTAATTTGTGACCAGGTATGATTTGAACCCTCTGTGTTGCCCAGGGAGGAGAGGCCCCACCAGTGACTGAGGTCGGCCTTCCTGCTGTCCTGGCCGGTAGACTGGGCACTGAGAGTCTGACTTCAATCACAATAAAACATAGTACAGGGATGAGATCATCTTGTACCCTGAAGTATTCATTCAGATGGACCAGCAGCCACAGCTGGTCAAACACCAATATGCGGGAACATTTCAGTCAAGCACTGCAGCATAAAAGGGCCCGGTACCCCCAGTACATCTGTAAAGTCCAACATCTTCATCTGAGGCCACGGGACGAGCTGTCAATATGAATAGGGAAGCCAATAGCCAAAATACAGCCTTAAAAAAAATCACTTCCTTAACCCCAGGAAATACATCCCACATCATCCATCTGGAATTTCTGAAGCCAAACCCACCAATCAATGTCAAAACCAGAATGAGAGGAAACTTTTTGAAGAAGCAGCCTCCCATCCTCTCACGTCACAGGTGAAAAATGGCTGGCTTTGTTTTCTTTGCTTGTGAAGGGGGAAAAAAAAAAAATCAAGGCAGATCATGATGTTTAGTATCCTCAAGCATCCTTGTTTCCAGATTCCTTGATACTTCCCAAGTTGACCCATCAAACTGAGTTACGACCCCATTAAAACGTCACACTTAATATTTTTTGTCTAATCCCCTAATACTCCAATCCCTAGCTGTCAGCAGAGAGTAAGGAAAGTTCCCCATCCGAAGGATTTGGTCTGGGTTTGTTTTGGCCGGGGAAGGAAAGAAGAGAAGAGGAGAGACCCAGAATGAACACAAATGCTTGGCAATGGGGGATCACGAGCCTTGTTAATTCAGGCACTCTCTGCAGCAGCCCTTCAGGTAGCCAGCACAGCAGGCCCAGCAAAGTGCCATTTTTTTTTTGTTTTGTTTTGTTTCATTTATTTTTTTTATTAATATTAAATCATAGCCGTTTTGAAGGAGAGCAGTGACAGACTGAAGGAGCCCCACCCTCAGGCACTGAGCAAGGAAGAGGCATCTATTAACCATTCAGCCGAGGAGGCTCATTCCTGGGGAGAGGAGGAGCTCGACCCAGCAGAGCCTGCCCAAAGACAGTCATGGAATGCAAATATTTAGAGACTGTGTGGTTGTTTAGCTCCCATCAGAGCATTGAACACACAAGCTGCATCCCCGAACCAAGAGGAAGGAGTCCTGCCTCTGACATTCCCTGACACGCAGGGATAAAAGCAAAGAATGTGTCAGATGAGGGTCTTTTGGGCCCATTTTGTGTCTATAAACCTTGGTCAACAGGCATTGTTTTCTAGCTGCAGACACCTTCTTAATGGAGGCGAGTGAGTGGCTTTGGGCAAGAGGAGTTGTCTGGGTTCTGGTCACTCTCAGCGTGGCTTTCCTTTTCCGTGGCTTTTAAGGAGGAGCAAGAGAAGAAGGGAAAGATCAGAAATTTTCCACTTGGTATTCTGGCCTCCTATTCACTGCACAACTCTACAAGCACAGGACAGGCTTTGGCCCTCTGCATGTCCAGAAAAGGGCCTGGTATATGTGAGCTGGGTGTCCGCCAAAGCTCCACGCAGCAGGGGGCACAGGACAGGGTTAGTGTAGAGGCCAGATTGCAGCCTCTGTGGGAAAAGGCAGCTGCCCTCTTTAAGGCCACCTACTTTCCTCTGAGCACTGTGATTTTTTTTTTAAAGGAAATAAAGAATATTAAAACTCCAAATGATTAAGAATTTACTAAAGAACCAAATGAGATCAAGGTATAGCTAAAAGTGACAGCAATTAATAACACAGCTAGCCAATTCTCTGGAGTTACAAGGAGATTCTGGTTAAAGTGGAATGGGGAAGAAATTGGAAAATCAATCAGAAGCCTTGAGTAAAAATCTTGAACTTGTACCAATTTGCACCTCGGGCCAGGAGCTCGCCTCTTTGCTTTGCTCCTAAGTACAAAGGAGAGAAAATGAAAGCAGAGGAAATTACTACTGGAACACCTGACCACACCATGCTGGACAACATCACAAACTTGTGGCTAGAGGAACCGTGACCCTCCTCAAAGTGACAGGACTAAAATATTAAGTGTTGAAACTAAACGAAATCCATTCATGAGCTCACTAACAAGGTTCAGGGCGGGTAGGGTCATGCACGGAATTGTAATAAATGCTCTGGCAATGAGGCCTCTATACCCTGCCTTGCCTGTTCCCACCCGCCTAAGGTCTCTGACAGTGAGGCGCTCCCTTTAGCCTAATCAGTAACTCATTGTTCCTCCACTGAGGTCCCCTGGGCACTATGAACCATGTAACCATAAAATTCAAGAGGTTTAGATCATTGAGAAGCAGTGTCCAGGGCACAATGTGAGTGTGCCACACTGCTTTATTTAAAAAAAAAAAAAAAAAAAGTCTTAGAACTGACAACCAAGGGATTATCTGACTTTATGGAATGACTTAGATTTGACTAAAGCACAATTCAAAGCGTGGTCCTGGGACAACACCATCAGCATCACCTGGGAAATCGGTAGAAATGCAGATTACCAGGCTCTGCCCGAGATGCACTGACTCAGATACTCTGGGGATGGGCCCAGAAATCTCTGCTGTTAAGAACATGTCTGACAGGTGAACCTGATGCGGGCTGGAGTTTGAGAGCCAAGGGCTAAGAATTGAGGCTGATCACTTAAAGAATGTAAGGTAACTTCACGTCTCAGAAAGGGCAGCCTTCCCGGTAGGAGGTTGCCACAGCCGTGTTCCTGCCTCTGCCCTTTGAAATTGTCTTCAGAGACCAGGACAGAGTGAATCTTGTTTGTTTGTGTGTTTCCTTATGTGGATGGTTTTTTATATAAAGCCAAATCACACAGTTTGATGTCTCAATGACTTTTGTTGGATTTTCAAACTCAGATTCTGACTCGTGGGACAAAGGTTTCTGTATTCGGGGTGTTCAATAGAATGTTAATTGGGGTGATTGTGTGCAGGCCTATTTACTGTCACTTTGAGCTCCTGTTAGACCCTGTGTTTTCTTGGCGTTTGTTAATTATAGCACCGATCTGGAACAGTCTGAGAATGTGGCTCTTCTAGGTAGGAATGGGGCCCAATTATAAAATAACAAAGGATAACCTGATATACTCCAGTAGACACCAGGTTGTGGGTCAGAGGCCAGATGGCACCAAGAAAATAGATAAGCGAAGTTTCCGGGGCTGCACAGCTTGCACCATTAGGAGTCAAAGGGTGTATCTGACCATGCTGGGCCATGAAGCAGTTGCCTATTCTGACAGAGATAGAGCAGGGACGTGTTGGGAAAATATCACATCAAACTTATGGAGTTGTTTGGGACACAAGACATTACACAGGCTGATACAGCAGAATTCCTCTCCATTTTCCATTTATTATGGCTGTCAACACCCAGTTTCTCCAATTGGCCAGCACAGTGTTTCCCAGCGAGATATACCTTGTGCATAACTGAGGTTTTGGAAATCCTGAGAGATTGTAATGACCCAAAGCATCTCCATGTTGTGGGGGTCAGACAGTGACTGGAGTTAAATCCAACTCAGGGAGAGATGTTTGCACAAAGCTCCTGGAAAGCAGTAACTGGCATGTTTTTTAAAAACTCCCTCATGTGGTTGCCCCACATTCCATTTCAGGAGCAGACACAATATCAAGAAGGGTGATAATGACCAGAAACTTTGACTAATTTCTTTGCTAGTCTAATATTTCTTTACACCTTCACCAAAACTTTCAACAAGATAGACTGAAGCAGCAACTTCATCCAAATTTTATACATCTCATGAACCTAGCTCCCCTCAGGGGGATATTGGGAGTGAATGTTACTATCAATCAATTACTTGGAGAAATAGAACAACAAAAAAAGGGAACAAAGAGCTATTGTTCTAAAACCCTATCATATCACACCTCAGCAAGGATTAGTAAAGGTAGTGAATTCAAATTGGTTCAGCCCATCAGATAACTGTGTTGGTCAGAAAGTCATCTGGCTTAATTAACAGCAAACTGACATTACCTTAAATGCGTAAAGACCAACTTGTCTCACGTAAGAAGTCTACAGACAGCCAGGTGCTGCGCTGGCTCACGCCTATAATCACAGCACTCTGGGAGGTCAAGGCGAGTGCTTTGAACTCAGGAGTTCAAGACTAGCCTGAGCAATAGTGAGACCTGGTCTCTACTAAACATAGAAAAACTGAGGCAAGATGATCACTTGGGCCCAAGAGTTTGAGGTTGCTGTGAGCTATGACGCCATGGCGCTCTAGTTAGGGTGCTAGAGTGAGACTCACTCTCTCTCAAAAAAAAAAAAAAAAAGTCTACAAAGAAGTAGTTTGGGTTGGAAAGATGCCTTCAAGGCTCCAGGGTGTTTTCTCTTTTTAGTCTGCCATCCTTGGCTTGTCCCTTTTGGCTTCCGGTAGCAACAGAGCTCTACCTCCACCACTGTATTCATATGCTAAAGAAGAGAAAGGTTTGCTCTTCTAGCAAACCACTCTTTGTATGTCATTGGCAGAAATGTCCCTGCAAGGCCATATGTGGCTGTTAGGGAAACTAGAAAATTTTAGCTTTTGAAACCTCTGAAGGAAAGGAGGGTATTGGGTCAACTAATAGAGTTATATTTTTACAAACATCATAATAAATAGCAGACCTCTCAACTAATATGTCCTGATATGTTTCAGCAAACATTGTCAAGGGCCCACTCTTGTTACAGGTCTACATGATACCACATGATAGAGACTACAGTAACACCAAGTGTGTGAGCAGAGCTTTTTGTTTTTCTGGAGGGGTGAAGGTGGTCTTTACAGGCAAGGCCAGTGCCTCTCACACATAACCTGTGAAACACCTTGAGTTTTGTTAAAATGTAGATGCTAATTGGGGTAGGGCTGAGAGTCTGCATCTGTAAGAGGCTCTAAGGCAGTATTTTTCAACTTTTTTTTATCTCAGGGTACACTTGAACCTGTAGTTAAACTGCCACTTAAATTATGTTGATCAGAAAAAGAGTAAAAAAAAAGAATGTACTTCTTTTTGAAGTACAAAAAGAATGTACTTCATAATGTAAATTATGTTGATCAGAAAAAGAGTAAAAAAAAAGAATGTACTTACTGTACTTGGAACTTCTTTCAAAAATAGTTTAATTAATGATCTTTAAAATTTTTCACAGCACACCTAAGATCCTCTCATGGCATGCCAGTGCTCCGAGGCACACCGGCTGAAAATCACTGTGAGATCCTGGGCTCAGGAGCGTTCCCTGAATAGTAAGGGCTTAGTGGGAATTTAAACAGGGCCCAAAGCATGAGCAGGAATTTGCTTCGTGGAGAAAGGGAGGATGACACCTGAGGCTGAGGGAGCAGCATGACTGGGCCTTGGGATGATCGACCAATTGCGTGAACTCTGACCTACAAGAAACCATGTCAGAGGGATGTTGTGACTTTAGATGATTTGAGGAAACGAGAAGAACTGTCACTAAAGCATGACACCAGGGACAGCTGTCTGGGGAGAGCGCACTGCCATGACCCCACAGGTGGTTGGTTGGCAGCACAGTGCTAAATGAGCGGTGCCTGCCTGGGCACATTTAGAAACTAGCAAGGAGTCTGATCTTCCAGAGCACAGGGCAGGAGAGGAGGGGTGCTAGCAGATGCTCCTGGAAAGTTAGGTGGGTGTAGCCATGCTGAAGCCCACCTTACCCCATGGGCAATGGAGAACTATTGACATTCATGAATGAGGGAAGGACATAATCTCTCTCAGGCTGTAGGAGGACAACTTTGTGGATGGATATGGGAGAAGGGTAGTGGCTAAACTGGAGTTAGAGAGGCCAGGTAAGAGAAGATAAGAGCCTGAATGAAAGCAGCCGTGATAGGAAGGGAGCGAATGAGCAAGACTCAATAGTTATGAACCTTCTTAAAATGTAGGCTCACCTGGCAGAGGAATTGTAAGCTATACGGTAGCAAGAAAAAGAGAAGGTGAGAAGGACTCTAAGGTCAGGAGAACAGTTTTGATGAGGTTGGTGTGTTTATGGGTTTTTTTTAAAATTTACATTTGAAGTCCCTCCCTGGTTCACAGGCTCTCCACACCCATTGGCCTTCTTCTTGGGCCCTTCATAGATCTGTGACAACTGCCAGAGTCTGAAGCTATTGAGCTTGAATGCAAGAGTTCCAGCTTGGCTGAAAGGCTGGATAATAGCGCCTCTAAGTGACAGGGTGAATACAGGAGGGGATCAAGTCTGCAGGAAGAAGATAATTCAGGAAAGGGCTTTACCAATAAAGAAAAGAAAGTGGTTTGGCATTCATGGGTCGAGGACTAGCATGGACCTTGATTCATTTTTTCTGTGACCTTGAGCCAGTTCCCTTCCCCTTCCAGTAGCTATAAAGCAGAAGAAAACATCCACCACCCTGTGAAAAACTCCCCAAAGCCACGAGGCTCATAATATTGATCCTGGCCCAGGACACATTAATCAGTGTCATCTCTTCCTCTTTATAGGCAACTTTATGAGCCCTCGTTTCTCTGGCACCCAGCTTGCTAGACTGAGAAGGTATCTGCTGATAACCCATACTCCCACTGCTTCCCCCAGCAGGGCTGCCCTGCGAAATCAAAACAGATGGGGGAGAAAAGTCAAGTCTGGGTGGATTATGTTTCTCGGGGACCCACCATCCAATTCTCAGTATGCAAGAATTTTTAGAAACAGTCTAATGTTTATTTTCATGCACTAAAGACCTCTGGAAATACCATAGATAACCACAGCACCAATAACTATTTAATTTATTACATTTGCACATGCAGATGGAAAGAAACCAATCTTGGCCTAAAGACAACTATAAACAAATGTAAATTATAAATCAGACAGTCAAATTAGAAATTGAAGAAGAAACAACTCAAAATCCATCCGGTGTTTTTTCCATTTACATGTAGCATTAAGTTATCAAATCCTTTTATATTTTAGTTCTACTAATCTGATGTCCCTCTTCAGTAAATGAGTTTTTCTTTCTCCTCCTTATGCATTCAATTAAAAAATCAAACACTGGGGGTTGGCCCAGGGAATTTGCAAAGATCAAATAAGGCTCTGCAGTGGTTCTCAACCTTCCTAATGCTGCAATGTATTTTCATTGTTACAAAGAGGTCGTGACCCACAGGTTGGGAACCGCTGCCCTAGATAAATCACAGATTAATCCTATGCCTTGTGCAAAGTTTAGGTCTAAAACTTTTAATGGATGCATTCAGCCTACTAAATATCTCGAAGCCCTTTTTTTAAGAAAAGAAGTTTACTCTTTTTAATGAGGATATGTGAATAAACTACAGCTGAAGGTAGAAAGGCATGTCTTTTTGGCATGATCCTGCCTTTCAGTCCCTGTTTATCCATTCATTTAATCCATTCATTTCCTCAAGCTGAAACATTTGGATTTGATCAAATGCATATGTATAAGTAAGTACCCTGGAAGCCAACAGGTGATATTTTTCTTCCAAGTGGCACAGCTATAGTTTCCCTCCATCTGCAAATGAACAGTCCCTGTAGGTCTAGCTGAACTCATAGACCTCTATTTGAAATCAGAACGGTGAAACGAGTTTATATCCCACTTCTTGACACCCTAAACCTGGTCCACATTACTATCTGCTTTCACTCAGACAAATGCAAAAACTAATTTGTGTCCTTAGAGTCTCTCTTGCCCCCTCCATCTCATTCTCTATGCTATAAGCAAAGTGGTCTTTTGAAAGCACAATCTAATTACATTAACTCAGTGCTTACAACTTTCTGTGAGTCTTGGAGTAAATAACAGAACCTGTAACATGATCGGACACCCAACAAGATCTACCTACCCTACATCTCCACACTCGGCTTATCCCCTGCTTCTCTTTCCCATGCTGATTGCTCTCATAGCTCCATATAGCTCTCTGTGAAGCACTTATCACAAGCATAATTTTAGTTAAGATTATATACTCGATGACCCTCATTTGATAATAAACAACAAGAGAGTGGAGATTAGGTCTGCTTTGGCTCATAATTATATTCTTAATGGCTAGCTAAAGCCTTGCATACAAAAGGCATTCAATATACAGTAGAACCTCCAAAGATGACCACCTCCCCATTGACCATCTCCTTAAGTTGACCTAATTTTCACCACATATATGTATCAGTATACTAGGCCTAGTTCCTTATGTTGGCCACCTCAGTATGTGGACCAGTTTGTTACAGTCCCTTGGTGGTCAACTTACAGAGGTTCTACTGTGTACATAATCAGGTGAATGAAGGAATACGTGAATAAATGGTCAATTGTTTTCTCAATCACCAAGTCCTGTTTTTATTTATTTAAGACAGAGTCTCAAGCCATCACCCTGGGCAGAGTGCTGTGGCATCACTCTAGGGCTTAAGAGATACTCTTGTCTCAGCCTCCCAAGTAGCTGGGACTACAGACACCCGCCACACACCTGGCTATGTTTTGGTTGTAGTTGTCATTGTTATTTGGCGGGCCTGGGCTGGATTTGAACTTGCCAGCTCTGGTGTATGTGGCTGGTGCCCTAGCCATTTGAGCTATAGGCACTGAGCCCAGATACTGATTTTAATAGTCAGAAAACTTATTTGATGGATGAAAACTCTGTCAATTAGGTTCAACTCTACAATAAATACTGTAGTTAATATTCAATAAATGTTGAAGATAATAAATATTACCTTCTAAATATCAACTTGATGATAAGTTATCAAGGTGGTGTGTGAAAGAATTTGCATTTCTACCTTTCCAGAATAATGGAGAGAGAGCGGAAACACAGTAATGGTCTACTGTCTCAGAAATTCTCTGTGATTGTCTACTTTTACCAGATGTTAAATGAATCTTTGTCTCCCTAGGAAAATACTGGGTGTTTTGTTTGTAGAAATAATGAATTTTGTGGGGTTTTTTTTTAATTTGGTCAGTCATTTTACAAATGTAGGAAACATTTTCTTCTTGCTTCAATTTCATTTATGCATTGGCCCACCTTTCATAGCCCACTAGTCATGACTTAAACACTGGACCACAAAAAGGAATAAGATACACCCAATGTTCTTGAAAACATCTGAGCTCAGCAGAGAATGATTGACTCTTAAACAATACAAAGTAATAAAAATCATAATGGAAATGTGCACACATCCTAAATGAGGAAGACTTGGTATGGCAGGAGTGTCTAGAAATTTATTTTGAGGTTTTATGATCAATATATCCAAGAAGTTTATAATACTTGGCCATATGCTATGGATTCCAAGTGAAAAAGAATGTTCTTTCTTTTGTGTGTGTAGTTAACTCTTACTTATTTCCAGTCAAAATTTTCCCTGAACAAAATCTTATTTAACCATCGCTTCTGCATAACTTCCATTGCCCTGAATGGTTTTCTTCATCTCTGGCCCGTGACTCTTGGTTCCATATCTGTCCTTGTCAGTTTCCTTCACGTGATCTCCAAATAATCAACCTTGACTACACTAACAACTCTGCTTCCTGGATCATGGATGGAACCAATACAGGGAATCCTTAGAAGATCTATAATCCAGCCATCCCTTCAACCTAGGCATGATCCATTCATGTCTATCATTTAGAGAAGGAGACAGATGTGAACACAAACTATGACACCAGCAAAAGCAAAGAGCCTTGTGGTATGAGAGGCCATAGTGCATGTACTTGAGAGCATGTGTTCCAGGGCGGGAGGACTGGGTTCAAATCCTGATGCCATCTCATATTAGCTAGATGAAATGAAGGAAGTTACTCGGTTTCATCAGTAAATGAGAACAATATTCTATAACTCATACATCTATAGGAAGTGTTAAATGAAGGAGTTTATGTCATATGCTTAACATAGTGCCTGGCACACAGTGGACACACCATAAACAGTAGGCATAACAATGATAAACAAAGGAATTATAAAGACATTTTTAAAATGCTGCAGGAAACCCAATCACGCCTTGGATGACACTGCTTAAGAAGAGGTTCATGAAAAAAGAGACATTTGAGCTAAATCCTGAAAGGTAGAAAAAAGCCAGGAGCGAAATTGAGAAAAAGACATTTCAGAGAAAGGAGACATCATAAACTAAAAATCAATGGTAGATTTGAGGCTTAAGAGGCTACAGAAAAAAAAAAATGATAAGCTAGTTTGAATCAGGGGCTCGGCTACAAACAGAGAAGAAACTGAACAAAATCTTGGGGATTTTTTCTAGAATGAGTTTCAAACTGATGGCATAAACTAAAGTATTTTGCATGTAAAGTATATGTGATCAACAGCTTTGACAACACAATCCAGAGCTGTTATTAAAGGCTCATTCTTTTTGCAGACATTTATATGGAATGTGTGTGATATATTCGCGTTTCTCAGCCACTTCTGTTGTTGAAAACTCCTCTTACTCTTCTGTTAATCAAAGTGCACATTTTCAGGGTCAGACTACAAATTCAAAGATACAGGCCATGATTTTTCTCTTTACTGAGAGGCAACATTGTTCATCTGGGCTCTAGGGAAAGAAATTCTTCCAAACTCTTCCAAAAAAATATTTTTGGTCATTACGTTCAAATAGCGCATGCTCCCTAAAGCTTGCTTTCTTGTGTCAATATCCATCTCTGTCTCCCCACTCCCCCCCACTCTGGCCCTTATCTTTCTGTCAGTCCAAGCTTTTTCAGGATTGACACCCTCACTTGTGAGACTCTGAGCAATTCGGTATTTTGCTTCTCTTTGTTTTTAGCCTCACACATTCTATGAATCACCTAATACTTTCTACTGCGTTACTACCAAGCTGACATTTAAGAAACACAGTTTGCTATTTTATTTTTCTCTCCCATTATTCATCCAGCCCCTCCAAATGTATTTTTTTTTTTACACATGAACCCAGTACTAAAAATACACAACAGTTGGAGGTTCTGCCAAAATACTTAGTGAATGAGTAGTCCAACTCATCCATGACCAAAAGAAATATGGGGGTCCTTGAAAATGAATGAACCAATTTGTCTGAAACCTGACTTCGTAAAGACATTAGAAGTGTGTGGCTATCTGGGATACAAAGTCACTGAGTCCGTCTGACATTCAATGTAGGCCCCATGTCAGCCTTCAGCAATCAACATCCTTTCCCAAATATCATAGTTTAGCCAATGTTCTTACTCAAGCACAAACATGTTGCAACCTGTTTTCTTTTTTAAATGTCTAAATAGCTCTAATCTTTGTCTAAAGGTATCTTTTTTTTCTTGTCTACTTGTTTATTGCCTGTATCTTTTGTGTACAATGTAATTTCTTAAAGGCAGAAGGAACTTTTTTAGCTGTTTTCTAATGTGTTCCCAGCACTAAATCAGTGCCTTAGACTCTCAGATGTGTTGAGTCAGTTGTCCACCCCAAATTCTAATAAAGCCAAACTATTAACTTTCTTTTTTAACATATATTACTCCTAAGAATAAAATAATAATGATGGCTGTAATATATGAGTCCTTGCTACATGGCTAGAACTGCACTAGATACTAATAGAGACACTGCATTGTCCTGTGTGATCCCCACAGGTGCCCTGAGTGACCTATACTTGTATGTCCTTCCATAAGAGACTACTGAAGCTCAGAGAGGTTAGGTCACTCACCCAAGGTCACACAGCATGGAAGCAAATGTCTCGGGGCTTAAAGGTAGGGCTGTTTTACCAGCTTATCACACTGCTACTCCTTACCATTAGGCGCCACGTATCTTCTTCAAATTAATAGGGTTTTTATCGATTCTGGGTTGGAGCCCAAGAAGGGAGTAGTCAGTGCTGCCCCTTTTCTCATGGTTGCAGAGGATTAGGGATGATTATTCATGCTCCGGCTTCTTATCCCTTCTGGCTACTTCAGTCCACCACACCCTTTGGGAAGAGCAAACTAAAACTAACCCCTTTTCCAAAACTCATCAATCTTTTCCAGTTGTATTTCTAAGCAAATCTAGGGGGAAGGAGGGACTCAGGCCTCACAGTTAAGTTTCCTCCATCAAACCCGTCTAGGTGCTCCCCCAGCTCATAAAGGACTTCACAGTCCGCCTGAAGTGCGTAACCAACCACATCAAGAGTGGCAAACTCTCCATACAAAAGCAAACCAGAGCTCCTTGTATGCAATTTGACAGCCAGCTGGCTTTTTTTCTTCTGGATGCAATTCCAAGCGTCTGCCTGGGACGTTTGAAGAGCCCTGGCCCTGTTTATTCTCCCCTCTGCACCCAGTGAGCCTGCTGTTACAGCTACCATCCAGCTGGTCCTGCAACCGCTTCTTTCTTTACTTATGCCTTTCTTTAAAAAAAAAGGCGGGGGGAGGTCCTCTGAGGTCACACAGGTACTTTAAATGTGTCTGATCCCTTTAGATCGCCATTGTAAATGTCTTGCCTTTATAGGATGGAGTAAATTCTTAAGATTTTGGAGACTTTATAACTCACGGAATTTCCCCTTTGTGGATATTTTACTTTTTGGAAATACAAACTCCAAATCCGTACTCAAGATCCAGTAAATATAACTTCCACACAATACTTTCTGATTATCCAAAGCAGAATGAATGTCTCCCTAAAAGTTTACACAAACTCTACAATATCACTTACTGCACAGAATAAATAGCTATTTACCTGTTAGATTTCAAACACCTTGTGGTCAGCGATTACAAGCACGAATCTTTATACTCCCCACCAACCACCAGGCATTTAGTAGATTCTCCAGTGAGTGTCAAATGAATTTTGTGTGTACTCAGGTTCCAACTTTCTTCCTCTGTTGGAGCATTTCTAATGATAACTCACTACTTCAGGATCTAGCCTCTTTTATTGTTGACAGATATTATTATTATAAAGTCAAAGTTTTTCTTACATTGGGCTGAACCTTAAAGTGTCTCTGACTCTTTCACCTTTGAAAGTGGGCTCTTGGGGCCCACCCAGATGAAGCCGGCTCCTCTAAGTATCTAAAAGCAGGTAAACGCCCTCGCTGACTCCTCCCTCCCTCAGGCTAAATACTCCTCCCGCCTCTATCTATCAAGGGCCTTTATGTGACAGGTTATAAATCTCGGCCATCCTGGTTCCTCTTCCCAATTTTCTAATTACCAATATTCCTCCAAAAGAGGGTTACCGTCCCAGGTCCCTAGCATGGAAGCAACTCTGGGTACTATGTGAGTGTACTAAACCATTATACAAATAACTTTAATAACATTACATTTTTAGTATTTTTGTATCAGTTCTTTTTCTGGCCTTTTTTTAACTCTGAGAAAATAACATTTCTAATTAATCCTGCTATAATTAATTTCATAACCTTTCATTGAAGGAGTGAATGACTGCATAGCATCTGTCAACATTACAGCACCACATCCTGCCAGGTTTACTACTTTTTTTTTTTTTTTACCAATACATTTTAACTATACACTGCAGAAAGTAACTTCTTACTGTCATGCCATGATCCATTCGTGACTAGGGAGGGTGTAAGTCCAACCTTGGATAATTGGCCTTGCTCTTGACCAAGGTCTACAAATGCTCTGTTATCTTCATCACAGCCTTGTCTCACCTCCTTCCACAGCCTTCTGCTGGGTCCAGGGCTGGGGCCAAAAGAGAGGCCTATCTGATTCCTGCAGGAACAGGGCTTCCCAGAGCATCAGAAAGCATTTATCAGCCATTGGTGGTACCTGTGATGATTTCAAGTTACACAACTCTTTTTATGCTGTTGTGTTCATTTTATGGTTACTTTCTATTTATGGCAAATAATTCTTGTTTTCAATTTGCAGTAATAATTTACCTTTTGTTTCACACTTTTTAAACTAAGCTTTGTTGGTAATAGCCAAGAAGTGGAAATAATTCAAATGTTCATCCATACGTGAATGGATAAACCAACTGCGGACTATCTACACAATGGAAGATTACACACATATATTAATAAGTTAAATAGAGAAAAGAACTATCAATACATGCAATAATACGGATGAATTTCAGAATCATTATATGAGTTAAAGTAGGCAGGCAAAAAAAGTACATATATTTACAGAAAATTCTGGAAAATGCAAACCAATATATAGTGACAGAAAGGAAATCTATGGTTCCTTGGGGCGATGGGTGATGTGAGACGTGGATTAAAAAGGAGCATAACGAAATTTCAGGGAGTAATGTTTTTTACTTATTATCTTGATCATGGTAATGGTTTCATGGATTAAATGCATATCAAAACTGATCAAATTGAATAACTATATAGAGGTTATTTCAATATTTTAGTATTTACTCAAAGTTATTAGAAAAATGAGCCAGATCGTGTAGACCATTGGGAGCCATTGGCCCAAAGTTTCAATTAAATTGTAAGTATAAGAGGAAGCTATTAATGAGTTCCAAACAAAGGAAAGACATAATTTTGTTAAAATATTTGTGACAAATATACTTATAACATGTTTTGATAAAGTCTCTCAAAATCTCCCTAAATAGACACACATGCTCAGTTAATGCTTGCTTATACTAATTTCTAGCATGTTGGGCTGGTTAGAATATTCCCCACCCCACCCCCAATGTATAGGAAAGTCAGAGATGCACTATTTGTTTTAGTGCAAGCTGAGTAAGCACCAAGAGGAAAATTCAAACCAAACTTCCCTATTCCTGCAGTAGATTGAAGAAGAAATGTCACCAAAGGCGCAGAGCTCTTCCACTGGGGTGTTTCCCACATAAAGTTCACAGGATAGCATCTGTTCCTTCTAATAGTTCTTTGAAAAGAGCCAAAGAGTCCAGGAGGCTTGAAGAAGCAAACATATGTTCTATTCCTTCCATAAGAGGATAAGAAAGGAGCCAGGACAGAGTAGGAGGGGACGTTTGACTTTGACGGTGAGTGAGAATCACAAAAGATGAATCAGAGGTGAGATCACACCCCATGTGGTCCAGGCTTGGCAGGACCCCTGGAGAGCGCACAGCCTGCCTATGAGCCTCAACATCTATTTTCATAGGAGATAAAGCATGAAAAGAAGTCCTATAACATAGAAGGTAATAGAAATCTGGGATTTAAAAGCTACTCAAACCTCAAGACACTGTCTTAAAATTCATAGGCCTTGAATTTAACGATTCATGGCTGAGGATTAAGGAGAAAGGAGGGGAAAACTCTCATCAACCATAGCTTGTTTCTAAGGCACTTTGAAGTACTCAAGGAAGCACTTTTGAATTATCTTGAACCTATTAAGTTGTTCCTGACAGAACCTTTTTCTAACACCTCAAAGCTAGGAGATCGTTCTGGTCAAGGTAGAACTTTTATGCATTATTTTATCACTCACTTCATCAGGACACTGTGTAAACAACTTGACCAAACCAAATGTAATATGTTGTCAATGCTGGGAAATGCCTCTCACCTCCAGCTCTGACAGGAAGTCACAGCTGTTGATTTACCTAATAGAATGTCTTAAAAGTTCCTTTGACACACAGTGCTAGAAGTTAGGCTTTGTTCTCCTCTTTTTTGAAAGAGTGAGGCTTTTTTTCAAATGCTCACATTCAACATATGTTTACATAGTACCTACCGTGTGCTGGATCGGAAGCCCATCAGCAGGGTGTGCTTTTGGGGTGGGAGAGCCAGGCTGTGCATGCCTCGACAGAGCGTCTGCTTGTGGATGACAGGTGATTTTGATTAACCACAAAGCAAGTGAAATTGCATTTGCATCTGTGCCTGAATAATAGAAGTAAAAGAGGCACTTTTAAGAGAAGCCTTGCTTTAAGTAAAACACACATCAGGTGAAAGAGTAGACTGTTTGAGGACCTACTTCAAGCAAATGAAATAAAAAGTAAAGCATAGCTGCTTCTGACGTTTCCAGACCCAGAAATTGTGACCTATGCTAGTGCCACCTCCCTAAGATGGTAAGTTTCTAAAGAAGAAGGGAGATGATGGTGAAGTTAATCAGTCTGATTTAAGCATTCCACATTGTATATCAAATCAGCACATTGTACCCCCAAATTGTACACAGTTATGATTTAATTTAAAAAAAATTTTTAAAAGCCAAAAAAGTAACCAAAGGAAAGATAAACCTTTTTTTTTCATTTATTTTATTGGAGGGGAGAAGATGTGAAATAAAACCAAAACCTATACAGACAAACATTACTGAATTAAGCTAAGTAGAATTATACTGCTGGTCTAGGAAAAAAGTCTCTGTGGTACAAACATAAACCATAAACAAAGCATTTGCCACGTGAGGATTTAAGATACTGAGGGATGGGTAGGCTATCTACATGACAGAAAAAAAAATCAATCATTTCCTTGTATTCAAGTAGCTTTTACAAATCAATAAGAAATAGACTCAGAATTAAAATGAGCAATGAAAGTGGTAAAAATATAAATGACTAACGAACATAAAGAGATACTATCAGTCATCTTTAAAGAAATGAAAACTAAAAGCAAACTATCAATTTGGCCAAGAACATAAAATACAAAATCTCAATCCACAATGTTAACGAATGTGTTGAGATAGACACTCCACATAAATTGTTGGTGAAAAAGTAATTTGGCACTTATTTTGTGGAGGACAACACTTTGGAGGGTAGTTTAGACATACCTTTGGGTTAGTAATTTTGCCTCTGAGATATATGCCATGGGCATACCTTCAAAAGGGTGCCAATTGGTATGTACAAAGGATATCCGATTATAGTGTGGTTGCTGCAAAATTTTGCAAGCAAACTATCAATAAAAATTGATTTTAGAAAGTCTGATACATCTGCACCATGCATTACCATAAATCTGGTAAAAACAATGTAGTAGGTTAAATATACCAATAAAAGTAGCCCAGGATATAATGTTGAAAAAGAAAGTTGCAATGTTTCATCATATGCAAAACCAAAGTCAGATCTTTTTTTTTTCTAGCGTCATCTTCCATTGCTCTCCCTTCACTCACTCTGCTCAGCCACACTGGTTTCCCTGCTATTCTTCAAACATGCCAAGTATCTGCTGCTTGAAGACCTTTGAATTGGATCCTTCTCCCTGCCCAGAACATTTTTCTTCTTTGCTCCCTCCCTTACATTCTTCAAGCATTTGCTGAAATGTCATCCTTTTTGGAGGGGCCTTCCCTAACAACTTTATTGAAAATCCTGAGACTCTAACACTCTCCATTCCCCTTCTCTCCTTTCTAATTCTCCCTCGCACCCATCTCTTGCTAAAATGCTGTATAGACTATGTAGGTCGCTGAGAAGGCTACGTTATGGTCCATTATTACACTTCCAAGACACACAGTCAACAGCGTCCTTTCTGATTCACCCTGCAAGTTTCAACCTGCTTGGCTTATCAGTGGTGTTGGGAAAGCTTCATTTATTTACATCTGTGAGGATTTTGTGTTACTTAATTTTTGCATATCTCAAAACTTTTGTAATGACCCAAGTATTTATTTGCTACATTTTTGTCTTTCCCCACTGGAACCTGGATTCTGTGTAATAGCAGGGATCTATATGTATTATTTCCTCTTATAGCCCCAGTGCCTGGCACTTAGTAGGTGCTCAGCAAATACTTACGAATGAATTCAAGAGAATATATGTTTCTGCTTTTATGAAAACAAATATGGGCGCTGAAAATTTCTAGAGGGATGTATAAGGAACAGTAATTATTTCTGGGAAGAAGGGGTAGGAGGGAAGGATTTTATTTTATATCCTTTTTAATGTTTAAACTTTTTATTATGAGCCTGAATCATTTTCATTAATTATGATGAAAGACTAGTCAAAAATAAATAACTCCGGGGCTTTAACGGAAGCGCAGAAGGCCTTTCCTTTGGCTTGAACAGCAGCCCTGCAGATGGCCCTCCAGGGCCTTGGTTCAGAGCTATTGTGAGGCAGACAGGGTATTTGTGTCAAGATTTATGGTTCCTGATCCCAGACAAAACACTGAGGAAAGCTACTTTCAGGGACATTTCAAATTTGTACAAATGTATCTATTAAGGAGACCAAATAAAAACTTAGCCAGGGGTCCTCAAACTTTTTAAACAGAGGGCCAGTTCACTGTCCCTCAAACTGATGGAGGGCTGGACTATAGTTTAAAAAAAAAAACCTATGAACAAATTCCTATGCACACTGCACATATCTTATTTTGAAGTAAAAAAACAAAATGGGAACAAATACAATCACACCACCTCATGTGGCCCGCGGGCCATAGTTTGAGGACCCTTGGAGGCAAACTGCCGAAGTTTAAGCCTTGCCTCTCCACTTACGAGCTGTGCAGTTAATCTTGATCAATTATCTTGTTATGCCTCACTTTCCTCATCTGTAAAATAGGGGTAATAATACTTTCTAAAATTGCTGTGTGGATGGAATGAGTCAGCACTTTATAACACCTAGAGGATGTCGGGTGTCATCCCACAGTGAGTGTGCGTTAGCGTTGAGTACTATAGAGGACCCCAGCAGAGCTCTGTTCGTGTTGGTGTAAATTCACACGCATCAGCCTGTCTGGATTCTTTTGTATGATTACAACAATCTGACATAACTTTTATTTGCTCCCTTTTGTGCACATTAAATTGTTCTCAATGTTGACCCATGTGCAATTTCATTTTTTAACTGGTAGATAAGGACAGGCCTAAAGGCGAAAAATTAAAAATCTTCTTACATAAATTACTATGGACGTATCTTCTCCTTTTTACTTCAAAACACATACATTTAAGAGGAAAGCCAGGAAAGCAAAACTCCAACCTTAAATAATGACTGTGCTCGCATGGTACAGATGACTTGGGCAGTGTTCTGTGAACACGCCTATGTTTGTTCACTAAAAGACAGATAATAACACAGATTTCAAAAGGAACTGCAGGGCTTGCTCTGAACACGGGTGGCTGAGTCGATTTTAGAGCATAAAGCTTCAGTTCTATGATCTGCCCACTCAGAGTAATTTGAAGTCCTAGCCTAATTTCCCAGCTGCTATGCTAAAGGAAGTAACCAAAGACCAGACAGGTTCCTTCATTCCTCGTCCTCAGCAAACTGGCTTCCCCGAGAAGTGTTCTCTGGTTTTCTTCTATTAAATGTATTTTCTCTGCCTGCTCTCCCCCCCAACCCCCATGGGCAACATGCTGCTGACATATCTTTGATTCAGCCTTCTGCTCACTTCCCTACAAAAAGCAGCTACTTGATCCAAAGTAAAATAGAGATTATGGTCAAATCAATTGCAGTGACTTAAAAATCAAGCTCCCCCCACTCCCCAAAAAAATCTTTATTAGATTTTTTTGCTTTTTGCTTTGGCATTTTCACTGGGTGCTATCAGAAACACAATTCTACTGTTGGTTAGTCTTAGAGGGAACTGTTTTTTAATCCTACATTTGTCTCTATATCTCTGATGTTCTTTTCTTTTTTATGATAAGACTTGGCTTTTTATTATTTTTTTTATGCCTTCCACATAGAGACATTTCTACTGTGGTCCATGCCACGTGGAATAATTAAGCTTATCTGGTAGATCTATGCCCCATCTCTTTCCCACCCTCCCTAGCACATATACACAGCCAGGATGACCCCAATTAACCACACGAGTTGATTTACCTGTGACAGGCTCCTCCTACACCCCACTGTGTATCCATTTAAAAGCTGCACCAGAGAGGAAAGGAAAGGAAGGCTGTCTATCTGTGTAGTAAAAGCTGGTCAGAGGGACACAGTTGGTACCCAGTTTGAAAAGGTCTCTTGTTCCCAGAATTGTTCTTTGTTCCTCAGTGAAACTGTCAGAAGATCCCTTAAATGAAACAAAAGACTCTTGGACTTGTGGCCTTAAAAGGACTGAAGAGGGGCCATCACCTGCAGCTTGAGCATTTTTTGCAAACCAGGCGCACTCTAAACTCTTTACATGGATCATACATCTAGTCCTCACATTAGCCCTACGAGGTAGAGGTAGATGTCATTATTATTGCCTTTTTGCAGATGAGGAAAGGGGCTTAGAGACATTGAGTAACCTGCCCGAGGTCATGCAGCCAGTGAGCAGAGAAGCCTGCCTTCTTTACCACTAACTTACCGGCCTCCACCTCCCCTTCCCATCATTTTGGAGATGAGGAAGCTGAAGCCTTGGGAAAGTAAGTAACTTGTCCATGAGCAGAAAATAATCCATCCCTCTGTGGAGTCTTTCTGTGTCGACCACCATGTCACTGTGATCCCCCCTGTAATAAAACTGGCACTTGTGCTTCCACAGTTCCCTACACTCAGGTCCCCTGTGTGTCTTTAGTAGCTCTTACCTGTTCGTGCTTGGCCTCTCCCTGCTGGCCCTCCATGGTGGGGCTGGGTCTTACTGATGGTTCTGTTCCCAGTGTCTGCCATATACCTGGCACTTAATCCCACTGTTCTGTCTTCTGTGCCTTTGAATATATGGTACTTTTTAAGCTCTCTTGCATTTGGTTGAGACCAACTTGTGCTTAAAGCCAGGGAAATCACTAGCCTTAGAATGACTTAGATGCTAATCCTAAACTAAAGTTGGGCCATTCCATAGAGGCTGAAATTTAAGTTGTATACGTGGAAAGTCTCAGGAATGGTCGGTCTAGGGCTGACAAATGGTTTTCTTCTCTTCTATTAATTCCAACTGATTAATTGGTAATTACCAGGAATGCTGTGTTGAAGACTCTTCTGAGGAATATTCTGCAATCTCTGAGAAAGGGTGACAGGAGAGATGAGCCACGGGAGGTAGAAGAGCAGTACTCCCCATGCTCATTCACTTCCCTGGTTTCAGAGTAGTACACACTCAGTCCATTTGGTTACACTGGAGAATGAGTATCTTGAGTTTGTTCCAGTGTCCTACAGACTCGAGAATGTTTCACCCATAAATTCCATAATTATGAAATTATGCTTACATTGAACTGATTTGTTCCATCAGTTACATCCATCACAATTGTACTCTTTCCTTAATAGTTTTGAAAGGTACCACTGCATTTCAAATAGTTTCAATAGCCATTTCCTTAATAGTTTTGAAATGTACCCCTCAAAAAAATCTCTTACTGGTCTGAATTTGAATCAACCACTATAGTGATTGCTGAGTTTTAATAATATATATGTAAGATGTATATTAGCAGACTTTTATTTCCTATCTTTTAATAAATATTATACATGGACAGAGAATCCCCAGCAATATGATTGCTACACATTTGTTGTGAGTGTAAGCTTGCAGTAGTTTGAAATTGAGTGCGGTAAGGATCAGTGTATCTCCAAACCTTCGACATCACATATTCCTGTGTTTAAACACAATACCTAAAATTTCAAATGTGGCGTGGACGTGGAGAGAAGGGAACACTTCTGCACTGCTGGTGGAACTGCAAGCTAATATGACTTTTGGCAAAGAAGTTTGGTGAATACTCAAGGAACTAAAAGTAGACCTACTGTTCCATCCTGCAATTCCTCTGCTAGGTGTATACCTAGTAAATGATCAAAAATTATTTTACAACTAAGACATTTGCACCAGAATGTTTATTGCAGCCCAATTCACAATTGCCAAGACATGGAAACAGCCCAAGTGCCCACTGACCCATGAATGGATTAACAAATTGTGGTCCCACCCATTACCCTCCAGAATACAAATGCTACATACAATAACTAAGAAAATGCCATGAAGGCTACTTTGAACAGTTTGATGAGAATATTTCAGATATATGAAACCCGCACAATGTATCCCTTGATTGCGCTAATGTACACAGCTATGACTTAACAATAAAAATAAATAAATTAAAAATAATTGTGGTATATGTACATCATGGGATACTATGCAACCATAAAAAAAATGGAGACTTCATATCATTCATGTTTACCTGGATGGAGCTGGAACATATTCTCCTTAGTTAAGTATCTCAAGAATGAAAAAGTAACCAATGAACTCAATACTACTATGAAATCAATATATAATCACCTACAAATTCATACAAATCATAAAACATAACTATAGTCCAGAAAGTAGAAGGGAAGAGAAGAGAGAGGGAAGGTGGGGGGGAGGTAGGAGGAGGGAGGGCATTTGAGGGGACCTCATCTAATGTGTATGATGCAGTGGTACATTTAAAAACTATTAAGGAAGGAGTACAATTGTGATGGATGTAACTGATGGAACAAATCATTCACCATAAGCATTTCACATTGTACATCAAATCAGTACACTGAACCCCATAAATGTATCAATGTACATAGTTATGATTTAATAAAACCAAAAATATATAAAAAATAATAAAAATAATAACAGAGATTGCATAGATGAAAAACCACAACTTGAGTTATTTTAACTCTGTCATTTTCTATAAACACATGTATCTTTTATTCATATTTAAAAGATTTTGACTGCAGAGCCATTTGAAAGTTGCTGGAATTGATCTGAAATAAACAAAGACATGCTTTATTGCAATTTGGAAAATTTTTTCCAAAGTGGGATTTTTATGAATTTCTTCCAAGACTTCCTCTCAGATTTCAGACTTTTCCATTATACCTATTACTTTATGTGAAAGTTTTCAAAATTATTTTTAAATGTATTTTTAATCAACCATAGTGAAAAAAGATAGATGAGAAATCTTATTCATCTATTGCACATGAAGATGTAAAACAAATAATTTTGATGAAGTCATTGGCAAATGTGCATTAAGTCAAGGAAATAGAAATCTTAATGCTGCCATTCATTTCTGTGGCAGATCAATCAGTAGGTATGAGCTTTATTCCTTTAGTCCAAAAAATGCAGTGATATAATTAAAACACCTTAATCTATTTTCTGTGATGTATATTATAATATTATCTTTTTTATATTTTTAAGCCGACATGACATATACATGCAACCCAATAGCAGAAAATTGCTATCTTCTGCATTTCTCTTCCGGCCACTATTATTCATTTCATTTCATCATGACTTGATAGAGGAATTATTAGCCAGTTGTAAGAGTTTAGGGATATTTCAGGTCCACGCTTTCTGGAAAATGATGAGGTTAGAAAGGCAGGATTGCTGAGTGGGAAAGGATGCACTTTCTTTTACTTATGAGCTGGGGGCCTTAGACAAATTAGGTAATGTCCCTTGCCTTCAAACATAAAATCAAAACCAAGAGTAATAATAGTACCTGTTGTATTAGACCATTGTGAGAATTAAATGAGAATAGCCCTTAGAATGTTGTCTGAGCCACAAAAGCCACGTTTAAATAATAGTTATGTGACAACCTTGGAGTTGTTTCAGGGATGCTAGGCTATAAAAGGTAAAGGCATGAGTGGGTAGCAGGGATTTGGGTTCTAGTAGATTCAGCTACCCTCTTGGAAGTTTAGCCCTGAGTTAATAGACAAGGTATCAAGGGTTGAAGATGAGGGAAGTGGGCAGACTTTGTGGGTCTCATCATAGTTCTACACCAAGTTCTGGGCTAATCTAGACTGTCTCCCCCATGACCCATCCGTCACTATCATTTTCTACATAGTCCTTAACACTGTTTAACATTGCCTTGATCAATTATTAGTTTGTTGTCTTCTGCACCATCAGTCCCCTCTACTCTAAAATGTAAATTTTCTGAGAACAGCAGTCTTGATTGTCTTGTCCACCCGTATATTTGCAAAGCCCAGAAAGTGTCCCTGATTGAAACTCCATAAGTATTTGTTAAATTCATTGCTAAATTAATGCTATATAGCCTTGATGTCATTTAAAGGGGTGATTTGAGCTCGGTTTTTAGCAGAGCCAAAGAATCCAGGAGTGGGGGAAAGTCTGGTAATAGTGGAGAGCAAGAGTTATTAGGAGCCAAGGATCAAAAGCACAGGTGGAGCCATGAGAGTGGAAAGGACAGAGAAGAGTTCTTGCCCGGATATCAGTTTTCATCTAGAGCTGACTAACATCCCTCTCGCTTTCACTCCCAGAGCTGGGCTCTGATATTCCTGAGAGTAGGCACATGCTGCCATTAATCATCTTTGTAAAATAGCTCAGAGAATATTACATCCAGCAAGTAGCCATCCAACCTTGTCGTGGTCCTCACTGTCTTTCCTTTATGTGTTGGTCTGCTCTCTAAAATTAGGCAGACCTTACCTCACTCTTTCAGTAACCCTAAAGGATGCAGGAGTAGTTTATCTGAATCCTATTTAGAAAGTTCCACATACATGGAAAGACACCTTTGGCTGAGATAAAACAACTCATCTAAATGTAATCAATAAGTAAGTACTCAAATCTCCAGAAAATGTTTAACTAGAAAGAAATCTCCACCTATGGATAAGAAGTTATAGCTAGAGAAAGACTAGCAAAATGAGAAGACTTTCCCTAATGTCTAAGCTTTAGCATAAATAAATCACCATGACATATAGCATTGTGCTTAAAATAAAGACTGCACAGTTCACTCTGTATTTTAGTGCATGAACATAGTCATAAAACCTTTCTGGTGACATTTGTCCTTAATATAGTTATCTTTGGAAAGGATTCTCATTGGAACACTTGGCAAAGGTAAAACTCAGTCCTTTCTGACCATTGACACAAAAGAGCATGTAATTCTGGGGTCCATAACAAGTGCATGCTAAGCACTGAAGTAGGAACCACAAACGTTATCAGAAGATATTTCTATAGGCTTTTGTGATGGTAAAGAATATAAGTTGAATTTGCTTTTCACTGTAATTATTATTAATAGTGAAAATCAGATAATCTGAAAAGCAATAAAGTATCATGAGTGTATTCTCAGAAAAGTTAGTAAAATAGGATACCTGACTGAAATAAAAAGATCTCTAAAGACCTCCCAACCACACTAGGAGTGTTATTGAGTCATATCTAATATAGAGGAGCTACATTTCTCTTCTTTGCATTGTGATATTCTAGTTTTTAAATTCTACATTTGTATGGAACCAGAAAAGAGCCTAAACAGACAAACCAAACTTAAGCAAAAATGACAAATTCGGAGGCATCACGTTATCAGTATTTAAGCTATACTATAAGCCTATAATCACCAAAACAGCATGGTACTGACACAAGAACAGAGATATAGACTAGTGTGTTGGAACAGAAAACCCAGATATAAAACCATCCTTATATTCCCATCTGATCTTTGGCAAAGCAGACAACAACATATACTGGGGAAAAGAAGCCCTGTTCAATAAATGGTGCCAGGAAAATTGGATAGCTACATGTAGAAGATTGAAACAGAAACTGCACCTATGACCACTCATGAAAATTAATTCATGATGAATAACAGACTTAAACCTAAGGCATGAAACTATAATAATTCTAGAAGAAAATGTTGAAGAAACTCAGAGACATTGGCCTAGGAAAAGAGGATGACCCCAAAGGCAATCATAGCAACAAGAAAAATTAACAAATGGGTCCTGATTAAATTAATAAGCTTCTGCACAGCCAAGAAAACAATCAACAGATCAAATAGACAACCTACAGAATGGGAGAAAATTTCTGCGTGGTATACATCTGTTAAAGTGCTTATAACCAGAATCTATAAAGAACTCAAGCAAAACAGCAAGAAAAGATCAAACAACCCCATTAAACAAAGTGGAGAAAGGCATGAACAGAAGCTTTTCAAAAGAAAATAGATTAATGGCCAAGAAACATACAAAAGCATGTTCTAATCATCAGAGAAATGCGAATCAAAAGCACAATGACATATCACCTAACTCCAGTGAGAATGGCCTTTATCAAAAAGTAAGGAAGACTTATGCACTGTTAATGAGACTGTGAACTGGTGCAATCTCTGTGGAGAACTAAAAAATAGACCTACATTTGATCCAGCAATTCCACTATTGAGTACCCAAAGAACAAAAAGTCTTTCATCAAAAAGACATGAGCACACAAACGTTTATTACAGCACAATTCACAATCACAAAGACGCAGAATCAAGTTCCCATGAATGGATTAATAAAATTTGGTATATGGACACCATGGAGTACTACTCAGCCATAAAAAATAATGAACTGATGCCTTTTGGAACAACCTGGATGGAACTGGAGACCCTTCTTCTACATGAAGTAATGCAAGAAAGAAAAACAAACACTGCACGTACTCACTATTAAGTTGAAACTATTTGATCAACACCCATGTGCACATTTAGTAGTAAAACTCAATGGAAAGCAAGAAAGCAGAAAGGACAAAAGGGTAGGGATAAAATCACGTTAATTGGTACAATGCCCACTATTTGGGTGATGGACACACTTATAACTTTGACTCAAACTATGCAAAAGCAATTCATGTAACCGAAATATTTGTATCCCATAATATTCTGAAATAAAAATAAATTAAAAATTAAAATATTTTAAACCAGCATGACCATGATTAGGTCATATATAGAAACACAACAACAGAATACCACCACAATGCCTGGGTATTTTCTGGTTGTGGTTGTCATTGTTGTTTTAGCAGTCCCTGGCTGGGTTCAAACCCACCAGCTCCAATGTATGTGGCTGGTGCCTTAGCTGCTGAGCTATGGGCGCTGAGCCCCTAGTATATATGTTTTAAGTTAATTAATTTTTGAATTAATGCCACAGATCTTCAATTTCCTTTAAAGAGCTCATTCACCAGCACAAAGAAAGAATCAAGGAGTGGGGAAATCTTGATAATACCAAATAGCAAGAATTCCTTGGGAAGCCTTCCTCCCAATATTTACGCTCACTCATTCAACCAACATTCATCAAACTCCTACTGTGCACTGGGCGTTTTTTAAAGACACTGGACATAGAGGGGTGAATATCATACAGACTGCCTTCCTAGAGCTAAATTCTGGAAGGGATAGACAGATAATAGAATACTAACTAAATAAAAAGTGAAATCCAAGTGACAAGTGATACACAGAGAACTAAGCAGAGGCTGTGGTAGTGAGTGTCTTGTGGCCACTTTCAACAGGTTGTCATGAAAAGCCTCTCAGAGACAGTAGTATTTAAGCTGAGGCCCAGATATTAATGTAGAGCCAACGATGCATGCATCTGGACAAAGAGACTCCTAGGCAGACAGAATCCATACAAAGGTCCTAAAGAAGGAAAAGAGCTTGTGGTTTTCTAGGAATAGAAAGAAGGCTGGTGTGGTCAGTGCATGGTAGATAAAGTGGTATGAACCCAGTTACATAAGGCTTTTTTAAATTTCAGGATAGAGCATTTGGATACTGCTACTGTCTGTGTCTACCCAAAATTCCTGTGTTGAAACCTAATTCCCAATGTAATAGTGTTAAGAGGTGGGGCCTTCAGGAGGTGATTAGGTCAATGAGGGTAGAGCCCTGGCAAATGGGATTAGTGCCCTTGAGGCCTAAGGGAACTTGTTTTCCTCTTTCAGTATGTGAGGATGTAGCAAGAAGAAACCATCTATGAAACAGATAAGCCCTCACCAGAGGTTGAATCTGCTTCCACCTTAATTTCAGACTTCTCAGCCCCTAGAACTATTAACAATAAATTTCCTTTGTTTTAACATTACCTAATCTAAAATATTTTGTTAAAGTATCCCAAATACACTAAGACAAATGCTAAGGGTAATGGTTAGCTAATGCAAAGTTTTTTTACTATGATATGAATTTGTAAACTATTCTGGCACCTGCACAGATGATGGACCATGTGGAGGCAAAACAGAAGAAGTGGGACCAATTGGGAGGCGAGAGAGACTGCTTAAGATGAGGATTCAGGCAGTAGAGGTGGTGAGAAGTATTTAGGGAGCAGGAAGGGCCACAACACTGGTGAAAACTTTGACCAGATGTTTAATAGGCAAATACGAGTAAAAGATGATTTCCAGGTTTTTGACTTGAGCTCAGGTGGATGGTGATCCTGTTTACTGAATTAGAGAAGGTAAGAGGGCAGGTTGGGGAGGGACATCAAAAGTCCTGCTACGGACAGGTTTTGTTTGAGATACCTATTAGACATCCATATGAAGATGCCTAGGAAGCAGCTAGATTTTCAGATCTGGATAGAATTCAGGAGCAAGGTTAAAACGGGGAGATACAGATTTAGGAAACATCAGTGGTTGATATTTAAAGCAATGAAACTAGATAAGAAGATAGAGAAGAGAGAAAAGAAAAGGAGGAAAAGAAACCAAGGAGGTATTTGCATGATAAAAAGGAAACAAGGGGACTGTGGCATCATGAAAGTTTTTTTTGTTTGTTTTTGTTTTTTCTTTGCATTTTTTGGCCAGGGCTGGGTTTGAACCCACCACCTCCGGCATAGGGGGCCGGCACCCTACTCCATTGAGCCACAAGCGCCGCCCCATCATGGAAGTTTTTAAGATTAAGTTTTCAAGAAAGAAGGAATGGTCAGCCTTGGTCTACTATACCAAGAGATCCGGTAGAACACAGACAAAGAATTACCAAATATTTGGCAAGATCTCAGTCAGCAAAGACTTTGAAAAGAGCAGATTCATTGGAAAGGGATTAGGAAAAAATAATAGGTGATAAGATGGAAACATTTTTCTTAAATAACTCTTTTAAGGGGTTTTGGTATAAAGGGAATTTTAAAGGAATGGAGCTAGGCTGGGAATTAAATTCAAGTTCAAGAGAAAAGAAGATACAAAGACAGTAATAAAACCAGAGCCCCAGCACACCTCTGCTCAAGACAGCTTCAGCCAATTGTGGCCACAGAGAGAGTGTATCCCCATGTCTCTGATTTCAGATTTTTTCAAGAAAACCTAGAAGGGTGTATTTTTATTTAAAATCTCTCAATTTTTCCATGTTGACTCTATTTTGAAAAAATAATGGTGACAATCAAATAAATCCATCTGGAGGCCAGATGTTTTAACAAATGAAAACCCCTGGCCTAGTGATTAGAACTGGTTCGGAAGAAGGATTCCAGTCTTCCGCCCTCTGTAATATCAGTTTTTGTTCTAAGTAATATCCACCTCACAAACTTAATTTTCTATATTCTGTTACAAGAATGTTAACCACTTTTATTTTTTTTTACCAAGTTCTACCACCTCTCAATTGATTTGATGAGTTTTTAAATTATTTTCACAGATGGGGGTAAAAGTGCAGTTTTATTACATGGAGGCAATTCATGGTGGTGAAGTCTGTGCTGTCAGTGTAACCATCACCTAAATAGAGTATATTGTACCCATTATGTTAAGTTTTCACCCCTCACCCTCTCACCCTCCTGAGTCTCCTGGTCTATGATTCCACTTTCTGTGTCCATGTGTATACATTGGTTAGCTCTTACTTGTGAGAACATGCAACATTGCACTTTCTGTCTCCGAGTTGTTTCACTCAAGATAATGGTCTCCAGTTCCATCCATGTCACTGCAAAAGACATGCTTTCATTATTTTCTGTGGCTGAGAAATATTCCATGGTGTGTATATATTACCTTTTCTTTGTCGACTCATCTCTTGATGAACACAGTGGTTAATTCCGTACCCTCACTATTGTGAATAGGACTGCCATAAACACACAAGTGCAGGTATCTGTTTGATGTAATTATATCTTCCCCTTTGGGTAGATATCCAACAGTGGGATTGCTGGATCAAATGGTGATTCTCTGAGAAATCTCCATACTGTTTCCTATAGAGGTTGTACTGATATATGTTCCCGCCAAAAAAGCGTTACGTGTTCCTTTTTCTCTGCACCCTTGCCATACATCTGTCAGGTTTTGACTTTTTAATAATAGTCATTCTGACTGATGTAAGATAGTATCTCATTGTGGTTTCAATTTACATTTCTTTCACGTTTAGTAGTGTTGAGTATTTTTATAGGTCATTTGGCCATTTGAATGTCTTCTTTTGAAAAATATCTGGGCATGTTCTTTGCCCATATTTCAGTGGGGTTGTTTTGTTATTGTTGAGCTGTTTGAGTTCCTTGTAGATTCTGGATATTACTCCTTTTTTAGATGATAGTTTGCAGGTATTTTCTTCTGTTAAGTTGTTTGCTCATATCGTTGATCATTTCTTTTGCTGTGCAGCAGTTTTTATAAGTTTAATTAAGTTCCATTTGTCTATTTTTGGTTTTGTTCATTTGCTTCTGAAGTTTTAATCAGGAATTATTTGCCTAAGCTAATTTGCAGAAGAGTTTTTCCTAAGCTTTCTTCAAGAATTTTTAGTTTCAGGTTATACATTTAATTCTTTAATTCATCTTGAGTTAATTTTTGCATATGCTGAGAGATAGAGGTCCAGTTTCATTCTTTTGCTCATGACTCTTTAATTTTCTTAGCACCATTTATTGAAAATGATATCCTTTACCCAGTTAATTTTTCTGTTGACTTTGTCAAAGATTAGTTGGTTGTATGTATGTGGCTTTTTTTCTGGATACTCTATTCTGTTCCATTAATATGTGTGTCTATTTTTATACCATTACCATTACCATACTATTTTGATATGGTATACTATAGCTTTTTAGTACAATTTGAAGTCAGGTAATGTGATGCTTCCAGCTTTGTTCCTTTTACTTAGGATCACTTTGGCCTATTCAGGGTCTTTTTATGGTTCCATATAAATTTTATAATTTTTTTTTCTAATTCTGTGAAAAGTAACATTGGTATTTTAATAGAAATTGCATTGAATCTGTAGATTGCTTTGGACAGTATGGTCATTTTAATATTTATTCTTCCTATTTATGAGCATAGGATGTTTTCCAGTTTGTGTGAACTATGATTTCCTTCATTAATATTTTGTGGTTTTCCTTATAGACATCTTCACCTTCTTGGTTAAACGTATTCCTAGTTTTTTTTGTTTGTTTATTTGTTTTCGTAGCTGTTATAAATGGAATGCAATTCTTGATTTGATTCTCACCATGACTGTTATTGATATATAGAAATGCTACTTATTTTTATGTATTTATAATGTATCCTGAAACTTTACTAGATTTATCTATTAAATCTACAAGTTTGGGGCAGAGTCTTTGAAGTTTTGTTTTTTTTTTTTTAGGGATGTGATAATACCATTGGCAAATAGAGAAAATTATACTTCCTTTTTTCAAATTTAGATATCTTTTATTTCTTTCTCTTGCCTGATTGCTCTGTCTAGGACTTCCAGTTCTGTGCTGAATAGAAGTGGTGAGAGTATCCTTATCTTGTTCTAGTTCTTAAGGGAAATACTTTCAATTTTACAACATTCAATAGAAAGCTGGAAGTGGGTTTGTGATATATGGCTTCAATATTTTGGATAGTTTGTTGAGGATTTTTATCATAAAGAGATGTTTAATTTTATGATTTTCTTGAGATGATCATATGGTTTTCATTTTTAATTCTATTGTGTGGTGGATCGTAATTATTGATTTCCATATGTTGAACCATTTTTGAATCCCTGGAATAAAAGCCACTTGAGTATTAGTGTATTTTCCTTTTGATATGATACTGGATTTGGTCTGCTCATACTTTGTTGAGGATTTTTGCATCTGTGTTCCTCAGGGATATGGGTCTATAATTTCCTTTTTTGTTGTGTCCTTGCCGGGATTTGGTATCAGGGTGACACTGGTTTTATAAAATGAGTCAGGAGGGATTTCCTCCCCCTGGATTCTTTTGCAACAGTTTCCATAGTACTATGGCCAGTTCTTTGTATGTCTGGTAGAATTCAGCTGTGAATCCATGTGTTCCTGAGCACTTTTTTTCCTTGCAAGATATTTTATTACTAACTCAATCTCATTACTCATTATTAATCTGTTCAGAATTTCTGTTTCTTCCTTATTCAATTTTAGAAGGTTATATGTTTCCAGAAATTTATCCATTTCCTCTAGATTATCTAGTTTGTGAGCATAAACTCATTGATAATTATTTCTGATGACCTTTTGTGTTTCTGTAGTATCAGTTGTAATGTCTCATTTTTCATTTCTGATTCTGTTTAATCGAATATTCTCTCTTTTTTTTCCTGGTTAGCCTCGCCTACCAGTCTATCGATTTTTCTTTTATCTTTTCAAAGAACCAACTTTTGTTTTTGTCGGTCCTTTGTATTGCTTTTATGATCTCATTTTATTCTGTTCTGATCTTTGTTATTCCTTCTGCTAATTTTAGGTTTGGTTTGTTCTTGTTTTTCTAATTCCTCGAAGTATGATGTTAGGTTGTTAACTACTGGTCTATTTTTTTTAATGTAGGCATTTAATGTTATAAACTGCTTTCTTAGCACTGTTGTGTCTGTATACCAGAGGTTTTGGTATGTTGTGTCTCCTTTTTATTCACTTCAAAAATTATTTTATTTCTATTTTGTTGTGACTCAAAGGTAATTGTTTAATTTCCCTGTATTTTGTATAGTTTTGAGGGTGCCACTTGCAATTGATTTCTTCTTTTCTTCCACTATGATCTGAGAAGATACTTAATATGATTTAAGTTTTTTTAAATTTATTGAGATTTGTTTTGCAATCTAATATATAGTCTATCTTGGAAAATGTTCCAGGTACTGAAGAGAAGAATGTGTGTCCTGCAGTTGTTGGATAGAATGTTATGTAAATATCTTCTAGGTCCATTTTATCTAAAGTCCAATTTAACTTAAGTATTTTTTGTTTGTTTTTTTTTGACTCAACAATCTGTCTAGTTCTGTCAGTAGGGTGCTAAAGTCACCAACTATGATTGTATTATTTATCTCTCTTCTTAGGTCTCCTAACACTACATTTTTTTTTTTTTTTTATGAACCTGTGTCCTCCTGTATTGGGTATATACATATTTAGAATTGTTATAACTTCTTGTTGAATTGATACTTTTATCATTACATAATGACCTCTTTTGGCTACTTTTATTGTTGTTAGTTTTATCTGACATAAGTAAAGCAAATCCTGCTTGGTTTGGGTTTCCATTTGCATGGAAATTTTTTCATCCCCTTCCTTTTGGTACACAAGTGTCCTTATATTTTATATTTTATTTTTTTGCCCTGTTAGTGATTTTTATTTATTTTTTTAACAATGTGCTGGTTTTATATACAATTTGAAATATTTTCATCAAACAGGTTAACATAGCCTTTACGGCATTTTCTTAGTTATTGTTTTAAGACATTCGTATTCTACAATTAGTAAATTTCACATGTACACTTTTAAGATGCACTGTAGCTGTTGTCCTACCAATCACCCTCCCTCCACCCATCCTGTCTCCTCCTCTCCCCTCCCTATCTCCTTTCCCTATATTTTTGGGCTATAATTGGGTTATAACTTGGTTTCATAGTAGGGCTGAGTACATTGGATACTTTTTCTTCCATTCTTGAGATACTTTGCTAAGAAAAATATGTTCTAGCTCCATCCATGCAAGCATGAAAGAAGTAAAATCTCCATATTTTTTAAGGCTGCATAATATTCCATGGTGTACATATACCACAATTTATTAATCCATTCATGAGTCCATGGGCACTTGGGCTTTTTCCATGACTTAGCAATTAAGAATTGGGCTGCAATAAACACTCTGGTACAAATTCCTTTGTTATAATATGATTTTTGGTCTTCTGGATATATACCTAGTAGAGGTATTGTAGGATCAAATGGCAGATCTATTTTTAGATCTCTTAAGTGTTCTTCAAACATCTTTCCAAAAGGAATGTATTAGTTTGCCTTCCCACCAGCAGTGTAAAAGTGTTCCCTTTTCTCCACATCCACACCAACATCTCTGGTTTGGGGATTTTGTGATATGGGCTAATCTTACTGGAGTTAGATGATATCTCAAAGTAGTTTTAATTTGCATTTCTCTGATGATTTCTCAGATGATTCACCTATCTTCTTCAGAGAAGTTTCTCTTCAAGTCCCTTGCCCACCTTGAGATGGGATCACTTGTTTTTTTCTTGCTAATACACTTAAGTTCTCTGTAGATTCTGGTTATTAAACCGTTGTCGGAGACATAACCTGAAAATATCCTCTCCCATTTTGATGGCTATCTGCTTGCTTTACTTACTGTGTTATTGCAGTGCAGAAGCTTTTTAGTTGATGAGGTCATAATAATGTGTTTTTGGTGTTGCTTCAATTGCCCACGGGGACCTCCTTATAAAATATTTGCCCAGGCCGATTTCTTCACGTGTTTTCCCTGCACTTTCTTCTAGTATTTTTATAGTTTCATATACCAACAATAGTCATGCTGAAAAAACAGTCAAAGACTCTATTCCTTTCACAGTAGTGCCAAAGAAGATGAAATATTTGAGAGTTTACCTAACAAAGGATATGAAAGATCTCTATAAAGAAAACTATGAAACTCTAAGAAAAGAAACAGCTGAAGATGTTAACAAATGGAAAAACATACCATGCTAATGGCTGGGAAGAATCAACATTGTTAAAATGCCCATACTACCCAAAGCAAAATACAATTTTAATGCAATCCCTATTAAAGCTCCACTGTCATACTTTAAGATCTCGAAAAAATAATACTTCGTTTTATATGGAATCAGAAAAGAAAACCTCAAATAGCCAAGACATTACTCAGAAATAAAAACAAAGCAGGAGGAATCACTATCAGACCTCCCCAGATTATACTATAAATCAATAGTGATCAAAACAGCATGGTACTGGCACAAAAACCGAGAGGTAGATGTATGGAACAGCATAGAGAACCAAGAGATGACCCCAGTGATGAATAACTTACCGTTATTTGCTCTTTGAGAAGCCAATTAAAAACATTCAGTGGAGAAAAGATTCCCTATTTAACAAATGGTGCTGGGTGAACTGGCTGGTGACCTGTAGAAGACTGAAATTTAACCCACACCTTTTACAATTAACTAAGATAGACTCTCACTGGATTAAAGATTTAAACTTAAGACACAAGTATCTTCAATAGTGAGGTGAGGCCAGGAACAGTGGCTCACACCTGTAATCCTACCACTGTGAGAAGGACGAGGTGAGTGAATTGCTTAAGCTCAGGAGTTCAAGATTACCCTGACTATGTGTGAGACTCCATCTCTACTAAAAATAGAAAAACTAGCTAGGTATGTGGCAGGTGCCTATAGTCCCAGCTACTTGGGAAGCTGAGGCAAGAGGATCACACAAGCCCAGGAGCTTGAGGTTGCTGTGAGCTATGATGATGCCACAGCACTCTACCCAGAGCAAGAGAGTGAGATTCTGTCTCCAAAAAAAAAAGGTAAGGCAAGTTTCTTATAAACAGCATATATCACTCTTAGATGGAGCATTTAATCCATTTATCGTCACATTATTATAGATATGTGAAGTTTTATTCCTGCCATAATGTTATCTACTTGCTTTGTGGCCTCATTGATGTAATTATTTTGTAATACTTGTGAATTTTATACTTGCAAGTGTTTTTATGAAGGTAAAAATAAGCCTTTTGATTCCATGACTAGAACTCTTTTGAGCATTTCTTGTAGGGTGGTCTAATGGTGATGAATTCCCTTAGCACTTGTTTGCCTAGGAAAGACTTTTTCTTTCTCCTTCACTTATGAAGTATACTCTAGCTGGATACAAAATTTGTAGTTAACAGAATTTTTCTTTAAGAATTCTGAATATAGAACCCCAATCTCTTCTAGCTTATAAGGTTTCTGCTGAGAAGTGCATGGTTAGTCTGATGGGATTTTCTTTATAGGTAATTAGATGCTATTCTCTTGCTGATTTTAGGAGTTTTTTAATTCACATTGACTTTAGTCCAATGAGTATGTCTTAATGAAATCCTTCTTGCAGTGTGTTTTCCTGGGTTCTCTGAGCCTCTTGTACCTGGATATCTAAATCCTGAGTAAGACTAGGGAAGTTTTTAAACAAGACACATAAATTAAAGCACCATAAAAGAAATGATTGATTAATTGGATGACATTAAAATAAGAACTTCTCTTTATCAAAATGCTCCATAAAGAAAGCAAAAAAGCAAGCCATAGAATGGGAAAATATGTTTGCAAAATATGTTTGCAAAATATGTTTACCTATAGCTGACAAAGGACTTACATAAAAAATGTTATGTGGAACAATCTCAAATCAAAGAGAAAAGAACTAATAACCCAATTAAAAGGTAAAATGGATAAAATATTTAAATGACACTTCAGAAGAGAATATTTAAATTTACCAAAAACATATTAATAGGAGCTCAACATGATTATTCATCAGAGGAATCCAAATTAAAGCCACAATGAGACACTACTACAGCTCTACAAGAATGACTACATTTTAAAGGACTAATAATTCTAACTTGCTGGCAAGCATGAGGAGTAATTGAAATGCTTATGTACTGCTGAGAGGAATATAAATTGGTATAACCACTTTGAAAAACTGGCAGTTGTTTTTTTTTTTGTTGTTGTTGTTTTGGCCAGGGCTGGGTTTGAACCTACCGCCTCTGGCAAATGGGCCTGGTGCCCTACTCCTTTGAGCCACAGGTGCCACCCCAAACTGACAGTTTTTACTAATGTCAAACACATGCATAGCAATTTATCCATGACTCAGTAATTCCATTTCTAAGTATGTTCCCAACAGAAATTTGTACATGTGTGTACCAAAAGACATATTCAAGAATATTCATAGCAGCATTACTTTTAGGAACCCCCAAACTTGTGTCCATTAACAGAAAAATCAACAAATTGTAGTACATTCATATAACGAGATGTTGAATGGCAAGAGAATGAATAAACCCAAACTGGGTACAAGGATGTGGATGGATCTTTCAAGCATAATGTTCTTCAAAAGAATGGAATTCTGTACCATTCCATTTATATAAGTCCAAAATCTGACAAAATTAATCAACAGTGATAAAAGTCAGGATGGTGCTTGCCCTTTTAGGGGTAGTAACTGGGAGGGGACCTGAGGGTCTTTGGGGGTACTATACCTGGAAGATACTATTCCTTGATCTTGGTGGTGGTATTCACTTCATGAAAATTTATCCTATGGTACAGTTATGGTCTATGTAATTTAATGGATATTTGTTTCCATTTGGTAAATAAATTCCTTTTAAAAATACTCTCTGAGCACCTATGATGACCAGGCATGGTGCAGGTGTAGTGACGTGGCAATAAATGAGAGGACATGGCATCACCCCCATGAAACTGAGCTGAATGAGGGATTAAATGGGCTAGGTATTTTTGATTTGTGAAGAAATATGAGACCATCTTGTAGCTCATTCATTTGGGTGTAAGACATTATAACCTTCACTTTTTCTGCTTTACCACTTCCTCCTCACCCCTTCTCAAAGATCCAACAAGCCTTATTTACCCTGTCTAAAGCTCTATCTTCCTACATGTATCTCTCTCTATTAACTCTTTACATTGTAATTTTCCATTTACATGTCACTTCCACTCATCTGTGAACTTCTTGAGAACACATGCTATTAGCATCCCTTAATTCTTATGCCTAGCAAAGTGCTTAACCTATGGGAGATACTTTATAAACATTAGCTGGATCATTAACAATAAGTTAGGGTATACTTTAAAATAAGTAAAAGGATGTAACTGGAATGTTCCCAACACAAATGAATGTTAAATGCCTGAGGTAATGGATGCCCTAATTACCCTGATTTAATTAATTCGCATTGTATGTCTGCATCAAAATGTCACATGTACCCTGTAATGACATACAACTATTATGTACCCATAATAATTAAAAATTTGAAATATTAAATAGAAGGATAGATGGATACAAATGCATAATTTCTATGTAGGATCCTTACAGCCTTTCATTTTTCTTATATCTTAAAAATATATTTGAACAATAATCCTTCAATCAATTTCTGGTATATAAATTGATTGAAGAATGAAGATCATCAATCTGGTGACATGAAGTGCTCCTTTCTCATAGTTTCAACATGTTAATAGTTGTCCCAGTTTTACCAAGAGGCAGTCCAACTTATATAAATTGTTTAGCTATTAGCACATTCAGACCACTACATATATCTAAAGCAAGTACTTGATAGCCCTCATAATGTTCTTTTTATAACCAGTATTTTTTTGCCATAAGTTCCTCGATGTGAAATTTTATAGCAAATTATAAATCAATGACATGACAAAAAAAGAGTGAAGTAGTGACTTGGTAATTAAATATAGCATCTTCTGCAACCTAGCAATCCAGTCCCTTAAGTTTGTCAAAAGCATCGGTAGTCTTGGTTTTGATGCCTTTTGGAGTGTCTTCCCACAATAACTTTCCTTACCATCAGCCTGAATGGACCTCAGCTGTCAATAGCTACTACAAGACTCCATCTCACTAGCCACTGTTGATTGAGCTAATCAGAGACTGTCCTAAGAAAATTTGAAATTAGGATCAATGGGAAGATACTTCATGTCTCTACTTGACTAGATTTGTAATATTTGGATCTGGGAGACATGGCATGCCAGGATCTGCCATGAAGGCTGAGGAGCAGGAAAAAAAAGTAAGTTCGTAGAATAAGAATCAGACAGAAATATGGACTGAAACAGACAAGAGATAGAGGGTGTGCCCTGAGGTCACAATAGCTTTCCATTTCCAAATGTTTCTGAGGCCATTAGATCCCCCTGTTATTTTATTAAAAATGATTCCTTTATATGTAACTTGAGTTGATTTTCATTACTGACAACCAGGAACTCCTTAATGATATAGGTTCTCATTCTGCTGTCTTACAAAGAAGAATTAGTAGTTTCCGAATCTTCCATGAGGATAGTCTAGTTTTAACTAATTTGGACTTCTATATGTAAAAAGTAACCTATGATCATGGCATAAGTATGTAAAATGAAAGTAAAAATCTTCTACCATCAGTCCCTAAGTAACAGATGTATTTATGTTTTGTTTTACACAAATGTAATTATTTTATAAATGTCCTGCAGTTTGTTTTTTTATGCAGTAATACACCAAGGATATGTCCCCATGTCAGAAAGTATATATTTACTTTGTTATGTATGAAGTATGTATAATATTCCATTGTGTAGGAATACTATAATTTATTTAATAGATCCCACAGGACTTACATTGTTTTCAGTTTTTTAGGACCTTGATCAATGCTGCAATGTCTTGCCCATATGTCTTTGAGTGCTTTTGTAAGTCTATTTGTAGGAAAAATTGCTAAATTGTCATCACTGAGACTCATGATTTATGCATTTTAAATTCAATACAGTGTTTAATTGACTCTTTCCATGAATCTAACATTGAAGAAAGAGACATAATATCTCCCATAAGAGAAGCCAGAAAGGGTATGAAATGAGTCAGATAATACACAGAACAATGAAGTAGGAAAGCCAAAAGATGGTCAATGCTTCCTCATCTGATAGAACTAAAGCCGACGAGTTCTTAATGGACCATACTGAATCACCACGATGTAAATTTATATTCACCCACATCCTGCCTGGTAGAGTGAGATGTAACTAGCAAAGCCCAGTTCCTCTGTGGTCAAGAATTCACAAACTCAGGAGAATCTCAGAGATGGAATTCTTCAATTCTCTCCTCCCTCCCAGAAGTTCATCTGAACAAAGTGGAAAAATGACAAGGCTTTCTCTGCCACCCAGAGGTTTGTTGGGCACTTAGTGGTTTAGAGAGCAACATTTTGCTCGCTACAGAACTCTTGGGTGGCTATGACAATAATATCATCTTACAGATGATGAAGCTACAGACCGAAAGTGTTCAGTGACTTTCCCACAATAAAACCAGGAAGTTTTAAAATTTGAATCCTGGGCAGTGCTACTTAGCGGAAATCACCCCCAAATAAACCATTTATTTGTAGCTAGTACAAGTCATTTGTTCAGAAATAATTAGCTTTCCAATTGGGCATTTGGGGACCACGTACATGCTGCCAGGGTTTGAAGCTTCAAGGTTCCTCTCTCAGGTTATTGGGTCAAAACCCAGCACATGTTCGAAAAGAATCAACTCCACTTATAGAGATCTTAGGAAAGAGATGAGTAAATACTTCTGATAATTAGTCAAAGAGTCCTAAATTAGCAAAGTTTTCTGAGAAATTTTGACCTGTTAGGTAATCTGTAGCATTATAGAACTGGTTTTCTGCAACCGCTTACCGCCTGTCTCCACACACCCACCCACCCTACCCACCCCACCCACCCAGCAACAAAAGGTCATTCTTAAATGTCCATGCGGTTTGAGTTCTGTTGCCAAATCAGCAGCAGTAAATGTTGGCACACTCAGCTCCACTCTCTGTGTCGGGTTGCCTTGGGTCTCCATTGGGAAACACAGTTCCCTCAAGTGACAAGAGCTTTGCCTTATAATCATGGCTGTTAAAAATATCTTTGTACGTGCAAGAGGAACAACCATGGGAAGTGGTTTTTGGCATTTCCTGTGGCCATATGTGCATCTGTTACCCGCCAACTGATTTCTAGAATGAGATTACAGATAGCTTACAGTGACAATTTTTATGCCAAATACCTAATTAATAAAAACATATATATGACTCTACAGAAGTACAAGGGTAAAGCATGGTGAGGAACCAAAGAAACCAGCAGAATGATTCAGACTCTGAAACAAAATAAATCAGCGTAGATTCCACGCTCACATGTTCAAGACATCCTCCTCCCTTCCTTGCACTCATCTTCATGTGCATTTTTCCATCAGTGATCTGATTAAGAACTGTGGAGTGAAACACGATCACCACACTGATGGCACTCTGCTCCATCTCCGGTTCTTGACCTCTCCCCTGAACTTGAAACGTGTGCAGCCAGCTCCTCCTTAACATCCTCAAATGATTATCAAATAAGCTTCTTATGCTTAACATAGGCAAAATAGGACTTTGTAAGGTTCCCTCCCCGCCCGCCCCCCCCCAAACCTATTTCTTTCCTACTCTTCCCCAAATAAGTAAATGGTACCATCATTCAACTGGACCACCCAGAGGTTTATTGGGCACTTTGTCGTTTAAAGAACACATCTGGGAATCATTGCTGATCCCATTTTCTCCCTCACATTCGATCTATTAGCAGGTCAACCCACATCTCCATATCCACAGCTATTCTTCTGGTCCAAGCCACCTTCATCTCTCGCTTATGTGATCAAAATAAGCCTGCTTTTACTCATGATTCCTGGCAACCCATTGCCCCTTGCTAAAACCCACCATCTTCTATCTCACCCAGCATAAAGAAGTGCCTTGACAAGGCCTGTAGTGCCTGCCATACAGAATGTTTCCTAACATCTGACTTACCTCATCCCAATACACCAACATTCAATATGCCTTGTTTCTGTTCCTCAAATACATTGATACTAAGCTTATCACTGAAGGCAGCAGCCTCCAACCTTTTTGGGACCAGGGACAGGTTTCGTGGAAGACAGTTTTTTCATAGAATGAGATAGGGAGAGATGGCTTTGATATGAGTCTGCAAGCAATGGATTTATTATGGTCTCTGTGCAGTCAACCCCCTCTGCTAATGATGACCTGTATTGGCAGCTGCTCCCCAGCACCAGCATCACCACCTCAGCTCCACCTCAGATCATCAGGTATTCTATTCTCATGAGGAGCAGGCAGCCTAGACCCCTCGCACGCACAGCTTTCAGTAGGGTTCACACTCCTGTGAGAATCGAATGCCACTGCAGATCTGATGGTAAGTGGAGCTCAGGCAATGATGCCAGTGATGGGGAGTGGCTGTAAATATAGATGAAGCTTTGCTCACTCACCTGCCACTCACCTCCTTCTGTGCAACCTGGTTCCAAACAGATCCCAGACTGGTACTGGCCTGAGGCCCAGGGCTTCATGGTCTAAGGCAGCGGTTCTCAACCTGTGGGTCGCGACCCCTTTGTAACAAGGAAAATATATCGCAGCATTAGGATGTTGAGAACCACTGGTCTAAGGGCATTTGCCTCTTGCTCTTCCTGCCGTGCTCTCACCTAGATCTTCATGTAGCCGCCTCCTTGTCATTCAGGCCTCAGTTCAACCATCTCCTAGGCCTTCCCTGACCATCCAAACCTATATTATTCTTTCCACCCTTCGATCATTGTCACATACATCACATTACCAGGTATTATTTTCAACAAGTTTTCCATCACTACCTGAAATTCTTTTCCTCTTCTTAATTTTCAGTCTCTTCCGTTAGAACATAAAAACTCTTTTTGAAGATCAGGGGCCTTGTCTATCCAGCTCTTCACTGAATTCCTAAAGCCTGGCCCATGGTTTGTTGAATGAATTATTGACTAGCTTACTAGATATGAGCGAAGCCTGCATTCCTCCAAGACAGAAGCATCATTGTGTCTTTTATCTCTGCCTCATCTGGGGATTTCCTCTGAAGAAAGAAATGAAGAGTCCACCCAGGACTACCAGAGCATTAACTACTTCTAATACAATAAGTAGGGGCAGTTTTTTCCCAGGCTTGATCCTATTTGCTTCTTCATGTTCCCAGATATAAAGAAACAGAAATCCCATGACAGAGGCACCTTCTCATATTTTCTGCAGATGTTTATTGAGAGCCTACGACACACAGGGACTGTGGTAGGTGGTAAGAATTCAGTTGAGAATGAAGGTAGACACGGTTCTGCTCTTGTGGAACTCAGAGACTGATGGAGGATGTATATAGTTAATAAGTAGTGACACAAATAAATGTTTGATTATTTTGTGATGAGAGGATCAAACCGTAGAATGCTGTGACAAGGAGACCTGTGTGTTCTGGAAATTTGGTAAAGGGCTTCCTAAAAAATTGCCATGCTGAGTTGGCTCTGATGCCATCACAAGGCCAACCTTGGTCCTGTCCCGTTTCCCTTTCCCCTTTCTTCTCCAGCCATTCCCTTTACTAGAATGGAGGTAATTTTATCTACACAGGCAGCACAAGGCCAGGGAACCCACTGAATCTAACAGTTGGTCTTGCAGGAGTTGCCTGAGGTAGCCTAGGGGAAAGCAGGTGACCCGTTTGAGCCCAATTCCCTGTGATAGGCTTGCTTTGCTGTCATTCTAGCTGCCAGCTAAAATCAACAAATAGCCGAGAACGTGTGTCCGGTTCTTGTGTGTCAGGAACGATGCCTCCATGACCACTAGTTCTACTGTTTCACTCTCGTCCTCACTAGTTAGCCCTGACTTCCAACCTCACAGGTACCAGCCGGTGCCCTAAGCATTTACTCCCTCCAAGTCCTGCCACGCTTACCACTGTTGTGGTCACAGCAACCATGCATGCCTCTCGGCAGATGACATACACGGAGAATTTAAGTAACTTCCCGAAGGTCACCCAAGAAAGTGACAACCCAGATCAGCCTAATCTTAACCCCCACACTAGGCCTCTTCTCCTTGGTAGAAATCAACAACTAGAAACTTCTCTAGAGCAATCTTGTTTGCTTGTGATGTTAAACTAGTTATGCCTGTGGCTCTGTGATACTTGAGATAATTCATGATGGGAGGGGATGCCTCATGTATAGTCAAGGTTTTGTGTTGCTTGATATTACCGGATGTGAACCCTCCAGGGTAACATGTTCACTAATCACATTTTGTACTTTAAGGCACAGTGTACTTTGAAGATAAGACCTATTCCTTCTCAGAACATTTGTTTGAGTCAGAAACCATCACGATCACTTTGCAGATAAAGGCAACTGAGGCATGGGACTGACAACCCAATATGGCCCAGGTTTCATAAGTTACACCAGAGGATGATAAACTGCAGTTCCCATCTCTCACATCCCACGTGGGTTACCTAACATCTCTCAGCTTCAGCCTTTTTGTCTGCAGCATGAGGGACCTAGGCCGGGACTTCTCTAAGTACTTTCCTTTTCCCCAAATTCATATCAGTCAGTGTTGGCTGTAGTGGTCCCCAAATGTGCCTGCTCCACAAATGGGCTCTTTTCTTTTGGTGCCTCTTGTCTGTTTTCTTGTGGGGTCACCCTCCCACGCTGGCCCACGTTCAGCTTTCTGGCCAGGGGAGAGCAGGACCCACTGATTGACACTGTCCTGCATTCAAAGGAGGAGCAGTGGGTTCCCAAAGGAGAATCAAAGTGTCACTAACCTAAACAAGGAGCGCAGGTGCTCACCATGTAAGACAAGCCCCTCAGCTATGTGCACCACAAGGGGCTCCTCGGTGTGCCAGAGAACTTAAGCTTTCTGCACACCCAAATGCAAGAGGCCCCAGGCCCAGGTTCAGTAAGAGCAGAACCTTCTGGAAGACAGGAAGGTCATCCTAGGGGAACAGAGAATAAATGTGGAGTTGAGCAACTTTTACAAGGTCACTTGAGGCTCTGAGGAGGGAAAACAGGCCCCCTAGTTGTTATTCAACATTTTCTTCTGTCCCCTCTGCTCCTGAGCTCCAGGCTGCACCATGTAGCGATGTTCTCCCATCGCAAAAGGAGGTTTTGCTTTTGATTTAACTTTCCAAACAACAGTTATTAATAAGGAAGATCTCTAATATTTCCTCCTCCACTAAGAAATGAAGGAAGAAAGTCCTAACTAATGTAGAGCCATTTAGATGAACGAAAGGAAATATATAAAACAAATGTGGTATCAGTAATAAAGAACAAATGGGATTATGGAAGAAAATAGCAGTGATATCACTGCAGATGGGAGGTAGCAAAGGTGGCCTGAGGACTGCCTTGGGCCCTCCGGCATGTTTTATTCAGCTAATAGAACAGGAGGTTTTTAGTGCTGAATTATTTGCCAACATTCATATAAAAAGATTTCACATGTGAGCAATCGGCTAGAACCGAGGAGCAGGCATTCCCCTGGATGCCATAAGAATTCTTTGCCCACCCTGTCTCTCAGAGGTTTCTCTTCCTTTATATCACCTGCAAGCCCCCCCATAGCCCTCTAAATTTCGCTTTTTGTTTTTTTCTTTTTTTATTACAAATTAATATGAGGGTACATATTTTTAGATTACACTATGTCACTTGCAGGGTAAAGTTCCAGCTGTAAAAGAGCCCCTCACCCACACAGCGTTCGTTATACACCCTCACAATGTGCACAGTAGGCGAGATCCTGCCTCCTGCCCTCCCTCCTTCCGCCCCCTCCCACTTCCCTCTTTTCCCCTCTCTCCTCCCTCTACCCCCATACTAGACTAGATTTGTGCTTCATTGTTCATATGAGCATGTAATTGTTTATACATTGGTTTCATATTTGTATGGAGTACATTGGATACTTATTTTTCCATTCTTGCAATACTTTACTAAGAAGAATGCATTTCAACTCCATCCAGGTAACTGTAAAAGCTGTAAAGTCTCCATCTTTTTTCATGGCTGAATAGTATTCCATGGTCTACATAGACCACAGTTTGTTGATCCATTCAAGGATGATGGGCATTTAGGTTGCTTCCATGACTTGGCAACTATGAATTGAGCCGCATTAAACATGTAAATTTGGCAACCTCTGATCTGGGTAGTTCTCCAACAGCAGCAGCGGCAGCTTCTGCCAGGAGCTAATGCAGACATTTCCCTGAGCTTTCATGCCCACCCCCAAGACTGAGCTCTCCCAAAAAACATTGCAGGAACCAATGCTATTTATCTTGTGCTTTGTCAGCCCCAGCTTTGAGGAAGAGAATCCGAATCAATACCCAGACTAGTTGGTGAAAATGAGAATCATCCTGGGTGGGTTTACATTTCACTTAGGCTGCTGCTGTCAGAATCGGGAGTTTAACGTGAATGGCTGGAGGGAAGGTGAGTCAGTGACATTGGGATGGGATGAAGGAGCTACACGCCTGCAGAAGATCTGCCAAGCAGGGGACCCAGGAAGCTTCTAGAAACTGTCAAACCAAGAAGGGGCAACGTGGAAGAAAACGACCTGGTGAAAATGATGACTCTCACCCAGGAACCGGAGAATAATACAGAGAAACAACAAAGAATGTAGGTTCTGAAATATCCAGTCAAGTGAAGAGTTAGCTATTCATTGTTAGTGCACTTAACAATTTTAGACAATTAGTCAATAAATGTTAGGCCATAGAATTAATTTTATTTTTCATTAAATGAACTCTTCCTTTATCCATGTATTTATTCAACAAATATTTGTTGAATACCCCTAAGTGTCAGGCACTGTCCTAAGCATTGGAAAGGTTGAGTAGCAGAGACGAGAAGATATTTAGTCTTAACTTATTTCATTGAATTAATTTGTTTTAATTTATGGCTACAAATTGGACTAAGTCTTCCCTAAATCTCTTGTTATATATGATAATAAAATCCAGGGGTTGAGTCAGAGTAGCCTTTAACACAAATAATAGACTGATAGCATGGAAAGAAAAGGCACTCCATCATTAAAAAGCTTTTTAGCACTACTTCATATTGCTGGCTTATAAATTATATACATAACATATTTTGTACATTGCAAAATACACTAAGAAAAATGGACAATTTGGAAAGAATGACATTTTTAATTTACTTGTTATGTTTAAAAATACACATTCTGATCTTTCTCTGCCACCCCGCAATGAATTGCTTTGTGCTCTCTCTGGAGTGTGTTACTCCACAGAAGTAACCACTGGATTAGGCTGCCAGCTCCTAAAATTGTTGTGTGGCTCTATGTTGATCAGATGTTAGCATCCACAGGAATGTTAACCACCTTCACTGGCCTACTTGTGTGCTGAGGACTTCCCCAGGCTTCTGACCCACTGTCCTCACGGAGGACAGGCTGATCTTTCTAAAATGTAGACCTGCTTGTGGATACCACTGTTTGCAGCCCTTGAAAGGCTGTCTTTGCATATGACCATGAAGCACAGAGTTCTTCCGGTGTTCCCCAAGGCCTTCATGTGGCCTGTTCTGAGGCTGCACCCCTGCACCAGCCCACCCCCATGGCCTCTCTCCACTCCTCACCTCCCTCAGGGGCTCCCTCCATTCCTCTCTGGCCCAGAGGGTTCTTCCTGCATTCTTCACTTAGGTTATCATTTCTTCAGAGATGTTTCTCAGACCCTCCCATTCTAAATCCAGTTACCTGTTAATATTCTGTCATCTCATTTTTTAAAATGTTTCCTTTGTAGCACTTATTATAATTTAGAATCACAAAGTTACTTGTGTACTTTCTCTTACAATACCTGTCTCCCCAGTAGACTCTTACCCTGAAGAGAGGGTACTTGGGAGCTTTCTATTGCTGTGTCCCTGTAGCCCACCATGTGGATGGCATTTAGCATGTGCTTAATAAAGATTTATTAGTAAGAGCAAAGGAAACAGAGGAAAGATAAAATTGATACTTCTATGGCTATACAGGCACATATATACATATTTTCAGAGTATTAAGGAAGAAAGAAAAATTTCCTGGGAAACAGATGATGGCAAAAATGTTAGCAAGATTTCCTACGGATAACTACCGACGACAAGACAGACCTCTAAACAGGTCTGTAATTGCAGGAAAAGGAAAAATAATATATCAACTGAGCTAGGCCAACATTTAAAAAAAATGAAGTACTCAAAGGAACTAATTCCTGTGTTCTCATGTTCTTATCTTGTGATAAATACTTAGAAAGTGTTTATTTACTGCAAAGCTGAACCAATGAACAAATAATTTTTTTTAAATATAAAAGGTCAGAAAATAGGAACTATCAAGCCATGAACAGACATGAAGGAAACATAAATGCATATTCCTAAGTGAAAGAGGTGGACCTGAAAAGTCTACATCACGTGACTCCAAGTACGTGACATTCTGAAAAAGGCAAAATTATAAAGATGGTTAAAAGATCAGTGCTTGCAAGGGTTTGGGGAAGGAGAAATGAATAGATGGGCCATAGAGGATTCTCAGCGCAGTAAAACTGCCCTGTAATGGTGGATACATGGCAACATACATTTGTCCAGACTCGTAGAACATCCCACGCCAAGGATGAACCCTAACATAAACGATGGCCCCCAGGCAATAATGATATGTTAATGTAGGTTCATCAATCGTAACTAATGTACCTGGGGGGGAGGTTGATAATGGGGGCAGCTGTGCATGTTTGGGGGCAGTGGGATATGTAGGAACTCTGTACTTTCTATTCAATTTTGCTGTGAATCTAGAAGTACTCTGGAAAAATAAACTCTAAGTAAAAGAAAATATTGAATAGTAAAAGTAATGTTCAGTGATGATAAACGAGCTAAATAAAAATAGTAAAATAAAAGTGATACCACAAAATAGTAACACATGAGAAATATAATAGTATAATAGTTAATATTTATGGAACAGTTACTTTGTGCCAGGCACCATTTCAGAAACTTTATATCTATTAATTCATTTAATTCTCATAACCAACCTTAAGCAGGGTGTCCCAAAGGTCACCTCTAAAGTCTCCATACACAGTGAAAATGGGAAATTATACTTAAATGTACCTTTCTTTACAAAATAGTCATTACAAAAGTTTACAAAGAGGTGTCCAACATGTACAGAATATTTTCTAAGTGTTTTATAAAATTTTATTATTATCGCCATTTTGTGGACGAGGAAACTGAGGCACATTGAATTCGTAACAAGCCTGCTGTCTCACAGATAAGTGACAGACTCAGAATTCCAGCCCAAGGGAACGAGCTTCAGCCTGAGATCCAACCACTCTGCATGGTACCACCATGTTTGATAAAAATGAAAATATCAGCACATATTGTGACATCTGTTGTTTCAAACAGTAAATTCTTTCTCACACGTAATCCATAAGGAGATTCGTTTCCCAAATTTTGGCTTTTATGATATTGGCAAAAGGCTTTTAACCTTTGAGGCTAAAAGGATATCTTAAAAAGAGATGAATGTCCTAATTTTCAGAGGTGTGTGGACGAATACTCCCCAAACATTACAAATCTTCATAAAAGGGGATTCACTTACTCAGCAAATTTGTATTTTGTCTGCTGAGTATGAGGCCCTGGTAGGGCCTGGGGATTCAGCAGTGATCCAAAGAAGCATAGTTCCTACCCTCAGGAGGCTTACAACAGGGTAGAGAAGAGAGATGATAAACAACTTCTCATTAATAACCGTCAGGAGAGGGTTAAGGAAGAAAGGTGGAGGTGCTGTGAGCAAAGAAATAGGGACGCCTCCTGCCCTCCCCTGGGAGCAGCTCAGAGTACAGTCTGCAGACGTGGGGAACCTGAGGCCTCTGATGTCAAGATTCTTCTTTGTTAAGCACCAAAGGAAGAGAGTTAAACCTTCATACTTCTCTGCTGCACCCCTCCCTTTTATTTCTTCTTTTGAGACAGAGTCTCACTATGTGTTGCTCTTGGTAGAGTGACGTGGAGTCACAGCTCCCAGCAACCTCCAACTCTTGGGCTCAAGTGATTCTCTTGCCTCAGCCTCCCACGCAGCTGGGACTACAGGCACCTACCGTAACACCCAGCTATTTTCTGTTGCAGTTGTCATTGTTGTTTTAGCTGGCTCTGGCAGGGTTCGAACCTGCCACCCTTGGTGTATATGGCTGGCGCCGTAACCACTGTGCTACGGGCTCCCTTTTAAGAAAAGGACTTGTTCTGCTAAATTTGGCTTTAGTGAAAAGGCCCCACTTAAGGACCTACACAGCCATGTTTTGCCTTAAGGCTACAGGTTTCCCACTTAAAGTTTGCTTACTAGTCCTCAGCCTGTGTTTGCCCCACTGGCTAGAGAAGAGATTTCTTTTGATCAAATCCTGCCAGCCCACAACAGCTATGTGACCGTGAATGAGTTACAGCACCACCCAGTGCCTCTGTTTTCACATCCGTGACTGTGGAGAATATTACTTATAACCCATCTCATGAGTGTATCATGATGATTAAATGCGAAAATAATTGAGTAGTTCTTCAAGCTATACCTAAAGTCAACTCTAAATAAGTATTAGCCACTATCGTTATTAGAAGTAGTATAAAAATATTATCTCAAAACTAGAGATCTGAATCTAATAAAATTGAAAAGACATGAAAGAAGGTGTCTCAGGATGCGGGATTATTTTCAGCTCACAACTAAAATGAATTTTCATACCAAATCACTAAGGTATTTGCTGAATCCAGAAAGTCTCTCCTGAAAATGTTTCTGTATCTCTTTAGGTTTAGAATTAGAGGTTCAGAATTCTCAGAGTCAGAGGGGAAAAGAGTCAATTTTGGCTTTTCCCTGGAATTTAGTTGAGTGTAGCTGGTATCATAGACATTGTATTAACTCTAAAATATTTAGATTTTAATAATGTTATTTAATGTTATTTAATAATGTTATAGGAAGGATCATGGATTCCCCTCTGCCTTTCGCCATTTTTTTGATGTATTTTTATTAGGTGATGGTAAACCATAATTATAATCCTATCTCTTTATAAGCAAATTTAAATTATTTTTAACTTTAGCCCTAATTTAAAACAGAGCAAAACCATGTACAAACCTCTTCATTTTATTTCAGATTCCTCTTGCCTTGAATTTTACCTTTCACTGGCCAGGTTTCTGGAATTTCCAGTATCAGAAAATTAATTAGAGGTTCATAATTTCTATATAAAATAGAAAAAGTCACACCATGAAGTGAAACTTTTTGGGAGAGTCACCCCTCCTGCCAGTGTGGTTTCTGGGCAAGTTCCCAGGCCTGTCACAGGGTGGGGAAGATGAGGAAATACCCACCTAGGGCACTTGCAAGGAGATAAGGCTGGGAATGTATGGGGAGTTGGTCACCAGGCCTGAGCAAAAGGAGAGAAATATTTACACCTCTCATGAGTCATCCAGAAAAGTCTCCAACATGCTCAGGGGGCCTCCCGAACTTTAAAACTTGGAGTCAGTCCAGACATGAAATGTGGAAAGGCAGCCTGCGCAATGCTTTCATCACCACCTCTGCTTCGCTGCTCTTTCATCTTGGCTCAGAGATACAAGAAAGGTTTTTGTAACCTCTGCCTGTAATTGCCATACTAACAAAACTGTTTACATGGAAATTAGAAAGATTTTGGAATCAAAGAGCATGTGGACATTGTAATCAAGAAAATGTCTTTATAACCACAAGCCCGTATCCATATGATAATGATTCCATCTAGATGCTAATTCAAATTCCATTCATTCAGGCTCTGTTTAATCGTGTTCAATGTTGCTGACTGTTCAGAGAGCAATAGAATTAGACCTCCATTTATATGAGGCCATAGCCTTGGTCCTAGGAGTGATCAAGAAGATCAGTTACAGTGATTCTAGAAAATAGGAGTACACATTCATAAGGACATATGCATACAATAGGTACTTGTGGGATAACTTTACAAATTACTTTAGTTCCTGAAAAGGGACTGGAATCCTAACTAATACTCCTGAGCTCCCCACCTGGACAAATGTCTCCTTAGCAGCTGGGCTCATGCCATCCTTACCGAAGAAAAAGGGGCTGAACGCCACAAAAAGCAGATTTGGGATAAACTCTAGTCCCTAAACCCCAGAAACTAGAGTTTATCCTCCCAAGGTTCTTTTCCCTTTAAGCAAACCCTCTCCACCAAGGAAAAAAAAAAAAGATATGTTTATTTGTATTTTCAGTTAAGTTGACTATTTATCCACATTTCCTGCCGATGAGTCATTTATGCAGTTGACCGAAAAAAATAAATAAATTGAGAACCAAAGCACTGCAAAATTAAGGATCAAAGACGCAAAACTGACGCAAGCCTCACTTAGGTATGGGTTAAGAATTTAATCAGCAAACAGATCGGTCAGCACACCGGGAGAGTACTGTCAAAAAGGCGGAGTTTTGTTTTCTTTCTTTCTTTTTTTTTTTTCCTGAGGCTCAGCACAGCCAGATGGTCTGGAGCACCTCTGTTGGTTTTGTTCATCAGATACCTGTAAACAGAGCAAGCACTGATACTTGGTTAAGAGCACAAACCACACTTGCCTGGAGCTTGTGCGAGGAGAGATTGTGGGCAGGCTCCACCTGATGCCCGTGCAAAAGGTATATATGTTTGTCTCTGTAAATAAAGGGCCCAAGTTGAGCCCAAGACAATAGAAAAACCAAGCAAATGCCCATGTTTACAACATGCAGAGGTGGGGGAGGCAGCAGTCCTTAGCATGAGGCTGGTAGCTGTGTGTCTGGGGAAGGAGCCGGGTCTGCATTCCACTCACACACTCATCTGTTCTCCTCTACTCAAGGACTCATTTGGCTGCAAGGCTGGAAGAGGAGCATTATTTTCTTTTCTTCTTCTGGATACATTTTTAACCTACATTTAAAAAAATCAACCAGAGGGCTGGATAGCCACATACACATATGGCTTCACAAAAATATCTAGGAAGGTGGAACACATCAGCAGGGAGCTTGGAAATGGATACTAGTAACGTGTATTTAGTGAGCATGTGCTACGTACCACACATATAACCTGTGTTAATTAATTAACAACCTGATGGAAGAAGTACCATTACTCATCTCAATCTCACTTGTCAAAGAAAATGAAACATAACAGGCCAATGTCCACAGCAAATAAAGAGCAGCCATCTTGACTGCAAGCTCAAGTTTTCAGCCACTACTGTGCTGTCTTCCTTTGAAGAGGAATAGAGTGGAGGGAGACAAGATGGCGGACTGAAGCCAGCTTTCAACAGAGGCTCCCGTCCAGAAGGAGAGTTAAGGGACAGGAATTTAGTAGGTGTCCTGGTGGACTTGAGCCTCACCAAGAGAGAAGGTTGAAGAACGTACATCAACACCGCTGAGGCAAGCTGTGATCACAAGGATGCAAACAAAAGGTACAAAATCCACCACCAGGCGGACGGCAGTCCCCCTCCCCCATGAGACCAGCTCAAGAGCCCCACAATTGAACAAGCGGGCAGAAATTAAAGGCCCTCCCACTACACTCCAGGGAGAGACCTTCTAAAAACTGGACCTACCTCCCCTACTGGGGTGCCGTGGCGTTCTCCTGCCGGACATAGGGCTGAATAAAACTTTGGGAATCCTTTGCCGGCAACCCTGAATCCCCGGCGCTCCCCTCCCGCACACTGAGGTCTGGAGGCCTGTCCCCTAGGAATTCGGATCCTTGGGTGATTTCTCAAGGGGAGTGGACAGTCCCCGAGTTGCGACTGGTCAGCATTGACTCTGAGGCGCGCGAGTGAGGAGAGGGCACCGGGCTGAAGGGGAATCACGCCTTGGCGGCACTTCCCTGCGGTGCAGTGCACCAACCCTCCCCGGGCAACACGGGGCACAAGACTGAATAAGACTCTAGCTTCCCCGCTGAGAGCTGAGAGCCCCTACTCTCACTCGGGGTCTGAGGGTCTATCCCCCTGGAGTTCGGATCCTTGGGTGATTTCTCAAGGGGAGTGCACAGTGCCTGAGCTGCGTCAGGTCAGCGCTGACTCTGGGACACGTGAGCGAGGAGAGGGCACTCTGCTGAGGGGAAATCAAGCCTTGACGGCACTTCCCTGCGGTGCAGTGCAGGAGCCCTCCCCGGGCCGTAGTGTTGCGTAAAACTGAATGAAACTCTAGCTTCCCCCCGCCCCACTCCCAATCAGGGTCTGGGGGCCCATCCCCCAAGAGTTCTGATTATTGGGGGATCTCTTAAGGGGTGTGGACCCAGCACAAACTGCGGCCGCTCAGTGCTGACTCTGGGGCGCGGGACAGAGGAGAAAAGGGTCGCCTGAGTGCCCACACCAGAGCAGCAGTTCCCTGGAGGTAGATCAACAGCCGTTTTTTCTTTAACGGCAGAACGCTCACTTCTGGATATTCTGAGGCCACACCCCCTGTCTCCCTGGGCAACCAGAGGAGGCCACCAGTGAGCGGGGGATTTCCTGACATGGCTCACAAACCCGGGAAGTTTCCAGGGCGGGGCCAACCCAGAGAGGTGTTCGAACGCAAATCTCCAGCAGCAAAGACGTTTGAACTCAAAACAGCCCGTCTTCTGTAGGCGATTTCAACAGGAACAGAGACAGAACCCCGCAAAGTTGTCTGTTCTGTTCTGTTCTGTTCTGTTAGCAGCATCCATCAGGGACGGGGCTAAGCCTGAGTGAACACCTCCTTCCCATCACCTGCATCGAACACTCAAAGATGTCAGGCCCCATCTCCTCCTGCTAGATAGCGGCAGTCTGCGGGGGCCTGGCAGACTTCCTTGTGATTCAGGCAGGTGCAAACCCCTGGAGTGTCTGTTCACTGCAGGCAACTGGGTTGGCCATCTGCAGAGATACCAGTGACTGGGTCCGACGGAGGGGCAAAGTGGGGAAGGAGACGTCAACCTTCCTAGACTGCTCTGTTTGCTGGGTGGCTCCTCCTGACTCCATGCTGCACTGGGGTGAACCGTGTCAGAGGAGTCACCAGGCCCCTGTGATCCAGTTCCCAGAGACCTCTTGAACTCTCCCACCCGAGACAAGTGCCGATTGAGACAGCTGATTTGGACCATTTGAACCAGGCTAATAGACTGAGGACTTTTCAGGAGGTGCCCTGGGAGTGCGATTGTAGGAAGGTTTGATTCTCCTTTTCCAACTGGGGCCAGAGGTGGGCAGGCGGGGTGACTTAATTGCTGATTTTTCCACACAGCTGAGACTTCAAGCCAGAGTAGAAGTTGCAATAGGATCGAACAGAAACCAGCTGAAAGCAAGACAGAACCACTTTGCTTCACCACACCTGACAGGGCCCCAGTTTCTCAGGCCACAACACTGTACGGGCCCTCAATAAAACCCCAGGGGAAAAACCAAAGGGAGTAAAATAACCATGGGGCGGAATCAGCGGAAAAACTCTGGTAACATGAATAACCAGAATAGATCAACCCCCCCCAAGAAAAGATACGGCAGATGTGATTGAAGATCCCATTCATAAACAACTGGCTGAGATGTCAGAAATCGAATTCAGAATTTGGATTGCAGACAAGATTAATAAAATGGAATTAGGAATTCGAGGAGAAATTCAAAAATTGTCTCAAGAATTTAACGAATTTAAAGACAAAACCACCAAAGACTTAGACACACTGAAGCAAGAATTTACAGCCCTCAAAGACATGAAAAATACAGTAGAATCCCTCAGTAACAGAATGGAGCAAGCAGAAGAAAGGATTTCTGACATTGAAGATAAAGTCTTCGAACACTCCCAGTCTCTCAAAGAGGAAGAGAAATGGAGAGCAAAAACGGATCACTCACTCAGAGAACTCTCAGATAATTCGAAAAAAAGCAACATAAGATTATAGGAATTTCTGAGAATGATGAAGTCGCCTCCAAGGGCACAGAGGCCCTTCTGCATGAAATTATGAAAGAAAATTTTCCAGACATGCCTAGAGAATCTGAAATTCAGATAGCAGACAGCTTCAGAACCCCAGCATGATTCAACCCCAATAAGTCATCCCCCAGACATATCATAATTAGCTTCACTAAAGTTAACATGAAAGAGAAGATTCTCAAAGCAGCCCGGCGAAAGAAAACTATAACGTACAAAGGTAAGAATATTAGAATAACTGCAGATCTCTCTGCTGAAACTTTTCAAGCCAGAAGAGGCTGGTCATCAACTTTTAATCTCCTAAAGCAAAAAAACTTTCAACCCAGGATCTCGTATCCAGCTAAACTGAGTTTCATCTATGATGGAGAAATTAAATACTTCAATGACATTCATATGTTGAAAAAATTTGCCATAAATAAACCAGCTCTTCAGGATGTTCTCAGACCTATCCTCCACAATGACCAACCCAATCCTATACCACAAAAGTAAACTCACTCAGAAACTTCGGATCAAACTCCAACTTCCACACTGGCGAAAGGATTAAAAATGTCTACTGGACCTTTGAAAAACTCGATACCCAAAATTCCACCAGACTTATCAATACTCTCCATCAATGTAAATGGCTTAAACTGTCCTCTAAAGAGGCATAGGTTAGCTGACTGGATACAAAAACTCAAGCCAGATATTTGTTGCATACAAGAGTCACATCTCAACTTAAAAGACAAATACAGACTCAGGGTGAAAGGATGGTCATCCATATTTCAGGCAAATGGTAATCAGAAAAAAGCAGGTGTTGCAATTTTATTTGCAGATACAGTAGGCTTTAAACCATCAAAAGTAAGGAAGGACAAGAATGGTCACTTCATATTTGTTAAGGGTAATACTCAATATGATGAGATCTCAATTATTAATATCTATGCACCCAACCAGAATGCACCTCAATTTATAAGAGAAACTCTAACAGACATGAGCAACTTGATTTCCTCCAGCTCCATAATCGTCGGAGATTTCAACACTCCTTTGGCAGTGTTGGATCAATCCTCCAGAAAGAAGCTGAGCAAAGAAATCTTAGATTTAAACCTAACCATCCAATATTTAGATTTAGCAGACATCTACAGAACATTTCATCCCAACAAAACTGAATACACATACTTCTCATCAGCCCACGGAACTTACTCCAAAATTGACCACATTTTAGGTCACAAGTCTAACCTCAGTAAATTTAAAGGAATAGAAATTATTCCATGCATCTTCTCGGACCATCATGGAATAAAACTTGAATTGAGTAACAACAGGAATCTGCATACCCATACAAAAACATGGAAGTTAAATAACCTTATGCTGAATGATAGCTGGGTCAGAGATGAGATTAAGAAAGAAATCGCCAATTTTTTGGAACAAAACGACAATGAAGACACAAACTATCAGAACCTCTGGGACACTGCAAAGGCAGTTCTAAGAGGGAAATTTATAGCACTGCAAGCCTTCCTCAAGAGAACAGAAAGAGAGGAAGTTAACAACTTAATGGGACATCTCACACAACTGGAAAAGGAAGAACATTCCAACCCCAAACCCGGTAGAAGAAAAGAAATAACCAAAATTAGAGCAGAATTAAATGAAATTGAAAACAAAAGAATAATACAACAGATCAATAAATCAAAAAGCTGGTTTTTTGAAAAGGTCAATAAAATAGATAAACCTCTGGCCAATCTAATCAGGAAAAAAAGAGTAAAATCTCTAATATCATCAATCAGAAACAACAAAGATGAAATAACAACAGACTCATCAGAAATCCAAAAAATCCTTAATGAATATTACAAGAAACTTTATTCTCAGAAATATGAAAATCTGAAGGAAATAGACCAATACTTGGAAGCACGCCACCTTCCAAAACTTAACCAGAATCAAGTGGAAATGTTGAACAGACCCATATCAAGTTCAGAAATAGCATCAACTATACAAAACCTCCCTAAAAAGAAAAGCCCGGGACCAGATGGTTTCACGTCAGAATTCTACCAAACCTTTAAAGAGGAATTAGTACCTATATTACTCAACCTGTTCCAAAATGTAGAAAAAGAAGGAAGACTACCCAACATGTTCTATGAAGCAAACATCACCCTGATCCCCAAACCAGGAAAAGACCCAACAAGAAAAGAAAATTATAGACCAATATCACTAATGAATATAGATGCAAAAATATTCAACAAGATCCTAACAAACAGAATCCAGCAACACATCAAAGAAATTATACATCATGACCAAGTTGTTTTTATCCCAGGGTCTCAAGGCTGGTTCAATATACGTAAATCTATAAATGTAATTCAGCACATAAACAAATTAAAAAACAAAGACCATATGATTCTCTCAATTGATGCAGAAAAAGCTTTTGATAATATCCAGCATCCCTTCATGATCAGAACACTCAAGAAAATTGGTCTAGAAGGGACTTTTCTTAAACTGATAGAGGCTATTTACAGCAAACCCACAGCCAATATCATATTGAATGGAGTTAAATTGGAATCATTTCCACTCAGATCAGGAACCAGACAAGGCTGCCCATTGTCTCCATTGCTTTTCAACATTGTAATGGAAGTTTTAGCCGCCGCAATTAGGGAAGAGAAGGCGATCAAGGGTATCCATATAGGGTCAGAAGAGATCAAACTCTCGCTCTTCGCAGATGATATGATTGTGTATCTGGAAAACACTAGGGACTCTACTACAAAACTCCTAGAAGTGATCAAGGAATACAGCAGCGTCTCAGGTTACAAAATCAACATTCATAAATCGGTAGCCTTTATATACACCAACAACTGTCAAATTGAAAAAGCAGTTACGGACTCTATCCCATTCACAGTAGAGCCAAAGAAGATGAAATATTGGGAATTTACCTAACAAAAGACGTGAAAGATCTCTATAAAGAGAACTATGAAACTCTAAGAAAAGAAATAGCTGAAAATGTTAACAAATGGAAAAACATACCATGCTCATGGCTGGGAAGAATCAACATTATCAAAATGTCCATACTACCCAAAGCAATATATAATTTCAACGCACTCCCTATTAAAGCTCCACTGTCATATTTTAAAGATCTTGAAAAAACATTACTTCGTTTTATATGGAATCAGAAAAAACTTCGAATAGCCAAGACATTACTCAGAAATAAAAACAAAACAGGAGGAATCACACTACCAGACCTCAGACTTTACTACAAATCAATAGTGATCAAAACAGCATGGTATTGGCACAAAAATAGAGAAGTAGATGTCTGGAACAGAATAGAGAACCAAGAGATGAATCCAGCTACTTACCGCTATTTGATTTTTGACAAGCCAATTAAAAACATTCAGTGGGGAAAAGATTCCCTATTTAACAAATGGTGCTGGGTGAACTGGCTGGCAACCTGCAGAAGACTGAAATTGGACCCACACCTTTCACCATTAACTAAGATAGACTCTCATTGGATTAAAGATTTAAACTTAAAACATGAAACTATAAAAATACTAGAGGAGAATGCAGGGAAAACCCTTGAAGAAACTGGTCTGGGTGAGTATTTCATGAGGAGAACACCCTGGGCAATTGAAGCAGCTTCAAAAATACACTACTGGGACTTGATCAAACTAAAAAGCTTCTGCACAGCTAAGAACACAGTAAGCAGAGCAAGCAGACAGCCCTCAGAATGGGAGAAGATATTTGCAGGGTATATCTCTGACAAAGGTTTAATAACCATAATCCACAGAGAACTCAAACGCATCAGCAAGAAAAAAACAAGGGATCCCATTGCAGGCTGGGCAAGGGATTTGAAGAGAAACTTCTCTGAAGAAGACAGGCGCACGGCCTTCAGACATATGAAAAAATGCTCATCATCTTTAATCATCAGAGAAATGCAAATCAAAACTACTTTGAGATATCATCTAACTCCAATGAGACTAGCCTATATCACAAAATCTCAAGACCAGAGATGTTGGCGTGGATGCGGAGAAAAGGGAACACTTCTGCACTGCTGTTGGGAATGCAAATTAATACATTCCTTTTGGAAAGATATATGGAGAACACTCAGAGATCTAAAAATAGATCTGCCATTCAATCCTGTAATTCCTCTGCTGGGCATATACCCAGAAGACCAAAAATCAAAACATAACAAAGATATTTGTACCAGAATGTTTATTGCAGCCCAATTCATAATAGCTAAGTCATGGAAAAAGCCCAAGTGCCCATCGATCCATGAATGGATTAATAAATTGTGGTATATGTATACCATGGAATACTATGCAGCCTTAAAGAAAGATGGAGACTTTACGTCTTTCATGTTTACATGGATGGAGCTGGAACATATTCTTCTTAGTAAAGTATCCCAAGAATGGAAGAAAAAGTACCCAATGTACACAGCCCTACTATGAAACTAATTTGGGACTCTCACATGAAAGCTATAACCCAGCTACAACTTAACAATAGGGGGAAGTGGGAAGGGAGGGTGGGTAGAGGGAGGGGGATCGGTGGGATCACACCTGTGGTGCAGCTTACAGGGGTATTTGTGAAACTTGGTAAATGTAGAATGTAAATGTTTTGGCACAGTAACTGAGATAACGCCAGAAAGGCTATGTTAACCACTGTGATAAAAATGTGTCAAATGGTTTATGAAGCGAGTGTATGATGCCCCATGATCATATCAATGTATACAGTTATGATTTAATAAAAAAAAAAAAAGGAAGAGGAATAGAGTGTCTGCACCATATCCAGATGATTGTATTATCATATAAATCCTTCTAATTTTACAAAGAACCAATTCTCCAAATTTCCAGGGTCTTAATACCACCCTAAATCTGCAATTCATAGAGCACACCCTTGAATTATCATATAATATTTTCTTGATGATGAAGAAAGAAAACTTTGAACTGTTCATTCAGCCAATGGAAACACTGACAACCTCCATGTGTTGCCTAACCTAACAGACAAAGTTACGCAATCATTTTACAGCCCCAGTCCTTTCTCTGCTATTACAGCTCCCACCCTGCAAAGGACTGTCCCGATATAAAGCTCGGGAGGTTCTCTGGCACTCACACAGTTGTGTCTACCAAGCATGGGGCCGTGTTGATTGGATGTGTTGTCAGTGGTCTCAGGTATCCCAGGTGGTTTGTCTTCTGGGCAGAGAAGGGACATTCCTGCTTCATTCTCTTTCTTCTTTTACAAAAACTACTTTCCACTCCCCCTTATGACCCGCCCTTATGACCTCATTCTTCTCAGACCCGCGTGCTTCAACAAGTGCTACCCTGTTGAACTGAAGTGAAAATTTCAGTTTTCCCTGGTCAGGTTGGTCAACTTCACCAAGGCCAAAAAAATGGATCCACTTTAAAAGTCAGACTCTGCGTTTTCTTCCCTTCTTGGTGTCTGCTTGGGCCTCCCCTGTTCTCCCACTGTCTATAAGTGATGACTGATCTTGAAAGTGAGATAGTAGAATGACCCACATCAGCCTTTATTTTATAAAGCTCAACTTAGAGTATCTGGAATGGAATCAGTTAAATGTGAACTTCTTGTCTGCAATCCCACAACCCACTCTTTTTAATGTATACTCACTCAAAGTCATCCCTCCTCAGCAGAACATTTGTTGAATCACTCATGGGATCATCCTCTTCTATTCACTGAGACCCAATTTGCCCATCTAGAAAATAACAAAGTGGATCAAATCATTTCTGAGAATACTTTCAGTTCTAAGGTTCTTTGATTCTAATATAGGTTTCCATCCATTTATCTATCCACCCATTCATTCATTCATTGAAAAAATATATAAATAGAGTAACTGCTATGTGCCAGGTATCATTCTAAGCAGAGACATTAGGTAATAACCAGGATGAATAACATCCTTACCCCTTCACAGTTTGTAATCTTCTCTTTCCTCTCCTCCAAATAATTTGATGGTGAAAATATGTTGATAATAGAGTTAATCCAACAATGAGGCATAACAAAGCAAAACCTGAATCTAAATCCACTTACAATATACATACAACCATATATAAGTCTTGTGAGCATTCTACACCTTTCTTTATTCAGAAAAATAGAGACCAAAACCCACATCATGGAGTTGTCATAAAGAATAGAGATGTGTGCAAAGTGGTTAACATATGTTAAGTGTTCAGTCATGGTAGGTGATATCCTTATCATCAGTAATAAGAACTATTAATATACCAAATATGTTCCCCCTTAGGCCACTCTCCTTATTTAATTGATAATATTTTTGCTATAAAAGACATCTACATTAATTTAATCAGGATTTCCTTGCCCTACCATGCTTGCTGAAGCATGTGAAATTGCAATATGACGACCCAATGGGTTGTTCTCTTGCAGTGGTTTTCTATTGCTGCCTTAACAAATTAATACAAACTTAGTGGCTTAAAACAGCAAACATTTTTATTTTATCCTACAGTTCTGGAGGTCAGAAGTCTGCAGTGGGTCTCACTAGGCCTAAAGCAAGGTGTCAGCAGAGCTGCATTCTCTCTGGGGGCTCCAGGGCAGAATCTGTTATCTACCTTTTCCAGCTTCAAGAGGCCACTGGCATTCCTTGGCTCATGTCCCCTTCCTCTATCCTTATAGCCAGCTGTTCAGCATCTTCAAATCTCTAACTTTCACTCATCTTCTGTCTCCTCCACTTTGGAGAACTCTTGAACTTACATTGGGCCACCAGGGTGATCTATGTCGCGACCCCTGTGGCCCTAGTCTTGGTTGCCACACAAAGGAACCAGGCATAACACGGATTAGAAGTATAAGCTTGCGTGAGGTGGGGTAACCTTGATTACAGAGTAGCCCCAAGCAACCTCCGCAGTAGCCTTTTATTGAGAAGGTACATGAGAGGTGAGAGGCATATTAGACAAGGACTGCATGCTTAAGGATTGCCACGGGCTCAGGCTTTTTCTCCACAAGGAACACCTGCAAATGAGTTGCCTGACAGTCCGTTGCTAAGCAATAAAAATAAGTTTTATGGTTGGGGGTCACCACATGAGGAACGGTATTAAAGGGTCGCGGCATTAGGAAGGTTGAGAACCACTGGTTCCACCCACACATAATCCTTTCACACTCACAAACCCCACATTGCTTTCAGACTAAAGTTTGAGCATCTCATCCTGGCCTGAGAGGACCTGCCTTCACATCTGGCCACCTGGACAGGTTGTATGCAATACTTGTCACATACTACAATTATTGCATTTACATGGCTGGTATCCTGAAACTCCATTGTAAAGATATTAAAAAGCCAGGTTGTTAACATTAGACAATTTAAGTTCAAATCTCAGTTCTACAATTTATTTGGCAATGGTATTTAACCTCCTGAATCTCTATGTTCTATCTATGAAATGGGGGTAATGCCTTTCTCAAAGGGTGGCTATAAGGAACAAATGACTTTATGCATGTGAATCTCCAGCCCAGGAATTGTGTATTATAAGTATTTAATAAAATGGAAGCTACTCGGCAAACTTTTTCTGTAAAGAGCCAGAGAGTAAATATTTTAGCTTTTGTGGACTCTACAGTCTCTGTTGCAAGAATGTAACTCTGCCACTGTAGTGTGAAAGCAGCTAAAATAATAAACAAATGGACATATCCGTGTTCCAATAAAACTTTATTTACAGAAACAAGGAGAGGGCCAGATTTTGTCTATATGCCATTGTTTGACCTGCTATATAGAGGTGCCCTATTAATATCTGATGCCAGAGTAAATTAAACCATATAAATGTTAAATGTTCCAAACTCTTCCTTAACTCTGTACCTGGCTTTGAACTCAGAAAGGTAGAGTCCTTGACTTACCTTGGAGACCTTTTTAATATTGTATATTAACTCTTTGCTCTTCCTCCTGTTGAGAGGTGGAATCTAATCTCCCTTGATTTGAATCTGCATTGGCCTTAGTGGTTTGCTTTACCACTAAACAGTAGCAGAAGTGACATTTTGGGACTCCTGGGCCTAGATCACAAGAAGCCCAAACCTTATGGGCAGCCCCAGCTGAACCTCCAGCCAGCAGCCCATCATTCCCCATCCCAGCACATCCCCCTCAAGTGAGTGAGGAAGTGGACCCTCCAGCCCCAGATGCCTCAGATGATACCATCTAAAGTAGAGATGAACTAGCCAATAAAATCCTTCCCAATTTCCTGACACACATCATTGAGAACAGGATAAAATAATTTCTTTAAGCCCCAAGTGTTTAGATTATTGGTTACATAGCAAAAGATAAACAAGAATAACTAGGAATTTAACTCTTTTAGCACAGCAAATTCTGTCGGATTTGCTCACTAGTGTTTCTTTTTAGAAAAGTGCCCCCCAAATAGGAAGTAGTCAATAATATATTGCTGAATAAATAAATGAATATGGCATGGGTAAGCACATGAAAATGTCCTTCCTTTCATCCTATCCCTCTTTGCTTGGCCAACTTCCCACAAATTTCAAGGCTCAGCTCAAATGCCACTTTTCCCCAAAAGGCTTTATCTGACTACCCCACCTACCAAATTAAATCAAATTCTTCCATTCTTTGTCTTTTCCTTTAGTATGCTAATCCTATTACAATTCATACAATCATTATCTTAAGTGCTCTTGTAAGGTTGCTCTCCAGTCTAGAACACGAACTCCCTGAGGGCAGGGGTGGGGCCTGCCGTGTTCCCTGCTCTATCCTGGACCCAGCAGGTGCCCAACATCAATTAGGCAGTTGGTAAATAAAGTCGAATAAATGTCAGAGGCTGCACTATGCACACAACAAAGATTTCACCTAAAAAGTTCTATGGACTTGTACGGGCCTAGTCCAGATAGGAGCACGTGGCATCATGTGCAAGAAATACCAAAAAGTTGTAAAATCTCTTGCAGAGGCTTTTCTTCTTCATCGTTCTTTCCTGTTATTTTTCCTTTTTTTTTTCTTTTGTACTACCTGAAGGTCTCTGTTTTCCTCATGCCCTAAAAGTGCACAGAGTTCCAGGCTGCTGAGCACACTCATTCAGAGGCAGCTTCCAGTCATGAGGGAGACTTCACATCTGCAGACCAGAAGGGCCCATGCCCACCTCTGCTGATCCACAGGTTCAGCCTGGTCACCCAGCAGCCCTCTGTGTTGTGGAAAGGACCCAGTGGTTCTCCACATGGCTGCTGCCGGGAACAGGCTGAAGAAGGCAGCCTAGCAGGGCTGGACAGGGGCCCCAGTCTGGGAGCTGGGATAGGCCCGGTGTGCTGGTGAAGCACCGGAGAGGGCACGTAACAAGCCCACTTCTGGATAAAAAGGAAAAGAAGCACTTCATCTGTCCAGTTCCATTTCTCTTGTCATCTACTAATACCCAGCTTCTTCCCTCCACCCCAGGGAAAGCTGTATCACTGAGAGGGAGAAGCTAACTTGATCGCATCAGGCCAGAGGCCTTAACTCTGCCACTAACTGGCTTTCTCTTTGGGATAAGTCTTCTTCGCATCCCTGAGCCTCAGTTTCCTCACTGAGAAATGGCAATAATGCCTACCTGTGGATGCCATGGTAGGGATCCCAGATTCATAGACAACAACAATAATAAATAACAATGTGTGAGCATTTCCTGTGTGCCAGGCATTGTGCTATAAGCTCACGACTCACTTCTGAGGGACAGCCTCTTATTATGCCCATTTTCACAGATGAGGGAATGGAGGTGGCAGAGAGGTTGAGCTACTTGTGTGAGGTCACCTGGCTGGTCCTCTGAGACAGGATTCGTGTGGCCACGCATTACCTCAGAGGTTCAGACTCTGAAGTCCAACAGAGTAGATTCAAATCCAGTTCCTCAGCACACGGCCTTCCTTCGGGCCACCTTCCTAAGTTCCCTCCATACTGCGCCAACCTGGCCAAGAAGATCTGTGAATGATCTCGGAAGAAGAGTTCTGCTCCTCTTGATGGTGGCCCAGCCAGATGACTGGGGAGTAACATTCGAGAACTCAGTTCTCTGGGAAGACAGCCACATTCACAATCCCTTCATCACCCCTCCTTGACACGTGCAGCCCTGCTTTAAGTCAGCCTTTTCCTATGGGCCCCTCTGCCTCTACACCTCAGGTCAATCTTCCAGATACAAGAAGCTAAATACGCTTTTTAGACCTGCCCTTTTTTAATCTGCCCCTCTAGAGGAGAGCAAGAAGGTAAGTAGATCTTGCTATAACCCACACAACTGCTACCTTTTCCTGCCATGGCAGAATTGGGAGCGCTACAGAGAGAAAGTGAAATTGTCCCTAAGAATCAGACCACATGGTTAGTGTCTACCTGAGCCATCTCCCTAGTAAACAGTCTGAAATCCTGCTTCCCCTGGAATTACCCACTCTTTGACATTTGCTTTCAGTATTTACCAGATATTTTGAAGCCATGGATACACTGTAGCAAACAGAATCCCACTAGGACACCCCTGTAAGGGCCTTGTTCTACCTGAAAACCAAACTTCCCTTCGACCTAAAACACAGGGCATTTCCTAAGCCAGAAGAGAGGCCTTCCCCGAATTTAAAAAGGCAACTGAGTAGAAAAGCGCAAGACCAAATGATCATTTCAGAAGGATTCTGTTTTGAAAACAAACACAAAAATGTTTTTCTTCGATATGCTTACAATAATACAGGGATTACATGGCTGGCTGGCACAGTGCTAGGCGCTTCCTAAGTCACATTTAATGCTGACAGCAGACAATTGAATTACAGAATATTAATATTCTCCTCATCTGCATATAAGGAAAATAAGGCTGAAAGTGGTTGAGGAACTGGCCCATAGTCACAGAGCCAATGAGGGACAAAGACAGGACTCAGATCTGAGTGTGTCGGACCCCAAAGTCTAGATTTCCTGTCTGCCTCCCTGAAAACTAGATTGATGCTGTCTCTTGGACGGAGAAGTCCTGGGGTCTGCCCCCATGTTCCTGCTAAGAAATGGCTTCAAAGATTGAACAGAGGAGAAGCCAACCATTTAAGTTAATAGCAGGAAAATGCTGTGTCCATTTTCAGCTTTGTCACAAGAGGGGGGGCTTCAGGTAGAAAAGGGAACATGTCAAAGAATTGGGTTCATTGTCTGAATGATAACTAGTATAACTGGTTTGACTGATGTTGTCAAGGAGCTGTACCTGGGAGGAATCGGCCCCTTTTGGCAGCTGAAGCAACTAGTTAAAAACCCTAACTTTTCACACTTTCACTGTGGCACCACAAAGCAAGACGCTCAGCCTAGAGGTGTCACACACACACATAAGCACTGCTGTGTGGCTCCTTCACTCCCTAGAATCCTCAGTTTGACTTTTACAAATCAAGTTTGAGGCCTTCTCCCTTAAGGGAAAGTTCAGAAAGTCAAAGGGCATTTCTGTGCAGCTGAAATTTGCCTGCCATTCCCCACTTCCCTGGAGTTTATATTCCTGCCTTATGACCAAGGTAGCATTTCAGATACGGTAGGAATGGAAAATGTAGCTTTTATGTCTTTGCGAGTGTGATATTTGATTATAGAGTCAGTGTTAGGAAACACCCTAGCGAGAAAGCAACACATAAAATGTAAGTTAATGCCCCTTCGCCCACCCTATTCCCCACTCCCAACCTTATTCCCCTTCCCCAAAATAGCTGTTGTTAACAGTTGTTTGCATATCTTCAGCGCTTTTTACTATATTTTTAGAAAGATGGGTAGGAAGGCAGGGTAGATAGGTAAAGGTGGGTAGATAATATATATGTGTGTTGCATTTCATAAAATCATAATTGTTATCAGACTATATCAATGATTCTGCAATGTTCTTTTCCCTTTCCATTCAGTCTCTAGAGCTCTATGTTCTTTTTTAAACTGCTGTATAGCATTCCATAGTATACCATAATTTATTTAATAATTCCTTATAATTAGACATCTAGTTTATTTATAATTTTTCAAGGTTACAAACAATGTTGTAATGGATAAGCTTGTATATTCTTCAGGATATATCTGAGCAGATTCCTAGAAATAGAATTACAGAGTCCAAGGATGTATGTGTGTGTGTTATTGTTGGGGAATCATTGAGGGTACAATGAGCCAGGTTATACTACTTGCGTTTGCTGGGTGAAGTCCCTCTATTAAAGTGCCTCATCCCCAAGAGGTGTGTCACACACTGTGGCCCCACACCTCTCTCCCTCCTTCCCTCCTCTCCTCCATGTGTGTTTTTATATATATCTTTAATTTTTATAAAAAATCTGCCAATGATCCCCTCCCCAGAAAAGGGGGAGAAAAAAGATGATTTCCTCTCTAACCTACAAGCTGTAAAAGAAAATGTGGAAGTTGTGTAACATGAGCTCCTCAAACCAATGCATGAGATTATTTCTTTGCCACCAGAAATGTTATCCTTGGTATAAGAACTCCCTGAGAGCTGGTAAACGCTGGCACCTGGCTCTCTGGAGGCATGTGGTAAGCTGCCCCCATCCCATCTTAACTGGGAAGGTATCAACAGCCCCTGCCAGGGAGCTCCGACTGGGGGTCAGGCTCTCACAGCTCTGGATTCTTTGCGATGCTCAGTTTTCCCTACCGTAACTTACTTATTCCTGTTCAGGCGCCTCAACGAGGGCCCTCCTCTAGGGTAGGAAGCATGCCTTAGCCATCTTTGCTGTCCCAACACCTATCACAGTGTCTGACACCTGTCCCTGTTCTCCGGCCACTGTTTAAATGAAGGGTGGGAGGGTGGGAAGGAAGGCATGTCAGTTTCCTGACAAAGGCTGGATACAAACTTGGAAAAGCCTAGCATGAAGTGGACAGATTCAAGGTTACTAGTCTTGCCAGACCCTAGAAATCTGAGCGTCTGGAACCCGACAGAGAAAGTATTTTGTTTCTAAGACATTACCCAACCCCACAGCAAACATGGGTAACACTGCCCATCTCGAGTCTGAGAACTACAAAATAAAATACAGGACTTTTGAGACAGAAATGCCACATTTTGAGTTTTCCAAATACACTTCACCCTTTCCTTTTCCTGAAGCTGTCTTAGATACTACCAAAATTGTGTTTGGAAAAATGCGAGTCAGAGGTGTTTCTGGTTTATCTTGAGCCTTACCTCTTTCCCAGAATCTGTCCACTTACACCTCACAGGACTTCCTACCACCATACTTTCTTTCCCATTTAATTTTCCAGACATCCTGTGAGCTGCCTGCCCACTCCATCCTGCCTTAACTTGCTTTCCTACGCAGAAGAACCCCCTGAAGGGAGCCCTGTGCTCTTTATTGAAACAGCTGAGAAATGGCTTGTCTTTTCTCTGCCCACATGTAGCACTCAGAACTTACAGGATATGTTTTATCACTGAGTCGCAAGCTGACTCAGGCAATTTCCAGGAAGTATTCAAAATTTCCTAAATGCAGTCAAGTTCAAGGAACTGCCTATAACCACTCAGGCTGAACTCGCATAGACTACCTCTGAAGCCACCAGCAAGAATGATCTCAACATAAAAGATGATCTGTACACAAATGCCAGCATCGACACACAAGAGAAAAGGAAGAAAAAAAAAAAAAGGGAGAACAGAGAGGGAGGGAGGAGAAACAATCTTAAAACGAAGACACAGACATCATAGTCAAAGGACATGGAAAAAAATGGTATTTTTATTTTATTTGCATCAGCAACAATGATGGATTCCTGGCCGCTGCTGTCTCTGGAGGCTGCTCTCACACGCTGGCTTAAATATTCTGCATTCACACCAACTAGCTTTCTGGAACTCTTGTTTTTCTGTTGATGATCAAATATTTATTGCATCTACCAATTACTTTAATACTTCAGGCTTCTGAGATTTTTGTAATATATAAGCAACTTTGGACATGAGTTCATTTGTTAGTCCAGCTATATTTTATCATTTCTGGTCCAAACCTACCCCCTAATATCAACAGGGGCCTTTTCTTCTCGCAATACCACTACCGTTATTGTTTCTGAATTTAGAGCTTTGTGTTTAGAAACCCTCTCTAGTAACTGTACATATTTTAAAGCCAATTAGGAAATATAAGTATTTCCTTATCTAGCATTTTCTTTTCCTGTTTCCTGTCTCCTTTGCTGCGCACACAACTACTACCATCGCCCTGACCCAAGGAAGTCTCTCTAAACGCTGTTACTCGCTTTCAGGTTTTATATTATCATTATTGTTAACCACTTCATTTGTCAAACTAGTAACTTATTTAAACTTCCTCTAAACCAGAGGTGCTTAGCCACAGAGTTGAACAGCTGTTTATATGGATCAGCACTCTGGGTGGCAAGTTCCCAAAAGGCGACTCAGCCTGGGTTAAACAATCAACAGCTCCAGTGTTAGCTCCTGATACCAAAGTACGTAAGTAGACAGAACTCCACCTGGACACACACACACACACACACACACACACACACACACACTCTGCATTATATGGACTCCAGGCGTACTTCTCTTTGGCTCTAGGCTCCTTTGATCTGCGATTCTCATGGCTCTGCGGGTTTATCTCAAGCTGACTTCACTCATGACAGCACAACAGCAGCAGCAGTTCCAGGTTTCACATCCACATGCAGCACGTCTAGGGGAAAGAGCTTCTCTTTCCCGCCCCTCCACCCCCAACTGTCAAACCACCATCCTGGTTTTCCCTCCAAAGAAACACAGGTCACATGCCTTCCCTGAACCAAAAAAGATAGGATAACTGGCTTGTTTAAGTCAGTCAGAGGTCACTCCTCAAGCTCGGGACAGGTCATTATTACCCCGAAACACATGCCAACTGTTGCCTGGGGGAGGGGAGAAACAGAGCCAGAAAGCTCCGCAGCAACGTGCACAGAGGAGGGAAGGGAGGGGGTACAGCTCCTGAGCTCGGAATCGCTCATGCTCTGCAGAGAATCAGATCTGCCATAGTCAGAGTCCAGAGGTGTTCTTACTAATAATGTGAGTGAATTGAACATATGAAATATTATCTATCAGTCATGACTCAAAAGGTTGAGAGCCTCTGCTCTAAACCATAAGCTATCCAAGAGCAGAAATTGTGTGCTTCTTATCTACGCTGCTGTAGCCCATAGTAGGTGCGAACTGAACTTCTGCCCTCACCGCCCAGCTGTCTGCCCCTGTTCTTTCTCCTTCTGTTAATATCCTGATATTTGCCCTTCTCTTTCCTATACCTGCTTTCCATCTCCTCAAAAGTCTACCATAAGAAAAAGACAAGACTACACCTCACAGTCACTATGATCTTTTCTGAAGAATGTAATTTGGAAGAAAGACTATGTGCTTGAACATGTGATTAAGGGAAGTGACTTCCTTGAGAGAGTTGACTTGAGAATGATATTTCCTGTGTGAACAGCAAGAAAAGCACCCATTCCTGGACTTACACGCCATTTGCCTGTGGAGCAATGTGGGACAGAGCTGGGGTTGCACAAGGGCTTTGGAGCAACCGCATTTCATAAAATAAAGGCTTTATGCCATTTGTCATGTGGAGACTCTGGCCTGTGCGAGCAGGGTGTGCATTTCCTGTATGATTCCCTGAGAGATGATGGGTTAAACTGAGCTGCAGAAGCGCTTCGTCAGTCTCCCTTGGGACAGCCACTTATAAGAGATCTGTTTGTGTGGTCGGAGTATAATCTCCACAGATCAAGACTACTTCTGCTCCAAGGAAAATGGTTTAAAAAGAGCTGGATTATGATTTTAGAAAACATAAGCATTGACAAATGATGCTGCTCTCCCTTCTGCAACTGAAGACAAAACCACGCCTAACCGTAAGACACAAAATTTACGTACACGCAGAAATCGCAATATTGTCATTTGGCTTTACAGATGTCAAAATTCTGAATACCTTTCATTGAATTCTTTCTCTCTTCTCCCTTGCATCTCTCTCTTACTGTTTTGTAGGTGGGATTTTTAGTACATACCTATTCTATCTTAAGAATAATTCAGCCCTGGGTTTCGAAGACATTAAATAGCTACCTTTATCCAGCGAGCTATTCTAACCCGCGAGCGAATTTACCTGTCAAAAAAACAAACAGTAGAACGCTTTAGGGAAACTTGGTACTGGCAAAAGCAACGTGAGATCAAGTAAAGAATCTACTCCCCAGACGCTGAAAGCTCCAGCTGCTGGAGCAGAGGCACACGAGGAGAGAAGCACCTCTCTCTCGCCGGGAGGTGTATGGCGACTCAGTGCATTGCCCTAAGCTGATGGGCAGCACTCATATATCCCTGGCCCCCACCTGCGGCCTTCCTTCCTCTTGTGTTCTCTTGACCCAAACCCCTCTCAACCATTGAGGACACTGGAGCCATTCTGCCTCCCCCTCCCACATCATCAGAACTTTCCCCCTCCTCCCTGGATCATTCCCTTCAGCAAACAATCACGATGCAATTTCTTTTATCTTAAATATAATAATAATAATAATAAGCTCCCACTCCTTCCCACCCGTGGTTATACCCTCTTTCTCTGCTCCCCTTCTCAATACTCAAAACTACACTCAGAGACTCCATTTCCCAAACCCAGTCCAGCCAGCTTTCCCTGGAGATCTCCTGTGCCTGCAGGTCACTAAATGCCACGGTCAGTCCTCAGCTTCACGCTGGTTCTCCCCACGTTGCTCCCTCCTGGTTTCGCTCCTGCCGCCCGGCTGTCTTCCGCAGTCTCCCTTGCTTGCTCCTCCTCTGCACAGGTGAGCGCCCCAGGGACCCCATCATGCGGTACTCATTTTGCACTCACTCCCTGGGTGGTCTCATGGACCTCCTGGCTTTAACTTTATGTTAACAACCACATTATTCTATCTCCAGCTCAGACCACTCTCCTGAACCCCATATTCAGAACCTGGAGACTATGACAAATATCCATTTACCCACCATCCAGACTGAACAAATGTAAATAGTTTTCCATCTTGGACTCAGATCTTTTCATCTTTTAATAAAAACAAAAGTGTCCCAGACATGCCATAGTCCTGCCTGTGTCTGGACAGCACTTCCTCACAGGCGACCACAATGTCCGAGTGGTGTGAGTCCCTCTTCTCGGGGGTATTCCACATGTACAGACGTGACTAGCATGACATACTGGTGTTTCCCCTTACACAATGGCAGCCTACCTGTCATCCTGCAGCTCACCTTTTCTGCTCCACATTATGTTTTTGGTATTTATCCACATGGCTATAGGGAGATCTGAATTATTTGTTTTAACTGCTAAAAAGCATTCTGTTGAATGAATAAACTATAGTGTATTTGCCCACTTATGTGTAGATGAACATTTAGCATGGTTCTAAGTTTTTGCTTATTACAGAGACTGCTACAATGAGCTCCCTTGTACATGGATCATTATAGATACATGGAGATTTTTTCTAGAATATACATATGTGTGTATATATATAATACATGTATATATCATATACACTTTATATGTAATATATTTTATATCTGTATTAAATATATACCTAGGAGAGAATTGCTGCCCACAGGGGTGATGCACATCTGGGACGTTCCACGTCTCAGCATTGCCAATTACTCAGCACAGAGCTTAGATCAGTTTTCAGACTCACCAAGAGCACAGAAGAATTTCCCCACATCCTCATGCAGTTATCATCATACTTTTTCAAACATTTGCCTATATGATATGTCTGAAATTGTTCTTTCTATTATAATTTCCTGATTACTAGTCAGGTTGACCATCTTATCTTCACTGGGCAGTTCCCTCTCCTGGAAATTGCACATATATATCTATATGTGTGTATATATATACATATATATATATATATATCTTTTGTCCTTTTTAATAATTTAAAAATTATATATTTTAAAGTTCAACTTATTATAATTTTTCCAGAAATTGCCTGTTCAATGAGACGCACCTCCCACATACCAAAGAGAACAAATCCTAAGGACTGAATGTGATTCTTCCCCATATGAACACACCCGGGTAACCATGACCCAAATGAAGGCAGAGAACATATCTTGCCCCCAACTGGGCCTTCTGTGTCCCCTCAAAGTCAGTCCTCCCTCCCTAAAGATTATTAATCACCGGCTTCCAGTACCACTGATTTTGCCTCCTCTTGATGTAATATCCAATGCTCTCTTTTGGGTCTGATGCCTTTTGCTCAGTGTACGAGATTTGCCCCTGTTGTTGCGTGTAGCTGTGACTCATCTTTGCTCCATCACTATGCAATACTCCATGGTATGAATGTGCCACAGTTTACTTATCCATTCTCTCGGGGAAGCGTATTTGAGTTATTCCCAGTTTTTAGCTGTTACGGCCGTTCTTGTGCATGTTTTGGGTGGTTACAGGCTCTCGTTTCTTTTGGGTATCTACTCAGGAGACAGATATTTATTTTGAACTTTTGCAGCCATTCCTGAAGTGAGTAAACCAATAAACTCTACCATATATGCTCTTAACATAAGTTGATTCAAACTTGTGAGCTGCAAAAAAGGGGGTGCAAAAATAATCAAATAGTATGGGTGACTCTTGCACACTTCACGTGGTGAGCTCCCCGAGGGCAGGGCCAAGCAGGGCCCTGCCGTGATTGAGCCGTGGGTTCCAGCCCAGTTGCCCTCCTGCCCACCTTAAACCATCTCCCTCAGCAGATTTTCTGGAGCATTTGAAGGGGCTGTGGGATTGGTCTTCACTTCTGCAGGTCGTTACTCGCTGGTCACCTTCTCAAAGTGACTGTTCCTGGCATTGGAATTTGCAAACTTCTCCTTCTGCCCCAACCTGAGACTCTCTGTTACATTAATATTTTTGTCTTTAGCGCTTCTTCTCACCTTGAAATCTCTATTTATATATTTATTGTCTGTCTCCTTGTACTGGAATGTCACTTACATGAGAGCAGGGACGAGTCTATTCCCTGCTACATCCTAAAGGGCCCTCCCAGTGCCTGGCACATAGTAGGTGCTCAGCAAATGCTTGCTGAATGGGAGAGAAACTCCTCATTTGTATTCATTTTACTGGGTTTGATTTTTGAATGTGTCTTCTTTACAATTTAAAACATGCACTTGTTAAAAAAAAGAAAAAGGAAAAAGAGGAGTGAGGAGTGTTCCCTTTTTTTTTTTTTTAATTAGAAGTTATACCTTTTTCTGGTTCATTTGCAAAATTTATTGTATAACCCAGAAACAAATTCTTCTCTTTGTTATAAGAATTGTAAATATTTTTTCCCAATTGATTGCCCACTTATTACATTTCACTTAGGGTGTCTTTTTTAAAAATACAGAAACTGATTTAACATAGTCAAATGTATCAGTCTTTTCTTTCATGGTATGTGGTTTCTGGGTCTTGTTTGAGAAGACCTCCCTACCCTAGGAGGGTTCTTAGAGGGGACATAGAGCCCACTACAGAAAGTAGGCCGTGAGAAGGAGCCAGACCTATAGGGCTTTCCTACTCTACTCTGCTCAGAATTATCACCTTGTATAGCTGTTCACTCCTGCATAGGATTTGCATTAAAGAAAAAGTCTTTACTAAGAAAAACGTGTTCCACCTCCATCCAGGTTAATGCAAAAGATATAAAGTCTTCATCATTTTCAATGGCTGAATAGAATTCCAGGGTATGCATATACCCCAGCTTATCCATTCTTCTTAGTAAAGAATCACAAGAATGGAGAAGCAAGAATCCAACATACTCAATTCTAATATGAACTCAGTAGATGAGCTAATACAAGGGGTGAGGTAGGGGAATGAGGTAGTGAGGAGAGGGGAAGAGGGTATGCGATGGCGGTCACAGTGTATGGCACACCTCTTGGGGACAGGACACGAGTATAAGAGGGACTTTCTTTATCTAACAAATGCAATCTGTGTAACCTAATTCTTTGTACCCTCAATGAATCCCAAACAATAAAAAGAAAGAAAAAGTCTTGCTATTAAAGAAAAAAAAATACTTTGAATTTTTTTTATTAAATTTACTGTGAGGGTCCTGTCTACCAAGACAAAAAAAGAAACATGATGAATTACCTTAACTCATCAGAGAAAATAAAGAATAAACATAATGCATCACAAAGCTTTTGTTTGCCGGTATTAAAAAATGTCTGCCAGTCTGCTGGGAGAGGAAAACTGCTGGGTGCTAAGTCCCAGGCACATGGACACTCTATAAGGAGGGACACAGCAAGCTGTTACAGGTCAGAAGATTCAGAAAGATTCTCAAATGGCCTTGCTGGAACTAGGAGGAGACAAGGAGTTCATCTCAGGATACACCACCGTTTGGGGGCTCTATTGAAAGTATATGTAGGCTGGCTGGGTGTCTGCAGCTCAGTGGTTAGGGTGCCGGCCACATGCTCCAGGGCTGGTGGGTTCCAACCGGGCCTGGGCCTGGGGAAGGGGAAGGGGAGGGGGAGGGGGGAGGGGGAGGGGAAGGGGAAGGGAAGGGAGTGCACGCAGGCTGGCCAGGCCCCAAGTCACAGATCTCCCGTGAGCTGCGTCTAGGAGCTCTATTGGTGCCTCAGCATCAGCAGACTGAGGATCTGGCTGTGAGGCGAGTCCACCCTCCCCGGCCTTCCTCCCAGTTCTCAGCCTCTGCTCTCACCCTTCTCCTCTCTCTAGCACAGTGGGTCTCAACCTTCCTAATGCCCCGCCTTTAATACAGTTCCTCATGTTGTGGTGACCCCCAACCATAACATGATTTTAGCTGCTGTATTTGTACCAGGTGTATGTGATGGGGTTGGCACCATGATGTCACCACTCCAGGTATTCGTATATGGGCCGACCTGCCTGGAGACGGAGAGTGGAGCGGTATCTCGGTTCCTAAGACCATGGGAAATAGGTGTTTTCCCATGGTCTTAGGCGACCCCTGTGAAATGGTCGTTCCACCCCCAAAGGGGTTGCGACCCACAGACTGAGAAGCGCTGATGGCTGATGTAGCAGGAGTCAGAGCGCTCACAGTTCAGGGTGCTCCGATCCTTCCAGCTTTGAAGAATGCACATGTTCAGCGTCCCACAAAGGTGCAATAAACATACACAAATCGCTGCTGCCTTCCGCTGTAAAACCTGTCCCATCTACAGCCCCCCATCTGTGAATTTAGTGCCTTTCACAGTGTGTGGGTGTCTCACTCATTCTTCATCGCAATGATGGCTACATTGCCCAGATTAACTGAAATACTCTCTTTTGAAACACATATTATCTTCAGAGATATGTGTCTATTCCTAGCAAAAGTACAAAGGTAAAGAAAATATTTTACTTTATTATTAATGTGGCTTTTTCTTCAACTCTTCTGCCCCTCCCAACATATTTATTTTCTTTCCTTTTTTTCTCTTTTCTTTCTTTTTATTTTTTTTTTTTTGTTTGTTTTTCTCTCAGTTTGTATTATGGTTTCATTTTACATTCCCTCTGCTAGGAACCCAGGGTCATGCTTCAATTCATTTTTTATGTAATTTGCTTGAGTTTAAAATGATCTGTTTTCTTAAACAGGGTTAGCACACATGATGATATGTTTCCTGGCGCTCTGCCACTACCTTGTCACCCAGCAATCTGGATTTAAGGTTTGTTTCTTCAGGAATGTGAAGAACTGTTCTGAATAAAGATAAAGTGAAGAATTTAAAACTCTTCTCTCAAAGAAAGGCAAGCAGAGTGAGTTTTCTTCCCTGTACCATACAGAGGATGAGTAAAGTATTTCCTTTGGGCAGTAAGAATGTTAAAATTAACTGACATCCAGCCAGATATTTCTACCCCCACTCTGCAGTAGGTATCCATGGAGCTTCCACTACCAGTTAATCCATGCAAGTTTCCCCCGGAAAGAGCTCGCTCATTTCTCCCCAGTTGTGAACGATCTCTAGGCCCAGTTCTAAACACAGATCTGGTTGACACACACGCAGGCTCAAGGGTTCACTCGGAAATCCTTGCCTACTCCACCTCACACTCAGGCTCAAGCGTTCACTCGGGAATCCTTGACCAGTCCACCTCACACGCAGGCGCAAGCGTTCACTCGGGAATCCTTGACCAGTCCACCTCACACGCAGGCGCAAGCGTTCACTCGGGATCCTGGCCTACTCCACCTCACACGCAGGCGCAAGCGTTCACTCGGGATCCTTGCCTACTCCACCTCACACGCGGGCTCAAGCGTTCACTCGGGATCCTTGCCTACTCCACCTCACACGCAGGCGCAAGCGTTCACTCGGGAATCCTTGACCAGTCCACCTCACACGCAGGCGCAAGCGTTCACTCGGGATCCTTGCCTACTCCACCTCACACGCGGGCTCAAGCGTTCACTCGGGATCCTTGCCTACTCCACCTCACACGCGGGCTCAAGCGTTCACTCGGGATCCTTGCCTACTCCACCTCACACGCAGGCGCAAGCGTTCACTCGGGATCCTTGCCTACTCCACCTCACACGCGGGCTCAAGCATTCACTCGGGATCCTTGCCTACTCCACCTCACATGCGGGCTCAAGCGTTCACTCGGGAATCCTTGACCAGTCCACCTCACACGCAGGCGCAAGCGTTCACTCGGGATCCTTGCCTACTCCACCTCACACACGGGCTCAAGCGTTCACTCGGGATCCTTGCCTACTCCACCTCACACGCGGGCTCAAGCGTTCACTCGGGATCCTTGCCTACTCCACCTCACACGCAGGCGCAAGCGTTCACTCGGGATCCTTGCCTACTCCACCTCACACGCGGGCTCAAGCGTTCACTCGGGATCCTTGCCTACTCCACCTCACACGCGGGCTCAAGCGTTCACTCGGGATCCTTGCCTACTCCACCTCACACGCGGGCTCAAGCGTTCACTCGGGATCCTTGCCTACTCCACCTCACACGCGGGCTCAAGCGTTCACTCGGGATCCTTGCCTACTCCACCTCACACGCGGGCTCAAGCGTTCACTCGGGATCCTTGCCTACTCCACCTCATATGCCTGTCAGCACACAGAGAAACAGACTCACTGTCTGCTGTCATTGCTGGGTAGGCGGAGAACAGAATGCCACTCCCAGGGTTTAACTGGAGTGACATTAATGAAGGAATTGTGGACAAGGTAAATGGAGCTCATGAGGACTTTAGGGGCTACAGCCCTGAGCCAGTAGGAAAGCGGAGTGGCGTGTGTGAGAGCCCTGTGGGGGCTGGAGCGAAGAAGCGAGGCTGTGTGGCTGGGGCGGGTCTCGGACTGTGGCCAGATGGCAGCAGTAAGGCAGAGTGGGATGGGAACACTCTCCAGTCCTCTCTGTTCCTACCTCTCATGTCCTGCTTCCATTGGCCAGACCCAGCCAGGAAGCTGGAAGGCGAGGAAGCCCAGGTGAAGCCATCGGAGATCAGCCTCCGGAGGGGCAGGGAATTGTGTGGGGTGGATGGGTCAGGAAAGAGGGTGATGGAACACGGCCTGCACTTGTGAGCAGGTTTGACGTTTACTCAAGACTGTCATTTGAAAGACAATCTGATTCTGTCCATGAGACTTTGGATGTTGGCAGGGGTGGCAAACGGTTTACTTTACTGTGAAGAAACACTCGGGCTCCCGAGTGAGCTGGCCTTGCTCAGAGATGCGCGCTGAGACCAGTGCATGAGAATTCAACTGACCTGGTGGAGTTATAAAATCTTTAAGCTACAAAGGACCTTTGACAGAGCATCTAGTCAGCCACTGCTCTTTAAGGAATAGTGAAGCTGGTGACAAGTCTTCCTTCCTTCATTTATTCATTCACAAGAAGACGATGTTTATTCAATTGAATTAGGCACCAGGCACTGTTATGATGATGAGAATGCTGGAAACGAACAAACAAAATCCTGCTCTGGTGGAGCTTACATTCTAGTAGGGGAGAGAGGCAATAAACAGCGATAACAAAAATGTAGGGTCGGTCAGAGGGGCATACGTGCTATGGGAACAGAGGAAGGTGGGCTAATGAGCGGGAGAGCAGAGGAGGACAGGCTGGGCTGTCCTTACGTGGTACACGTGGAGCCCTCTCTGGCCCCATGTGAGCCAGACCTGAGGGAGATGAGGCTGAGCCAGTGGACGTCCAGGGCAAGGCCATTCCAGGCCAAAGGGATAGGAAGGGGAAGGCCCGGGAGGGAGCATCTTTGGTGCCCAGCTCAGGGGGAGAGGGTCGGGTGACAGGCGGGGGCTCAGTGGGCCCAGGCAGGAGGAGCCTTGCAGGCTTTGTGAAGTGGCGTTTCTCTCTCAGGGTGATAGGAAGCACTGGGGGCCCTGAGCAGAGCAGCAACAGATCTGACTTACATTTCAACAGACCACTGTGTGCAAGTGTGCTGATTGGGGCAAGGGCGGATGCAGGGAGGCTGGGGAGGAGAGGGAGGGCTGGGCCAGGCAGGGGCGAGGGAGGAGATGAGAAGGCAGCAGATCCTGGATGTGTTTCAACACGGAGGAGCAGGATCTGCTGAGGGAAGACAGGGAGGGAGATGAGACTGAGGAGTCAAGGCTGACTCCAAACCTTGGGCTTGAGGATCAGGAAAAGATGGAGCCGACATTACCAAGCTGAGAAAGAAGAAGGTTGAGTGGAGCAGGGGGATAAACAGGAATGAGTGAGGGACTTGTAGGGTTTTAAAGGCCGATTAACCGTCTATGCAAAAAAAAAACATACAAAAATACATAAAGTCAGCAATGTTCAGAGATCCACATAACGTGTGTGATGAAGCTCAGGAGAGGAGTGGACACCTGAGGCGCAAAGTTGGCAATGGTATTTAGAGTCATGAGAGAAAGAGGTCATCTACAGAGTTAGTGTAGCTATTAAAGAGAGTGAGACCCAGCACTGAGGCTGAAACCCCCTAATAATACAATTACTAACATTTACAAAATTTTAATATTATTTTTATAGCCAACATTTATTCAGCACTATGTGCCAGACACAGTCTTAAGCATTTTATACACATTTATCTTATTTACATTCTTATAAAAAAATCTGTGAGAAAGTTACTATTATCCCCATTTTGCAGATAACAAAACCGAGGCCCAGAGGAATTTACCAGACGGCTTGAGTCACACAGTTAGTGTGTGGTCAGGCTGGGAAGTGAGCCCAGACTATGTGACTTGAGGTGAAGCAGCAAGCCCAAGCTCACATGGCAAGTCTGTGGCAGACAATCGCTGATAAGCTTCTCTCTGTGCTATGCTGCCTCAACCTACCTTTTTGAAGTCACACAAGTACTTCCTAGCTCTATCTGTGACACACTGGCCTGTCTAGGAGAATTAACTACAACATTGGACATGCACTGGAAGGTGGCCAGCATCCACTCCAGAGGTTGTGTTTATATTGACCTCTCTTGGGGCATGGGGATCTCTGCCCCCGCCAAGGCCTTCTCCCGAAGATCAGCATGTTGCTGTGTGTCATGGCTAAGCAGGCAGCACAGATACCTGGCTTTGGCTTTCCATCACTACCCTTCAGAGATGTGGCACAACCATAATTGGAACCTTTCAAAGAGCTATTTGGGTAAACAGACTGTCAGTTCTCAGTTATAAATAAACTGCTATCAGCCATCTGAAAAAGACAAATGTACCAAAATGCACTGGGACGCACACCTCAGAATGCAAAGCTAGCCAAGACAGTTGCATAATCTATAATGTCCACCGCCTCCATCACCCAGATCACTCAGGAGCACAGTGTAAGGGGGACAAAGCAGGCTCTGTGCTCAGGAGGTCGGGGGATAGACCCTGTTTCCAATGTTCTTTAGTGGTGGCCTTGGACGAGGTCCCCATCATCCTCATTCATCAAGTGAGGAGAGAAGGGAATAATTCCTAGTTCACAGGGATGCCCTGCAACATAAACAGAACAGATGTGGACCCAACACAGGAATTGGGACATAATGGTGCCTGGTAAATGATATGATGACAGGAATGGGGATAGGCCTGGTGACAATGTCAATGGCGATGGTGGCAAATGTCATCATCCAGCTTTGGACACCTGCACTAGGCCCAGGACTCTGGAATACATATTAGAAGTTTGAGAGAGAATTGCTGCTTTCAAGATGAATGTTGAGTGAGATTAAATGAAAATGCTTTTAGAATTAACTACTCAACTGCTATTAACAACAATGAGAATATTTAACATTTATTCAGTGTTTGCCATGTGCTTGGCATGGCCACAAGGAGTTTATATATATTTCACTTAATCCTCACAATACCTCCTTTAAAGAACAAAGTATAATTAACTCTTTGTCAGATCAGAAACCCAGGGCTCAGAAAGGCTAAGCGTCTGATTCAGGATCATGTAGCTGGGAACAGTGAAAGCAGGGATTCGAGCCCAGGGCGGTCTAACTCGAGAGCACACACTCAGAATCACTGCGCCTTATGGCCTGTGTCCCAACAGATGCACAGTAGTTACCCTCAGAGGACCAGGCCAGGATGCTCTAAAACAGTGAAGACGTGGGGTTTGTGCTTATAGTTCCTATGAGAAATTCCCACAAATTAATAAAAGTGAGGCTGAGATACATATGAGGGTTTACTTAATCCAGAGATGGCAAACAAGTAAATCAAGGAGATATTTCACTGGCTGCTTAAAATCTAATATTTAAGATTAGGAAGTTTCACTTTAAAAATCTAGATTTCTTCCTGGCCTTCAAAAGTTCACTATCTGAAAAAACTGAATCAAATAACAGATGGATTTAATTAACAGGAGCCGCTGCTGCCCTGAGCTCAGGTGTGTGGTTTTGACTTTGCGCAGTTCCCAGAACTCCTTTTCTCTGCCCTTGTTTATACACCTGGCCTGACCCCTGCAGATCTTTGAAGAGTGACCTCCTGTGGAGGTGGCCAGACTCAGTTCAGGTTGCAGTTAGCAGAGCAGGGGCTTTGCCGGTAAATGCCAGCACCGAAGCAAGGGGGGAGAACCTGGACCTGTGTGGCCCGGCCATCTCCACACAGGGTCAGTCTGTGGCTGCATCAGTGGGTCTTGCTCTAATCAGCTCCCACCCTCCTGACCGCCCTTCACCTGTTCTCCCTCCTATCCTCTTCACTGCCCATTGGTCAGTAGTTCTTTTGTCTGCCTCTTACAATATTCTTATTCACCTCTTTTCCCCATTGTTTGTACTGTGGGCTTCCTGATAAAGGTGCTCATAAAGGTGCTTTTTTTAACCTTGTTTTTTTATTAGATCATAGCTGTGTACATTACTGCATTTATGGGGTACAATGTGCTGATTTTATATACCATTTGGAATGTTTACATCAAACTGCTTAACATAGCATTCACCTCACTGATTTAAATGTTGTTTTGACATTGATACTCTACTATTAATATATTTGACACATACCCTGGCAATATGCACAGTAGGTGAGGTCCCACCCCCTCCCCTCACCCTCCTCTTCTCTCCTCCTTTCTGGGCTATAATTGTGATATATCTTTCCCCTGAAAGTGTGGGTGATTATATATTGATTTCATAATAGTATTGAGTACATTGGGTATTTTTTTTTCCTATTCTGGAGATACTTTACTAAGAAGAATATGATCTAGCTCCATCCATGTAAACATAAAAGAGGTAAAGTCTCCATGTTTGTATGGCTGTATAATATTCCATGGTATACATATACCACAATATGTTAATCCATTCATGAGTCTTTGGGCACTTGGGCTGCTTCCGTGACTTGTTGATTATGAATTAGGCTGCAATAAATATTCTTGAGCAAATGTCTTTGTTGTAAAGTTTTTTTGTTTGTTTTATTTATTTATTTTTTTATTGTTGGGGATTCATTGAGGGTACAATAAGCCAGGTTACACTGATTGCATTTGTTAGGTAAAGTCCCTCTTGCAATCATGTCTACTGTGGAAAGTTAAAAACTTTACAACGAAAGGTGCCTTCGTTGTAAAGTTTTTAACTTTCCACAGTAGATCCCCAAGTTCATGAGAGACTAGCAGAATCCTAACAATCCTTCCAAATAAGAATGACCCATTTTAAGCCTTTTGCTGGGAAGTTTTGTGTTAGATGGGTGTACATAAAAATAGAGGGTAATAGCTTTTCTCTGTTGCACTTCACAATTTTCAAGGCAGAGCCACAGCTACTATCTAGTCTAGTCTGATCCTCAGAACAGCCCAGTGAAGTGGGCAGAGTACAGGAATTGTGTCTGTTTTTCAGAGGGAACTTCAGCTCAGAAACAAAATCCTCTTTCAAGAATCAGTGGTCAGTAGGCAAGAGAACGTGGGTTAGTGCCCAGCCTGACCTAGAATGAAGCACCACGGCCACAGGTCAGCTCCTGCCTAACCACGGCAGTTCACTGCCCTCCCGGAAGACCCAAACCCAAAACACAGGTGCCAAGGATCTACTCCTGAGACTGCCCTTCCTCCCTCCACAAATGGCTCCTGAGAACCCCTCTGTGCCAAGCACTGTGCTAACCCCTGGCCACACGGTAATGTCCTTGTGAATAATGCCAGGAGAAGGCAGCTCAAAACCAAGAGAATGGCACCTGGTACTTGCACAGCTTTTTAGGATTCTCAAAGCCATTTTGTAGCAACCCCATGTGCTGTGTGCACACCCATTTAACAGATGGAATTTAAGTTCTGTAAAGCAAAGCGACACACAGCTGAGAAGCCACAGAGCTAGGCAGGACTCCAAGTCTTAACACATTGGGTCCAGTGCTCTTTTCACAGTGCCTGGCACACAGTAGGTGCTCAAGAAATGCTTGCTGAACATAAATTAACTTCTCCTTGCCTCTTAAAATCACTAGAACCATCTAACTTAATATCTGTCTTTCAAGGACGGGAAAATAGGCCTCTGAGGAATATTTCAAAGCTATTGCTCAGTAAAAGCCAACAATGCCTGAAATTAATCACTATTATTTTCACTTGAAGTAACATAAGAAGCTAGAAAGATATAAAAACAAACACCTCTGCAGAGGCAGATAACTGCAGATAAAGCTTTTTTCTTAGGTTTGTTGACATTCTTCTTTGCCCAAGGACAATCTGTTAAGAAGGAAATATTTTTCTCTGTCTACTTTAAACCGAATTCCAGACCTGAAGTCCCATATTGGTTAGTAAGTAGCAAATTGCTTAACATTCTCAGGCTCCCTTTCCCCAGGTGAGTTTCCAAGTCTACCACGGCAAGTTCCAAAGAGTCTCCTCTTCAGTTTTTCTTCTGTTTTGCAATCAGGTGAAGGTAGAGAGGTGCGCGGGGAGCTGTTTGATAGGAAAATTTTGGCTTGACTGGCTTAAAATATCAGTGCAGAAACACGAGTGATTCAAGAGCCAGTTCTGTGGTTTGAGCCTTCCCTGTTAGAGGCCTGGCTGTCCACACCACTCACTGTAGAAATTCCAACAGGGCACCTGCCACCTGCCATGGCTCTAATCTTATCCACCCCTCCCTGCTGGGGACCATACCAGAGTCTGTTCTTTCTCTGGAAAGGGTGACCTGGATGCTGGCAGGGAAAAGAGCTGCTGTCTGACTCATCCAGTTCATAGCTGCCGCATTCCTTCTCCACCACTTGGCCCTCCTTGCCCATGCCCTGGCCAGCTACAGAACCAGTGCTCAGAATCAAGGGGCACATTGGGGTGGTGATGGGCATGACAGGCCAGAGCACATGGATCCCGTAAAACACAGTGTATGGGGCTGTAGGAGGGCAGAGCTCTCCCTGCTGCTGCTCAACGCTCTGACCCATTGTCTTTCCCACCCTGGTGTCCTCCTGTTTCTTTCAGTCTCCTGTTTAAATTAGCCAGTGTTTCTCCAAGTGTAACCTCTGGACCAGTAACATCAGCCTCTGCTGTGAATTTGTCAGCAATGCAAATTCTCAGGCCCCACCCCCAGACCCTCCCCCTCCCTGTCTCCCTCCCCTTCCCCTCTCTAGCCCTCTTCCTCTGTCTCTCAGGTGGGGCCCAGCAAAATGTGGCCAGCCCTCGGCATGAATCCGACGCAGACTCAAGTCTGAGAGCCACTGGTTTAAATACCTCCTTTCCTGTTCGGTCTCGTTGTTCTGGACCTCCTCACAGCTCTCTGTCTCCTCACCTTTGTATCAGTGGACAAAGATTTTGTGATCATGCTAACAGGTACAGAATCTTCAAACTATGATCTTTGAGATGAGGTCAGAAGAAATCCCAACCTCTGAAGATTCAGCTACAAGTAGCCAGTAAGGAAGGTGACGTGGAGGGAACATGGGGGACGGGGCTTGGGCTAGTTATTTTACCTTCTAGATATTGTCCATAATGTTTGGATACAAATATCAAGGTTACAGGGCTGTTATGAAAACGAAGTGAGATGGCCTGTGACGTGCCTGTGACATACAAGAGCCACTCAGGAGGTTTTTACATCTTCCTCTTCACCTCCTCTCAGTAAAATGACAATAAAAACATACACGCCTGCAGCTTGGTGCTCCTCCTGGCCTATCCCAAGGCTTGTCAAATCCTCTGTTAGTCTGTTACCTAAGCAAGATGACCAGCCTCTATCCTCAGAGTTAAAACATGACCAATACAAATGTTGGAACCTAACCCTTTTACTTTATCTAATGACAGCGAATAGTTTTAGAAGATGCTGGACATGTGCATTAAATTCAAAGAACAGAGATTGGGTGTTTATGACTTTGTTAACATTCATTCAAAACTATCTGACAGAAAGTGATAGATACTATAAAAGTGACAAAACCTGATGATTTTGCCATCTAAGAAGCAGGATGTTCAAAGCTTTTTCCATAATCCAGACAAAACATCCCTTAAAAGTATCCTATTCTTTTTGTGCTGAGTCTATATAATAATTTAACTTTTATGGGCCGTTTGCTGTGTGCCTGATTCTAAGCTGGTAAATGGTGTGTATGCATTAGTGCACTGAATCCTCAGAAGTAATTACTGTTAGCCCTCCCCCAATATAAAGATGGGAAAACTATGATTCTATGATTTAGAAGTGGAAGGCAAGTGACCTGAGATCATCTGGATTCTGAGGTGCTACTCCAGACGGTATACTCTGAACCACTAAACCTCCCATTGCTAATTCAGTTTTGCAGATAGCTCTATGCAGGAGTGAATCTCTTGGGTAGTAAAAACCAGTTTCTACCCTTTGGAAAGTTTTATGCCTCTGCTACACATCAGGCAATTGACATTCTGATTTATTTATCTTTCTCTTGTTAGTTTCCTTATGAGTCAGTGCCCGGGAGCTTGATAAACTCAGGGACAGCTGATTGAATGAAGCTTTATAAGCTGCAAAGGTGAGGTCTAGGTCCTGTCCTGAGATTACCTCACAAAGGAATTGCCTACCCAAATAGGCTTGCTGGAGGCAGCCAGCCAGTTGTCGTTTTTGATACCACTTTAAATGCAGTATAATTCAATCACAGCTCACATGATGTAGATAATTCAGAGAAAAAATTGGGATGATTATGTTAGAAGCAGAAAGAGTCTAGGAGCTTTAAGGACATATATAGTGGAGGTAAATGCAGCCAGAAATTCCAAGTTAACAGTGGCAAATAGGTTTCATTTTACGTGACAAATCTAATTAATTGTTGATATTGATAGCTTAGGGCCCTACACTGAGAAGGATTCTGAGACCACTTCTGGGACATATGGTAGAGAATGTCATGATTGATTAGCAATGTCTTCCATGATCCCAGAAGATGGCCATGGGGCCTATATGTCATGTATTTCCCATCCCATCTCTAAGTTCTAGAATCTCAGTTGATACTGATGATTATATTGAACAAAGTATCCAGTCACATTTGGATAGGAAATAACTTTTTTTTTTTTTGAGACAGAGTCTCACTATGTCCCCTGGGTAGAGTGCTGTGGCATCCCAGCTCACAGCAACCTCAAACTCTTGGGCTTAAAAAGATTCTCTTGCCTCAGCCTCCCAAGTAGCTGAGACTACAGGTGCCCACCACATCACCCGGCTATTTTTTGGTTGTAGTTATCAATGTTGTTTGGCAGGCCCAGGCCGGGTTTGAACCCACCAGCTCCAGCGTATGTGGCTAGCACCCTAGCCGCTGAGCTATAGGCACTGAGCCAGAAAATAACATGTTTTGAAAAATATTTACCAATTAAAATTTATATGAAATCATTGCACTGTGGGCAGATTCCTTGCTGGTACATGTGCAAACTTACAATTACTCTTTCAGTACATCTGCCCTCCCTTGAAGATTAGGTTCTACCTCAGCATGGTAAAAGGACAAAGAAAAAATTCTTTCAGTGTAAGAAATTTGGGGGTTCATTTGGAATCTGAATTTTCTTATAAAAAGAAGTAGGTGTTGCTTTGAGGACATGGATCTGTTTACATAAAATCACAAGTTAAACATTTTAAGGTAGTAAAAATCATAATTTGTTTTATTATAAATGCTGTAATAAGAGACATGTCTATTCCAGAGATTTGAAATGTAAATAATTTTTCTCCCAGCACTGCACTTGAACTGTTATTATTTGCAGATGATTTGATTGTATGTACAGAATTTTTAAATTTATATACAAACTATTAAAATTAATAACTGAATTAATTTAGTAAGATTAATGGATACAATGTCAATGTATAAAACCAATTATATTTTTGTATGTCAGTTACAATCATATAATTGAATTTTTTAAATAACATGTATAATAATATCAAACAAGCATAAAATAGGTAGGGGCAAAGCTAGTGAAAGATGTATATGTTAGACTTCTACACAGAAGACCACAAAGCATTACTTTAAAATTAGAGAAGAGCTAAATAAAAGAGGGGTTCTATCATGTTCATTGATTAAAAGACTTAATATTCTTCCAAGAAAAATTGGTCCATAGGTTCAATGTAGCCTAAATTGAAATCTCAAGAGGGGTGTGTGGGAGTGTGTATAAAAATTAGCAAGTTGTTAGTGAGGACAACCTCAAAGAAGGGGAAATCTGGAAGACTTGCACTACCAAATCTAAAGATTTATTATAAAGCTACAGTAATTAAGAAAATGCAATGATGATGTGAGAGCAGACAAACCGATGAATTAAAATCCAGAGAAGACCCCCACATACACGGTCACCAGATTTCTGACAATAACATGGTTACTCTACAACGTGGAACGTAGGCCTTTATAGCAAATGGAGCTCGGTCAATTGGATTCTTATATGAGAAAAAGAAAAGAAAAAAGAATCGTGACTCCCTACCTCACTATTTACAAAACTCAACTGCAGATGTGAAAAAGTAAACAATAACCTTTTAGAAAAAAGGAAATATAGGCATGTACCTTCAAGACATTGGGATAAGCAATGATTTCTTAAACAGGACCTTTAAAGTACCAACCACGTAACAAACAATGATATTAAACTCTATCAAAATTTAAAACTTCTCTTTAGCAAACAACAGTGTCAAGAGAATGAAAAAGTAAACTGTACAGTGGAAAAAGATATTTTCATACGTATATCTAATATAGGATTATGTATCATAATTGTTTTTTAAAAAACTCAGCTAAATCAGTAAGAAAAATACAGATGATTCAATAGAAAAATGGACAAAAAGACTTGAGAAGACAATTTATAAAAGAGGATGTGAAAATGACCAATAAAAGAACTCAGCATCTTACTCATCAGGCAAATGCAAATGAAAGCTACAAGGAGCTGCCACTCCGTACCCAGTATGAATGTCACCCTAACTTGTGACAAGGAACTTGTCGTCAGAAGTGCTGAGGCCACCATGGAGCAGGGTGGAACTCTTCTGTACTGCTCTCACAGAAACTGGTCCAATGTGAAAACCCCTGGGTATTATGTACTAAAACTAACACATGTGGACCCTGTGAGATAGCCAATTTCGCACTTAAATATATAGAACAACAGAAAGGGGCCTAGATAAACACCAAAACACATGCACAATAATGTTCCTAGCAGCATGACATGTGATAGCAAAAGTCTGGGAAAAACCCAAGTATTTATTAAAAATAAAATAGACAAATCTATTATGGAGTGTTCATACAATGCAACACTTAACAGCAAAGAGCAGAAATGAGCGTCTGCTCCGCACAACAACGTGGACAAATCTGACCAGCAGATGGTTGCGTACGAGAAGCCGAACACACAAAGCACACACTATTTCACGCCTACAATTCCGCCTGCAGAAACTCAGAAACAAACTAAGTCAAATGAGCAGTTCTCTTTGGATGGGGATCAAACCGAGCTGCTGGAAATGTTCTATGTCTTTATTTGGGTGGGGATTGGGGCAATGATTTCATTTAAAAAATTAATCTATAGGAAGAGAAGCCAGAACAGTGGCAATCATGAACGAGCAGGGGCTTGTGTGATGTTGGCGCTGGTTTCGTGGTGGCACTCACTCTGTACAATTCGTCGAGCTGCTCCCTCATTTATGGTTTCTGCCCTGTTCAGTGTAAATTTTTTTACTTCAAGAAAGCTTTTACCTAAAAAAAAAAAATAAAAGTAAGTATTGTATTTGAGGGAGAGCTGGCACTAAAAGCCCTAAATAATATGGACTGGCTGTCTTAATTGGTGATGAGAGGCCTCTATCGAGCATAATGTGCAGCAAGCACCGTGCTGGGCGCCTCGCGTGGATGCTCCTGGTCCCCACATGTCCCGTGGAGAGAAGCTCCTGGGAGGAGCCTCATTTCACAGCTGCAGATTCTGAGGCTCAGGATGCTGAGGGGCCTAGTGAGGAGCAGAGCAGGGGGTTCTGGCCCCAGTACTCTGTCAGGTAAAACACATTGGATTCAAATCATGTTTCTTATAAAAGAAAGAAAGAAAAAGACAGGGGTGTGTGTCCCTGGTGTCTGGCCATTTCTGCTGTCGACCCACCAGATTTACCCTCAGCCTCTTGGACCCAATAGAAGGAAGCCGTGAATGGGCTTGTCCTTCACACACCGTCAGCCTCCAGGACGGAGAGGCCGAGTTGTTTGATTGGATCTCAGGGAAATACTGTGGCTGGAACTCACTGGATTTCCTGTAACTGAAACCGAGTGATGGATGGCATTGAACAAGCATGGAAAGTAGGCCTTGCCGTGAGCGGTGTGTGTGAAGCCACCCTGCGCCCCACGAGGCTCGGGTAGACCTCCAGCCAGCCCCGCCACGTGTCTCTGGGACATAGCCCTCACCTCCTCTCCGAGTCCCCTGGAGACTGCTATCCTCTAAGGCCTCCCTAATGGAATATACCAATGTTTGGATCATTCTAGAGCCCTGCCTTTCTCTGAGAATGTGGGAGAGTTGCTTATCAGCTAGAAACAATTCCCTGGTCTGAGCTAGAAGGAAGGATGGGGTGTTTTGCTTGGAGAAGTTCTACAGACATGTCCAGAGACCTCAAGTTGGGTGATGGGTTTCTGTCATCTCTGTAAGCTATAAAGAACCGCAAGTAAACAACAGGCAATGGAGTTCCAGAACGCAGAGGAGGGTTCTAGCGTGTCTGCACATCACGGGCCTCTTTCTAGGCACACAGAGAAACAGGAGCCAGACTCAGCGATGGAGCCTTCCCCTCCCCTCTGAAAGGCCAGCGTGACATTTGAGCCTCCAGAGGAGACCCAGAGCTCCACCCTCAGTTGACCACCCAGCTGTGAAGGGTTCGGCTCCCTTTCTCCCCCTACATCCCAGAGGGACTCGTGAGTTTCTACTCTCCTGCCCAGAAGGCTGTGAGTGCCTAATGCAAGTGTTACTTGTATTTCTAGAAAAGTCACCAAGACTCAAAGATGCTCCTCAGAAATTTCCCACTGGGTTCCTCTGCATTTGTGCCGCATCGACCCATTCTCATCATTTATCTGCTCGTTCCTGCTTCATTACTTCATTCACTGGTTCGCTCTCTCATTCAACAAGTGTTCACTGTCGACCTACTATGCGGTCTGAATAGCAAACATTCTTCTCTTCTTTCCCAAGTCACACAGTTACATGTTCCCCATTCAATTTTTATACATAATTATACATCTAGGTAGCATTTTTGAGCACTTACTACGCACTGTGCCCTGTTCTAACTATTTTATATGTATTATCACATTAACAGTTACACACCAAAGGTTGGCGGTCAGGAACTGACCCCACTGACAACGTGTTTTCACATATTTGCTTGTCCATCTTAACCACACGTGCAAAAATGCTGACTCGGGGTCAGTTCTTGACCCTGACTTGGTATTTGACTGTTTTAATCCTCCCAATATTCCAAGAATATGTCTATTTTATAGGTGAGGAAACTGGAGGTAGAGAAGCTAAAAGTAATTCTCTCGGGTTCCATGGTTAACAAGCAGCACAACTGGGGTATAAGCCGGGCAGTCTTTTTCCATAGTCCATGCTTTTAACGATTTATTATGTCTAAAGACTAGAGGAATGAAAAAAAAATCTGCACGGCTATAACCAAATGACTGTCAAAGTTATATAATTATTTGGAAGGAGAGAGAGGGTAGAGTGACTAGTGATCTTCATTTTATTCTTTATTCTTGCTATATATTCAGTATCCGCCCCTTGTCCCCCTTCCTATTTTACTTTTTCCATCAGAAAAAGTCAATAAAGTTATAAAAGCATTGGAAGAGTAGGTGTGCATGAGAGAGCCGGTGGAAGGGTCAGTGTGAGCACTAGCTTGGTCCAGGTCAAGGTCTGATAGATAAAGACATCTTTCCCTGGGTAAGCCCCACGTGGAAAGGGGGAGCAGCTTCACCGCAGGATCCATTCAGCATCTCTTCCCAGCCTGTAAGCCTTTTTGTGACATTGCCTGGTATTTACAAATAGGAAGATTCTAAAGCAGGTAGGATTTTTAGTGACCATGCTGGCCGCGTGAGAACAATGTGTGCTCTGGGAACAAACATGTTGCATAATCACCAGCCCAGAGAAGGTTAATAGCACAAAAATACCTGCTTTGGAGCAAGGCTTGGTGTCAGCTCAGTCACCACGACAGGTTACCAATGGCCCACGCTGCAGATGCCTCCTTGCCCCAACCATTACCTCGCTGGGAAGTAAACAATTGCGTTATTTTTGTTTCAGTGACATTCTCTTATTCCCATGACAGTACCGTTTGTTTATTTACAGCAGTAAAGGATGAGTGCTGTTGTATTTTGCTCAAAGGGAAGAACATCTAATTAAACATTGATTTCGTGGTAGTTTTTGTGTCCTTTAGTTCATTTAATCTCCAAAGCAAATGTATGATATAAAACACAACCACCCCCATTTTATAGATGAGAAAACTGAAGCTCAGAGAGCAAATAGCAATTTTCCAGGGGATGGTTTGAAAATTAAAAGGAAACCAACATTTTAAAAATTATTTGAGGGTGGTGCCTGTGGCTCAAAGGAGTAGGGCACCGGCCCCATATGCCAGAGGTAGCGGGTTCAAACCCAGCCACGGCCAAAAACTGCCAAAAAAAAAAAAAATTATTTGAGTACAAAAGGAGAAAAAATGATACAGAACTAAATGCAGCTCAACCATGGCCGATGTTGAAAATGAAGGCCTAAGGAAGACACCCATTCTCTAAAGAGTTTATTTGCTTCTCATAAAGTAGACTTGATACCTTATTTGTTCACATAATATTTTCAAGCCAAAAGACTACCAACCAGAGATGGCAGTGTGGTTAGGGTATGTTTGGAAGATGACTTGTATTCTGAGTGTAATGGGAAGCCATCAGAAGGATTTCAGCAGAGACTAACTTAGTCTGATCTGTGTTTGAAGTTCACTCTGGGTACTGAGGGGGTAAAGAATTGAACGTCTGTCCTCCCCACCAGACAGTAGGCACTATTCTTACTAGCTGCTCATCCACTCGGACCTCTCTGTGCCCATTCAAATGTCAGCTCTGAGAGAGCAGGGACCTTACCTGTTTTGTTTTGTTTTTTTTCAACACAGTGTAAGTAGTGGCTAGAACAGTGTCTGGTCCAGATGAGGCCCCCAATAAATATTTGTTGGATGAATAAGTGAATGAATGGATAAAACAAATGAGTGATGATGGTACTTGTATAAATGAACTTAAAGTGTGGTGTAGTGAGTGAAAATAAAAAGCAGAGAATGCCATAAAAGTAGCTAGGAAGGGATTTTGATGGGAGATGGGGAGGGTGACAGACATTGTAGCTTAGAGGTAAAAGTAAAGAGAAGGGGGGGCGCTTTCTCTTTTATGTCATAAAATTAACGGTTTTGACATAAAATGAACGGGACTCGCTGATGTAGTAGATGTGGAGGCTGGAGGGACGCGTTGGATATAAAGGCGAGCTTCATTTCCTCAGTTCTCCTCATTGAACATCTGATTCAATTCAATTCAATTTAAGATGAGTGAGTGTTTTCCAAGTCAGATATTAGTTATCTGCACTGAAAAGCTGAACAATAGCAAGCATGATTTTCCAAATAGTGAGATTTTTCTCACTGAGAATAGGAAGATAAAAGAGGCTATTTTTAAAGCATCTATGGGAGTCAGTTCGTAGCAGTCTATGATGTTTTCTTCAACTATCAAGCCTTAATCTCCTGATATTTCTATAAGTTTCCATGGCTAGGTTTCCATGACACCACAACAGTTTCATCCACTCAGAAAAAATAACTGGTCAGGACAAAAAATAAAAAAGCTTTTTCCTGCACCTGAATGAATGTACTATTCTCCACCCACCAGCAGGCAAGTGTACACACACACACACACCATTTCTCCTAGCACAGAGTTAGGTACACAGATATTTACAACTATCAATTGACTCGCCTACTTGGGTTAAAACAGCTTTCGTATCTTACGGACATTCGTGGACTAATTGATTAATATTTGTAAAGAGCAATTTCCATGTTAAGTGTTCTTCTATTCTGAACTCTGAAAGAAGTTTTCTTGAGATTAGTTGCTAAAGGCAGGTACTATTGTTCCACGAATTACAAATAAAATTCCCTTCATCTTGTCCACAAAGACATGCTGTTGTTTCAATACCCTGCTTTGAAAAGTTATAGAAGAGGAGATTATTTTCATGTGTGTGTATGAAGCAGTTATTTTCCCTTTCCCTTCATCCTCCTTGTTCAGAATTTGTTTGCTAGCCAGCCCTCCCAAGCTTGGCCTGTGATGGGTTTTATTTGGGATTTCCATTTCTTTGACATGAATGTTTTGGCTGAGCTCACGAAGGGTTCTTTCACAAGGTTTGGAAAGTCTTTGGTCTCTACATCCAAGATGTGCCTTCCTGGGGTACAGTGGGCTATTGAATCCTTGCCACTGTGACTGGCAGATGACTGTCTCGGTCAACATGCTCAAGTCGTGAAGCTATCATGACTGAATAAACAATAGGTGGGCTCGATGGCAGCGGGCTTCCTCCTTTGATTGGAAGATGTTGGCTTTTCTTGGGTGGGTGCACATAATGATAAGCAACTCCAGCAAGGACGAATGAGAGGCTGTGGTACTACATATCCTCTCAGGCCAAATGCTTTCCCCAGGGCGGTATCCACAGGAGACACGTCTTAATCATCAGAATCCTTCAGAAATCAATGCACAGGGGAAACGGGCTCTCTTACACCAAAGATGTTATTCTGAGGGGGTCCCAGAAATGCCCACACTAATCGCCATTGTTCTCACTCACTTTGTAATGCATCCGATTTTCACTGATTTCCCCATTTGTCCCTGCTAAGTGAGATTCCAGTTGCCTTGTACACGGAATGAAAGCCTAGACCAGGCACTGAGCTCAGACAGCTTGATGAGTCCAGCTGGGAATGTCCTGATGTCTGCGGGGCGGTAATACACCTTGAAGTGTCTCAGTTTCATAAAGGAGCTCTATGATGACCAGACCACAAAAATAAATGTTTTATTTTTAAAAAATCTCTTTGGGGGCAGCGCCTGTGGCTCAATGAGTAGGGCACTGGCCCCATATACCGAGGGTGGCGGGTTCAAACCTAGCCCCGGCCAAACTGCAACAACAAAAAAATAGCCGGGCGTTGTGGCAGGCGCCTGTAGTCCCAGCTACTCGGGAGGCTGAGGCAAGAGAATCGCGTAAGCCCAAGAGCTGGAGGTTGATGTGAGCTGTGTGACGCCACGGCACTCTACCGAGGGCAGTAAAGTGAGACTGTCTCTACAAAAAAAAAAAAAAATAAATAAATAAATAAATCTCTTTGGAATCTGCTCTTCTGTGATTGTACACAGGATTCTGAACAAAAATATGTGACAATTTTATTAGACTGGTGTTTGAAATAATCCAAGTTCCCCCAATACGTTCCTTTTGGACGTATACTGTGTGTTAGGGAACGGAGCAGGGGAGTGTATGGGATTATTTTCATCATTCTTCAAAGTTGTCTCATTGTATGTATTTCTTGCCCATCTTCTAATCTCCTGTGTGTTCCAGGCCCTGCTTTTCTTAGTTCTATGCCGAATCACTTGACCCTGTCTATCCCTGGTCCACCCACCTGTCATTTTTTCAACTCCTTCACACTTTGTTGTCTTCTCTCCTACCCCAGAGCTTCATATGTATAATCTTCAGTGTTGGATAACTCAGACCACAATCCCCCCACCACACACACACACACACACTCACACACTGATCAATCACACACCTTCTTCTACCCAGTTCACTACCAATCATCCTTCAGATCTCAATTCAAGTACCACCTCTGCAGGAAAGGCCACGGACCCTCCCAGGTCAGGTCGGGTTCTTGCCTTACACACTTTCAAATAATATTCTTTTCCTTCAGAACACTTGACACATTGGTGTTTGTATAATCATCTGGGTGATTTTGTATTGATGGCATAATCCACCATAGCTTTTCTAACCCTTTAAGAACAGAGACTGGGTCTGTCTTTTTCATCCTGGTGTCCTCAGCCTTACACGTGGAGCCTGGCACATAGATGACTTGCAATGAATATTGGATGGATGGATGGATGCACCCATGAATTAATGAATGAACACGCCTGAGGGTGTGTGTCTTTCAGGAAATGGGAGTGTTACTCATGTAACTTGCAAAGGATATTTTTGGTTTTCTTTAATTCAATCTATTCCAACAAACAGAAAATAGAAATGGCAGTATTCTTCACATGAATCAACTTCCTTGCTAATTCTGCTTAAGGAATCAACATTCATTTAGCCACATAAACACCATGAATGATTCATGTGCCTCTGGTTAGCATTCAAGGAAAAATCTATTTATATGACTTATAAATATCATATAAATACTGTGTCTTGTTAATTATACATCTGCGTTCATTTCAACTTAATCACAGAAACAGCAATTACTCCTCTCTATGACCATTAACAACCTCCTAATGGGACATAGATCAATTACTCAGTAAACAAATGTTTAAATTCATTAGCAGTGACCAACTGAGTGTTACGTTACACACCACGGATGCTCGGCAGCCGTCATCTCCATTTCCCCTTCCCTCTCTACCTCCCCACACTGGAGCAGCCTGTGGAATTTGGGACCACTCCAGATAGAAAGGATGAAGAGTACAAATACATACACTGAAGCTTAAAAGAAATGATACGGGAAGGCTCCGCCACCCACTACTGACTGGTACAATACAGCTAGGAATGCATTTTTGATCATGTACCAGATAATTCAAATAGTTGCAGAATGGAGAAAGGTTGCTAAAAAGCACATGGGGAGTCAGGAGCTTAAAATAGTCAAGATTGCATACCAAGGCCAGATTTGAGTTCCAGCTACTAGTGGTTTATGCCCATCCAAAATATGGCTTAGGGAGAAATGGTCAAAGCATAATTCTGCTAGTAAAGATAAATTCATAATAGAAAAACCAAGGACTTTTAGAATTACCTTATAGTTTGGCTTCCAAGTATACAGTTAAGTCTTGCCTACTGGGTCCAACAACCCATGGAATCATGGGAAAATATGTTTTGTGGTTCATGAGCAATGACCTCTGATAGGAAACGCTCTCTGAGTTCTAAGGCAACAGGCATCAAATACTCATAAAACAGTCCTGCATTGTAGTTTGCTTTTTCTTTAAAATCGGTCAAACTGAGAATAACAAGACTTTGTAGCTTGAATTAATTTGCATAGACTCGCCATTATAGAAATCATTCTCCAAAAATTATTTGACATTTTTTTACTCCTTGGAGTATATACCCATATCTACATATAGATAAGTAGATATCTATATAAACATATAGATAGCTACATTAAATATTATAGATATTTAGAAATTAAAATGTAAAATCCCACATTTTCTTCTTTTCCCATTGCATGTTATGTCCTGTCCCACAGAGATAACCAGTGCTAATGATTTGATATCTTTACTTTTATTTTGATACACATAGGATCCTATCTCATAGACACCATTCGGCAACCTACTTTTACTTCAACATCCAGTGAGTCTATAAATGTTTTTAAAGCAATAACTTTTCACTTAAAAATGATAATTTATAGTATCACTTTAGCATATAACTGTTGAATGAGTTACTAATATTTTATTGTTAGGATATATGATAACTCTTTTAACAAGTCTTCTATTGGCTGGGCGCAGTGGCTCACACTTGTAACCCTAGCACTCTGGGAGGCCAAGGTGGGAGGATTGCGTGAGCTCATGGGTTTGAGACCAGCCCGACCTAGAAGGAGCTCAGCTCTAAAAATAGCTGGGCCTTATGGAGGGCACCTGTAGTCCCAGCTACTCAGGAAGCTGAGGGCCAAGAATTGCTTGAGCTCAGGAGTCTGAGGTCGCTGTGAGCTATAACAGCACAGCACTCTACTGTGGTGATCAAGTGAGACTCTGTTTCAAAAAAAGTCTTCTATTGACAGATGCTTAGCTTGTTTTCCAGTTTTTCAATATTATACTAATGGTGCTGTGGACAACCTTTCGCCTCCAGTTGTTATACAGTTTGACAGGCTGAGCTCTTCACCTATTTCAATTATTCTTATGTAAGAGGCAGGTATCTAAACTATCTTGAATTTCAAGTAGTTACATCAGTAAGGTTTTAGTATTAGAATATTTACATTTGTGTAAGAAACATTGAGGCAGAGCAGACATAAGCAAATTATTGAACGGTTTTGTCCACTCCTCCAAAGTGGCCCCTATGTTTCAGCCATGCCCTCTCTCAGAGGATGCACATGTCACCATATCCCTCCCACGTGCTCAGAAAAGCATCTTTAAGAGGACTGCATGACTGACCAGCCTTCAACCTTGACACAATCAAACAAACAAAACCATCTGCAATTTCAGCAAAAAAGACAGAAGGAACTTCTCAACTTGGTTGAAAACACAAGGAAAAAACAATGAACAAGGAAAAACAACTGCTTGTCACTGTGCAGTAGCTAGGCCTTCTAAATTTGGTGCCTCTTCCTTTTTGACAGTCATTGATAGGCTTCATCAAATCTCAATGTTTCAGCCAGACGTGGTGGCTCACGCCTGTAGTCCTACTTCTTGCCTAAGCCCAGAAGTTCGAGACCATCCTGAGCTGGAGTGAGCCAGAGCGAGACCCCATCTCTACCAAAAAAAAAAAAAAAATGCTAGGCACTGTGGTGGGCCCCTGTGGTCCCAGCTACTTGGGAGGCAAAGGGCAAGAGAATCGCTAAAGGAAAGGAAGAAATTAAAAAAAATTAAAAAAAAAATTTCAAACTAAGATGAGTGAAAGCCAGTGGAAATTGAAAGCAAAATTTAAAAAAAAAAAAAAAAAACTCAATGTTTCAACCCCAGAATGAGGCCAGATTTACTTTAATGTTAATATCTGTCATTACATATTTATGAACATAACACATGCAAGAGCCTTTCCTTTGTACATGGCACAATGACATATTGGGGCATGAATATAAATAAGGCACCCTCTGCACCCCTAGAGAATATCCATCTAGACCAGCAGTTTTAGCCTCTTTTGTAGCCATAGACCCATTTGAGAATCTGATGAAAACTGAAGAACCAGAAAAATATGCATGTGCGTTATGTACCCAAATCTTTATCTTAGCTAGTGCCCTAAACTTGGAAACCAGCTATTAATCCATGGATCTAGGCTAAGACTCCTTGGTCCACTGGAAGTACGAGATGAGCAAATGGAAAAATTAGAGATCATTTCGCTGAAAATGTAGTCCACCATATAGCACTTCTTGTTGTATTGAGTAGTTTCTTACAGCAACTACAGCAAAACTACTCCATTTGTGCCTGATGAGGCAGTATGCTCAGAGAGATGATAGGACTAGCTGAAGGTCACTGAGCTAGAGGTTGGCAGAACTCAGACTAGAATCCAGCTCTATGACTTGTGCTCCATTTTGCCAAATGGGGTAGATGACTAAGATCAAATGCCATTAACAGGGTTAAAAAGAAAATCCTAGCGTCCATAAATTAGAGATGAAAAGTTTGACCAGTCATCAGTCATATGGACATTTTTAAGTTTTTGAAGTCTCCCTAAGACCCTCCATGTATAAACTACACATTTGTTTATACAATTATTATATACATAATATATAAAGTTCCCTTTATTATATATTCTTTGAAGACAGGGACTATAGCAGGTACATTTCTATTTCCTTAATGCCTACCAAAGTGCCTGGCATATAGCAAGCATTCATTGTTGAGTGAGCAAAAGCTCATTATACAAAGGAAAAGATTCAAGGAATACACTGAATGTATTCCTCAGTTTGTGTTCAATCTTCAGGGATTATCTCCAGGCTGGGACATAAGAAGCGTTCATCAGTTCATTAACGTATTCTCACTGTTACACCTGGATTTTTGGTTCTCCCTCCACCCTCTTTTTTATTAACTGTGATATTTGATAAGTGAGATGAAGCTAGTTTAAACATTTGGAGTCTTTCATTTCACATAATAAGACAGTTTTCCATGGCACACGTCAAAATAGAAGAAACCTTAAGTAATTTAATTATTTAAATTAGTTATAAGCTTTGGATGTTTTTCTTTGGAAGCTTCTCGAAAAATAAAATAGAGAAAAGCCAAACTGTAACTTACCACCCAACCCAGGCCAAATGAAAACTTTGGAAAACAGTGTGGTTCCTAAGCAATAAACGAATAATTTAACCCCTCCAGGAAGGAGTAAGGGAATAAGTCTGTATTTCATATGACAGCACCAAAATCCTTGAGGGCAGAGTCTATTCCATTTTTTCTTTTTTTGAGATAGAGTCTTGCTATGGCACTCTACTAAGGGTGACATAGCATCACAGCTCACAGCAACCTCAAACTCTTGGGCTTAAGTGATTCTCTTGCCTCAGCCTCCCAAGTAGCTGGCATCCACCACAATGCCCAGCTATTTTTTTGTTGTAGTTGTCATTGTTGTTTAGCAGGCCCAGGCTGAATTCGAACCTGCCAGCCCTGGTATATGTGGCCGTCACCCTAGCCACTGAACTACAGGGACCAACCCATAGTCTATTCTTCATCCATTTTTGTAATCTAGAAAATTGTATGACATATAGTGGGCACTCAGTAAACTTTTATTAAATTTGATTTTTGAAAAATTTATAAACATCTGTAACATAGGTTGATATATGTGTACACATTGTATAAATATCCTATAAAGCTTATTTCATAGGGAAGGCCATGCCCCATATCTTTCCATTATATAAACCAAAAAAAACCATAGTACACATATGTATGTGACCACAACTAAGGTCATTTGTGTTATAGAATTCTATCTAGTATGTGCTTACTCTGGATGAAGCCACCCTGTATAGCTCCAGTCCTTTATAATACTGTTTCTGTGACATTTTCCTAAATGAACAGATAAAATTATCCACTATGGTGTATAGATTATAACTTACAGCTTATACTTTTAACCTCAAGCCAGGAGCGGAGGCAGACAGTACTCCACAGCTTCCGCCAGGCAGTTCATACACCACACAACCCAACTTCCCAGCCAGAGAGTGCTCCACTGTATCCTGCTGAGCTGAGTATGGTTCTACATTGGTCACTCTACATGAATGGCCTCATTCTGCTATTCATTTTAGCGATGGTGAACAATGCTGATCCACAGTAGCTGATGAAGACGGCAGGTGACCAGAACCTGATGGTTCACTGCTGAATTCTACAAAGCATTCAAATAAGAACTAATACCAATCTTAAATTATTCCAAAAAATCAAAGAGGAGGAGATACTCCCAAACTCATTCTATGAGGCCTGTATCACCCTGATACCAAAACTAGACAAAGATACAACACGAAAAGAAAACTGTAGGCCAATATCTCTGATGAAAATAGATATAAAAAATCCTCAACAAAATACCAGCAAACTGAATTCAGCAACACATTATTCATCACAAGGATGCCAGGATGATTCAACATATGCAAGTCAATCAATGTGATACATCATACCAACAGAACAAAGGACAAAAACTATATGATAATTTCAACTGATGCTGAAAAACCATTTAATAAAATTCAGCATCCCTTCATAATTAAAAAAAAAACTCTCAAAAAACTAGGTATAGAAGGAACTTACCTCAACATGATAAAATCCATATATGACAGACCCACAGCTAGTATCATAATAAATGGAGAAAAATTGAAAGCCTTTACCATATGATCTGAAATAAGACAAAGATGCCCATTTTCTCCATTGCTATTGAACACAGTAGTTCTAGCTAGAGTAATCAGGCAAGAGAAATAAATAAAGGGCATCCTGATTGGAAAGAAAGAAAAATTATTCCTGATGGCAGATAATATGATCTTATATCTAGAGAAACCTAAAGATTCCACCCCAAAACTATTAGAACTGATAAACAAATTTAGCAAAGTTTCAGGATACAAAATCAACAGAAGGAAATTAGTAGCATTTCTATGTGCCACCAGCAAACAATAAGAAAAAGAAACCAAGAAAGTAATCCCATTTGCAATAACTACAAGTAAAATAAAATACTCAGGAATAAACTTTACCAAAGAAGTGAAAGATTCTATAATGATAACTACAAAACATTGATGAAAGAAATTCAAGAAGACACAAAAAAATGGAAAGATATTCCACATTCATGGTTTGGAAGAATCAATATTGTTAAAATGTTCATACTACCCAAAGAAATATACAGATTCACTGCAATCCCCATCAAACTACCAATGACATTCTTCACAGAAATAGAAAAAATAATCCTAAAATTTAAATGGATCCACAAAAGACCCAGAATAGCCAAAGTCAACGTAAGCAAAAAGAACAAAACTAGAGGAATCACACCACCTGACTTCAAATTATACTAAGCTGTAGTAACCAAAACAGCATGGTATTGGTAATAGACACGTAGACCAAAAAGCAGAATAGAGAATCTGGAAACAAATCCACACATCTGTAGTGAACTTCAACAAAAGTGCCAAGAACATATAATGGGGAAAGGACAGTTTCTTCAATAAATGGTGCTGGGAAAACTGGTTATCCACGTGCAGGAAAATAAAATTAGACCCTTATGTCTTGCCATATACCAAAATCAATTCAAAATGGGTAAAAACTTTAAGAGCAGAAACTATGAAACTATTAGAAGAAATCATCATAGAAACACTTCAAGACATTGGTCTTGGCAAGGATTTCTTTTTTTTTTTTTTTGTAGAGGCAGAGTCTCACTTTATGGCCCTTGGTAGAGTGTTGTGGCCTCACACAGCTCACAGCAATCTCCAACTCCTGGGCTTAAGCGATTCTCTTGCCTCAGCCTCCCAAGTAGCTGGGACTACAGGCACCTGCCACAACGCCCGGCTATTTTTTGGTTGCAGTTTGGCCAGGGCCGGGTTTGAACCCACCACCCTCGGTATATGGGGCCGGCGTCTTACCGACTGAGCCACAGGCACCGCCCAGCAAGGATTTCTTGAGTAATACTCCAAAGCACAGGCAACCAAAGCAAATTGGACAAATTGGATCATATCAAGCTAAAAAGCTTCTATACAGCAAAAGAAGCAACATAGTAAAGAGACGACCTACAGAATGGGAGAAAATATTTGTAAGCTACCCATTGACCAGAGATTAATATATAAAATATGTAAAGAATAAATAAATAAAATATGTAAACAACTTAATGGGGGAAAACAATCCAATTTTTAAAAGGGCAAAGAAACGCAATGGAAATTTCTCAAAAGAAGATATCAGTGGCCAATAGGTATATGAAAAAGGTTCAACATCATTCATCATCAAAAAAAATGCAAATCCAAACTACAGTGAAATATCATCAACAGTCAATAACAAATCTTGATGAGAATGTGGAGAAAAGGGATCCTTTGTAAACTGTTGGTAGGAATGTAAATTAATGCAACCACTACGAAAAACAGTATGGAGATTCCTCAAAAAACTAAAAATACAACTACCATATGACTCAGAAATCCCACTACTGGGTATATATGCAAAATAGGAGCATTTAGTATATCAGAAAGACCGCTACAGATATGGAATCAACCTAAATGTCCATCAACAGAGAGTTTGTGGTGCATATTCACAAGGGAATGTAGTTTAGCCATAAAAAAGAATGAAATCCTATCATTTGCAACAACATGGATGGAACTGGAGAGCATTATGTTAAGTGAAATAAGCCAATAATAGAAAGACAAATCTCACATGTTCTCACTCACATGTGAGAGCTAAATATTAAGAAACGAATTGATCTCATGGAGACAAAGAGTAGAATGGTGGTTATCAGAGCCTGGTAGTGGGGAGGGGAGGTAAACTGCGGATGGTTAATGGGTACAAAAACCTAGTTAGATAGAATGAACACTATTTGATAGCACAACAAAGTAACTATAATGAATAATAAGTTAGGGTATACTTTTAAATAACTAAAAAAAATGGAATTAGAATGTTCTTTACACAAATTAATGTTAAATGCCTGAGGTGATGGATACCCCAATTGCCCTGATTTCATTAATTATGTTGTATGCCATATAAAACCATCACATGTACCTTGTAAAGATATACAGCTATTATGCACCTATAATAATTAAATATATATTTTTAAAGGGCAGGTGGTAGAGTTGAATTTGCAAGGAAGCAAAGGATTATACTAAAACACTAGTTTTAGCTAAAACATTTTAGCATGGCTCAGTGTGTGTTTAAAGAAATGGTTGAGAAATTGCTAAGTTCAGCAGGTAATTGGGAATTTATGGAAAAATAGCAGGAGTATAAGAAATGTCAGTGCAAACGGGGACAATGACCTACAGTTAGAGGCAACTAAGGCCCAGCGTGAATCAGCACTTGGAGAAATTACAGGAAGTGGAAGAGCAATTGTTAAAGCACAGTCCTAAGAACATACCTTAACAAGGCCTTATGAAGCTAATTCAGTTAAAATTCCCATTTTTAAGAATGTATGGCTTGCTTATAACATGAAATTCTTAATCTCCTACTACTTAGAAGCACCCAGTCATTTCAGGCACAACAAAGTAATCCAGTAGAAGATCTCCTCCTACCTTAAATTATCTCCACAACAAGAAAAGCTAAATTGGGGGCAATACTTGGAACCATTATAATACTTAACATATAATAATTTCACTGTCTCTAAGATTCCACCTCTGGGGAAGGAAGCCCCAGAGTTCTGAGGAAGGGGACCAGGACAACACCACATGTCTCCTCTTCATGTTCTCTGGACCCAAACACTAGCTGGACTGAAATGTGGTCACTCTCCACCAGCACCTAATTTAGCACACTGGCACTTAATAAATATTTCGCACTATCGAACGTGCTTGCAGGAAACAGCTTGGAAATGAGTTGCCTCATTTTTAAGCAGCTGTTCGAGAATTGCACATTTTGCAAAAACTAAATTGTCTTGTTAATAAAAATAAATGATTCCATGTGTTTCATTGTTTTGGTATCAGTTTCAAAGCCACATGCCCAGAAAATAGCTCCCTTAATAACAGCGAAAAACTCAATTTTTTAATTAAAATGGTGGTGAAATTCATCTATGTGTTCAACAAATATTTGAGCACCTATAATGTTCAATACTCTTGTAAGCACTAGGAATGCACCAGTGAAGGAGACCAACAAGCTTTAATGGTGTGATTACATTTACAAATAAACAAAGGACACATAACATGTGCTATGAAGGAAAAGAAAACAGAGAAAGGGGATAGAGGATGATAAGGGATACAGCTTTCCCAAAGATAGAAGACATCTTATAAGAGGTGACGTTTGAGCAAGAGACCAAAGCAGACTGAGAGTGCGAGGCACACGACTATCTAGAGAGGTAGATGGCAGGGTAAACACAAGATCCTGTGGTACAGCCATGCTTGTTGGACCACAGACAAGGCCCAATAGATCACATTTAGATGAATGAGCAGGAAAATGAGAGAAGATAAGATCTGAGAGGTAGCAGGAAGTCATGTTTTGCCAGGCTTTACAGGCCATGGGGAGAACTTTGGACATCATTCTAAGTGCAACGGAAATTACTGGAGGCTTTGAGGAAGGCATGATCAGGTGAAATTTAGGATGATGTAATACCAAACAACCTTATTAGATAATTTAAGTGCAATAAAATCCACCATTTTAAGCCTACAGTTGGATAAGTTTTGGTAAATGTATTCATTTATGCAGAGAACACTGCAGGATGCTTTTAATACTTTTACCACCTCAAAAGAGTTCTCAGACCCCTTTGTGTTCCATCTGTGCCCCTAGACAACCATATATGTTTTCGGTCCCTATAGTTTCACCTTTTCTAAAATTTAATATAAAAGGAATCATAATATTTAGTTGTTTTTACATAATTCTTTCCGCTAGGGTAATGTTTTCATCCATGTTGTGAATATACACAGCTCAGTTTTCTTTAGCTTAGGAACAGCATTGTGTTGTATGGTATACACATTTTGCCCATCCACTCTTCAGTGGATAGACACTTAGATGGTTTCCGCTATTTATATCATGACTGCTGCGAACACTGCGTACAAATCTTTGTGCAAACAAGTACTTTCACTTCTCTTCGGTAGATACTGAGGAGTGAAATCTCTGTGTTGCATCAAGCAAATCAGTAAGAAAAAAATCAAACCACCCTTAAAAAGTGGGTAAAAGACATGATCAGAAGCTTGCTTTTTTTTTTTTTTGCAGTTTTTGGCCAGGGTCGGGTTTGAACCGGCCACCTCCAGTATATGGAGGTGAGCCACAGGCATTGCCCATGATCAGAAGCTTTTTAAAAGAAGATAGAAAAATGGCCAATAAACGTAAGAAAATCCTCAACATCACTAATCATGACAGAAATGCAAATTACAAGCACAGTAAGATATGACCTTACCCCAGTCAGAATGGCCTTTATTAAAAAGTCCAAAAACAATAAATGCTAGTATGAATACAGAAAGAACAGAACACTTACAAACTGTTGGTGGGACTACAAATTAGTACAACCTTTATGGAAAAAAGTATGGAGATTCCTCAAAGAAGTAAAAGTCAACCTACCACTTAATCCAGCAATCCCAGTATTGGTATTTCCCTAAAAGAAAACAAGCCATTTTATCAAAAAGACACCTGCACTCAAATGTTTATCACTGCACAATTCACAAATTGAAAGATGTAGAATCAGTCCAAATGCCCCTCATTTCAGGAGTAGATTAACGAAATGTGGTTTGCTATGGAATACTACTCAGCCACGAAGAAGGATCACTTAAAGCCTTTTGCAACAATTCATATGAAACTGAAGACCATTATCCTAAGTTTAGCAACAAAAGAATGTTAAAGCAAAAACTGTGAGCACACGTGTGCACAGGGAGAAGTAAAACTCAACAGGAATCAACTGGGGGAAGAGGGAGGAAGGGAAAGATGAAAACCTACCTAACGGTGCAATGAACAACTATTTGGGTGACAGGCATACTTATAACCATGACTCAAGCATTATAAAAGCAATCCATGTAATCAAAAGTATTTGTACCCCCATAATACTTTGAAATAAATAAATAAAAACAAATTATTTTATTATCAATAGAGTAACAACTAAAAATATAAGGTAATGAGGAAAAATTCTACAAAAGATGTGTAAACCATTTTGTAGAATAATATAAAAATGATTTAAACAATGTTTATTAAGTACTGGCAGTGTGCCAGGTACCATGCTAGGTAGCAGAAATACAAAAGCCGATAACCTCATGTTCCTACTTCCTAGCACCAACAGGCTAATAACAGAGACTGGTGCCCAAGCAAATTGTTGCCACACGTGGGACAAGTGCAGTGCAGGTGTGTCCGGATACAATGTCAGAGATGACTCATGTTTGGGAAGGCACGCTAAGATGCTTGTGTTGACTCTTGAGTATTAGTAGGAATTTTCCAGAAGAGGGAGGAGGGAGAGGGAGTAAACAATGCTCACCAGGCAAAGGGACAGGAAGGGGATAGGAAAAGGAGTGAAACATTCAAAGAACCCTGCTCTCCACAACTATACCAACTCCACAGGGATGTGGTAAAAATGCCATCAATTGCCCCACCTCTGACCTCTTGGGCTGTCAACTCCATCCCATCCTGTCCTCTCCCTCCATCTCTGCTGAACTATTTTCTGGACTTGAAGGCCCAACTCAAATCACTTTCCCTGCTCTTCTACCCCAACACACCGCCATCTGTCTCTCCCCTCTGTTCTGAGAGCACCTTACACCTCTAATTTTAATGGAATGCCAACTGCATTCTTCTGTTTACCAAAAGCAATTCACATATTTCTACTAGTTTTGCAAACAAAATAACAACCTGATAACTGAGTGAGCATACAACAAATGTGTTTTATTTTTTTTATTTATTTTTTTATTGTTAAATCATAGCTGTGTACATTTGTGCAATCAAGGGGTACAATGTGCTGGTTTCATATACAATCTGAAATATTCTCATCAAACTCTTCAACGTAGTCTTCATGGCATTTTCTTAGTTATTGTCTGTAGACATTTGTATTCTGCATTTAGTAAGTTTCACCTGTACCCATTCTAAGATGCACCATAGGTGTGGCCCCATCCATTACTCTCCCTCCACCCTAACCTCCCACCTTCCTTCCCCTCCCTTGGCCCTTTCCCCATATTCTTGTGCTATAGTTGAGTTATAACCTTCATGTGAAATCTATAATTTAGCTTCATAGTAGGTCTGAGTACATTGGATACTTTTTCTTCCATTCTTGAGATGCTTTGCTAAGAAGAATATGTTCCAGCTCCATCCATGTAAGCACGAAAAAGGTAGCCTCCATCTTTCTTTAAGGCTGCCTAATATTCCATGGTATACATGTACCACAATTTGCTAGTCTATTCGTGGGTCAATGGGCATTTGGGCTTCTTTCATGACTTAGAAATTATGAATTGGGCTGCAATAAACATTCTGGTACAGATGTCTTTGTTATATTGTGATTTTTGGTCTTCTGGGTATATACCTAGTAAAGGAATTATAGGGTGGAATGGCAGGTCTATTTTTAGATCTCTAAGTATTCTCCAAAAGGAACGTATTAGTGTGCATTCCCACCAGCAGTGTAGAATTTCTCAACGCAACCACGCCAACATCTCTGGTTTGGGGATTTTGTTATGTGGGCTACTCTTACTGGGGTTAGGTGATATCTCAAAGTAGTCTTGATTTGCATTTCTCTGATGATTAGGATGACGAGCTTTTTTTCATGTGTCTGTAGATCGTGCATCTGTCTTCTTTAGAGAAGTTTCTCTTCAAGTCCCTTGCCCACCCTGAGATGGGATCACTTATTCTCTTCTTGCTAATACGTTTGAGTTCTCTGTGGATTCTGGTTATTAAACCTTTATTGGAGATACAACCTGCAAATATTTTCCCCCATTCTGAGGGCTGTCTGCTTGCTTTACTTACTATGTTCTTGGCTGTGCAGAAGCTTTTTAGTTTGATCAGGTCCCAGTAATGTATTTTTGATACTGCTTCAATTGCCTGGGGATCCTCCTCATAAAATATTCACCCAGGCCGATTCCTTCAAGAGTTTTCCCTGCACTTTCGTCAAGTATTTTTATAGTTTCATGTCTTAAGTTTAAATCTTTTATCCAGTGAGAGTCTGTCTTAGTTAATGGTGAAAGGTGTGGGTCCAGTTTCAGTCTTCTACAGGTTGCCAGCCAGTTCACCCAGCACCATTTGTTAAAAAGGGAATCTTTTCCCCACTGAATGTTTTTAATTGGCTTGTCAAAGATCAAATAACGGTAAGTAGCTAGATTCATCTCTTGGTTCTCTATTCTGTTCCAGATATCTACTTCTCTGTTTTTGTGCCAGTACCATGCTGTTTTGATCACTATTGATTTATAGTACAGTCTCAGGTCTGGTAGCGTGATTCCTCCTGCTGTGTTTTTATTGCTGAGTAATGTTTTGGCTATTCGAGGTTTTTTCTGATTCCATATAAAACGAAGTATTATTTTTTCAAGATCTTTAAAATATGACAATGGAGCTTTAATAGGAATTGCATTAAAATTATATATTGCTTTGGGTAGTATAGACATTTTAACAATGTTGATTCTTCCCAGCCATGAGCATGGTATGTTTTTCCATAACAAATGTGTTTTAAAGGGATTGTCATGTGAACAGTTCACTTGAAGGTCTTCTATAGAGCTGTTCCCTGCATCAGATTGTGATCCGAAGGAAATCTGCATTGTCGTCAATTTTGTTTTATTGCGTGACATCATGGTGATGGCCTTTGTCTAACCCACAGAGAGACTAGAGGATAATATCTGTAAACTTGGCCTCTCTATAAATTCTATCCTGTGTACTTCAAAACAATATGGATGCCCCACCCTCTCCCACCTCGCCCTCCTCTCTCATCAAAATTCCCGTGTAGAGAAGAAAACAAGTTATTGACAATAAGGCTGCATTTTACTGGTTAAAACACTAGTTTGAACATCAGCTTGGGTGCAACAAAGCAAGTTCACCTGGACATGCATGAAAATCAGTTCTGATATTTACTACAGCTGTACTCTTTCTACATCATAAAAATTTAATAATTTTGAACAATTCAGAGTAAGTAACACAGTTTCCCTCCCAGTTCAGAGGAAACATGGAGTTGTAGGAAGAGCACTGGACTTAGAGTTCCCAGGAAGATACTACTTTGAACTTGGGGGGAAATCTCCTAGATATTTAGAGCCTTGGTTTCTTTGTCTTCAAAGGTTAATAATGTCACTTACCCATTCTAGCTCTTCTGGCTCTCAGGAGGGGCACCCTGGCCAGTGGCTATACTAGCAGTTTGAGAAATGTAAAGATCTGTTCCAACACCATGTGTTATCACTGTTACTGAGAGTGACCAGCACAAGCTCATAAACATTTCCTTTCTCACCAGCTTGACTCTTTTGAAGCTGTTATCTTCTTGAGGAGAGTTAGCTCTTATGAGAAGTACCCACAAAGTTCATTGAGGACATCCATAAGTTTTAGACTGAGACTAATCTACAAGTGAAATCTATCATCTTTCTTTGCATCTTTCAACAACATCCAAAAGTCTACCTTTTAAAAGACAACCACTGCCTTAAATGAACATAATTGTATTTCTACACATGTTGGTCACATTATCTGGTAGCACTATTTTCAGGATAACAAATTGCCAAAATGCATCCTCTACAAATTTCCAAGGTTCAATGAAGTTGAAAGATTATACAGGAGCTCTTGGTTCCCTCTTTGCTTATAAATTACACGAATCCCTTCTCTACATTATGGCTCTTTTAGAATTTGTTTACCAAGTTTCCTGGTTTTTACCAATAACACCCCCTGGGGGGACATAAAGCAATCCCTCCTCATTTGACAGGTATCTGAAAAAGGTGGTGTTTTCACTGCCTGTTAAAAGTCTGCTCTTTGGAAATAGAATCACCCCCCATTGCTTACATTCTGCCATCATGTATTCAGACAGAAAAACACTAACCAGCCTTTTAAAATGAGGTTCAGGATCTGTGTTTACTGAGGTGAAGGAATTCATTATATGGTTAAATGGGAAAATAGCACATTACGAATCAGTAGTGAGGTTTGTTATCATTCGCATAATGGGAAATGTGAGCTTGTATTATCACACAGCTAAAAGCGCAGGTTTAGGCAAGTAGGGTCATGAGGAAGTGCCTAGACATTAGTGTCAGACTGACATGGGTTCAGATCCATTCTCTTCCTGGCCGTGTGACCTTTGACAGATAATTTTATCTTTGTCAGTCTTACCTCAGTAGATGTTGCCCAGGCTGGATTGAAGTGGTTGCAATTCTCCTGCCCCAGCATCCTTATTAGCTGAGACTACAAGCATACATCACCATGCCTACCTAATTGTTCTTCTTATATATTATGTAGAGAGGGAGCCTGCTAGCTCTATCTCAAACTCCTGGCCTCAAATGATACTTCTAGTCTCAAACTCCTGGCCTCAAATGATACTTCTAACGCAAACTCCTGGCCTCAAATGATACTTCTTCTTTTTATTATTATTATTAAATCATAGCTGTGTACATTAAAGCAATCATGGGGCACCATACACTGGTTTTATAGACCATTTGACACATTTTCATCACACTGGTTAACATAGACTTCCTGGCATTTTCTTAGTTATTGCATTAAAACATTTATATTCTACATTTACTAAGTTTCACATGTACCTCTGTAAGATGCACCACAGGTGTAATCCCACCAATCATCCTCCCTCCAGCCATCCTTCCCCCTCCCTCCTTCCCTCTCCCCCTTCCCCCTATTCTTAGGTTATAACTGGGTTATAGCTTTCATGTGAAAGCCATAAATTAGTTTCATAGTAGGGCTGAGTACATTGGATACTTTTTCTTCCATTCTTGAGATACTTTACTAAGAAGAATATGTTCCAGCTCCATCCATGTAAACATGAAAGAGGTAAAGTCTCCATCTTTCTTTAAGGCTGCATAGTATTCCATGGTGTACATATACCACAATTTATTAATCCATTCGTGGATCGATGGGCACTTGGGCTTTTTCTATGACTTAGCAATTATGAATTGGGCTGCAATAAACATTCTGGTACAAATATCTTTGTTATAATGTGATTTTTCGTCTTCTGGGTATATAGCTAGTAGAGGAATTATAGGCTTGAATGGCAGATCTATTTTAGATCTCTAAGTGTTCTGCAAACATCTTTCCAAATGAAATGTATTAATTTGCATTCCTACCAGCAGTGTAGAAGTGTTCCCTTTTCTCCACATCCATGCCAACATCTCTGGTCTTGGGATTTTGTGATATGGGCTAATCTTATTGGAGTTAGATGATATCTCGAAGTAGTTTTGATTTGCATTTCTCTGATGATTAAAGATGGTGAGCATTTTTTCATGTCTGTAGGCCGTGCGCCTGTCTTTTTTTTTTTTTTAATAGGAATTTTTTTTTTTTTTTTTTTTTTTTTTGTAGAGACAGAGTCTCACTGTACCGCCCTCGGGTAGAGTGCCAAGACATCACACGGCTCACAGTAATCTCTAACTCTTGGGCTTACGCGATTCTCTTGCCTCAGCCTCCCAAGCAGCTGGGACTATAGGCACCCGCCACAACACCCGGCTATTTTTTTGTTGCAGTTTGGCCAGGGCTGGGTTTGAACCCGCTACCCTCAGCATATGGGGCCGGAGCCCTACTCACTGAGCCACAGGGAAGTTTCTCTTCAACTCCCTTGCCCAGCCTGCAATGGGACCACTTGTTCTTTCTTGCTTATACGTTTGAGTTCTCTGTGGATTCTGGTTATTAAACCTTTGTCGGAGACATAACCTGCAAATATCTTCTCCCATTCTGAGGGCTGTCTGCTTGCTTTACTTACTGTGCTCTTGACTGTGCAGAAGCTTTTTAGTTTGATCAGGTCCCAGTAGTGTATTTTTGAAGCTGCTTCAATTGCCTGGGGGGTCCTCCTCACAAAATACTCACCCAGACCAATTTATTCGAGGGTTTTCCCTGCACTCTCTTCTAGTATTTTTATAGTTTCATGTCTTAAGTTTAAATCTTTAATCCAGTGAGAGTCCATCTTAGTTAATGGTGAAAGGTATGGGTCCAGTTTCAATCTTCTACCAGTTGCCAGCCAGTTCACCCAGCACCATTTGTTAAATAGGGACTCTTTTCCCAACTGAATGTTTTTAATTGGCATGTCAAAGATCAAATAATGGTAAGTAGCTGGATTCATCTCTTGGTTCTCTATTCTGTTCCAGACATCTACTTCTCTGTTTTTGTGCCAGTACCATACTGTTTTGATCACTATCTATAGTATAGTCTAAGGTCTGGTAGCATGATTCCTCCTGCTTTGTTTTTATTTCTGAGTAATGTCTTGGCTATTCGAGGTTTTTCTGATTCTATATAAAATGAAGTATTGTTTTTTCAAGATCTTTAAAATATAACAATGGAGCTTTAATAGGGATTGCATTAAAATTGTATATTGCTTTGGGTAGTATGGACATTTTAACAATGTTGATTCTTCCCAGCCATGAGCATGGTATGTTTTTCCATTTGTTAACATTTTCAGCTATTTCTTTTCTTAGAGTTTCATAGTTCTCTTTATAGAGATCTTTCACGTCCTTTGTTAGATAAACTCCCAAATATTTCACCTTCTTTGGCACTACTGTATATGAAATAGAGTCTTTAACTGTTTTTTCAGCTTGACTATTGTTATATATAAAGGCTACTGATTTATGAATGTTGACTTTGTAACCTGAGATGCTGCTGTATTCTTTGATCACTTCTAAGAGTTTTGTAGTAGAATCCCTGGTGTTTTCCAGATATACAATCATATCATCTGTGAAGAGCGAAAGTTTGATCTCTTCTGGCCCTATGTGGATATCCTTGGTCGCCTTTTCTTCCCTAATTGCAATGGATAAAACTTCCATTACAATGTTAAAGAGTAGTGGAGACAGTGGGTAGCCTTGTCTGGTTCCTGATCTGAGTGGAAATGATTTCAATTTAACTCCATTCAATATGATATTGGCTGTGGGTTTGCTGTAGATGGCCTCTATTAGTTTAAGAAATGTCCCTTCTATACCAATTTTCTTAAGTGTTCTGATCATGAAGGGATGCTGGATATTATCAAAAGCTTTTTCTGCATCAATTGAGAGAATCATATGGTCTTTGTTTTTTAATTTGTTTATGTGCTGAATTATACTTATAGATTTACGTATATTGAACCAGCCTTGAGACCGTGGGATAAAACCGACTTGATCATGATGTATAATTTGATGTGTTGCTGGATTCTGTTTGTTAGGATCTTGTTGAATATTTTTGCATCTATATTCATTAGTGATATCAGTCTATAATTTTCTTTTCTTGTTGGGTCCTTTCCTGGTTTGGGGATCAGGGTGATGTTTGCTTCCTAGAACGTGTTGGGTAGTCTTCCTTCTTTTTCTACATTTTGGAACAGGTTGATTAATATAGGTACTAGTTCCTCTTTAAATGTTTGGTAGAATTCTGACATGAAACCATCTGATCCCGGGCTTTTCTTTTTAGGGAGATTTTGTATGGTTGATGCTATTTCAGAACTTGATATTGGCCTGTTCAACATTTCCACTTGATTCTGGCTAAGTCTTGGAAGGTGACCTGCTTCCAAGTATTTGTCAATTTCCTTGAGATTTTCATATTTCTGAGAATAAAGTTTCTTGTAATATTCATTAAGGATTTTTTGAATTGCTGAGGTGTCTGTTGTTATTTCATCTTTGTCATTTCTGATTGATGAGCTTAGAGATTTTACTCTTTTTTCCTGGTTAGTTTAGCCAAAGGTTTATCTGTTTTATTGACATTTTCAGAAAACCAACTTTTTGATTTATTGATCTGTTGTATAATTGTTTTGTTTTCAATTTTGTTTAATTCTACTCTAATTTTGGTTATTTCTTTTCTTCTACTGGGTTTGGGGTTAGAATGTTCTTCCTTTTCCAGTTGCTTGAGATGTCCTATTAAGTTGTTAACTTCCTCTCTTTCCGTTCTCTTGAGGAAGGCTGGCAGTGCTATAAATTTCCCTCTTAGGACTGCCTTTGTGGTATCCCAGAGGTTCTGATAATTCGTGTCTTCATTGTTGTTTTTTTCCAAAAATATGGCAATTTCCTTCTCGATCTCATCTCTGACCCAGCTATCATTCGGCATAAGTTTATTTAACTTCCATGTTTTTGTATGAGTATGCAGATTCCTTTTGTTACTGAGTTCAACTTTTATTCCATAGTGGTCTGAGAAGATACAAGGAATAATTTCTATTCCTTTAAATTTACTGAGCTTAGACTTGTGACCTAAGATGTGATCGATTTTGGAGTATGTTCCATGGGCTGATGAGAAGTATGTGTATTTAGTTTTGTTGGGACGAAATGTTCTGTAGATGTCTGCTAAATCCAAATGTTGATGGTTAGGTTTAAATCTAAAATTTCTTTGCTCAGCTTCTTATTGGAGGATCTATCCAACACTGCTAAAGGAGTATTGAAATCTCTGACTATTATGGAGCTGGAGGTAATCAAGTTGCTCATGTCTGTTAGAGTTTCTCTTATAAATTGAAGTGCATTCTGGTTGGGTGCATAAATATTAATAATTGAATACTGTATTGAGTATTACCCTTAACAAACTTTCAACCCTGGATCCTGTATCCAGCTAAACTGAGTTTCTTTTATGATGGAGAAATTAAATACTTTAATGACATTCATATGTTGAAGAAATTTGCCATAACCAAACCAGCTCTTCAGGATATTCTCAGACCTATCCTCCATAATGACCAGCCCAATCCTCTACCACAAAAGTAAACTCACTCAGAAACTTTTGATCAAACTCCAACTTCCACAGTGGCAAAAGGATTAAAATATCACTGGACTTTCAAAAAACTCAATATCCAAAATTTTACCAGATTTATAAATATTCTCCATTAATGTGAACAGCTTAAACTGTCCTCTAAAGAGGCACAGGTTAGCTGACTGGTTACAAAAACTCAGGCCAGACATTTGCTGCATACAAGAGTCACATCTTACCTTAAATGATAAATATAGACTTAGGGTAAAAGGATGGTTTTCCATATTTCAGGCAAATGTAATTAGAAAAAAGGAGGTGTTGCAATTCTATTTGCAGACACAATAGGCTTTACACCAATACAAGTAAGGAAGGATAAGAATGGTCACTTCAAATGATACTTCTGCCTCAGCCTCCCAAAATGCTGGTATTACAGGCATGTGCCACGGTGCTGATCCCACTTTCTCCTTTAAGGAGAAATGATAATAGAATTTGCTTCCTGAGGTTGTTATGAGGATTAAATGGATAAAGTGTATTTAGTGTCATTCTGGGCCCTCAGTAAGTGATCTGTAAACTAGAGCCATTGTTATCGTGATATATAAGACAAGACAAAGTATTAATAACTATTACTGCTGCATACTGGTTTAAGAACCATTTTTATGTACTTCATTGGTCCTATCCTCACCTTAGTCAACCATTCTAATGTGTTAACATGCTTTTTTGCAAAATAGGTATTATTTTGTTACGGGTTTTTAATTATGTGAAACTATCACATATCTCATCCATCTCACTTTGTTCACTAGGCACTAGGTTTTGAGGATTCACAATTCGCACAGTATTGCTGTGTGTACATAGAATTTATTCCTTCCAAATGCTGTTTAGTACTCCAGAGTGTGCATCCTCAACTTTTTATCATCTGCTCCCTCAATAATTGGGCTCTCAGATGCTCCCAAGTCTCCACCACTACAAGTAACATCATAATAAATATAATCATGCAAACCCCCTTTGGGATCCTTACAAGATTTTCTTTGAAATAGGTATCTAGGGATGGAATTTCTGGGTTATAGATATGTGTATTCTTAATTGAATAAGTAGTGCCAGGGGCTTTCTAGAAAGGTTGCAGTGATGAATCAGCAAGTCCATCAGCAATGATGAGATCCTTCTATCCCCACTTATCCACCAACACTTGGCCTTACGCTGCATCTAATGAGACAACTCACTGTCAATAATATTTCTCAGATTCCTCGTGATTTGGGCACCATGTTTTTCTTCTTCTGTAATTGCCTGTCTGTATCCTTTGTCTATTTTTCCATTGCATTTGCTGCCTTTCTCTTGTTCATTTGAAGCAGCTGCTTGTGTTACTCATTGAACCCTTGTGTGTTTTAGGCATTGCTAATATTTTTTCCATATTGTCATCTGTGTTATAAATTTGGTCATGGTGTCTTCTTCTTTTGAAATTTTGTTTGAAAATATTTTCCCTGATCTTAGGTAACCAAGAAGTCCTCCTACATCATGCTCCATTAACTGTACAGTCTTACCTTTTCCTTTTATGCCTTTAATTCAAGTGGAGTTCACATTTGTATGTTACATAAGGCAAGTAAGCAATTTTCTCTCTGTTTAGTCAGCCAGTTTTCCCAATACAAGCTGCTGGTACTGACAGGTGATAACCTTCTTATTATACTTAACTTTCTGCTTAGACATATGGGTCTCTGTCTGAGCCCTCTGTTGTCTTTTATTAGTATGTTTATCCAAGGTTAGGTTCATTTTTTCTTTCTTTTCTTTTTTGCATCAATACATCCCTATTTTTATGACTGTGCCTTTGTTATATGTTTTAACATCTAATAGGACAAGCTCTCTCTTTCTGTTTTTTGTGCTTGATTTAGCACTTCACAAACTTATTATATTCCTCCAAATAAATTTTAGAGTTTTATCATGTTCATCAAAAATATTTAAGAAGAATTTTTGATGAGATTACATCAAATTTGTAGATTGAATGAGAGAATTTATGTCTCTCTAGTATAATATGATCTCATCCAAAAGCATGGGATTCTTTTATTATGTCCTTTATTAATATTTTTAGGTTTTCTGTGTCCTTTGTTGATTTTTTTTTTACTTATTCCTATATAGCTAATGGATTTCTTGGTACTAGGAATAATATATTATTTATCTTACTTTCTAGTTTGCTATTGCTAGTACTGAAAAAAAAGGATTACTCTTGCGTCAACAATTTTAGCTGGCTTGCTTACTGGTTCTAACACTTTGTCTTTGGAATCTGTTGGTTTTTCTAGATAAATGCAAATCTAGACAGCTTTCTCTCTTACTTTCCACATAAGTCAGCTCTCACTACATTATACTGTAATAACAAACAATTCCCCAAAGGCAGTGACTTACAACCACACACACACAAAAAAAAATTGTTTCTCTCTCATGTAACACTTGAATACATGTTGGCTTCAGGTTTGTGTTGTGTGTTTTCTTATTCTGGGATCCAAGCTATAGAGGCAGCCCTGATTAAGAACACACCATTCATGTGCAAAAGAAAAATGCAAGGAAGACATCACATCTACAGAGTGGCTGTTTGGCTATTTGGAGTTGGTTGGTTTGTTTGTTCTTTAGAGACCACTGTTGCCATGTTTCCCAGGCTAGATTCAAACTCCTGGTTCAAGAGAACTTCCACTTAGCTTTCTAAGTAACTAAAGCTATAGGTGCATGTCACCACACCAAGCTAATGGCTGCTACCTCCTGCTCAGAACTCACACACAGTCAAATCCATTCATATTCATTGGACAAAACAAAACCCAAGGTTAAGTCCTTTGACCAAAGGGTAAAAAGTGTTCTCTTCCCAAAAGACTCTGCAAATCACATGACAATGGGGAGGCAGGTGCAACCCTCTTGCCATGAAATTGGTAATAAATAACTGGAAATAGGAATATAATCTATACTCCTTCTAACCCTCAATCTTGTTTTTCCTTTAGCTTTAGCTAAGACCTCTAGTGGTAATAGTAAGCATCCTTGTCTTACTTTCCTCTCAGAAAAGTTTCTCCATCAAGTATAAATAACACTTACTGTATTAGCAAAAATAACTTTTATCAAGTTAAAGAAAATTTTCTACTCTTCCTATTTCCCTAAGAGTTTTTGACTATAAAGTTCAGTTGAACATTATGAAATACACATTTGGGTCTTGATTGATAGAATTTTTTCTCTCCATTAGTCTGTTAATACTTTAATATACATAAATGGGTTCTCTCTGTTAAGCTATCATTGTATGTCTGGGATAAACCCTATTCAATCTTGAGATATAATTTCTTACCCTTCAGTTCATTTAGCTAATATTTTACTTATAATTTTTGAACACATGTTAGTAAGTTAAAGTAGCCTATTATTTTCTCCAAAGTGTTAACCTCATCTAATTTTGGAATGAGGCTAGGCTTATTACATGTAAAATGATATTTGCAGATTTTGCCTTTTCTATTTTCCAAAACAGCTTGTATGACACTATTCCTTAAAAATTCAGTAGAACTTTCTAATAAATCCATCTGAGCCTGAAGTTCTTTGACAAAGGAAGTTCTTTATCATTTCAAATCATTTAAATCACATTGATAACATTCAAATTTTGCATTTCTTTTCTTTCTTTTTTTTTTTTTTTTTTTACACAGAGTCTTGCTCTGTCACCCTGGGTAGAGTGCCTATATTTCTTATATATACCAGTTTTTGCGTTTTATGTTTTTCTAGGAATCTTTGTATTTTAACTATGTCTTTAATAAATTGTGGTATATGTATACCACAGAATACTATGCAGCCTTAAAAAAGGTGGAGCCTTTACCTCTTTTATGTTTACATGGAGGGATCTGGAACATATTCTTCTAAGTAAAGAATCTCAAGAATGGAGGAAAAAGTATCCAATGTACTCAGTACTTCTATGAAACCTACTTATATTTACTCACACTTTCTTATGAAAGATAGAACACAACTATAGCCCAGGATGAAGGAGAGAAATGGAATGGGAAGGGAGGAGATGGGGGAGGTTTGACAGAGAGGGTAAAAGCTGGGACCACACCTATAGAGCAAATGACAAGGGTACAAGTCAAATCTGTCAAGTGTAGAACATAAATGTCTTAACGCAATAATCAAGTAAATGAGGTGAAAGCTATGTTGATTGGTCTAATCTAACCACTTCTGATTATATAAAAAAAAAAATCAACACATTGTACCCCACATATGCATAAACGTATTCATGATCTATGTGTATTTGACTTAATAAAAAAAAAACTTAGTATTGTATAACTGCTGGGGGTAAACATACCCATATGTGGCCCTGATGCTCTCTTTGCACTTTCAGTATTTTATGAAAAGTAATGATTAACAGGCAGTATCAAGCAGATAGAAATCTACCAAAATGTTAGAAACTATCTCCAAGAAAAGGATTAAGGGCAATTTCTATGTTCTATATTCTTTTCATTATAGCTTGAATGTTTTACACTAATAAAATATTGCCTTTTATACAACTTACGCTATTTCTCTTTTGTACTGAAGTTCATCTGTAAAATTTACCTCTTCCCAGAAGTTACTTTCACACACTGTCTCCCCAGTGAAGTGCAATATTTGGTGAATCCACAGGCAGGTCTGCATTCTTGGGTACTGAATTCGTCTATAAACAAGTAGAGCTTTTCAAGGGGGAAATCATTACCTGTGTACATGGCCCTGAAACTCTCTGTGCACTTCCAATATTTTATAACAAATAAAATTAACAGGCACTATCTGGCCTGCTGGGTTTTAGACCAATTTATTTTATATAAAAGGACATTTTAACATAGCCAGCTACGGGTACTTTTTTTCTATTCGCCATTGAACTCTTGGAACATGAGTCGTTTGTTCTGTTTGTCTTTTTGCCGCCTCTACTCTCTGCTCGAGTATGGGTTTTATTAAGCAGCGTGTATTTCACCTAAGGCCTTGAAAATGTACTTTTGAGATAAAGGCCTTTCTTGGTATTTTGTGGCGAGTGGGGCCTTATTTCTATTTGGTCTTTAATGTGCATTATGTGTGAGCCCCGCGGACTCGATGAAGCTGTTTTCTTTTTGAAAAGCTGTCAGACAACAAAAACTCAATCCAGTAATGAAACAGACACAGCCAAACTACTTCAGCTAGTTCACAGACATTTTAAAATAAAGTAAAGAGCACATATGGAGGGAGAGATTTTTACCACCTGCCCCTTTCTACTAAGTGTTTTCAGGTCTCCAGAGAAAAGTCTAATGTGTACATCAGGTTGTTGTGAGATTCAAATCAGTTAAGAAACACTGGCGCAGTCCCTGGCATAGGACAGGTACTCAGGAAGTACAAGGCATTGTTAGCTGTACACATATGGCTGTGGTTTTTATACACACTGCCCTGCACCATGCCTTCCCGCAGCCACCCGTGCTACCCCTGAGTGAAGTGCTGAGTACTAACTCTCTAGTGATGGGATAACATTCTACAATGGCCCGAGTGCCTCCCATTTACTAAGCCCTTCCTCTATTGGTGGCCTCCTGGCTGATTCCAGGCTTAGCCTACTGTGCAGAAGTGCTGCAACGACATTCTTGTGCCCCACAGAATTTCAGGGCAGCCAGTTCCACACTTCCCCATTTGCTCAGAAACTGCCCCTCCTCCCAGACTCCTCATCACACAGGGCTGTCCCCGCAGGCAGGCCACCTCACATCTCTGCTCCCTTCTTCAGTCCTTCCCCTGTCAGCCTGGCCAAGCTGGAGCAGACGCCCCTCCAAGGAGGACAAGCTGGCGGCTGAGACTCTGAAGCCAAAGCCTCTGAGACACGGTCAGACTGAAGCACGCTGTAGTCTGATTCCGGGTGTAGGAATTAAGACAAGACTGGTGGAAATGTGGCAGAAGCCATTCTGACTGCGCTGAGAAGACAAAAAACACCCAGGCAGTTTGTCTTGATGTTTCAATCTACAGCATCAAGAACAGCTCTGGCAGGGACACCAGGGAGCCACAGATTTGGCCTGTGTTAGGAAATAGCCACTAATAATGCTACCTCCTATTGGCAGAGTGACTTACGTGTTCTCAGAAGGTTCTCTTGGCTCCATTATATTGTTAATGGGCTTTTCTGTTAAGTGACACCCTGGCTCATAGACGCTGAGTTGTGATTTAGCTGTGCCATTCAGGTTAACTGAAATAGTAGATCCAGCCACCTTGCAGCTGAGAGTTTTGTGTTATAAAGGCGGTTTTAAATGCTCCCTTGAAGCTTGCATGAGCTTGTCCCATTCACACTGGATACGGGAACTGTTGTGCCTGACGCTGTTCAAATGTTATCTGACATTTAATCCTCCCCGAAGCCCAAGAATCATTATCCCTATTTTGTAGATGAGACCACCGAGACCCTAAGGGGTAGAGCGTATCGCCTGAGGCCACTTACCTAGTCAGGAGTAAAGCTGGGATTCAAGCCCAGGCACATGAATGCAAACTGCCCTGCTTTCCTTCCTGCCACCATCACACAACCAAAGCCCAACTGTTTTTGAAAATCTCGTCTTGAAACGCTCTAAGGAAAAAGCCACTTTCCCACAGTTCACTAAGATGTGTCTGTGTACTGATCACATTTAACATCCTATCAAACCAGAAGCTCCATTAGGCCTTTGCCTCCATCCCAGCTGTTGATTGTAAGTGTGATAAGGATGACGATGATAACAGCTCTCGTTTACTGAGTACTCAGTCTGTGCCGAGCCCTTGGCTTAGCTCTTTACATTCTTACACTGACCCTTTTCATTCTCACAAGAATCCCATTGAGGAGCTGAATGTGCACGGCTTGGACACAGCGCCCACATGAGATTGGGCCTCAGCCGTAGACTGTACCGCCCACACTCTGAACCCCAGCACTACAGTGCCTTAACAGTGGCATCTCAAACCTGTAGCTTCATCTAACATAGGCTCCTAGTAAAAGAAAAAAGGTATTGGAAATAGTCCACAAGCCTCCACCACACTAACAGCTGTTCTTAGATTTATGTATTTCATTCTGGGAGGCTTGGACCTATTTGGACACTTTAGTTAATCATTGCCTGTCACAGTTTATCCGCACTGTTCCTTGTCAGCAAGCATGTGCAGATGCCGGGACCCAGTTGCCTTCTGCTTTACATCACTTTTTTTATTATACGCCCATGATATTAACAGATGAGCTCTCTTGCTAGAAGAAGGCTGATTATATGAAGTTGAAGGTAATATAGATGCTTGACCTAAATTAACTAGATAATTGCCTCCATCTTCTCAGTAATTTATCATCTCAGGCTCCTGTGCAGTTTAGACAATTTAGACAGACATCATTTATGGCTAAGATGATGCTGTGTCCTCAAAAGAAATCAAGAAAGAGCAGAACTGAATTCTGTGCAAGGTCCACAAACTCTCCAAACCTAAATTTTTTTTATCTTTATCTGTGAATTGCCTGCCCCGACAGACCAGAGATGTCTGCCTGGTTAGCCAACTCCTCGCCTCGCTGTCAAGGTCATCACTGCATTGATGTGTGCTGCTGCGTGCCAGTCCCTTACACAGCCACACTGGCAGTGGCAGTGCATACCAGTGGCGTGGCATCTGCTTCAGTCTCCCTCTCTAGCCTTCGTGTGACTACTGACATTAAAAATCAACAAATACAGCTGACAGCTGCTGACAGAGCACTAGTGTTCCACAGAACCCAGTTGGGGGACTGTTACTTTATGTTATCCACATCTTCTTTAAAGGCAGAAGGTTAAGAATTCTTTGGATATTTTCAATTTAGTTTTAGTACCACAAGTAATATATATCGCTCAATTCCCCTTTTAAAAAATTAGAAAATTATGACCAGTATCCTCAACCCCAGACCCTTCCCTTTCTTCCAGAGGTAATGAGATTTTTCCACTCTTATTTATGTGTACACACAGCACACATGGCCAAAGTGACCCTATGTGACTTCCAAGGTTAGGTGATAAAAAACAATAGAGCTTCTGCCTAGCTCAGCCTCATCCCTGGGACCCATCTGTTACATTGTGAGAAACCAGGTCACAGGGGAGGCCCCACGTCTGTGTGCTGCCACTCAGCCGGCAGCCAGCATCAGCCCCCAGACGAGCAACTCTCGAAAGGTTCTAAGCCTGAGCCTTGGAGTTGTTCAGCTAAGCCCCAGACATTGTGAGACAGAGAAGAGCTGTCTCCACTTTTTACCCTGCCAGAATTCCTAACTCAGGGAATCCATGAGTGTAATAAATTGTTTTATCCCACTACATTCAGGGGTAATTCATTACGTAGCCACAGCAAGCAGAATGAGACTTCAGCTTAAATATCCTCAGGGAGATCTTCCCCCATCACCCCCTCTAAAGTTGCCACCTACTTGTCTCATCACCTTATTTAATTTTAGTTCTCTGCACAGCACTCTCTGATGGTTTCCTTATTTGTTTGTTTGGTTTTCTTATTCTGCCTTACTCTGCTTGAAAGTCAACCCCATAAGTACAAGAACCCCTGTCTGTCTTGTCCAACTCAAAGCCCTTGGCATCTGCAACAGTGTCTGATGCATAGTTGGTGACCAACAAATTCTTGCTGAACTAATGAATGAATGAAGTATTTCTAGGCAATTAGATTCTTCCATTAGAACTTGTTTTTGCCACTTACCATAAGAAACTTTTACTGAGAACTTACTGTATTCTTAAGGGCTCTGTTATAATTTCCTATTCTGTGGCTATGTATACTTCAAAGAGTAACAATGCAATACAAGTAAAAATAAATAATAACCAGGAAGTACATATGACATTTTTATTTATTTTTTATTTTTTATGATGATATTTTTAAAATTTGACTTGGAAATGACAAAGATAGGGAAAAATAAGATAAAGCAAAATAAAGTAACCTTTAGAACATTAAAAAGAGAAAAAAGAGCTTGCCAAGAGAAGTAATGATTTTCAACCACATACGAAACTGAATTCTACTGTTGTGATATGATTTGTAATTTCCTTAAAACAGTATAATCTTCCTTGTTTATTTACAGCAGTGGTTCTCAACCTTCCTAATGCCGCGGCCCTTTAATACAGTTCCTGTGGGTTGCGACCTACAGGTTGAGAACTGCTCATTTACAGAATACCACCATGTTGCTCAGAGAATGATTAGTTAATATGGTAAAAACCAGCTCTTTGAAATACGGCTCTTTATGTTTGGGTTAAACCAAAAACTTTTCCCTCTCCTCTTTGTTTACCACTCTTCGGGCCCAAAGGGGCTGGAATCAGTGACCAAACCAATGGAAGAAAGAGAGAACCCACAATATGTAAACAGAACTTGGGCTTTTTAAAAAGTCCAAACCCAATTGCTCTTTGAAATGGTTCATGAAGTTAGTCTGGTTAGTCAGCCACCTGGGAAGTTTCTTCTTGAGACAGTGAGTTTTAGCACATCTAAATATGTCGTGTTTCCTCCCTTGGATAAGCACCATTTACATTTTTGTTTGGAAAATCAAAACCATCCTTGCTGTTTTGTAAAATGTTGGAGCCAATTTAACAGTTCCGCTGGCCTTAGAGAAAGTGTCGGAATCTTAGAAAGGAGCAAGAACTAGAATATTATAAAGAGTTGCTTGGGTAAATACGCATTCCCATGACATCTTTGGGAAAATAAACACTCAACAGCCATGTACTTGCAACTTGCACGCGCCTGTTATAACTTACAGCTTACAGTGATGATTTCTTGTCACTAAAAAATGTTCTAAGTTCTTTGGCTAGAAAAAGCATAGGAAATGAGGCATGGCCTGTTTGAAGCTAACTATTCCTCTGGAATAATAATATAGTGCCTAACAAATTATGCTTTTCAGAGGCTGCTAGGATAAAGTGAGAGATGCCAAATCCTCTCCTCTTTCCAGCCATTCAACACTTAACCGTTACTCCATGCTCCTTCATTGCACCCACTAAAATACCTGAACTGAGATTATTTGCAAACACCCACACCTTTCCTTTCTGGTTTGGCACCTATTGGTAACTTTCATTTTAAATCTCAGTCTAGCTAAAATTTTTCATGGCCCTTCCCTCAGATCGGAGTTGAAAAAAGTAAATATACTGAAGACTATAATGTGAAATTGTGTAGCCCTTCGAGTCGGAAGACAGTCAGGGCACTGACCTGACCTGGTTAGCAAGAGTCATTAGACCAGGTCTTCATAAGACCAAAATTGTGGGTTCAAATCTGCATCAGGGTTACCTTTACTTACTTATGCAAGATTCCAGAGAATATTTCTTAGTCTTTGTTCCTATCCCTGGTGGGAAGGCAATTAAAGAAGGGCAATGTGAAAAATAATGGTGGAAAAATGGCAAATGCCCACTATAGAGATATTGGAAACTTGTGTTTCAACCTGCATTTAATATATTGGGTTAGGCTGTGTCCTCACTCCCCCTTGTGAATTGGATTCAAACAGCTGGTCCCTGGATGGGGGTTACCAACCAGCTGTGAGTTTCCTAACCCTGGAACTTGCCTTCCTACAAGGAGATGACTCAGCAGGAACGAAGCAGGCGTTAGAAATCTACTCAGAGACTATGTTTTCTGCCTATAAAATTCATCTAAATGCCTTTAGCCCAACTATCCCTGGCTATTTCTGCAGTCATAATTATTAGGAAAAAGTTTGTTTCGGAAACAGTCTGAAAATTATCCATACCCAATCAGTTGAATAACTGTGATCATTATCCTCCTCCTCATCATCATCATCAATTATCACCATCATCATCATGATCCTTAAAAGAGGATGGCAAAGGTCAACCTGGTTTTTAAAGAATGGATTCTACCAAGCTTAAACTTCTTGAGTTCCCCCTACGTTGAGTTCATACTGAAGAATCCACATTCTCTTTATTTCTTTTACCAAACTCCTTATCTTAGCTCAAGAAAATAAGCTTTCGGGAGCTTTTTTGGAACAACTTAAATGGCAAGTCGGAAATCAAATGGTTCTGACACAATAGTGATCTTGATGAGTTAACTGCCAATGAATGTGCCATATGGATGAAATTCCTCCTGGAGTGCATGTGGGTGTGTTTAAGGATAGCACATGTGGGGCAAAACACATTTCAAGCTTTTCAAAAACCCATACATTTGCAAAATCATTTGATGCATTTTTTTCTTTTTTTACTGATTCCAAATCTGGCCTCTTTCAAAAATAAAAAAGTTCCTGTTCTTTTTAAGGTGCCTCCCCCCTTCATTTCTGTAAGGGCACACTCCTTCCTATTCTCAGAGGGAAAAGATATCCAACTCCAGAAACCCAGGGCTTACACAGACAACCAGGTCCACCAGCAAAGCAGCAAACTGGAAGAGACACTTTAAATTCAGTTTCAGGGAATCGGCTGTTGTTGGGCTACTCTGCCAAACTCTAACAGCCCACCATTGTTTTAAGATATTTTGTAGCCACATTATTTTATTGATTCCCATGGAACTTAGGGTCAAGTCTTTTTTCATAAACCACTATCAAGTTTCCTCTTTCCAAAAATGTAACCCTTTCTTGGATTTTGAATTCAAATGCAGGTATAATACAGTTATTTTCATTTTGCTGGTTTTGATTCATCTGTTTAGCTTATTGTTTCCATCAAACACTCAGGAATTTATATCATCCAACAGGATTTGGGTCTAAAGACAGTGATTTTAAGGTTTAAGCTGTTATCAGTGGTGTCCCAAATAAGTTGTAGGAACCTTTCGAATAGTGCTGTAGCTTCTGCCACCACCCATCTGAGTTGGCATTTGAGATTAAATCTATTCATGCTGTCTGCTTTAGATATTCCTTTCTCTTCATTAGAATTATTCCCAAGTGGGCAGTCAGAATTACCATCTTTCGTGCCTAAATTTCTCTCTCAGAGTTTCTTCCCATAATAAGCCTGCCCAAGTCATTTGAAAGTTATCTTCCCAGACCCCAGGACACACATGTAAGTGCCCAGAATCCCCTGGCCTTAGTGGGGAGCCACTGTCTGCCACGTTTCCATTCTTTTCTGATCACTAATTACAGGGAAAACAGTAGTAAGTTCTTGAGGTTTCTTCTATATTCAGGCTGACAAAACTAAGCAAATCAAGAGGGAGGGAGGGAGGAAGGTGGGTGGAGGGAGGGTGATTGGTGGGACCACACCTACAGTGTATCTTACAAGGGTACCTGTGAAATTTACTAGGTGTAGAATATAAATGTCTAAACATAATAACTGAGAAAATGCAGTGAAGGCTGTGTTAACCAGTTTGATGAAAATATTTCAAATTGTATATAAAACCAGCACATTGTACCCCATGATGGCATTAATTTACACAACTACGATTTATCAAAGAAAAAAAGAATTTGTCAAACTATATAGAAAAAAGAAAGGAAAATGGAATAGTAACTGTAGCTGGTAATGATACCAGCCGGGGTGGAAAATATGGAAAATGCTTTCCTGATAACAGATATGTAGCCTAAAGGTGAGCAAATACTGCTGATTTTGTTTTATCTTCCAGCCACGAGTCTCATCCAACCATGTGTTAGCAATACCCATGAGATAGTTCTTGGTTTCTCGTGTTCAGTGCCAAGTTGATGTTGCTCATTACCGCTAAGCATCGATATACATACTCTCAATTTAGTGGGGGTAGAGGTTTTGGCTTCTTACTCCCATCCATCCTCCCAGTGCTGAGTGGGGTACTTAGCATATGTTAGATACTTAATAAGCATTTGATAAATGAAGAAATATGAAATTGAAACAATTAAGGATATCCTATTGTTTCCCCCTGAGAGTCCCCTAAGTTCTCTACCATAGTTCTTATGTAAAAACTATTTGAAAAAAAAAAAAAAAAATGAACAAGGTGCTATGTTCAGAATTTGGTGAATCATAAGAATTTACTCTGAAAGTAAAAATGGGAAATGCTGCTTTCTAACCTGTTTCCTCTCTCCCTCCACTGTTAATCTCACAGCATACACACGTGCGCACACAGGAATGATGGGGGTAGTTTGAAGAACATCTTTGAGTATTTTGTTCAATCACAAGAGTAGATTTGCCTGTAGAGCTATGCACACTGCTGCTGCAGCCAATACCTCCTGTGTCCAAGAATATATTTTGCTGAATGGCTGGTGTGGGGAGCCCTTCCAGTCAGCTCTGGAATCAAAGAAGAGCAAAGTAGAGCCCATAAAAACAAAACTACCAGATTTACCCTGCTGGCAGGGCACCCATCCAGCCACCTAGCCATTGACAATCTCATAGCCTTCTGCCATGCATCCAAAACAAACAAAATCATGCCTGATTTCAAAAGAAAGAAGAGGAAAAATCGAAATATTTTTATCCCATTTATCTTTCAAACAAAAGATAAAATGTAAGCTAGGATGTAATATGCAAAGCATGGGTTTAGTGAGATCATGTGGCAAAGTCACTTTGGGTACAAAGTGTACATTTTTGAGTGTACCTGGTGCTTTCAAATCAGGACATTATAATAACTGAAAATTATAGGGCAGTGATGGAGCCTCATGTTTAAGAGCACAGCCTTTGAAGTCATACAGACCTGAGTTTAAGCTCCTATTTGTCACTTTCTTTCTGCATACCTTGAACAAATGACTTAATCTCTTCATGCCTCAATATCCTCAGCTGCAAAGGGAGGAGGGGTAACTAACCTGGATGGAAGTGGAAGACATTATTCTTAGTAAAGCATCACAAGAATGGAGAAGCATGAATCCTATGTACTCAATTTTGATATGAGGACAATTAATGACAATTAAGGTTATGGGGGGGAGGAAAAGCAGAAAGAGGGACGGAGGGAGGGGGGTGGGGCCTTGGTGTGTGTCACACTTTATGGGGGCAAGACATGATTGCAAGAGGGACTTTGCCTAACAATTGCAATCAGTGTAACCTGCCTTATTGTACCCTCAATGAATCCCCAACAATTAAAAAAAAAAAAAAAGACTTGCTATTTCATAAAGTAGTGGTAAGATTTAAATGAGATGACTTATGTAAAGCACTCACAGAATGCCTGACACAGAAAAGCACTTAATAAATGTTTACTATTACAGCCATGATTCTCACATTAATTTGAGAGGAATTAATTTGACAGGAAGGTTGCTGGATTGCATAGAAATAGCGCAGAAGTGTCTCATCACCAAGAACATATCCTTTCTGAGGAATTTGCCAACCAGAAAGTCCAATAGCTAATTACAGTTCTTTGGGAAGGAAATGGAGACAAATACACCATCATAAGAAGCAGGATAAAGAATTTCTAATGAGGACTGAGACCTCGGCCTGAGGAAGGAAAGGCCTTCCTTTCCTATATCCAGTGTGCTGTGGGGAAAACCTTGGCCAGTGGTCCTAGGAAGGAACAGCCTCAAAAAGTATTCAGGGCTCCATCCAGAAGCCAACTTAGAGGCCTGAAAAGCTGAAGGACAGTCACAAGTTTGACCTTTGGTAGCCAACAAAGAGGTGGTCGGGGACAGAGATGATCTACTTGGGAACTGACTAGGACCCTTTTCAGGACACTTTATGAGGAAATGTCATAAGCAAGACCACGTAAAGGGGTCTCCAAGGTACATAGGATTGAGATCCTTCCGGTAGAAGTCCACACCTCACTCGAGATGCTCCATAGACCGAACTGGGCAGGCCCTGGCCTCGCGGAGCTTACGAGTGAGGGAGTGAGAAAACAAGGCATTGGGTGCACTGACAGGTCTGAGCCGAGCATTTGTGGAGCTCAAGAAAAAGACATTGAACTAAGTCTCCCCCAACGTCACCATCCATAGAGAACATTTTAATAAAATTTTGTAATGAATATTTTGTAAATAAAGGTACAGTTAGCTACAGTTTCCCATTTCCCCATAGATGGTGACTTTTATGGGCAGGGCTTTTGGGACACCCTGTACAATAGGATGTGAAGAACCAATAAGATTTGAAAAACAATGGGAGCCAGAGTGGGGAGAGAGGTCCAGGCAGAGGAAAGAGTATGGGCAAAGGGCCGCAGAAGACTGAGAGGGTGGCATGTCTGAGGGCACAAAGGTGGCAGCTGCAGCAGGAGTCAGGGAGCACGCTCAGTTCTATGATGGGCAGCCAGCCTGAACTTGCACTTGCTCTGCGCCAGGCCCTGTGACAGGCAGGCCCGTTAGGTATATTAATTAGCTCATGAAGTCTGCATAGCAATTCTAGGAGCTTGGGACATCGTTCACCTCATTCTACTAATGGGGAAAGTGAGAATCAGAGGGGTTAGAGTTCCCAATATTAGGTCCCTAGCCCAGGGTTTCCCATATTCTATGTGAGCTGGCATTTCTACCCAGGCCATCTGACTGAGGGCTCACACACTAACCTGCTGAAGGTCCCCAGAGCCACAGGATCCCACAACCACAGGCAGCTCACCCCGTGGGTTTCAACACCTTGGGACTGGAGAGTGCTTTTGTAGAGAGCTTTTTGCTTATGGTTTGCCTGAAGTTAAAGTGAAATAACCTTTCTAAAGGGAAACTCTCTGTGTTCCTGAGTGCTGGAAGGTTCGAAGGTGTGAGCACAGGTTTTGACTTCTACACAATTTTTACACAGGTTTTACTCCTACAGACTCCCAATTCTTACAAAGTACTGGGGCTGTTTTGAAATTCTTTGAGTAGAAAAGCTCCCTCGTCTGAGAAGACTGTTCCATCTGGACTTAGACAACATTTCTGAGTGTGCCCGAAGCTTGAATCCTACCAAAATACTAAAGATAGAAACTTTTTTCTTACCTCAGCTCGGAGCTTCTGTGTGGTGACCTAAGAATATATCACCTCTACATACAAATAGCTAGAATACTCAACACTGTCCAGGAATCTTAGTATCACCAACACAGTATCTTGCACATGGTAGGTAATCGGGGAAATATTGGAAATGAATGCATGTGTAGAGGCATAAATATATAAATGAAAGAAGTTCCTGTACTTAGTTGTTTATTGGCTTTCCTTTCAAGGAGGGGTATGACAGTGTAAGCAGAGACATCTCTGACTATGGTCAGAAGTCAAGTCGTGGAAATGATAGAATTTCTATGGCCTCAAGGAGGTGTCTATATACACATGCTCATGGCAGCATCATTCATCATTGCCAAGAGGAGGAAGCAACCCGTGTGCTCGTTGATGAATGGATAGATGAAATAATAAATTTTAAAAATTAAATATTTGAATGTGGTATATGATACAATGAAATATTATTCAACCTAAAAAAGGAAGGAAATTCTGACATATGATATAACATGAATGAACCCTGAGAACCTTATGCGAAGTGAAATAAGCCAATCTCAGCAGGGCGAATACTGCCTGATCCCACTCACACGGTACGTGGTACCTAGAGTTCACAGTTCATAGAGACAGAAAGCAGAACGGTGGTTGCCAGGGACTGGAGAAGAAATTAATGGGGTGTTATTGTTTAGGGAGTTCAGAGTTTCAGTTTTGCAAGATGAAAGAGAAGCATGGTAGTGATGGCTGCAGAGTAGTATGAATCTAATTCACTCTATTGAACTGCACATTTAAAAATGGTTAAGATAGGGGCGGCATCTGTGGCTCAAAGGAGTAGGGCACCGGCCCCATACACGGGAGGTGTCAGGTTCAAACCTGGCCCTGGCCAAAAGAACAAAAAAAAAAAAATGGTTAAGATAGTAGAGTTTATTTCATATTTTATCACAATTTTTTTAAATGTTTAAGGGAAGGTGGAAAAAAGAAATTTTCAGACAAAAACGTAATGTGAATTATTATAATAAGATAATATAATAGTGTATGATAATTATTATAAAATACTTTATATAACATATGATATACTATAATCACTATCATAGCTAACATCTACTTTATAGACTCTGTTACAAAGTAATGATAATATAACAATAATTGCTACTATTGCTGACAAATCCTGAACACTCACCATGTGCTAAACTGTTTTAACGATTTTATACTTTATATACTTATAACAATACTATGATAGCTATTATTATTTTCTCCTATCTATGGATTAGGAAAGTGAGGTACACAGATATTAATTCTCTAAAGGGATACGGGTAACAAATGAAGCTATGGTTATTCTAAAGGAATAGCTGAAGGGTAGTGCCTGACTTGACACCTTCTGGCTAATCAAGGATATTTGATGGAACTATTAGTCAGACCGAGGTCCCAGTTATTTACAACTCACACCAAAGTTCTACAGCTATATCTGATCTGATCAATAATCATAGTAACATCAATGGGCCCCCAGACACCAGGTACTAGAAAAAGTACTTTGGATTCTTTATCTTGTCTACTCTTTTCAACAACCACAGGAAGTAGGTGCTGCCCTTATCCCTACTTTATAGATGAGGGAACTTCAGCAAAAATGGTTAAGAAACATACCTAAGGCCATGTAACTAGCAGGTGGTGGAGCCAGGAGGAAAATCCAGGCAGTCTGACACTAAACTCTGTACATTGACCACAAAACCAGTATTTCTTAAATTGTGATCTGAGAACTAATTTCTGCTATTCATAATAATTATAATAAGAATTAACATTTATTCAGCACTCACCATATGCTGGCCTAAATGTTTCCAATGTGTTATCTTATGAGTGCCCGTAAAGGACCTTGTAAGGGAGACACTGTCGCTAGCCCATTTTACAGGGTAAGAAGCTTGCCCACGGTCTCCCCACCAGCAAGGTGTACAACCAAGATCCCAGTTCCGGTGGTCTAAATCCTAAGTTGCTCTTAAAGACTCCACCCTTGCTGCTCAGAGCAACAACCTCCAGGAGCATTTCTCAGGAGCTGGTTAGAAATTCAGACCCATGGGCCCTACTCCATGTGGAGAGAGAATCGCATTTCAGCAAGACGCTGGGCGATTAGTGTGTATGTTGAGATTTGACAGATGTGACGTTTCATTCCCTGCCTCCTACAGCAGACAGTCAGCCTTCACACTGGCGCAGGGTGGGCAAACAGACCACCATTAAGTGCTAAGCCTGGGGTGCTTCTGAAGCTGTTTCCTAGTCTTCAGCCTAGACTTACTGCATCTGGGTCTGCAGGGGAAATCTGCATTTAACAAGGTGACTTATATGCCTTCTAAAGTGCAAAAGCCACTGCTCTCCCAGGTCAGGCTCAGGGGAAGAATCAGACAAGAACACCAGCATCTTTCCTTGTTTTCTTTGGGCCAAAGAAGTAGACTACAGGAAACCCCTCCAGTAGACTGGCCAGCTGACAATCGATGCATTGATTTAGAACAGGGAACTTCAGAGAGCCACCTGACGCTACTTAATGTGATATGCAAGGCTGCAGGCACTCTCAATTGACCCTAGAGGCATTAACTGGTCCCCATGGAAACGGTTTCTTGCTTCTGAGCCTGCTTTGCCCATCTACTACACATGAAGGTCATCACCCCTGCACCCTTGGGACAGGTCTAACATGACAGCCCAGCCAGGACGTGAGCAGAAACTAACCTGCGTGAATACCAGCCAGAAGTCAATTGTTACCCAAGAGGTGCAGCGATGCCTGGCTCCTGAGGCATGTCACACACAAATCACTTAATTAGCAACTCAGATGCTGTCCCGTCACTGACAGCTGCTAGCCAGGCTCAAGAGAAGCGACTTGGGAAAGAAATACAGGCAATGTTCCCCCAAGATTTTGAATTTGAAGAGACCAAATCAAAAGAACCAAGAGAAAAGAAATGAGAATTTGCCTTTTGTCAAATAATACAGAGACCCATAACACGTAGTGAGTGCTTACTACATGCCAGGCAGTGAACACGGAATCAACATGGCATTCTCCCATCAATCCTGCAAAGCAAATAATTTAATTGTTCACCCATGGCACAGAAAGGCTGTAACTTTATAGGAAAATATAAGGAAGGGAGGGAAGAAGGAGGAATGGGGGGGAAGAGAAAGGAAGGGAAGGAGAGAGATGGATGGAAGGAAAGTGGGGTGGATGGCGGAATGTGGAAGATTGGAACAAAAGAAATTTCTCTGAAGATGAGGAATAATATGAATGAAACTGACTTTTTACCTTAATTGAGAGCAACTGAAATACTTAAGAGATTGATTTGTTTCATGTCCTGTGAATTCAGACAAAACTAAGTTGACTTAATTTTAACCAGCCCCAAATAAGACAGACAGACACACACACAGTGTTTGTTTTCCCAATTATGACTTCTTCGAAATGAATGGAAAATTGGGCAATCTGATTAACTGTAGCTTATAATAAAATAGCACTAAATGGCATTTTATAAGCCCTTTGTTTTCTCTTCTCCTTGGAAGAATGTTAAGCATTTAATGAAACTAATACTTTGGACTGGAGATCTCTCATAACCAAAAACCAGAGCCTCTCCCACACCAACAACTAAAAGTAACTCAAGTTCTTCGAGCCGGTGGAATGTGCCAGCCCCTTGGCTATGTGCCGTATGTACATTGCCCCAAGGAATTTTCTCAACAACCCTGCGATGAAGGTGTGATTAATGTGTCCATTTTACAGAAGTAACCGCAACTCAAAGAGGTTATGAAACTTGCTCCATGGTAAGTAGAGGACTTCAGAGTCACTGCTCTTCAGCACTGTGTTAAACAGTAAGCTATGGTGATAGTGGCACAAAAAATCTGTTTGTAAATCAATCAAACTGGTTGTTTGCTATTCTGGGGAAATATAAAGATGTAGTTTGGTTAATCGTTGTTAGTGGTTTTATAGACAGTGTTTCAGAAAGACATTATCCCTTACTTATCAGGGTGGTTTGAGCATCATACAGGATGCTGGGGAAATGCCTGTGACTCCAGAATGTTATTAGGGAGTCATTGTGCCCATGCAGTCATTCAACCTTCTCTCCAGTGCCACCATAGGAAGTGGATAGTGGCCACAGGGCTGGTACATTCATTCTTTGATAGATCTGAATTCACTGTCTCCCATGTACCAAACACTAGGAGGGCACGTCACATACTAGTGTGTTCTTTAATTCTCACCTGTGAGGTAGGTGCCATTATTATCCCCATTTTATAGATGAGATTCAGAGTGGTTAAGTATAGCTGGGATTCTTGCCAAATCTGTCTGTTGACTCTGGGGCCTGCTCTCTCAGGCAATACGCAATCACAAGGCAGGAAAAAAAAGACATGGCATCCACCCTGGAGAAGCCATCACAGCAACAGTGGAGATACACATTAAGCCACTAGTTAGTCAACTAATAATTTTATTACCATTAGGTGAAATCAAGGAGGAACTGCCCTGGAAGAATAAGAAATTGTCCCCAAGGAAGTGATGATTCAGGTGAGAGCTGAAATCAGTCAGAGTTAATCAGGAGAGGGGAGTAGAGGAAAAGAGAAAAGCATGTAAGATGGAGGGAAACAGCATGTGTGAAGGCCGTGCCATATGAAGACTGACACTGTGGAGGAGAAGAATGACAGATGTTGCAAGAATCTGCTCAAACAGTCATCTACTGTTCTCAACCCTTCCTTTGGACCTCTTGTGTCATTCTCTTTATGGAAGAAGGAACTGGCCTCAGGTTAAATCCACCCACTATCAAATTCCTTTCTGTGTGCCCAGTGTTACCAAACAGGCATTCAAACGCACCACTGAGAAATTAATGAAACAACTGGACAAATGCAGGAAAACTGATCCAAAGTCGAATGATGTCCTGAGGAAGAAGAAAAATCCACTAAGTCCATTTTTGTTATCACACAGACACATGTTTAATAGCTGATTGTTTTTAATATGTATCTATGATTTTAAAAAATTTATGAGCCAACAGAGAAAGAATTGTCTTTTCAAAAAATGATGCTAGAACATGGCTGTCCACATGCAGAAGAATGGGGTGGTACCTCCCTTACACCATGCACAAAATTAAAGCAAAATATGTTACAGATTTCAATTTAACAGCTAAAACCCTAAAACTCTTAGAAGAAAACCTAGGTACAAGCCTCTATAACATTGGATTAGGCAATGGTTTCCTACATGGCACCCAAAGAACAAGCAATTTAAAAAATAAGCAAATTAAACATCATCATAATTAAAGGCAGTTATACTTCAAAGGACACTATCAAGAAAGTGAAAAAAACCCTCAGAATGAGAGAAAATAGTTGCAAATTATATATATATATTATACACATACAGATATGACAAGGGACTTAGATTCAAAATATATAAAAAACTTTTATAGCTCAACAATTAAAAATATAAATAAATAAATAAGAGCCTAACTCAAAAATGGGCAAAGAATTTAAATAAATATTTCCCCAAGGAAGGTATTCAAATGACCAACAAGTATATGGAAAAATGATCAACATCATTAATCAATAGGAACATGAGAATCAAAACCGTAATGTGAGACCACTTCACACTCGTTAGGATAGCTATAATAAATAAATAAATAAATAAAGGGCAAATAATGACAAATGCTGGGCAAGCATGTGGAGATTAGCATTTTACACTGCCGGTGGGAATGTAAACGGGGGGAGCCACTCTGGAAAACAGTGTGGCAGTTTCTCAAAATGGTAAACATAGAGTTACTATTGGACCAGTAATTCTACTCCAGGGTATCTGCCTAAGAAAAATGAAAACATTTGTCTGCACAAAAACTTGTACATGAATGTTCCTAGCAGCATCACTCATAATACCCAAAGTGGAAACAATCTAAGTGTCATCAGCTGATGAACAGATAAACAAGATATGGTATGTCCATATAAAGGAATATTATTCATCAGTAAACAAAAAGAAGTACTGTTGTATCCTACGATAGCAGTGAGACTCAAAACCAGTCCCAAAAGACCACATTTAAAATGATTTCATGTATGTGAATTTTCCAAAATAGGCAAATCCCTAGAGATAGACAGTAGATCAGTGGTCTCCTGAGGATGAGGCAAGATAGAAGCAAAAGGAGTGGGGAGTGGCTGCTGATAGGTTTGGGGTTTCTTGGTTTCATGAAATTGTTCGGAAATTGACTGAGGTGAGTTTCACAATTCTACGAATTTATGTATGTGACTTATATCTCAGCAAAAATTTGTATGAACTAGAAGCTAGTGTCACAACTTTTGAATTTTCCAGAACTGCATTGTTTTTTGTTTCGGTTTGGTTTTCACTGTCCTGAGGAAAGGCTCTGATATTGTTTTTCCACACCTTCCCCCCCACACCACCACCCCATAAAAAGCACCACTCAAGTTACATACAGTGTACACAGAGATCAAGACAGCTCTTTTCAACTTTCTATGTCTACAAACCTGCCCAGGCATAATCATCTTCTTCCTAATGAGCCCTGAGGTCCTGTAGAATCCTGAATTATTTAAAGAAGGTTGAAATTTTTCTCCTCTACTGTATTTCCAAACTTTCCCTCCACCCAAGCCCCCAAAGAGTGTCTGTGAACAGAAATTTTGAAAGGTATTTTCTTAGTCGAAGCTAAGTAGAACAAAAAAACAGCAACCAAAAAACCAGCCCATTCCCTAAGAATTCCAAGTATGCCATTTTCCTTCTCTAGTCGCAGCAGCATCATTTAGGCAGGATTTGGCTGCGGAGTGAGGAATTTAGGTTACACAAAAGTCAATTTTTTAGGAGCAATTCTAAACAATGGGCTATTGAGCAAACACGTAAGTTTTCCGTCTGTGGACATCTTTTTGTTTTTTTTTAGTTTCTATAAAGATTTTTATCTGTGAACTACAAATTATGGTAGGCTTAGTCTTCCCATAAAGTAAGAAAACTAATGAGATTTCTTAAAAATCCCCCTCATTCCTATTACCTATCATATTTCATGGTTTCCCTTCAACTCTATCAGCCCTTGAAATATCTTCTCTGTTTTACTGTTGTTCATTTTGAGCTTAATAACCACCTCATTCCTTGCATCATCTCTCTGAAAATTTCGGGGAATAGCCGTGTAAGAGAGATGCACTCTTTGAATTTAGAACAGTACATTGTGTGTATACTTTTATATTATGTTTCATTTGTGCTGCTCCGATGGCATTGGCCAAACTCAGGGGCAAACTAAAATGACTGTAATGTTTTCCATTTGGAAAGAACAGCTTACTGAACAGGTACATAATAGCATTTATTTTCTTTACCATTAGGCATAGTTCAGGGTCTTTGCCCCCAAAACCAGTCCTGGGCATCAGCCTACCAAGTTTGAGCTATTTGTCTTGGCCAAGAAAATTATGTAACCTCAATGTTGTTAAAGTCTCTTCTTAACCCTGAAAAACTGATAAACTTATCAGAAAAGCTCTGTCCTTACCAAAGTTTTATAGTATTACTAGTTTTAGTAACAATTACAGCTGAGAGTGATAATAACAGCTAATATTCTTAAACTCTTCCCATGGACCAGCCACTGTTTCAAGGTAGATACAGACATAGATAATTAACTTATTTAACCCCCACAGTGACCCTGTGAGATGGGTGTTATTACTGTGCCTATTTTACAGATGAGGAAATTGAGACACAGAGAAATTAAAAAACTTGCACAAGATCATGAAACATGTAAATGACAGAAATGACATTTTAATCCAGGAATCTGCTTCCCTGTGCTATGTCTCCTGGTAGCAGGAGCTTAGTCCACCTCCTTGAGTGAACAAGTGGGTGATATAAAGACAGTCCATGACAGCAAAAATTCCATCTACTCATCTCCACCCATCCTTTCCAGGCACCTGCCCTCCAGGAAGCCTCCCAAGATCACTAGGATAGAAAGGACATTGTTCTGTTGTCCTCCTCCCTGCTCTTTTTCATTTCCTCCTAGACATGAAGAGACCTTCACAGAGACTGTGTTTATGGAGAGAAATGTGTGCTTGGAAAGCAAGCCAGTTCCCAGGAACCCAGACGTCCCTGTGCAAAGGCAGAAGGCAAATCTAGTCTTTGACTCATTATGACTGTATGAATAAAAGAACTTTCTGGCAAAACAGACATGGGTTTCAAAAATTCTGCAGGAAAAGGGATTGGGAACCAGAGTTCTGACACTGGGTTTTAATTTCATCTGCTATCAAGTGCTTGCTTGAGAACAAGATTACATGATTAAAATTGGACTTTATTAACTACTTCGAAATCTTCTCTTTGGTTCCTTGCTAATTAATCAGACAGATTAACCAGGCTACTCTTTCAGTTTCCAAACAAGAAGTCAATACTTTCAGGTCAAAAACGTATGGCACATCCAAACTTTTGAGCAGTAACAGCCGTTCTTTGTTCCCTGAGTATAGCCTCAGTCATTTGGAAGTGTCAGCAGACCTGTGACAGCGAGAGGTCCTAACATACTAGATGCACCAACGCTTAAAAAAAAAAAAAAAAAAAAAAGTGAAGAGGCGTTAAACTAAAGGTGACTGAGATCATGTGAGAGGAACAAAATCTCAGCAACCTTGCCTCACCTGCTGGAGGCAGGAAATCTCAACTAATCTTGGTTTTGAGCCATATACTCAAAAGGCCAAACATACAAATTTATCTACATTAGCTTGTTTAATCTTCCTACCTGTTAAATTATCTTATTTAACCTCATTAAAAAGAAGGAAAGTAGAGCCAAGATTTGAACCTAGGTCTTTTGTGCTGTAAAATCCTCCTTTTAACCATTACCACTCTTCTACTTTGATATACACCTATGCACAAAGACAGGACCTTTCCAACAAATACAATTCCAGGAAAAATTCAACTTACTTCAATAACCTCCTCAGTAGGATTTTATAAGCAGTGAAAAGCCAAAGAGACAAACATATCTCAAAAACCTAATTTTCCACCAGTCTTTTTTTTTTTTTTTTTTGGAGTAGGTATCATTTCTAGAACAATCCAATTAAATGTAATCTAAATAAAGGATAACACTTGTAGGCAATAACACATTTAAATAGAATAGATGATAAATTATTTTATATTCTTGTTGTATTGTTTTAACTCCTTTGCCCATGTTACACTTGAATAATATATTTGGGTTGTTGATGTTTAAAGTTGCGCAATACATCAGGTTTCAAAATCTTCTCAGCAGCACATTATTTCATTTGATACTTGTAACAACCTCCCGCAGTGAGCAGATGGGAGATTATTATTGTAAGTTTTTTTTGTTGTTGTTGTTGTTGTTGATTCATTGAGGGTACAATAAGCCAGGTTACACTGATTGCATTTGTTAGGTAACGTCCCTCTTGCAATCATGTCTTGCCCCCAGAAGGTGTGGCATGCACCAAGGCCCCACCCCCCTCCCTCCTTCCCTCTCTCTGCTTTTCCTCCCCCCCATAACCTTAATTGTCATTAATTGTCCTCATATCAAAATTGAGTACATAGGATTCATGCTTCTCCATTCTTGTGATGCTTTACTGAGAATAATGTCTTCCACTTCCATCCAGGTTAATATGAAGGATGTAAAGTCTCCATTTTCTTTTTTTTTTTTTTATTGTTGGGGATTCATTGAGGGTACAATAAGCCAGGTTATACTGATTGCAATTGTTAGGTAAAATCCCTCTTGCAATCATGTCTTGCCCCCATAAAGTGTGACACACACTAAGGCCCCACCCCCCTCCCTCCGTCCCTCTTTCTGCTTTTCCTCCCCACCCCCATAACCTTAATTGTCATTAATTGTCCTCATATCAAAATTGAGTACATAGGATTCATGCTTCTCCATTCTTGTGATGCTTTACTAAGAATAATGTCTTCCACTTCCATCCAGGTTAATACGAAGGATGTAAAGTCTCCTTTTTTTTTAATAGCTGAATAGTATTCCATGGTATACATATACCACAGCTTGTTAATCCATTCCTGGGTTGGTGGGCATTTAGGCTGTTTCCACATTTTGGTGATTGTAAATTGAGCTACAATAAACAGTCTAGAACAGAATGAAAACTGAGGCTCTGTATTCCCAGTGTAACATGACTGCTGAAGAGTTGAATGGGTTCTGGGACCCACCTCTGTTTGACTCACCTATCAGTCATTCCACACCATTCCTCACCCATTTTCACACAAGCATAACTTGACATATCCAAAACTTTGTAGAAGTAACAGCATTCTTTGTTCCCTAAATACAGCTGCCTCAGTCATTCAGAAGTGTCGGTAGACCTAGGACAGCACCAGTTCATATGCATAAATTGGGTTATCCCCTATCTCATACGGCTTTCAGAGACACGGAACCAGTCATTTTTGACAGGTGAATAATGAAAAGGTCCAGTATATCGGATGCCACAACATGATCTAAAAGAAAAACATTGTAAGCACAAGGACATTCATGGGATTCACAACAAAAGTTTAGAAAATAACTCATCAACAAGAAAACAGATTAGTAGAGGAGCATCCATACAATGAAATACTACACAACAGTGAAAATAAATGACCTCTAGCTAAATGCAAGAGCCTGAATGGATCATGTAAAGGTCGAAAGAAGAAAGCCAATCAGAAGGATAAATATAATGCTTATATAAATGATAAAAATATGCAAAACAATACTAGAAGTTTGCCCATATGTTTAGGGTAAATATTAAGAAATGTATGGAAATAGTAGTCACCAAATTCAAATTACTGGAACAGAAATATGATCAGAGTGCTAAGTAGGGACTTAAGCTTGTGTTGGTATGATGTTTATCTCTGGATCTGTAGTTGATAGGAGGGGGTTGTAATATGTTTCTTTACATGTTTGTGTTTGTCTCAAATATTTTACAATACCTTTCTTAAAAAGGGAATGGGCCAGATGAAGTGGCTCAACCTGTAATCCTAGCACTTTGGGAGGCCCAGGCAGGAGGATCACTTGAAGCTAGGAGTTTGAACCAGCCTGAGCAATGTGATGAGACCCTCTTTCTACAATGAATTTAAAAAGTAGCCAGGCAATGGTGTGGTCACCTGTAGTCCCAGCTATTCAGGAGGCTGAGGCAGGAGGATCGCTGGAGCCCAGGAGTTTGAGGTTGCAGTGAGGTATGATGCAACTGCACTGTGGTCTGGGTGACAGAGTGAGACCCTGTTGCAAAAAGAAAAAAAGAAAAGAAAATGTAGAAGGAAACCATTCATTCTGCACACATTGACTAAGAGCAAGGAATGTGCCAGGCTTTATGCTGAGGGCTGGGATATAGTAGTGAACAAGATAGACTCAGTTTATACCTGCCCCAAAGATCCTCTCATGTAACAAAGATGGAAGAATGTGTCCCTGTGAGGAAGCACAGGGAGTTGCAGAAATGTGTGATAAAGAGACCTAACATAGTTCAGTTGACCTAGGAAAACGTCCAAGAGAAAGTGAAGCTTATGGCCAAGTGCGGTGGCTCATGCCTGTAATCCCAGCACTCTGAGAGGCTGAGGAAGGAGGATTGCCTGAGTTCAGGAGGTCCAGACCACTCTGAGCAAGAGTGAGCCCCTGTCTCTACTAAAAATAGAAAAAAGAGCCAGGCCTTGTGGCTGACACCTGCAGTCCCAGCTACTCAGGAGGCTGAGGCAAGAGGATCACTTGAGCCCAGGAGTTTGAAGTTATTATGAGCTATGATGCTATGGCACTCTACCCAGGTGATTGAGTGATGAGATTCTGTCACAAAAAAAAAAAAAAAAGAAAGAAAGAAAGAAAAGGAAGTTTAAGCAGATACTGTAAAAGTTGTAGTTATCAGGAAAGGAGAGGACAGCTCAGATTGTTTCTATTCAGCATTTCCGTGTCCAAAACAACATGCTGGAGTAAGGAAGAAAGCGACTAGGCAAGGAGGCAGAGCCAGAAGGCACAGCCTCCCACTCCTGCCTGGACACTCTGCCTGGGCACAGCATCTCCCACTCCTGCCTGGACACTCTGACTCTGCTGTGCACTGCCTGGGCACAGCATCTCCCACTCCTGCCTAGACACTCTGACTCGGCTGTGCACTGCCTGGGCACAGCATCTCCCACTCCTGCCTGGACACTCTGACTCGGCTGTGCACTGCCTGGGCTCCTGCGCTCCTGCAGTGCTACACGCTGGCAGGTGCCAAGGAGCGGAGGGGAACAGTTGAAAACATTGCAGTGACTTCACACTCTTGCCAGATCCCCAACTGTTCCCACAGTCTCTCCTCATACAGAAGTGATTTCAGCAATTGAGGGCAGGAGGCACCGTGTGAGTCTGAGCCAACTCCAGCTTTCCCTTCTGTCCCTATGAAGGAATTATTCTGGCAGACTTCCACACTGCAGGTATCTTACCATTTGTCATAGGCAAGTTACACACAACTCAGTGATTAAATTACCAACAGAATTGCTATTTGAGTGAGGAAAAGTTCAAGGTTGTTTCTTGCTCCCTCGCTTCGGTTTAAATGAAATTGGATTAATTCGCTCTTAATCCCCTTGTTTAGATGAATGAAACCTACAAATTCTGTCGCATCTCAAACAGACAGTGTAAAATGCAGCATTTAAGCGCATTCATCAAGCACTAGGGCCCCTGTATCTAACCTTGGCCCCGTGTTTAGATTTATAAAGTGTGAGATCATTGTCAGTTTCATTTATCTCTGTTATTACATTTACTGAGCCTCCTTCAAATGACATTTTATCTTCTCGTCTAATTCAAATAAATGTCTTACTGATGGCTAGAATGTAAATGGTGAAATCCCACTGTTAACTCAATAATCGGGATAATCTCATTGTTTTGCTTTCCTAACAGAATCTTAAATTGACACTCATGGCTGGAATTCCACTCAGTTTCACCAAACTTTTCTTAAAACTGCTGCTCTTGAGCATTTTCTGTTTGTGTCAGTGTTTCTACATGGAAGGAACATACCTGTCCTCTTCTTTTGCATTTATCTTGGTCTGTTAATCTTACAAAAGCATAAAAGTGATCACTCGGATTTGACATATTTGTTTATCTCCATTACTTATGAGTAAATATGTTGGTGGTGGAGTGGCTAAAGGCACAGGTTTTAGAATATGTCCTAGGTTTGAACCCAAACTCTGTGACCCTATGGTGACTTAACCTTTGTTTTCTTATCTGTAAAATGACAGTAAAAATAGTTACCCTGTAAGGATGTTGTAGGAATCAATTGAGATTATTTTCAGTGTATTACCTGGGCTTAGTGGCCCATAGTACTAAAAGCCCATTCAGATTTTAGTCAAATAAAGTACTGTACTCTGTATTCAGCTTAACTAGAAATGTGGTTTTCTATTTCAAGATTTAAACCAACCTTCTGAATTGTAACTTATGAAAGAGATTTTCCTCTGTCTCATACCGTTCTGGGCTTAGAGTGTTTGCATCTAAATCATTAGTGTTTCCTGTATCACGTATACAAACTAGCTTTGAAATTCATTTCGTGTGATTTGGATTTATTTTCTTGCTAATTTTCCTAGCTGCCAAAAGTGGGCTTCTTGGTCTGGAGGAGCCTGTAGAGGGCCCTTCAGTGCTTGCTTCAGGTGAATATCCCAAAACAGAGCATTTGAATTCCCAGCCAGGGCTGCCTGGTAACCAAGAGCAACAGCCAGTGTGGTTAAAGGAAGCTCAGATAATAGATTGGGATTGTCATCCACCTGAAATAACGACGCTGCCACCCCAAGTCCCAGGCACTTTCATGCATTGGAATACTCTTCCTCTCCCTGGAACAACCTTCCCTATACATCTCCCTTCATAAAAGCAATAACTTCTTATCTATCAAGACTCACCTTATACGTCACCTTCTCCAAAAATCTTTCTCTGACCCCACAGACTGGGTGGGGATCTCTACTAGGTAGCCCCAAGTCATTTTCCAGTTATTTCTATCATGTGCAGCCAGTCCTTGTGCTGTGTCTTGAATGTAGCCCCCAAAGTTCGTGTGTTGGAAACTTACTCCCCTACACAACAGTGTTGGGAGGTGGGGCTTATGGGAGGTGATTAGGTCATGGTAATTATTACTGAAGTGGGTTAGTTCCAGTCAGAATGGGCTTGGTACAAAGTGAGTTCAGCCCCTTCTGGCTGCTCCCTCTCACCCCGTCTTGCTCCTCCACCTCCTGCACAGCCCCAAGGCCTCACCAGATGCTGCCACTATGCTATGGAACTTCCCACCCTCCACAACCCTGGGCCAAATAAATTTCTGTTCCTTATAAATCACCCAGTCTGTGCTATAATAGCATAAAACAGACAAAGGCAACTTGTTTTACACAGTTCTGTCATGCATGATCTTCAATTACCAAAATTTAGTTAAATACTGCTAGTCTTCCAACAACACAGCTCAAATTTCAGTGACCATAACATGTGGACTGTGAGTAATTACATAAACTGTGAGCTGCTCTTCGGTCCACAAATCACTTCTTACATGATAGATTCATATCATGACCAGCAACCAATCACAGCACTTCTTCTACAATCTGGTGGTGACTTGTCACTATGCATTTGTTATTCAGTATACGCGCACGTGCACACACACACACACACACACACAGAGATTAAAGTTAAGTGGTTGTATTGATTCTGTCTCCCAGTAACAAATGCATGTGAGAACGTACAAGTAGGGATTAAGAAAAAAGGGAATTAACCAAAACAGATGAAAATCTAATTAAGTTATAGATAAAGTAGCTGATGATGGAAAGTTGACACCTCTCCCCATTAGATATACTCTAGATACGTAGCCAGAAGAAATTAGTGAACGTGAAATTAGTGACATAAATAAGCAAAGTGGCCATGACAAAAGGATGAAGATGACACCAGCAAACCATTCCACACGAAAGGAACACTCGAAGAGATTTCACATTGACATAGAAAGAGAAAAGGAGAAAATGCTAGAAGCTGATCCAAACTTAGAAAGGGGTAGGACAATTTGCCAAGACATTGAAAACATATTTGCTCTGTCTTGTAAGTTATATGAAGAGACAAGAAGGCAAGGCCTATTCAGACTCCTCCTTGAGTCTGTTTTCTACCAATTGTCAAAGTTTCCAATGCTTTAAACCACCACGTACTAAATAAATAATCGTTTTGCTTATTGTTTATTGCCATATACATTCATAACCAATAGTAAGAGAGTTTTTGAAGTTAATAGAAGAATCATGATTTTTCCCATTGATTCTGGTGACCATTTTGCACTGTTTCAGCCTGCATGATAAAATGTATGGTCCTGCCCCACTGTGCAAAGTCAGGGCTGCCTGTATATTAAGCGTTAACTGTATGCCGAGTGCATTGCAACAAGTTACTAGACATATACACAAGGATATCATTTCAGATTTGGATGAATGAGTAAATGAATGAATGAACAAATTCTAAGTGGGCTTTACATATTTTAAAATCCTAGGAGTGAAATAGAGTTCTCCCTTCCTGGCAGGTGTTCTCCCTTCCTGCAGTCCCTCCTCCTTCTAGATCAGTGATTTTTCAACTGGTGTGCCGTGAGAAGATCTTAGGTGTGCCACGAAAATTTTTAAAGATCATTAATTAAATCATTTTCAAAACACATTCAAAGCACAGTAAGTCTATTCTTTTTTTATTCTTTTTTTGAATCAACATAATTGAAGTGTGCCACAGAAGTTTAACTATAGGATAAAAAGGTTGAAAAACACTGTTGTAGATGCTTGGCCCATTTCCCAAGGAGTAGACCTGCTCAGTGCTCAGATAACCCTAATACCACCTTGAAGGCAGGATCAACTCCCCCACCAGCAGTTCAGTGAGGCAAATCGCAGTTGACACCACCAGGCCCAGCCGGCCACAGCCACGACCACCACTATCTCAATCTGGAGTTGAATTTAGGATTGAGATGTTCCCAGACAATAGTTGTGGGGTATAGGCATACCTTAAATCAACGAACTTTATTAAGGTAAGTTTGACAATATAATCTTTGGCCAATAACTTTTACATCCTCTCCTCTCACATCTTTACAAGAACCATTAATAAATATCTGTATTTCATACTCATTTTTTTCACACTGAAGAATAGTAAAGTAGCTGAGATGTCACCACTGCAGTGACAGCCCTTCAAAGTTCACAAATGTAGTCTCAGGATCATTGACAATCTAACTCTTCTGGCATTTTCTACATACTGTCATCATTATGATCCTGTTGGAAATGCAACTGAAAAGAGACAATATAAAAGGGACAAGGTTCCCACAGCTTTGGGATGTCAGATGGGCCATCTCATTAAGACATTTCCAGGAAATACCACAAACCAAGTTATTTATGTTTTGTTTTGTTTTGTTTTGTTTTTCCTCCCAGGCTTCTTCTCCAAGGATGTTTTAAAAAATCAAATTAACCTCTTTCCAAAGACCTTTAATAATTCTTCATTCCGTGGGTCTATTGAAATTTTTTTACCAATATGTTGCCCGGGGATGGTTGGGCGTTCCATCCTCCCTCTATTGATTTGGTAAACATTGGCTGATCACCTACTCTGTTCCCAGCTCTGTATTTGGCACTGATATTGAAGTTGACAGTCAGACACATGCCCTTCTGGGCCTTACAGACTAATGACAGAAACAGGCAATAGACCAATGAATGAGCGTGGAGACCTGGATGACTCACGCCATGTGCCGTGAGGGAATAAACAGGATGAAGGGGGAGTTAGGGCCACAATCCCAGAAAACACAGTCCCAAAGGCCACTATCCCAAATGTTGAAATCCTGAACGATCAAAACCCCAAAAGTCTAAAATCCTAAAATCACAGCACTGAAAATGTAATTCCAGAGACAATAATTTTTAAAACTTTATAAAGGCATTTATGTGCATTTTTAAAGGTAGATTTATTTAAGAAACATAACTATATGATCGAACACTTTATAGGACACTTTACAGAGTACAAGAGGCAATAATGTATGTATTTTTGCAAGCATAAACACTCAAGACAGTCATGTTCACATAACACTATGAGCAGATGAACAGTATTTATAAACAGGTCAAAAAAGTGAAATGTATGAGTGCTTAGCACTATGGTTGGTAAACATGTGCACCCAACTTCACAATAATAACTGTGGTCCTCTGAGACAGTGTGGTACCGAGACACCTTCTCTTCCTCAACTTTCCCTCAAGCTGTGATGGACGACCTGTGCCTTTTGAGGAGATTAAGAACTGCAGCAGGTCACCACTGCATACACAGTCACCCAGAGACTGAGATCTCGAGAAATTTTACCTTTCACAAATGCAGACAGACAGAAGGGACATCTCTTCATTGACTGGAGAAGATTTAACGTGTTTACACTGAGCACCAGTGAAGCTGATGGTTTAACTCTTGGGGGCTGAAGACTCAGGCCCCAGGAGGTCGGTGGTGTAAATCCTACAGCCCAAAGTCTAGAAAGCCTGGAGTTCTGATGTCCATGGCAGCGGAGGAGAAGTCTATCCTCTCAGAGAAAGACCAGTTTACCTTCTGCCTTTGTTCTCTTGAACCCCTGGCCAATTCGATTTTGTCCTTTCAGGATCTCAACATCCGGGGTGATGGGATTCAGAATTGTGCCTTTGGGGATTATGATTGGTTCCAGAAAGGAGAGAGGATACCAGGAAAGAGCTTCCTCAGAAAAGAGAATCAGTGCAGAACGCTGAGGAGGGGAGACCTGCAATACAAGGAGTTGAGGGAAGAAATTTCCTCACAGAGAAAACATTCCAATGGACCTTGAGACAGGAAGAGCCTGGTGTGTGCAAGGGAACGTCGGGGAGGAAACTGGGGATTGTGTGCATGGTTAGACGTAATTGAAGCCCATTTAAGGCCAGAGTAACGGGTGTGACTCTCTGGAGCTGGCGTCCTGCGGCCCGCTCCATAGCCTGTCTGCTGGGGATGAAGGAGGGTCCGCTGAGGAGACTTGTACAAACAGCCTCGGCTTCGGCCCCATCTGGTTCCTATTTGCAGCAGGCCTGTCCTGACCTACAAGGTTCCCTCCAAGCCTGCGTCTTTAAAACTTGCTGACCTTGACTTGGGAATTGCACTAAGGTTCTTAGCTGCAGTCCAACCTTTCCCCAAGTGCCTTCTCTCTCTGCCGCCTAAGTCCAGCAGTTCTCTTCACTGCCCACAAGCAGGAGGCTGAGCGCTGCCTCGAAACACACCAGCAAAGGAGCCCTCCTGGGAGGAGCCTCCATTGCTGGAGGGGAGAAAGGCCCGGGGCCAGCTTTGCACGGGAGGGAACCTTGTTTGGAAGGGGCACAAGGAGTCATCACATCTATTTACTTGCCCTTGTTTCAGAATTTCAAAGGAAGCACTGCACTAAAGTTTTGAAACTCATTATAGCACATAATTAAGAAAGTCTGTGGTTTCAACTAAGCCAGGAAACCACTTACTACATGTCATCATATCATACAGAAAAACTGTAACTATATGTAAATAATTTTTAAATAATCCATTATAGGACTCACTTGGCTCTTTAGTCCAGCTATTCACAGGAACTTTATAATATTTCTATCTGTTGTTAACATGATTTGGGTGGAAAGGGGACAACAGATAAGCTAACATGTCCGGCAAGTTGCTTCTGTGTCTGAGCTTTAGTTTCTCTGTTAATCAGAAGATGGTAACTAACACCAGGGGCTCTTTGGGATGTTGAGTGGGCTAACTAACCAATGTATGTCAAGTACATGGCCCAGTGCCTGAGTCATAGTGAGGGCTCACGTGTAGTAACTATTATCATCATTTTATAAGGAAACACCATTTCTCTTTAAAAAACAAAGTTCTGTAACTCAGAAGTAACTAAATCTAACTCATGGTTTTTTTTTTACCACTAGGACAAACTCTTCCATCAATTAGGACCAACCAAGGATTTATTCTGTACACTAGGGGTGATTATTTTTGTGAAATTTTCTTATATTTCTTAGTTTTATAAATAATTTACAGATTATAGTTGAGTCCTTACTCCATGGACAATATCATTCAGTCCCAAAGTGGGAAAGTCCAAGAAGTTGCTGGCAAAAATAATTAGTCCATAGCAATAGTCTCAGCTTTAGTAGAACTAATAACATATGGTCTACACCGTATGGGCAAGAGACACTTTGGTACTTAATAATCTAGAAAATATTTACGATTTAGATATAAAGGACTAACCTTAAATATTATGACTATCATTTTTCTAAAAGATTTGTATTTTCTAGGCCTTAATGTATTTCTTGAATGCTGACTGGTTATATGATTACCTCATCTAACTTTTACCACCTCTTGGTGCCTCAGTTTCTTCCCTGGTTGCATGGGAACAATAGTCCCACTTACTTCAGGCAACTGTCATGAGGATTAAATAAAATGATGCACGTAAAGCACAAAGTTAGGAACAACCAACCTCCCCCTTCGCTTTAGGAACCCTGCCTCCCCCGTCTCTACTTAACCAGAAGGAATTTCCCCAGATGATCTGACCTGACAGTCTGTTGTTCATAGCCAAGCTCATGTTCTGTAACTAGCTCCACACTCCTGTTTTGGCTACCTCAAATGGAAGGTCAATTTTTCATACTCATTACAGCTTCCTTAATCAGTACCATTTGACTCTCTGTCTAAGAATTATACATATCCCCATGGTTCTGTTAACATCTAGGCTAAAGGATTTAGCAGACCTCCAGAGTCACATGTTTCTCTGTTCCCAGCTTTCCTCTTCATAGAAATGAAATCTTAAGGAAATCCGCCCAGCCAGCTTGTCCATCCTTAAAGAATGTGCATTGGAGGAAGAAAGATTGGGATCATATCTCTATATCTTTGTTATAGCCACACCACATAATTCGAGGGCTGCACGCTACAATCATATTGTCTCTCTCTTTCACTGTCTCATCTTCTACCACCCACCTGCCTGTCTTCCCATCTAATCCGTGAAATTCCCCTATGAAGAGGTGGTTAAAAGGTAGGGTCTTGAGCCACTCTTCCTGGGGGATAAATCCTGGCTCTACCACCTGCTTTGCTGTGTGACCCTGAGCAAAGGAAATAACCTCTCTGGGCCTCAGGAAACCTCTAGTTTCCTCATCTGTTGGGGGTGGATATTAATAGTACCTACATCATAAGGTTGTTTGAATCTAGCACTTAAATTATACCACGTAAGTAGCTAGTTCAATAAATTATTGTTTTACTTGATAAATGGTAAACTCTGGTTGTGAAAGGTTAAACAACTTGCCCGAGGTCACACAGGCTGTGAGCTGCAGAGCTGAGACTGAGTCAGAGTTGGTGCTCTAACCAGGGTGCTACCCCACCTCTTTTTAGCACATAATGTGTGTTTATTACTCAGCTGAGTATGGCCAGCCTGGTGGTATCCCCAAAAGAGACAAAAATGTCCTTTGAATCAACAGTTTGACTTCCAGGAACTTGACCTCATCTGGCCAAGTGTTTGAAGGCATAGATAGAAGGATGCTTTTTGCAACATGATTTGTAATGGTATAAGACCAGAAACAACAAAAATGTTGATCAACTAGGAGCTCTGTAAATAAGGCAGAGTGCGTGCATACAGTACATACAGCAACATCTATGTTGCTGTTAAACAAATGAAGAAGTGCTGTATGTGTTAATATAAAAGATCCCCAAGTCCTGAAGCTAGAAGGAAAATGAAGCATCAAAAGCATATGCATGTATACATCTGTGATCTCTGGAAGAACTGAAAGAAAATTAGTGGCCAGGTGCAGTGGCTCATGCCTGTAATCCTAGCACTCTGGGAGTCTGAGGCAGGTGAATTGCCTGAGCTTAGGAATTCAAGACCAGCCTGAGCAAGAGCAAGACCTTGATAAATTAGCCATTCTGTCAGGCACCTGTATTCTGAGCCACTCTGGAGGCTGAGGCAAGAGGATTGCTTGAGCCCCAGAGTTTGAGGTTGCTGGGAGCTATGATGATGTCATGGTACTCTACCAGGGAAACAGCAAGACTGTCTCGAAAGAAAGAAAAGAAAGGAGGGAAGGAAAGAAGGGAGGGAGAGAGAGAAAGGGAGAAAGGAAGGAAGGGGAAAGAGGGAGGGGGGAGAGAGAGGGAGAAAGAAAGGAGGGAAGGGAAGGGAAAAAGAAAATAGGAGGAAAAAGGAAAAGAGAAGAGAAGAAAAGAGAAAAGAAAAAAGTAAAGGAAAGAAAAGAAAATTAGCAGCAGTGGGCTCTGGAAAATACTAGGTATTGTGGATAGGACGGAGATTTGTGTTGATGGGTTTATCTTTTTTGGCTCTTTAAATTTTGGGCTGAGATACTTTCCAATTATAAATCCTAGAGTATAAAAATTCTGTTAGTTTTAACACCAACTAAACAAATGAATGTTTCTCTATGTATTCTGAGCACAAATTTTCATGAAAAATATAAAATTGATTTTTTAAATATTTGCAGGAAATAGACTGTGGGAAATATTCACTGACTAGAGGAAAAAGAACCAGGAATATTTTAGAAATTCCTCTACCAGAGCAGTAGTACAGGAAACAGTTTAGGGTGGTAACTTTGGAGTCAGACATGCTCAAGGTCAAATCTTGCATCTCCGCTAACCCACTGTGTGGTCTTTGAGTCTCAGTTTTCTTATCCAAAAAACGGGATAATATTTTCTATCTTGTAGCTTAAAGTGAAGCTCAAAGAGATAAAATACTCACCATAGAGTAAAGCCCATAGTAAGCATTCCATAAATAAACATAGCTATGTACACAGATAGGGAAGTGGGTGGGTAGGTAGACAGCAGATAGATAGATACTGCTAAAAGTTTCCAAGTCACCATTCTGCTTTTGCCATGTCCTGTCTTTCTTCCTTCAGCCCAGAGAACAATAGTCTTACATCTGTTGGCTACATAATATTGTAATAGCCGTGCAGGAAAGCTTTGCAGTCACACAGGCCTGAGTTAAAAAAGAAAAAAAAAAAAAAATAGCCAAATGGGGTGGAGCTCAAGGTTACAGTGAGCTATCGTTGTGCTATTGCACTTCACTTAGGGCAACAGAGTGAAAACCTGCCTCTAAAAGAAAGGATGCCCTGCAAATTATCTAGCATGTGGGATGTGGGTCCTCTGTAAACCTTTATTAATTCGTCACACATATATTTTTACAGGAAAGGCATCTACAAATACCATGATCTTTTTCCAAATTACTCAACTACCATTTTATCAAACAACTCCAGCTTCTATTAACTGTTCAGGCCCGAGCATATGCGTTTGTCTTTAAACTGCATTTGTCACCGCTGCTTCTCATTTCATCAGATGATACCATTGGCTTGCTCTTTCCCTCTCTGGCTTTTTCTCTCTCTCTTGTTCTCACTCACTCTCTTGCTCTCTGCGGCTCTCTATTGATAGTTACCCAACTCAAACTACTGAAGTGCCACTGTATCAGGGTCCACTAGGTTTAGGAACCCAACTCTGTTTCCAAAGGGAATGTTTATTGCAACTCAGTTCACCATTGCCAAGATGTGAAAGCAACCCAAGCACCATCAACCCAGGAATGGATTGACAAACTGGTATGTGTATATCTTTGTTTCAAGCCAAACTGTCCCAGGCATGATCTCTGCCAGGCCCAGCCTGGGACTAGAAGGGTGACAGTGGTAGTGCTGGGTAGCACTCACATAACTACACAAGAAATTGTTGCACTTTAGTCTCCCACCCCCGCTTGGATTTACCATGTGCAAAACAAATATCTGGATAGTCGGGCAAAAGTGTAGGTTTTTTTTTTTTTAATTAAAAAATTGTTGTTCTGCTTAAATTAACACGGTGCACTGTGCACTTCCCTCTGCATGTGCAGACATAGCCCTTTTTAAATCTGTATTAAAAAATAGAATTGGCAATGGCTTTTAGTCCTGCTTGAGCTTGCCAAAAAAAAAGATTGGAAATGAGCGTGCTTCTTCCTGCCTCTCTTGGCTATGCTCCCTATTAGAGGTTGGTGGAGATAGAATCCTTCTCTTCCTCAACTTTCCCTTGAGCTGTAAATCGTCTAAGGAGTAGGGCCCGGGAGAAGGGCCCCCACCTTTCACAACCAAGGAGGTGGGGACATAGAAATATCAGATTCTGGCAACAAAATTTTGAAGCTTCTGATCCAGTTCCCAAGCTGTTGTTTAATCCTTAATCATCTCTCTTGGCACAATTCCCATTGCTACTGCTTGCATAAAATTAGAAGGAGCTAATTGTATCAATCTGTATTTTCTATAAGGCCAAGCTTAATGCAAAACCCACAGGGAGTCCCTGTATGATCATTTTGACCTAATAGGCTATTTTATTTGCTTCCAAGAAGTCTCTGCTATCTTCCCCTTACATGCCAAAATTTTCTCAGTCCCAAGTGACAGTCAGCAACATGGAAGATATTTTAACATTTCCTGTAGAGAAACAAGATGTTAGTTGAATTCCATATCCCTGTCTGATGGCTTTCATTATCAATGGGGGTGGTTGCCATAAACGGGGTCTTTAAGAAGCTTACCTGAACTATTTTGTTTTTCCTAAAGAATACTCCAGTAACAACAAGAACAAAAAAGCATTACTCTTCAAATCTTCCATACCAAAAAATAAAAAGAAAATGTCAGATCCTTTCAGCTAGTTGTAATTGGAATTTGAGGGCTCTTGTAATCTAAAATGTGTCACTCAACTGTAGGCTTTCTCAAAGGAAGCAGCTCCCTGCACTCTTCAGGAAGGAAAGTACTAGATCCACCCAAGTTACTGCATAAACCAAGATGCCACAAGACTAAGCAATGTACATGCATTTACATTGACATGCAAATGTCAAGAAGGCAAAACTGTAGGTGCTGCGCCTTTATTTCCGGAGACCCTTATCCTAAAATCTTTCTCTCTCTGAGGCTTGAATGCTACTGTTCTTGAAAGGTGCCATTCCCAGTATCCCTAGGAGGAAAAATATAATCAGTCCCTAAAAACATGTAATCTACTTGTTTGTTAATCCTTCCGTGCCTTGGTATTCAACAATGTTTTCTTCTCCTTGTTTTCTTTTTATAGATATTACTGTAGAAAGACAGATACATCCACATAAGCATTACCCGGAAAAAAACATCTAATGTGCTGCCCCGCGATGAGGTATGTGGTGGCACACGATTCAAGGGAGGAAGGAAAGAGAATATTAGGTTGACTATGAAAGAGACAAAATGAGGGGATAGAAAAAAGAATAGAGTCCTAATCCATAGTGAGCCAGCGTGGGTCAGGTAAGGCAGCAGCGTCGTAATTTCTTTTTTGTTTTTTAATTTTTTATTTTTAATTATTATGGGTATATACCAGTTATATGTATTGAGAGGGTTCGTGAGATGTTTCGCATATAATGTACATTAATCAAATCAGGAGGCATTCATCACCTCAACTGTTTATCATTGCTTAATGTTAGGAACATTCCAATTCCACTCTTTCAGATATTTTAATACATACCCTAACTTATTATTGATTATAATAACTTTGTTATGCCACCAAACATTGTTCATTCTCACTCACTGTATTTTTATACCCATTAAACGTCCCCACGTTATTGTCCTCCAGCACTTTACCAGCCTCTGGTAACTATCACTCTACTCTCTGTTTCCAAGAGATCAATTGTTTTTAATATTTAGCTCCCACATATGAGTGAGACCATGTGAGATTTCTCTTTCTGTGCTTGGCTTAGTTCACTTAACATAATGCTCTCCAGTTCCATCCAGGTGGTTGCAAATGGAAAGATTCCACTTTTTAGGGCTATATAATATTGCATCGTGTATATGTACTATGATTTCTCTATCCGTTCATCCATTCAGTGTGCTACTATCTGTGGGACTGTCAAACAAGTCTTTTATTGTATATGCTCCTTTTATATCTATTTTTTGAGAGTTTGTATTATAAAGCAATGTTGAATTTTATCAAATCGTTTTTTAATACCAGTTGAAATGATCATCTAGTTTTTGGTCTTTGTTCTGCAGATATGATGTGTCACATGATTGATTCTGATATCCTGAACCATCCTTACATCCCTAGGACACACAGGCTTCAACAAGAGGCATTTTTTACTTTTATCTCTAATGACATACACATGCCAGCTCTATAAGATTAACAGGTTTCTAAAATAATACTGGGACTTTGAGTCTCATTCCATATCCATTGCAGTGATTTTCGTAAAAACCAGAGCCGGTTTCCAATTCTGAAAGCATTGCAGGCAGATAATGCGATTGGCTCAGCCCCAATCAGGTAATACCACACCCAAGCCAATCAGGTAGGACCAAGAATGCAAGCGTGGGTGCACAGGAGCCACTGGGGCCATGAAGAAAAGCTCCCAGAGGAAAGAAAAATCAAAGGCATTCTGTGACTTGTATGGCTTTGGGGAAAATATTTTGGCATCTATGAACCTCTGATTATAAGGAATGGTATACCTACTCACTGGATGGAGCACTGCTAATCCCTAAACTGCCAGTCAAAGCTGCTTGGCCATGGAACAGTAAGTTTAAGATGAGTTATCAGTGTTATGAGGCCAGCAAACATGCAAGCTTGATTTGGAAAAATAGCAATATGAATACACATGGAATATTATATAAAATGGGAACAGTAACAACCTTCCCCTATTTGATAAAAATCTGGTTTGGTAGCAACTTCTGTTTGAGGTACCTAACTAAAAGAGATATTGGCAAACTAAAACAGGATATGGTGGAATTTAATAATACCTCCATACAATATGGCATCATGTCAGTTAGAAAGGATTTTTTTTTTAAACTCTCTAATCCAAGGCTGGGCATAGTGGCTCACACATGCAATCCTAGCACTCTAGGAGGCCAAGGCAGGTACATTGCCTGAACTCACCAGTTTGAGACCAGTCTGAGCCAGAGCAAGACCCCATCTCTAAAAATAGCCAGGCATTGTTGCAGGTACCTGTACTCCCAGCTACTCGGGAGGCTGAGGCAAAAGAATCCCTTGAGTCCAAGAGTTTGAGGTTGCTATGAGCTGTGACACCATGGCACTCTACCAGGGCAACAAGGTGAGACTCTATCTCAAAAAAAAAAAAAAAGAAAGAAAGAAAGAAAGAAAAAGAAACCTCCAATCTAGAGGTCCAAAGGGTCAATTTTTATTTTTATTTTTTATTTTTTATTTTTTTTTTTTTTGGAGACAGAGTCTCACTCTGTCATCCTGGGTAGAGTGCCATGGCATCATAGCTCACAGCAACCTCAAACTCTTGGGCTTGAGTAATCCTCTTGCCTTAGCCTCCCAAGTAGCTGGGAATATAGGCACCTGCCACAATACCCAGTTAGTTTTTCTATTTTTACTAGAGATGGGGTTTCGCTCTTGCTCAGGCTGATCTCGAATTCCTGATTTCAAGCAATCCATATGCCTCAGCTTCCAGGAGTGCTACAGGTGTGAACCACTGTGCCTGGCCTATCCAGAGGGTTTTAAACAGTTGGAAATGTATTTATTTATTTTGACATAGCAAGAGGTCTAGAGGCAGGTATTTTCTGGGGGTTAGTGACCTAAAGATGTTAAGGCTGGCATCTCAGTGATGCTCTCGGCATTTTCTTATTCTCATGGTCTCAAAATTGCTGTCAGAGCTCCAGATATCTCATCTATGTTCAAAGCCGAAAAAAGGAGAGCAGGAGGGCTACTAGCTTGATCTGTCCATATTGTCAGGAAAACCAAAGGTTTCTCTGAACAAAAACTTAAAAAGAAGACTTGTGCTTATTATCTCATTTATTTGAACTGTGTCTCGTGGACAGTTGTGGCTGGAAATAGGAGTATTGGACAGAAGGTGACCAGGAAGAAACGGATCAGTAGTTGCTACATTTCAGCCAAACAGCATTGTCTACCATGGTTGCCCTTATTTCCTTTTCCTTTTTGGAAAAATAAAATTTCCTAAGGAGAGAGAAAATGATTGGTCTAGTTTAATCAGGCGTCCGCCCACTCCTGACTCCATTAATTATGGTTTAGATACAGACATGGCTGTGGATGTTTCATCGCTATAAAAAAAATGTTCAAAATGTATACCCAGACAACCACACAGCTAAAAAATAACATCACAAATCCAGCTGAAGCCTCCCGTATATTCCTACTCAGTTGCATTTCCTTACCCCAGAAGCAATTACGCGCTATCCTGAATTTGGCATGTACCACTCTCACGTATTTCTGTTCTGCATGGTTATTTTCATAACATTGCTGAAACAGTTTTACAATTTTGTGCAAATGGTATCATACTATAACTTATCTCTCTTCAACTAGCTTTTTAAAAATGTAATTATGATTTTAGAGAATTACTCATGTTTAGCAGTTCATTCAGTTTCACTACTAAGTGTCGCTTTCATGACTACAGCACAATTTGTTCATTCATTCTTTCATTAAGGGACAATTAAATTTTTACATTTCTTTTGCTATTAAAATAATAAAATAGTGCTGCAATGAACTTTATATACATGCCCTTATTCTGCATGTGTGAAATAATTTCTCTAAGGCATATATTTGGAGATGAAGTTGTTGGAGCAAATGTTCTACACTTTTTAACTTTATAAAATATTACCAAATGGAAGGGACATTTCTTAAACTGATAGAGACCATCTACAGCAAACCCACAGCCAATATCATATTGAATGGAGTTAAATTGGAATCATTTCCACTCAGATCAGGAACCAGACAAGGCTGCCCATTGTCTCCATTGCTTTTTAACATTGTAATGGAAGTTTTAGCCACTGCAATTAGGGAAGAAAAGGCGATCAAGGGTATCCATATAGGGTCAGAAGAGATCAAACTTTCACTCTTCGCGGATGATATGATAGTATATCTGGAAAACACTAGGGACTCTACTACAAAACTCTTAGAAGTGATCAAGGAATACAGCAGCGTCTCAGGTTACAAAATCAACATTCATAAATCGGTAGCCTTTATATACACCAACAACAGTCAAGTTGAAAAAACAGTTAAGGACTCTATCCCATTCACAGTAATGCCAAAGAAGATGAAATATTTGGGAATTTATCTAACAAAGGACGTGAAAGATCTCTATAAAGAGAACTATGAAACTCTAAGAAAAGAAATAGCTGAAAATATTAACAAATGAAAAAACATACCATGCTCATGGCTGGGAAGAATCAACATAGTTAAAATGTCTATACTACCCAAAGCAATATATAATTTCAATGCAATCCCTATTAAAGCTCCACTGTCATACTTTAAAGATCTGGAAAAAACAATACTTCGTTTTATATGGAATCAGAAAAAACCTCGAATAGCCAAGACATCACTCAGAAATAAAAACAAAGCAGGAGGAATTACGCTACCAGACCTCAGACTATACTACAAATCAATAGTGATCAAAACACAATGGTATTAGCACAAAACAGAGAGGTAGATGTCTGGAATAGAATGGAGAATCAAGAGATGAATCCAGCTACTTACCGTTACTTAATCTTTGACAAGCCAATTAAAAACATTCAGTGGGGAAAAGAGTCCCTATTTAACAAATGGTGCTGGGTGAACTGGCTGGCAACCTGTAAAAGACTGAAAGTGGACACACACCTTTCACCATTAACTAAGATAGACTCTCACTGGATCAAAGATTTAAACTTAAGACATGAAACTATAAAAATACTAGAGGAGAGTGCAGGGAAAACCCTTGAAGAAATTGAGACGGGTGAGTATTTTATGAGGAGGACCCCCCGGGCAATTGAAGCAGCTTCAAAAATACACTACTGGGACTTGATCAAATTAAAAGCTTCTGCACAGCCAAGAACACAGTAAGTAAAGCAAGCAAACAGCCCTCAGAATGGGAGAAGATATTTGCAGGTTATGTCTCCGACAAAGGTTTAATAACCAGAATCCACAGAGAGCTCAAACACATTAGCAAGAATAGAACAAGGGATCCCATCGCAGGCTGGGCAAGGGATTTGAAGAGAAACTTCTCTGAAGAAGACAGGCGTGCGGCCTTCAGACATATGAAAAAATGCTCATCATCTTTAATCATCAGAGAAATGCAAATCAAAACTACTTTGAGATACCATCTAACTCCAGTGAGACTAGCCTATATCACAAAATCCCAAGACCAGAGATGTTGGCATGGATGTGGAGAAAAGAGAACACTTTTGCACTGCTGGTGGGAATGCAAATTAATACATTCCTTTTGGAAAGAGATATGGAGAACACTTAGAGATCTAAAAATAGATCTGCCATTCAATCCTGTAATTTCTCTACTGGGCATATACCCAGAAGACCAAAAATCACATCATAACAAAGATATTTGTGCCAGAATGTTTATTGCAGCCCAATTCATAATTGCTAAGTCATGGAAGAAGCCCAGGTGCCCATCGATCCACGAATGGATTAATAAATTGTGGTATATGTACACCATGGAATATTATGCAGCCTTAAAGAAAGATGGAGACTTTACCTCTTTCATCTTTACATGGATGGAGCTGGAACATATTCTTCTTAGTAAAGTATCTCAAGAATGGAAGAAAAAGTACCCAATGTACTCAGCCCTACTATGAGACTAATTTAGGGTTTTCACATGAAAGCTATAACCCAGTTACAACCTAAGAATAGGGGGGAAGGGGGAAAGGGAGGGGAGGGAGGGGGGAGATGGGTGGAGGGAAGGGGCTTGGTGGGACTACACCAGCGGTGCATCTTACAAGGGTATATGTGAAACTTGGTAAACGGTCTGTGAAGCTAGTGAATGATGCCCCATGATCATATCAATGTACACAGCTATGATTTAATAAAAATATATATATATATAAATATATATATATTACCACATGGATCTCCCAACTGATTTATCAATTATCCACCATTGTGCATGATTATTGTCATTGCTCCAAATTCTTGTCAACTCTTGGTATTGTCAGACTTTACAGTTTTGCCAGTCTCGTAGATGGAAATGGTATGTCAGGGTCATTTTAATTTACATTTCTACAGTTACTATTGAGATTGAACACTATGTTAGATGTTTTTGCTCATTTGACTTTCATCTTCTATTAATTTCCTATGGATATCTTTTGCCCATTTTCTAATGGATTTTTTCTTTTCCTTATCATTCATATTTTTCTATGTCTGCTTGCCTCCAGTAGACCATGAGCATCTCTAGACAAGAATCATGGTCTCTACCATTCATTCAGTGACTATGAATGCCAGAAACCATAGAAGCATTAAAAAATGTAAGACAAAGGCCACAGAGAAGTTATGATGTCTTCAAAATCCTTTAAATATGTCTGACACATATGAACATTTGTTGAATGGATGAACATGAGACCTGAGAGCTGCCCTCTCTGGCCTTTATGTGGACAAGTCCTCAGATTTGTTCTGGGTACTTTAGAGGGCAAATTGAATGTAAGCAGGTAAAAGCTACATGGACAGACTTAGGCCCAAATGTAAGAAATATTTTCTCATTATCAGATGTGTTAAAAAAACAAAGTAGTGAGCACTCCGTTCCTGGGGGTATAAGTACAGCCCTACGACTACCTGACAAGCCTATTGTATAGGGAACAGAGCATTTAGTAAGGGATTAGACTGGTTAAGTCTTCATCTAGTCTCTGAAATTTTATAAAATGCAACATATCATTTTAGTTAACTTAAAAGCCCACTTTTAAAAAATATCTCCTAATTATGTATAAAATTCACATTTGTCCATCTGACGATTTTCATATTAAAAATGACTATAATTGCTCACCCAAATGCCATAAAGCTGACTCTTTCTTATGTCTGTGGTTAGTTCCATAAATTATTTACCTTATAACTCTTTCACCTTACATAACCCTTCCCATTATGACAAAATAGACTCAACCTTTTATTTCACAGAGCTGACCTAATGTGTTGCACCATAACACTTAAAAAAACAATGAAGAAATATTTGCTTCCTGCCCCAATACTACTCAGTAAGGAAACAAATTACCACTCTGCATCCAGCCTTTCCATTACGGCACAATTGCTGAAACCGTTTTAAATTTTGTGCACATAGTATCAAACTAGAACTTAGCTCTCTTCCATTACCACACATCCTTCTGAAAACTTAGAAGCTTAAAGCTTGGAGTTAGAATTTCTATCAGTTTAAAAACACATGCCTTCTCCTAGGGTCATAGATGCAAAAACAGAAAAACACCTGAAAATCCTTTACATTTACCTGAATCGTGCATCTAGGATTAGGCAGCAGTAGGGAATTGAAGGGCACCCCTCTTTTGTTTTCTGAATACCTATGTTGTTTGTTCAGCCTAGATTGCTATGTAGCTACTTATATAGTTAGTGACATTTGAGTGCCATTAGGAATGTGGCACTATGCTAAAGTCAGGATCTAGTAGTGTGTTGTGTAAAAGACAGAGTCTCTGCTTTCTGAGAACTTGCGTTCTCATGGGAAAGAGAGGTCACATGAGGGCGGCGCCTGTGGCTTAGTGGGTAGGGCACTGGCCTCATATACCGAGGGTGGCAGGTTCGATCGTGGCCCTGGTCAAACTACAACAAAAAAATAACCAGGGGCTGCGCCCGTGGCTCAGTGAGTAGGGCACCGGCCCCATATACCGAGGGTGGCAGGTTCAAGCCCGGCCCTGGCCAAACTGCAACAAAAAAAAATAGCCGGGCATTGTGGCGGGCGCCTGTAGTCCCAGCTACTCGGGAGACTGAGGCAAGAGAATCGCCTAAGCCCAGGAGTTAGAGGTTGCTATGAGCTGTGTGATGCCATGGCACTCTACCCAAGGCGACGAAATAAGACTCTGTCTCTAAAAAAAAATAAAAAAAATAACCAGGTGTTGTAGTGGGCGCCTGCAGTCCTGGCTACTCGGGAGGCTGAGGCAAGAGAATCGCCTAAGCCCAGGAGCTGGAGGTTGCTGTGAGCTGTGTGATGCCATGGCACTCTACCCAGGGCAATAAAGTGAGATTCTGTCTCTGGGGGAAAAAAAAAAAAAAAAACACCAAAATAAATAAATAAGTAAAGAGAGGTTACGTGAGAGAGAACTCAGGCAGTATGACACGGGAATGAAGGCCCAGGTCGGGCACGTGGTAGGCATCACAGAGTGCCGCTGTAATAAAGAGGGCCCAGGAGGACTCCCAGAGTTCTGGCTCATGGATGGTGAGCTCTTGGATGGATGGTGATACCATTTACAGAGAGGAGCAGCACTGGGAGTGGCAAGGTTGAAGCTGGGATTAGGGAGAAGGAGGGATGAGAAAGATCATGAAGTCATCTTGGGCATGCAGGGGTGAGGTGCCATGGAGGGTCAGGAGTTGAGTAGCAGAGCTGAGAACGCAGAGGAAATATCTTAAGATGGAGAATGGAGATACAAATGTGGGAGTCATTTACACGTAGAGTAATAAGCAGAGAGAGCCCAGGGCCAGCCTTGTAGAAATATCAATGCTTAATGTCTAGGTAGAGAAGGAGGTATATCTAGGTAGCCACAAAGAAAGTAGAAAAAAACGGGGGTATCACAGACGCTAAGGAGACCAGAGAGGTCAAGGGCAGGGTTGGATGCCACGAGAGGCCGAGCTGATGACGACACTGTTGGCTCTAATGCTTGGTAGCTGGAGAAAGCCTGGTGGAGGGACGGGACTTGCACAATCCCAGAGGAACAGGGTGGAGGTTGGAGAAAGGAGAAAGGCAGCGGACAGGGAACCCCACCACCAAAATCCAAACAGTGAGGTCGTGTGTCAGAGTAGAAATGTCCTGTGTACTAGCCTGCTGGACGGGGGCAATGCAGAGGAAGCCTGGGCTTGAAGGGCCTTGGATGTCAGCAAACAACTTGGATTTTCCTCTAACAAAACAGAGTCATCTGTAGTTTCTGAAACTACAAGGGACTGTGCCAATCTACAAGAGTCGCTCGGTAGCTATGAAAGATGTGATCCTTCCTAGTGACTGGGTTGGGAATACACTCCAGAAATACAATTCAAGCTGAGATTTAGCAGCAAAGGGCAAAAACACTCCTTAGAGTGGACAGATTAATTACCCCCAGATGGGAAACTATCTGAGGAAAGCACTATTTAGAGGTGTTACGATCATGGAATAGCCATCACCTCTCCAAGGTGAAGAGCAGAAAACCAGAGCCTTCAGGCAGAGTGGGGAAATGGTAACTACTTGGTTCCTATAATTTCTGACTTGGGAATTACAGATGAACAAGCTGTGCCAGGATCAAAAACTTGAGTTGATCATGGTCCCAAAGCAGAGCCTTCATCATTTCTGCCCCCGCAACCTGGGTTAATTTTCCTAGTAGGAGGTCTCTGCTTGCTCTGGTCGACTCCTGACCCTCTGCGCCTTGGGGCAGAGATTCACATCTCTGTGATCTAGAAACACTGTGGCCCTGAGCCTTCTTCCTCAAACCTGTCTTTAGCAGAGAAATGGAGGAGGGAAGTGAGGAAAAGAGCTTTGGGAACCCTTGCTGAACAGGGGCATGGGAGTACCGAGGAAGGAAGCAGAGCCAGTAGCAGAAAGAGGGGCAAAAGGAAGGAAAGGATGAGGGGTGAGGTCGAATTCTCCTTGCATGCCTCCCCTCCTTGCCCCTCACCCAAATGACAACAATGACAATATTACTTCTCCCTTCATTCATCCACCGAGACCTCTGTGTGCTCAGCACCGGCCCAGGCACTACCCCTGCCCTCACAGAACTTGCATCATAGCCAGAGAGACGGAGATTCAAGCAATCGCAGGCACTGGCATGCATTTGCCAGTCTGAGTGCAGTGAATGACGAGGTCAAGGAACAAAAACTATGGGACTCCATCTGGACCCGGAAGGCGACCTCCCTGATGAAGTATTGATGGAGAGAGGGCCCTAGGATGACTAAGAGTTTAAGAAGTCAGACAGGATTGGAAAGAGAGTCAGAGAGAGATAGGAAAGGTACAAAGGCCTCACAGAGACCAGCAGTGCTACAGACAAAGGAAAGCACTCGGGCAGCCAGGGCAGATGATGCTGGGGAGTGGGCTGGGGTGGTCCCTGGACACCGGAGCCCCCTTTGATAAGCATTTAGGTGGTTATCCCCAAAACAATAGGCATCCCAGGAGCATTTTTAAGCAAGTATCACGTGGTGAGATCAGATTCATATTTGGATCATCATCAGCAACAACACAAATAATATTGCTGCTAACATTGTCCAGGCAGCCCCTGGGCTATGAGCGAGGTGGGCTCTGTAGGTTTGCTTTGCACCGAATTTGTATGTACGCTGGAACAGGTATATTTGCCTACTAATCTATAATAGTGTCCAATAGTAAGTGCAAGTCACACGTCAGTTAGATGTTTGTTACATGCAGAGAGTTAGGAAAGCACTTCCCCAACCTCCCTTCCCTAGGGTTTGTCCGTGGCCCTGGCCCTGTACTTTTTCCGGGATCAAGAGATCACTTGGCTGCTACAGAAGGAGAAAGAGGCTGCAGGCAGGTGTTCCCTGGAAGAGTGGCCAAGAGAAAACTGCCCGGGAGCAGCTGGCACACACTAAGAAACATGAGAGTCAGATAAGGGCATCAGGGAACTGTGTGGAGGTTAATCCAGCCGATTTAACAGTGATATGCGGATGAGGGAAATGCCCACAATGCACTGTGTGGTGGGAAAGGCCAGGGGCAGAGCAGGGGAGACGGAATCCAGCGCCCTGGTTCTCCGTGCGCGTACACACTCGTGAGTTCACGTGAGTACATTGCAGGGAAGAGAACCCAGAACTCAAAACACAGAAACTGTCAACCGCAGTTAGCTCTACACAAGGGGACGATGGCAACATTTCCATTCTTCTTTCGTTTTCCAAATTTTTCTCTAATAAACCTGGGGTAGTCGCTGACTGGGAAAGAAGACAGCTTCAGTGGCCTTCCTAGAGCTCTTGCTGGTGCTGGTCTTGGTCCTCCTGGGGTTTGTATTCAAAATAGCCCGCTCAGCATCAGTTCATCTGGGATAACCTGAACATGCATAGGAAAACCCAGCCCCGACAGACCCGTTTTCTCTCAGACAACCCCTCTGTGCCTTCGGGTCTCAAACCACAGTACAGAGGTGCCGAGGCAGGAGCTTATTTAGCCATCCCTTTAATCAACCAGAAACTACTGAGGAGGTCCCTCACAACAGCTCTCAGTGTTATGACTCAGATAGGAAGGGAGAGAGGGATCACCACCCACAGAGGAGACTGGGCCACTGGAGTCCCCTAACCCTCGCCCAGTCTGACAAGGAAGCTGGTCGTTTTGCAAGGCTGGTCTTCTAATACATTTATATTGCCTTAGTCAGTTGGTCTTGAGGTCAGGACTGGCTTTCAAGGTTGGCCAAAGTTGAAAACCATAGAAAACGTTTATCTAATATATTCATTGGATATACGTCTGGAGATGTCCTGGCCCACACACTGCCACGGTACTTGGACTCTCCATGGAGAATCTAACTTAAAGCAATGCATGTGACACCAGAAGCATCTGAAATTGTTTCTTAATGGCTTTGTCAGAAATCTTCCAGTAGCAAATGAAACTGGCTTAAGCCTTGACTAACTGAAAAATGCAGAGCAGATCTGAGTCAGATAAGGGCATCTTATCTGGGTCTCATCCCGATCACAGAACAGCCACCTCCCCAAGAGGTTAGAATATATTAACTGGCCAGGTCTGGGTCAGGTACCCACTTCTGGAGCCTCCCCTAGGAAAGCTCAAATTGAGCATGGGATAGAGATGTTTCCGAAAAAGGGACTTGAAGAGATGTTACCATCAGATAAAGGGAGGGATGGTCCCCAGGCAGCAATAGCAGATAGCCACAAAACCAACGGTTTTGTTTAAGGTCTTTTCAAGGCATTGCTTCCACTGGGCCTTGGAAGGAACATGGTGTGGTAGGTGAGACACATGGCTCAGAAGGAAGAGACCTGGTTCTAGACTCATTAGTTCTCCTGCCTTGGGTCTGTCCTCAGGTCCGTTTTCCACAGTATTCCCATAGTGATCCAGCTAAAATGCAAAACTAACCATGTCTCAGCTTGGAATTCTTTTTTATTTTTCTTTTCTTCTCCCCCCTCCCCCTTTTATTAAGACAGACTCTCACTCTATTGCCCTGAGTAGAGTGCTATGGAGTCATCATAGCTCACAGCAACCTCAAACTCTTGGGGTCAAGCGATCCTCTTGCCTCAGCCTCCTGAGTAACTGGGACTACAGGCACCCGCCACAATGACTGGGTAGTTTTTACTATTTTTAGTAGATATGGGGGGCTCACTCTTGCTTACACTGGGCTTGAACTCCTGAGCTCAGGCAAAATCCAGAATATTAGGAGTATAGGCGTGAGCCACGGTGCATGGCCTAGCTTGAAATTCTTCATTGCACCCACCTACCTCTCCCCCACCCCCACTGCCTGTAGGATCAAATCCGGGGCCCCAAGGTAGCATGCAAGGCCCTCTCCCTGCTTTTCAGCCTCATGCCCCTGAGCACCCAGCTTGTGCACACACCAAGCTGAGGCTGCTCTTCAGGCCTTTCCTCCATCACTTTTTACCTTCTCATCTCCCAGCTTATCTTTTACAACTTGGCCTAGACAGCATGTCCAAGAAGACCTCTCCTTTGTCTCGCCCCACTCTCTCCCGGGTTATGACGTTGTGAGGACCATGACACTCCAAGCACACCTCGCTCTATCTCTGCACTTAACGTATCTTAATTACCTACTTGTAATTTCATTCCCACAGAATAATTATGATAAGAATCATGTCTTAATCATATGTGCAGCCCCAGGTGCTACCACACTCTGGCCCCAAGTAGATTCTTATTAAATGTTTATTGAACTGAGCATGTTAGGACTCAGATCGCCCACATATAAAATGAGACTATTGAAATTCCTCCCCATTCTGGAGGTCGTAGCTCAGACTAGCTCTTATCACTAGATTGGAACGTTAGGAAGGAATGAGACACAGAGAAGGTAAGTTTGGATCTGGAGGGCAGAAATTCACAACCAGGCCTAACAAGGGAGATACCCTTGGCCAAGTTGGACAGCCCATAAATTCTGCATACTTAAAATGGAGTACAGTCAGCATGTGTCCAAAAAAATGGTGAGAAATGTTTGCTCTCCCCTGGCATGCTCACCACACAAGCCACGTGAGCGCTCACAGACACAGTGTGCACGTGAGCCGGCCACAGAGTCCATACGCAATGATTATGTCAAGTTGAATGCCAAAAGCTGACTTTATCTGCCTCTCCACTGGCATTTATCTGGTACGGGAGAGTCATGGAAACATGCGTCTGTTTCTTTCTAACAGCCAGATTCTCACCCTGCCAGCAATTCAGCCTGAAAAACCTCTGAAAGGACTTCTGCTAACCACAAGTGAAGGGCAACAATTTGAAGAATAAAAACTAAGTTCCTTAAAACTGTGGTTTCCCAACCCCCAGGGCCACAGACAGGTCCCCGTCCATGGCCAGTAAGGGAACATGACCACACAGCAAGAAGTGAGTGAGGGATGGGGTCGCACAGCAGGAGGGAAGTGGTGAGGGAGAGAAGCTTCACACATGTCACATCACTCCTGTCAGGTCCCCCTCAGCGCCCCTTACCCCATGCTTCCCTCCTCAATGGAAAAATTGTCTTCCCTGAAACTGGTTGCTGGTGCCAAAAAGTTGTGGACTGCTGCCTTAAAATGACCATAGCATAATGGCAATGAAAGAGTCCTGCCAGGCTGTGACCCACTTGAATATTTGCAGGGAAGACTCGCTCATAGAAATGTTATCACTACTTGTTCAGATTCGTTTGCTATTCTTTCAACATCTGGTAGAGATTGAGTTAGAGGCAGATTGAATTTATGGTTAGTGGAAAACACATTCTGAAAGTAGAACAAAAATGTTCAGCATTTCATCGTTGTTAGGCAGAATGACTTTCCCAATAGCTTCTCCACGTTTCAAAAACTGTATGTTAGTTACTGGAGGAGGGAGGAATATAAACTAAATTTGTATGAAAATCACATATTTTAGGATGAAGTCCAATGAGGTGCTTTTGGTATACATTTGCAATAAAATAAAATTAATTTTGTTTGACGGATCTAGCATTGATTTCCAAACTTAAGGGAGTTTATTTTCGGCGTGTTACCTCATCATTCATGTTACTGGTTTTATTTTTTATAAACCCTTATGAGTTTGTGCCAAAAGATGTGTTTTGTGTCATGACAGAGGTTCTGGTACTACAAATGTACTTTGCTTCATTTAATTTATTTGTTTAATTTCTGCTTCAGAGATAGTCGTCTGTCTTTTCCCTTCTTTTAATTCAGACTTCCTGACAATTTTATGTAGAAAATTAAAGTAATAGTCTTTCTGAACCTGAATTGCTTTTGCCCAGGTCTTGTTTCAGAATAAATAGCGAAGAGAAATAATAGACTGGAAGACCTTGAATTTCATAGATTCTTTCTTTGCTGTCTGGCTTGAAGCCATAATATGAAATCATAGGTTTGGGGGGTTTTTTGTTTGTTTGTTTCGTTTTGTTTTTTTCCTTTCTCTCTCCTCTTCATCTCCCTCATTTAAAGAGTAATCACTTGATTTGGGTCCAGGGTTTGTATGACTTTTTTGTTGCCACTAAAAACACACCAGTGCAGAGGCTAGCGGTTGAATTATCTGCTTATAGTTTTTTTAAGCTTTCAAAATCATTCAGACCTAAAAAGCTTCCCCCTCCCCATAGTTCTGTGTGGTAATGTCAAATAGATCTTAGACTATTGGGCTCTTGAGGTTAAAAGGGACCCTCCAGGTTGTGAAGTCTACCTTCACCTCCACCCTTATCTTCAAAAATATATATATTAAAATTCTATTTATTCATTCCCATAGCTGACATTAGGCAGATGATATCTCGGTCTTCACTCTTGATACATAGAGGCAGTCTTAAAATTACTTGTATTTCTCACTAATGTTTCATCTTTAATGTCATTTGGTACCGTGACACAGATCCAAGGCATCTGTGTTAGGATTAGAATTTGGAAAAACAACATTTTAGATCTGGCATCATTTGCACCCAGCAATGTGATTGTTAATGCCCATTAGAGTCTGTGTGCCTCAGTTTCCACACGTATAAATTCAACTTCAAAGTCTTTTCCATCTTTAATATTTTAGAGATCTCCATTAAATACCTTCTCTAAAACCCAATGATTTGTTTATAATCCTTTCTTATATCCACTTAAAATTCTTCTTGAAAGAAAGTACAAGTTGTAGTAAAATAATTCTTTTCACTTAGATCACACACATTCCCTCTATAGTATCCCTGGGAAATATGTGCTAATATTTACTGGCTCTGTCCATTTCCCATTTGGAGATATTCCTACTTTGGGGAAGGTGGTTCCTGCAAAGAAACCAGTCTAGAAGTGGGTTTTCTGCAGTCCTACCTTCACTTGAGCCCCCTCCCCAGCAAATGTGCACAGAAGGAAGGGAGGGACTTGGTTGCCCAAAGTAAGAAGAGCATTTCCCAGCTCATTCCCTTAGCTGCCCCCTGGGGACCTCAGGTGAAATCTACACTGGAGCTGTCCGGTACAGTAGCTACTGTCCTTGTGTGGCTCAGAAGCACTTGCAAAGTGGCCAGTGAGAATTAAGATGTGTCACAAGTATAAAAATGCACACTGGATTTCAAAGACTTAGTATGAAAATATGATTGTAAAATAGCACAGTAGTTTTTATACTGATTATTGAAATGATAATATTTTGGATATATGTGGCTAAATAAAATATGTTATTAAAATGAATTTTGCTTTAAAATTTTAAAACTTTAGTTTTTTAATGTAGCTATTAGGCAATTTTAAATTTTAGATGCGGCTCACGTTGAAACAAGAAGCCACAGAAGTTTCTCCCACTGCTGGTGGGTCATGGCCACCTGCATCGTCCCATTGGCATAGCTGGACTCATGGAGTGAGAGGGCCGTGATCAGATGGAAAACTCTACCATGCACGAGGGGCCAGGCATGACGTCTGAGGCCCATTCTGGGCTTGACTCTAGATGGTCATGTTTCCTTCCACTAGGCAGAAAAGGGAGGCCCAATACCCCAAAAGGAGAAAAGTGTTTCTCCAAGCCAAGTTACATAATTCCTTTTTTTGTTTTTAAGTTTGACAAATTCACACTGATTTCAGCACCAGGAAAACTGCCAGTTTGGCAGTTCTATAGTGAATTTTCTCTCTGATCCAAGTACAAAGTTTCTGCACTGTGTAAGTCTTCCTTCCTGCCATAGTACTTCTGACCCGTTTGGAAAGGTGACAATCAAAGAACTTAAAACTGTAGCAGGGAGACTGCAATATCATGTTGGAGAAAGCCTGTACAAGTGAAAACCAAACAGAACCAAAACAGCTTGATGTTAATGCAAATAGAAAAAAATGTATGAATTTACTTTTGCAAACTTCCTCTTCTCTTAAGCGGAGGACTCTTGTTGACAGCAGATCACAAAACTCTCGAGTCTGACAGATGCTGTATGGTCCCCTTACTCCCTACTATCAGGTGACACTTCTTATACCTGCCCTATTCCTCCCTGGCAACCCTTCTTACTAATCTTCCTTGTACACTGCTGTAGCCACACTAAGCTGCTCAATTTCTCAAGAATATCCTGCTGTTCCCTGTGTCTAAAGTGCCTACCACTAATCCCCTTCCTCAACCTGGAAAAAATCTACACATCTTTCAAAACTCAGTGATTCTCTTTCTGAGACCTTGCCTACACATCGAGCCCTTGAATGGTCTTCTGTCTCCAAGCACCTGAAGCCTGCCCTGTGTATACATGTTTGCCTCCCTCTCCGACCCAGCATTTCATTCATGTTCCCACCAGTAGGGCCTGCATAGCTCCTGGCCCATCATAAGGCAGGTAGTAAGTGCTTATGGGAAGAATGAATGAATGAGTGCATGAGGGAATAAATATTTAGTTCCTATTGTTTTAGTGTAAAAGACTGTAATTGTTTTAATAGCCAAACTAAAATCTTTCATCTTGCAATGCTAAAATAGACTGTGTTCACATTTGAACTTGGAAGCTTCTGCATGAGAACTGTTTAACTCCAAAAGACATACAGAGATGACACGTCTCCACATTTAATTTATGCTTAACTCTATTTTATTAGCAAATGTTCAAAAGGAATGATAAAGAGGCAATCCAGTGGCATTTGATGATAGATGGGCCATCTTGGATACGTTATCAATCACTCCATAGGACACACACTTTGATTTTTTGGCCTAGGAGTTAGGATCGGCATGGATTCATCCATCTACATTCTGTTACTCAGACCCCTTATGATCAATAAAATGCATTTTGCAAAACATTTGGCAGGCAAGAAATATATGTCAGTAACCATGGAAAATCAGAGTGCTACAACTAGCCCAGGCTGAGACAGAGCCCATGACTTTTGCCTCCTTAAAAAGGCCAAAAAAAAAAAAAATCCATTATTTATTTATTTAATCTAAGGCAAATTATGATATGTGTCAGTAAAGGAAATTAAATAAAATTATTCTTCCATTTTTATACTTCCATGATAGACTATAAGCTTTGTAAGAGCAGCAATCTTGCCCCTTTTCATCGCCAAATGCTGATTACCACCATAAGGAAGTATGCCGTAAATATTTGTTGACCAACAAGATGAAAAAAATGACAATTGTGTGTGTGATAGAAAAAGAGGCATGTTATCAAATAACTCCCATAACTAGGGGGTGCTGAGAACAGCTCATAACAGGTGACATGTTCTCTCGTCTATAAAAGATGTTTGATGTGATGATGTTGTTAGACTATAGCTTTCTCCCTACGGCATTCTGACTGTAAAATTAGAGAGACATGCTTATGTCAAGAAGAAGCCAAAATGAATACCGGCAACAGTTTTCATTCCACAAGCACCAAAAATCAAACATGGAAAAACATGTTCCTGCAAAGCAACCACATTGGTGGATTCTTCAAAGAGACCATTAAGTAAGAAAGAAGATTCTGGGATGGACAGGGAGACAAGGAATGCTTGGGTGCTTTATGTGCGACTGGTCTCCTCTCTTCCCATTGAGTCAACAGAGTCCCAGAAAAGGTCCTGCCAAGTTTCTGGGTTTCCAAATTATTTGAACCCTTCAAAAGCTTGTTGAAACCAGAACTTGGAGGAAAAATGTTTCACAGAATGGAAAGTTCCAGCCTTAAGAGGACTTAGTGCCAGAATTATGACTGGTTAAAAATAGTGGATTTGCAAAGAGCAGTTGTTTCTGTCAAAATTAACATATCTTTGCTGAGACTACTCTAAAGTTAGCCTAGTATGGAAGAGACAAGTAGGAGGATAAACACCTTTAGTTAAGTATGAGTTTACAAACTAAAGATTTTTTTAAATTCACTAACGGAGCAAAGAAAGTTGGAGAACACTTTAGACGTTTTATCATCACCATCATCAAGGTGTATCTAGCACCCATATGAGACATCATGATACTGTAGTATAAAGGTTAAAAGCGTGGTCTGTTGTATGTTAGAGTCAAGCCAAGTCTTCCCTTATTAGAACTTTAGGTAGGTTATTTAACCTCTCTGAGAATGGGAATAATAATAATATCTACCAACCTAATAACAATTAAGGTCACGGTGGGGGAAGGGGAGAACAGAGAGAGAAAGAAGGAGGGAGCGGTGGGGAAAGGAAGAGCAGAGAGAGGGAAGGAGGGAGGCGGGTGGGGCCTTGGTGCGTGCCACACCTTCTGGGGGCAAGACACGATTGCAAGAGGGACTTTGCCTAACAAATGCAATGAGTGTAATCTGGTTTCTTGTACCCTCAATGAATCCCCAACAATAAAAAATAACAATAACAATAATATCTACCAACCTCATAGGGTGACAGGAGGGTTGGATAAGATAATGCACATAAAGTGACTAGCATATGGTAAACACTCAAAAACATACTTTTTATTATTGTCATCTTTATCATCACAAAAATTATTATGGTACGTGGTCATTTGGGGCCAAAAAAAAAAAATCACTCTTTTGAGCAAAGTAATAGAATAAACAAAGTTGTGAGTAGAGAGATGTCTTAGTCCATTTTTGTTGCTATAACGGAGTATCACAGACTGGGCAAGTAGTAAACAATAGAAGCTATTTGGCCCACAGTTCTGGAAGCTGGGAAGTGCGAGAGGGAGGCCTGGCATCTGTCGGTGGAAGGCAGAAGGGCAGGTGAAGGCCTGAGACGGAGAGAAAAATGAGGTTCAACCCCCAGGATAACTTACCCACTCCTGTATTAAAAGCATTAATCCATTCATGAGGGCAAAGCTCTTATGACCTAATCACCTCTTAAAGTCTTACTACCATAACAATGCATTTAAAATTTCAATATGAGGGAAGAGGGAGAGAGGCTGAGTAAGCCCCCACCTACGCAATACAATGTAGGGGCATATGGCATTCCTCGACTCAAATACAACTTGGACTTTCCCTAACAAACTCAAACAATGTAACCCAATAGTATGTACCCTTATATTAATCTGAAATGAAAAAATAAATAAATTTCAATATGAGTATTGGAGGAGACATTCAAATCAAAGCAAGGAGTATACTTTTATAAAAAATTAAGACATCAGTAACATTAATTTTAATTAAACAAGAAACACTACATTCAAACTAATTACAAGATGCCTCTACTCTAATGATTGACTTTGAAAAACTTCATCCTATCAGCGTCTTTGTCAAAACGTTTTAGCTTTGTGTCTCTAAACATATTGGACAGCCATAAACTATAATTCTTTTTAATATATTCTAAAATTTGGGATTTACTCTGTTTAACCAATGCACTTAGTTCACATAAATTAGTTTTGTAAGTATAAGAAGGAAGGAAGGAGGAAGGAGGGAGGAAAAAAGAAGGAAAGTCTTTCATAAATTTATTTGTAAAGAAGATGGTTACTAGAAAAACAGGTTTGCTCTAGAACAATCTTTGCTTGTAGAAGATGAACAAGGCTGCATTACTAAGCAAATGTGGCAAGGCTGCAATGCCCGATGGTCCTACCCTGCTCACTGAGCCCTTGTTCTCAGCAGTGTGCTCCTCAGAACCACAGCACAGGATGAGACAGCTTCAAATAAATCTTGAGCATCAAGACTGGATGGACTGCTCAGTTGTGAAACTGAACTGTCACTTTTATACTCAGTTTGGCCCAGATTAACCTTGTAAAGGAGGTTTTAAGGTTATAACACTGAAAAGTCCCCCAAGAGGCTCCTTTGAGGCAGTATCTGTCTTCCGGCTGAAGTTTATATTTTGTAGTTACCCTGTATGTCCTTGGTGGGAGGATCTAGGTTCTAGTACAATTCTTTTTAAATAGTTCAATTATTACAAATTATAATAGATTGGAGAGGCTAACTTTCAGAAAAATTCCAGAATATCAGATTGTGGACTTCCTACTTGGGCTTTAGTGAACTTTCTTTTTTGAAAGGGAGGAAGATGTCATAAATGGATCTTCAGCCCTGTTCTAGGCAGCCGGAAATCAAATTTCTGGAGTGGAGGCTAAGAGAAGGACTCTGTATACTAACAAATTCCCAGCTGATTTTTTTGTTTTTGTTTTTTATTTGTTTGTTTTGGTGTGGTTTCTTTGTTTTGGGGTTTTTTGTTTTGTTTTGTTTTTGAGACAAAGTCTTGCTCCTCTCATCCTGGCTGGAATACAGTGACATCATCAGCACTTCCTGCAGCCTCCAAATTCTAGGTTCAAGCAATCCTCCTGCCTCAGCCTCCTGAGCACCCTTTCTGATTCTAAAGCACAGTCAAGTTTAGGAGCCCTTGTTTAGATGCCCCTGAAAGACCCATGGCCCTGTCTTTTATGCACAATATGATGAATGTTAAGCAAAGGAAAGAGCTATAAATAGGAAGAGGGGAGGGTGGGGTAGAAAGATACCAGGCCTCCTGAGATGCATGTTCTGCACAGCTCAGCTCATTCCTCATGTTCCAGTTCAGACACTGTCTGTACACGTGGAAAAAGTCCAGCAGACATTTACTGAGCACCTACTAAGCATGCTAAATAAGCAGTGTTGGGCAGACAAGAAGGCACATGTTACTAACATGTCACACAGTGATGGGTTCACCTGGTGGGATATGTTGAACATTCTTAATCTCAAAGTCTGAAAAGACTCCAAAATCACTCCTCCAAAATCTGAAACTTTCCAAGCACAGACATGACTCTGCAAGTGGAAAATTCCACCCCTGACCTCGTATGACAGGTCAAAGTCAACACACAGGTGCACCACACACAGTTTATTTGGTGTCCCCAAGGGGGAAGAAAACCCCCCAGAGTCCCCTTCAGCTTTGCTGTGTCTTTGTGCACTCATAACAGAACAAGAAATCGTGTCAGTTTATAAGATCAAAAAGAGACTTCTAAGGCAAAAACCGTTGTGAAACATCCAGCAGAGAGAGTGTCCTCATCCCTGGAGGACCCACTTCCTGCTTCCTCAACTGCTTCTGATTTTTCTTCTCACCTAAAAAAATAAAATAAATTCCAGTGTATGGTGCCCTTTCTTTTCTTTTCTTCTTCTTTTTTTTTTTTTAATTTTTTTTTTTTATTGTTGGGGATTCATTGAGGGTACAATAAGCCAGGTTACACTGATTGCAATTGTTAGGTAAAGTCCCTCTTGCAATCATGTCTTGCCCCCATAAAGTGTGTCACACACCAAGGCCCCACCCCCCTCCCTCCTTCCCTCTTTCTGTTCCCCCCCCATAAACTTAATTGTCATTAATTGTCCTCATATCAAAATTGAGTACATAGGATTCATGCTTCTCCATTCTTGTGATGCTTTACTAAGAATAATGTCTTCCACTTCCATCCAGGTTAATACAAAGGATGTAAAGTCTCCATTTTTTTTAATGGCTGAATAGTATTCCATGGTATACATATACCACAGCTTGTTAATCCATTCCTGGGTTGGTGGGCATTTAGGCTGTTTCCACATTTTGGAGATTGTAAATTGAGCTGCAATAAACAGTCTAGTACAAGTGTCCTTATGATAAAAGGATTTCTTTCCTTCTGGGTAGATGCCCAGTAATGGGATTGCAGGATCAAATGGGAGGTCTAGCTTGAGTGCTTTGAGGTTTCTTCATACTTCCTTCCAGAAAGGTTGTACTAGTTTGCAGTCCCACCAGCAGTGTAAAAGTGTTCCCTTCTCTCCACATCCACGCCAGCATCTGCAGTTTTGAGATTTTGTGATGTGGGCCATTCTCACTGGGGTTAGATGATATCTCAGGGTTGTTTTGATTTGCATTTCTCTAATATATAGAGATGATGAACATTTTTTCATATGTTTGTTAGCCATTCATCTGTCGTCTTTAGAAAAAGTTCTATTCATGTCTCTTGCCCATTGATATATGGGATTGTTGGCTTTTTTCATGTGGATTAATTTGAGTTCTCTATAGATCCTAGTTATCAAGCTTTTGTCTGATTGAAAATATGCAAATATCCTTTCCCATTGTGTAGGTTGTCTCTTTGCTTTGGTTATTGTGTCCTTAGCTGTACAGAAGCTTTTCAGTTTAATGAAGTCCCACTTGTTTATTTTTGTTGTTGTTGCAATTGCCATGGCAGTCTTCTTCATGAAGTCTTTCCCCAGGCCAATATCTTCCAGTGTTTTTCCTATGCTTTCTTTGAGGATTTTTATTGTTTCATGCCTTAAATTTAAGTCCTTTATCCATCTTGAATCAATTTTTGTGAGTGGGGAAAGGTGTGGGTCCAGTTTCAGTCTTTTACATGTAGACATCCAGTTCTCCCAACACCATTTATTGAATAGGGAGTCTTTCCCCCAAGGTATGTTCTTGTTTGGTTTATCGAAGATTAGGTGGTTATAAGATGTTAGTTTCATTTCTTGGTTTTCAATTCGATTCCTAGTGTCTATGTCTCTGTTTTTGTGCCAGTACCATGCTGTCTTGACCACTATGGCTTTGTAGTACAGACTAAAATCTGGTATGCTGATGCCCCCAGCTTTATTTTTGTTACAGAGAACTGCCTTAGCTATACGGGGCTTTTTCCGGTTCCATACAAAATGCAGAATCATTTTTTCCAAATCTTGAAAGTACGATGTTGGTATTTTGATAGGAATGGCATTGAATAGGTAGATTGCTTTGGGAAGTATAGACATTTTAACAATGTTGATTCTTCCCATCCATGAGCATGGTGTGTTCTTCCATTTGTTAATATCCTCTGCTATTTCCTTTCTGAGGATTTCGTAGTTTTCTTTATAGAGGTCCTTCACCTCCTTCGTTAGGTATACTCCTAGGTATTTCATTTTCTTTGAAACTATGGTGAAGGGAGTTGTGTCCTTAATTAGCTTCTCATCTCGACTGTTATTGGTGTACACAAAGGCTACTGACTTGTGGACATTGATTTTATATCCTGAAACATTACTGTATTTTTTGATGACTTCTAGGAGTCTTGTGGTTGAGTCTTTGGGGTTCTCTAACTATAAGATCATGTCGTCAGCAAAGAGGGAGAGTTTGACCTCCTCTGCTCCCATTTGGATTCCCTTTATTTCCTTGTCTTGCCTAATTGTATTGGCTAGAACTTCCAGCACTACGTTGAATAGTAAAAGTGACAGAGGACAACCTTGTCTGGTTCCAGTTCTAAGAGGAAAAGCTTTCAGTTTTACTCCATTCAGTAAAATATTGGCTGTGGGTTTGTCATAGATAGCTTCAATCAGTTTTAGAAATGTGCCAGCTATGCCTATACTCTTCAGTATTCTAATTAGAAAAGGATGCTGGATTTTATCAAATGCTTTTTCTGCATCTATTGAGAGGATCATGTGATCTTTATTTTTGCCTCTGTTAATATGGTGGATAACGTTTATAGACTTGCGTATGTTAAACCAGCCTTGTATCCCTGGGATGAAGCCTACTTGATCATGATGAATGACTTTTTTGATGATAAGCTATAATCTATTGGCTAGGATTTTGTTGAGAATTTTTGCGTCTATATTCATGAGTGAGATTGGTCTGAAATTCTCCTTTTTGTTTGGGTCTTTTCCTGGTTTTGGTATCAGGGTGATGTTTGCTTCATAGAATGTGTTGGGGAAGATTCCTTCTTCCTCAATTTTTTGGAATAATTTCTGCAGTACAGGAATAAGCTCTTCCTTGAAGGTTTGATAGAATTCTGGAGTGAAGCCATCTGGACCAGGGCATTTTTTGGTTGGAAGATTTTTTATTGTTTCTTTGATCTCAGTGCTTGAAATTGGTCTGTTCAGGAGCTCTATTTCTTCCTGGCTGAGTCTAGGGAGAGGGTGTGATTCCAAATATTGATCCATTTCTTTCACATTGTCAAATTTCTGGGCATAGAGTTTCTGGTAGTATTCAGAGATGATCTCTTGTATCTCTGTGGCATCAGTTGTTATTTCCCCTTTATCATTTCTGATTGAGGTTACTAGAGATTTTACTTTTCTATTCCTCATTAGTCTGGCCAATGGTTTATCTATTTTATTTATTTTTTCAAAAAACCAACTCCTTGTTTCATTAATTTTCTGAATGATTCTTTTGTTTTCAATCTCATTGATCTCTGATTTGATTTTGGATATTTCTTTTCTTCTACTGAGTTTAGGCTGAGATTGTTCTTCTTTTTCCAATTCCATAAGATCTCTTGTGAGATTGTTGATGTGCTCTCTGTTTTTCGAATGTAGGCATCTAAAGCGATGAATTTTCCTCTCAAAACTGCTTTTGCAGTATCCCAGAGGTTTGGGTAGCTTGTGTCTTCATTGTTGTTATGCTCAAGGAAGTTAATGATTTCCTGTTTTATTTCTTCCTGCACCCATCTGTTATTCAACAGAAGATTGTTTAATTTCCATGCCTTTGGGTGGGGTCGAGCATTTTTGTTAGAGTTGAGTTCCACCTTTAGTGCCTTATGGTCTGAGAAGATACAAGGTAAAATTTCAATTCTTTTGATTCTGTTGATATTTGTTTTGTGTCCCAGGATATGATCAATTTTGGAGAATGTTCCATGGGGTGATGAGAAGAATGTATATTCTTTATCTTTGGGATGGAGTGTTCCATATGCGTCTATCAAGCACAGTTGTTCTAGGGTCTCATTTAAATCTCTTATATCCTTGTTTAATTTCTGTTTAGAGGATCTGTCCAGCTCTGTAAGAGGAGTGTTAAGGTCCCCTGTTATTATGGTATTATCAGATATCATATTGCTCAGACTGAGTAAGGTCTGTTTCAAGAATCTGGGAGCATTTAAATTGGGTGCATAAACATTTAGAATTGAAATGTCTTCTTGTTGTAGTTTTCCCTTGACCAATATAAAGTGACCATCTTTGTCTTTTTTGACTTTAGTTGCTTTAAATCCACGTGTATCTGAAAATAAGATTGCAACTCCTCTTTTCTTCTGAATTCCATTTGCCTGAAAAATTGTCTTCCAACCCTTGACTCGGAGCTTTAATTTGTCTTATGAAGCCAGGTGTGTTTCCTGCAGACAGCAAATGGATGGCTTGTGTTTTTTAATCCAGTCAACCAATCTATGTCTCTTCAGTGGGGAATTCAAGCCATTAACATTTATTGAGATAATTGATAAGTGTGGTAGTATTCTATTCATCTTATTTGGTGAGAGTCCATTGCTTAGTTTTATCTTTTGCATCAGTGTGGAGGTTAGGTTCTGTCCTTTAATTTCTGAGTTCTTACTTTGCTGCTGATCCATTGTGGTGGTCAGTGTGCAGAACAGGTTGAAGTATTTCCTGTAGAGCTGGTCTTGTTGTGGCGAATTTCCTCAATGTTTGTATATCCGTAAATGATTTGATTTCTCCGTCAATTTTGAAGCTTAGCTTAGCAGGGTACAGAATTCTGGGCTGAAAATTGTTCTGTTTAAGTAGATTAAAGGTAGATGACCATTGTCTTCTTGCTTGGAAAGTTTCATTAGAGAAGTCTGCGGTCACTCTGATGGATTTGCCCCTGTAGGTCAACTGGCGCTTACTCCTGGCAGCTTGCAGAATCTTTTCTTTGGTCTTGACTTTGGACAGGTTTATCACAATGTATCTTGGAGAAGCTCGGTTAGAGTTGAGGCGACCTGGGGTCCGATAGCCCTCTGAAAGCAGTGTGTCAGAATCTTTGGTGATATTTGGGAAATTTTCTTTTATAATATTCTCTAGTATGGCTTCCATTCCTCTGGGGCATTCTTCTTCCCCTTCTGGAATTTTTATAACTTGTATGTTGGAACGCTTCATAAAGTCCCATAATTCTGACAGTGAACGTTCTGCTTTCTCTCTCTTCTTTTCTGCCTCTTTTACTATCTGAGTTATCTCAAAAACTTTGTCTTCTACCTCTGAAATTCTTTCTTCTGCATGGTCTAACCTGTTGCTGATACTTTCCATTGCATCTTTAAGTTCCCTGATTGACTGTTTCATTTCCTTCAGCTCTGCTATATCCTTTTTATATTCTTCATATCGTTTATCTCTTATTTGATTCTGTTTTTGAATTTCCTTTTGGTTAATTTCCACTTTATTAGCAGTTTCCTTCATTGTTTCCATCATTTCTTTCATTGTTTTCAACATATGTATTCTAAATTCCCTTTCTGTCATTCCTAACATTTCTGTATAGGTGGAATCCTCTGCAGTAGCTACCTCATGGTCCCTTGGCGGGGTTGTTCTGGACTGGTTCTTCATGTTGCCTGGAGTTTTCTTCTGATTCTTCCTCATGGGTGATTTCTTTTATCTGTTTCCTTGCCCTAATTTTCCTTTCACTTCCTCTTGCTCTTTAAGTTCTCGTGCCTGTGGACTAAGGGTTACAGGACCAGAAGGGTGAGAAGGTTGAAGAGCAAAAAAGGGATGAAAGAATGGAGGACTGAGTGATAAAAAAAAAAAAAGAAAAATAGAGAAAGGAGAGGGGGTGGGTAAAAGGAATATTGACAAAAAGAAGAGAGGCACAGAAAGAGGGACACAGAGCAATATAGGTGTACAGTAAGGTACTTTGATACAACCTTAAAAAAAAAACCACCTTCTGGGGGTGCCCAGTTGGGTGGTTCTCTTGAGGTCAGCAGCTCTTTGCTAAACTGATCAGACACAGTACCAAACCTCACCTAGTAGAGAGGAAAGACAAAAATGCTATAAATCAAACCAAAACAAGCAAACAGAAAACTTTACGGGATAAAATTGGCTGGAAAAACCAAATAATAGCGGTAGAAACACTAACAAAAATGAAGTTCTAATTATTGAAATAGGCAGCAATGGGAAATTATAATTAAACTAGAAAAATTGAGAGAGAAAAAGGATCTGTATGGAAAAGGTTGAACTTAAAAAACAAAACAACAATCAACAACATCAAAATAAACAAAAAAAAACAACCAAACCAAAAAAAAAAAAAAACACAACCAAAAACAAAGCAGTATGTATATGTTATTGAATATTGTCTGGGCAACACGTGGTCTTCTGGGGTATGAGATGTTAATCACAGTTCTGATACGACTGGAGGCTGCTAGTTTCTCAAACCCCAGCAGGTAGACACCCTAAATCTCTCTTCAGCCCACTTAAAAGGCACTTTGCGCTTGATCACTTGCTGAGCAGAATCTTTCCCAGGGAAGTGCTTGTCGCTGGAATCACTGCTGAAGTGGCTATCCACTTACCCTGTGTGCCAAAACTGGTCTCCCTCTGCCCCCGAGGTTTAGGGCTGCAAGGCGGCTCAGACCCCGCCCTTAGGCTACTTGGTCGCTGGGTTACCAGCTCCCACCCAATTCTAGCTCTGCGACCCCGAGGGTGGAGCTTGCCGGAGCAGATCGCTCACAATGGCTGCCTGTGACCCAGAGCCAAACACTATTAGCTCCGTCTGGCTCAGCAGCTCAGACTGGGGCCCTAGACAAAGGCCAAAGTTCTCCGCACTGCCACTCAGGCTCTCCCCAAGGCAGTTCAGCTGAGTGCCAAGTCCAAAGACACCAAAACAGTTCACAGGTAAGGCCTTTCTGGTTTGCAGTCTCGCTGCTACTGAACTTACAGTTGCGGGCGGGTTTAGACGGGTTGAACACACGCGACCACTTGTCAGTTTTCCACTGTTTTAGTCCTCCTCTTGGGGTCCAGAAGTCTCTCGCTGACTCCCTGTATCCTCTCAGGGGTGATGATAGGCAGATCCCACCAGCCAGAGATGCCTGGAGTCCTATCTCCCCAGACTCACGGTGCCCAGATGCAAGGAAGCTGTTACTCAGCTGCCATCTTGCTCCGCCTTCCTTTTGTTTTTTTTTTTTTTGAGACAAGGTCTCCCTTTGTCACCCTTGGTAGAGTTCCGTAGCATCATAGCTCACAGCAACCTCAAATTCTTGGGCTCAAGTGATTCTTTTGCCTCAGCCTCCCAAGTAGCTGGGACTACAGGTGCCTGCCGCAACACCCGGCTATATTTTAGAGACAGGGTCTCACTCTTGCTCGGGCTGATCCTGAACTCATGAGCTCAAGAAATCCACCTGCCTCGGCCTCCCAGAGCACTAGGATTACAGGCATGAGACCCCACACCCAGCCTACCTTTTAATCAAAACACAGCCGCGCGCTGGAAGCTGGATGCCTGCTGTCTTTTGCTGTTGCTGTTTGCAGCTGACACAGGGATTCCAGTGGTTCTCCTGCACTGCCCAATTACCCTGAATGCATAATTTTTTCTACAGTATTAATGGTATGTTATATTTTTTACTTTTAAGTACTTACATGTGACTAAGTGTGAAAAAATGATTATTTATCTGTAGCATATAAATTCCAAGGCAGGAATCTTCAGTGGTAATGCCCTTCCTGGGCAACCATGCCCCCTCTGCAGGGTGACTGAGATAGTGACATCTTTGCTTGGCGATGCTTCAATGGACACAAACTTCGTTTCATAGACAAAATTATTAAAAATGTTGCTATAAAATTATCTCTGGCTCTTTGTATAAGGTGTATATGAAACATAAATGAATTTTATGTTCAGACTTAGATTCTATCCCCAAGATAGCTCATTATACAAATGCTCAAAAATCTGAAAAAAATTAAAATCCAAAACAGGTCTGGTCCCAAGCACTTCAGATAATGGATGCTCAACCTGTATTAACAAAGCACAGGGGGAATACGGGGAAAAAACATGAAGTCTGATGGACGAGAAGAAGGGCATTTCAAAAGAAAACTTACAAGTGGAACCACAGAAGCTACTTCACTACCCAGAAAAGAGAGGGGGAAATGTTCAAAGGCAGTGAAACTCTTCTAAGTTTTGGTGTCTTCAAGAAATGGTAAGTATCTCCTGGTGCCTCCCCATTCTCATGCACGTAAATTAGGAATGATCAGCTTTTTCTGCTGAGAGAGACTGGGAGCAACAACACCCCAGTAGCAATGACCATACCAAGTGTCCAGCACCATTTCTCCCATAAAGGGGACCAGGGCTTCTTGGAGAATGACTGGTTCTGGAGCAGGAACAAAGAAAACGTAACCTGAGCCTTCCAAAGGAACACACAAGGCAACTGAAAGAGCTCCTAACGGTCGAAGCTGGAACAATTTGAGGAACAAAATAAACAAAGTCATATTGAATTATAACCCAAAGTATAAAACAAATATCTACAAGTCCATACTGGTGTAAATAAACGATGGAATGAACAAACAAATGGGGAAAAGAGACAAATCTCTCAGGCAAAAGAGTTTCAGATAATTTATGTGGATGCTGTTGAGGCAGTGGAGCAGAACTCCTGTCTCTTCATGTGTGACCTCTGCGTAGTGACCTCCTTCCAAAGAGTATAGGGTATGTGGGAAGGAAGGCGGTGAGAAGCCTAATGATCCCTGCCTCCGTGAGGCCCCCAGACAGCACGTGCCCTTGGCATGATTTGATGAGAAAGGAACTTTTCTGGGGTCTTCCTCCCCAAAATGTATAACCCCAGGAAAATCACAAGAAAAACACTGGGGAAAATCCTAACTGGGGGACATCCCCCAATTACCTGGTCAGATCCTGAAAACTTGTAAAGGTCACAAAAATAAGAAAAGTCAAAAAAAAAACTGTCACAGCCAAGAGAAATCCAGCAGGGCATGACAACTAAATGTACTTTGGTTTCCCAGATGGGATCCTGGAACAAAAAACGGACTCCAGGTAAAAACTTAGGAAATACATGAAGTATGGACTTCTGCTAATCCTACTATATCAATCTTAGTTCATTAACGTGTCCAGATGGGCCATTCTAGTGTAAAATGTTAATAATGGGTCGGGGACATTGGGAATTCTGTACTGTCTTTAGACGTTTCTGTAAATCTAAATCTATTCTAAAATTAAAAGTTCATTTTAAAATGTATAGGAGTGCATAATATTCCATGGTATACATGTAGCACAATTTGCTAGTCCATTCGTGGGTCGATGGGCACTTAGGCTTCTTCCATGACTTAGCAATTATGAATTGGGCTGCAATAAACATTCTGGTACTGATGTCTTTGTTATATTGTGATTTTTGGTCTTCTGGAGACTTTACCTCTTTCATGTTTACATGGATGGAGCTGGAACATATTCTTCTTAGCAAAGTATCTCAGGAATGGAAGAAAAAGTATCCAATGTACTCAGCCCTACTATGAAGCTAAATTATAGCTTTCACATGAAGGCTATAACCCAACTATAGCACAAGACTATGGGGAAAGGGCCAAGGAAAGGGAAGGGAGGCGGGAGGTTTTGGTGGAGGGAGGGTAATGGGTGGGGCCACATCTATGGTTCATCTTAGAATGGGTACAGGTGAAACTTACTAAAGGCAGAATACAAATGTCTACACACAATAACTAAGAAAATGCCCTGAAGGCTACATTGAACAGTTTGATGAGAATATTTCAGATTGTATATGAAACCAGCACATTGTACCGCTTGATTGCACTAATGTACACAGCTATGATTTAACAATAAAAATTAATTAATAAAAATGTATTGGAGTGATCCCTTGCTGCTTTGTGTGGTTGTTATGAATATCAAATGACATATGTATATGAATGTACTGTCCTCTCCAGGAGGGATACGGGGATACATTTAAGATCCCCCATGAATGCCTGAAACCACACTTAGTACCAAACCTTATATATATATGCTTTTTTTCCTATAAATGCATAACTATGATAAAGTGTGTAAATCAAGCACAGTAGGAAATGAATGGCAATACTAATAATCAAATAGACAATTGTGACAATATACTGTAATAAAGGTTTGTGACTGTGGTCTCCCACTCTCTCTTTCTCAAAATATTGCGTCGTACTTACCTGTTTTCAGACCGTGGTTGACAATGAGTAACCAAAACCTCAGAAAGCAAAGCTGCAGGGAAGGGGGTACTATTGTACTTTCTGAACTACAAGGCACCCCACAGCTTTAAAAGCGTTTTTAAGTATTATTTTATTAAGTACAACTATTCTATTTTTAAATGTGTTATTAAATTATTCTTAAGTATTTAAAATAATTCTTGGTATGAGACTGAATGGAGACCGATTACATAGGCTGGAACCAGACTATTAAGAGGCCTGGAAGATGTGTTAAGGAGCTTGGATTTCATTCCAAAGAATGAGCCACTAAAGCTTTCTTAACACAAGAGGGGTGGGAGCCAATCTGAGTTTGAGGACTGGCAATGGGAGGAGGCTGGAATTGTGGAAATCACAGACGTCTGGGCAGAGCCGAGGGGGCACAGACAGGAGTAAAGCGACCAAGTCAGATGCACGGCTGGCAGGGGTTAGTCCCTGTGTCCCCCAGATGTTCTGAGGACTGTCCTAGTTTGATATCATTCTAATATTTTCAGTAAATGTGATTCATTAATTGGATAAGTAAGTATATGTGAATTTTTATTCCTTATTAATCATGCTCTTGCAAATGCATAAATCATGCAGAAATCTTTTGTCATCCTACATGTCTACTCGGAAAAGATTTTATCCTCATCATGGCGGCTTAGCACAAGGCAGTGGTTAGTTACTCGGCCTCAGTTTCCTCTGTGACATGGGCATCACGTTGTAGGTTGTCCTGAGAATAAATAAGAAAACCAATGGAAAAGCACACAGCTCCTTCCGGGCAGGTAGCAAGCATGTGGCAAGTGGGAGCTATTATAAAATGGTAGCAGGAGAAGCGACAGTGGGCCTCCGTGGCATTGCTGGGGAGAGTTACTAAACAGCCAAATAAAGTTGCTGCCACTACCCAGCCTGGAGCGCTCCGTGCACTCTCCCGTGGGGAAAGCAGCTGGATCGTTGCCATGAGCAGCCACCCTCAGCGTCTTTCCTTTTGAGGATCATGTGTAAAACCTGTTTTTGTTGTCTGTCCACTTCATCTTCATACACAGCAAGCACTCAACAACCATTAGCTATTCCGAATAGTGTTGCTGTCCCCTGCTTCTCCCAGGTGGCAGTCTCATGGCCCGGTTCTACTCAGCTCCAGCTACTCTGGAGGACAGCTGCCCATCTATTTGAAGTGCGCTCCTAGGATCCTCCAAAGTTCACTTCTGCGAAGAACAGTGTTTTTCACCCTTTTGTATCTTATGGCACACTTGAACCTATAGTTAAACTTGCAGAGCACACTTAAATGATGTTGATTTTTTTTAAAGGTGTTAAAAAAGAAAAGAATATAGTTACTGCGCTTTGAACTTCTTTCGAAAATAATTTAATGAATGGTCTTTAAAATCTTTTACACCACACCAAAATCCTCTCATGGCACACTGGTTGGAAATCACTCCCATAGACCCTAATTTTTAATCCCAAACATACTGTGCAGATTTCACTAAAGTCTATCCAGCTGTTGCCTGTGAGGTGATGACAGGCAAATTGGCAGAACCTTAATTTTGAGAGCTTAAGTTATGAAAGTTTTAGCTTTTCACTAAGCTGTTGGTAGCGAGAGGGCAGGACCCTGTTCCACCCAGCCCCACACAGGGTTGGCCTCTAGCTGGTCCTTGCTAAAAGCAGGTTGTGATAATGACTGTCAGGAGAAACGTCTGGAAGCACCACCTCTAGGAGTCGTTGGGCAGACAGGCACAGCATTCCCAAGGCAAACTTCCTGTCTCCACAGTTTTACCAGGGGTTAACTCTCTTTGTGAAGCCACCTCTATCAGTCCCATTTATCTTTAAAAGAGGTGAGGCTATTTTCTTCTCTTCTCCACAATTCCGGGAATCTATCTGTAGGTTTTATTTTAAAGGCAAGAACTATCTAATACTGAGTAATTTCACTGGCCTATATTTAGCAGCAAGAAAAATTTTTTTAGGTCATTGCAGGGAAGTTCTCAAAAACCATGTAAGTTGGGAAGAGATGGCAAAACCTGAATGTTACAAATTTTTGTCTTTCCAAAACAGAAGGATCCACCCTCAGAAACCAGGCCCGAGAGAGCAGACGGTCGGGACAGTTTCTTCATCAAGAAAATGGACATCATGATACTTAGCCCACAGTGAGGAATACACGCAGGAGTGAGCAGGAAAGCACACAGCTTGATGCTCCTGCATGGTTTGCTGTCCTCCAGCCCAGCACTGTCCATCTGTCAGCCACCTCCCCACCCATGACCTTCATTCCCGCTCTTCTGCTGGACAATTTCATGGCTTGTTCCTCATTCTTAGGCTCCTTCCTCTAACCTTCCAGTTCGCCCTTTGTTCACTCTTTATGAAACCTACACGCATTAGCCACCTCTACCAGTCCCATTTATTTTTAAAGGAAGCGAGGTTGGTAATCCATTAGCCACCTCTACCCTTCCTAAAGCCCAGCTCTGGGGTGTCACTTTCTCCCTTGAAATCTTTCTGGGTTTCCTTCAGCTTTGGACTGGCCAAGCCCCTCTACTGCTACACCGTATCCCACAGTTCCAGAGGTGGTGCCCCTAACTGCCTGGCCAGTGACTGGGGTTCCGCTGGTTCTTTGCTTATGCCATTCTCTCTGCTTGGATGTGGCTTCTGACCCTCACCAAGGCCTCTTGTCAATCTCCACCTATTACTGAGCCTGGACCAAATGGTTTCTCCTCAACCAAACCTTGCCTCGGCACTTCGCTCAGAAAAGAGGCCTTCTTCAACTTAAATCCTATGGTTCTCCCAATCATAAATTGCGAGTTCAACTTATGATTTATTAGAGAGACAATGTAACAGTGATTAAGAGTTAAGAGCACAGGTTCCAGAACCAGATTGCCTGGGGTTGAATCCAGGCTCTGCTATAATTTACCTCATAACAGGAGCAAGTTTCCTGTGTTTTTGTTTCCTGACCTACAAATTACAGACAATGCCACGTGGAAATGCACACTATGGGAAACTTACACGAGTCTTACTAAGTGAAAGAAGTCAACCTGAAAAGGCTAGATATTGTATGATTCCAACCACATGACTCTCTGGAAAAGGTAAAACTATGGAGTCAGTGGAAAGATTGGTGGTGGCCAGGGGCTGAGGTGTGGAGGGATGAATAAGGTAGAACACAGTATTTTTAGAGTAGTAAAAATCTTCTCTGTGATACTCTAATGAATACAAGTCCTTATACATTTGTCCAAACCCATGGAATGTATTACACCAGCAGTGAACCCACCACACTTGTAATGGTGTGTCAGTTGTAACAAATGCACCACTTTGGGGGGGTCATTGATCATGGGGGAGGCTGTGGGTGTGTGGGGATAGCAGGTGTATGGAAAATCTCTGCACCTTCCTCTTAATTTTGCTATGAACCTGAAACTGCTCTACAAAGTAAAGTTTTAAGAAATAAAATAAAATGTATAAGATGATAATTAAAAGCTACATCCACAAATTCTTTGATATGCTTTCCCTCAAAACATGGAAGTTCAATTCTGTTCTCCTTGCGTGTGGGCTATACGCACTCAACTTCTGACAAATAGAATATAACAGAAGTGACACTATGTGACTTTGTCCTCCCTCTTTCCCTTTGACAGTTCAGTCAGCTGCCATGTTTGAAAATACTCAAGCAACCCTGTGGGTGGGCCCAGATAGTGAAGAAGTGAGTCCTCCAATAGATAACGATTACAGACAGATAAAATAAGTTAACTCATGAAAAGTTGTTGAGTAAGTGCCTGGAACGTGATAAATAGTATTATACTGACAGCTGTTGTTGTTATGTTGTAACATTTTAAGCACACAGAGAAGTTGAGTGTACAAAGTATCAAGTATCCCCGCCTCTGACATACACCTTTATCAAATCAGAACATTAAGCAATATTTTTTTCATATTTTTTTTTTTTCTCACTTTATGGCCCTGAGTAGAGTGCCGTGGCCTCAGACAGCTCACAGCAACCTCCAACTCCTGGGCTTAAGAAGCAAAATACTACAGGTAGAGTTGGAGCCCCTGGGTACACTTCTCCTGTCCTCTTCAAAACAATCCAAATTTCATGTTAATTATTTTTTGTGTATGTTTTTATTTGGTATTCTAAAATTTTACTTAAGTGGTATAATACTGTACACAGCCCTTTTCAATTTCTGATTTTGGTCAACATTATGTTTTGAGATTTATCATTGTTGAAATATGGAACTTCAGTTAACTCAATTTCTTTACTGTGTTCTACTTGCAATATGAGAATATTTCTTAAAGTTATTCACTCCACTGTTGAGGGACATTTATATTGCTTCCAATGTTAGAGATAGAAGAAATCTCAGCGATCATCACCCAGAGAAGTAAGTGAAGCTAAAGAAGGGAAGTGATTTTGGCTAGAGACATAGAAAAGATAGTGGAGCCAGGACTTCCAAAGGGATTAGGGTGACCTGGAGTGGCCAATCGTTCTCCGCCCAGCATAATTCTCCACTTACTTTCTTCAGACTCATTTGAGGAATTCTTCACTGCTTCCATGAGATCCTGTCGGGAAGTTCAGTTATTGTTTACCCAACCAGCAAGAAACCCCATGACTCAGTTTTGTCAATCACAGCACAATATTGCTTAGTATGTGATGATTAGCTCAAGGAAGAAGATCACATGACCCAAGCTGAGCCAATCAGAATCCTGTGGTTTTGCTTAGCTAAAGAATAGAGGCCTGTGGTTTCCAGGAAATGCCTCTGGAGAGAAAGGAAGCCAACACACAAAGAGAAGCAGTGATGGACAGAGGTGGAAGAAAAGAGCAAGGAAGATATAGAGAGGCTCAGTAACATTGTCAGAGCTCCTGGATGCAGTACTCCTAAACTTCTCTCTTCTGAAAGCTGCCCTTCTCCTTTGTAGCCTAACCCAGTGTGACCTGCGTTCCTATGACTTTCAGAGTCCTGACTCTGTGTTTACCGTTCTCTCTCCTCTGCCATAACTGTACCTGCTACGTAAGGAATAAGCATTTAGTTGAGGATGATGATCTCAGTGAAACCATAGAAATACCACAAACCTTGAACTTAGGGAACATGAGATTAACTGTGGTCAAAGTTATAATGTGACATTTCCCTTTAGCCTGAGCTGTCATCCATGCAGTCAATAAACACAGGGCGGACATAAAGTTCATGTGTGATTTAAAATAGTTTAACAGGCTCGACACCTGTAGCTCAAGCCGCTAAGGTGCCAGCTACATACACCTGGGTTCAAATCCAGCCCAGGCCCTCCAAACAACAATGACAACTACAACCAAAAAATAGCCAGGCTTTGTGGCGGGTGCCTGTAATCCCTGCTACTTGGGAGGCTGAGGCAGAGAATCGCTTTAGCCCAGGAGTTGGAGGTTGCTGTGAGCTGTGATGCTACGGCACTCTACCCAGGGCGACAGCTTGAGGCTCTGTCTCAAAAAATAAATAAATAAATAAATAATAAAACAGTTTAACCTAGTCAATTGCACACGAACTTTATGTCCACCCTGTATTATATCCCGACTATGTGCCAGGTAGAAGATCTATGACAGAATAGTACCAAGTCCATAGAGGTAATGGAATACTTTTCTAGGTATTTTATATGAAGTGATACAATATTAATTGTAAATAGAATGCCATTAATAGTGCATATTTTAATATCTAGAAAAAAGGTGAAAGGCAATAGAGGAATTAAATGAAATATTAAAAAATATCTGATTGTCCCAAGAGGAAATATGAAAGAACAAATAAAGGAATAAAGAGAGATAAACAGAAAACAAAAAGACAATAGACTTAAACTCAACCTTATCAAAATTGCATTAAAAGTAAATAGGCTAAGCCTCCTGCAAAGAGGCAGAAATTTTCAGAACTGATACAAAAGCAACTCCTAGCTGCTTATTGTCTACAAGATCCATGCTTGAAATATAAAATAATGTTGAAAGTAAAAGTCCAGAAAAAAATGTACCATGCAAACTGTAAACCCAAGAAAACTAATGTGGCTATATTAATATCAAACAAAGATGACAACAAGGAGTAATAAAGAGAAGCATTTCATTATGATAAAAGGGTCATTACATCAGGGAAATGTGGCAATTTTGTGTATTAACCTAAAAACAAAAGTTCAAAACATGAAGCAAAAGCTTCACAATTACCCTTGGAGGTCTCAACCACCCTCTCTCAGTAATTGATAAAACAAGTATAAGAGCAGACAGTAATTGATAGAGGCAGTAATTATATAGGCTATCCAAACACTACCAATCACCTTGACCTAAATGATATTTATAGACCAGAGAAGACCACTGCAGAAATATATTATTTTCAAGTGCACTAGCAGCACTCACCAAAATACACTATATCCTAAGCTCCAAAATAAGTCTCAATAAATTTTATTTTATTTATGTATTTTATTATTTTTCACTTTTTTTTTTTTTTGAGACAGAGTCTCACTACATCACCCTTGGTAGAGTGCTGTGGTGTCACAACTCACAACGACCTCAAACTCCTGGGCTTAAGCGATTCTCTTACCTCAGGCTCCCAGGAGCTGGGACTGGAGGTGCCTGCCTCAATGCCCTGCTATTTATTGTTGCAATTGTTGTTTAGCTGGCCCAGGCTGGGTTCGAACCCACCAGCCTCAGTGTACATGGCTGGTGCTGTAACCACTGTGCTAGGGGTACCAAGCCAAGTCTCAGTAAATTTTTAAAGAGTGAAATCATTGAGAATATCCTCCGAGCGTAACAAAATTAAATTAGAACTCAATAGCAGTAAGATATCTAGAAAATCCCCAGGTATTTTAGAAATAAACAATGCATTTTTATTTTTATTTTTTTTATTGTTAAATCATAGCTGTGTACATTAGTGCAATCAAGGGGTACAATGTGCTGGTTTCATATACAATCTGAAATATTCTCATCAAACTGTTCAACGTAGCCTTCGCGGTATATTCTTAGTTATGTAGACATTTGTATTCTGCCTTTAGTAAGTTTCACCTGTACCCATTCTAAGATGCACCATAGGTGTGGCTCCATCCATTACCCTCCCTCCACCCTAACCTCCCCTATCCCTTCCCCTTCCTTGGCCCTTTCCTCATAGTCTTGTGCTGTAGTTGAGTTATAGCCTTCATGTGAAAGCTATAATTTAGCTTCATAGTAGAGCTGAATACATTGGATACTTTTTCTTCCATTCCTGAGATATTTTGCTAAGAAGAATATGTTCCAGCTCCATCCATGTAAACATGAAAGAGGAAAAGTCTCCATCTTTCTTTAAGGCTGCATAATATTCCATGGTATACATGTACCACAATTTGCTAGTCCATTTGTGGGTCAATGGGCACTTGGGCTTATCCCAAGACTTAGCAATTATGAATTGGGCTGCAATAAACATTCCGGTACAAATATCTTTGTTATAATGTGATTTTTGGTCTTCTGGGTATATACCTAGTAAAGGAATTATAGGATTGAATGGCAGGTCTATTTTTAGATCTCTAAGTATTCTCCAAACATCCTTCCAGAGGGAACGTATTAGTGTGCATTCTCACCAGCAGTATAGAAGTGTGCCCTTTTCTCCGCATCCACACCAACATCTCAGGTTTGGGGATTTTGTTATGTGGGCTACTCTTACTGGGGTTAGGTAATATCTCAAAGTAGTTTTGATTTGCATTTCTCTGATGATTAAGGATTATGAGCTTTTTTTCATGTGTTTGTAGATCATGCATCTGTCTTCTTTAGAGAAGTTTCTCTTTAAGTCCTTTGCCCACCCTGAGATAGGATCGCTTGTTCTCTTCTTGCTAATACGTTTGAGTTCTCTGTGGATTCTGGTTATTAAACCTTTATCAGAGGTATAACCTGCAAATATTTTCTCTTATTCTGAGGGCTGTCTGCTTGCTTTACTATGTTCTTGGCTGTGCAGAAGCGTTTTAGTTTGATCAGGTCCCAGTAGTGTATTTTTGATATTGCTTCAATTGCCTGGGGAGTCCTCCTCATAAAATATTCACCCAGGCTGATTCCTTCAAGAGTTTTCCCTGTACTTTCTTCAAGTATTTTTATAGTTTCATGTCTTAAGTTTAAATCTTTTATCCAGTGAAAGTCTATCTTAGTTAATGGTGAAAGGTGTGGGTCCAGTTTCAGTCTTTTACAGACTGTCAGCCAGTTCACACAGCACCATTTGTTAAATAGGGAATCTTTTCCCCACTGAATGTTTTTAATTGGCTTGTCAAAGATCAAATAGCGGTAAGTAGCTGGATTCATCTCTTGGTTCTTTATTCTGTTCCAGACATCTAGTTCTCTGTTTTTGTGCCAATACCATGTTGTTTGATCACTATTGATTTATAGTGCAGTTTCAGGTCTGGTATCGTGATTCCTCCTGCTTTGTTTTTATTGCTGAGTAATGTTTTGGCTATTCGAGGTTTTTTCTGATTCCATATAAAACGAAGTATTATTTTTTCAAGATCTTCAAAATATGACAATGGAGCTTTAACAGGAATTGCATTAAAATTATATGTTGCTTTGGGTAGTATAGACATTTTAACAATGTTGATTCTTCCCAGCCATGAGCATGGTATGTTTTTCCATTTGTTAACATTTTCAGCTATTTCTTTTCTTAAAGTTTCATAGTTCTCTTTGTAGATATCTTTCACGTCCTTTGTTAGGTATACTCCCAAATATTTTATCTTTTTTTGGCACTACAGTGAAAGGAATAGAGTCCTTGACTGTTTGTTCGGCTTGGTTATTGTTGGTAATATAAAGGCTACAGATTTATGGGTATTGATTTTGTAGCCTGAGACATAGCTGTATTCCTTGATCACTTCTGAAAGTTTTGTAATAGAATCCCTAGTGTTTTTCAGATATACTATCATGTCATCTGTGAAGAGTGAAAGTTTGATCTCTTCTGACCCTATGTGGATACCCTTGATTGCCTTTTCTTCCCTAATTGCAATGGCTAAAACTTCCATTACAATGTTAAAGAGCAATGGAGACAATGAGCAACCTTGCCTGGTTCCTGATCTAAGTGGAAATGATTTCGATTTAACTCCATTCAATACAATATTGGCTGTGGGTTTGCTGTAGATGGCCTCTATTAGTTTAAGAAATGTCCCTTCTATACCAATTTTCTTAAGTGTTCTGATCATGAAGCGATGCTGGATGTTATCAAAAGCTTTTTCTGCATCAATTGAGAGAAACATATGGTCTTTATTTTTTAGTTCACATGCTGAATTACATTTATAGATTTACATATATTGAACCAGCCTTGAGACCCTGGGATAAATCCCACTTGGTCATGGTGTATACTTTTTTTGATGTGTTGTTGGATTCTGTTTGTTAGGATCTTATTGAGTATTTTTGCATCAATATTCATTAGTGATATTGGTCTATAATTTTCTTTTCTTGTTGGGTCTTTCCCTGGTTTGGGGACCAAGGTAATGTTGCTTCATAGAATGTGTTGGGTAATATTCCTTCTTTTTCTATATTTTGTAAGAGGTTTAGTAATATAGGTACTAGTTCTTCTTTAAAGGTTTGGTAGAATCTGGCGTAAAGCCCTCTGGTCCTGGGCTTTTCTTTTTAGGGAGATTTTGTATAGTTGATGCTATTTCAGAACTTGATATAGGCCTGTTCAACATTTCCACTTAGTTCTGGCTAAGTCTTGGTAGGCGGTGTACTTCCAAGTATTGGTCAATTTCTATCAGATTTTCATATTTCTGAGAGTAAATTTTCTTGTAATATTTTTTAAGGATTTTTTGAATTTCTGAGGGATCTGTTGTTATTTCATCTTTACCATTGATGAAATTAGAGATTGATGAAATTAGAGATTTTACTCTTTTTTTCTTGGTTTAAGTTGGCCACAGGTTTATCTATTTTATTGACCTTTTCAAAAAACCAACTTTTGGATTTATCGATCTGTTGTATAATTCTTTTGTTTTCAATTTCATTTAATTCTGCTCTGATTTTGGTTATTTCTTTTCTTCTACTGGGTTTGGGGTTGGAATGTTCTTCCTTCTCCAGTTGCTTGAGATGTCCTCCGGAGTTATTAACTTCCTCTCTTTCCATTTTCTTGAGGAAGGCTTGCAGTGCTATAAATTTCCCTCTTAGGACTGCCTTTGCAGTATCCCAGAGGTTCTGATAATTTGTGTCTTCATTGTTGTTTTGTTCGAAAAATTTGGTGATTTCCTTCTTAATCTCGTCTATAACCCATCTTCAGCATAAGGTTATTTCCTTCTTAATCTCGTCTATAACCTTCAGCATAAGGTTATTTAGCTTCCATGTTCTTGTATGGGTATGCAGATTCCTGTTGTTATTGAGTTCAACTTTTATTCCATGATGCAAGGGATAATTTCTATTTTTTTAAATTTGCTGAGGTTAGATTTGTTAGGATGTGGTCAATTTTGGAGTATGTTCCATGGGCTGATGAGAAGAATGTGTATTCAGTTTTCTTGGGAAGAAATGTTCTGTAGATGTATGTTAAGTCCAGATGTTGAATGGTTAAGTTTAAGTCTAATATTTCTTTGCTTAGCTTCTTTTTGGAGGATCTATCCAGCACTGCTAAAGGGGTGTCAAAATCTTTAACTACTATGGAACTGGAGGAAATCAAGTTGCTCATGTTTGTTGGAGTTTCCCTCATAAATTGAGGTGCGTTCTGGTTGGGTGCATAAATATTAATCATTGAAATCTCATCATATTGAGTATTACCTTTAACAAACATGAAGTGTCCATCCTTACCCTTCCTTATTTTGGTTGTTTTAAAGCCTACTGCATCTGTGAATAGGATTGCAATGCCTGCTTTTTTCTGCTTTCCATTTGCCTGGAATATAGATGACCATCCCTTCACCTTGAGTCTATATTTGTCTTTTAATGTAAGATGAGATACTTGTATGCAGTAGATGTCTGGCTTGAGTTTTTGTATTCAGTCAGCCAACCTGTGCCTCTTTAGAGGACAATTTAAACTATTCACATTAATTGAGAATATTGATAAGCCTTTCGAGGGTCCAATGGAAATTTTTAATCCTTTTGTGACTGTGGAAGTTGGAGTTTGATCAAAATTTTCTGGGTTGGTTTACTTTTGTGGTGGAGGATTATGCTGGTCTTTATGGAGGATAGGTCTGAGAATATCCTGGAGAGCTGGTTTAGTTGTGGCAAATTTCTTCAACATGTGAATGTCATTAAAGTATTTAATTTCTCCATCATAGATGAAACTCAGTTTAGCTGGGTACAGGAGCCTGGGTTAAAGTTATTTTGTTTTAGGAGATTAAAAGTAAATGACCATCCTCTTCTAGCTTGAAAGGTTTCAGCAGAGAGATCTGCAGTTATTCTAATATTCTTCCCCTTGTAGGTAATGGTTTTCTTTTGTCTGGCAGCTTTCAGAATTTTCTCCTTCACATTAACTTTAGCGAAATTGATTATGATGTGTCTGGGGGATGTCTTATTCGAGTTGAGTCATGCTGGAGTTCTGAAACTGTCTGCTATCTGAATTTCAGAATCTCTTGGCATGTCTGGAAAGTTCTTCTTCATAATCTCATGGAGAAGAGACTCTGTGCCTTGTGAAACCACTTCATCACTTTTGGGGATCCGTATAAGACGAATACTGGTTTTCTTTGAATTATCACAGAACTCTCTGAGAGAGTGATCTGTTTTTGCCCTCCATTTCTCTTCCTCTTTGAGTGTTTGGAAGCATTTGAAAGCTTTGTCTTCAATGTCAGAAATCCTTTCTTCTAAAACTGAGGGATTCTACTGTGTGTCTCAGATCTTGGAGGGCTGCAACTTCTTGTCTCAATATGTCAAAATCTTTGATCATTTGGTTTTTTAATTCACTGAATTCTTGAGACATCTTTTGGGTTACTGCTTAGAATTCTAATTCAATCTTATTTGCTATCGAGATTCTGAATTCGATTTCTGACATCTCAGCTATTTGTGCATGGGATCTTGTGCTGCATCTGCCCCATTGTTCCTTGGGGGAGTTGATCTACTCTGATTATTCATATTGCCAGAGTATTTCATTGATTTTGCCTCATGATTGTTTTTCAGTGTTGCCTCTGGCCATCCTCAGAGTTGGGGAGCTCTCTCTCCAAGGTTAGACCCCAATGGGATCACTCTATTGTTGCTGGATCTTTGTAGGAAGTGACCCTGTGTAGCTCCTCTGGGGCTGCCCCATCCAAGGAGTTCTGGTTGTGGGAGCTCCGGAGTGTGACATACTCGGATCCAGCAACAGGGCTGGGAGTGGTGCACACGGTTCTGCAAGTGCCTGGCGCCCAGTGACTTTGGCACAGAGGGCCGAAGGCTCCCGCAGTCTCTGGCCAGGAGAAGGGCTCTGCGCAGAGGCAGGGAGGGCTTTCAGAGGGCACACCACTACCAGAGTCCCTGGCTAGACCACTGGGCCGATGTGGAGGCAGGGAGGGTACAGGAGGCAGGACTGCGGGGTTGCACGGCTCCCAGAGTTCCTGGTCAGGGTGTGCTGAGGCCCAGCAGATGCGGGTCGCGGGTTATGGGTCATGGCGCCACTGGTACGGAAGTCCAGGCAGGCGCGGGTCGCATGTCACGGTACAGATCTTCTGGAAGTCCTGTGGGAGCCGATGAGGTTGTGGCACTGACAATGCATTTTTAAATAACACATGGATGAAGGTAGAAATTGCAGGGAAACTAGAACACATTTCAAAATGAATGATAAAAAATATAGCATATCAAAATTTGTGGGATGCAGCTAAAGCAACATTAGAGAAAATATGAATTTAATTATTTATATTAGGAAACAAAATATGTATACAAATCAGTGATTTATGTTTTCACCTTAAGAAGCTACAAAGAGTATATTAATACCAAAGCAAATAAGCATAAGTGCAAAACTTAGTATAATGAAATGGAAAACAAACAAGGGGAAGTTTAACAAAACAAAAAGTTTATTCTTGAAAATATTAATAAAATTAATAAATCTCCAGTAAGACTAATTAAGGAAGAAAAGACACAAACACTAAATCCCAAAATAAAGAATAAAAGAAGATATGTGATTACAGATCCCACAGACATTAAATTGATAATAGGAAATATTATAAACAATTTTTATTCCAATAAAACTTGACATATGTTAATTGGAAAAATTCCTTGAAAAATACAACTTATAAAACTGAAATTATTGAAATACATAAAAATATTGAAAATATAAATATACCCTGTTATGAATTATTTTATCAGAATCAGGTATAATCAAAATATACCCTATCATAATTTAATTAAAGAAATTAAATTCATTGTCAACCTTACAGGAGAAACTTCAAGGCTAGGTAGTTTCATTGGTGATTGTATAAAATAATAAAGAAAAAATGCTGACACTAAACAAACTCTTTCAGAAAATAGAGTAGAGATTTCAACCCAGCTCATTTGTCAAGGCATAACCCCGGTACCAAAAGCTGGAAAAAAAATTACAAGAAAAGGAAACCAGACAGCAGGATGTTTGATGAACACAGATACAGAAATCCTAAAGAGCATCTTAGCAAATTAGAGAGTAAACAGATCCCTGAAAAGATGGTCAACATCATAAGCCATTAGGAAAATACAATAAAACCCATACCAGCATGGTGGGTCTCATCTATAATCTCAACACTTTGGAAGGCCAAGTCAGGAGGATTTCTTGAGGCCAAGTGTTTGAGACCAGCCTGGACAACACAACAAGTTCCCATCTCTCCAAACAATTTAAAATCTTGCCAAGTATGGAGACACATGTCTGTAGGCCCAGCTTTTGGGAGACTGAGGAAGGTAGACTGCTGAGTCCATGAGTTCAAAGCTGCAAAGAGCTATGATAGAGCCACTGCACTCCAGGATGGGCAACAGAGCAAGACTCCATGTCTAAAAAAAAAAATGTTAAAATAATAAAAAAGTTAAAATGGGGGCTCAGCGCCCATAGTTCAGTGGTTAGGGCGCTGGCCACATACACTAGGGCTGGTGGGTTGGAACCTGGCCTGGCCTTCTAAACAATGACAACTCCAACAACAACAACAAAAATAGCTGGGCATGGTGGCAGGTGCCTGTAGTCCCAGCTACTTGGGAGGCTGAGACAAGAGAATTGCTTAAGCCCAAGAGTTTGACATCGCTGTGAGCTGTGATGCCACAGCACTCTCCCCAGGGTGACATAGTCTTTGAGACAGACTCTGTCTCCAAAAAAAAAAAAAGTTAAAATGAAATATGGCCATCTGCTAGAATAATAAATGTTTTTAAACTGACAATCTCAAACATTGGCAAGATGTGGGTCAACTGGAACTCTCATACATTGCTAAAAGGAATGCAAACTGATACATCTATTTTGTAAAAGTCATTTTCTTATAATATTTCTTATAAAGTTATTGATAGACTTACTAAGTGTCCCAACAATACCACTCCAAAGTAATTTGCCAAGAGAAATTTGAAACATATGTGTGTCCATACAAAAGCCTGTATGGAAATGCTCATAGTAACATTCTGTGTTTGGATGGATTTGTTTGCTGGGAGGTGGGGCCCGGTGGGAAGTGTTCAGGTTGTGGAGGCAGATCCCTCATGACTGGCTTGGCGCTGTCATCCTGGGAAGGGATTAGTTCCCTGAAGAGTAGGTTGCTGTATGTGAAGCCCTTCAGGTTTTTCTCTCTTCACATGTGTTTGCTCCCCTTTGACCTTCTGCGTCTGATTGTGACACAGACAGAAGCCCTCGCCAGAGCACAACCATGCCCTTGAACTTCTCAGACTGCAGAAATGTGAGCTAAATAAACCTCTTTTCTTTACATATGAACTACCCAGTCTTAGAAATTCTTTTATAGCAACACAAAATGGACTGATACACATTATTCATCATCTTCACAACTGAAACAACCCAAATTTCCACCAGCAGGTGAATAGATAAGCAAATTATGGTACATCCATGTAATGAGATATTATTTTTATTGTATTAAATATTTATTTATTTGATTTTTATTGTTGGGGATTCATGGAGGGTACACAGAACCAGGTTACATTGACTGCTTTTGTTAGATAAGGACCCTCTTGCATTTGTGTCCCACCCCCAAAAGGTGAACCACACCCCCTGACCCCTCACCCCCTCCCTCCTTCCCTTCATATTATTGAAAAATAATAAAAAATTGACTACTGATAAGTGCAAAAATATGGATAAATCCTAAAAGTATTATGCTAGGTTAAAGAAGATATTATCTAATTTTAAGATATATTGGATAAGGAAAATCTATAGAAACACAAATCAAATTAGCACCTATCAGTTATCTGGGTTTGGGTGAAGGAGATTGTCTGAAGGAACATCAGAGAACTATTTCTTAATTGTAGTTATGGTCACACAACTGTTTGCTGTTATTCTAAAAATGTGCCTTAAAGGAGTAGATTTTACTATATATAATGTACCTCCATAAACATGAGTTACTATAATAGAAAAAAAAATTACCAAATTGAATCTTTTTTTGTGTGTGTGGTTTTTTGGCCGGGGCTGGGTTTGAACCCGCCACCTCTGGCATATGGGACCAGTGCCCTACTCCTTGAGCCACAGGCGCCGCCCCCAAATTGAATCTTATAAGATAGATTATATACCATGATCAAGTGTAGTATATTCTAGAAATTTAAAGTTGGCTTAAATTTGTAAATCAATAATGCGATTCACCATGTTAGTAACCTATACAAAGAAAAATCATATTATTTCAATAGATACAGACAAAGCATTTTCAAATTTCAGCACTTAATAAATACTCTATGCAAGTAAAGAAAAGAAGGAACTTCTTCACTCAATAAAGGGAATCTACAAAACCTGCAGTTAACGATGTGCAGTTTACCTGCAACTAACGATTCAGCCTGAGACTGGAGATTCTAGCCACTGCAACATAGTAACAAATAAATGAATAGATAAAAGACATAAAGACTTGAAACTTCAGTGAAACTATTCTTTTTCATAGATGATATAGTTGTTTATGTCGAAAACACTAAGGACTCTGTACGAAGTAAATTTCACAAGTGTGTAGTATAGAAGATAAATATATTTTTTAAAGTGATGTGGTTAAATGGACTAATACCTCCATGCAACAGAATATTACTCAGAGGAGAAAAGGAATGAACTATCAAGCCATGAAAAAACATGGATGAATCTTAAATGCATATCGCTGAGTGGCAGAAGTCAGGCTGACAAGATTACATGTAATTTATATGACATTCTGGGAAAGGTAAAACTAGGAAGTAAGCAAACAGATCAGTGATCATCAGAGACTCAGGGAGGGAAGAGGTTTGAACATGTGAAGCACAGGGATTCTTTAGGGAGGTGAAAATTTCCTTTACGACACTATAATGGTAGGTACATGGCACTGTATGTTTGTCAAAATCCGTAGAACTTCACAGCACAAAGAATGAATTTTAATATTAATATTTTGCTGTGTAAAATGTGCTCCCATGTATAATGCACATTCATGTTTTGGGTCCAGACTTTTAGGAAAGCACCCCTTGAGAAAGTGGCCAGCTCCTGGGTGGGAGAGACCCATCTGGGGAGGGCTAATGCTCCCCTGGTACGTGTACAGATCACATGCAGCCACGCAGTCTGTGAAAGATCCCCCTTTCCTCTTTCTGAGGACCCCTTCCCCCCCGCCGCATCTACTGCAACTGAGATGGCCACTTGCATGGCCTGGAGGGGGCCAGGCCGTGTGGGCTGGGAGGCACTTCTAAGGCCACTTGGCCCACAAGCAGCCAGGAGGGTCCCTGGGGCCTGTGAGACTCCCAGTCCCCCAACATGACAGAGCCTTTGGCCTCAGGCTTCACCCCACAGGGTCACAGCAGCCTCACCAGCCCCGCCACCACCCATTCCTCTCGAATGGCTAAGGGTGGCCCAGGCCACTCCAGCATGGTAGTTTCGGCAGACCGTCTGGGCTCCCCCACTCCTGAGACATACTACCTATGTATAAGGCACATCCTTACTTTTCCCTCCAAAATTTGAGCAAATAGCCTCTCCATTCCTCCGCATGGCAGCCCCTGCCATATCCTCTGCCAAGCCTGCCACCACTGCCTCTGAGCAGAAGATGGCTGTGTCTCCCATGTGTGCTGATCTTGCCAAGTCTGCCAGGGATATCTTCATCAAGCTTAATAAAATTTGATTTGAAAACCAAATCTGAGAAAGGAGTGAAATTTACAAGCTCAGGCTTAGCCAACACTGAGATCACCAAAGTGACAGGCAGTCTAAAAACCAAGTACAGGTGGACCGAGCAGGTAGAGTGAGCAAGTGGACCCAGCAGGTGGACCAAGTACAGGTGGACCCAACAGGTGGACCAAGTACAGGTGGACCCAGCAAGTGTACCGAGTACAGGTGGAGTGAATACAGGTGGACCAAGCACAGGTGGACCCAAAAGGTGGACCGAGTACAGGTGGACTGAGTACAGGTGGACCCAGCAGGTGGACCGAATACAGGTGGACCGAGTACAGGTGGACCCAGCAGGTGGGTCCAAAAGGTGGACCGAGGACAGGTGGACCGAATACAGGTGGACCAAGTACAGGTGGACCCAGCAGGTGGACCAAGTACAGGTGGACCCAGCAGGTGGGCCCAAAAGGTGGACCGAGTACAGGTGGACTGAGTACAGGTGGACCGAATACAGGTGGACCAAGTACAGGTAGACCCAGCAGGTGGACCGAATACAGGTGGACCGAGTACAGGTGGACCCAGCAGGTGGGTCCAAAAGGTGGACCGAGGACAGGTGGACCGAATACAGGTGGACCAAGTACAGGTGGACCCAGCAGGTGGACCAAGTACAGGTGGACCCAGCAGGTGGGCCCAAAAGGTGGACCGAGTACAGGTGGACTGAGTATAGGTGTACCCAGCAGGTGGACCGAATACAGGTGGACCAAGTACAGGTAGACCCAGCAGGTGGACCGAATACAGGTGGACCGAGTACAGGTGGACCCAGCAGGTGGGTCCAAAAGGTGGACCGAGGACAGGTGGACCGAATACAGGTGGACCAAGTACAGGTAGACCCAGCAGGTGGACCGAGTACAGGTGGACCCAAAAGGTGGACCGAGCAGGTGGACCAAGTACAGGTGGATCGAGTACAGGTGGACCCAGCAGGTGGACCGAGTACAGGGGGGCCGAGTATGGCCTGATGTTTACGGAGAAACATGACACCGACAACACGCTGGGCACCAAGATTACTGTGGAAGATCATCTTGCACATGGACTGAAGCTAAACTTTGATTCATCCTTCTCACCTACCACTGGTAGAAAAAAATGCTGAAATCAAGACAGGGTACAAGCAGGAGCACATCAACCTGGGCTGTGACAGGGCTTCACCATCACTGGACCCTCGACCAGGTGCTCTGGTGCTGGGTTATGGCTACCAAATGAATTTTGAGACTGCAAAGTCCCATGTGACCCAGAGGGACTTTGAAGTCGGCTACACGACTGATGAATACCAGCTTCATACTAATGTGAATGATGGGACAGAGTTTGATGACTCCCTTTACCAGAAGGTAAACAAGAAGTTGGAGACCACTGTAAATCTCTCCTGAATACCAGAAAACAGTAGCACTCATTTTGGAATAGCAGTCGAGTACCAGATCAACCCTGACACCTGCTTCTTACTAAAGTGAGCAACTCCAGCCTGATAGGTTTAGGATACAGATACCAAAAGTATCAAACTGATGCTGTCAGCTCTGCTGGAGGGCAAGAATGTCAATGCTGACAGCCAGTAGGACAGGAATTTCAAGCATAAATGAATACATTTATTTAGTTTTAGACTATTTTGAAGCATAGATACCTTCATAATTTAGTGTAATCTTTTAATGTTATATGTCTGGGATGCAACATATACATAATGTGCTCAGTATCACGTTAGAACTCCTGGTTAAAGAAGATTCAGCTTTAAGCTGTTACCCTTTCAGAGGTGCAGAGGAAACTCAATTGCAAAAAAGGTTTTTTCAGGTGTAGACTTGGGGATAACTTGGTGGATCCTCTAGAAAAGCCAGGTTTCTTTTTTATCTAGAAATGACTGGAAAGGGAAGCTGGTAATGCATAGGCCACTTTGTAAATTCAGGTTGAGTAAATGAATGAAACTGTGACTTCCTGAGAATTGAACCTTGGTTTCCTAACCCTAATGGATGAGAGGCCCATTGCTTGATGGTGTGTACAACTCAACTGAAGGGACATTTTTAGACAGATTTTTATGACCTATTTCCCACCTCAGTCCATTATCACCTCTTTTACACCAAAAGGTTTGCAGAGTGTGGTAGCCATTTCTTTTGTGCCATTTTGTGGTGGAGAGGGTGGATGTGGTGAAGCCAATATTTCAGGACTTAATTCCTTCTCCTGTTGTGGTTTTTCGCCCTTGCACCAGAGTATGAAATAGCTTCTAGGATCCCCAGCCATAAGCTGGGAAGTCTGTGTGATTGTGATCATGTGGCGGCAACACTCAGAATCTAAATTGGACTTCTGTTGTTTTCTACCACTCCATTTATTTTTTAGCAGTTTAATGGGTATATTTCACAGTCTCCCATTTTGTATCAAATTAGAGTCTCCTCTTCAAATGCTGTAATTAACAGTACTTAAAATAAGACACTTAAAATAAAACTCGAATAAAATATTGAAAAAATATTTAGGCAAAAAGTGCACATTTATACATAGCAAAATATGGTATATACAATTTTTTAAGGACCAGTTAGGAGGTTAGGGCAATCTCAGGGTGAAATGCAGAGTGTGATGAAAGACTAACTTTTAGAGTCACAAAGGTCACAAATGTATGAAGCAGCCTCACTGAGCGGGCATGGGGGAACATACCAGCCTATGTACCTGTGAATATGAGTGAAGGGTGTGAGACTAAAGGCAAAGGGAATGATATATAGGTACCATACTCTTTTGGTAAAGTCATTTCCCATAAGGGTTCAGGTTAACATACCTGAAACCACTAACATGTATATTTGAATTGGACAGTTAAGTAAAGGATGGTGGATCACTTGACACAGGCTTCTCACTATTAGAGGGGGAGGTTATAGACAAGTGAGAGGGGGGATACAATAATCCCTACAGCACTTAGTGGATTCCTGCTGGAGACCTCAGTGTGAAGGCATGTTCAGCTAATATACACAAGGATGTTGCACATAGAAGTATTCTAGGTCTGTGCATACCCTTGGGTTACTACACAGAAGCATATTTCCTTGTTCTGTCATCTGGGAGAGTCTGGAAGCCATGAAGCCAGCAGCGGTGAATATATTGACCAGAACTTTGTTTCTACATCATTCCCCCATAAAAGGAACCAGAGCTCCTTGGAGCAATGGCTGGTTCTAGGACTAGGGGAGAAAATAGTATCAGAAGGTAAGGAAGTGTTAAAAAAATAATAAACCAAACATTGATGGAGCATATAACAGGAGCATGGGAACCAACAGAAAGAGCTAAAACATCGATGAAGCATATCACAGGAGCATGGGAACCAACAGAAAGAGCTAAAACATCGATGAAGCATATCACAGGAGCATGGGAACCAACAGAAAGAGCTAAAACATCGATGGAGCATATCACAGGAGCATGGGAACCAACAGAAAGAGCTAAAACATCGATGGAGCATATCACAGGAGCATGGGAACCAACAGAAAGAGCTAAAATATTGATGGAGCATATCACAGGAGCATGGGAACCAACAGAAAGAGCTAAAACATCGATGGAGCATATCACAGGAGCATGGGAACCAACAGAAAGAGCTAAAATATTGATGGAGCATATCACGGGAGCATGGGAACCAACAGAAAGAGCTAAAATATTTATGGAGCATATCACAGGAGCATGGGAACCAACAGAAAGAGCTAAAATATTGATGGAGCATATCACAGGAGCATGGGAACCAACAGAAAGAGCTAAAACATCGATGGAGCATATCACAGGAGCATGGGAACCAACAGAAAGAGCTAAAATATTGATGGAGCATATCACGGGAGCATGGGAACCAACAGAAAGAGCTAAAACATCGATGGAGCATATCACGGGAGCACGGGAACCAACAGAAAGAGCTAAAACATCGATGGAGCATATCACGGGAGCACGGGAACCAACAGAAAGAGCTAAAACATCGAGGGAGCATATCACGGGAGCATGGGAACCAACAGAAAGAGCTAAAACATCGATGGAGCATATCACGGGAGCACGGGAACCAACAGAAAGAGCTAAAACATCGATGGAGCATATCACGGGAGCATGGGAACCAACAGAAAGAGCTAAAACATCGATGGAGCATATCACGGGAGCACGGGAACCAACAGAAAGAGCTAAAACATCGATGGAGCATATCACGGGAGCATGGGAACCAACAGAAAGAGCTAAAACATCGATGGAGCATATCACGGGAGCATGGGAACCAACAGAAAGAGCTAAAACATCGATGGAGCATATCACGGGAGCATGGGAACCAACAGAAAGAGCTAAAACATCGATGGAGCATATCACGGGAGCATGGGAACCAACAGAAAGAGCTAAAACATCGATGGAGCATATCACAGGAGCATGGGAACCAACAGAAAGAGCTAAAACATCGATGGAGCATATCACAGGAGCATGGGAACCAACAGAAAGAGCTAAAACATCGATGGAGCATATCACGGGAGCATGGGAACCAACAGAAAGAGCTAAAACATCGATGGAGCATATCACGGGAGCATGGGAACCAACAGAAAGAGCTAAAACATCGATGGAGCATATCACAGGAGCATGGGAACCAACAGAAAGAGCTAAAACATCGATGGAGCATATCACGGGAGCATGGGAACCAACAGAAAGAGCTAAAACATCGATGGAGCATATCACGGGAGCATGGGAACCAACAGAAAGAGCTAAAACATCGATGGAGCATATCACGGGAGCATGGGAACCAACAGAAAGAGCTAAAACATCGATGGAGCATATCACGGGAGCATGGGAACCAACAGAAAGAGCTAAAACATCGATGGAGCATATCACGGGAGCATGGGAACCAACAGAAAGAGCTAAAACATCGATGGAGCATATCACGGGAGCATGGGAACCAACAGAAAGAGCTAAAACATCGATGGAGCATATCACGGGAGCATGGGAACCAACAGAAAGAGCTAAAACATCGATGGAGCATATCACGGGAGCATGGGAACCAACAGAAAGAGCTAAAACATCGATGGAGCATATCACGGGAGCATGGGAACCAACAGAAAGAGCTAAAACATCGATGGAGCATATCACGGGAGCATGGGAACCAACAGAAAGAGCTAAAACATCGATGGAGCATATCACGGGAGCATGGGAACCAACAGAAAGAGCTAAAACATCGATGGAGCATATCACGGGAGCATGGGAACCAACAGAAAGAGCTAAAACATCGATGGAGCATATCACGGGAGCATGGGAACCAACAGAAAGAGCTAAAACATCGATGGAGCATATCACGGGAGCATGGGAACCAACAGAAAGAGCTAAAACATCGATGGAGCATATCACGGGAGCATGGGAACCAACAGAAAGAGCTAAAACATCGATGGAGCATATCACGGGAGCATGGGAACCAACAGAAAGAGCTAAAACATCGAGGGAGCATATCACGGGAGCATGGGAACCAACAGAAAGAGCTAAAACATCGATGGAGCATATCACGGGAGCATGGGAACCAACAGAAAGAGCTAAAACATCGATGGAGCATATCACGGGAGCATGGGAACCAACAGAAAGAGCTAAAACATCGATGGAGCATATCACGGGAGCATGGGAACCAACAGAAAGAGCTAAAACATCGAGGGAGCATATCACGGGAGCATGGGAACCAACAGAAAGAGCTAAAACATCGAGGGAGCATATCACGGGAGCATGGGAACCAACAGAAAGAGCTAAAACATCGAGGGAGCATATCACGGGAGCATGGGAACCAACAGAAAGAGCTAAAACATCGATGGAGCATATCACGGGAGCATGGGAACCAACAGAAAGAGCTAAAACACTGATGGAGCATATCACGGGAGCATGGGAACCAACAGAAAGAGCTAAAACATCGATGGAGCATATCACGGGAGCATGGGAACCAACAGAAAGAGCTAAAACATCGATGGAGCATATCACGGGAGCATGGGAACCAACAGAAAGAGCTAAAACATCGATGGAGCATATCACGGGAGCATGGGAACCAACAGAAAGAGCTAAAACATCGATGGAGCATATCACGGGAGCATGGGAACCAACAGAAAGAGCTAAAACATCGATGGAGCATATCACGGGAGCATGGGAACCAACAGAAAGAGCTAAAACATCGATGGAGCATATCACGGGAGCATGGGAACCAACAGAAAGAGCTAAAACATCGATGGAGCATATCACGGGAGCATGGGAACCAACAGAAAGAGCTAAAACATCGATGGAGCATATCACGGGAGCATGGGAACCAACAGAAAGAGCTAAAACATCGATGGAGCATATCACGGGAGCATGGGAACCAACAGAAAGAGCTAAAACATCGATGGAGCATATCACGGGAGCATGGGAACCAACAGAAAGAGCTAAAACATCGAGGGAGCATATCACGGGAGCATGGGAACCAACAGAAAGAGCTAAAACATCGATGGAGCTTATCACGGGAGCATGGGAACCAACAGAAAGAGCTAAAACATCGATGGAGCATATCACGGGAGCATGGGAACCAACAGAAAGAGCTAAAACATCGATGGAGCATATCACAGGAGCATGGGAACCAACAGAAAGAGCTAAAACATCGATGGAGCATATCACAGGAGCATGGGAACCAACAGAAAGAGCTAAAACATCGATGGAGCATATCACAGGAGCATGGGAACCAACAGAAAGAGCTAAAACATCGATGGAGCATATCAATGTTTGAAGCATATCAATGTTTGAAGCATATCAATGTTTGGAGCATATCAATGTTTGAAGCATATCAATGTTTGGAGCATATCACAGGAGAGCTCCCCATGGCCAAAGCCAGAACAACTGGAGCAACAAAGTGCTGTTGAGTTATAACCAAAAGTATAAAATAAACGCCCATCGGTTCATACAGATAGAAGAAAATGATAGAAGAAGTAAATGGGGGAGAATAGACAAGTTTCCTGGGCAGAGGAATTAGAACTCATCTGGATACTCATTCCTCAAGAAGGAGGAGAGTAACTCCTGCCCCTTCAATGAGGTGTGTGCACAGTGACTTCCTTCCTTCCTTCCTGAGTACAGCTAGAAAGAAGGAAAAAGAGGAACTTTACGAGGGAGGAACTTGATAAATACTCCTTTAGCCAGATGGTCAAGGTTAAGGCCAACAGTGATGAGTCATGTTGATGGCCCGACCATACGATACGATGAGGAGGGCAGTTCCTTCTGTGATCTTCCTTCCACCACCTACAATCCAGGTCCAAGTGGAGGGGATAATAACACCTATCTCATGACGGTTTTGGAGAGATTAAAGAATGTGGCTCCTCAGAAGGGCTAGCTTGGTCTCCCTTTCAAAACTGGCCTGGTTCTTTGCATCTTTGTTAATGAATGACGCCCTTCAAAACTCTAGCCCTCACTCACTGCCTTGTCCCAAATCCTGCTCTTGCTCCGCCTGCTCACCTCTCACTTAGATATCCTTCCACTGCTCTCCTGGTTTTCCCTGTGCTTCAATAGGATATCCACAGTCGTTTGCCAACACCTCAAATTAAGAGTGAGCTTTGCTCTTCACAGCCCTCAGAACGTGAGGTTGCCAGATGACACTCTAGAGGTACTTCTGTTTTATTATTTAATCTGTAAATAGCCGATACTATTTTTAAAAGGAATATGAAATGATAAGTTTCACCTTGCTCAAAATAAAAAGTAATAAAAGGTATTCAGTAGACTGTATCCTCCCAATCTCTCTTCCGCCTCCTCCCAAAAAGATGACTCTTGTTACTCCCTGTAGCCCGCTGAAAATACACACATTCTTATTTCTCTCTTTGTTACATAAAAGGAAGCTACCATAACACTGTTGTACACTTCACAGGTTTTTTTTTTTGGCCGGGGCTGGGTTCGAACCCACCACCTCGAGCAGATGGGGCTGGCACCCTACTCGTTGAGCCACAGGCACCGCCCCTTCTTAGGGTTTTTTTTGTTTTTTCAACAAACAGTACAATCTTGAACCTCTTTGCAAATAACTACTTAAAAATCAATCACAGAGTTTTCCACTAATTAATGCACTGTTGGTAATTTCCAAACTTCTGTTACAACAATGCTGTGATGGATGTCTTACGCAGATTATTCACTCATTCACCAGTAAAACTGTAGGATAAATGCTTACATTTGAAATTTGGGGGATAAAAAGTAAATGCATTGGTAATTGAAATTGGGAAACGGTCCTTCCTAAAAGTTTACCAATTTGTCCACATCAGTGAATGATAGTGTCTGTTTCCAAACAGCCTCACCCAGGCTTGTGCTTCTGCCAACATAGTCAGAAGGACATGGCATTTCAACATTGTTTCTCTTATAAAGAGTGAGGTTGACGATTGTATTATGTGTTTAGATGCCATTTGTTTTGCCGTCTTGGTGAATTGTCCGTTTTTGTCCCTTCTTGCCCGTTTTTCTATTACCTTGGTGGTCTCTGTCTTATCCTTTTGAAGGCATTGCTTATATATCAGAGAAGGAAACATTTTGTAGTATGAATAACAATTAAGTTTTCCCAGGTGTCATTTGATTTTGTCTCTACTTGTGAGGCTTCCGCCATGCAAAATTGTTTCGCTTGTTACAAAGTTTAATTTATTAATCTTTTGTTTTATGATTTCCAGACTTTGAGTCATAGTTAGAAAGTCCTTCATGTGGTTAAAAATAAAAAGTTGGCTGTCATACTATATAATAGATCACATTCCACAAAGATTGAAGATTTCAATGAAAAAACTGAAACCTTGGGAATATTAAAAGACAGATGCTTCTTGAATTGAGACTAATTTAACTGACACCTTTTTAATGCCTGGGAAAACGCTAGACACAGAAAGAGTTTGCTTGTCTCGGCAGAGGTCATTATCTTTTCGTTATCTCATTGGCTGAAATATTTATCAGTAAACTCAGCTAGGGGGAAATGTTTCTAACTCTGGACGTGGTCCAGACACCTTTTCTTTTTCTTTTTAAGGTGCTGCTTTAGTTTTTTTTCTGTTGTTTTGTTTCTTTAGGAGGTTTTGTTTTATATTTTCACAAGCCGTTGTCAGCCACAATTATTCAGAGACCCCAATAATTGCCTTTTCTTGTGTATCACTGAAGGACAAGACAAGAAATTAAATCATTCATGGATTCATCCAACAAATATATTAATTAAGCATCTGGTATATATAAGGCAGTCTGCTTAGGGCTAAGCAGACATGATGAAAAAGAAAAAAAAGCTAAGCAGACATGATGAAAAAAAAAAAAAGCTGACAAAATCAGTCCCCTCCTGAACTGATACTGTAGCAGGAAGACAGACCTTAAACACCTAATTGCACAGATTGTCAGTGATTAGACTGAAGTGCCAGGGGGAAGGTTTGGGGTGTTGTGAGAGCTTGTAACAGGGGCCCCTGACCTTCTCTGACAGGTCAGGGATGAATTCCCTGAGGGAGTGTCTTTTGAACTGAACTCTGAAGGATAAGCAGGAACTAACAAGGCAAAGAGCAAAGAGACATTTCCAGACCGAGGGAACAAACAACAAGAGCAATGGCTGAGGCCTGACAAGGGTGCAGGAACTGAGAGAAGAGTGAGGTCACGGGGTTGGAGGGAGACGATGCACAAAGTTAGATAGTGGTGTTACTGCCGAGATTCCCCAGCTCTGGTGACCACCAGCTAGGGGGGAGCAGGGAGATGGTGAGACTAGGCAGAGGGAGATGTGGGCTGTGGCGCAGTCACAGGAAGCCCCAGTCAACGCTGCAGGGAGCTCTGAACTGGGCACTTCAGGGTTGGTTGTTCCAAGTTGAGACAAGGGGGTAGGGCTTTGATATCCCCACAGGGAACATTACTGGACGTGGCTGCTTTCTGACAGCCAGGGCTGGGGGATGAGGGCTGTCAGGCAGCAGCACCCCGAACAGCTGGGAAAATAAGTCCTGCTGTCCCAGAGGGAAACCTGGCAGCACAGCACCCACTATAGAGTCAAAGCATGTGCTGGGCCTTTTAGGTCAGGGTGGGGAATTTGAACTTTATTCCTGTTGCAGGAGAAAGTCAAAGAGAATTTTTTATTTAATTTCAGATTGATATGAGGATGCAAATGTTTAGGTGACATTGCTTTTGTTTCTAAAGTAAAGTTCAAGTTGTAGTTGAGCCCTTCACCCAGGGGGTGTGCTGTATACCCTTACATGGTGCACATCAGGTGGGAACTTGCCACCAGAGGAGAATTTTAAGCGAGACAAATGATCTGATTGACCTTCCTTCATCATTATCCATATTCCCAGTGTTAACAGCGTAGCTAGTTTAAGTTCAAAAATAAATGTTTCTTGAATGATTTAATGAGAAGAACCTTTTATTCTGGGAAGACGTAGGCTTGAGGAAAAGACAGGAAGGAGGGACCTGACTTCCAAGGATGGGTTGGCATCACTGGAGCTGGGAAGATGCCACTGAGTTTCTGAGTGTAGTTAGGACCAAAGCCCCAGCAATGGCAGCTCCCTGGTGTCCCAGCATGTGTGGCACAGGACTGCAGAACAAAAATAAATTCTTGCTTACCCACACACGTCCCCAGAACAAATAGCGGAAAGAAGCACATACCCTGTGCCACGTAAGCGGAATTAGCTCTAAATGAAATGCTTCTCAAAGGCTCGGAAAGGAGTAGGTGCATTCAAGTTTATATTCACCTCATTTCATATTGAGTTTTGTTTACAGGAAATTGTTTTAATTTTCCATGCCCATCGGCTTGACATTTCCATCACTGGCTGCCTTAAAGCTTAGCTGCAGCATCTTCTCTGTGCTAAGTTATTTACGTAGAAAAAGGACCACCACCACCACCACCACCCCTTGATAATCTGTCTGTTGAGGCATAATAATTTGTTTTCAAAATATTGATTTTTTTTTTAAAGTATGGGATACTATACAAGGCTTTCCTATTTAGAAGTGAGAGAATTACTTTTTTACGAATATCAAGTTCAAGTAAATAAATAAGTAAAACATCTCCCTCCTCATCAATGACCCTATACATCTTGTTTTATGTGATTAATTTAGATATTTTGCTTGCTGGGCTGTCTGGGATTCCTATACTTTTTGGAAGAATGAAGTGCTTTTATTTAATGGGCATGGGGGCCAGATAACTCTTCGTTGTAGGCTCCCCTGGGCACAGAAGGGTGTTGAACAGCACCCTGGCCTCTACCCACTAGATAACAGTAGCACCCACCCAGCCCCAGATACAACCACTAAAAAATGTCTCCAGGCACTGATAAATGTCCCAGTGGAGCAAAGTCACCCCAGGTTGAGAACCACTGGTTAAGAAGGAGGGAGAGGCTGGAAGACAGAGACTATTTATCTTCAAGAAAGGCAGATCTGGGTGAGACAAGACCATCCTCAGCCTTGGTGGTCAGACATTTTTCTAATCACTAGACAGTTTTCACCATGGTGAAAACCTAGAACAGAAATGTCTTTCTGAAATCCCTGGAGGTTTAGCTCCCCATGCAGTGGAAAGAATGCTGTATGATGATGGGTCAGAAGCACAGTCTGCCCCTCATTGCCTCCTTGATTGTTGGGGAGCCCTGAGCACCGCATTTGTACAGTAGAGAGACAACATTGACCTGCTTATGCCAATAAATAGTTGGAAAAATGTACCCAACTTTGTTTTCCATAGTGACGGAGTTAGAGCAAGTAATATTTGTTGGCATGTTGCCTTTTACTAACAGAAAAGAACAGGGTTACGGGTCTGGTCTTTGAATTCTAACAGGTGGGAGTGCTAGGTAGTTACCTCCACTTGCCAGCTGTAGATAGATACAACTATGGTACATAACCTCTCTGAGTCTCTCTTTCCTCATCAGTAAAATGATAACACCTTCTGTATAGGGGCGATTGTGAAAAATAAAACAGATGTAAGGCACTAAGTACAGCGTCCAACATAGGGTAAGGATAAGTGTCCACAGATTGTCTATGTCATTGCTGTTATCGTTGCTAATAAATGCAGAAAATACCTCACGCTGTCAGGCTAATAGAGAGACATTTGTGAGCAGAGTTTCCTTTAGGATTCCTAAACCAGATCTTTGATGGGAACTCCTATTTCTATTTATTTGTGTTAAGCCTTAAGAATGACAGGCATGTTGAAAGATCAGTCCTTTAGCCAGGTTTTATAGGCAGACCAGTGTCTCATTCAAATCTAAACTCAAAGAGACTAGTGCAATGCTTGGCCAAAGTAGGGACATCCTTTCATGCGCTTGACAGGTGAAATTATTGAGCATGTACTACGTGGAAGAAATAGTTACAGGGTCTAAAAAAATCAATGATGAGCAAAACAGACACAATTGTGGCCCTCAGGGAATTTATAGTCCTCTTGCAAAGATTGCAAATGAAAAAAACTCAAGGGGAACAGGCAGAGGGCAGAAAAGCCTCACCACCTCATCACAATTTTTCCATTTATGATAGATAAATAGTTCTCAGCTTTAAGAAGAAAACCAACACCGCAAAAATGATAGTAAATGGCAGATGGCATGGTTTCAGTTTGGGGGAGACAGCAGGGAGAGGAGGGAAGTGGTAGGAAGTGGTAGGGAATGGTAGGAAGCTGCAAGAGACCTGGGCAAGGTACAGCCTGCTCCCTAGAAGACTGGCTTGCGGTAGCCAGATTCCCCAAGTCCCTGACCCGCAAGGCTCAGCCGGGTACATAACAGTGAGGTGATACTCACAGATTTGTGACACACAAGTAGATAATGACTGGCTGTGTCCTTTATAAAGAACCTTTAAAAAAATTCCTCCAAATTCTGGAGATGGGGGGACGCCCACCTTTTTCATTTAATTGGCTCCTGAAGATAGTCAGAAAAAGGAAATTCCCCTCTAGCTGATTTTAAGCATCTTGTTCCTACAGGAAGAGGCCAAAGGGATTAAGTATCACTCTGCCTGAATCAAACCATAATCCTTTCAGAGAGGTTGTTAGCAGGCTGGGGACGTCTTGACTTCCCAGGTGCCATCACTCCAGTCTTGACATTTTGTGCCATTACGGGAGGGCCACACGGGATGCTCCAAGAGATTAGGACCAGGCTGTACCCAAATTTCCTTTTCTTTTGCTTTTTTAGGCTGAAGAGTCTACAGAATTCTGGACCAGAGATGACATAAATGTAGTATTGTAGGGAAAGGCAAAAGGAGCTAAAGGGAAATCGAGAAAGAAGTTTCAGAAGAGTTTTGGGGATGCTGTGGCCTTAAAAATAAATACAAAATAACATTCCAAGATGTGCATGATTTACTTCTATGCAGGACAATAGCAGGAACACTTTTAATAAAAGATCTGCAACATTTTAAACATAAGAAAATATATCGTTTTGGGGTCTTTACCACACAGGTTTCAGAGGTGTCTGTTTTTCTCCGGGCACACTTAGAAAAGCAAGCATAAAGTGAATGCTATTTTAATAGCCTCGTGGTCCAGTATTAGCTACTGGACGCAGTTCCTTCTTTCCTACCCCACACTTACTTTCCACAGCATACCACTGCTTTTACATTAGACAGTCTACCCTGTAGGGAGAAAAATGGGTCTAAAATATAAAGCTAGCCCTTTTCTTTTACAGACATCCTGTAATTAGCTCAAGTTCTCACGTCACTTCACAGCAAGATCCTGCTGCACAAAAAACCAGAAAAGTTTTCTTTCCTTGGCATGTTTTTGCCAGATGTTTCCAGAAAAAAAAAAAAAAACAAGATGTAAAGGCAAAGTATTTTGTGTGTACTGGTGTACATGACTTCATCCTTAATGACTGCTTCACAACGCTCCCCCTCCTTAATTAAACTAAGACGTTCTGCCCCAGTTCCTTTGTGAAGAACATTTACCGTCTCTGCCTTCACAGTCTGTCAGCATTTCAGGCCATCTGTGGCTGCCCCGAGTGGCCTCAGGAGGAGTCAAACTTTTAGCTCTATTCACACTCTTTCTATATTTTCTGTACAACAAACCCAAAATAAACACTTTAACATTTTGATCAAAGAAAACTCAATCACTGCCAAATTAACATGTGAAACTCTCGCTCTATTGCCAATTAAGTTCACATTTTTGTCTGATTAAGGAATGGTTTTATGTCTCCGTGCTAGAAATATGATAAATCTGTGTCAATATTAGTGGTCAGGTTTTATCTATTTTCTTTGAGCTATCAGTTCATGCTTTTTGAAAGACTATTTTTATGTTTTTAAAAATATTTTCCTTCCGTACCTCCCCTGTCTCTGTAATTTTGTAATATCAATCCCGGAGATGGCCTTAGGGGATCTGATTCAGCTCCTTATTTGATGTTTGGCTAAATGGAGAGCAAGGGAGTTGCCCTAATCATACATCCTATTAAAGATCTATTTGACCACCATTTCATATGCTACACCTGCTAATAATGATCGGTACTGCTTTCTCATGTGAAAACCCGAAAGAAAATCACAGGGATAAAAACCCCATCGCAGTGACATATGCTGAAAATCATTGACGACAATGCCTATGTTTACTTCCATGAAGTTGCAAGTCAGTATTCTTTGTTTCAGCTATCCATACATTTGGAATATTAAATATTTGTATCTTATAAGTGAAGACCTTGGGCAAGTTACTCAATTTCTCTAAGCATCAGTTTTCTCATTTTAAAAATTGAAATAGTAACAGGGTTTTTAAGGTTGTAAGAAATGAGTAAATGAATTGCTGAGCATAAGGGTGCGTAGCATAATACTTGATGAACAGTAAGAGCCTGACGTGTTAGCACTTTTGTTATAATCCCAAGGCTTAGTGACTGCCTGGGTCAGAAACGTGGGGGAAAGAGGAACAAAAGAAGTGTCACAGATGAATTTGAGGTTTCAGATGGTTTCCATCAGGTTTTCCCGAGGTCCAAGTGACCTCCCCTAGCTCAACACGAACACATGACATTTCCTAACCACCTTTCCGTTAAGCCGGGACCAGGATGACACAAGTGAGGTGCTTAAGGTGAAAAATATAAGGAGCCCTTTTCAACGGGGCCCCATAAGTGCCAACCCTACACCTGCATGACCACAGGGGCAAGCGCCTCCTAAGATTTCATGTTTGGGGAAGGATATCCTTCATGCTGGAAGGACAAGAGATTAACAGGGAGAAATAGAAATCTGGGGTGTTTTCTTGGTTCACTGCTAGCTCATAGCTTTTGCTTTGCAGAAAATTTCTTATAACTTATAAACCAAGACATCTATTACTTAATCAACAAACACCTATTAAATACCAGAAATATGCCAAGACAAAAGGCCCTGGGCATATAGAGATCTCCTGTCCACCAAGCCTCTCAGGGAGAACATTCCTATGTACAACCACGTAGGTTCCGACTCAACCCACACAGGAGTAACCCCACAAGCTCAATAATCACATGAGACCATCCTCACCCTAGTCTCAACCCTGACCAGTGAGCCCAACTGCAAGTGTCATGGAAGGCCAGCTCTCAATCCTCTGTGCTCTCTTCCTCTGCCTTGCTGCTCCACAGTGGCAGTCAGTGTTCCATGGTTACAGGAGGCAGGGTCCCCTGCCTACCTACGTGCACACGAAACATGATCAAGAAATAAACTCGCACTCTCCGTCCAGCCGACCATTACCATGCCACCATCATAGACACCAGCCCTGTGCAGCCAATCAAGCTGGCCAGAGTCCCTCAGGTGCTAGGCAGGACTGGCCACAAGGACAGTGCACACAGGTGCATGTGGAATTTATGGGCGACCCAAGCAGCTCCATCACTCGCAGCATGAAAGACCCCATGCACGAGGGGGGTGTGCTCACCCTGTTAGAGTCAGAGTGAGAAGCTCAGTGACTACATTGAGCCACTAAGATTTGGAGAGTGTTGGCTCCCACAGCAAAACCTCGCCTGTTTATTATTATGATCACCACTATTATTACGGTTAGTGTTTTTATTAGCCTCATCCCAATCAAAATACTTCTGTGTACAGTACACAGCTATGATTTAATGAAAAAAAAGAAGTATAAAAAAATATATAAAAAAAACAAAATTAATCACTCCCTTGGATGGTCTCATGTGACTACTGAGCTTGTGGGGTTACTCCTGTGTGGGTTGAGTTGGAACCTACGTGGTTGTACATAGGAATGTTCTCCCTGAGAGGCTTGGTGGACAGGAGATCTCTATATGCCCAGGGCCTTTTGTCTTGGCATATTTCTGGTATTTAATAGGTGTTTGTTGATTAAGTAATAGATGTCTTGGTTTATAAGTTATAAGAAATTTTCTGCAAAGCAAAAGCTATGAGCTAGCAGTGAACCAAGAAAACACCCCAGATTTTCTATTTCTCCCTGTTAATCTCTTATCCTTCCAGCACTGGCATCAGCCAGGTTGTCAAGGTTACCTCTCATCATCATTGCAATAGTATTAGATCTTGACCCATATTGTATCAAAATTATACACAGACCTTGATGTGTGTTTGCCTCCCCTACTGTTCCGACTGTTGTCACTCTCCTCTGATCTGTTTCCCTTGTTCTGCCGTGATGTAAGTGTGTGAAGGATTTTACAGCGAGCTATCCACCAGCATGAGATATCATTCTGCATTGTACTGACTGCGTGGGGTTTTGAGAGACTTAGACTCAAACCTTGAATAAGTTGCAAAGTGTTTTCTTGGGAATTAAGTGAGACTCTACCTCTTCTTTCTAAAGTTTGTAGCTGCTATTTGCAGTTCTTGTCAGAGTTCTGATGAGTCCTCTTACTTTTTTAAACTTCCATCATCCTTGCCATCATTACCTTGGCAGTTTTCTTATTTTGTCCTGGTTAGATACCATATTTCGTCGTGTAAAATATGCTCCTGTGTATAATGCCCATCCATATTTGTGGACTAAATGTTTGGGAAAACATCCCTCAAGAAAGTGGCTAGCTCTCAGCCTAAAGAGACATGTCTTGGGGAGGGCTAATCTTCCCCTGGTAAAAGTGCAGAACACACTGCGTTTGCACAGCCACATGCTCTGTGAAGTCTGCCCCTTCTCTTTCTCCTGAGATCTCTCCCCTCCATACCACATCAAGGACTGTGGCCAAGATAGCCACGTGTGAGGCCTATGGGACAGGAACTTCTAAGACAGCTAAGCCCATAGGCAGCAGACAGGTCTCTGGAGCCTGTTCAGGGCTCCTGGTACCCTCCATGCGATTAGGCCTCAGGCTTTGGCCCTCTCCCTGCACAGCCATGCCCCCCCTCACCAGTCCCTTCACCACCCTCTGCCCTGATCACAGTACTCACTGGAGGCCACTCTGGCCTGCTCCTACCATATCCCGGATCCTCCTGGAACCCCATGCACCTGGTGGTCCCAGGCAGGAGGGTGGAGCGGTCTCAGAAGGCTCACTGGGCTTTAACTTCCTCATTCCCGAGCTATACTACCTATGAATAAAGTGTACCTTTATTTTTCCCTCAAAAATCTGGGCAAAAAAACAAGCATTATACACAGCAAAATACGGTACCCTGCTGAATGTTTAATGTGTATACTGTAACTTAAGGCTCACAACAATCTGAGGAAAGAGATGGTATTATTAGTCCTATTTTACAAATAAGAAAATTGAGTCTCAAGAGAATAAGGAACTTACCCAAATATACTCACTACCAAATATCAGAGCTAATATCAAGCCTAGGTTACGTTTGACTCCAATCCTTTGCTCTTAGTATACTATTATACTAAGTCGGAGGTAAAAGTGAAAGATACTTTCAAGGGGGCCCAATGTCTTGCAGTTTTAAAACAAATATTTGAATATGGACAATGAAGCTTAATGTTCTGAGCATTTTAGTGGGAATGGTGAATTCGCAAAAGAATAGCAGGTGACCAAGTCTAACAGAATCTGGCTCATATAAAATGTTACTCAGGAGAAAATATCTCCCAATTTCTTCAATATTTAGAGTTTTAAGAGAACTAAGATTGAGGAAGGGATGGATGTTATTTGGCAAAATTGTTTATTGGGAGTCACTATTTCTAAAGTCACTTTTAAGTTGTGAATGGTGAGATTACAAGTTAAAGAAGAGAAAATAGACACTAACATTATTCTTCAGACCAGTTTAACACATTACACTTTATTAAAGATAATAAATTTGTCTTTAACAAAATAAAAGACTCTTTCAAACTGAGTTTCTTTCATTGTCAAAGTTGAACATCTTTGTGTTTGTTGGACATTTTTATTTCCTTGTGTGTGAATTATCTATTCATAAATTTACCCATTTTCCATTGAAATGCACCTATATAATTTGCAGTAACTTTCTGCATATTGTGGAAATTAACGACATGGTTGTCATTATGTTGGAAATACTTTCCCATTTGTTGCATATGCTTTCTTTGATTATGGCATTTTCTGTCTAAAGATATTTCTAATTTTTATTCTTAAAAAGGTAGTTGGTCAGTGTCGGTGTGCATGGGCACACACTTGTGTGTGCTTTTTCTTAAAAGTAGTTTTGGGTGGTGCCTATGGCTCATTGAGTAGGGCACTGGCCCCATATACAAAGATGGCAGGTTCAAACCCAGCCCCGGCCAAACTGCAACAAAAAAATAGCCGGGTGTTTTGGCAAGTGCCTGTCATCCCAGCTACTTGGGAGGCTGAGGCAAGAGAATTCCCTAAGTCCAGGAGTTGGAGGTTGCTATGAGCTGTGATACCACAGCACTCTACCAAGGGCAATAAAGTGAGACCCTGTCTCTTAAAAAAGAATAATAAAAAAATATATATGGGGGAAAGGAAGCACAGAGAGAGGGAAGGTGGGGGGGGGCTTGGTGTGTAACCACATCTTTTTAGGGCAAGACACAATTGTAAAAGGGACTTTACCTAACAAATGCAATCAGTGTAACCTGGTTTCTTGTACCTTTAATGAATCCTCAACAATAAAAAAATATATATATGAAAAATATATTTATAGTGTATATATATATATACATTTTTTTTTTTTTTTTATAAAAAGTAGTTTTGATGCTTTCCATGACAGGAAAAGAGCTGGGATGTCAAAACCTAGTTTCACAAATCTATTTCATGCCAATACCAAGAAGGCAGGGAGCCACTGCATAATTTGTTAGGCAATTTGCAGAAGGCTTCCTGTTAGACTCTGGGCATCATTAAATAATAGCCATGTGCTGATTTGGCTATTTTCCATGCAAAGCTTAACAGCCATCCTATCAGTACTTACATCAGCTTGCAATGCCTGGCTGGTCATAATAGGTGTTAACACCCCCGCCCATAAAACTACTGCTACTTTATAGATTTGTTGAAATGTCAAGTGATTTGCTGCTGGAAGAAAGAGTGAAAAAAAAGTGAAGGAAGAAAGAGGGAAAGGAAAATTGAAGAAAAAATGAAAGAAAAAGAAATACAAATGAAGAAAAAAGGACACACAAAAAGATAAAGAAGTAGGTAAGAAAGTAATTGAATGAAAAGGGAAAGATAAGAAGAAAAGAAAAAGAATAGAAAGAAAAATGAAATAGAGAAGCAAAATATAAGTAAAGAAGGAAGGAGGGAAGAGAGGGAGGGAAAGGGAAGGAAGGAAGGAAGGGAGGGAGGGAGAGAGGGAGGGAAAGGGAAGGAAGGGAGGGAGGGAGAGAGGGAGGGAAAGGGAAGGAAGGGAGGGAGGGAGGGAGAGAGGGAGGGAAAGGGAAGGAAGGAAGGGAGGGAGGGAGGGAGGGAAAGGAAAGGAAGGAAGGGAGGGAGGGAGGGAGGGAAAGGGAAGGAAGGAAGGGAGGGAGGGAGAGAGGGAGGGAAAGGGAAGGAAGGAAGGGAGGGAGGGAGAGAGGGAGGGAAAGGGAAGGAAGGAAGGGAGGGAGGGAGAGAGGGAGGGAAAGGGAAGGAAGGAAGGGAGGGAGGGAGGGAGAGAGGGAGGGAAAGGGAAGGAAGGAAGGGAGGGAGGGAGGGAGGGAGGGAAAGGGAAGGAAGGAAGGGAGGGAGGGAGGGATGGAAAGGGAAGGAAGGAAGGGAGGGAGGGAGAGAGGGAGAGAAAGGGAAGGAAGGAAGGGAGGGAGGGAGGGAGGGAAAGGGAAGGAAGGAAGGGAGGGAGGGAGAGAGGGAGAGAAAGGGAAGGAAGGAAGGGAGGGAGGGAGGGAGGGAAAGGGAAGGAAGGAAGGGAGGGAGGGAGGGAGGGAAAGGGAAGGAAGGAAGGGAGGGAGGGAGAGAGGGAGAGAAAGGGAAGGAAGGAAGGGAGGGAGGGAGGGAGGGAAAGGGAAGGAAGGAAGGGAGGGAGGGAGGGAGGGGAAGGAAGGAAGGGAGGGAGGGAGGGAGGGAAAGGGAAGGAAGGAAGGGAGGGAGGGAGGGAGGGAAAGGGAAGGAAGGAAGGGAGGGAGGGAGGGAGGGAGAGAAAGGGAAGGAAGGAAGGGAGGGAGGGAGGGAGGGAAAGGGAAGGAAGGAAGGGAGGGAGGGAGAGAGGGAGAGAAAGGGAAGGAAGGAAGGGAGGGAGGGAGGGAAAGGGAAGGGAGGGAGGGAGGGAGGGAGAGAGGGAGGGAAAGGGAAGGAAGGAAGGGAGGGAGGGAGAGAGGGAGGGAAAGGGAAGGAAGGAAGGAAGGAAGGAGGGGAGGGAGGGAGGGAAAGGGAAGGAAGGAAGGGAGGGAGGGAGGGAGAGAGGGAGGGAAAGGGAAGGAAGGAAGGGAGGGAGGGAGGGAGGGAGGGAAAGGGAAGGAAGGAAGGGAGGGAGAGAGGGAGGGAAAGGGAAGGAAGGAAGGGAGGGAGGGAGAGAGGGAGGGAAAGGGAAGGAAGGGAGGGAGGGAGAGAGGGAGGGAAAGGGAAGGAAGGAAGGGAGGGAGGGAGGGAGGGAAAGGGAAGGAAGGAAGGGAGGGAGGGAGGGAAAGGGAAGGAAGGAAGGGAGGGAGGGAGAGAGGGAGGGAAAGGGAAGGAAGGAAGGAAGGGAGGGAGGGAGGGAGAGAGGGAGGGAAAGGGAAGGAAGGAAGGGAGGGAGAGAGGGAGGGAAAGGGAAGGAAGGAAGGGAGGGAGGGAGGGAGAGAGGGAGGGAAAGGGAAGGAAGGAAGGGAGGGAGGGAGAGAGGGAGGGAAAGGGAAGGAAGGAAGGGAGGGAGGGAGAGAGGGAGGGAAAGGGAAGGAAGGAAGGGAGGAAGGAAGGAAGGGAGGGAGGGAAAGGGAAGGAAGGGAGGGAGGGAGAGAGGGAGGGAAAGGGAAGGAAGGAAGGGAGGAAGGAAGGAAGGGAGGGAGGGAAAGGGAAGGAAGGGAGGGAGGGAGTGAGGGAGGGAGTGAGGGAGAAAGAAGGAAGGTAGGGGAGAAAAGGAGAAGGGAGGGAAAGAAGGAGGAGCGAGAACATCAAAATCAAGAATTCAGACTAAGTCCATTTCAACTAAGCAAAGAATCATAAATCTTAGGGATGGAGATGAATACAGATCTCCTTATATCTAAAGCTCTCGTTTTATAAAGAAAAACTCAAGCTCAGAAAGGATGAGTAACTTGCCCCAAGCCTATAAGAGGCTTCATTCGATGGGAACCAGATTCCAGCCAGATGTCCTAGCACAGCCTACCTGCTCTCATGCTTTCGCTGGAAACTTGCTATTGACTTAAATGGTTTGAGCTGATGGCAAGCAATAACCAACATAAATAAAATTTTAGCAAAGAAAAGACTTGTCAGACCAGAAAATCTTAACCTATGCAATTTTTCAAACTTTTACACATTGCCATTAACAGAATTTGACCTATAATATATAAACTTTAAAAAGACAAATGAGTTAGCCATTCCTTTCTCCTTAAATTTTTTTTAAAGTTTTATCTAACTTACAATAGAAATATGCACTTGAAAAGAAATTACTTAGGATAACTTAGGAAAAGGCTAAAAAGCCTTCAGAACGTTTTGTAGAATTGGACATGGTAGCTCACGCCTGTAATCCTAGTAATCCTAGCACTCTGGGAGGCTGAGGCCAGTAGACTGGCTGAGCTCATGAGTTTGAGACCAGCCAGAGCAAAAGTGAGATCCCCATCTCTGCTAAAAATAGAAAAACAGAGACAAGAGGATCGCATGAGCCCAAGTTAGAGGTTGCTGTGAGCTGTGACACCACGGTGCTCTACCCAGGGTGACAGCTTGAGACTCTGTCTCAAAATAAAGAAAGAAAGAAAGAATTTTAATTATTTTGCCATTGACACCTGAGGAACATGGCACATATTTTTCCATTCCTGTTTAGGGCCAGATAATCACAGATAAAGAGGACAGGAGGGTGCATGTAATCGCAGTTGACTTTTCATTTCAGTGCATGTGATTTCATGTAGAGATATGACTTTCCGAAGAAGAAAAGTGATGGTGAGTTGTTGAACATCAAAAGAAACTTATGGATGGCTATAAAAACCAAGTGTTCCCTTAAGCACAGGAAAGGTCCTCTTTTACACGGTTTGCATGTGGCCTCTCACTCTGGTGTGGAGGCGGGACTGAGAGCCCAGATCTGCTTTCAGCCCCATGTTTTGATATGATCCTGTAACACAGTAAAATGAAGTCCCTTTGCCCTAATTAGCTGGTTATTGCTCTAATTTTCTACTTGGCTTTAGCCATGAGGACACTACTTCATTCTATTAATTTATTTTGGATGGCACTCTGCTTTATTAGCTTAATTGTTTAGAATTAGTACCCATGAGGCCAGAGGTTTAGTTTCATTCATTCATTCAACAAATCATTATTGAGCTCCCTACACACTAGGCACTGGTTTAGGTGTTTGGCACACAGCATAAACAGCACAGATGAAAGCCCCTGCCCTCATAAAGTTTGTTCTCTGGAGAGGGTAGGAATAGACTATAAACACAATAAATTTAATAATATACAGAGGATGCAAAGAAATGTATACACATTTTGAGAATGCAAAGAAATGTATACATATTTTAAGAAAGGAAAAACTGTATTAACTTGGTAATACCCAAGCCACATTTGATTTCTGCAATTACAAAAGGTGCTCAAATGTGACTCATATTCATCTTTAGTTATCAGTACGTACTATTACAGTTTTAATTGTAATTAAAGTAGGGCCTTAATTTTAAGTCAAATGATCAGGAATCTGAGCAGGTTGGTCTCTCTGATGAGAGAAGGCTTAAGCAAAGACTCAGAGGAGATAAGGAGGGAGACCCAGGGTGGCAGGCCAAGGGACCCTGCCTCAGGAAAGGCACACACAGACATGTGGCCAAGCACGACGGGTGACAGAGAGACACACAGATCCCAGAGATCCTGATTTTGCAGAGGCTGGAAGGCCATTGTAAGGACTTTGGTTTTAACTGTGAATACAAGAAAAGACTTTTCTTTTTCAATGGGGATGTATTTTCACATGATGCAAACAGAATTTGACCTATAATGTACCATTGGCTGCTGGCCCCAGAAGAGCACATTCATTCAAGGATACAGTTGGAGCAGGGCCAGTGCTGCAAGAGGCTGTTCCTAACCTGGGAGGAGAGGATGATGACTTGGGTCAGGCTAGTAGTAGCAAAGTATAGATTTTGAATACCCAGGGTGGCCATAAAGTTCATGTGCAATTTTAAATGGTGTGCCATTTAAAATTGCACATGAACTTTATGGCCACTGTGTCTTGTGGCTACAAATAATAGGGTTTGCTAATGCATGGGATGTGAGGTATGCAAGAAAGAAAGGAGTCAGGATGATTCTAAGACTTTGGGGCAAATCAATTGGAAGGATAGAGTTGGAGTTGCCATAGCACTTCATAAGTGAAAGGGAGAAGGCCCAGGAGAAGCAGGGCCATTTGTGTGAGTGGAGACTAGGAGTTCCACTTGAATACCCTGGAGCTGCCTGCTGGAGACCCAGCTGGACGTGATGAGCAGGCAGCTGGATCTGAGAGTCTGGAGTTCAGACAAGATGTGCAGGTTACTGAGATAAATTTCAGTCGTTATTATAGAAATTCTATTTAAAGCCATTAGGTTAAGTGAGTCAACCAAGGTAAAGGAGTTTGCAGGAAAAAGAAGAGACCCACAACTGAGCCCTGGGGCACCCCAGTATTTCTGCATAGGAGAGAGGAGGAACCAGCAAAGGAGGAGAAGAAATGGCTAGTTCTGGGACAGAGAGAAAGAAAATATGTATATGTAATAACCAAATAATAAATCATGAAATGAGTTAGATAGTAAAGAAAGAAATGCAAGGTCATGGTCACTGGGCCGACAGAGCAGAGAGCATGATGGAGCAGACTAATCAACCCTCCTGGAACTATCAAACAAAGCGACCTTGAGGCACTGGGGTACTCCCCAAGTCGATCACACACAGACCCTAAGGTCATAGTTCACATTGATTTCTTTTGAGGCAAAGGATGCAAAATAGAGAGCAAAGTATTAAAATCTAAGAAGAAAACCTACGTTCAGTAGACGCTAATTTAGAGAGGAATTCAACTGTTTTAAAAAACTTTAAGGGGCGGCGCCTGTGGCCAACAGGGTAGGGCACCAGCCCCATATGCCGGAGGTGGTGGGTTCAAACCCAGCCCTGGCCAAAAACTGCAAAAAAAAAAAAAAACTTTAAGAAGGAAAAAAAAAAAAAAGACGGAGGACATCATTCTAAATGTATTATTCTGAAAAGACAGTGAGATGGGATAAAGAGTACCAGGATGGGGAGGCGCCTATGGCTCAAAGGAGTAGGGCGCCAGCCCCATATGCAGGAGGTGGCGGGTTCAAACCCAGCCCAGGCCAAGAAAAAACTGGAAAAAAAAAAAAGAGAGAGTGCCAGGATGATGAGCATGTTAAGTTTATCACTTTGAGACCAGATTTATTTATGTATGTGTATTCCATCCCCTTCCATGCAACAGCTTTTCAGAATATGTGATAGAAAAGGAGAAAAGAAACAATTGAAAGAATGAAAGTCAAAGAAAATATATTTCTTTAAATAAGAAAATAAAACCAGAGATAAAATGAATGCAACCCCAATCTCTAAAAAACAAAAAAAGGAAAGAAAAAGAAATGTAAGTGTAAAATTCTGTAGAGTCACGAGGGATTGTAAATTGTACTGTAAGCTTCCTACTAACCAAAACAAAGAAGGAAAATATGGTCACTCATAAAAAACTACAGTTTTGGCCCAGTTTGGTGGCTTACACCTGTAATCCTAGCATTTGGGGTGGGGGGGCTGAGGTGGAAGGATTGCCTGAGTGCAGGAGTTGGAGTCCAGCCTGAGCAATGAGCAAGACCAAGCTTCTGCAAAAAATAAAAATAAATGAAAAATTAGCCAGACACAGTGATGCATACCTACAGTCCCAGTTATTCAGAAGACTGAGGTAGGAGGGTCACTTGAGCCCACGCGTTGGAGTTACGATGGCACCACTGCACTCTAGCCCAGGCAACAGTGCTAGACCCTCTCTCAAAAGACAAAAAAATCAGTTTTGGGGAGGCTAACACTATAATTGAAAAAAACTGCGTTCTGTGGAGCTACATAATATGGATAAAGACCTTAGTGATATTCTTTCAACAAATACAGTAACAAGTTTTTACAGCCAATTGCTTACATTCTTAACAAATTTTAAATCTTTTCCACTTCTTAACCCATCACCACTTAATTCTGATAACTTTTCTGTACTAATTTTTTAGAACAACTGGGGCGGCGCCTGTGGCTCAAAGGAGTAAGGTGCCAGCCTCATATACTGGAGGTGGTGGGTTCAAACCTATTCCCAGCCAGAAACTGCAAAAAAAAAAAAAAAAAAAGGAACAATGGCAAAGGTACTATAAAATAATCCTCACTACTGTGGTAACAGTTGGACCTATTACTTTGTATGTACCAGCTATTAAAAAAATAAAAAGGGAACAAGGTCCTAGGTGTAATTTCCAGGGATATTTTATGTGAAACAGCATCTTTGCAACTTCTGCCATTTAGCCTGTCTCAAGCAAGCTTCCTGGGAAGAAATCCATTTGAAAGATTCTTTTGTAATCAGAATTCAGTGCAAGTGAATTCACCAGATGAAAACCTGAGTGGAACCAATAAAGTCAAGTTTATTGGTTCTGCTGTGAATATTCAAGCCTCTGCAGCTCAGATGTCCCAGCATGGAACAGCTCTGGAGGCCACCATCATTAATGTCAACTTGGCCACACAATGCAACTCTCACTTGTTCCACTATGACCCATATGTTTAACGCTGAGCTCATTTGCAATCTAAATGCATGTGTAGGATGGTAATCAGGCCATTGTACCAATTTAGCTTTGTGTTTTAGGGGAAACAAAAGGTATGTTAATATTTTATTCATCTTCAAGTCAGTTATAAATCATGCAGTCTTTATAGATGATGCTCCTCCGGCAAATGAGGAAGTGTCTGTTGTGAAAATTAATGTATAAAATCAAAAATGAATCTTCTTCGTTGGCACCTGCTTGGTGAGAGAGAATTATTATCAATGCCAAAATTGCCTTTGAACCCGAGTTTTCATTTCCTTCCACTGAGTTGTAACAGCTTCTGTGGGGGTTTGCTCCCACCCCCTTCAAAAGGTGCCTCTTCCTCTTCTCCCACTCCCCCCTGCCTTGGCCTGTGCAGACATTTGAGTAGAGGCAAGTCACTTTCACTTCTGCTGGGGAAGTTACAACATGCTTCTTTAAATGGCAGAGAGAAGAAAACTTAGATCTTCTGATTCCAAATCACTGAACCTTGAAGGGTCAATAATCTGTCAAGCCTAGGGAGACCGTAAAACGCCACATGTCTGAGACAAGCACTGGGGTGTAAGTGGGGGTAGGAATAGAAACAAGAGTCAGAAAGAGTCTAGGAGAAGGGGAAAAAAGGGATGTGGTGGAGACAGGGAAAAACTTGTTCACTGTGAACACAAGCCTCCAAATCCTTGCTGAGCATGATGAAGCGCCTGGCACCAGACCTCACTTGTTGGTTTTCATTAGGATCTGACTTGGGGGATATTTGCTGAATCAGGAGGGCTGAGCTAAACCAGGAAATTCACCAAAATTAGGAGAATGGCAGTATCAGTCAGGGTCTCTCTGAGAAAGTTAGACTCAAGAGACAGAGCCTCCACTGATGTGAAATTTTCTTCTTGTGAAACTCTCTGCTTTGTGGTCGGGGCTCACACCAGCGGGTAGCTGGTCCATCATACGCTGTGTAGTTAGCTGCTTTTGGAAAAAGGAATCCTCATCACATCTCAGTCAGACTGTGTTCTTCTTTGCTTAACATCAGAGCAGTTAGCAGAGAATAGGGACCAGCTTCCGTGCTGACTGCAGAGGCAGGTACCATTAATGTCCCACAGATACTAACTTGGATAATCACTCCTCAATGAATCCCTTCTCTGTGCAAGAATGGAGAGGAGCAAAGCACAGCTCCTACCCTCCTGGGGCTTTCATGATGCTTAATTATGAGAATGTTCACCTCTGTGGCTTCTTTCCTGGAGGAACAAAGAAGACTTTTCAGTGGCTGCTCCATTCAAGCCTTTGAGAAGGAAGGTAGGTTGCACTTTTTATTCCCATTCTACAGCTGGGCAAAGTGAGTTCTCATGAAGTTGTTACTTGCTGAAGGTCACCTAGAAGTCAGAGGATCAGGAAAAAAAGAATGGTCACAAGGCTGATGTTGTGTGCTGAAAGCCAAGTTAAAGCCAGTTAAAGCCAAAAAGGAATAAAACATTTTTGTGTGTGTTGGGGAGCGGGGGGGATATCTAAAAAGAAATGCATCACTCTGAGTCTCTGGGTTTCATTTGTTCAGCAAGTATGTGACAGGCACTATTGTAGGCGATAAGGACATAGAAATGAACAAAATGAAACTGACAGGGAGCTTCCATCCCCAGAGCAGAACCAAACAACACATTTTCGAAAAATACAAAATGTGCTAGGTGGCTCCATTGTGCAATGGAGAGTGTAGTGGACTTATAAAATATTTTTTGTGTTAGGTGGACAGTGCTGTAAAGAAAAGGAAAACATCCTGAAGGGACAGTGATTGTGTGGGGAGCTTCTCTGAAGAAGGGATGTTTGAACAGAGAACTGAAAAAAATAAAGGAGCAAGGGCGCCGCCTGTGGCTCAAAGGGGTAGTGCGCCGGCCCCATATGCTGGAGGTGGTGGGTTCAAACCCAGCCCTGGCCAAAAACTGCAAAAAATAAGTAAATAAATAAATAAATAAATAAAATAAAGGAGCAAGTCTCACATAGACCTGCAGGACCCCAGGGAGGTGAGCAGCAAGTAGAAAGACCCAGCGGTAGGAAGGCATATGGCAAGTTTGAGGCCCAGCAAGAAAAACAGTGTGGCTGGAGCAAGAGGACCAGGGGCAGAGACGCGGGCTGAGCCGCGAGGCAGGCGGGGCCAGGGTGCGGAGAACCAGGGGCAGAGACGCGGGCTGAGCCGCGAGGCAGGCGGGGCCAGGGTGCAGACTGAGCTTTGACTCCATGTGAGAAGAGAAGCAACCGAGAGTTTTACACAAAGGACTGCCAGGGCTGGGGGTTTAACAGTATTTCTCCAGTTGGGGTGTGAAAAATGGATTCTATGGAGGCTCAGGCATGGGAACAGAGGAGCAGCCAGGAAGTCCCCGCAGCCATCTCAAGGCAGAGGCGAAGCCTTGGGTAGTGTTGGAGATGGTCCAAAGTGGTCATCTTCAGCAATTATTTTGAATTTGAAGCCAACAGGATTTGCTAAAGCATTAGCTATGGGGAGTGAGAAAAAGAGAGGCTTCCAGATCAGATGATTTAACTGATCTTCAAGTCCATCACAGCTTAATATTATCTCAGGATAACTATCAGAGTCAAGGAAAACGCCGTCTTCTTGCACACTCTGCCATTATTTTCCTATACAGACGACATTCTGTATATAGTGCCAGCTCCACCAGTTACTGGCTCAGGCATTTGGACAAATGAGTTGCCATCTGTAATCCGTGGTGTCTTTGCTGTGAATTAGAGGTGATCATTTCTGCTCTGCCTGCCTGGGAATTTCTTAGTAACATCCTCAGCACCATCTGGGTTAACTTTATGAGTCAGCTGAGTTGCCTTTGGGGTATATCATTAACAGATTCCAGGAAGCTCCCCTGCCCAAGAGTCTCCCTCCAATGGCCTGTCATAGTGAAAGAATTTCACAATTAGCCTGATTCCTTTCCCTTAAGGCATTGTGAACACACACACACATACACACACACACACACACACACACATACCCTCCTTTAGAATAGAAAGTAAACTGAGCTGCTGTCGGTCATTTGTCCTTTTAGGTGAATTTATACATCAGATCGCTTTGCTGCTATTACAGCGAGTGTGAGTAGGAGGAAGGAAAGAATGAATAGGGGGCAGAGAATGCAATAGTCAGAGGGTTACTCAGTATGCCGTGGACAGATGGAAAGGATCCCTGGAGGAGGGGCCTCCACAGATAAACTATGGTGGAATGTCATCCAGATTGGCCTGAAGTCACGGTGATTTTCACACCTAATAAAAATCAAGCCTCCTAAGGGCAGCTCCTTGAAATAGTTATAACAAGTAGCCACAGAAGTCAAGTTGCTTAGAGGAAAACATTGAATGCATGGAGACATATATGCTTTGATAGCCCATTTGGCTCGCTTTGTTTAAACACACTCATCCCAGGCATATCATGTGTCGCCAATTGTGTGTGTCCCTGCTTTACTTCAGCCTTTTAAAGAGCCCCCTTTCCCCTAAATATGTCTGGAAATGCCTCTAGGTGCTGACAGGGGCCAGAAATAGTGGTGTTGGATGTGCCCACCATGACAGGAACCCATGGATCCTGGCTCTAATGCTTCACTGAAGACGCCCATCATCCCTATTGCCACTACATTCACCACCACCTGAGAATCCTGCAGGGCCAGTCCCAGAGAATTTGAATGCCTGCCAGCTGCCTAAGCTGAAAACCCTTGAGACTCCCACTCAGCAGAGTGAGATGAGGACCCTCGGTGCTACGCTCAGTTAGGCACTGCAGCACACATAGGTCCCGTCTAATGTGCTAGTGGCTAACGCGGGGTAGGGCTTCCCCAGCAGAGGCACGGTGAGCCACACCACCATGATCTGATCATGCCACGCGTGTTCTTCCCCACTGCCCACCCACGTTGAAACTCTCCTACGTCATCTTTGCAGCTACCACCACCATCTCGGGGAGAGTCATCTTTGTTCCCAAACCAGTACAACTGTGATTCAAAGCCAGGTGATTTAATGGCTATCATGACTGCTATAGTTCACTCAGCCAGAGGCCCCACTGCAAAGCTGTTTGAGCCCTACAATGTTCCTACTTTTAGAGAAGGTATCATTCTTCCAAATCATACCCACTGTATCTTTCTCCAAGGCTGCCAATGTGAGCACAGAGTAGTTGGGCCTGGAGAAGTTTTAGTATCAGCAGAGAGTCTACCTGTAACCACCACTCTCTGCTAACACCAATTTTTCTTACAGGACTAGCAATGCCAGTTTAGTTCTTCCATTGAGGCCCCTGTTCCTCTCTATATCTCGTTCTCTCTATAAACTGGCAGTACTCTGATTTCTCAGACATAAGTTCGCAGTACATGGGTGGGCAGGGTTTCAGTCTTTTCTCTAGGAATTCCTAAGTCCTGTTGCAAATCAGTAGATCTAAATGAATGCATTGGGGAAGGGTGTGACCCATCTGTGCTCCCCAGAAGTTCCTGAGTCACTGTTCCTGACCAGTCCTGGAATCCCAGTGTCCTAACCCATGTCTGAACTTTTCCCTCTTCTCCCCTGAAGGGGATCAAACAATATATCCTATGAAACCATAAGAGATCAAAACCTTCTCCTCTCTCCTCTCCAAATCTCTATACAAGCGATATGTGCACTTAACAGATGATAGAATTCAAGACATGTCTAGCTGGTACTGATAGTTGACTTGAAGTCCCTCAGTGGAATTCAAAATTACTTACAAAGTAGGGATGTGTTTTTAGTGGTTGCATGTGAAGCTCAACACTCCCAAATGGGAATTGGGGGGGTTGGGGGAGACCTTGCTGAGGAGGCAGGCTGTGGGTAGAGGGTACCTGTGTCTCTTCTTAAACTAGCACATGTCTCAGTCTGTTCAGGCTGCTGTAGCCAAAACACCATAGATTGGGTAGCATAAGCAACAAATATTTAAGTGTCACTGTTCTGGAGGCTGGGAAGTCCAAGATCAAGGTTCTGCCAGATTCAATATCTGGAAAAAGCTTGCTTCCTGGTTCATAGACAGCCATCTTCCCACTGTGTCCTCAAGTGACAAAAAGGGTGATGGAGCTCTTTGGAGACTCCTCATAAGACCAATAATCCCATTCACGAGGGCTCTGATGATCAAATTACCTACCAAAGAAAGGCTCTACCTTCTAAGGCTATTGTATTAGAGATTAAGATTTCAACATATATATTTGGAGAAGGTGGAACACAGACATTCAGTCTATAGCAGCAGTTCTCAACTTATGAGTTGTGACCCACAAGAACTGTGTTAAAGGGCCACGGCATTAGGAAGGTTGAGAACCACTGGTCTATAGCAACACATGCTTGAAACTTTTATCCTCATAAAAGTAATATATCTTCAATGCAGATAAAGTATAGAAAAATATGTAGGAGAAAATAATAACTCATCATCATTCCACTTCCCAGAGATATCCATGATCTTAATACATTACCTGTGAATTAAGTATGTGTATAAATTAATGAGCATAGAAAACATAATTTGATATAAAAGCATGACATTCACAAAGCTACAACAAAAAGTTATTATGTACGTGCATATGTGTATATATACACACACACATTTATTATTTTATTGTGAGCATTTTCCCAGATCATTAGAAAACCAGAATTTTTGAAGGCCAACATTCCATCTTATGTATGCAATGTAATGAATTAGTTTAAATATTATCCTACTAGTTCATATGAAGGTAGTTTCCAGTTTTGATTATTGCTAGGATATATTCCTAGAAGACTTTCTCAAGGGATATAGATAGATATTTTTTTCATTCAATGCCCACCAGGTTCTAGGTAACTTCAGCTTTTTGTTTATGGTAGAAGAAACCCAGAGGTTCTGTTCCTACTATTCTTCTGCGTTAGGAAGACTACGTAAGTTACCAAATAACTTAACCTCTTCACGACCTCGGCTTACTTATCTGGACCATGAGGGCACTCTCATCTGTTTTGTAAGCTGTAAACTACTACACAATGATGAGGTATTAGCCATGTGATGTGATTGGGTCACTAAAATGAATTAATTCATACTGTAGTGTCAGACTACTGGCTTTCAATGCTGGATGCATCACTCATTACTTCTTACTACATAACTTGGGCAGGTTACTTAACTTCCCTTTTCCCTTATTTCCTCATCTATAAAATAAATAACAAAAGTACTCACTTCATAAGTGAGGATTAGTTGGAAATGGAAAAAGCCCAAGTGCCCATCGATCCACGAATGGATTAATAAATTGTGGTATATGTACACCATGGAATATTATGCAGCCTTAAAGAAAGATGGAGACTTTACCTCTTTCATGTTTACATGGTTGGAGCTGGAACATATTCTTCCTAGTAAAGTATCTCAAGAATGGAAGAAAAAGTATCCAATGTACTCAGCCCTACTGTGAAACTAATTTATGGCTTTCATATGAAGGCTATAACCCAGTTATAACCTAAGAATATGGGGAAGTGGGGGGGGGGGAGAGGGGAGGATGGGCAGAGGGAGGGCCATTGGTGGGATTACACCTGCGGTGTGTCTTACAGGGGTACATGTGAAACTTACTACATGTAGAATATAAATGCCTTAACACAATAACTAAGAAAATGCCAGGAAGGCTATGTTAACCAGTGTGATGAAAATATGTCAAATGGTATATAAAACCAGCGTATGGTGCCCCATGATCGCATTAATGTACCCAGCTATGATTTAATTTAAAAAAAAAATAAGTGAGGATTAGATAAGATGGTGATACATGTGGACGGTATGTGTTTGTTATCATTATTATCCTTGTTACTTATTATCAAGCAATAAATTTAGAGTCAATGTGAAATGGTTCAGAAGTTCTGGACTTCTGGCTGAATGTTCTTAAAGCACTGGTGGAATGAGTATGTCTCTATCATATAGTTATAAGTCTAATCAAAATGCCAAATCAAATTAATAAAATCAGTGCTTTTCAAAATGTGTGTCCCTAAGCCATAAGTTCTGCAGAAGGTGCCCCAGAGGCCTTGGTGGGGAGTGGGGTAATAGTCACAATGGCAAAAGCAGTGAAGGATTTCAAGTCTCCCATGCACATAGTTTTGCTTTCATAGCAAAATTTGCTAAATGATGAGCACAATTATTTCTTCTTCTTGGAACCACAACTAGACCTCCTTTCCCAGGTCCCATGCAACCAAGTTTACCATGTGTAAGGGCCACGTGGTGTCTGCTGTATCTACCCAACCCTGCCATTGCAGCATGAAAGCAGCCTCAGGCAATAAACAACGGGTGTGCTGTATTCCAATAAAACTTTACAAACTTTGCTGTAGTTTGCCAATCTCTGAACTACAGTGAGCCAAGGGGGAGTTGTACAATTTGGCTGGGGAGGCAGAAGGAACCAAACAGGAAGGAGCTTGTGGACCCTAGCACCAAGTTTGGGTTTCATCGCAAGAGCAGGAGGGAAGCCTTGGAAAGGTTTCAGAGAGGGGCCTGACCTTCCCAGCCCCAGCAGATCAGCGTTTCAACCTCCTCTGCAGTGTGTCCTCTGCAGGAAGTTCCCAGCAAGCTCCGGACTGAGATGGCATCTTCAGGGAAAGACCCATGGGAGAAACTACAGGGCTTCACAGGTTGCATTGGTAACTTTGGGCAGGATCAGAAACCCAGATCTGTCAGCCGCCTCTCTTCTTGTCAATTTTTTTTTTTTTTTTGAGACAGAGTCTCACTTGGTCACCCTGGGTAGAGTGCTGTGGCATCACAGCTCACAGCAACCTCAAACTCTTGGGCTCAAGTGATCCTCTTGCCTCAGCCTCCTGAGTAGCTGGGACTACAAGTGCCCTCCACAACACCAGCTATGTTTTTTTTAAGAGATGGGGTCTCGCTCTTGCTCAGGCTGGTCTCAAACTTCCGAGCTCAGGCAATCCACCTGCCTTGGCCTCCTAGAGTGCTAGGATTACAGGCATGAGGCACCTCACCCCGCCCTTCCTATCAGATTTACATTAAATTCAAGCCATCAGCATATTCAGTCAAAAGTTAGTAGTCCCAAGTTAGTAATTTTAATTGAAAAACATAATTGCCACGTCAGCAGCCCATTCTAGCCTCAGAAACATACCTATGTTGGAGTAAAAATAGCAAAATGATCATAATGGTTTGCATTTATTAATCATAACATTGTGCCATGCACCACGTAAAGCATTTACATATGATGATCTCATGTAATCCTTACTACAAGTCCATCAGGTAGGAACTGTGGTTATATCTCCTTTATTGATAAAGTCGCAGGTTATGTGATATGCAAAGCTAGTGAGTGCTAGAAATGAGAGGTAAACCCCCATGGTGTGAACCAGAGTCTGGGCATGTCACCACTATAACATGGTGTCTCATAGAAGACGAAACATGTCCAGAAGGTCGCTAGTGCCCTTGATCCAGGGGGAAAGGAAAGCAGGTGAATCCAATGATTCCGTTATCAGGTGACCCTGGCCCGGAGCAGCCATCTCACCTACCAACAGTAGTAACGCCAGCAGGTCCTCTGCTCCTAGAGTCCTCTGGTTGCAACACTGTACCCACCTCCACCCCGGCCGTGGCTTTCCCACCAGCACAGGAATTCCTAAATCCTGTTATCTCCTGGATGGTGGGTGCTGAAAGAGGCATTGCTGAGTTGTGTTTTGCCAGCCCTCATTTTCCCTCTGCAACTTGCCTTCTTTGTTATTCTGCCCCCATTAAGATGACTTTTCACCTCTTTTATGTGAATTTCATAATTGAACTCTCAGGGCAATTCCCTCTTCCCCACTCCACTATCAGAGCCATCCCCCAAATGACTAAGCATCCCCACAAACTAAGGCCACAGGGCACTTCAAAATCTCTATTTACATCTTCTTCACTGTGAAAAGAAAGTTAGCTAAATCCAAACAGTCCGTAAGAACACAGCTTGTCACACAAAATAATGAAAATCCTAACTTCTCCCAGCGTGGACCAAGGTTCTTCCTCTTGAATTATAAAGGTTAGGCTGGCTAAGGTGTGTGGGGAGCTGAACATCTTTCCAACAGAGCTGAAATGAAGAAAAAGATCTGCTTCCATAAACAACACTAAAAGTTTGTATGACATATGAACTGTATTCTCATGAATCCATTCTTCTGGATCCATTCACCTGGGTTTATCCTAAGTAAAAGCACATTTAAGGAAAAGTGAGCAGATGCCGTTGGAGGACTTTTTGCCGTGAATCATGTTGGAGAGGCAAGGAGGCCATTTGGGAGGCTCCCAGGTCAACACCAGATACACAGCTGTTCAGGGTGCACCACAAGAATTTGCACAGATCTCAAAATGACTAATTTGTACCTATGAGACAGGACTTGACCCACTAATTATTGTACCGTAAAGTTTTAATGAAAATTGTTTCTTCTGAGTGATGCCTTGATTAGCAGATGAATTATCATGTGGGAGTTTAAAAATTAGTCAAAAGAGTCTTGACAGCCGAGTCCTCTAAACTTGACCTTCCTTTGGCCTCTGTCTACCCTTGATCATAATCTGAATAAACTTTAAGTTCTTGTCTAAGATGAAAAACATATGTGTTTTTACAAATCAAATATTAATGATATAACTTTTGTTTTATTATTTTAGCTGATTTGCATCAATGTATGAACATTACAAAAAATAGAAAACGTATGTTGGTTCATAATTTTTTTCATTTTTATTATTACTAATTGACAGGTAATTCACATAACATAAGCATTACCATTTTTAAAAGTACAAGTCAATAGCTTCCAGTCTATTCTTAATTTTGTACAGCTATGCCCACTATCTAATTTCAGAGTATCGCCCCAACAATAAACACCATATCTACTAGTAGTTACTCCCAAGTTGCTTCTCCCCAAATTCCCAGCAATCACTGATCCACTTCCTTAAAGAATTTGCCTATTCTGGACATTCCATATAAATGGAATCGTACAATATGTTGTTTTTTGTGTCAGGCTGATTGTACTTAACTGATGTATTAAAGGTTTTTCCATATTGTAGCATGCATCAATCAGTACTTCATCCCTTCTTATGACTGAATGACATTCTATTGTATGAATCTACTGTATTTTGATTATCCATTCATCAGTTGAAGAAATTTAGGTTGTTGCTACTTTTTGGCGGCTATGAATATGCTCTTATGAACATTCATGTACAAGTTTTTGTGTAGACATATGTTATTTCTCCTCTACAGATTCCTAGGAATTGAGTTGCTGGGTCATAGAGCAAATCTATGTTTAACTTTTTGCCGAAACTGCCAAACTGTTTTCCACAGTGACTAAAACATTTTATAAACCCATTAACAATGCGTGAGTTCCAGTTTCTCCACGTCCTCATCAAAACTTGTTATTTTCCTTTAAAACATACATAGTTGTACTGGTGGGCATGAAGTGATGTCTCAAGTGTTTTTGATTTGGATTTCTCTAATGAATAATAATATTAAGCCTCTTTTTTGTGCTTATTGGCCATTTGCATGTCTTTAGATAACTGCCTATTCGTCTGCCTGTAAAAAAAAAAAAAAAAAAAAAAAGTGTTGTTTTTTAACTGTTGAGTTTGAAAGTTCTTTTTATATCCTGAATCTAATCTTTACCAGATAAATGATTTGCAAATATTTCTACCAATTTGTGAGGTTTTTTAAAAGTTTCTTCATAATGTTCTTGCAGCAATAAAGAAAATTAATTTTGATAATCTTCACTTTATCAAAACAGTTTGACCACTTTTTCCTTGATTGTCTGTGCTTTTGGTACGATACCTTACACCTAATTGCCCAATCCAAGATCATGAAGATTTACCTTATGTTTTCTTCTAAGAGTTTTATACTTTCAGCTCTTACATTCGGGTCTTTAATTCATTTTGAGTTAAGTTTCTAAATATGCTTTTGCATTTGGCTATCCAGTTGCCCCAACGCCATTAGCTGAAAAGATTATTCCTTCTCCATTGATTAGTTGTGGAATCCTTGTCAAAATCAGTTAATCATACATAAATGGATTTCTAGACTCTCAGTTCTAGTCATTGATCTAAATTCCTGTCCTCATGCCAGTATCACACTGTCTTAATTACTGTTGCTTTGTAGTAAATCTATTTGTGGAGTACATGTGATAATTTGATGTAAGTATACAATGCCTAGTGATCAAATCAGGGTGATTGATCACCTCAAGCATTTATCATATCTTTGGGTTCAAAACATTGCAATTCTACTTTTAGTTATTTTTAAATATATAAATTATTATTAGCTATAGCCCTGTTATGCTACTAAACATGAGATCTCATTCCTTCTAACCGTATTTTTATATCCATTAACCATCCCCAATCTATCTCCTCCTCCCTGCAACCTTGCCCAGCCTTTCATAATCCTCATTCTATTTTATGTCCATGCGTTCAATTATTTTTTAGCCCCTGCATAGGAGTGAGCATTTGTGATATTTTTCTTTCCATGCTAGGCTTATTTCACTTAACATAATGTCCTCCAGATCCATCCAGGTGGTTGTAAATGACAGGATTTCATGGCTAAATAATGTTCAATTGTGGATATATACTCAATTTTCTTTATCCATTCATCCATTTATGCACACCTATGTAGATTCCATATCTTGGCTAATCTGAATAGTGCTACAATAAACATGAAAGCATAGATATCTCTTTCATATTAAGATTTCCTTTCTTTTGGATATATACCCAGCTGGATCATATGACAATTTTATTTTTTATTTTGATATTATTTTTTTGAAGTTCTATTTTTTGGAAATCCATATTCTTTTCCATAATGACCATACTCATTTTTTTTTTATTTTTTATTAAATCATAGCTGTGTACATTAATGCAATCATGGGGCACCATACACTGGTTTTATGACCATACTAATTTATATTCCCACCATATTATAAAAGAGTTCCTCTTTCTCCACATCCTCAAGAATATCTGCTTTTGCCTTTTTGATAAAAGCCATTTTAACTGAAAAGTAGTGATATCCCATTGTAGTTTTAATTTGCATTTCTCTGATAATTAGTGATGTTGAGTATTTTTCATGTAACTGTTGGCCATTTACATGTCCTCTGTTCAGAGGCTAGGAACTCTCAGATAAGGCACTGACAGATTCAGTGTCTGGTGAGGGCTCTTCCTTGTTTATAGAAGGACAACCTTCTTCTTACTGTCCCCTCACATGGAGGGAAGGGGCAAAGTTCTTTTAGAAGGGCACTAATCCCATTCATGATGACTCCCCCCTCATAGTCTAATCACTGCCCAAGGGTACCACTTCTTATAACCATCACCTTGAGGTTAGTATTTCAACATGAATTTGAGGAGGACACACACTTTTAGACCATAGCACCCCCATTTTACAGATAAGAACAACAGTGAAACACAGAGACTTACATAATTCTCCCAAGGTCATACAACTAGCAAGTAGTCTAGGCATGGTGGTACATGCCTATAATCCAAGTGCCTTAGGAGGGTGAGGCAAGAGGATTGCTTGAGTCCAGGAGTTTGAGGTTGCTGTGAGCTATGACTTCAAGGCCCTCTAGCCTGTGCAACAAAGCAAGACTCTGTCTCAAATAATAATAATAATAAATAGAAAAAGGAAAAACAAAAAAGGAAAAGAAAGAGAAAAAAATTTTTTAAGAAAGGAAAAGGAAAGGAAAGAAAGGGAAAGGAAAAAGAAAAGAAAAGAGAAAAGAAAATCAAAGAAAAGAAAAGGAAAAAAGAAGTGAGTGGGTTACATCCAGGGCAGGGGTTCTTGACCTCAGCACTATGACATTTTGGACTGGGTAATTCTTTGTTGTGGAAGATGTCCTATGCTTTGTAGAATGTTTAGCAGCATCCCTGGCCTTACTAAAAACCAATGAGATTCCCATCTTCCATGTGTGACATCCAAAAATGTCCCCAGGCATTGCCAAATACTATCCTGTGGGGCCAAAATCACCTCCCGTTGAAAACTACAGTCTAGGGAAAACCATTATAATTAATAGCACATCTATTATCTCCTCAGTATTGTACGAAATGTCACTTTACTTTTATCATAGTGCTTCACATACTTGGGTATTATCAAAAATATTTATAAACAAAATATATTTGATAGCAGGATATGAAAATGATTGTCCTTGGAAAACAGAAAGGGGAAAAGAGAACAAGTATAAGAAGTTGTTGGCAAAAATAAATTGTTAAAAATGTAGGTTGAGTAGCCCTTATTCAAAATGCTGAGACCAGAGTGTTGTGGATTTTAGATTTTTAAAGATTTTGGAATTTTTCAGAATACATACAGGTTGAGCATCCATAATCTGAAAATCCAAAATACAAAATGCTCCTATGGGCATTTTCTTTGAACATCATGGTGGCACTCAAAAAGTTTTAGAATTCTTGGCTCAGCGCCCATAGCACAGTGGCCTGGGCTACTAAACCCTGCCTCCTCCAGAAGTCCTCCCCAACCTCTGCCTTCACCTTCTGACCTCCTGTGCCTCCATCACACCCCGTGCTCACCTCCTGTGACCCATCGCACCCCGTGCTCACCTCCTGTGCCCCTGTCACACTGTGTGTTCATCTCCTACCCCCGCTGCACCCTGTGCTACCCTCCTATGCCCCCATCGCACCCCGTGCTCACCTCCTGTGACCCATCGCACCCCGTGCTCACCTCCTGTGCCCCATCACACTGTGTGTTCACCTCCTACCCCAGTTGCACCCTGTGCTCCCCTCCTATGCCCCCATCGCACCCCGTGCTCACCTCCTGTGACCCATCGCACCCCGTGCTCACCTCCTGTGCCCCATCACACTTTGTGTTCACCTCCTACCCCAGTTGCACCCTGTGCTCCCCTCCTATGCCCCCATCGCACCCTGTGCTCACCTCCTGTGCCCCCACACACTGTGTGTTCACCTCCTACCCCCGTTGCACCCTGTGCTCCCCTCCTATGCCCCCATCGCACCCTGTGCTCACCTCCTGTGCCCCCACACACTGTGTGTTCACCTCCTACCCCCGTCGCACCCCGTGCTCACCTCCTGTGCCCCCGTCGCACCCCGTGCTCACCTCCTACCCCCGCCGCACCCCGTGCTCACCTCCTGTGCCCCCGTCACACCCTGTGCTCACCTCCTACCCCCGTTGCACCCTGTGCTCACCTCCTATGCCCCCGTCACAGGAGGAGGCATTTACTCTATGTTTAGTTGCTTGCATAGAGGGATGAAGCAAGATGTCAAGTCTAGTAAAGGCTTTTAGAGGTAATGACAGAAACATAATTACATCAATGGAGGTTGTGGAAAGTGGGAAGTCAAGTGCAGGGACCTAAGCAGAGAAAGGCAAGCAGCCAAAAAGAGGAAAAGTAGCTTACCCAAGATTGTACAGTTGTGGGCGGGGCAGGAAAGGGGCATAAAGCCAAAACCGAAACTCAGTCCCAGCCCCAGTGCCTTGTCACTATGTTATAAAAACTTTGATCATGAGGTTATAGGGTTTTTGATGGCATTGATATAAATAAATAAATTTGTGGGTTGACACACGGACACATAACAAGCAATAAATTCATAAAAGGTAAATATTGACATCTGGTGATTACATATCACTGTGTTTAGTGTGTAGAGAGCTCAGCCAGGAGGTAGGAAAGCTTGCATGTCCATTTCAGTTTCTTGGCAAATCATTGAGACTCCAGACAAGAAATTCCATTTCTCTGTGCTTTTATTTCTTTTGGCTATAGCATTTTGCTGGTTGAAGAGCATGTGATAAACATCTATGCTTTTTAACATTTGTCTGTGTTTGAGCATGCTAAGCTGGATGTGAAAAATCTGTGCTTCTCTCAGGTTTCACAAGAATCAAATCCCACAGTGATATGTAACTTGTGTGGTTTATAGAATTATAGGACCCCAAAGCTGTGAGAGGCCTGATAAATCATGTAGTGGAAGTTTCCAGCTAGTGCCTGGATTTCTTTTACAGAATCCCTGGGCAGGTGCTCAACAAGCCTCACTTCACAATCTATGATGTAAGGAGGGAAGTAGCTCAGGTTGAAAGAATTTAGTGTGGTGTGTGTGTCCTTTCTGCTTGGGCTATGCCTGCTTGGCCATCTCACTTTCTGAAAGAGTAATGATAGCATTTCTTTTACCATCCATTTATTAAATGTCAAAGACTATGCTAAGTGCCTAGTTATTTTTCAGATAAGTAAACTGAGACGCAGAAGTTGAGCAACTTTCTAAAGACACATGTCTACAAAGAGGTAGAGTCTCAAGTCTGTTTCAGATTGAGCTGAAGCTATTAATAAGTAATTTATTTATTGAATCCAACTAATGATGTCCCTATCCACCCCCACTCCTATTCCCTGCTATAGATGGAGAGAAGTATATAGTTTATGTACTTAAAACAGGAGCGGGCTGGATATGGTAGCTCACACCTCTAATCCTATCATTTGGGGAGGCTGAGGCAGGACACTGAAACCAAGGAGTTTGAGGCTGCAGTGAGCTATGAATGTGTTCCTGCACTTTAGCCTGGGCAACAGACAGAGCAATACCCTACCTCACAAAAACGAAAAAACCCAGGAGCAATATTTGTATAAGAATTAGGAATTTAATTCCTCTAAGAGATTGGTTTTTCATATTAATGGAGCTTTTTTTTTTTTTTTGGTTATCAGGCTTCTGTTTCAAGAATACAAATGCTAAGGAGGTATTAAAATATTTCAGTACATCAGCCCACTGGATTATGTTTACAGATACTGTATATAAGTTAATATATTACCAAATTGACTATAAACAAAGCAATAAAATATAAGGCTTGATCAATTTGAAAGCAGAACAATAATTTAGGCTAGCCTAAAGAGAAACCAGACATTTCTCTTGGAGGATTACTTTCTTTTTCTTTTTTTAAAAAAAGATAGCCTAAAATAGAGAAGCAATTTCTATCTTAATAGAAAATGGAATCGTGGGCAGATATTAGGTGAATTAACTGAAGGCTGATATTCTTATTTTTTGTACATGCATTTTAAATAAAAGAGTTCAGGCATCTCATCTAGTTAATCATTAAGAGGAAACTCTAACCAAACTCGTGAGGCAGGTAAAGTTTATTTTTAGGCATTCAACTGGCTTCTCTTTCGGGCTTTCCCTTCTCTTTTAAGGTTACCCTAGATACCTAGTAACCGTAGCCTGCCTCTCTCTCCCAGAAGGAGTAGCACCCCCATGTTTTAGACCTTTACTTTTAATAACAAGATCTTTTCAGAGCCAAGTGTTAGAGAGAGTTAGCTCCAACTGGCTGAAGCAAAATAAAACAAGAAGAAGAACAGAAAAAAGAAGAATTTATTGAAGCATTAAAAGTCAAGGCTGGGGGAGTCATAACCTCAGCATCTAGACATTCAAATTATACACAGTAGAACATCTCTAAGTTGCCCACCCAAGGGATTGTAACAAACTGGTCAACATACAGACATAGTCAACATAAGGAACTAGGCCTACTGTACTGATAAGGTCATGTGGTGCATGTCCAGTCAATGAAAATTAGGTCAACTTAAGGAGGTGGTCAATGTAAGAAGATGGTCAACTAAGGAAGTTCTACTGTAATTGAGAATTTGTCTATCTCTAGATATCTTTGTTTTTTCTTATTTTTGTCAGCTTCATTCCATTGAATGTTCTCTGTGGTAGATTACAGCTGCTCCAAGCTTGCATCTTATCAGCTTAACTATCCCTGCTGGAAAGAAGGCAAGATTCTGAATTGTTTTAGAAAGCCTAGAATTAAGGCCTATTTGTGCCTGTCCTGTGCTCATCTCTGAGCAAATGTTTTGCAGCCAGACCTGGCCCATCAGAGTTGGGGATGGGATTAATACCACCACAAACACATGGACTGAAGTTAGGAAAAGGATAGTTTTCCAAAGGAAATTTTAGGCCCTAGTACCCTAGTACCATATATACAGAATAGATGCTTGGCAGGCAAAACAATACCTATCTACCATGTGGCCTTGACAGAGGTACCCTAATAAGGTGGAATTGGTCATTAAAAACACAATGGAAGAAAAAGTATCCAATGTACTCAGCCCACTATGAAGCTAAATTATAGCTTTCACATGAAGACTATAACCCAACTATAGCACAAGACTATGGGGAAAGGGCCAAGAAAGGGGAAGGGAGGGGGAGGTTTTGGTGGAGGGAGGGTAATGGGTGGGGCCACATCTATGGTGCATCTTAGAATGGGTACAGGCGATTGCACTAATGTACACAGCTATGATTTAACAATAAAGAAAGAAAAAAGAAAAATGTAAAAAAAAAATAAAAACATGATGGTATCCTTAGATGATCCCTTTCCCACGACTATTCCCAGTTGATATGTTCACCAGTCCTCTCGAATTGATTGATAATAAATTTAGCGTTCAGCAAAACTGTGTCAATAGCAGGACACAGGGATCTTCTGGCAGTAGCCTGTCTTGTGTAGCCATCTACGACTCTTGCTCAAAATGAATTTTTCTTGAATGCCTAAAAAAAAGATGAAAGTAGAAAAATAAGTTGGCAATGGACAAAACTGTTTTTAAATAAGCCAAGTAATATGGCAAATTTGAGTGCTTAATGATAGTTGTCAATCACATCTACCTGAGAAATTCCCATTCTGTACTACAGAAATACTTGTAAAATGTTGCAAAGATACAGATGCCAGGATATTCATGGCAGCATGGCTTGCAATAGTGAAAAATTGGAAACTACTTATATAGTCATCAATAAGGGAAAGGTTAAATAAGTTATAACTTGGTGAAACAACAGAATACTATGCTGCTATTACCAGAAAATACTGAAGGGAAAAGATGTCCAATAACCTTTCACTAAGAAAGTTGGAAAATACATGTAGTAAAATACCTTTTTTGTTTAAAAAAACCTGTGTGTGTGTATGCATGCACCCACCCATGCAAAGAAAAAAAGGCCTAAAAATATACAATGAACTATAACTAACTATATTCACCCTATAGTGCTTCAGAACACCAGAACCCATCCCCTCCTATACAGCTATAATTTTGTATCTATTAAATAACCTCTCCTCATTCTCCCTTCTCCCCACCCTCCTAAGCCTCTAATACCCACAATTCCATTTTACATCACATAATAAAGCTTTTTAAAAGGAAAAAGAAAATGGTGGGGTGGTATCTGGAAGTAACCTTTCAACCTTACAAAACAGTTACATCTTTGTAGTCAGTGAAATCCAAAAAAAGAAAAGAAAAGCTAGAAAGAAAAATAGTCAAATCTGAAAAATGGGATTGTATAGAGGAGGGGGGTTTCTACTTTATGCATTTCTCTCTCTTCTGTATGTTTGGGTTTTCATAATAAGAGTATATTTTTCCTGTACTTATTATTTTTAAGGTTTTTTTTTCTTTTTGAGACAGAGTCTCACTGTGTCGTCCTCGGCAGAGTGCTGTGGCGTCACAGCTCACAGCAACCTCAAACTCTTGGGCTCAAGCAATTCTCCTGCCTCAGCCTCCCAAGTATCTGGGACTACAGATGCTCGCAACAATGCCCAACTATTTTGTTGTTGTTTTATTGCAGTTGTCATTGTTGTTTAGCTGGCCCAGGCTGGGTTTGAATCCACCAGCCTTGGTGTATATGGCCGGCACCATAACCACTGTGCTACAGGCACCAAGCCTTAAGTTTTTTGTTTGTCTGTCTGTCTGTTTTTAAGACAGAACCAATATCCAAAGTTTTGTTTCAACAATAAAAAAAAATGTGAAAAAAATAATAAAAATAATAAAGTTTTGTTTCTTCCTTCTAATGCCATCTACACAAAGATAACTGTTTTTCTTAGACTGCCCCAATCTCCCTTCTGTAAAATCTTTCCCCATTTGTCAAAGCCACAACTCAAACCTTCACCCCTCACTGCTCTCCATCTTATCTATAGAGTGGGCCCTGTCAGGACCTTGTCAAGCATTATTTTCAGGAAGAAAGGCCAAGCTGTAAAGCAAATGTGGAATGAATTAATAAATCATCAAGCACAAAATAGCCATTCAATAATCTATTTTATTCCTCTCTTTTTCACAATTTATCCCCTCACTAATTCCAGAGTGAACTTAAACTGGGACATAATAAGTACAAATTTAGATAGATTGATTGATAGAGCTATCTCACAGGTGGAATAAAATTGAGTAATTAGAAGCTCATCACAAAAGGCTCTGTTGGTCTGGTGAACAGAAACACATGTGGTGAAATCACAGAGAGGTAAAATAGAAAATGAAAATCAGGACCAAGGAAAGAGGAATAAAAATATGCTGGACATCATTCAATAACTATTTGCTGATGGTAATTATAGGGATGGAAAACCCATGAGGCCTATGGAGCTAAAATTAATCAGCAAGTATTCAGAGTGCCTCCTGCTTCTATTACTGGTTCTGGCTTCCTGCCTGCCCAGTGCAGAGGCTGGAGACATTTGCGTGACATTCAGCTTGTCAAGAAAGAAGGAGCAAAATGAGCAGACAGAGGCTCCCAGCAGCCGTCTGTCTACACCCCATCATGTTTGCTGGAATCATGGTCAAGTGAGACAAATTTCTTCTGTGGAAGATGATAAAACTAGCTTAAAAGTTGTAAACACCACTTCATCACCTGGAAAGGGCCCAATTAAGTGAAGGTACTATTTCTGCAAAGCAATAGTCAATTCATTTGTGTACCATTTGAAATTTCAAAGTACAAACCCACATTCTATTTCTATTAAAGTCAGGAAGTGAAACCAATAAAACTTGTAACAACTATGCTTAATTTTCAGGGTTCTTTCCATTGCTGACAAACATTTTAAGCCATGTCTAATTCTCTCAAAATGAAAAATATGATCTTTATGTGTCACTGTTAACATTTTGATAAATAACTGTTGTCATAGATATCTGGTTTTATTTTCTACATGCCCAGAATGCCTTTTCTCCTGTCTTAATTGAAAAGCCCCAGTTATTTAGGGAAGCATCTCTCTTGTGCTTGTTCTGTCTTGCTTTCTTTCATTTGTACCCCATTTTTAGGTGTCAGTGATGGGCACTTGTCCTAGGCTTTGCCAATCAGAGGATGCATTCCTTACATCCCCTGGTCACACGTGGGTAGTTGGTGGTCCAGGGACAAGCATGTGTCCCAGCTAGACCAACAGATTCCCCCCATGAACAGCCCATAAAATTATGGAAAGAACTCTTTCCAGTGAATACTAAGCTGTAGGATGTTTTAAATCCAGGTGCCATAAGCCACCAGGTGGAGATAACCTTCCCAGTAATAAAATCAAAACAGAGATAGAATTCAAGCCCTTGCAGCATCATTTGAGCCCCTGAATCCAGTCACGCCTGAAATTAAACTTCCTCTGAACTTGTAAGGGAGCTAACTCTCTTTTTTGCTTTAATGGTTGGATTCAAGTACACCAAAAAATGTCCTATAGAATGCTAATGATAAGCTTCTATTAGAAGTATTATCTCTATCAGTCCTGTTCAACTCTAGGAAACCCTCCTTGACTATCATCTCCATATCCACACCCATCTCCCTCACTTAAACCCCAAATGACTTTTTTCTTATTTTTTGAGACAGGGTTTTACTTTGTCAACCTTGGTAGAGTGCAAGTGCCCTGACATCATAGCTCATAGCAACCTCAAACTCTCCGGCTTGAGAGTTCCTCTTGCCTCAGCCTCTCAAGTAGCTGGGACTCTAGATGCCCACCACAAGGTCCAGCTAATTTTTTCTACTTTTAGTAGAGACATGGTCCCACTCTTGCTCAGGCTTGTCTGGAACTCCTGAGTCAAGCAATCCACCCACCTCAGCCTCCGAGAGTATTAGAGTTACAGGCCTAAGCCACCATCTCAGGCTCCAGACGACTCCTTGATGCATACGTAGTGCCTTATGAATTGATCATATTTCTGTAATTCTGCGTTGTTTGATAATGATTTGTTCCTGATTCTGTCTCCATTTCCTACAGAGTGGGGATTAGATCTTAATCACTGTTATGTTCCTACAGCCTTACACTGGGGCCTAATATACATAATAATTGCTATTTTGTAGAAGGAATTATACTTTTTTGAAGGAATGAATGAATGGGAAAGAAAATTATTTAAGAAAGTCTCTTCCATTAATAGAGATTTCATGATTAATAGAAACCATTAATAAAACAGCTAATTATCAGAAGAGCAAAGTAAACCAAATTGATATATCCAAATGGAATCCTCCAACTCAGTTATTGGTAGAGTTGAGAATTTTTCCTTCCTCTGATCATTAGAGTTAAAATGAGTAGATGAAGGGGGAAAGGTTGTTCTTTTCTTTGCAAAGCATTTACTGTTTTTAAAATCACACAAAATGTAATAACTTCTCTGGCAAAATGTTAAAACCAAGGCAAACAACCTGTAAACTGGAGGATAGGTTTGGAGGTTATATTGGCAGAGGCAAGAGAAGCTAGGAAAACTGTCGTAGCCACAGCTGTGCTGACCACCGGTAGGCAATACAACAGCATTGCTCATGGCAGGGTCCTTCATGGGGCAGCAGAGGAAAAGTGGAAATGAGGTGGCCAGAAGTGTAGCACAGTGTGATCCAGAGTGAGTTTTACAATTAAAATGGCCAAATGCTGGGGCGGGGTGGGGGGGGGACTCCATTGTAAATTGGGATAGAATCAAGGCATAAGGGCAAACAAATAACCCCTCTATGTAAACAAAAATCAACACAATTTCTAGATGAGTAGGAAAATTTCCAAGGATGTGAGTTCTGGCTACACATTACAGGTTGGGCCCTCCCCTCCGCCCCTGCACTTTAAGGCTATCAGGTATTTAATTAAGAATAAGCCTAACTAGCTTCATGAGCTTCACTCCAGAACTGCCAATATCTCCATCCCTCCTGCTCCGCGCCTCTCCAGACCTCCTTTGTGAGGTGCTGCTTTCTACCCCTCACCCCATTCAACCACTGAGCCACTGCTTTCCTCCTCCTCCTCCTCCTCGTCTTCGTTTTTCTTGCAAATCAGATATTTGTATAAAGAAACAAAAATAGGGGTGGGGGAAGAAAGGATATTTTCAAAGGGTACTCACTTTTTAAGTGATGAAGACGTGCACTTGAGGATGGGTAAGCGGGAGTTCTCATGTGTGTTTTGAAATCGCAAATTAACGAGCGTGATGAACCGCTCTTGCTGTCACTGACTTTACCCCAAGTGGCACCGCCTGACTCTACTCGGAGTCCTTGGTGGGTTCCCCAACTTCCCCTGACCCCCACCCTTTCTCTTTCCCTTGACTTGGGACAGCCCTTGTGGACAAGCCAATCCCAGTGGGAAGGGAGGAGAAGCTGGAGGTACCCGTGAAGGTCACAGTGGGCGGAGCAAGGAAGATCACAAAGCCAGTAAGCCAGGTGGTCCCCTCTGCTCCGGGCCGGCTGTCTGCCCGGCGACCTGCGGCGGGCGGGCGACCCGAGGCGGCGATGGTGGCGTCGCAGCATCCTCTCTTGCCTGCATTTATCTGCCCTGTTTGAAGCCTTGTGACCCATCAGGACCCTAAGGCTGTCTGACCACATCATTGGGCTGCCCGCTGTGTTGGGGTTGGGAGATCCTAGTTGTCCTGTCCAGGATGGGCTGCTCCTGCTCCCCCTCCCGGGGGGCGCTGCCGGGGACCCGCCGCAGGCCTGGACCGCGAGGCGCTGCGCTGACCGGCCCGCAAGGCTGGACCTCAAGGCTGGTCTGCGGGCGGAGTCCGGGCTGCTGACCACACCCTGGCTGGGGGCCCCTTGAGGGTGCGGATCTGTGGAGGGGGCCCCCAGGGAAGGCGAACGCCCTGAATCTCACCGGCCCTTGCCGGCTGTCTGCCGCCTCCTCCCAGCTCTCGGCGACCCCCCACCTTCCACCTCGCTCTCCGCTTTCCCACCACTGAGCCTTCTCCGCACTCACCGGATTCAACCACTGAGGCTTCGTCGTCTTTGCCAGAAGCCCCTGAAAGTTTGTCTTCGAAGCATGGACCTGCTGATGACTGCTGTGCCTTTCTCTGGCCTCCAGCGACCTCCTGTATCCAACCAGAGTCCCCACTTGCCCTGCCGCTGCCCGGACGGGGCGTCATCCCCTTTCCTTGGACGGTGGGCCTGACCCTCGCCGGTCACCTTTCCTTGGATGGTGGGCCTGACCCTCGCCGGTCCCCTTTCCTTGGACGGTGGGCCTGCCCCCTCACCGTCCCCTTTCCTTGGACGGTGGGCCTGCCCCCTCGCCGGTCCCCTTTCCTTGGACGGTGGGCCTGCCCCCTCGCCATCCCCTTTCCTTGGACGGTGGGCCTGCCCCCTCGCCATCCCCTTGCTTTCTCTCTTAGCCCCTACAACCCATACTCTCCATCACAGGCAGAATGATCTTTGCAAATAATAAATTAGTTCATATGCATTAGTGTGCTGGTAAATTTTAACATCTGTTGGGGGTTTCAGGGGGAGGGGTGTCTATCGTAGATTTTACTGATATAAAGGATTTATGTAACACAAAATTTACAAAAGTAAGGGGTATTTGCGAAACTTGGTAAATGTAGAATGTAAATGTTTTGGCACAGTAACTGAGATAACGCCAGAAAGGCTATGTTAACCACTGTGATAAAAATGTGTCAAATGGTTTATGAAGCGAGTGTATGATGCCCCATGATCATATCAATGTATACGGTTATGATTTAATAAAAATATATATATGTATAAAAAATAATAATAAACCACAAAAAAAAATTTACAAAAAGTAATGACATATATGACACTTTTTAATAGTGAATTCCACTGGCCACATGGTTTTCACAGAATCATTTTTGCCAAACTTTTCTATCTATATAGCCAACCTGCAATTGCAATTCAATCATATTTGGCAAAATAAGACAACAAATAAATATTTGATTAATATCCAATTCAGTGAACAAGTCACTCATGCGACTGAAGTTCCAACATGAATGTTGGTTTATATAATTATGTTAATGTGTGAGGTCAAAGTTAAACAACAAAAATGCATGCTGGGACTAACCTCCTTGCTCAATAATGCGACCGACTTCTTTTGCTGAAGCAGAGGGTAGTTTTCAAACACTGGAAAAATATTTCCTCAGTTTTTCTTACTATTCACAAACTAACACACTTTAATTTTCATTATCAAAATTTCCTTTGTCATTTCAGTTTAGACAACCAACAAAATAAATCAAGTCATAATGTATAATATTTTTCTATTTTTATAGTATAAATACTCTGCCATGGTTGATTTTAAGCTGTCAAAATAACACTCCTAAATGCAGAGTTGGGAAAAGATATGCTATATCACAACATTATATAATATATACATTGTATAGAACAGATGGAAGTAACTTTTAAGAATATATAAGAGTAAAGTATCATGAAATAATTAGGAAGTGGAGTTTTCAGCACATTTCCTTTGTTGCTGAAATACTGTATTTAATTGCAAGTTTGTAAATCACTTAGCCTTTAATTATGACCATGATTAACAACCCATGGACAAAATTTTTGAAAATTTAGCAGTCCGCTTTTGCAAGCTGATGTAGCTGATTCTAGCACACTGAATTGTCACTCCCCTCCCTAAAATTCTAAACAGTCTGTTACAGTGATTATTTGGGAAATCAGTGAAGAGAGGCAATGATAATTTTCATTTTTGTTGTCGTGAACTAATGATGAAAAAATTCTATAAGCTCCTCTATGTTTTTAGAACAAAGTTTAGTGTTCAAAAACTCCTTTTGAACGCATCGTCCCTTCTGAGCCATACATAGGGGAGATAGGTGGAGTAGATATCATTATCCGTTCTTTACAGAGAGAAAAAAATAAGGCTGAGAAAAACTAAATGCCTGGCCAAGCTCATTCAAGCAGGAAAATGGCAGAACAGCGTTTCAAATGCATGTCTTACTGAAAATTCAACAAGAAACTAGAGAAAATTTAATTGGCTAACACTGACATAATTTTTAAAAATTATAACAAATGTCATTTGTAGCACTTTACAGTTTGATAGGAAGTCCATTCATATCTTGTTAAAGGATCCCTACCCCTACCCCAAAGATGTTTTGGTCTTACAAACTCCAGTATTTTTAAGTCAGTTTGAAACAAAACAAAGCAAAGCCCTGCATGGCCTACTGAATAAATAAGATGTAAGAATCAAAATGGAAATGTAGGTTTTTAAAAAGGAGCCAAGAGATTCCACCCAGAAATGGAGCAGATTGAAACACCCTCGACCAAGGGAACATGGGACAGAAAAGGAGATTAAATCAGAAAAAGGAAGAAAGCTGATGACATAATGGAGAGCCACAAATGCTGCAAATGAAAACAAAGGATGGAGCTCTTACAGTTATTCAGGGTGCTTGGTCTGGTGTCTCCAAACATTAAAAACCTTAGGATCTTGCTTATGACAACATTTACCTCATTTATCTGCTGATATGTAACTCATCTTTGAATCAGATATTGCTTAGCACAGAGAATATGGACCTAACCAGGACATCCACAGGGCATTTCATGCATATGAGCACAAATTGTGATATTTTAGGTTGCTTTTAATGAAATAATTGAAAGCATGAGAAACAACAGAACACCAGGGAGGCTAGTGACAATTTAGCATTTCCCAGTCTGAGTGGGAATGTTAATTCCAATTACAGAGAGAAATACCAAAGAATAAGAATTCATTATGATTAAGAACTTGCTGTACTGGTGTGAATTATTTGTAACAGGCATGTCTAGTGTAAAATACAAATATTGAAGCAGACAGAGATGGGTCGTTCAAAAGCTCAGCTGGTTACCTTGAACCTCTTACATTATAAAGTTAAACAAGAAGAGAAATATTTCCCAAAGTCAAGATAGTATTTTAACTAGCTGTGATAGGTGCAGGAAGTACTTTTTTAAAGTAGACTCTTCTAATCAGCACAAATTGTTTGTGTGGGCTTACTATAAATTAACATATTCAAGATAATACATACACACAATAAAAATGTATTTGATTCCAATTTTCATTTAGTATCATGGATATAACGTTTTCTTTTTTTCTCTTGTTTTTTTTTTTTTATTGAGACAGAGTCTCACTTTGTTGCCCTTGGTAGAGTGCGATGGCATCATAGCTCACAGCAACCTCTAACTTCTAGATGAAAGCAATCCTCCTGCCTCAGCCTCTCAAGTAACTGAGACTACAGGCACCCGCCACAATGCCTGGCTATTTTAGAGACTGGGTGTCACTCTAGCTCAGGCTAGTCTTGAACTCCTGAGCTCAGGAATTCTGCCTGCCTCAGACTCCCAGAGTGCTGGGATTATAGGTGTGAGCCACCGTGCCTAGTCTACATTAAAGTTTGGAGGGTAGAGAAAAAGAATAATTGGAAACTGGACTTATGACAAAGAATCATGGACTCCAGGAAAATAAGTCACTAGGAAGTGTCCTTGTGTAACAGGAAATACATGTGGTAAACAACCATAGAGCTGGGAATGAATGTGGTGTATGATGCAGTGTAACAGAATCTTTCTTGCCATGCACTATTCTGCACTTTTATCCCAGTTAATCCAAGTTCTCCAGTCTCCCTGGAAAACATACAGATTGATGCCCAGGAGGTGCTGAACTCTAAGTTGACCTCCTGTACTACACACAATTCTGCTCCTACCACTTGAGCCACCCACAGTTCCTTGAGCTTTCTTCCCCAGACATGTTTATGCCATTTGTTGCTTGTTATTGTAATTTTTAAATTTAATTAAATATGAAGTACAAAAAATAATTGTTTTATAAAATCTAAGGGGAAAGATGACTTGTAAACAATTGCAGTCAAGTAAGGTGAATGTATTAATAAGACGATTTTAAAAGACTAGGGTTGGGGGCAAAGAGGGAAGCATCATAAAAATTTACAAATCTGTATTCACATTCTTTTGTAAGTATACAATGAAAATTCCTAATTGGAAAATCTAAAATCTTCAATGCTCCAAAACCCCAAACTTCTTAAGCACTGACATAATATCGCAAGTGGAAAATTCCACAATTTAAGTACTTAGCAAAATCTTTTGTTTCACGCCCAAAGGTATTTAAAATACTGATGAAATTACCTTCAGGCTCTATGTAGAAGGAATACGTGGAACACAAATGAACTTCTGGTTTAGACCTGAGTTCCATTCCCAAGACATCTCAATATGTATGCAAATCCTACAAAATCAGAAAAATATCTAAGATCCAAAACCTTCTAGTTCTAAGCATTTCAGATGAGGGATGCCTTGAATTTCTTGCTCCATTTAAAATAAAACCCTAGGGAAAATGGTAATACTACAGATTAATAATAATTGCTAACAATGACTGAACACTTACTATGTTCCAAGAATTAGTCTAAGTATGTCACATATATCAAACTTGTTTCTTTTTCTTTTTTTTTTTTTTGTAGAGACAGAGTCTCACTTTACCGCCCATGGATAGAGTGCCATGATGTCACAGGACTCACAGCAACCTCTAGCTCTTGGGCTTCCGCGATTGTCCTGCCTCAGCCTCCCGAGCAGCTGGGACTACAGGCGCCTGCTATTTTTTGGGTGCAGTTCAGCCTGGGCTGGGTTTGAACGCACCACCCTCAGTATATGGGGCCAGGGCCCTACTCACTGAGCCACAGGTGCCACCCAAACTTGTTTTGTCTTTTCTTTTAGTTTGTCATAATCTAATTATTTTCAGTTATGAGTTTTTTATACTATTCATTGTAGGAACTTGTTTAACCTTTATAATAAGTTACTACCATTATTATTTCCATTTTACAGGTAATGGACACTGAGGGACAGAGAATTAGGGAGATCACCCAAAGTTACATTTCTCTTAGTGGTGGAGACTGTATTTGGCCTGGATAATCTGGCTTTTAACTGCTATGATATGCCAATGCACTATATGTATAATTTATTCATGTGCTAAAAAAGACATGGACTCACAAAAGGGTCAGTCAGACTGTCACCAGAAATCAATAAATAAATGTTTAATTATAGAGTTTAGGTTACAAAAAATGTAAAGTGTACAACTAATCTTTTTTACAATTTCCCTGCTTTAACTGACTTTTTAATTTAACTAAATATTGGACTGATTATATAATAGTGTAGATATTTGCTCCCTTCAAATCACATGTTGAAATTTGGTCCCCTGGGCCGCGCCTGTGGCTGAAAGGGGTAGGGCACTGGTCCCATATGCCAGAGGTGGCAGGTTCAAGCCCAGCCCCGACCGAAAACCACACATACACAAAAAAA